>NC_092334.1:649577500-650922500 GCF_046630445.1 Rutidosis leptorrhynchoides
AAGAGCTACAGTTTTTACTCCGGATTTCACACATAAAACCCTAATTTCATCATCCATTAGAGTTCCAAGGTGATTTGGAGGAAGCAAGCTCAAGTTTCATCTTCATTAGTGCTAAATCTTTCTTTTGTTTTCAATTTGGGTTGTAATCTTAACTTTACTCTTTCATATTTTCAATCAAATAGTTGTAATCTTTACTTTATCCTCATTTATCTTTGAATCTTAGTTTCTAATCACTCAAGATGATGTTTATTGATGCTTTATGATTGTTGCAAGTGTAATCTTTGCTATGAGTAGCTAAATCTCTTGTGTTTGCTTATCTATGAATCTTTAATGCATGAGATGTGCCCTTAATTTATTGAATGAAAGTTGTTTTAAATGAAAATACATGAGATAGTGTTACTGAGTTAGCCATGAGGTCCATTGCTATGTTTGATATTGGTTTTACTTTGAATACATGAATTGAGTAGCTCTTTAAGTGATTTTAGTAGTGAATCAATTTGTGTTTCAACACCTTTGGTGATCTAGACAACTAGAATATGAATTTCAAGTGATTGTGTTTCTAGGCTAAGTTAGTTTTCAATTGACCTTTGTTCATCATAGTGGTGTTTAACTATCTTAAGTGACTTTGATGGTTAAAGGGTTTTAAGTGATTTTAACCCGGGCATAATCTCAATAATCAACTCATACATTGCTTGATCTTGTGTTACTAAGCTTATGTAAATTTGCAAGGTAAAATTGGATTAAGAATAATTACTAGTTCAAACAACTTAAGTGATAACAATTCGGGGAAAACAAGGGCCATCTAAGCAAAAAGAGGATTAGATAAGTGAACACTCTCTATCATATTGATTTACTCACATTTCTTCATTACTTGTTACTTGTTAAGTTTTAGTTTGTTTATTGCAAATTTATTTGTTAGTTGAAATCTCTCGCAAAACCCCCCAATCAAACAAAACCCCTAGGATAACTATTAGTTTCAAATACATAATCTACACCGCTCTCACGGGACGAACTTGATAAGAATACTTGCATTAAGTACTATAGCAACCGGGTTTTAAGTGCTCGATAGATTGTGCATGCTTTTTGTGATATTTGAATCTTGTATAAATTTAGGGAGTTATGTATGGTATACCCACGCCACATCAGAAACGATATATAAATGTAACGTTTAACAACATAATAACTTCTAAGTTAAAATGGATATATATATATATATATATATATATATATATATATATATATATATATATATATGGGCAGGTTCAAACGAGAACCACCAAAAAGGTGAGAACTGCGAGAACTATTTAATTTAATAGTTTTTATGCGTTTAAATGCAACAAATTACATACAAATGTTAATTAATGCACATATCATTAACAAACATATGTTCATTACCTCAAATTATATGTTAAATTGTTAATTATATGAACTGTTCACATGTTCGGAAACAAATATGCACATGTGAACGAGAAACTATATATTTAATTATATAGGTAAAATATAAGTGTTTTTCAACTATTTTATGTTCATTCATACTCTTCATCAAGGTTTATGTGTGATTCAATCAAGCTACATGTGAAAATCTTTATAAATCAATAGTTCTCGCAGTTCTCACTTTTTTTATGGTTCTCGTTTGAACTTTTGGCTATATATATATATATAAGAAGTATTAATACACTTTTGAAAGACTTAAATACATATATTAACATACTTATACTCAACTAAGATAGCCATACTCGTATTCGCATTCGATTTCTGCAAGAATACTACTCGTATTCATACGGTATTTTTATCCGTATTATACACAGCTTCTAGAAGTATTTACTATTGGTATGTACCAATAGAAATATGCCATTATTTTTATAATATGTCATCCATGACCTAAACAATTTAATATGTCATCCATGACTTAATACATTTTAACTTATACTATATATTTTCACTAAAAACCAAATTTATAAGCTTATTAATAAGCACCATTTTTAACTCATTTTTACTTCACATTTTCTTAAATAAAGACACACACTTGTATGCTCTCATATCATACGTCAATATTAGAAACTTTCCTCTTCATAATCAAGGTAAATACTTCTCAAAATCCTTGTTCAATTCCTTATATAGTTGTTATCTTATTACGCTTATAAAACTTGTAAAAACTAGAACTTGTTTTGATGAACACCAAGCTTATTTGAAAACTAAGTTAATCCTTCTAACTTAACTTTTAAAATACATACATATATGTATTATGATAGTATATAAAACTAACAAAATGATATATAACTTGAATATATGAAGAACACCTTAAAACTGAACATACGTCGTAGTAGAGAAATCGGGGACTGTTTTGGGTTGGATAATTAAAACCTATCTTAAACTTTGACTTGGAAGTTCATATTCTAGAGAAATTGTATTTCACATGGACATGATAACACATCCAAAAGTCATGGTTAACCTCAAAGTGGAAGTATGTTTATCAAAATGGTCATCAAGATGTCGTTCTTGCGATGGATATGACCACCTTCTTTTAAATTATTATGTAACCTATAACTCTGACTATAAACCTATACTTTTTCAGTTTAGTTTTATAAAATTTAGTTCAATACGAAACCATAGCAATTTGATTCACTCAAAACCGATTTGTAACGAAGAAATTATGGGCAAAACAATATTGGTTAGAAACAAGCTAAATTAGCTACGGTTCTAATTTAACAAAATCTATACTAACCATATTCTAGCTAACTTTTCCTATATCCTATATGTATTTAAACATGTCATGACTATTTCCTTATAATATACTAGTCTTGGTTAATTCCGAGACAATATAATATAGTCTGGATTAGTTAAGACAACATGTATGCAATATGTTCTGATAAATCATAAAGACACCATGTACACAATACGTCTGGGTTAATTCTAAGACAACACGTGTACAATGAGTCATCATTGAGTCTTAAACAATACGTATACAATACGTCTTGATTAAATTCTAAGATTATATATTGGACTATTGGCCTATATTTGGACTACTAACATTGGACTACTAACTTGACAACTTAAATCATCACACGTAATTGAAAATATTATATGAATAAAATTGTATCATATTTTGATATATATATATATATATATATATATATATATATATATATATATATATATATATATATATATATATATATATATATATATATATATATATATATATATATATATATATATATATATATATTTGTTATAGGTTCGTGAATCCTGTCGAAGGCCAGGTCTTATTTTTCAACTTATTTAAAAATCTTGTTATTTACCCTCTGCAAATCACAAGTGAGTCTACAGTCCCATACACTTTTACTTTTTGGGATGAGATAACATGTTGTTTTAAAATTGTTTTACACATTAGACACGAGTACAAAACTGAATATACACTATGAGTTAGATCCAAAAGCCTCTAGCTTGAATATATTAATTACTTTGTAAGGCTCGAACTACAAGAATGGTACCATAGGTTTGACAAACCTCACTCAATGAACTGGGTGCTTATAACTTTGTAACCGAATGCTTGATCAGCGTTTGTAATATGGGATAAAGGAAGACGTGTAGCGCATTTTCCTATACGCGGGTTAAAGCTTTATATTCAAGTGCTCATAACTGTTGTATGACTTTTACTGCTTTGAACTAAATCTCGTGGTCTAACAAAGATAAACTGATTTACTTAAACCCGTATATTCACTCAACATTTTTGTTGATCGTTTTCATGTTTTATCTCAGGTTCTTAAAGGTACTTAGCTTCCGCATTATTTTGATGACTATGTGCTTACGTGGTGCATACACTGGATTGGAGTCCTGCATGGATCTTTTTGTCAAGAACTATATCAATCGCATTTAAAATTGTTTCTTATTAAATATTGTTTATGGATTATTTACTATTGTCATTACATTAAATGTTTTGGATTATTTTACTTTAATGACAATGCTTTTGAAATAAATGTGATTACTTTTCGGAAAAACGTCTCATATAGAGGGCGTGACCTTTAACTTTGGGACCAGAAGTTAATATTCCGTTAGTGTATTCTGACGGTGTGTTACATCGGGTTTCTGCCCGAACTTGTGTTATACGTGCAAATGATGAGAGTCGTTGAAATAAATGATCTACTGAGACCAAAAAAATCGTCATTCAAAAAAAATATATTCGTCAATACCATCATCTCTAAAGCCCTGTAGTGACATTTTGGTTCCTTGACATTGTCTTGTGATGAGTACCCCATCTTGTATCTCCTACTTAGCAATTTATTCTTCTATCCTGTCTTCATGAGCTTGTCTGATCATATCTTTTCGTTTACATGAGGCAGAAACCACAATTACCACCAACACTAGTTTATCAAAGAAATCCCCAACTCCGTCATGATGTTTCACAACTCCCACAACCATTAATTGGATTTGGTGAGCAAAGTAATGCATGCAATGCTGAGCAATTATCTCTTAAAATCAAAGATTTCAACCGATTAAACTCCCAATTCATGTTGCTTGCTCCATCGTAGTCGTGACCTTTTACATGTTCAATTGTAAATAACCATATATATATGTATTTGATAAAAGATAGATCACTTAAACTTCTTACATGTTTAATAGATGATAGACAACTCCACATCTATCAACATATCTCAAAACCATGGTCATTTACAGTTTTTTTAATAGCTGATAGACAACTCCACATCTATCAACATAGAAGTATTATTTTTTAATATATAAGGACTACATGATTGCAATTCGCGATTTTTATTATTATTTGTAAATTGGTAACTTTATTTGCTTTGACTACCGCTTAGAGCCTAAATTGAACTTCAGACGGATTTAAAACCCATGGAAATTTGATTCTACCATTTTCATGGCGTCTCACACTTTTTTTTTTCTTTTTTAACGTACTTTTTAGCCGGAAGTCCATTTGGAAGCAGTCTCTCTATGCATAGATCATTGAGGGAGGACTTTCTCTACTCTTGGGGTGATTCACTCTGGATAGAGAAATGACTTCTCTTTTTTTAGGAACGTGGAATGATTGTGTACATCTTACCTCCCTCATACCCCACTTATGTGGGATTGAGTTTTGTTGTTGTTGTGTTGTAAATTGTTGACTTTACTGGTTTGTGACCGAGAGTTTAGTTTTTGAAGATCCTGACTAAAACGAATATACCCACTCCCAACGTTAATCTTAACTGTTTGAAATGACCTTATGGATTTAATAAGAAGCTCGTGAATAAAGTGGCATACCTAAGAAAGGTTTCGGTCTTTCTTAACCCTGGACAGTCTAACTTCTACTCAAATCTCTACTAAATACCTAGTTATGCTTTAACATTAACAGATATGCAATCTAAGAGTTTCTAAGGGATTGTTAATTAGACATGAGGTCTCTCTTTTTTGATACAATTACACAATCCTGGATCATTCACAAAAACTCTAGGATCCTGCTTCTGACGCGAACCATGTTTTTGGTAAGATAGTGTATAATAAACACTATAGTTCTTGATTAACCACATCCTTAAACTTGACATCTCTTCTAGATCGACAGTCAACTATACAATTTACAAATGTTATCGATAGATAGGTACTAATCCCTATTGTGGCGTTAAACACAGATAACTACTTACCTTGTATTTAGAACTGATCAGGTCTTAATACTAGGTTAGAGCCACGTGGGTAATTAGAAAGGTTGATCCGTAAATTAGCCTTCTAAGTCGGACAAAGTTTCAGCATAACAACAATACAAAGCTCAGATAAATTTTCAACATAAAAAAAATTATAACAGATAGATAAATGTATATGATGAAAGCAATTTAATATAACATAACTATTGTAATGACCCGACTTTTTCGACTTGTTTTTGTACCTTGTGACTTTTGCGAAACTGCGTATTTGTGCGTACTGTGCTACTTTATACTCTGGAATCTTTATACACATGGCTACTTTCATTTATGTGTTAAAACGTGCCTTTAAGTACGTAGGATGCTTAACTTGATCACCGGAAGCCTTTATGACCGTTAGTGTCACTTGACGTTACGAACAAAATGCGTACTGCGTACACGTCTAACTTTTGTCGTAATCGGAATATTATGACTACGAAATCTTAATTATTATTTCATAATAATAATTACTTGGGTTTTTGGATGCTTAATTACGCGTAGTAATTTACTTATGCTTACTAGTTAGTCTTGTTGGACTTTCTACCTTGTTGGGCCTTAGCCCACCCTACACTAGTTAGTGGACTCTTTAATTAGCCCAATTATTAATAGCTAGTGACCCATTAATATGTAAGACAAATGCCCATTTATTAGAGGGAACATGCTAGCATTTTTGTCAAGTATTATCCTTAATGTTGCATGGGATCCTAACATAAGCACCAACTTTAGACAACCATTAACCAAAAAGCAAAAGTTGGTCTCCCTTGTCCCCCCATGAAAATCACGGCCAAACCCCCCTCCCCTCACCTCATTCACCTATAAATACAAGCCTTATTCCATCCATTTTACACTTGCTTTCATTTGTAATTCACACACACTTACTCACTCTCTAATTCTTTCTCTAGTTCTTTCTCTCTCTAAAAAGTGTAAGTATTAATTTTTTTCTTCTTCTTCTTCCTCTCTCTCTCTCTCACGAATTCATCATCATCATCATCATGGGTCTAGCTTTTTAGCTTTGATCTTGATTACATCTTGTAGATTCAAACTTGGATTTGAATCCTTCAAGAACATGGAAGATTCAAGCTTTCTAGCTTTGAATCTTCACCTACTTTGTAGATCTATATCTTTTAACTTTAATCTTGTTATTTTGTTATAAAGATTCAAACTTGTGTTTGTAATCTTCATGTAACTTAAAGATCCAAGCTTTATGCTTCAAGATATTCAAGAACAACCAAGATGCAAGCTTTCTAGCTTGAATCTTCATATCTTTTGTTGGATCTAAGTTTCCTAACTTATGATCTCATTATCTTGTTATAAATATCAAAACTTGTGTTTATGGTCTTCATATAACTTAAAGATCTAAGCTTTATGCTTCAAGTTCTTTAAGAACACTAAAGGTTCAAGTTTTCTAGCTTTGTGACCTTATAACTTGTGTGAAAAGGATCCAAGCTCTCTAGCTTAGGGTTCCATCACTTTATTTGACTTAGATTATGTTCATACTTGCTTGATTGAAGTAAAGTTTGTAGCTTTAGTTGTAAATGTAACTTGTAATTGTGTTAAGACTAAGGATTTGATGTAACCTTGGTTCATCATCCATCTAAGACTCTTAAATGAATTGTGTTCTTACTTGGTCTTAACATATTTTGTGTTGATGGTAGAATCTTGGTCAAGGTGATGCTAACCCATCAACGAGTTGTACACTTGAAGCTACAAGCATCAAGGATGAGAACCGTGATGAGCATCAAGCACTAAGAACCCCATCGGAGCACCTTGCTTACTGTTTTCGGGATCTTATCAGACCACTTGGGCTACTGGAAAGTTTATTTTCAGTTATTTCGGTTCGAGTATATGATTTTCCGTTTAGACCTCGTCTTAATCCGAGTTACGGTTTAGGATTTATGGCCTTCCGAAAGTCACTACGCCGTTGTAAAGTTGTGCTGAAATTTCTGACCTTCTCGCACTTAAACTGTCGCCACGGTCAAACGAAGACGAGTTAGGTTCTGAAAATTCTTCAGCGGTTAGGGGACTCATATACGGAGCCATAGCCACTGACTACGCATCTTTTCGTTTTGTATAGAGGTCGTAGCAGCTGACCGAATCAGCCTATTGTTTCGATCTCTATTCTTGTCAAACTTACTTAGCTTTTATTATGGTTAATGATGATGATGATGATGACACTTAAACTTAATTTATTCACTTTTAAGCCTTTTTGGGCCAACATACTGACCTAGTAACCTTTGATTTAGGTTGACGACCTTTCGGACCGACTTACTACTTGCATACTTTCATTATCGACTTTACCGCTCTTATCACTGTGAGTTATAGCATCCCTTTTTACTTTAATTATTTTGGGACTGAGAATACATGCGCTTTTTACGTTTTACATACTAGGCACGAGTACTTAAACTTTATATATGTGTGGGTTATACAACGGCATAAACTTTTCCCTTAGCTCGGTAACGTTTAGTCATTGGTTTTTGAACCGGTGAACGCGAATCTTAGATATGGATCCATAGGGTTTGACATCCCCACTCGGGCTAGTCGCGCTAGCATTTAACGGGTGTTTAATACTTCGTAAACATACGCACTCGCCAAGTGTACTTTTAGGGGGTTATAAACGTTAAGTTAGTTACCAAGTGCCCACGGTTAAACATATACTTTTCATACTGTTTTGGAACACTGAAATCTTGTGGCCTACCTTACATTACTGTTACAACTTAAACTATAGCTCACCAACATTATTGTTGACGTTTTTAAGCATGTTTTTCTCAGGTGTTTAGAGGTTTGTTGCTTCCGCTGTTTAGACTTGCTGTCTTGGTGTTTAAACTTGCTGTTAAGGACCTGCTGTGCTAGAATTCCGCTGCATTACTTAGAGATGTCTCAATTATGGAACTTTTCTTTTGCATTCGTAGTTTATGTTATTTTCAAATAATGACTTTGTAACGACCTTTGTGTCACGTTATCTTTTGTAAACGCTATCTTTTATGAATGCAAAACTGGTTTTCAAACAGCATATAGTATTTGACCGTGTAAAGATCCTGTTGATGATGAATCGTACACGATGGTTTGTACGGGGCGTCACATTTTGGTATCAGAGCATTGGTTGTAGGGAATTAGGTTGCATTAGTGAGTTTAGACCGGATCGAGTAGGATTCACTAATAGGACTAATCTACAACTTACTAGTTTACTTGTTTTCGTGAAACTTACTGCATGCTGCTGCTTACTTTTACTGCTATATGACGTGTACTGCTACTTGATTTTCACTACTGCATGACATTATCTGCTTTCGATTACATGATACTTCTGTACGATTTTCTATTATTGCCATGCTATTTACTGCTTTACATTGTCGTAGTTAATTTGCCTAATACGTGCTTGCTTTATGACTTACTGACATGGAAAAAGTTATTTTTCCTTGTTCAGATGTCGGATGTCCCGCCCGTTATCATTTTGGAAAGCGACTCAGACTCACCCTACACCTCGACTGCCATTGTTGCCGATTCATAGATCCCGTCGTCGACACACTCCAGTGACTCTGGCGCTTCTTGCTCTGGAGCCAGTGGCCATGCGCTCGACCCAGTGATTATCTCAGACGGGCACGAGGATCCACCGGAGATTCCAGCTCCACTCATCTCAGGACCCTCGGAGCAACAGCACCATTCCGGTGGTGTTGTGATTCTCGGGAAATACGGGGACATTCCGTTCCGTAATGAGCATAACCATTGGGCTAGACGCCTTCCTGATGGACGTGTCGTGCCGATCCCACCTTTCAGATATCGGATTATGACTACCGGCCGAGCAGAGCCACCTCCAGCTATTTTCGACGACTCATCATCCGACGACTCATCCTCTGATGACTCCAGTGACGAGGATTCCGACAAGGACCCTGAGGAGGCACCCGTGCAGCCACCCTCTACCCTGCGGAAGAAACGGTATCGTTTCGATGGTACCGTTATTCCAGGGGTTAAAGGAGGTAGGTCGTTCATTAACGCACATGTACTGAGGACTAGGGTCACCGCCTGCAAGCGGGTTGTGCCGTATCCTGCCGATCCATTCGTGCGTAAGGCTTACCGTTACGCACCATCTACTTCTGGTGCTAGACTGTCTGCGCCACCTGTACCGACTGCACCGCCTGACCCACCATCTCCCTCCGTCGAGGAACTGACGAGGGAAGTGGAGATCCTCCGTGCTCGGGCAACTGAGCTTGAGGACCAGATGTCCCACGTAATGTACATCCTTTACCCACCGTCACCATAGGGCATTGTAGTAGATTTCATTATGTAATCTCATTTGTAGTTTCATGTTTTACTCGTGTATTGTACGAACCTATGCGGATGTATGCAACTTATTATTAATGAATGGAACTTAGTGTTGTTTACTTTTTGTACGGTGTTCTAATTACGTTACTGTATGTTGATTCTGTGGTATCTGTATCTAGTTGCATTACTTAGTTAACATGTGTTGCGTTGATTCCATTTTGGTTGCCATATACTATATTATTATTTATTAAATGCTGGATTTTGACTTAAGTCAAAATTTTTGTTTAGAAGAGCAATGGAAAACGGAAGAGCAGCGCCCACAGCAGCACAAATCGAGGAAATGATTGCTGAAAGAGTAGCCGCAGCTATTGCGGAAATCAACCCACAAGCTCCACCAGTTAACCAGCGCATCCGTAATGGGTGTACATATAAGGAGTTTCAAAGCTGCAAGCCCCACAACTTTAGTGGTACTGGGGGGCTAGTTGGATTGACTAGGTGGTTTGAGAAACTAGAAGTTGTGTTCCGTGTAAGTAACTGCTCAGAGACGAACAAAACCAAGTATGCCTTCTGTACGCTGTCGGACGGCGCCCTAACCTGGTGGAACATACTTGCTCAAGCCAAAGGTATTGACGAGGCTTATGCTACTCCTTGGGAAGAATTTAAGGGAGCCATGATCGAAGAGTACTGCCCCAGAACAGAGATACAAAAAATGGAGGCTGAGTTATGGGAGTTGAAGGTTGTGGGAAACGATCTTGATGGTTATAACCGTAGGTATCTGGAATTAGTGCTGATGTGTCCTACGATGGTTACCCCGGAGTTTAATAGAATGGAACGATACTTGTGGGGACTTCCCAAGTCCATTCAGGGAAATGTCACCTCTTCTAAGCCACCCAACGTCTCGGAAGCTATGCGCATGATGCACACCCTGATGAACCAGATCACCCGCAAAGAACCTGAGAAAGCGAAATCAGAATCGGGGACTAGTCATGAGAAGCGTAAGTGGGATGGAAACAAGGGAAATGTCTTTGATCAAAACCCAGCTAAGAGGCATGAGGGTTTCAAGGGAAACAACGACTGGAGGAACCCCAACCCGACCCCTAGCTCAAACCCCAACTACAAGGGTAGTCTACCGTAGTGCAAGAGGTGCTACAAGCACTATACCGGGTACTGTAATGTGGTCTGTGAAAAGTGCAAAAGGACCGGGCATATTGGTAAGGACTGCAAGATTCCCACCCCAACGGTGAAGACAAACCCTACTGGACCAAGGCAGTGCTATGAGTGCGGACAACAGGGCCACTTCAGGAATGAATGCCCCAACAAGAGAAAGGATGGCGGGCCAGTGCGTGGAAGAGCTTTCAATGTAAACGCAAGGGATGCCCGTGAGAACCCCGACTTGGTTACAGGTATATTCACTATCAACAATCTATTAGCTTCTGTCCTATCTGATACTGGTGCCGATAGGAGCTATGTTTGTAGACACTTTTGCTCTAAGATAGATTGGTCGTTAGTTCCTTTAAAGGAGAGTATGCTTGTTGAGGTAACCAATGGAAAACTTGAGAAAGTTGACCAAATTGGCCGAGGAGCTATTATCAACATAGCTGGTGTGAATTTCGAGATTGACTTGATACCCATCAAATTGGGAAGCTTTGATGTGATTGTCGGTATGGACTGGTTGACCAAAGTAAGGGCCGACGTTATCTGTGGAGATAAAGCTCTTCGTATACCACACGGAGATGGTGAGCCACTGATTATTTACGGAGAAAGATGTAGTTTGAAGCTGAACCTCATTAGTTGCATGAAAGCACAAAAGATCATGAAGAAAGGACGTCTTGCTATTTTAGCACATGTGAAAATGTTAGAAACCGAAGTGAAGAGCGTGGGCGATGTACGAATTATGAACGAATTTCCCGATGTCTTTCCGGAAGAATTGCATGGATTACCGCCACCGAGAGCAGTGGAGTTCCAGATCATTCTAGTGCCGGGAGCTGCACCCGTAGCTCGCGCACCTTATCGACTAGTACATTCCGAACTACAAGAGTTGCAGAGTCAACTGCAGGAATTGCTAGACCGTGGATTTATCCAACCGAGTTCATCGCCTTGGGGCGCACATGTTTTATTCGTGAAGAAGAAGGATGGATCTTTCCGTATGTGTATCGATTATCGTGAGCTGAATAAGTTGACGATTAAGAATCGGTATCCCCTTCCCAGAATTGACGATCTTTTCGATTAGCTGCAAGGATCCAGCATTTATTCCAAGATCGATTTGCGATCCGGTTATCACCAATTGAGGGTGAAGGAGAGTGATGTGATGAAAACTGTGTTTAGAACCCGTTATGGTCACTATAAGTTTCTAGTGATGCCATTCGGTTTAACCAACGCACCTGCCTTATGGATCTCATGAATCGAGTATGCAAGCCATATCTGGACAAGTTTGTTATCGTTTTCATAGATTATATCCTCATCTATTTCCGAAGTGAAGAAGAACATGAACAACATCTTCGACTAGTGTTGGAACTCTTGAGACAAGAGCAACTTTATGCCAAATTCTCCAAGTGTGAATTTGGTTGAAGGAAGTCCAATTTCTGGGTCATATTGTGTGATCAAGGTATCAAAGTTGATCCTGCAAAGATCGAAGCTATCAGCAAGTGGGAAACCCCCACTACTCCGACTCACATCCGCCAATTTCTAGGTCTTTTCGGTTACTACCAAAGATTTATTGAAGGTTTACTCTCTGATTGCGCGTCCTTTGACCTCGCTGACTCACAAAGGGAAGAAGTTCGTTTGGGAAAAAGAACACGAATCAGCATTTCAAAACTTGAAGTAGAAATTGACCACTGCACCTATCTTATCTCTTCCTGAAGGCAGTGATGATTTCGTCGTATACTGTGATGCCTCGAAAAATGGTTTTGGTTGCGTATTGATGCAAAGATCGAAGGTTATTGCCTATGCTTCTCGTCAACTAAAGATTCACGAGCGAAACTACACTACTCACGACCTCGAACTGGGAGCCGTTGTCTTTGCGCTCAAATTATGGAGACACTATCTTTATGGAACTAAAAGTACCATCTTCACCAACCACAAAAGCCTCCAGCACATATTCGATCAGAAACAACTGAACATGAGGCAGCGATGATGGATCGAGACGCTGAACGACTATGATTGTGAACTTCGTTACCATCCCGGAAAGGCAAATGTTGTAGCCGATGCCTTGAGCCGGAAGGAGAGAACGGTACCTGTTCGTGTCCGTGCCTTGAACATCACCATTCATTCAATTCTCAATAGCCAGATCCAAGTAGCCCAAGATGAGGCTCTCAAAGAGGAGAATATTTCTCAAGAACACTTGAACATTCTCGTTTCACGATTCGAGGTTAAGGAGACTGGACTCCGATGCTTTGCCGGAAGGATTTAGGTACCTAGTTATGGAGATCTACGGAGCCTTATACTAGATGAAGCCCACAAGTCGAGATGTTCGATTCATCCAGGAGCCAGTAAAATGTACCACGATCTCAAGGAACAGTATTGGTGGCCTAATCTTAAGAAGGATGTTGCAACTTACGTTGGTAAGTGTTTGACTTGCTCAAAAGTTAAGGCCGAAGATCAAAGGCCATCTGGATTACTTCAACAACCGGAAATCCCGCAATGTAAGTGGGAAAGGATAACAATGGACTTCATTACAAAGCTACCGAAGACGGTAGGCGGTTATGATACCATCTGGGTTATCGTTGACCGACTTACTAAATCTGCACACTTCTTAGCCATGAAGGAAACGGATACGATGGAGAGACTCGCTCAACTATACATCAAAGAGGTTGTATCCCGTCATGGTGTGCCCTTATCGATTATCTCAGATCGCGATACCCGTTTTGCTTCCAGATTTTGGCGTTCTTTACAAGAAGCCTTGGGAACTCGTCTTGACATGAGCACCGCGTATCACCCGCAGACCGATGGACAAAGCGAACGCACAATTCAGACTTTGGAAGACATGTTGCGTTCTTGTGTTATTGATTTCGGAAAAGCTTGGAAAAGGCATTTGCCGCTAGCTGAATTCTCTTACAACAACAGTTATCATTCGAGTATTAATGTCGCACCTTTTGAAGCGTTGTATGGCCGCAAATGCCATTCTCCTATTTGTTGGGCCGAAGTAGGCGAAAAGCAAATCACCGGACCCGAGGTAGTCCATGAAACAACCGAGAAGATTGTCCAAATTCAAGCGAGACTTAAGGCGGCCCGTGATCACCAAAAGAGTTATGCCGACCTCAAACGTAAAGACTTCGGATTCAACGTGGGTAAACGTGTAATGTTGAAGATCGCACCTTGGAAAGGTGTGATCCGTTTTGGAAAGCGCGGAAAGTTAAACCCGCGATATATTGATCCTTTTGAAATCTTAGAGCGTGTTGGACCTATTGCTTACCGTTTGGATCTTCTGACTCAATTGAGCGCAGTTCACCCTACTTTTCACGTGTCGAATCTAAAGAAATGTCTCACCAAACCAGAACTTGTCATCCCTCTCGATGAACTTAGGATTGATGACAAACTCCACTTTGTGGAAGAGCCTATCGAAATCATGGTGTAAGACCCAAATATTTATTGTACGTAATGTATTTATGGTGTACGATGCGTGTATGAAGTGTACGTGTTGCTTGCTCGAACGCCGAAGGAAACTGGACGTTGTCTGAAGTGATAAGGTGTGTACGTATCTTTTCAACCCCAAATAAATTTTGTGTTGATGTTTCAAAGCCTTACCATTGGAAAGGAAATCTTAATACGTTTCCAACGATATTTGATCATCGAAAACAGAGCTACGGTCAAAAAGTTATGGCCAAAACAAGTTTCTGAAAACTGACCTGCAGGTTAGAGCGGCGCTCCACCATTTGGCGCGGTGCGCCGATTGCTGCTGATGTAATTTTCAGCCTTTTTAAAAGGTTTAAATGAGGGGTACTTTGGTCTTTCCATTTAGGGTCAGTTTAGGCTCACCAAAACTGATCTAGAACTCCATTGGAGCTCATTTCTCACCCACACAAACACTCTCATCCATACCTAGAGAGAGAGGAAGAGTTCTAGAGTGAGAGAGCATGAATTGGAGAAGAAGGAGTTGGATTCTCACCAAAGCTCGGGTTTTAAAGTTGTTCTACTCATCAACGGCATCATTTTGGTGGTATTGGTAAGTTCAAACTCCGAATTTCATTTGTTAGATTTGATATTCAAGTTAGGGTTTGAGATTGTTAGTTGTAAAACCCATTTAGTTGATGAAGAGGGTTTATGGAAACTTGCTATTTTGATATTTGGCGGGTTTTGGGTTGGTTAATGATTTAACCATGTTTAAGACTTGTAAATGGTGTATAATCACTAGTGTTAGTGATTATTGGTGTTTTGGAAACCATTAGGGTTCTTATGGTTGACTAATTTTGACTAGAGTCAAAATTAGGGTTTGTTGATGATTATGACTCAATTGCCGATTTAATAAGGTTTATAAACTTAAAATGGATTAAGTTGAAGCATAGAACCGAGTTAAATATATTTTGGTGTCAAAACTTGTTAATGGCGTGATATTGACTTCTTATGGGTCAAATTAGGGTTTAAGTGTCATTTTGGACAAGATAGGTGTTTAACACCTATGATTGGGTTTGATTGGCATATTAGGACCATTCTCACTTATGTTAGTGATTATTGGTTAGTTTGGGCGCGGTTTGTGCTTGGAAGTGCATTTGGGTCGAAATTACACTAGTTGTCAATTTGGGTTGATTTGTATATCCACCCTAATTGTGTTACTTGTTATGTGATAAATGGATTAGGTACATTCCATCGGCGATTGCGGATTATTCGGTAGCATTCTTCAAGGCGACAAGGTTAGTGTTAATATCCTATATGCATATGTATGTGTAGGATGGGTGCGGGTCGAGTGAAGGGGTTCTCGCTTATAGAACTCGCTTCTCGTATAGGTGGAATTGTTGGACTTGTGTATAGGTCCAATTGGCACGGTTGTGCATTTTGGTTGACCACTTTGGCGAGGTGCATACTTTTTGTGTACGTTATCACATGGGCGTGTGAGGTGGACTTATATAACCCCAATGACGAAGGGTTAATATAGTGAGTGGAATAATTATATGTGTAGGTATATAATGTATCTATTTGTTGTGGCGTGAAATGTGTAGTGTCGAGGTGCTAAGACACCACGTTTCACGTGATGAGTGAAGCATCGAGGTGTTAAGATGCCACTCGGGGTGAAGCGTCGAGGTGTTAAGATGCCACCTAGGGGTGTAGTGTCGAGGTGTTAAGACACCACTTCGTAAAATAATGAGTGAAGCATCGAGGTGTTAAGATGCCACTCGGGGTGAAGTGCCGAGGTGTTAAGGTGCCACCCTAGGGGTTTGTGATACGAGGTGTTAAGTTCCCTAACGGATGTTATGAACACCGATGGCGTTTTCACGAGCGCCATTCCCTTGTGTGATTGGTTAACCACGGTTATTATGTTGTAAGCGTAAGCAAATTATGTGATTCGAGATATATATATATATATATATATATATATATTGTATACATATAATGTTGTATTGTCGTGATGTAGCTAACCCTCCGGGTGTAGCTTATTGGCATTGTTCATATCGTTGTTGGTGAACTTATATTTTGTTGATGTATCTTTAGCTCGTTGCTTAGTGATCTTACGGTATGCTTAGACTAGCTTGCCTTTATGCTTGGATGCTCCGGTATGCGGTATTTGGTTTTGTGTGGCGTGTCCATTTTATGCATATATATGTATGTAGTATATTCTCACTCACTAAGTGTTAGCTTACCCTCTCGTTGTTTACCTTTTTATAGATTTGTATGGATGCGGTGGCTCGGGTAAGCGTGGGACTAGTGGACTCGCGTAGTTGCTTTAGAAGGCTTGCTTTTGGATTGATTAGGATTGGGTAGCGTATCCCCAATCGCCATGCTCGGCTTTATTTTGTGTTACGAATCATGTGATTGAGAACTTGTATTTTCGTATGAAAGTCGTAAAACGGCTGATGTGGGCCCGGCCTCGTAAAACTTATTTTATGAATGGAACGTGTTAGTTTTTCATATATGAATAGGTTGTGAAAAGCGTTTTGTCTAAATACGTCGGGAAGTGGTCAAACATTTTCGCATTTCATGACTTTTTGGACAGGCCAGTTTGGCGCGCCGCGCCATATGCTGTTCCAGCAAAAAAAAAATATTTCGCGTTATTGGTTAGTTAACAGGTTGGGTTGTTACAAGTGATATCAGAGCATGGTCTAAGGGATTTAGGTGACTTGAGATAAGTGCCTAGACTTAGACTTCTGTATGTGCTTAAATTGTTGCTGGACTTGTAGGATTACGGGTCAGAATGGGTTATAGTTAGTGCCTTGTTTGTAAGTGGACTAACGTTTATATTAGTAATGCGGATATTATTAATATATTATTGTGCTGTGATAATAATTCTCGCGTGTGTTTTTATCGCGTAGAATTTTGTTTGTGTTTGCTTATATCATCGAGCGAGGCGGTCGTTGTACTAACAAGTTGATACGACGTGTATGCGTAATAAGGACTTGCAAACCTTATTATGGGTGCAAATCGTGTCTAACAAGTGATGTACGATGAGTGTTAGCAAGATGGGACGGTGTTGTGCGTGTGGTTTATACGTTCGTGATCTAATCGTTTGCATTCCTTAAAATGAAAACGAAAGATGGATGCAGAACGAGTGAGCCTATTCACGAAGGGAAGGATGAGTTAACGTAAAGGATTGAGGCTGTGTTTGAACAATATGTTTCAGTTTTCACCGGCAAAGTTAGAGAAGTAACCAAGGAGTTGGTCGAAGGACAAATGACGGAAATGGTCCGAGACCAAGTGACTAAAGTTGTAAAGGAAGAGTTTGAAAAGAGGTTTCCCAAACCTCGAGGTAGCGATGATGAAGATGTACTTGCAAGGTTAGGATTACATGGTGCTCATGGCAAGAGGGCACGAAGTACGCCTGAAGGCGTCGGGAATGTGAAGAAGAAGAGTAAGAAGGGTTACAAGTTCACGTGCTTTAATTGTGGGGAACGGGGTCATTTGGCACAAGATTGTACGGTGGTGCCTTTAGGCTCAATCAGGTGTTTCATTTGCCAGATGGAGGGACACCGGAAGTCAGAGTGTTCCGAATCGCATAACGATCGGGTTAGGAGGTTAGAGCGCGAATACATGATGGGTAGTGGAGCACGGAAGCCCAACAGCGCTACATCAGGTACTTTTAGTATGAAATGATATGTTGTTCATTTGTAATAACATGCGGTATGTGCGTAAGTCTTAGCTAAACTTTATTCTCCATTGGAGATAATTCGTAGCAAGCGGGCAGTTTACGTTTATGGTTCTGGTTTGCTCTCAGTAGAGTGTATAAGTGGTGTGTTGTGCCTTGATCCTATGGTGCGAATCCTTGGGTGCTTAAGCATTTTGGTTGGTATCGGGTCGTTAAGCTCGTTTGAGTGAGACCCTTAAAGTCTCAATGGTGTTGTGCATGTTATTGATATGGGTGACGTTCCGAATGGAAGTACCCTATGGTGACGTTTGATTGTCGAGCGAAGGACGTAAGACTTGGTGCAACCAAGCATTCCTTAGTATTTGGGAAATGTTTCTACCAGACCATGGAAATGGGTTTTGGTGTTCGGTCGTTAAGCGCGTGTTCGCTTTCGTGTTGAAGTTGATGAACCATGAGGTTCGTCTTGTGGATTGAAACTCTTGAAATCAAGTGTTTTGGATCTCGATGTATGTTGGTAAAGGAGTCTACGTGACGCGACATTAGGTGTCTCTTTCATACCTACTAGCGTGGTGTTCGACTCCGTTTGTGTTGCGGTTACATTGTACTTAGGGTACCGAAGTGAAACCCTTAGGTTCATGAATGATGGGGTGAAATTCGACAAACTAAAGCAATTGGATGATTGCGAGTGTATAGTCGTGTAATTTGTGGTACACTTTTCGTTCGAAGTGTTTAAGGATAGGTTAGGATCCTTGGTATGCTCAAAGTTGGAGCAAGACATGGTGATGGGCTGTGTGAACCCAATTATTGGTAAAGTCAACCTTTGGTAGCATTGTACGGGTGTACGAGATGTGGTTATGGAACGTAATTCCAAGTGGAGGAGTTACACTCCCGCACGCGGAGGTTTTAGTGTGAGATTTCGGATAATGCTTTTGGTAGATCCGAAATTTATGTCGGGACCTAGATTTGGTCGATTTGTGGTAGAGTATAATTTCAGTTAAATTGTACCTATGATTTTAGATTTGAATTATCACCAAGGTGGTAATGTAGTAAATCTCGTTGAGAGATAATAGACGGGTATGGCGAGCAAGGTGAAATCCCTCGGTTAAGGGATGTGCGTATCGGATCATCATTTAGAGAATTAATGTTTTGTGCCTATGTTTGATATAGGCGGTTCTTGCTCGATTGTGTGAATGGTTAGTGGTATCCGTTAGGATTCACTATGGCGTTGCAGAGCGCGATGTTATGCTACTCGTCGTTCGAGGCTAAAAGGGCGTTGATTGATGAAGCATGACCTTCGGGGTCCGCTGACTTCATCATGGTATTGGTGATTGATGAAGCATGACCTTCAGGGTCCGCTGACTTCATCATGGGATCGTTGATTGGTGGAGCATGACCTTCGGGGTCCGCTGACTTCATCATGAGATCGTTGATCGGTGAAGCATGACCTTCGGGGTCAGCTGACTTCATCATGGGTGTAGTGTTATATCGGTGAAGCATGATCGTTGACGGGGTCCGCTGACTTCATCCGGTGTTGAGTGATCTATCGGTTGTTTTATACACCGATGGTGGGTTCGTAAGGACCGTGTGGTGTGATCTATCGGTCGTTTTATACACCGTTGGTGGGATCGTGAGGACCATGTTGTGTGATTAGTGATTGCGATAGCCGTGTTTCGCTCATATGATGTTAGGATAGTGGCGTATTGGTTGTATTGCGCACTACAAAGGATGTTTAGTGGTAAATGTAATCCGTAAGGATTCATGTGGTTCGATCTTCAACATTAGGATTGTTGACTTTAGGTTGAGACTTGGTCACTTTTAGCGTGGTCCTTGGTAAAGGTACGCTAAGGAATTGATATCTCGGTTCGAGATTGGTCGAGTTTTTCCCGATGTGAGGGATTGAGCAAGGTTTTAGTGCTCGGTTGGTGGTTTTGATAAATCGCGGGTGACGATTTAGCTATTAAAGGTGATTCATTGGGAAGAATTGTCTAGGAAAGTTCGGATTGGGACTTATGATTGAGGACCGTTGAGTAGGTCCGGAATGGTTAAGTGGTGAAGATCACGAGGACGTGATCGAGTTTAAGTGGGGGAGAGTTGTAAGACCCAAATATTTATTGTACGTAATGTATTTATGGTGTACGATGCGTGTAAAGAGTGTACGTGTTGCTTGCTCGAACGCCGAAGGAAACTGGACGTTGTCTGAAGTGATAAGGTGTGTACGTATCTTTTCAACCCCAAATAAAGTTTGTGTTGATGTTTCAAAGCCTTACCATTGGAAAGGAAATATTATTACGTTTCCAACGATATTTGATTCATCGAAAACGGAGCTACGGTCAAAAAGTTATGGCCAAAACAAGTTTCTGAAAACTGACCTGCAGGTTGGAGCGGCGCTCCACCATTTGGCGCGGCGCGCCGATTGCTGCTGATTTAATTTTCAGCCTTTTTAAAAGGTTTAAATGAGGGGTACTTTGGTCTTTTCATTTAAGGTCGGTTTAGGGTCACCAAAACTGATCTAGAACTCCATTGGAGCTCATTTCTCACCCACACAAACACTCTCATCCATACCTAGAGAGAGAGGAAGAGTTCTAGAGTGAGAGAGCTTGAATTGGAGAAGAAGGACTTGGATTCTCACCAAAGCTCGGGTTTTAAAGTTGTTCTACTCATCAACGGCATCATTTTGGTGGTATTGGTAAGTTCAAACTCCGAATTTCATTTGTTAGATTTGATATTCAAGTTAGGGTTTGAGATTGTTAGTTGTAAAACCCATTTGGTTGATGAAGAGGGTTTATGGAAACTTGCTATTTTGATATTTGGCGGGTTTTGGGTTGGTTAATGATTTAACCATGTTTAAGACTTGTAAATGGTGTATAATCACTAGTGTTAGTGATTATTGGTGTTTTGGAAACTATTAGGGTTCTTATGGTTGACTAATTTTGACTAGAGTCAAAATTAGGGTTTGTTGATGATTATGACTCAATTGCCGATTTAATAAGGTTTATAAAGTTAAAATGGATTAAGTTGAAGCATAGAACCGAGTTAAATATGTTTTGGTGTCAAAACATGCTAATGGCGTGATATTGACTTCTTATGGTTCAAATTAGGGTTTAAGTGTCATTTTGGACAAGATAGGTGTTTAACACCTATGATTGGGTTTGATTGGCATACTAGGATCATTCTCACTTGTGTTAGTGATTATTGGTTAGTTTGGGCGCGATTTGTGCTTGAAAGTGCATTTGGGTCGAAATTGCACTAGTTGTCAATTTGGGTTGATTTGTATATCCACCCTAATTGTGTTACTTGTTATGTGATAAATGGATTAGGTACATTCCATCGGTGATTGCGGATTATTCGGTAGCATTCTTCAAGGCGACAAGGTGAGTGTTAATATCCTATATGCATATGTATGTGTAGGATGGGTGCGGGTCGGGTGAAGGGGTTCTCGCTTATAGAACTCGCTTCTCGTATAGGTGGAATTGTTAGACTAGTGTATAGGTCCAATTGGCACAGTTGTGTGTTTTGGTTGACCACTTTGGCGAGGTGCACACTTTTTGTGTACGTTATCACATGGGCGTGTGAGGTGGACTTATATAACCCCAATGACGAAGGGTTAATATAGTGAGTGGAATAATTATATGTGTAGGTATATAATGTATCTATTTGTTGTGGCGTGAAATGTGTAGTGTCGAGGTGCTAAGACACCACGTTTCACGTAATGAGTGAAGCATCGAGGTGTTAAGATGCCACTCGGGGTGAAGCATCGAGGTGTTAAGATGCCACCTAGGGGTGTAGTGTCGAGGTGTTAAGACACCACTCCGTAAAATAATGAGTGAAGCATCGAGGTGTTAAGATGCCACTCGGGGTGAAGTGCCGAGGTGTTAAGGTGCCACCCTAGGGGTTAGTGATACGAGGTGTTAAGTTCCCTAACGGATGTTATGAACACCGATGGCGTTTTCACGAGCGCCATTCCCTTGTGCTATTGGTTAACCATGGTTATTATGTTGTAAGCGTAAGCAAATTATGTGATTCGAGATATATATATATATATATATATATATATATATATATATATATATATATATATATATATATATATATATATATATATATATATATATATATATTGTATACATATAATGTTGTATTGTCGTGATGTAGCTAATCCTCCGGGTGTAGCTTATTGGCATTGTTCACATCGTTGTTGGTGAACTTATATTTTGTTGATGTATCTTTAGCTCGTTGCTTAGTGATCTTACGGTATGCTTAGACTAGCTTGCCTTTATGCTTGGATGCTCCGGTATGCGGTATTTAGTTTTGTGTGGCGTGTCCATTTTATGCATATATATGTATGTAGTATATTCTCACTCACTAAGCGTTAGCTTACCCTCTCGTTGTTTACCTTTTTATAGATTTGCATGGGTGCGGTGGCTCGGGTAAGCGTGGGACTAGTGGACTCGCGTAGTTGCTTTAGAAGGCTTGCTTTTGGATTGATTAGGATTGGGTAGCGTATCCCCAATCGCCATGCTCGGTTTTATTTTGTGTTACGAATCATGTGATTGAGAACTTGTATTTTCGTATGAAAGTCGTAAAAAGGCCGATGTGGGCCCGGCCTCGTAAAACTTATTTTATGAATGGAACGTGTTAGTTTTTCATATATGAATAGGTTGTGAAAAGCGTTTTGTCTAAATACGTCGGGAAGTGGTCAAACATTTTCGCATTTCATGACTTTTTGGACAGGCCAGTTTGGCGCGCCGCGCCATATGCTGTTCCAGCAAAAAAAAAATTATTCTGCGTTATTGGTTGGTTAACGGGTTGGGTTGTTACACATGGACCGTGAGGTTAAGACTTTGAAGCACAATAAGATTCCAATTGTCCGAGTCCGATGGAATGCCAAACTGGGACCTGAGTTTACCTGGGAATGAGAGGATCAAATGATGCAGAAGTATCCTCACCTTTTCCCGACTCCAACACCTGCCTCACCTTAAATTTCGGGACAAAATTTCCATTAACAGGTGGGTAATGTAACGACCCGACTTTTTCGACTTGTTTTTGTGCCTTGTGACTTTTGCGAAACTGCGTATTTGTGCGTACTGTGCTACTTTATACTCTGGAATCTTTATACACATGGCTACTTTCATTTATGTGTTAAAACGTGCCTTTAAGTACATAGGATGCTTAACTTGATCACCGGAAGCCTTTATGACCGTTAGTGTCACTTGACGTTACGAACAAAATGCGTACTGCGTACACGTCTAACTTTTGTCGTAATCGGAATATTATGACTACGAAATCTTAATTATTATTTCATAATAATAATTACTTGGGTTTTTGGATGATTAATTACGCGTAGTAATTTACTTATGCTTACTAGTTAGTCTTGTTGGACTTTCTACCTTGTTGGGCCTTAGCCCACCCTACACTAGTTAGTGGACTCTTTAATTAGCCCAATTATTAATAGCTAGTGACCCATTAATATGTAAGACAAATGCCCATTTATTAGAGGGAACATGCTAGCATTTTTGTCAAGTATTATCCTTAATGTTGCATGGAATTCTAACATAAGCACCAACTTTAGACAACCATTAACCAAAAAGCAAAAGTTGGTCTCCCTTGTCCCCCCATGAAAATCACGGCCAAACCCCCCTCCCCTCACCTCATTCACCTATAAATACAAGCCTTATTCCATCCATTTTACACTTGCTTTCATTTGTAATTCACACACACTTACTCACTCTCTAATTCTTTCTCTAGTTCTTTCTCTCTCTAAAAAGTGTAAGTATTGATTTTTCTTCCTCTTCTTCTTCCTCTCTCTCTCACGAATTCATCATCATCATCATCATGGGTCTAGCTTTTTAGCTTTGATCTTGATTACATCTTGTAGATTCAAACTTGGATTTGAATCTTTCAAGAACATGAAAGATTCAAGCTTTCTAGCTTTGAATCTTCACCTACTTTGTAGATCTATATCTTTTAACTTTAATCTTGTTATTTTGTTATAAAGATTCAAACTTGTGTTTGTAATCTTCATGTAACTTAAAGATCCAAGCTTTATGCTTCAAGATCTTCAAGAATAACCAAGATGCAAGCTTTCTAGCTTGAATCTTCATATCTTTTGTTGGATCTAAGTTTCCTAACTTATGATCTCATTATCTTGTTATAAAGATCTAAACTTGTGTTTATGGTCTTCATATAACTTAAAGATCTAAGCTTTATGCTTCAAGTTCTTCAAGAACACTAAAGGTTCAAGCTTTCTAGCTTTGTGACCTTATAACTTATGTGAAAAGGATCCAAGCTCTCTAGCTTAGGGTTCCATCACTTTATTTGACTTAGATTATGTTCATACTTGCTTGATTGAAGTAAAGTTTGTAGCTTTAGTTGTAAATGTAACTTGTAATTCTGTTAAGACTAAGGATATGATGTAACCTTGGTTCATCATCCATCTAAGACTCTTAAATGAGTTGTTTTCTTACTTTGTCTTAACATATTGTGTGTTGATGGTAGAATCTTGGTCAAGGTGATTCTAACCCATCAACGAGTGTACAAGTATCAAGGATGAGAACCGTGATGAGCATCAAGCACTAAAAACCCCACCGGAGCACCATGCTTACTGTTTTCGGGATCTGATCAGACCACCTGGGCTATTGGAAAGTTAATTTTCAGTTAGTTCGGTTCGATTATATGATTTTTCGTTTAGACCTCGTTTTAATCCGAGTTACGGTTTAGGATTTATGGCCTTCCGAAAGTCACTACGCCGTTGTAACGTTGTGCTGAAATTTCTGACCTTCTCGCACTTAAACTGTCTCCACGGTCAAACGAAGACTAGTTAGGTTCTGAAAATTGGTCAGCTGTTTGGGGACTCATATACGGAGCCATAGCCACTGACTACGCGTCTTTTCGTTTTGTATAGAGGTCGTAGCAGCTGACCGAAGTCAGCCTATTGTTTTGATCTCTATTCTTGTCAAACTTACTTAGCTTTTATTATGGTTAATGATGATGATGATGACACTTAAACTTAATTTATTCACTTTTAAGCCTTTTTGGGCCAACATACTGACCTAGTAACCTTTGACTTATGTTGACGACCTTTCATACCGACTTACTACTTGCATACTTTCATTATCGACTTTACCGCTCTTATCACTGTGAGTTATAGCATCCCTTTTTACTTTAATTATTTTGGGACTGAGAATACATGCGCTTTTTAAGTTTTACATACTAGGCACGAGTACTTAAACTTTATATATGTGTGGGTTATACAACGGCATAAACTTTCCCCTTAGCTCGGTAACGTTTAGTCATTGGTTTTTGAACCGGTGAACGCGAATCTTAGATATGGATCCATAGGGTTTGACATCCCCACTCGGGCTAGTCGCGCTAGCATTTAACGGGTGTTTAATACTTCGTAAACATACGCACTCGCCAAGTGTACTTTTAGGGGGTTATAAACGTTAAGTTAGTTACCAAGTGCCTACGGTCAAACATATACTTTTCATACTGTTTTGGAACACTGAAATCTCGTGGCCTATCTTACATTACTGTTACAACTTAAACTATAGCTCACCAACATTATTGTTGACGTTTTTAAGCATGTTTTTCTCAGGTGTTTAGAGGTTTGTTGCTTCCACTGTTTAGACTTGATGTCTTGGTGTTTAAACTTGCTGTTAAGGACCTGCTGTGCTAGAATTCCGCTGCATTACTTAGAGATGTCTCAATCATGGAACTTTTCTTTTGCATTCGTAGTTTATGTTATTTTCAAATAATGACTTTGTAACGACCTTTGTATCACGTTATCTTTTGTAAACGCTATCTTTTATGAATGCAAAACTGGTTTTCAAACAGCATATAGTATTTGACCGTGTAAAGATCCTGTTGATGACGAATCGTACACGATGGTTTTGTACGGGGCGTCACAACTATATCATCAGATTAAACAAAGCGTTTATCATATAAAAACGAGGTCTTTACCGTTACAAATGTTAACATTCCCTAGATGTATCCTACTCCTAGTACAATCTTTGACGTTCGCCTTTAAGTGCATTTCCTGCTAGAGGTGAGAAGGCCTCGAAAGTATCCATCTTTTTAGTGAGTAAAAACTATAGGGATAAACTAATCATTGTAGGAGAAGTGAGTGTGAATTGGGAAGTGTTGAAATGGGAAACAAGTGAGCCTATTTATAGAGTTTTTCTGATGTGGGTGAGCCGTTTGAATTAGGCGCCTGGGGTGATCCACCCGATTTGACTTCTAATTTGGCTTGTTCTCAGGATCATAACTTGGTTTTCCGAGGTCATGAGTTGATTTTCACCGTTTTAGGTTTAGATTATTCATTTTATGTCCATTTTCTTCGATTCTTCGTGCACTATTTTCATAATCACTTGATCTAATAAATAAGCAAATAAATACGTAAATCTTCGATAAAGTTAATTAATTAATTATTTTAGCGGTCAATATTGGGGGTAAAAAACGTGACATTTGGACGATATCTAGCAGAGAATCTGTCTCATTAATACAAAAATTTATATGTGAGATATAATAAATTTACCTTATAAACCACTACTGCACAAATGAGAATATGAACCCCCAAAAGAAACGTTTTATAGAGAAACATGGAAAAACATGTTCCTAAAGTGAATGAGAAACGATTTTAAAAAAGAAGGAAACTAGGAACCGATTTTGCCAAGATATCGATCTCTATGTGGACTTTAGAAACCTCTTTTGACCAAAAAACGGTTCCAAGGTTTAGAAACCTCCCTTTACGTTAAACCGTTTTCCTTAATATAAATTCGAATTTTTTCTAGAGGACGGGAGATGATGAAAAATGTAAAAGATTCTCATATTTATCGATTATGCATAATGCTTACATTGGCTTAATTCTAATTTTTTATTGTCTTTATGCAGTTAGTGTGAGCAAAGTTGAATTATTGTTCGAGTTATACAAGGGCATAATTCGTCTTGTGATTGACGATGGCCTAATCAACAAGGTATTCCATTATTACACATTCATCCATGAGTTAACTAATTTAAGTTTATTACAGTTTATTGATATCTTGTTGTTTTGTTATCTACAAACTATAACACATGAATGTAGTATTCAGTTTGTTAGTTGACAAAATTAAACGGATAGTCCTTGTGATTTGAAAAAAAAAAGAAATAGATAGTCATAACTTGATTTTTTCAACATTTTTAGTCCTTTACTTTGCACTTTCTTCAGGGATAGTCCAAAAACTTACATGCTTTATTTTTTTCCGTTAAGTCATGTCATATAGTTGACACATGAGGGTAAAATCGTAATAGTCCACTCACTCCCATCTTTTTATCCAGATCGGAACTAGTTCATTTCAAACCCTAAAATCAACATTCTAAAACCAAATCATGACATATATACATTCAAGATATAATTCATAAATCACACACATTCTAAAATCAAGCAGCAGATTAACTACAAATAAATTGTTAGCTTTTTTGCAACATATACATCTTCAACATCAACTTCCACCATCTCTGTCGCTTTCCACCCTCCAACACCTTTGCAATCAACCGGCACCAAAATCAACCACCATTTTTAGGCTGAATACAAACATAGTGACTCTAAAATCGTTCAGATTGTGCAAAGAAGAAAAGGAATAGAGTGACAAAAAGCTTAGAAATTCGTAAATCGAAAGCCACCGACGGCAGCGATCGATGGTGGTGGTTGTAAAAGACAGTCGATGATGGTGAGTTTGAATTGATGATGAAGAAGCACAAATAAACTTATCCAACACAACCACTAATTTCTCATCTTGTTCATCACCTACAAATGGTAACCAAAAACCCTAATCTTGAATCTAAAAGCATTCTGGTGTTTTGATGGAAAATCGAAGACGAAGAATATGTAAACACACCTGCAAATTCGTGACTGTGTTGCTGCTACTGTTGTGTCATCGATGGTGGTGGTGAAAGTAGAAACGGTATCGACGGTAGCGACGATGGAAACGTAGGTGGTGACAGCAGCGGCTAAAATCTATATATTTGTACCAAGAAGCAGATGACGTTTTGGGTTGTGTTTATGTGAGGATGAGAGAGATGTAAATAACTGGAAAAAATTGATTTGAAAAAGAGGCGGCTAAAGAAGAATTCTAAGGTGAGTTTTAACTAGGTTATATAGATGAATCATTTTTGCATTCGATATAGTTTCTTTTAGTTTTGCTTCTATCATGTATTACGAGTTTTTGCTTGATTGCTAATGGAATGGAATTGATTTCGTTGTTGTTTCTTATTAATTTACACTTGAGCATCTTTATCTGCGCTTAACCTCTGGTTTTGAAGTGGGTTTTAATGATTTATGGAAGCAAAACTTTAACTTGTTTATCCGTGTTGTGTATGTATAAAAATAAAAATAAATGCAGATGAAGAAGATAAGGATGAAGATGAAGAAATGGAGATGAAGTTAATGAACAAATGTGCATGGATAGTCCAAACTTGTATAACATGACAAAAATACCATTGTGTGCATGGCACATGCCTAAGTTAACGGAATCAATTTAACGTCAGTGAGCAAATTGAATATCCGTGAAGAAAGTGCATAGTAAAGGAATAAAAATGTTTAAAAAAAATCAAGTATGAACTATCTGTGTATTCTTTTGCAAACCATGAGGAACATCCGTGTAATTTTATCTTGTTAGTTTGTTAATCTTTAAGCTAAAATAGACTACTATATTTTTTTATGCATTATTGTACATTAAATATTCCTAGTTCCTTTGTATATGTAGGAATAATTTCAACTTGCTTTCTTTGATACCTGAAAGAAAGATAACATATTTGCAAACAGTGTATGTTTTACATAAAAAAATATGTAAAACACTATATTTATATTTGCAAACAGGGTGGGTATGTTTTACATAAAATAGACTACTACATTTTTTATGCATTATTGCACATTAAATTTTTCATTGATAGTTGGAGTAAATACTAAAAAAAATCTTATTTTTTAATAAAAAATATTTTTAGTGTAAATTTTTTATTTTTTATTTCAAAATTCAGCTGGAGCGAATGTCCCGCCATGTCTTACATACGATTAATCCTCCCCTGATGGTGCATAACCATGCAAAAGATTAATGTGATGTAACTTGTTTGTTAAATGAATTTTGTGATTTGATTAGGAGATCCTTTAAAAAATTTCGGATCATGTTCGATTATTCACTTTGTATATGTTTAAAGACGCATTTGTTTCTTAAATAACTTTTTTTTTTTATAAAATACAATATGTACTCCCTATATAATGAGCACGTAACGGCTTTAAAGTTCTATACAAATATTAATTAGTCGTTACCACTATTGACAATCTTCCGCGACAGTGCTAATTTTGGCCACATTTGGAGCCGCGCACTTGGGTGTTCAGTTCCATGTTATTATTAATCATTTTAAATTTTAATGGACTCTAGCTCGACTGTGCTTTTGCTTGAAGAGAGCACAAAAAAACAATATAATTAGCCTTTTGATGAAATATATATATTACTGTATGTTTTTCCTCTCCAATATAAGATGCAAGTGGAAGGTTTGATATTACTCTATCCGTTTCATAATAAGTGTCATGTTTTGACTTTTTAAAATTTTTCTTTATCAATTTTAACTTTAAATATAATTGTTCGTGTTATATGATATTTGAAGAAAAATTATATGAGTGAAATGGATTTTAAATGTACTTTTTATTGGTATAAGTTTTATCAACTATTATATAACACAAGTAAATATATTTGAAGTCAAAGTTGCGAAAAAAAAAGACTTTGAAAAGTCAAAACATGACACTAAATATATCATTAAAACATTACCCATGATGCATTTTATCATTTATTTCTTCCGGTGTTTATCCGTCAAAATAATAACATTCATCACAAAGTGGCTTTTTAAATGTTTATATTTTCACGTGATCAAATATTTAAAAAACAAATTTAAAATAAAAATAAAAAAAACTTACTTCTCCCGAAAAAAATTCTCTTGATGATGACTATATATATATATATATGTGTGTGTGTTTTTTTTTTTTTTTTTTTTTTTTGTGTTATGTCTTTCTTTTTATTTTTAGTTTTAATTTAATTTAATTTAATTTAATAGTTCCATGGGGAAAAAAAAAAAAAAAAAAAAAAAAGAGCAGCCGATGGGGTCAGTCAAAGACAAACTTTATAGGCGATGCAACCCTTTTATATATGTGATGTAATTTAATATAAAGTCGATTTAATCTTTTAAAACCATAAAAACTAAAATTAACATAACATGCGGATCTAGAAAAAAGGTCAAGTATTAAGGGTACGTAGATATCCACTAATTTGCGGTATAAAGGGTAGCTATCCTTCTCGTATATAAATTCCTAATTTCGTCCCTAACGAATTTTGTAATTAGATCTAGCTAGTTAATTTGCGAAAAATATAATTGATGCCTAAAATTACACGTACACTAGCTAGTTAAATACTGTCCTGAAAATAGAATTAACATTAACATAATCATTTAAAACCGTCATACTTTATTGTTATAAGTTTTCCTATATTAATGTTCTACTAGCTTTTAAACCCGCGAGACTCAGAATGTTTTAAAAAAAAGATAGAGTAATAACTTTTATTAATTAATACAAAATGATGAAATATATCACGTATAAATCTTAATTAATGTATGAACTAATTTTTAGTTAGCATATCATATACAAAATCACATTTTCTTTGCAACATTCTGTCTTCGTGTTCGATTGATCACAGGAGTGTAGATAAATGGAAGTGGTCCAAGACATCTAATGGGATTTTTAAAGTCAGTGTCCTTGCCTCAGAAATTGATGAACATATTCTTACTTCAAATCCTTCGACCCAATGTACGCTTCGGAATAATCTAGTCCCAAAGAAAGTCGAGATTTTTGTGTGGCGTGCATTAAGGAAAAGGTTACCGGTAAGAATAGAACTTGACAAACGGGGCTTGGATCTTAATAGTGTACGGTGCCCGCTGTGTGACGATGGAATGGAAACGGTTGAGCACACTTTCATCTTTTGTAAACAAACTTTAGATATTTGGGATAGAGTATTTAAATGGTGGAATATTGGCCCCTTCTCAAGCTTCTCGCTCCAAGAAATTTTCGAAGGTAAGGGTCCAACAACTTCATCGAGTCTCGGCTTGAAAATATGGCAAGCCGTGGAATGGACCTGCGCTAACTTGATTTGGGAAAACCGAAACCATATGGCGTTTCAAGGAAAAGGTTGGAACGGTCCTATGGCGCTTAACGAGATTCAACTCAAATCGTTCGAGTGGATAGCAAATAGATCGAAAGGAAAAATGTTCGAGTGGCACAAGTGGTTGCACAATCCAAGCGACTATTTTCATACAATCTAGGTTCTTCTCGTGTTGCGGATGCATCCTTTGCATCTCTAGTTCATAGCAATCTCCTGTTATATGTATAGTTCGTGCTTTTTAGTCTAGGTTTCCTTCGTGTTTTTGTTCCTCTCCTTGTTGCTGCATAGATGCTGCTATGTAAAATGTATCTTGGTTTGGTTCTTTAATAAAAGCTTGTTTTTCAAAAAAAAAAAAAAAAAAAAAAAAAAACAATCTGTAAAACCTTAGACTCTTATTCATATTTTATATTTTAATTTTCTTAATATATATATATATATATATATATATATATATATATATATATATATATATATATATATATATATATAGTGTATAATTTATATATTATGATGCTCAATTAAAATTCTACTTTCAAATTTTAAAAATAAAGTATATGAGTTGTAATCCTTAAATCCAATAATTTGTTTGAAATTTAACGGACCGGAAAGAGCGCGACATGTGGCGCGACAATCACATGTGATAGAAAAAAAAATTTAAATTTTTTTTTTTGAAATTTTTTTTTTTAAAAAATTTAACATTTCAAATCCAATCACATGTGATTGTAAAACCCAATCATATGTGATTGTAAAACACAATCACATGTGATTCTGCATGTCAAATCCAATCACATGTGATTGGAAAGAAAAAATTCAAATTTTTTTTTACAAAAATTTTTTTCAACCGGAAACAGACTTTAATTCGGTGATTTGATCAAGTTTGTCATCGTTTCGTGATCATATCTTCAAACTTTTCAGACTTTAATTTCGGTGATTTAATCAAGTTTTGATCAAAAACTTGGTGTTTAAAGGTTTTAGCACAAATTTACTGAAATTTGTCATTTTTACTAAAAAAAATTTCAATCACATGTAATTGGGTTTTACAATCACATGTCATTGGCATACAGAATCACATGTGATTAACTGCATGTCAAATTCAATCACATGTGATTAAAAAAAAATTTAAAAAAGATTTATATATATATATATATATATATATATATATATATATATATATATATATATATATATATATATATATATATATATATATATATATAGGGGCAGGATCATTGGGGAAGTAACCAATCGGGGGGAAGCGGGGGAAGCAAAAAAAAATCATTTTTTTGAAAAAAAATTTCCCGGCATCAAGATCACACAAAAATATGAACATTTAGAATAGACACTTCGTGATGAATGTTATTATTTAGGCGGGAAAATGATCGACGAAAATAACATTCAAGATAATATTGTTCGTGAAGAATATAAACGTTTTTTTTTTTCATGTTTTGTGAAGTAAAATTTAGCCCGATTTAGAGTTTAGGGTTTAGGGTTTAGGATTTAGGGTTTTGGGTTTATTCCATAAACCCAAAACACCAAACCCTAAACCCTAAACTCTAAACCGTTCGTTTTAAAAACTCAATCTAAATCCTAAATCTAAACCCTCAATCTAAACCCTAAACCCTAAATTTCTAAACCCTAATATCTAAACCCTATAAACCCTAATATCTAAACCCCAATAGCTAAAACCTCAAAATACGCTCGAAAAACACGATAATTGTTATATATTACTTCTTCGAGCGTTTTCCCGCCAAAATAAAAACATTTATCACAAAGTGTCTCTACTAAATGTTCATATTTTCATCTCATCTATAATGTTCGTGAACAAAGTTTTTTCAAAAAACGAAAAGAAAAAAAAAAGTTTTTGCTTCCCCCCGAATCGTTACTTCCCTCTTGATCCTACCACTATATATATATATATATATATATATATATATATATATATATATATATATACCAAACCCTAAACTCTAAACCGTTCGTGTTAAAAACTCAATCTAAATCCTAAATCTAAACCCTCAATCTAAACCCTAAACCCTAAATTTCTAAACCCTAATATCTAAACCCTATAAACCCTAATATCTAAACCCTAATATATAAACCCCAATAGCTAAAACCTCAAAATACGCTCGAAAAACACGATAATTGTTATATATTACTTCTTCGAGCGTTTTCCCGCCAAAATAAAAACATTTATCACAAAGTGTCTCTACTAAATGTTCATATTTTCATCTCATCTATAATGTTCGTGAACAAAGTTTTTTCAAAAAATGAAAAGAAAAAAAAAGTTTTTGCTTCCCCCCGAATGGTTACTTCCCTCTTGATCCTACCACTATATATATATATATATATATATATATATATATATATATATATATATATATATATATATATATATATATATATATATATATATATATATATATATATATATATATATATAAACCCTAAACCCTAAACCCTAAACTCTAAATCGTTCGTGTTAAAAACTCAATCTAAATCCTAAATCTAAACCCTCAATCTAAACCCTAAATTTCTAAACCCTAATATCTAAATGTAACGACCCGTCAAAATCGCTATTGACGCGGCACGTTAATCATTGATTCCACAGTGAGGTTTTGACCTCTATATGATACGTTTTGATAAAATATTGCATTCATTAAAATAAGTGACTTTCTAAACATAGAAAGTTATAAACATGTAGGCGAGTGCTTAGGTATAAGCAAAACCCCGAAATACATAAGTCTTTAATTTACAGGTTGACATCACAGTCCAATTATTTATTACACAACGCAGTTTTATTTTGAATGCAATAAACTTTGTACAAAGCATGAGAGACTCCATGCAGGCAACAAGCACATCACAGCGGAAGCATTCTAAGGACCTGAGAATAAAACATGCTAAAAAGTCAACACGAATGTTGGTGAGTTATAGGTTTAATTGCTCGAGTCATAAACATATATAAAGATAGACCACAAGATTTCATCAAAAGTTTATCAATAGATTCTACGTAACAGAGCACCCTGGTAACTAAACTTAACACTATAGTGATAATTACCCCATTCGTTTTAATACACGCAAACCAACGTGTCTTAAACTCAAATAACATACGTCCGTTAAAAGGCTAGTGCTCTAGCTCGGACGGGGATGTCAAGCCCTATGGATCCACATACAATTATTCGCGCCCACCAGTCCATATCCTATGTACTGGCAGCTACTAGTTACCAAAGCTAAGGAATTTTCGGTTTAACTCAGTGTAGAATTTAGTATGTACTTGTGTCTTATCGCGTTTAAAATAAATTGCATATATTCTCAGCCCAAAAATATTTAAAGTATTTAAAAAGGGAGACTATAAACTCACAGTTCAATATTGAGACTCAATATTGTAGGCAAATTGCGTAGACGTAATGATGGTAGACGACTGTATGGTTGGCCTTGGATTCAAGAACAATACCCCGAACAATACTCAATATTTCCTTAGCTTAAAGTGGTTTAAAACCCGAATTAAAACACCCTCGAATATACCTTATTATTATTAAACTTAAATTTAAAATTATAATTATAATTTAAATATAAATTTTTATTACTGAAGAAAAAAATATGTGATAATTCGTCGAGCAAAACAGGCGTATTTATATTACTTTTCCGTTTACTGTAGCTCATGCGATCGCATGAGTTTTCGGTGTTTTTGCCATGCGATCGCATGGCCGCCTTTTCTGTTTTTGTTTGCTAGTTCGTCGACATCAAATAGTGTACTGTAGCAAATAGTGTTTTACTGTAGCAAATAGTGTTTTACTGTAGTAAATAGTGTTCACTGTAGCAAATAGTGTTTACTGTAGCAAATAGTGTTTTACTGTAGCAAATAGGGTTTTACTGTAGAAAAGTCGTTTTTACTTGTACATATATATATACATACATATAATTGTTCATGAATCGTCGAGAGTAATCAAAGGTAATTGTATATATGAAACAGTTCTAAAATTTTGAAACTCAATCTAACAGACTTTGTTTAGCGTGTTAAAATAATAAATCGTATAGAGAATTGGTTTAAATAAGTCAAAAATTTTCGGGTCATCACACTAAACCCTATAAACCCTAATATCTAAACCCTAATATCTAAACCCCAATAGCTAAAACCTCAAAATACGTTCGAAAAACACGATAATTGTTATATATTACTTCTTCGAGCGTTTTTCCGCCAAAATAAAAACATTTATCACAAAGTGTCTCTACTAAATGTTCATATTTTCATCTCATCTATAATGTTCGTGAACAAAGTTTTTTCAAAAAACGAAAAGAAAAAAAAAAGTTTTTGCTTCCCCCCGCTTCCCCCCAAATGGTTACTTCCCTCTTGATCCTACCACTATATATATATATATATATATATATATATATATATATATATATATATATATATATATATATATATATATATATATATATATATATATATATATATATATAAATTTTTGTTTTCAATCACATGTGATTATTTCGCCACGTGTCGCATTCTTATTGGCATAGACGGATCTTGAACGATTTTAGTGGGAGGGTCAAAATTATTTCAAAATTTTATATAAGAAAGATTCTAAAATCTTCGAGGGGCTATTATTTAAAATATTTATATTTTAGATCTCAGAAAATAAAATTTATACTAAGAGAACAAATTTTTGAAGGGGCCACTGCCCACCCCTGCCACCCCAAAGATCCGTCCCTGCTGATTGGTCTCTTGGATCTCAACTTAAAAGTTGGTTTCATTTGAATATTCCTCTAAAGTATATACATAATGTAGTACTATAGTGTGAAGGGTGTTTATTCCTAAATATAAATAAACAATGATAGTAAGTTTTCAAAAAAAAAAAAAAAAGAAAAAAAACAATTACATTCAAGATAAAGTTGAAAATGTGGTACCTCATACACACACACACACACACACGTAATTTTAAAATATCTATATATCTATATAAAAAAGAGTGTGTTGAAATATTATTTATATAAGTTAATTTTGTAGAAATATGAGGAGATGTATTATTTAAAATAAAAATATGAATATGAATGAATATATATTCAATTAATTTAAATATTTAAAATTGATTGGTCAATTGAATATCAATTTTAAAATTGAAGCTCGAAAACCCACTTCTTATATATAATAAAAAAAAATCATTGGAAAGATTTTGTCGGTTGAATTAGAATTAGAATTAGAACTAAAAAAACATTCTAAACAACATCGATGGATGTTGTTTACTTTCTTTTCGGTCCACTAAGAGAGAATGATGAGTCGGAAAAGGGTTGTCTACTTTGCATCTGTTTTCATTTGCCTCTTATTCTGCAAGGGTGTTTGATTCCATGTCTCCAGAAAACAGACTAATTTTCAGATTAAGTGACAAAGAAAAAATAATTTTACTTACTGAATTAAGAGCTGTATTACACAGACCATTAAGTGATAAGTAAGCATGCCCAAAGAGTATGATTAGCAAATGATATTCGCTAATGTAACTTATGGTTCACATTGCTCAAAATTAGCTTTTAGCTTTTACCTTTTGGTTGGTAGCTTGTAGCTTTTAGCTTTTAACTTTTAGATGGTAGCTGGTAGCGGGTAGCTATTAGCTTTTTAGATAAATTTTGGTGTTTGATAAAATAGCTGAATCTGTTAAATAAAGAGTAAACCGACAAAAAGGTAGAAGCTAAAAGTTAAACGCTTGTTCTAGTAGCTTTTAATTTTTTTCCTCTGTCAAAAAACTTTAAGCTCCTTTAATCAAACACAATTTTTTTTATTAAATATGAGTTTTTTTTCTTTATAAAAGCTTAAAGCTTTAAATGCTCTGCGTCAAATATGCCCTAGATCTTTACCAGTGAATATCGTTATTAATGGTGTCATACGTTTGTGACATTGTACAACAATATTTCCTCCACTCCCATGAAATTTCATCAACGATATTACGAGAAGTATCTCCATGCAATGTTAAGTTACTCCATGAAATTTCATCAACGACATTACGAGAAGTGTCTCCAAGCAATGTTATGTTATCGGGAGATGCTACATCTTACTTTTTTTTTTTATTTTATACTTCATCTGTCCCAATTTAAATAGTCATGCTTTGACTTTTCCTCTCCACTTTGACTTTAAGTAAATATTTGCGTTATATAACACTTGATGAAATTTATATGAATAAACTGAGTTTTATATGTGCTTTCATTTGGTATAATTTTATCAAGTATTATATAATATAAAAAAGTTATTTAAAGTCAAAGTAAAAAAGAAAAGTCAAAGCAAGACTATTAAATTGAGACGAATGAAGTAATAGATATGAGAATGAGAATATGAGATATTAAAACTAATATCAATAATGTATTATTTTAATTCATTATGGCACTCTTTGAACACTATTACACTCTACAATTTTCAATATAATTCTTTACGAGAGACACTGTCATTAAATCTGTTGTCACCACTCTCACAATTCATAAGTAAACCCATGGTATCACAATAATAATAAATATATTCGTGTATATTAAAGCATTTGTGAAAGAATATTCATGTTATTGATATGTCAACAAATCAACTTAAAGTTTAGGGGTTGTTTGGTAACATTCTAATACTTGGATGGCCAAAAAGTGAAGAACTGATTATTCTGCTTAAATTTATGTTATTTATGTTATTGCTATATAAAGTGTATTTGATGTTCATAATTAGTCACTTAATTCTTTCAATATTGTAAGCAATTAGTTTCATGAAGTAATAATAAAAAATTTATGTTATTGCTATATAACGTGTATTTGATGTTCATAATTAGTCACTTAATTCTTTCAATATTGTAAGCAATTAGTTTCATGAAGTAATAATAACAAACAAGCGTTCATAATCTTTTCTTTTTCTTATGTGTAATTAATTTCTACATATGGTATCAGAGCCTAGTTTAGGGTTCATCGAAGTAAAATGAGGGTAATTCTTCAGTTATCGATTGAAGGTGAAATTGATTAGATAATCGTGACTGGATCGAAGTTTGATCTTAAAAATTTTGATGGCAAGAACCACTCTGGGTTATGGAGGTTAAATAGGAGAACATTTCCTATGCACCAAGGAGTTGCAGGTGCATCAACAGATTGTTTATTGAAATTGAAATTGGCCAAATTAAGAAATTTAATTGATTCTGATTTCATCGATTACTCAACAAAATACGGTAAGCTAGCTAATGATTGAAGCTGAATTCTATCTATCATGTGAACCAAATTAGTTGTAACTGTTGGAAAATTTGGTTGAAAAAGTGTGTTCCACCAATGTTTGGACATAAATTAATATATAATAAAGTGATACTGTATATATTAATGATTATTTAGTGGGTTTTGTCGCTACTAATGAGAGCTTTAAAATGAACTAAAGCGTGTCCAAAACGGGTTAATGGTTAATGAGATATTGCGTCTCAAAGTTACTAGTTTAAGTGCAAAGTAGAAGCTTTTTGAAATAAAATGGATCTTGTCCCACATAGGAGTCGGAAAGAACTTTTATGTAGTATATAAGTGGATGGATATAAGCTATGTCAAGATCTTATGACATATTTTACTGTCTTACAATGTCACGACCCTACTTTTTCCGTTATCTTTTACTGTTTATTATTTAACGTTCGTTAATCGTTATCCGTGCCACGTCATTTCTATGATCTATATTATTATTTTAGTAATAATATATTAATTATTATGTGTTATATGAATATTTGAATTCGTATTTAAATTTGTACGTTTCTACGTGTCGTGGATTTCTATCTGGCGAATCTTTTCAGTTTTCAAACCAACGGTCAGACTTTTAAGATTTTCGAATCCCAATTATTTTAAATATGATACTTTTATATCATATGATTATATATATATATAGTGTTTATATATTTTATTTATCGCATGTGCGATATCTCTCCGAAGATTTAATCGCGTAGCGGTGATTTCGCGTTTCGGGATTCGATCGGGCGTTCGGGCTAAAAGTAATTTATCAAATATCAAAAATGGCCCACTAAGGGGCCCACCCCTTGCTAAAATCCTCCGAACCTGGGCCTTGCTCCCATTCATTTTTCATTTTGTTATTTTCATTCTCATTTTGTTACTTCCCATTTCAAAAATCAAAAGCCTAGCATTTTATTTCTCTCCTCTCTTTTTCCTCTACCCTAGCCGTCGCCTATCATCATCATTATCATCACCATCTTCAATCAAAATCAAGCTTGGATCAAAGGGCTTTACCCATAATCGGATTGCTCTCTTCATCCTCTACGCGTTCATACCTTTCATTTCTTGATTAGGGTATAAACCCTAATCCTAGATTTTTCATTTTTATTTATTTTTAATGATTTTGACATTATTATGATAGTATAGCACTTGTGTATTGTTGTATTGATGATTGTATGCGTAGAATTGCTCGTCTGTGTATGTTTTCGGTTTGATTAAATTGGGACAGCAGACTTTTTGATGAAATCGGTAAACTTAACTGTTGTTTATGAGAAAATAAAGTGTTTAGATGAGTTCCTCTCATCAAGAGAATAATTTTAGGCTTTGAATTCATGTTATTTCGAGTCCCGGATCAAAAGTTATGCTTAATTTGGTGTTTTGATGAGATTAAAATATAAAAACGAATATGATCAGTTGGGGTCCGACTTTGTGACCATTTTTGAAGGCTCTAGGGTGTACTAGTAGGTTAGGATTGATGATTAGATGAACATTCATGTTCGGGTCATCGAAATCCGAGCCACGGATCACCCAAAATGGTTAAAACAAGATTTTAAGCGGATTAATGTTCTAAGTTGGTTCATGGCTGTAGGTCATGACTTTAGAACTGATTTTAGGGTGTTCTTGAGTACACTAAGGTGTCGGGTGGTTTGGTTAGACGAGGATATATATAAAATTCGTCGAAAACCGACACTCGGGGCTCAAGTTATGACCCGACGAACTTTTAATTAAACTTATGGTTATAAAATTTGAACTTATGATATAAATAATGATTTTCATTATTATTAAATTACTTACGATATAAAAGTAATTAAATTTAATTAAAACTTATGATATATATTTATTATATCATTTAATGATTACTTTTGATTTAATTATTAATTTAATTAAACTTATGATTAATAATACTTTTATTATTAATGAAAAATACTTATGGTAAGTATTAAACTTATGTTATGAGATTATTACATTAAGACTTATAATAAATATTAATTAATTATTAATTATTTAATTATTATAGGGCTTAATTATTATTTAATTATAATTTAATTATTTAATACTTATGGTTTAATAATTATAATTAAATACTTATGAAATGATTAATAATTCATTATTAATTAACAATACTTATGATATGATTAAAAATCTATTATTAATTAATAATACTGATGTTATGATTAATATTTAATTAATTAATTAAATACTTATGTTATATTAATTATATCATTTAAACTTATGTTAACTTATTAATTCAATTTAATTTAATCAAACTTATGATATGATATGATTATACATATATGACTTTAAATAACATTATAACTTATATTATTAATATAATATACACTTTAAAATTCAAGGTTGACTTTTGAGTTGACTTTCAGTTGACTTTTGTTGACTTTCTAATTAAGAAAACTTTCCTAAGTTAGAAACTTTCCAAAAATAAAAACTTTTCAAATATAAAAACTTTTCAAAAATAGAAACTTTCCAAAAAAAATAGAAACTTTCTAAAAATAGAAAGTATGTGTTATACGCTGTCTTAATCATACCGAAACATACTGAGTGTTGTTCTATGTCTATTTGCAACAAGTATTATAGCTATCATACTAAGACTTGACCTAAGTTAGTTATTTATATCGAACTGCTTTATTTATAGGTCGGCGTTGTGATCATTCTTGATCACTTTATCTTTTGCTGCTCTCGTTTCTGTGTTAACACTTCGTTTACGTTAAGGTGAGTTATAGTCCCGTTTTTCATACTATTTAAAGTATTTTTGGGATGTGATTACATGCATTTTGTTTTACGTTTAGACACAAGTGGCAATTAAATTTAAATTATTCATTATGATTTGAACGAAAATATTCCTTAGCCTGGTAACTGTAATCACCGGTTTCTACTGGTAAATGCGAATCCTATGGATAGATCTATCGGGCTTGACAGCCCCATTTCAAGCTAGTCGCGCTAGCAATTTATAATCGGAATGTATTAGTACTTCGTTATTATTTAAAGATACACCTGTTCAGTGTATATTGTGTTTGGTAAGGGTATAGAAATGGTTAAGTGGTTACCAGGTAGCTCATGGATTAATGGAATAATGGTTTAATGTTTTCTAACATTTTAAATCTTGTGGTCTAAAGTTTATTAGTTATTTTAAAACCTGTAATTCACTCAACATTTTTGTTGACAGTTTACTCGCATGTTTTCACAGGTACTTGATTGTTTGGGCTTCCGCTGTGTTAGAGAGTTTGCATGCATTTCGGCAGATTTTGTTAAACATTAAACTTTGCATTCTCTTTTTGGTTTGTTAAATTGTGGATGTTTGGTTGACAATGTTTTGGTCAACTTTGGATATTTTAATAAGTTGAGTTTGTTTAAACTACTTATTTTGATAAATTTCCTTTATAGGAAATTATTTTAAATAAAGAATGCACCGTTGTTTAATAAATTCATTTAGAGTTTCGATCAAGCTGTGGGACCAAGCGACGGAGTCGTTAAGGGCACTTGACGGGCTATCACATACAATCCCTCGCGCAGGGGGGGTGCAAAAACTCTAGATTTGGGCTTGGGATTCAATGCGTTGCCGCGCGACTTGCGAACACGAATGCAACTCCGAAAATCCGGGCCCGTGCGAGCCAGATTTTGACTAGCTTTAGCCGATTTTCTTGTCCACCAAGGAAGAGGAAACTAGCTTTAGCCGATTTTCTTGTCCACCAAGGAAGACGATTTTTCTTGTTGATCAAGAACAATCGTTTCCTTTTTTGGTTGATTCTGTAAATCGTTTCCTCTTATATATGATTGCGTTTGCACTATAAATACCACGTTTTGGTACTGGAAAAAAGACACACAAAAAACGAATTTGTTCGTACAAAATCTCATGTTTGTTTATAAAACATGATACTTATTTCAGATTTAGCTGCTGCAATACTGTTGTCGATCACATGATACGTTTTTTTTATAAAAAAACCTTTAATGTATGTTGTAATATGTTCTACTGTGCTCATGATATGATCTGCTCTGCTGATATAAATAATATTACCACATGCTTTAAGTTGTTGATGATATAAGTATGTTTTAGAATTTATTTATGGATCATGATCAGATCTGTTTAAAATATGTCTATTATGATATCTATTTGTGATTATCATGATTTCTATCTATCTTAGAATTTTATTCTTTCATAATTATAAGTTATAACTTACTGAATAAATGTGGATATATATTTGTATTTATGAATCGTATTGTCTTTGTTCCTATGTTATAAATTGATTATCTATGATCATGTGAATTCAATATTTCTATATTATATGATTCGTATGTTATACATAGATTATATTAATCTATATGAATATCTTAGTGGAACATATGTATTGAAAATAACATGTTTATCTGCCTAGTATTTGCTATTTCATGTTAGTCTTAACAAGCTTCTGTATGCATGTGGAATTTGTATTATTACATGATTTTTGATCCATATTAATTTCTTATTTGCATGATATATTCAATATATATTATAACATGTACTGATCATATATATTTATATATATGAGATTTGATTTACGATCTATATTATATTTGCTACACCACCGTTAATTCGTGATTACTAATTGTATTTTGAATTTCGTTTTTCGAAATGTCTCAGTCGGATGCTACCGCCATGAATAATGCTAAGAATGATGGTGGAATTGTTGCACCGCTGCCTAATGCGGTTGTTTCTCATGCTGAGAAACCTGAAAAGTTCACTGGTGTGGAATTTAAACGTTGGCAGAAAAAAATGCGTTTTTATCTGACCACGTTGAACCTTGCGAGGGTCTTAACTGGAACCGCTCCCCAACTTGTTGAAGGGGATGCTCAAACTGTGAGCGCGGTTGAGGCGTAAAAACATTCAGATTATCTATGCCACAATTATGTCTTGAATGGTTTGGAGAATTCTCTCTATAACGTGTACTGCACAACAGAGACTGCCAAAGAATTATGGGAGTCTTTGGAGAAAAAGCACAAGACTGAAGATGTTGATACCAAGAAATGGGTAGTAGCTGAATTCTTGGATTTTAAAATGGTTGACTCAAAGACTGTTATGAGTCAAGTCCAAGAATTGCAAGTCATTATTCATGACATACATGCTGAAAAAATGGTAAACAGTGAGAGTTTCCAAGTTGCAGCAATAATTGAGAAGTTACCACCAAGCTGGCTTGATTTCAAGAATTATTTGAAACATAAGCGAAAGGAGATGACTGTTGAGTACCTTGTGGTCTGTCTTCTCATTGAGGAAGACAACAAAGTTGCTCTTAAAAGAGCATTACCCCTAGTTCAGCAAAGGTTAATATTATTGAACATGGTCACTCCTCAAAAGGTAGCAAGAGTAAAGGAAAGACTGAGAAAAGTAACAAGGGGAAAGGGTTCAAGCTTGGACCTAAAGGTGGTGTTTCCAAAAAGAAAAGTTTCTCTGGCAAATGCATTAATTGTAACCAGCCGAGTCATCGTGCTGATGAGTGCAAGAAGCCAAAGAAAGAGACTACACGAGAAGCTAACATGGTTAATGATGCTGACAACCTGGTTGCAATGGTTTTTGACCTCGCTATTATGATTTTCGAAGTTAATCTGGTTGGTTCTAATACCAGAGAGTGGTGGGTTGATACTGGGGGCTACCCTTCATGTGTGTGTTGATAAGAGTCTCTTTAACACTTTCAAAGAAATTACTAGTGAAGATAGGCTGTTTATGGGAAACTCTGCTACAGTTGATATCAAGGGTGAAGGAAATGTGATCCTGAAGATGACTTCTGGAAAGGAACTTACTTTGACTAATGTGTTGTATGTTCCTGAGATTCGTAAGAATCTTGTGTCTGGGTGGTTATTGAATAAGTTTGGCTTTAAACTAGTGTTTGAGTCTGATAAGGTCGTGTTGACCAAAAGTGGTGTTTATGTTGGTAACGGTTATGCCCTTAATGGCATGTTTAAGCTAAATGTAATGGTTGTTAACTGTGAAGCTAATAAAACAAGTACTAGTTCTGTTTATTTGCTTGAGTCTTCTAATGTGAGGCATGGTAGACTAGGTCATGTTAATTTTAATTCCATTCGTCGCTTAATTAAATTGAATTGCATACCAACTTTCCACATTGACTCAAACTATAAATGTAAAACATGTGTTAAAGCCAAATTAACAAGATCATCCTTCAAATCGGTTGAATGAATAACCGAACCCCTTGATATGATCCACACTGATGTGTGTGATTTAAAATCCATTCCAACGAGGAATGGTAACAAGTACTTCATTACTTTTATCGATGATAGCATGAAGTACTGTTACGTTTACTCATTAAAAAGTAAAGATGAAGCAATTGAGAAATTTATTGCTTATAAAAATGAAGTTGAGAATCAACTTGAACGAAAAATCAAGGTTGTCCGCAGTGATAGAGGTGGTGAATATGTAGCACCTTTTGCAGAATTTTGTGCGTAAAATGGCATTAGACATGAATTCACTGCACCTTACTCACCCCAATCAAATGACACTGCTGAATGAAAGAATAGAACCTTGAAAGAAATGGTGAATGCCATGTTGGTGAGTTCTGGTGTAAGCCAGTCAATGTGGGGGGATGCCATCTTATCGGCAAACTATCTTTTAAATAAGATACCTCAAAAGAAAAGGGATGAAACCCCATACGAGTTATGGTGGAAAAGATAGGGTCAAAGACTGTTGACTGCATATTTATCAGATATGTTGAACACAGTACATCTTATCATTTTCTTGTGCATGAACTCAAGATTTCGGATATACACAAAGGTTCGATCATGAAATCGAGAAATGCTTCGTTCTTTAAAAATGTATTTTCGTGCATTACAAATGAACATGGAAGTTCGTCTAGAATAGACGATAAAGGTGTTGAAGATGAGACACCTCATGAGCGAGTTCAAGAAGAACTAGTAGAATCTGAGGAAGAAGAGCTTGAGCTGAGATGAAGCAAAAGAGCAAGGACTGAAAAATCATTCGGTCCTGATTTTCACACTTACATGGTTGAAAATGAACCTGCAACTTACCGTGAAGCGGTATCTTCCTCTGAAGGACCTCAATGGAAGGAGGCCGTTAAAAGTGAAATAGATTTTATTTTACAAAACCATACTTTGGAGTTAGTGGATCTTCCTCCGGGATGCAAGCCACTAGGTTATCGATGGATCTTCAAGAAGAAGTTAAAGCCAGATGGTACCATTGATAAGTACAAGGCAAGGTTGGTGATCAAAGGTTATAGACAACGAGAAGGTCTAGATTACTTTGATACATATTCGCCGGTAACGCGAATAACCTCCATCAGGTTGGTACTTGCCATTGCCGCCATTAGAAACTTGGAAGTACATCACATGTGTGATGACCCGGAGATTTCCGACCAAATTTAAAATTTAATCTTTATATGTTTCCGACACGATAAGCAAAAATCTGTAATATTGAGTCTTAAAATTTTTTGAACTGTTTCATTTATTCAATTGACCATCGACCATTCTCGACGATTCACGAACAACTATTTGTAAATAGATATGTATATATATTTAAATAAATATATATAATTTGAAATATAATTTATGATGTAATTGTTAGAAATTAATTATGTAAAAATAATATTTATTATTTAAAACATATGTATATACAAATAAAGTATATTAAAAAATAAGTATTAAATAACTGTAATACTCGTTGATTTTCTGATTGATACTAAGCAAGTTAAATTCGAACTTATATGATTTTAAAATAAATGGTGATCCGAAAATGAGTTCTATAAATTTTAGGCTTACTAAAAATGTATTTAGGATCTAGTTATTAAATTTTAACACTTTTTATATTTTACCCAGAATTGAGAGGGACAGTTGATGTAATTTTTATTTAGTAATTAATAATCAAATTTTGTACCATAATGATTAAAATAAATAAATATAATTATTGTAAAAACTTAGGATTTATCTGAATACTTTTTATCCGCCACTGAAGTAACAACGGGGTACGAAATAATAGTCCATGAAAACTGTCGGTAGCTAAATATCAATTTACATGGCTGCTATACTATGTTTAATTGAATCCCTAATTGAATTATTATTACTGTACGGTTTTGTATTCATTCAAAAGGGCCCGAGTTTATATTTATGTATATACATTAAACGTGAAAATTGAGTAAATATATCAATCAATCGACTGTATATGATTTAATTAGGATTACTGTGCACTTTTTGAATTCATTCATCATTTGCATATTCTTATTCCATTCTGTTTTCAATCCTTTTCATACTTTAAGATATTTAACGTATCCATATATCTCTATATACAATACTATATGATATATGATCACACAAAAACCTACAACTTCTACTTGTGCTTACTACTTATATTTTTGTTTAGAGTTCGACAACTACAAAGACCACCACCATTAAGTGTGGCTACTTTCTATCTTCATATTTTGTTCGATCAACAAAACAATCAATCACCACCTTTCATTAACCAAGAGCTAGCAATCAGGAGCCAAAAATTTTTTTTACTTCTGCTCGTCATCCATACTAACCACATGTTCGATCATTGTTGCTGCTATGTTACTATTTCTGTTCGAAGTGAAACCCACAATCACACATAAGCAACCACCTATAATCTAAGTTATATATACTTGCATATGCAATGAAACATAATCACCATAAACCCACTTCTTTTTGTGTTGTTCGAATCACTATCTCAAACCACCCACCACACACAACACACCACAACCCACCTTCTAACACCACCTTTCTCTTAACCCTCGCAAACCGCTACCTTTCGATATCCACCAAACTTTTAATGTTCTAGTTCGACCATCGACACCAACTGCTACGCTACTGGTTTATCTTTTTCTTTTTTTTCTGTTTTGGTCGAGTAAAGCAACAACCGATACCGCCACTACCACACCCATACCAACCCCATGTGAATAACCACCACCCCTGAGTTTAATACTTTTCTTTCTTCGACAACCAACAGCAAACGGTCTGTTTTTTTTTATCATCTTTCATGTCCCTGGTCGACAGGCTAGTGAATCCGAGATTTGTTTTCTGCTTTCCTAAGTTGAAAGAGATATTTGATAAACTATAAGTAAAGTAGCTTTATGGTAAAATATTTTGGAGTGTTTAGGCATATTGACCCCATCCCAAAATGATTTAAATGCCCCACACTCAATAAACATTTCAGAACATGGAATACAATGTTTTCTTTTCTTTTCTTTTTACGGATTAGGAAATGGAAATGGGTTCCATGGACTACATCAAAAGGAGCCCAAAAATCTTTGTTATTTGTATGGAAAGGCCCAACAATTGTTTGTTCCTTTATTTAGTCCATTTACGTTTATGATGATGAGGTTATAAGGATCACGATGAGATAATTATGGTGACTATGGGATGCTGACGTTTAGATTAGTGGATGAGGGTAACGAGAATGAATATGTTAATGATAATAATGTGTGATAATATGAACAAGATCAAGGTGATTATGGATTAAAAAGATGACGATTAAGTTAGAGCAACGTGAAGTTGATTAGAATTATGACATATAATGGGGTTATGTTGATAAGGATAGTATGATAATGATGATGACGATTAAATGGAAAAAAAAATAGATGAAAGTGTTAGCGCGAGAGATTGTGATCAAAAACTTAAACGGGTTAAAAGAAATAATGTACCAATTAATTTAGAAAAGTAACAAGTGGTGTAATGATTTGGGTGTATGCTTGATGAACGGGAGGTTGCGGGTTCGAGTCTCGGTTGTGGCATTTTTTTTTAGAAAAGAAGATAGAAACAAACAGATATATTAGATATATAGATATAGATTGGGTATTAATTCAGAAAAGTAGTAGGTGGTTCAATGGTTAAGGATATTATTGGGTTAGCGGGATGTCACGGGTTCAAACCCGGACTTGGGCATTTTTTTTAAGGATTACTTCTTTGTGGTAGAATTTCTATTTACTTATTATTATTACTTTTATTAATATTATTATTATTGTTAATATTATTATTGATATTATTATTATTACATCATTATTACGATTAAAGATAAATATTATTATCACCATTAATATTATTATCATTATTATTATTATTATTATTATTATTATTATTATTATTATTATTATTATTATTATTATTATCTAAGAAATATAAGATACATAAAAATATATTTGATACATAATATATTAGTATTACATAAAAATTATAAAATAAAGATATTAACACTAATTATATAAATATTCACATATAACAAATTATTAATTTTCAACATAATACTAATCACATATATATATATATATATATATATATATATATATATATATACATACATATATATATATATATATATATATATATATATATATATATATATATATATATATAAACTATCTAAATAGTAATTATTTTAAATGAATATACAAACTAAAAATATAAGATATATAATTTAAGATATAATATATAAATTTGTTCGACTACAATTATGTGTGTTAATATATACATAAATGCTATAGGTTCGTGAATCCGAGGCCAACCCTGCATTGTTCAGTTGTTCAATGTCATTATATGTATTTTTACTACAAAATACAGTATGGTGAGTTCATTTGCTCCCTTTTACTCTTTACATTTTTAGAACTGAGAATACATGCGCTATTTTTACAACTGCTTTATTAAATGCTTTTGAAATATATTTTGAACTGCGAATACATGAAATGCTTTTATAAATGTTTGACGAGATAGACACAAGCAAAACTTTCCTCGAATGAATTACTACGCAGACAAAAGTTCTGCGGATTATTATTGAATTATGTGGACATGATAATTGCCACCATTGAATTATGTGGACATGATAATTGCCACCATTGAATTATGTGGACATGATAATTGCCACCAATTGATGTGAATGTTATGTATCGAGAGAATGATTTTTATACACAGGTTATGTGTATTATATTTTGTACACGAGATATGTGTACGGTTACTAAGATTTATGAAAAATGGTTTCGTACACGAGAAAGGTGTACTGTATTTAAAAGATATCGCATGTACATTACAGGTGGATATGGGATTCGGGCCCATTTGTACCATGCCGCATGTAAATCTTCTGGTCTATCAAAAGTACTGAATTTTATTGGTTACGATAAACCTATGAACTCACCAACCTTTTGGTTGACACTTTTAAAACATGTTTATTCTCAGGTCTGAAAGAAACCTTCCGCTGTGAAATTGATCATTTTAAAGATATTACATGGAGTCGTTCATGGCATATAGAGGTCCGTTCATCGCAATGGTACCAAATGTTATTGTATTCGTCCAGGAAGATTTTGGACGGGGTATGACATGTGGTATCAGAGCGGTGGTCTTAGCGAACCAGGTCTGCATTAGTGTGTCTAACAGGTAGTTGTTAGGATGCATTAGTGAAGTCTGGACTTCGACCTAGTAGTTGTTAGGTTATATTAATGAGTCTGGACTTGAACCTGGTCTGCATGTCAAAAGTTTTGCTTATCATTTCTTGTCGAAAATTACCTGCTTATCATTCTTAGTCTAGACACATCTTACTGCATTGACTGTATGAATAGTGTATAGACAAAATTCATATCTTAGCGTATCTGCTAATTCATATCTTAGTGTATCTGTCACTATAAACTTTGCCTGATATATTTCGTAAATTCCTCCGTAATCTACGAAATCTTTTGTTCTATATATATATAGATATTCTATGTAATTAGAATATCATCCGATATCCGAAAATCATTTCATATCGAAAAATCCTTTATTCAATCGTACGCAATGGAACTCACAACTAGTTCAAGTCCCTAGGATTCCGATATGGAGTCCCACTCCAGCTCCGAAAGCAGTGTCACCAGAATGAATCAATCAATCATTCATCCCCAATTCATCTGATGGGTTCGTAGTCGACTTAATCAATGGAGACGCAAAGAAGGTGATCCTTTCCATCAACCGAATTCACCTCTTGGCGATGAACCTGAAGCACTTACCGGTGAACCTATTAGAAACACCATTTTCACCCTCATTACCCGAATACCTCGCCATGATAATATGCTATCTCAAATTCAAAACCTTATTCACTCACTCGTTCCAACCGTCAATCATCCCGGAGTAATCAAAGAAGTCAACGAGCTTCGCGCCTGAGTAATCAACTTGAAAAATATGGTGCAAAATGTACCAGCTTCAGCAACATTACCGGCATCAACAGTACCACCAACAACAACATCCACATCCCGAGCCTCAATTTCACAATCTGTCCCACGAACATCAACATCATACGCACCATAGATACCAAGGAGTACCAACAGCAATGAACAATGAAGTATTGATCCATAACTTCATTACTATTCTGCGAAGAATATGTGGATCCTAATAACTAACGATGAAGTATTGATCCATAACTTCATTAATATTCTGCGAAGAATATGTAGATCCTAATAGTTTTAGAGATTACTTATTCTATCTCAAACCGAAAAGCAAATGAGATTAATATCATATTAACTCATTGAATCCATGATTACATCCGAAGAAAATATATATGTATATATGTTTTCATAAAGATTGTGATTAAAATTCTTTCGTGCAAACTGTTAATGGTGAAAATATTTTAACTGATAGGTAATACCCGATGAATACTTAAGATTTCACATTAATAAGTTACACTGTACAATCTTCAAATCTGATTCAACAGTCATTTCCTATCCTACTTACATCCACGGATATATGAATCCGATCACCACAGAATAACCATTTCCATTCAACTTTCATAATTGGATTTTGACCTATCAGAATCCAACAAGTGGCATAATGAAGAAAACATTTGATGGAATAAAATTTGTTAGAAACAAACAAATTAACTATGAGAAATTTTGTTAAGAATTCACGCTAACAAAAATCCTAGCTAACTGTTCCTAGCTAACTGTGGACTAATCAACTTAAGATTACCAACAGTGGACAATTAAAATGAATTAAAATATTGATTATAACATATGAAACTAAACAATACTTCAAGTTTGCAACTTGATTTCATCTTAAACCTCATTTGAATCTTGACGATTACAATCTGCGTTCAAACCTTTCATGATCCTTGAAAACACCTCAATCGAGAGGATGAACCAACCGCACTTCATCTACGTAGGAAGAGATTGATGCATATAGTTATGCACTTGAAAACACTCGAAACCTGAGTAAACGTTTAACATGTGGTTGTGCTAATTCCTTAAGTGTTATTGCTACCCAAAATAACTTTGCAGATCTTTTTCAAATAGCCAATTTTGTCACAGCTCCAGCAAGTCAACTTCGTCTTTTCATTTGAAACAACCTTATTATAACCTCGATATATATGCGTGCTCTTTTATTGCTACCGGGGAACCTTTTATATTCCACCATATTACCATCAGCGTTTAATCATCTAAACACACAATTCTTCTGAAACCACCTCGGATTGATAACCGATGATTCAGATATTGTAGCATTAAATGCAGAGGAAATAGAAAAATTGTAGACGGTCTAAACGGCCAAAAGTTGATGATAAAGAAAGGAGTGTTAGGAACGCTCGATAGAAAATTTGGTACTGAAAAACAGATTGAGCTAACCATGAAGGAGACCAAGGACAAATACAAGGACCAAACCCTATATTCAAAGAATCCATGTAATTTTGGGTCCGATGAAATCTTTAGAGAATATCTTGCTCCGAGGTCATGTTAAAATCTTGTGAAAATTTTTTCTTCATCATCCTTTGATATTAGAAATTCTAAGATATCATCGAATCTTTCATTATAAATATCCTCGATATTTTTGAAGATATTTTCATAACTATTCTTATCTGAAATCAATTATCTCTTCACAATACCTGTGATACAACAATAAAGAAACTGTGTTAGTTTCTAAATTCTGAAAAATTCAAATTTAAAATATGAATGATTTTGAAGTAGCATTGGGAACTGATGCATGAGTTAGTATAATATAATGACACTTGATCAACGTGATTATATTACAGTAATTCATGCTGAGTTTCTAATGAAACGTGATGATTCACAGTACCATCATCATGTGTCATTTACACGACTCTTACATTCTACCAAACAGATCGAGAACATATCTTTCTGATAGTTCTATCTTTTCTTTTGAATTTTGGTAATTTAACCAATTGAGATCGTGCCATTACAATTTCCTTCTTAGAACATTAACTATATTCATTTCAAAATCCATACCTACGAATTCTGGACCATTATTCACTTGACTTGAAGTCGGGAAGAGGAGACAAAAGTATGGAACTCTTGAATATAAAAGAAAATATAAAGCTCGACAACAACACATAAATTATAAACCGTATGTATCGATGCATATAGCAACATAAAGACACAGGAGAACTAAAAACACTATAAACCCAAGGGTATAGTAGAAGTAAATAGATTCTTCCGGTGGCAGATAAAAAAAATGACAGATATGAAAGTTAAGAGGATAGCAAGGATCAGAACGGGATGGAGCATATTAACAAATACTATAAAGTATAAATTGAGAAGAAAGAATGGAAGATGTGAGCTGTAGATATAAGGAAACGAAGGGGTGTATTTATAGTAAAATATCCGACAGAGCAATCAAAACAGATGATCGTATTTAAAGCGGATCCTAATTTTCTTAATCGCCGAAGAACCAAATCTTATTACGAAGATTTTCTTTAAATCCCTTAAATTTCGGAAACCAATCATAACTACGGCATCGTTTAAAACGAATCTACATTTACTCATTTCACTCTCTTACGATAGCTTCACTTATACTCTTGGTGTAATCAACTTGTTTTATCTATATTACTCAATGATGATAAAACACTATCGATCAACTCATATTCGTCATGAAAACATTTTTATTGTTAGCCATGACAACCACATTCAAATTTCGGGACGAAATTTCTTTAACGGGTAGGTACTGTGATGACCCGGAGATTTCCGACCAAATTTAAAATTTAATCTTTTTATGTTTCCGACACGATAAGCAAAAATCTGTAATATTGAGTCTTAAAATTTTTTGAACTGTTTCATTTATTCAATTGACCATCGACCATTCTCGACGATTCACGAACAACTATTTGTAAATAGATATGTATATATATATTTAAATAAATATATATAATTTGAAATATAATTTATGATGTAATTATTAGAAATTAATTATGTAAAAATAAGATTTATTATTTAAAACATATGTATATACAAATAAAGTATATTAAAAAATAAGTATTAAATAATTGTAATACTCGTTGATTTTCCGATTGATACTAAGCAAGTTAAATTCGAACTTATATGATTTTAAAATAAATGGCGATCCGAAAATGAGTTCTATAAATTTTAGGCTTACTAAAAATGTATTTAGGATCTAGTTATTAAATTTTAACACTTTTTATATTTTACCCAGAATTGAGAGGGACAGTTGATGTAATTTTTATTTAGTAATTAATAATCAAATTTTATACCATAATGACTAAAATAAATAAATATAATTATTGTAAAAACTTAGGATTTATCTGAATACTTTTTATCCGCCACTGAAGTAACAACGGGGTACGAAATAATAGTCCATGAAAACTGTCGGTAGCTAAATGTCAATTTACATGGCTGTTATACTATGTTTAATTGAATCCCTAATTGAATTATTATTACTGTACGGTTTTGTTTTCATTCAAAAGGGCCCGAGTTTATATTTATGTATATACATTAAACGTGCAAATGGAGTAAATATGTCAATCAATCGACTGTATATGATTTAATTAGGATTACTGTGCACTTTTTGAATTCATTCATCATTTGCATATTCTTATTCCATTCTGTTTTCAATCCTTTTCATACTTTAAGATATTTAACGTATCCATATATCTCTATATACAATACTATATGATATATGATCACACAAAAACCTACAACTTCTACTTGTGCTTACTACTTATATTTTTGTTTAGAGTTCGACAACTACAAAGTCCACCACCATTAAGTGTGGCTACTTTCTATCTTCATATTTCGTTCGATCAACAAAACAATCAATCACCACCTTTCATTAACCAAGAGCTAGCAATCAGGAGCCAAAAAATTTTTTTACTTCTGCTCGTCATCCATACTAACCACATGTTCGATCATTGTTGCTGCTATGTTACTATTTCTGTTCGAAGTGAAACCCACAATCACACATAAGCAACCACCTTTAATCTAAGTTATATATACTTGCATATGCAATGAAACATAATCACCATAAACCCACTTCTTTTTGTGTTGTTCGAATCACTATCTCAAACCACCCACCACACACAACACACCACAACCCACCTTCTAACACCACCTTTCTCTTTAACCCTCGCAAACCGCTACCTTTCGATATCCACCAAACTTTTAATGTTCTAGTTCGACCATCGACACCAACTGCTACGCTACTGGTTTATCTTTTTCTTTTTTTCTGTTTTGGTCGAGTAAAGCAACAACCCATACCGCCACTACCACACCCATACCAACCCCATGTCAACAACCACCACCCCTGAGTTTAATACTTTTCTTTCTTCGACAACCAACAGCAAACGGGCTATTTTTTTTATCTTCTTTCATGTCCCTGGTCGACAGGCTAGTGAATCCGAAATTTGTTTTCTGCTTTCCTAAGTTGAAAGAGATATTTGATAAACTATAAGTAAAGTAGCTTTATGGTAAAATATTTTGGAGTGTTTAGGCATATTGACCCCATCCCAAAATGATTTAAATGCCCCACACTCAATAAACATTTCAGAACATGGAATACAATGTTTTCTTTTCTTTTCTTTTTACGGATTAGGAAATGGAAATGGGTTCCATGGACTACATCAAAAGGAGCCCAAAAATCTTTGTTATTTGTATGGAAAGGCCCAACAATTGTTTGTTCCTTTATTTAGTCAATTTACGTTTATGATGATGAGGTTATAAGGATCACGATGAGATAATTATGGTGACTACGGGATGCTGACGTTTAGATTAGTGGATGAGGGTAACGAGAATGAATATGTTAATGATAATAATGTGTGATAATATGAACAAGATCAAGGTGATTATGGATTAAAAAGATGACGATTAAGTTAGAGCAACGTGAAGTTGATTAGAATTATGACATATAATGGGGTTATGTTGATAAGGATAGTATGATAATGATGATGACGATTAAATGGAAAAAAAAATAGATGAAAGTGTTAGCGCGAGAGATTGTGATCAAAAACTTAAACGGGTTAAAAGAAATAATGTACCAATTAATTCAGAAAAGTAACAAGTGGTGTAATGATTTGGGTGTATGCTTGATAAACGGGAGGTTGCGGGTTCGAGTCTCGGTTGTGACAATTTTTTTTTTAGAAAAGAAGATGGAAACAGACAGATATATTAGATATATAGATATAGATTGGGTATTAATTCAGAAAAGTAGTAGGTGGTTCAATGGTTAAGGATATTATTGGGTTAGCGGGACGTCACGGGTTCAAACCCGGACTTGGGCATTTTTTTTAAGGATTACTTCTTTGAGGTAGAATTTCTATTTACTTATTATTATTACTTTTATTAATATTATTATTATTATTAATATTATTATTTATATTATTATTATTACATCATTATTACGATTAAAGATAAATATTATTATCACCATTAATATTATTATTATCATTATCATTATTATTATTATTATTATTATTATTATTATTATTATTATTATTATTATTATTATTATTATTATTATTATTATTATTATTATTCTTATTATCTAAGAAATATTAGATACATAAAAATATATTTGATACATAATATATTAGTATTACATAAAAATTATAAAATAAAGATATTAACACTAATTATATAAATATTCACATATAACAAATTATTAATTTTCAACATAATACTAATCACATATATATATATATATATATATATATATATATATATATATATATATATATATATATATATATATATATATATATATATATATATATATATATATATATATATATATATATATATATATATATATATATAAAACTATCTAAATAGTAATTATTTTAAATGAATATACAAACTAAAAATATAAGATATATAATTTAAGATATAATATATAAATTTGTTCGACTACAATTATGTGTGTTAATATATACATAAATGCTATAGGTTCGTGAATCCGAGGCCAACCCTGCATTGTTCAGTTGTTCAATGTCATTATATGTATTTTTACTACAAAATACAGTATGGTGAGTTCATTTGCTCCCTTTTACTCTTTACATTTGTAGAACTGAGAATACATGCGCTATTTTTACAACTGATTTATTAAATGCTTTTGAAATATATTTTGAACTGCGAATACATGAAATGCTTTTATAAATGTTTGACGAGATAGACACAAGCAAAACATTCCTCGAATGAATTATTATGCAGACAGAAGTTCTGCGGATTATTATTGAATTATGTGGACATGATAATTGCCACCATTGAATTATGTGGACATGATAATTGCCACCATTGAATTATGTGAACATGATAATTGCCACCAATTGATGTGAATGTTATGTATCGAGAGAATGATTTTTATACACAGGTTATGTGTATTATATTTTGTACACGAGATATGTGTACGGTTACTAAGATTTATGAAAAATAGTTTCGTACACGAGAAAGGTGTACTGTATTTAAAAGATATCGCATGTACATTACAGGTGGATATGGGATTCGGGCCCATTTGTACCATGCCGCATGTAAATCTTCTGGTCTATCAAAAGTACTGAATTTTATTGGTTACGATAAACCTATGAACTCACCAACCTTTTGGTTGACACTTTTAAAACATGTTTATTCTCAGGTCTAAAAGAAACCTTCTGCTGTGAAATTGCTCATTTTAAAATATTACATGGAGTCGTTCATGGCATATAGAGGTCCGTTCATCGCAATGGTACCAAATGTTATTGTATTCGTCCAGGAAGATTTTGGACGGGGTATGACAACATGGATGTGAAAACCGCTTTCCTAAATGGAAATCTCGAAGAAGAGATTTACATGGAACAACCCGAGGGGTTTCTAGCGCATGGACAAGAAAGGAAAGTGTGTAAACTTGTTAAATCTTTATATGGATTAAAACAAGCTCCTAAACAATGGCACCAGAAGTTTGATAATGTCATGATATGCTCATTGCTGGCAGTAATGAGAAGATGATTAAATCTACAAAAGACATGTTGAAATCGAAGTTTGACATGAATGACATGGGTTTAGCGGATGTGATATTGGGAGTAAAAATCACACGAACCAAAAGTGGACTTATTCTAAGTCAAACCCATTATGTAGATAAGATTCCTGAGAAGTTCAATGCTAATGACTCTAATATAGCTAGAACTCCCATTGACCCAAGTCAACATCTAGTTAAGAACAGAGGAGAACCTGTTAACCAGTTAGAGTACTCAAGAATTATTGGCAGCTTAATGTATCTAATGAGTTGTACTCGACCAGACTTAGCATATGCTGTAAGCAAGCTAAGTAGATACACGAGTAATCCAGGAACGTTTCACTGGAATTGTATTACTAAGTTACTTTGGTACTTAAGATATACTCGAGAGTACGAGCTGCATTATAACAGATATCCGGTAGTGATTGAAGGTCACTGTGATGCAAACTGGATATCTGGTATAAATGATTCCAGAGCAACAAGTGGGTACATACTCACACTTGGAGGTTCTGCTATATCGTGGAAATCGTCTAAACAAACGGTTATTGCTAGATCCACGATGGAATCAGAATTCATCGCTTTAGACAAAGCTGGTGAAGAGGCAGAATGGCTACGTCAATTCGTTGAAGATATACCAAGATGGCCTAAACCGGTGTCGGCCATAAGTATACATTGTGATAGCCAATCGACGATTGGTAGAGCTTATAGCGCAATGTATAATGGTAAGAATAGACATATACGACGTAGACACAATACAGTACGTCAACTAATCTCTACAGGAATTATCACTATTGACTATGTGAAGTCAAAGGATAATATTGCGGATCCACTGACAAAAGGCTTAAGCAGAGAGTTAGTGTATAGGTCGTGCGTGGGAATGGGGCTGAAGCTCCTGAAAGGCTAAGTTTATATAAAGAAAAACCTAACTCAGTTGACTGGAGATCCCAAGATCCGAGTTCAATAGGACAACCTACTTGTATGAACTAGTGAAGTCACTATGGGGGAGTTAATTACTAAACTAGCAACTCCTACACCTTTTAAAGGGAGTTTACTAATTATGAGTAGACTTCCTAGTTCATTCCTAAAAGTGACATGTAAGAGGATAAACCCATGGCTTTTAATGATTCAACTGAAATAACCATGTGTGGTTAATCAGTAGCCATTCGGTGGTGAATCACCTATGTGAGAGGAAGTGGGGTCGCTTCAAAGGGTATTGCTGGGGCACAATACTTGATAAGTTCTCGCAGAACTAGGCTAATGTTCATGACCATAACGAACATAACTATGAGGACTTGAGATTGTCAGGAAGAGTCTTGTGTGAAGCGTATTGTCTCCTACACAAACGGCAGACGAGTTCAAAGACATCGCCGTCTACTCAGAGCCAGTAGACTAAGTGCGTTTTCACAAGCGAAAGTTCAAAGGGTAACACCTACTTATCGTATGCAAGATTCAACCGCTGAAAATTAATCGGAAGATAGTTGTTACTAAGAAGCGATCTTCATTCATGTGGGGGATTGTTGGAAATTTTGGTTGAAAAAGTGTGTTCCACCAATGTTTGTACACAAATTAATATATAATAAAGTGATATATATTAACGATTATTTAGTGGGTTTTGTAGCTACTAATGAGAGCTTTAAGAGGAACTAAAGCGTGTCCAAAATGGGTTAATGGTGAATGAGATATCGGGTCTCAAAGTTGCTAGCTTACGTGCAAAATAGAAGCTTTTTGAAATAAAATGGATCTTGTCCCACATAGGAGTGGGAAAGAACTTTTATGTAGTATATAAGTGGATGGATATAAGATATGTCAAGATCTTATGACATATATTACTCTCTTACAATCCCTCGCGCAGGGTCGTGCAAAAACTCTGGATTTGGGCTTGGGATTCAATGCGTGCTCGCGCGACCTGCGGACACGAATGCAGCTCCGATAATTCGGGCCCGTGCGAGCCAGTTTTTGACTAGCTTTAGGCGATTTTCTTGTCCACGTTTGATTCTGTAAATCGTTTCCCTCGCGCGACCTGCGGACACGAATGCAGCTCCGATAATTCGGGCCCGTGCGAGCCAGTTTTTGACTAGCTTTAGGCGATTTTCTTGTCCACGTTTGATTCTGTAAATCGTTTCCTCTTATATATGATTGCGTTTGCACTGTAAATACCACGTTTTGGTATTGGAAAAAAGACACAAAAACGTATTCGTTCGTACAACAACTTCTTTCTCTAGCAATCTCAGTTTCCTTCTTCTCTCGTAACAGCTTCAGTCTCCCTGCTTCTGGTCGTTTTTTCAGGCAAGTGTTCTCGTCCGGCAGTACGCTGCTTCGAACCGGTATACCCTGGGAACAGACGTCGAATCTGTTTAAGGAAATTGTGTCAAACAGAAGTCCGGTTCAATCCGTCAATTCGGTTTGATCTATTTAATTTTCAGTTTATATACTTCGCATGTTGTTTATATGAATTTTATGCTTATTTTAAAATCTGTTTTTTCAGTTTCATATACATATATTCTACAATAACCTTATTGTTAACACTTTCTAGCATGTGGACTTGATATACATTGATCAAGAGTCTTACGGTTCATGTATGTAATCTTGTGTTTTAAAACTTTCAAACTAGGAATTGATCTAAAAATCATTTTATTTTTATGATTGTATTTCTTTTTACTTTTTAAAGTGAAGAAAATAAAATCAATCAAATTAAAGGAGCTGAATGCATGGTGAAATTAAAGCTTTACGTGAAAGTAACTAAGGACAAAGGCTAACAGCAGTGAGCAGCCATGTATCAGTCAAAAGGCTACCAATTGTTTATAGTCCTTGCTTTAAAATCATTGTATTCTACAAGAAAATATAAAAAAAAATTAAGTCAATTTCCATACACGTACCACTACAAAATAAAGCATGCACTTTATGCTTCACACTACTCTTTTTAGCTCTATAAATATGAGATTCCTTCAACAACTTAACTAAAACTTTATACAAATTAAGAGAAGAAGATACATTTAGACCAAAAATGATCTCAATTCTACCTCCATCCGAATTGCAGTCGCCTTCTCCGGCCAATTCCATTCCAATGACCCCGAAAAGTCCGTTTATCACACGTGTTATGACCCCATTGGCTAGCCCCATGAAAAAGGCCATTTCAAACTTGCAAGGGTACTTGGAGTTCACTAAACTCAACCCACAAGATGAATGGCTTCCCATCACAGAATCGAGAAATGGAAACGCGTTTTACGCAGCATTTCATACCCTTAGCTCCGGAATTGGAGTTCAAGCTCTTGTCCTTCCTCTTGCTTTCACTGTACTTGGCTGGTCAGTCATGTCTCAATTCAAAATTTATTAACCTTATACTCACTATGTTATAAATCTATTGTCCAGACAAAAAACACACCGTTTAAGAAAAAGTAACTGACACGTGTATTTTTTCTTTTTGTTAACTTTTAAGTTTTACTTACATTTATAAAAAAATAGGGGCATAAAACAACTTTATCACATTCTTCTTTTTCATTGGAGTGGTTAAAAGCTGAATAATCAATCTTCTTTGATAGATTGGAGTTGTCATGCAGATTCAATCATTGAATCATATATATTCAAAGCTTAGCATTTGGTTCATCTTTTATTTACAGTCCACTGGCTAGTTGCAAATACAAATTGGCGCAAGCATGATTGAAAACAAAAATCAAAAAATTACATGCTAGTAAACAACAATAAATTTACAAATGCTCAGGCTAATCAAATACTTCTGATTTCATGTAGGGTTTGGGGGATCATGAGTTTGTCAATATGTTTTGTCTGGCAAATGTATACACTTTGGCTTCTTATTCAACTTCATGAATCGCCTTTTGGGACTCGATACAGCCGATACCTATGGCTTTCCATGGCTACTTTTGGTACGCTTACTTTCACTATTTTAGTTATCAAACACCTAAAGAAGCTATAGCTAGTATAACTAAATAAATACTCCGTAAAATGTTATTTTTAGACGTACAGTTAATATGAGCACAGAACTACTAATGTGTGAATTTGATATTGTATAATGTAGGTGAGAAATTAGGGAAGTTAATGACATTGTTACCAACAATTTACCTCTCTAGTGGAACATGCATAACTCTAATCATGATTGGAGGATCCACTTTGAAACTTCTTTACAATACAATTGTTGACAATACATGGGATGAAAACAACTCCTCGTTATCAATGATCGAGTGGTACCTTGTTTTCACATGTTTGGCAGTTGTGTTAGCACAGCTGCCGAACTTGAATTCCATAGCTGGAGTTTCATTGATTGGGTCCATTGCTTCAGTCTCATATTGCACTATCATATGGACTGTGTCGGTAGTTGAAGGGAGGCCGTCTAGCATATCGTACGAGGAGACAAAGGAAATTTCACAAGTTGCTAGAGTTTGCGATGTCCTAAATGCTCTTGGCATCGTTGCATTTGCATTTCGAGGCCATAATTTGGTGCTTGAAATACAGGTTTGTTGATACTTTTTATAGACAAAGTATTCATGATTTTATATGTTCATATTCAAGGATATATAAGTGCATTTAAAATTTGTGAATTTATAGTAATACTAGTGATTTATCTAAATATGTCTAAACAATGAACTAAACGTTCTTTTTGAAGAATGAGTTTTTCTTTTTTAAAGTAAGAACATGCATGGTGCATGGCCTACGTGTATCCAATGAACTAAACGTCAAAACAACCGTATTTGATGACGTATTATGTTCTACGGGGGCCCCATCGGATGCCTTTTTATTCATTTCAATTATTTTAAGGTTAAATGGTGAATATGATCATGATCATGATCATGATCATGATTAGAGTTTACGATAAACATTATTTTATATGTTATTGTGTAATCTTTTTTAACTGCCCCGACTACCTTTACATGATTACATGTTTGGTTATACTATTTACGAGCATAGTGTAAGCACTGGAATAACATAATTAAAGTGTCCGTTTATAGAGTTCAAATTTTATTAGTATACTCAGTATCCTTGTAACCTACGAGTCTATGACAAGAACAATTTAGGTCCATTACGACGTGTTTTCTATCAACAGTTTCTTCCCAGAAGTTTCACTATGCTAATGTTTGACGACGAGCTTCCTTTTTGAATCTTTTTGAAGTTTTTAGCTTTTAGATTTTATGAAAAAGTTCATATTTAATAAAAAGTTTCGTTTGTTTAGAGGAGCTTAAAGTTTTTAGAGAAGTGAAAAAAGCTAAAAGCTACTTGCGTTTAGCTTTTAGCTTCATACTTTTTTGTCATTTTACTCTTTATTTAACAGATTCATTCAGCTAATCTGTCAAACACTAAAATATATTTAAAAAGCTAAAAGTTAACAGCTATCAGCTAAAAGCTACCAGTGAACAACTATTTTTGCCAAACATACCCTAACACCACTTGTAATAGGCATGTTTGGCAAAAAAAATCACCAACACGCCCTAGCGCGGCATTTTGATGGCCTCCATCGTCAGTATGCTAGACTCTGGTACGAGAGGGATTTTTTTTACGTATAAATGACGTGGACGATTTTTTTTTTTTTTTTCCAAATCAAATTCTAACCAATTAAATAAAATAATATAAAAGTAGATAGGTAACAGATAGTTTCAAAGGATAATGTTAATAACTTTCTCATCTATATCAACACAATCTACACATTTTTAACACAACAAATTTATATTCTTCTCTCAACTTCTTATTTATTCTCTATTTATTTTATAAATCTCACCCATAAATGTCTAACTCGCCCCCACCCACTAACACCTCAAAAACAACCTACACCACTAAAAGTGGTCTAAAATAAAACATAAACGTCGTTCCTGCTCCTTTTTTAGTCATGATTAATCATTAGCATGTTTTGTATCTCGGCTTGTTAATCTTTCCTATGAACAATCTCATCCCACTGATTTTTTATTTAATACTCTGTTTTTTGACAAAAAAAAAAATAAAAAATAAAAAAAGTAAATAAAAAATTACCACGATTAATTTGATATGTTAGTGATCAGAAAATAAAGTTATTGTTCGAATACAGCATATGACCATACGTATTATCTTTATTTTTGTAGGGTACAATGCCTTCGACCCAAAAGAAGCCATCACGAGTGCCAATGTGGAAAGGGGTCAAGTACTCGTATTTCATCATCGCAATGTGCCTATTTCCTCTTGCAATTGGTGGCTACTCTGCCTATGGTAACTTGGTAAGTAAGTTGAATTGTACAACCAATAAATGCACACACCTTACATAGATGCGCCATGTACAAGTACTTAATGCACAAAATCAATGCAGATGCCAACCACCGGAGGTATGTTAACCGCATTGTACAAGTACCACGGACAATCTACTTCAAAGGCGATCCTAGGGTCAACAAGTACGCTCGTCATTATCAACAGTCTCACCTCTTTCCAAATCTACGCAATGCCCGTTTTCGACAACCTCGAGTTGAGATACATAACAAAAACGAATGGACCGTGTCCATGGTGGGTCAGAGCCGGGTCTCGTGTTTTCTTTGGGGCCCTAGCATTCTTTGTAGCAGTTGCTCTCCCATTCTTGCCAAGCCTAGCGGGTTTGATAGGAGGGATCGCATTACCTGTCACTTTAGCGTACCCCTGTTTTATGTGGATAGTTATGAAGAAACCCGAAAAATATAGCAAAATGTGGTGGTTAAATTGGATCCTCGGGTGCTTAGGAATGACCTTAAGTATTCTGCTTGTTTTTGGAGCAGTATGGACCATAGTTACCCGAGGAATCGAGGTCCATTTCTTCAAGCCGAAGTGAAAAAAATAAAATAAAATACTTTCCTAATGGCTAATGCATTAACAGACATTTAATACAAGCTCTTTATGATTTTTCAGCTGATCTAACTGTCAAAGCTAATTAGTCTCTATAGTATTTGTTTTCCAGTTGAATGATTTGTTCATTCTGCATACATATAAAAAGAAGTCCACATATAAATATAAAATATAAAAAGCTATTAAAAAGCAACAGAAAATAAGAAAGGTTAAACAATTAAACATAAGATTCTAATTGCAAACTGTCAGTTTATTATATGTATCATATTTGATCTCAAATGAGCTAAACAAAAAAGATTAGTTAACACAGAAGAAATCCAATGGGTCAAAAGGTCACCTAGTTACAATCTCCTAAAATGTTTGTATTAAAAGATTTAGAACTAAGGTAATTATACTATTTCTGTCATCATAACTCCAATTAGCTACTAATAAAAAAAAAAAAAAAATTCAAACTTATCTAAAAACGATTGTTACTGGTAAGCACAACCACCCCACCGGCCCATCCAGTTCACCCAGATACTTTTGACCTAACCAACCAATCCAGTTACCACTAGTAATGTTAAATCAGCATACCTGGAAAGCCATGAAAATGTGTCCTCTTGAATGATACCTGACAGAAAAATCTATCGAGAATCAAATTTATCTCAAGAATGAAAATTATTTATCGTCGTTTGCTTTCAGCTGCAAATCTACAACATAATAAACCAAAAAAGTGGAATATCGTCGACATGGTAAAAAATTGTTGTAATTTACTAAAATAGAAGTTTGGGTGACCTCATATTCTAAGGGGATTCTGATATGTTCAATCTACATCTAATGATCGTAATAGTGATTAAACCTAGAAGCTATGAAATAGAAAAACTTCGCAGTAGAATCACCAAACTTATTTGATGTACAAAATTGATACAGAGAAAAGGGAGAAAACTTTGTTATAAGTTACAACTGAAAACCTAACAACTACTTCACTACTACTACTATTAGCTATTTATCACTACAACTGAAACAGAAAATGAACGGAAATCCCATTGAATGCTAGCAGTCTGCCTGTGTTCTTCATGTGATGCCTTTTTAACTCCACACGTGCCATGCACGTGTTTATTCATATCAATCCCCTCCGCTTAAGAAAATGCTTGCCCTCAAGCATCCACTAGAAATGAACAATCTGGAAATCGTTGAATGAGTTCCTCAAGCGGTTCCCATGTTGCATCATCGGTATTACCCTGTTGCCATTGAATAAACCATAAACCACCGGTCGATTGTTGCATTTCATTAAACATAAGACGGGTGATTGTTGCATTTGTTGCTTTAAATTGTTGAAAGCAACCGTAGCTTCATCACTCCAAATAAAGGCATCTTGTCGTAGTAACTTGGTAAGAGGATGGCTAATAATAGCATAACCACGAATGAAACGTCTATAGTAACCTGTCAAGCCTAAAAAACCACGTAATTGTTTAAGCGTTTTTGGTTGTGGCCAATTTGCAATCGTCAACGGTTTAATTGGTTTAATTGTTGCAATTGCATCTTTTTGTGTTGGTGGAAGTCGATAAGGTCTGATGTTCACCGGTCGAGCACCATCTTTGAGAAGAATTCGATGATCACAACTACGCCTAGGTGGTAAAGTTTTTGGGACATCAAATATTTCTTGGAATTCATCTAATAACTGTTGAAGCTTGGGATACAATTCTTGAACTTCCTTTTCTGTTGGCTTTTGTGAAGTCACATTCATATTGCAATTCGACATTGGGTACACACAAGCACATGGCATGTAATTGCACATGTGGTTGTTCCATTGGCTTCACAAATTTCTTTCCATCAACCATTACAACCGATGACCTTTGCCCATTTAATTCAACCTTAACACCTTTGTACATAAAAGTCATTCTCAACTTTTCGAAATTCCACACAATATCTCCAAGCGTTTCTGACCATTGAATTCCGAGTACCATATCACAACCCCAAATTGATAACACAAGCATGTCACTATTAAAACTTTTCCCATCAATTTTCCATTGAATTGTAGCACATTGATTGACACTCAACAAATTGTTTCCACCCAGTACATAAACGTTCAAAGGTGTATTTTTTGAACATCACAACCTAAACGCTTTGCAAATTCAAGATCTAAAAAATTGTGTTTGCTACCCGAATCAATCAACATGTGTACATTGCACTTGTTTATTTGCCCTTTAACTCGCATAGTTTGAAACGCAGTTTTTCCCGTCAATGCGTTTAAAGATATGTGTGGAATACCATCGGTTGACCAATCTTGTACATTTGCACTATACTCTTGACTGTCAATAAATTCTTCCAACCCTTGTTCCCCTCCATCATCACTAGCTATCCCCTCTAATGAATATAATTGACCCGAACACTTATGCCCCGGTGTATATTTGTGATCACAATAAAAACATTGACCTCTAGCACGTTTTTCTTCGATTTCCTTTTGAGTTAAACGTCTACTTTACCAAGTTTGGTTAACCTTTTGTGTAATCGATTGAGTTACAGTGTATTTGTTAAAGCTAACTGGTTACTAGTTGTGGGTAAAACATTTGATCTTTCCATGTAGCCCCTAAAGTTACTGTTTCGTGGTGTAAAACTAGTCGAATTAACATGCGGTGTAAGAAGAATTGGGTTATACACTTATACCTTTTCTTGACTGCAATTGACATGTCCTCCTGTAATTTTGGTAAATTGAACGCATCTACTAATGTGCACAGCTTGAACATTCGAACACCTAATTCGATTTCTTTGTTTAATCCTCCCAAGAAAAGGCTAACAGCATGTCGTTCGCTAATATCCAATTTGTTTAGCAGACGCTCGAATTCGTCATGTTATTCAACCACCGTAGTCATTTGTTTCAAGTTCTTTAATTCGGAAAGTGGATCGTCGATTGTAGATCCAAAACGCTTTTCAATCGCTGCTTCGTAAACCTCCCAATCGACCTCTTCACCTTGCAATTTTACGAATTGTTGATGCCAGTCAGCGCTTTGCCTTGCATATGAATCGACGCAACCCTGATCTTCTTCAATATTATCGACGGCGAAAAAATGTCTACTACGATAGATCCATCCTTTGACATCGGTACCTTTAAATTTAAAGAATTTGAGCCTAGAAAACCTTGTTAATTGCGGATTATTTCTTTGATTACCGCCTTCATTACCCTTCATTCGTTGTAATTCCGTCTGAAAATGTTGATGTTGTAAAAACAGAGTAGAAATCCGATCATTCATCTCTGCTTGTGCCATCACCATGTTCCTGTTCAATTCTTCGATCGCCTTCTTCATTGAATCCATGGAATTTTCCTCCGAATTGCCATTTCTTGTTGAAGTTACCATCTTTTTTTTCGTATTGATCTTGATGCGTCTCCAGAACCGATTGGAATCTGATACCACTGATATGTTCAATCTAGATCTAATGATCGTAATCGAACCAGTGATTAAACCTAGAAGCTATATTATAGAAAAACTTCACAGTAAAATCACCAAACTTATTTGATATACAAAATTGATACAGAGAAAAGGGAGCAAACTTTGTGACAAGTCACAACTGAAAACCTAACTGCTTCACTACTACTACTATTAGCTATTTATCACTACAACTGAAACAGATAATGAACGGAAATCCCATTGAATGCTAGCAGTCTGCCCGTGTTCTTCATGTGATGCCTTTTAACTCCACACGTGCTATGCACGTGTTCATTCATATCATATTCAAAAAAAATTATTTACATTGATAAAGGAAGAAGCACCCTTCGTTTCTTTTTATGGGCAGGTTATTTGATTTGTTAGCTTCACAGATAATACATGTAATAAACTGACGGTTGCTAAAACGAATCCATGTCTCAAGTTCCTAAAATACAACAAAACTACATAAGAAAATGAAAAAAAAGCACGGCCTAATTTTTGATGGTGCGTTAGTTGCTAATGAAGTGGTCGAAGATCTTAAACGAAACAAAAAGCACGGCCTAATTTTTAAGGTAGACTTCGAGAAAGCCTTTGATTCGCTTAATTGGGATTATCTTTTTGTAGTGATGAAATGTATGGGGTTCGGTAACAAATGGTGCAAGTGGATTTCCGCGTGTCTTAAATCGGCTACAATCTCCATTCTCATAAACGGGTCTCCGACAAGTGAATTTAATCTTAAAAGGGGGGTTCGCCAAGGTGATCCTTTATCGCCTTTTCTTTTTATTATTGCAGCGGAGGGACTTAATATCCTAACGAAAGTGGCGGTTGAGAGAGGAATGTATAAAGGGGTGGAGGTGGGTAAAGATAAAGTCGTCATCTCCCATTTGCAATATGCGGATGATACGATTTTTTTTGGCGAATGGAGTAGACGTAATGCGCGAAATTTAATGTACTTGTTGGAATGTTTTGAACTGGCTTCGGGGTTGAAGGTTAATTATAATAAAAGTCAATTATTTGGGATAGGCATTAGTAATGATAACGTGGAAGCTCTGGCGTCTTGGTGTTCGTGTCTCGGCGGTCGATTGTCTTTCATGTATTTGGGTATTTCCGTGGGTAATAGGATGAAGAAATTGAATGATTGGTCCCCGGTGATCGAGAAATTTAACAAAAGGTTAGCGGATTGGAGAGCAAAAATGATTTCTTTCGGTGGACGGTTAACTTTAGTTAAGACGGTTCTCTCTAGCCTACCTCTCTATTACTTCTCGCTCTTTCGTGCCCCTACTTGTGTGCTTAATTCTCTCGAGAGTGTGAGACGAAATTTTTTTTGGGGCGGGACGGGTTCTAATTCTAAAATGTCATGGGTTAAGTGGGAAAAAATCCTTCTTCCTCACGAAGAAGGAGGTTTAAATATCATGTCCTTAAAAAGTAAAAATTTGGCTCTTCTTTGTAAGTGGTGGTGGAAGTTTAAAACCGAAACTAACACTTTGTGGGTCACCGTTATTCGTAGCATTTATGGTTCTAGTGGAGGTCTGGTGCTTGGTAACGAGCGTGCTCAGAATCCAAACGCTAGCCTTTGGAATTCTATTTGTGAGGCAGGAAAACATGTGGACGGGTTAGGGATTTCTTTCTCTAATTCTTTCATACGCTCAATCGGGGACGGGAAAAGCACTTCTTTTTGGGATGACATTTGGGTGGGGAACGCAAGGTTTAAGGACAGATTCAAAAGACTACACAGGCTAGAGATTGACAAAGATATCAACATCAGTAGTAAAATCGAAGAATTTAAGGGAGATGGGCTCGGCAATTGGGCCTATCCACCGATGGGCCGAACGAATAGTGAACTAAATGAGTTGCGTGATACTGTTCGGAACTTGCAGCTGACCGAAGGTAAAAAAGACTGTTCGGTCAAGGACATTCTTTATACGGTCAAGGACTGTTCGGTTCTTGTCGACAAAGTTATTTTACCACGTGCGGTTAATTCTATTGAGTCGTTGCGAAATGGTTTGGTTCCAAAAAAAGTGGAGGTGTTTATTTGGCGGGCGAGATTAGGACGTATACCGGTAAGATTCGAGTTAGATAAACGGGGCATCGACTTGAATAGTGTGAGATGCCCGATTTGTGATGGTGACATTGAGACGGTGGAGCATATACTTTTTTCCTGTCAAGTGGCAAAAGACATTTGGGCTAAAGTTCTTAAATGGTGGGGGTATAATTCGGTTATATTCGGGTTTGAGGATATTTTTAATGGTACTTTCGGTGGTGTAGCACAGGATCATAAAAAGAATCAATGGCAAGCGGTTTGTTGGGTGGTTTGTTACATTCTATGGAAGAATCGAAATGCAAAGGTGTTCAAGAATAAGCTCGAGACGGGCCCATCTTTATTTAGCGAGGTTCAAGTTCTTTCATATGATTGGATTTCACGACGTTGCAAGGGTCATATTATGGATTGGCTACAATGGTTCTCACACCCTTAGTTTTAACTCCTTTTGTTAGTTGCAATCTTTGCAATTAGCTTAGGGCGATGTAATTTGTTTTCCTTATTTCTTTCGTGATGTATCGTGCTGTTAAGGGTGCCCAGTCAACCATGTACTATTCGTGATTGTTTAATATAAGTCTTTCTTGCTTTTCAAAAAAAAAAAAAAAAATGAAAAAAAAAAAAAAAATGCAAATTTGCAAGTTGCCTTGCTACAAACACCGCTACGTCCACCCTGCATATCCATGTAATAAAAAAGGGCACGCTTCAGACATAACTCTCTAACAAATGCATGCCTTTGATATCAAAAAATATGGATAAAGGTGCAGTCTCAAACAACTTGATTTCAACCTAAAACATTACTAGGTTTCAGTGAGATTTTGTATCACTTATATATACTTATTCCCTTGTATCAACCAAATATCAATTTGAAGACAGTTAATTGGCACCCATCTAAAGTTATATTAGTCTTGGCAGCATATCAAATTATCAATAAACAAACATTTTGTTAGATAAATTGCCCTAATTTAAAACACTGTCATATCTGTTGTGACTTTAATTGCCCTAATTCAAAACACTGTCATAGTAGGTCACAAGATCAAACCAACGCGAAGATAAATTGTAGGAGATTCAAAACTTCAAATTAATTTACTTATAGTACAACATTTCATCAACAAAAACCCTAACCGTACAAATGTAAAATATAAAATTTAATCACCTGGAAGAAGGTTGACAGGAAGTAGATGAAGAACGACCCGGAGGTCCGATCATGTTTGGATCGAATTTGATACTCTCGGAGCTGATCAACCACATTCGATCGCGTTACTTTTTAGCAATTGACGATTTTAACAGTTCGATTATCTCTATTACTATACGGAGTAATATTTGGCTGGTGCTTAGAGTGGAAATTAAAATTAAATATATACTTTTTATTTATTTATGAACATATGGATATAAACAAAGTTGCAAAATTCGCTATTCGATGATTAATAATAATCGGCAATTTATAGATTAATCGGAAATTAATCGGATTGTACTTTATACATTTAAATATTCAATTTTAAGAATTATACGTATAAATATAGAAGAAAACCATAAATATAAACATAAACTTTAAAATAATTAAAACTCTAAAGTTCTAGTTAAAATTCATGTTAAAATGGTGGTCAATTCTAACTTTGACTGAATTTGATTACCAAAATCGATTTTGATCCATCAATCGATATTGACCGATTAATTAAATGGATTTTGAAAAATCGGAACGGACTGCTATCAAAAATGAGTAATCGGGGATTAATCAGAGAATAATCGGGTTTTTTGCAATAGTGGATATAAATATAGCTTGGTTTACAAAACCGGTTTCAAAAATAAAGGGTGATAACATAACACAACTGGTTAAAAGAAATTTATATTAAATTCATTTGTCAATTGTGATTGCTTATCCGTCATGATCCATAAAATTCAAATCGTGAATGTATATTTATCGGTCATGAGCGATAATTTTTGATTCAGAAGGTCACAAGAATACAACTTGCATTGGCGATTAAGCAAAATTGTCTTTTATAGGTAAATTATTATATTTGGTTCGATAAAAACCGCTAGTAATAATTAATAATTAAGAATAATAATATAGTAATATAGAACTTGGCACGTAGTTCGGAGCGGATATAGCAATTGCGGGAGATGATAACGTGGGCACGGGCGCAGCCAAAGTGATGTAAATGGGTCAGATGACCCCGGTCCAAATTCAGGCCCAAATAGCAATTTATTATTTTTTTATAATATACGCCCAAAATTAGATTGATTGCCCACAGTCCAAATTCAACCATCCACTTATTTATACTATGTACTTTAAAACGTTAAAAAGTGGACCTTCACTTCTTTTATTTTTTAGGCTTGTCCTGTACGCGCCTATACATTATCTATTATTATTATCTATACATTCTAACTGCAACCCAATATTTCATCGTTCCCTTCCCAAAATCCCCCTAAAATTATCTATCTATACATCTATACATATACTAACTGCAACCCAATATTCCATCGTTCCTTTCCCAAAATCCCCCTAAAATTATCTATCTACACATACTAATTACACCCCGATATTTGATCGTTCCCTTCCCAAAATCCCCCTAAACGACATCTGCCTACCAATATAAAAAAAAAAAAAAAAAAACCCCCGCTTCATCGCCACTTGCTCCTCCCTTCCTCTCTCTGCTCTTCTTAAATCTAGGATTTTCGAATCTGCGAATTCACTCCGGGTTTGTTTGATTTTATGAGAGAACCTTCATTAGATTTGATGGTTTTGTTTGATTTTACGAGAGAACCTTCATTAGATTTGATGGTTTACTTTCCTGGTGGCAGTGGTTTCGAATTAACCCTAGGGTTTTCAATTTCGTGATTTTTTGTCTGTGTGATCATTATCCAACCTTAGGGGTTTCGATTTCCTGTTATCGATTGTGCTTGAACCCTTTTGTTTTGGATTACGTATGATCAGTCAAGTTTTCGACAACCGTCAGTCACTACCGCCGTACGTTTTGTTCCCGCCGTCAGTTCTAACGACGCTATTACAAGTAAGTTTTTTTCCTGCTTCGTTTTCCCTCTTTGTTTCTACATAGATTGTAATTTTTTTTCGCTGATTCTTGGATGTATAATGGTGTGTGTATTTGTGATTTCAGTTATGAATTGTTGGTTTCTCTGTCTTTTATGTGTTTTGAGTTTGTAGTTTTTTATAATTGTTAGTTGGTTTAGGTATTCATGTTGCAGAGTTGGTACTTCAAGTAGGATCTGGTCTTTATCAGCTTTATTTGTTTGACCACTAGATTTAACGTATATCCCATCTTGACCCATTGTATGTAAATGGGTAGAAATTGTCATCTAAATATGGAGCAGGGGTAAACTTTCTCTAAAAAATTTTAATTTCCGATTTTTACTTAATATGTACCAAGTACATGATGAAAATCTTATTTCTGTTAAATGCGTATTCAGGTATGTGATTACATTCATGTTAGCTAATGTGCATTTTAAAGGATACAATTATAAAGGAAGTTCATGGTGTGTTCGAAATACCAATGTTGAGCATAAACATGATATTTAAATGGTGTGCTAGGCCAACTGAGGCTTTCTAAAGTCATATGTTAAGCTGAGCTTATATTCAATACTGTACTTAAACTGTATTTCGAACATGAACTACCTTTATATTCAATAATGAGCCACAAGTCAGCAATAACTTAATATGAACTGCCTTTATAGCTGTATTTCGAACCCAACATGAACTGTTGATAATGCAGGTTTAGATATGTATTTTGAAGTAAAATTTGCACTTCCTGTAGATACAACGATTTGGTGATGACGGTTGCATTAGGTTTTTTCAGCTTCGATGGGGCAAATACTGGATATGATTTAAGGATTTGGTGAATTCAAGTAAGTGATACGATAAATGCATCCCTTTTTCATTCATTATTTTGTTACATTCTGTTCATTTGGATTATTAATTTGAAATTATGTGTTAAGGTTTTGAATATATAATTAAATAAATGAGTAAAGAAATATTTGGGACATATGCATTTTTTCAATTTAAACCGAGTCAATTTGTAGATTTATTGATGGCGTGAGTGTCTGACACTTGAAGTAAAGAACATGTTGAATACGAAGTTCTAAATTTAGGATATATGCATCCTCTTGAGAGATGGTATACACATATTTGTGTATAAGGGAACTATAAAACTGTTTGTATGCGATACTGGTTTTATTGTCTCTTTGACATAGATATTTTTAATGGAAGCAAAAAACAATCAAAGATGCAACATAAAAAGTTGAGGTATAATCGGGCATCGTAGACAATAGATGTAGGTATGAGCATCAATATTTGATGTTTAACTTGATCCAATTGACATTGACTGATATGGTTGTTATCGAGCAGATTGGCTACTATCTTCGGACATGGCAGCCACTCCCTCACTTTGGCTGCCATCCTAACACATATTCATAAATTATACTATAAATATTACACTAATAATATTTTTATATTTTAATACTCAAACAATTACCTTAAATCTCTTAAATATTGGTAACTAAATGTTGGAACCGTAAAAGACGATTTAGCTATTCAATATTAGCAATAATGCACCATTAATATAGGCTTGACTTAGAGACTGCTTTCAAACTTCTCATGTCAACGATAAGATTCGTTGAGTCGGGTAATGGGCTGAAACAACTATTAAGTTTTTTTGGACTAAATAGGTCAAGACCTGGGTTTAGTGGACCTAGAATACTTCTCTATGTTTTCATGTTATGTACTTTGAATCAATTGATTCAATTTGTTGAGTTACAATATTATCTTTTGAGCTTTAGTAACGGTTAGTAATATTTTTTTTTTGAAAAGCAAAAAGTATTATTATTATTAAATTGATTGTAACGTTACAAATCCCTATATTCATCTATACAATGGTATGGACATATCGAGATAATTGAAGAGATTGGAGTATAAAAAGAAAGAAAGTCGGGAGCGGCGAAGCCTATTTAACATTATGAGGGAACGAACTTGAAAAAACAAGCAGGGAAGGAGGAGACAACGGTACCGATCAAGCGGCGACAAAGTTGCCAAACAACCGACCTATTTAATCTACCCCACATAAACTAAATAAAAGCTACGAACACTACCCGATTTAAGTAATAACCCATTAACTGATTCCCATGCGATTTGGAGGCGGTGCTACATAAAAGGAAGAGTTAAGGAGCCATTGATGCCATTCAATAGGATTTTTCTTCCGAGATCTAGTTGAGATCCAGCTAAAACTTTGAGATTGAATCTCGGAGATAATCATGACGGGATTCCATATTTTATTTGAAAATACTTTTAGGTTGCGATGTTTTCATATAATATAGCATGCAATCCATTTAGTAGCTTGCCATAAGAAAGATCCAATGGAGTTGTGTGAAAAGCCTTGATCGGAGATGATGGCACCATTAATGTCGGAAATTGTTGTATTATTTTGGTTCCACCAATCTAGAAGTTGTGCCCAAATTGAAGACACATTGGGGCAGTTAATCAACGCATGGTCAATGGTTTCGATTTGATGGTCGCATAAGGGACACAAGATGGTATGAAGGTCGATTCCTTTTTTGTCAAGTTCGCTTCTAACCGGGATTTTCAGTTGAAAGACTCTCCATATGAATATGAAGACCTTTTGCGGAACGTATTTGTTGCGGGGGAGTGATAAATTTCGAGAGTGGACGCCGTACTTAAGTGTATTAATCAAATTTGACAAGGATGATGTAGTGAAGATGCTGGATGCGTCAAGGGTGAATTTCCATGAATCAGGGCGATCCGAAATACTTACGGTTGATATTAAGTTAGTGAGTTCCGTAAGTTCATCTAAAGCCCGACCGCTAGGTGCACGGGACCAATCCCAAATTTCCATTGAATTGGAATTAACATTCGAGATTCTTTCGGCAACAGTTGCGTCTTTTTGAGATTCCAACATGTATAATCTATGAATAGTAGTTTTGAGGGTTTCAGATCCGATCCATATGTCATGCCAGAAACTAATCGAAGTGCCATTGCCGATGCACTTTGAAATTGAAGATGTAAAGAAAGTGCCTAGTTTGTCTGCAACTTTTCCGGCTTTGATAATCTCTTTCCAAATGGTACGGCCTGAAATATTCCTGCATAAAACATTAGTATCCAACCCCCCTCCCGGCCCATAAATACTTTTTATAATTTTTACCCATAGTGCATTATGTTCATTTTTGAAACGCCACCACCATTTACAAAGTAGGGAAATGTTTTTAGCAAAGAGAGACCCTACATTTAAACCCCCTTTTTCGTATGGCAAAATAATCTGATCCCATTTAATCCAATTAATTTTATTATCATTTGAAGAACCTCCCCAGAAAAATTTCCATCTTTTGGATTCAAGTACCTTAAGGATAGTGGCAGGTGCATGGAATAAGGAGAAGTAGTATAATGGGGTACTACTTAAGATGGATTTGATGATCGTAAGACGACCCCCGAAGGAAACAGATTTGGCAGCCCAATCTGAAAGTCTTTTGTCGAACTTTTCAACGATTGGCTGCCAAGAGGAAGTGTGAGATGTGGGTACACCGATAGGGAGACCGAGATACGTAAACAGAGTAGAGCCTGCAGTGCAGTTAATGTAATTGGCCATTTGCTCGGTTTCAAAGGTGGATGTTCCGATACCATAAAGTTTACTTTTACGAAAGTTGACTTTGAGTCCAGATATGTTTTCGAAACATTTAAGTAATTTGGAGATATATTTGGCGTTTCTTTTGTTCCACTCACCGAAAAAGATTGTATCGTCCGCATATTGGAGATGTGTGATGACAAGATTATCATGACCAATTTTTAAACCTTGCAGGTGACCATTGGATAATGCTCTTTTGGTAAGTATATTAAGACCTTCGGCGACGATGATGAAGAGAAACGGCGATATGGGATCACCTTGTCGAATTCCTCTTTCAGGGACGAATTCACTGGTGGGTGAGCCGTTGATTAATATGGAAATGGATGAAGAGGAAAGACATGCTCGAATGAAGCTAATCCATTTTGGACCAAAGCCCATGTGATGCATGGTGTTAAATAGAAAGTCCCATTCGATGCAGTCAAATGCCTTTTCAAAATCAACTTTAAAAATTAGGCCTTTTTGTTTTTTACGTTTTAATTCATCAATTATTTCATTAGCGATTAAAACACTGTCTAGGATGTTTCGGCCTTTGAGAAAAGCGGTTTGTTCGGAGCCAATGACTTTATGAATGACTTTGGCGAGGCGGTTGGAAAGAATTTTTGTGAGAATTTTGTAGTAACTACCTATTAGGCAAATTGGACGGTATTCGTTAAGACCGATAGGATTAGATTTCTTCGGGATTAAGGTGAAGAATGAAGCGTTACATCCTTTGGATATTTCCGAATTGACCCAGAATCAATCGAGAGATTTTATGAGGTCGTATTTGATCAGTTCCCAGTGTTTTTTAAAAAATTTCATATTGAAACCGTCTGGGCCAGGTGCTTTTGAGCTATCACAGTTAGAAATGGCTTCCCATATTTCTTTTTCGCAGAATTTTGCTTCAAGGAGTTGATTGTCTAAAAGGGTGATGTAATCAAGGTGTGGAACGTTATCAAAAGGACATTTCTCGCGAAGATGTTTGGATTGGAAGAGATTGTTAAAATATGAGTATGCTTCCTGTTTTATAAGGATAGGATCTTCGGACCATGTGCCGTTTATTGACAAACCATGTATATTATTTTTACTTGTTCGACGCTTGATGTAATTATGGAAGTATTTTGAGTTTTCATCACCCTCAAGTGCCCATTTAATTCTTGATTTTTGTTTAAGCATATTTGTTTTCTTTTTTTCTTTAGTGATATATTGCATTTTTTCTTCAAGCCATTTTTGTTTTTCCGATTCAATTAATTGTCTGGTTTCAGCAATTTGTTCCCAATTATTACATTCAGATAGATGCCCGCGAATTTGTGAATCAATGTTATCGAGTTGGGTACTGTGTTTTTTAAGTTCTATTTTAACATTTTTTAGCTTATTACGGAAGATGCAATCAGGCCTATTACCAGTCATTGGGATCGACCAAGCCCTTTCTATGACGGTGTCGATGTCTTTAAGGTTAAGCCATGCGTCAAACACCCGTATAGGTTTAGGGCCAAAATCTAGGGAGTTATTCCTTAGGATGATAGGACAATGGTCAGAAAGATCACGATCGAGAGTTTTGGAGGATGTGTTAGGCCAAAGCGTAAAAACGCTGTCGGAGACCAGAAATCGATCTAATTTGCTAAATTTCATTGTTTTTTCGCATATCCTTGTAAATCTTTTACCACCTAAGGGGAGATCAATTAAGCCCGAGTTTTTAATGAAATTATTAAAGTTGTCACCCCAATGTTGATTATATTCAGAATTCATACGTTCAGTTTTATTACGGACTTCATTGAAATCACCGAAGATAATATGAGGAAAGGTGAGAGAATTAGTGAGAGATGAAAGTTCGTTCCAGAGTCTGTGTTTTTTGGAGCTGGAGTGAGGGCCATATACATTGATGAAAGCAATTTCAGAATCATATCCCGCCCATGATCCGCAGATTGCTAAGAAGAATTCACCTTCAATTGCATACTTAAATGTGAAGATGTTGGTGTTCCAAATAGTAATGATACCACCGGATGCACCCACCGAATCCTTTTGGACGAATTTAAAGTCAGAATTACCCCAGAAAGATTCAATGGTGTTGTCACTTGTTTGTCCGCATTTGGTTTCTTGGAGCCCTAAAATCGCAGGTTTTTCTTTATTACAAATTCGATTAAGCCAGCTTATTTTACCCGTTTGCCCAATGCCCCGAATATTTAAAGAAATCGTACACATGAGAGAAGACTTACAGATAAACGATGCAACGGAGAATGTAATCAATGGATGTTGCGACGGATCCCGATACTTTTGTCAAAATCGTTCGTGTTTAGACTGCTACTAGTAGAGGAACCTGTTTTGTTGTTATTTTTGCCACGCATCGATTCATTGTTGGTTCCTCTAGTAAGCTGTGATGTACTACCGCCAACAATATTTGTAGATTTATTTCGTTTTGCCAAGTGAGAGATTCTGAGTTTCTGTCCGCTTCTAGCAAGATATTTGATATATAGCATGTTGGATCTTGGTCTTACTTTTTCAGTAACGAATGAGGTGTCATGGTTTGGTTTAGTGGTGCCGTCTCTGCTAACCCTTTTAAAGGTGTTAGATGAATATTTTGGATTAGGGATAGGATTATTATCATTCTTGTTGCTTTTTTTCTTTTTTGCAATAATTTTTCCGGAAGAAAGTAGTGCATCTAGCTCGAATGGGTCGGAGTTAGTTTGATGTGAATCGTTTGGAGCAGGCATAAAGTTAATCGGCGAGTTGGATTGAGGGTTTGATATAGGATTAGAAGGTTCATCATTAGGTTCAAAGGAGGGAGTTGAATCGTGATCAGTAACATGGTTAACATTGCTGTCGCGATTTGTGGAGATATAAGGGGATTGTGGAGTGAGGTCGTGGGCTACTGAATGAGATCCCTTTTTTTCATTATTGTCTAGATCATGGATGGAAGTGCTCGAAGCATCGAAGGCAGGCTGTGTAGGCTCCACAGACTCGTAATTCACTGTTTCGGTATTAATGGGACAGGGGGTGTTGGTTGCAATTTCGTGACCAGAGAACTTGGGAATGGGGGGTGGTTCGTGTGATTCGTTTTCATTTGATGAGAGGTGATTATGTGCGGGGGTGGTGGTCTTGGGGGTAGATGCAGAGGTAGGGGGATTTTGTACATGTATATTTGTGGTGTCCTCAGAGTTAGTAGCAGATGAGATGTTGGGTGATTGTTGTGGTAAATTATCTACTTTTTGTTGGAGTCGAATTGTATCCATTCTTTTGGAAGAGTTGGAGGAGGTGTGATTGTCGGGTGAATTATGGTATGTTGCACGATTATGCATTGTATCCTTTCCTTCAACAAAATTATCACAATCAAGATGTGATTCTTCGTCCGATATTTGATCGTCCGAAAGACAATCCTCATCCCAATTTGATGAATCGTCGATGTCACCGTAAAGATTAAACATAGAAAAATTGTGTACTTCGGTGATATAGACCGTAGCTTGATTGATGTCACATGGATTAATAAAAGCTTTGCCATTTATCGGGGAGAATTCATTAGTTTTGACGATAACCGAACCATGTGATAAGTCTTGATTGTTCTCGTCGGTGATCGAACAATTAATCGTTTCAATAACATCACCCCAATTTTTGGCGATATCGGTAAAGGTAGTTTCTAACCAACAAGTGATAGGGACCCCAAAAATGTTAATGTAAGCTAATCTTCCCGGGGATTTATAAACTTCAGGGTCCCATGGATTAATATCCTCAAGCCATTTCCAAAGAGGGTGTTGCGAATTATTTATCAAGTCGAGGGCCGGATCAGACTCATCAAATATAAGCATAATATCATGACCACCTAAGTATTTGATTGTAAATCCACTAAGATTTTCACTTTCACAGATTTCACTAAAATATTCTAAATATTCAAGGTCTTTGACTTTGGCAATGATGGCTTGACCAAGGATTTGTATAAGATCGGCGTTAGATTTTACCTTAATCGAAGGGATGTTATTATTCGAAGCCTACCTATTGAGAATCACATCCTTAAAATTTCGATCATCAACTTTGGAGAAAGGAGCAGCAGGTGGTTTGAAATCAGCAGCATCCCTAGTGGATTTATGGTCATCAGCATGTTTCTTATCAACAAGATCATGAGCTTTGTAAACCTTTAACATATAATCACCAGCCACTATAAGATTAAGCCTTCTTGCGAGGGATTATGTGGTATTCGGGCACGTCAAGAAATCTAACGAATCCAAATTTCCTTCCACTTTTTAGTGTCTTTTTTTGGATATATACCTCATGAATGTTCCCATATTTTTTGAATATATCCCAAAAGTCGACGGATCGCCAATTATCGGGGAAATTATGAAAGAGATAGGAGGTGATTCTGGACTTGATAACCGGTACAGGGTTGAAATTGGTGCTAGGGTTCGATGAAACATGTTTAGGGTTGCCAAAACGTTTTATGAGATTAATGGAGGTTTCACGATGTTTAAAATTATTATAGATCTGATGGGATGATGAATTTAGCCTCGAAGTATTAGTTTTAGGGTTCTGATTGTTTCGGTGGCTGTAACAAGGTTTGTGGTCTTGCAGATTGTAGGAATTAGGGTTAGGGTTCTTTGATGAAGATTGTTGTTTATTCCGATCTACCGTAACCCAAATACCTTCATTGATCGGTTTGTATGTAATGTTATTGTTATCAGTGAAGAAAGTAGATTTCGATTGTGCCTGAGTGGTATGTGATTTGGGGGTGAAAGGTGAAACAGGAATGTGATACATGGTGGTTGCAGACAGAGAAGAAGAAATTAAAGAACAAACAGAAGTTAACGGTTAGTAATATGTTTTAATATTTAGGAACCGAATAAGGAAACATCTTTGTGTTATGCTAAAGAGGAAGCAAGTAACTTCTCAAGTGATAAAATTTGCTCAGCAATGCAGGTAACTATTTGATACTATACAAAATTCGATAGCATGTTCCATTTTGTAGAGTTGAGGTTAACTACTATTATTGTTTGAGTTTAGGTTAACTCTACTATTATTGTTTGAATTAGATGAACAAATATGTTATGAAATTTGAAATCAAGATGTGAAAATTAATCTATGATTCTGATGAAATGGCTACCATTATGGTAGAAGATAACTTATGTTAATCTTGACATGGTTGATTCTTGGAAACATAAGAGAATATGGAATTAACAAACAATTTTTAGGTCCATTAACACTCAAAAGCAAACATAGGAAGACACCCGTTCTTAACATCGGTGCACTCGAAAGAATTCGATCAGGTGACATCAAAGTTGTATCCGTGATCAAGGGATTTTATCGGGGTTCAGTCGAGTTCATTGATGGCGAGATTCTCAAAATCGATTCAGTTGTTGTAACTGGGTATAGTAGCAATGTACCTGACAATGCAAAAAATGAACATATATTTCATAGCATTATCCTTCAAGGAAGACAAACTTTTAGTTACAATTGTTCTAATTTCAAGTAATTATCGTTTAAATAATAAAAGGTGAAGACAAAAGACAGATTCGACGATTTGAAGACGCAAACGATCAAAAAGCTAAAAAGTACAAAGCACAATCCAAGTGGTTCAAATTATTGATGAGAAACGTCTAAAAATGACAAGAGTACAAGCCGCAAAAAGCAAAGTACAAGATATTAAATTATACAAAAAAGCGTTCGAAAATTCGAAACCGAGACATGAACCAACTATCAACGTACGACTCAACGGACCTGAAATTACAAGTTAACTATGCACAAGAATATAATATAATATATAATTAATTATATATATTATATTATAAAATAATCAGCAGCCCACGTTTAATTCATTTGGTGAGCTGGAATCTAAAGCTCCGCGACTGCGGAGCTGTGAGGAACAAAACTATAGCGATCGCGGAGCTACACAGTGCAAAATGGGCCGATAAAAGCCAACGCATTCGGACGATGAACACACCCCTTTTTCTTCTTTCCATCTACGAAATATATATATATATATATATATATATATATATATATATATATATATATATATATATATATATATATATATATATATATATATATATATTTTAATTTTAATTTAAGTTTAATAATAATAAGGTTATTGTAGCGAATGTTTTAAGGTTTTGTAAGTCGAAACTCTGTCAGTGTAATACTACGCGATAAATACTCATTGTAAGTTATGTTCAACCTTTTTAAATTAATGTCTCGTAGCTAAATTATTATTATGCTTATTTAATCCGAAGTAATCGTGATGTTGGACTAAATATTAAGGCCGGGTTATTGAGCTTTATACCATAATTGAGGTTTGGACAAAAGACCGACACTTGTGGAAATTGGACTATGGGCTATTAATGGGCTTTATATTTGTTTAACTGAATGATAGTTCGTTAATTTAATATAGAGAATTACAATTTGACGTATCTATAAATAACCAAATACACTCGATCGGACACGATGGGCTGGATATTTATAAATACTAATAATCGTTCATTTAACCAGACACGGAAATGGATTAATAGTCAATGGACTCATTAAAACAGGGATGGATTACATACAAGGACACTTGGTGTAATTGTTAACAACGTATTAAAACCTTGGGTTACACGCAGTCGATAACCTGGTGTATTCATTAAACAAAGTATTAAGACCTTGTAACAGTTTAAGTCCCCAATTAGTTGGAATATTTGACTTCGGGTATAAGGATAATTTGACGAGGACACTCGCACTTTATATTTATGACTGATGGACTATTATGGACAAAACCAGATGGACATATCGAATAATTCAGGACAAAGGACAATTAACCCATGGTAATAAATTAAAATCAACACGTCAAACATCATGATTACGGAAGTTTAAATAAGCATAATTCCTTTATTTTATATCTCATCACACTTTTAATTAGCGTCATTTTATTTATCGTACTTTAAATTATCGCACTTTTAATTATCGTACTTTTATCATCATTTACTTTACGCTTTAAATTAAGTCATATTTATATTTAATATTTTACATTAGGTTTCAATTATGATTTAAGTTCTAAAATCGACAAACCGGTCATTAAACGGTAAAACCCCTTTTTATAACAATAATAATATTACTTATATATATATTTTTATACAAATATAGTTTAAAATAAATATAGCGTTAAACTTAGCCAGCTCCCTGTGGAACGAACCGGACTTACTAAAAAATACACTACTCTACGATTAGGTACATTGCCTATAAGTGTTGTAGCAAGGTTTAGGTATATCCATTCAATAAATAAATAAATAACTTGTGTAAATTGTATCGTATTTAATAGTATTTCGTAGTAAAATATAATATATTTCGTACTACACCTAGCACACATCAAGTATTTTTGGCGCCGCTGCCGGGGACCCTAACGCCGAAACAAAACGCTATATAAAAAATATATATATATATATTTAAGTTTTAATCTATTTTTGTAAAAATATAATAAGTTTTAAACATAAAAATATAAAAAAAAAGAGAAATATATATCTATATTTTTAAGTGTTAAATAAAAGTTTTTTTTTTAAACTAATAAGTAATTTTTGTTAAAATATAAGTTATACTTAAATTATATTTTCTAAAAATTAAAATCAGAAAATTAAAAACAGAAAAAAAAATAATAATAATAAACTGAAACTGCAAACACGATTTTTGAACCTGCAATCATCTGAGACTGCATACCTCCGCAGTCGCGGAGCCACTTGGGTAGGAAAAAACCGCAGTCGCGGAGCTCTCTGACAGGTCAAACATTGGACTGCATTAATTACAGATTTAGGGTTAAATTTAATTATTATTATTATTAATTAATTAGATTAGGGTTTTAATTTAATATAGTTAGTTTAAGTGTAGTTTTAATTAATTATAAGTTTTAATTAGTTTTATTAATATATAAATTAATACTTTTATAAAATAATAATATAAAAATAATATTTTTATAAAAATAAGTAATTTTATCAATTTTTATATCTTTTTATAAATTGTATATTTTTAATCATTTAATTCGTAAATTGTATATTTTTTGTTCGTAACTAGTTTTAAACTTAGTTTTTGCCATAGTATTTTATACTTCTAGATTTTTAGGCTTTGCCGTAAAATCCCTTAAGTGCGTTTTCTTTAATAAAATCGCTTATCGCTTTAGTTTTATTAAATTTTAATGCCTTTTAAGTTATTACCGTTTTCCGTTTAGAATTCCTTTTAAGCCTTAATACCTTTAGACGCTAAGTTTTAGACGAAATATTTTAGTTTTAGATCTATTTTTCGACTTTTTGTTTTTCGACGCTTGTTTTTCGACTCCTTATTTTACGACGCTCTTTTTCTTTTTCATTTCTACGCTCTAGTTTTTAGGACATAGATTTTTATCTTCTTTAAATCTCAACGAAAAATTATTTTAAGCGGTTAAATTGATAGACATCCAAAATTTTCTGGTTTGTAGTAATAGTTGAATTTGTTAGTGGCAAGTTGTGGGCTTCCGATTTAAAGGGTCCTGGCTACCTACTGCATCTATTGGCTATTCGAAACGTGGGCAAAATCAAAAAAGTCTATTAATTTGATAACTTTAATAATTTTTATCTTTATAACTAATAGGATATTCAGTGAATGCATCGAGCAAAACGTTCACCACCTTTCATACGTTCACCACCTGTAACTCGATCAAGACATCTAGCCAATATCGCCGCCGTTGATTTTTCTTTAGAATCATCATCTAGGCGAACGAGTACTCCAATTCAAATTTCCGATAATCCATTTTTTGAACCCGACTTCACAATTGAGAACCCGGAGGATATTCAAGGACAATTCAGAGATCCTGAACCACTAATCATTCCTCATGAACCGCAAATCACTCATCCAGAGATTGTCGAGGAAGAAACCATTAAATCAGAATCCTCTAGTGATTCAGATTCAATAAATTCAATCATGAAAAATCAAGAACCTCTAAGTATGGAAGATCGAATGAGAGCTACACGTACTGGCCAAGGTCATGCCATTACTCAACCAGACATTAATGCGCCATATTATGAAATCAAAGGACAAATCCTACACATGGTAACTAATCAATGCCAATTTAGTGGTACGCCAAAAGAAGATCCAAACGAACATCTTCGTAGCTTTAATAGGATCTGTACTCTATTTAAAATCAGAGAAGTTGAGGATGAACAGATCTATCTCATGTTATTTCCTTGGACTTTAAAGGGAGAAGCCAAAGATTGGTTAGAATCGTTACCTGAAGGAGCGATTGACACATGGGATGTCTTAGTTGAAAATTTTCTTAAAAGATTCTTTCCGGCATCTAAAGCTGTGAGACTTCAAGGAGAAATTGTTACGTTCGCGCAAAAGTTGAATGAAACATTATATGAAGCGTGGACAAGATTCGGAAAGTTGTTGAGAGGATGTCCTCAACACGGTTTAGACACTTATCAAATAGTGCAAATATTCTACCAAGGATGCGATGTTGCTACACGAAAAGACATCGACACAGCAGCTGGTGGTTCCATTATGAAGAAAACCGCAACTGAAGCTCACAAAATTATTGATAATACAGCCTCTCACTCACATGAGTGGCATCAAGAAAAAGATATTCTTCGTTCATCTAAAGCGGCTAGAGCCAATTCTAGCCATGACTTTGATTTCATTTCCGCAAAGTTAGATGCTTTCGAGAGACGAATGGAAAAGATGACTAAAGATATTCACGCAATACGAATTAGTTGTGAGCAATGTGGAGGACCACATTTGACAAAAGATTGTCTCAGTATTGAACAAACAATGGAACAAAGAGATAATGTTTCATACATGAATCAAAGGCCTGGAAATAATTATCAAAATAATTATCAACCGCCAAGACCAAACTACAATCAAAATCAGAATTATAACCGAAATGTTCCATACAACAACCAACAAGGTCCTAGCAATCAACAAGTATCCAATAATACTTACAACCAGCAAAGACCTATTTTTCCAAATAAACCACCACAAATCGATGATAAAAAGCCAAATTTAGAAGATATGATGTCAAAGCTAGTTGAATCTCAAACTCAGTTTTTCACATCTCAGAAACAAACTAATGAACAAAATGATCAAGCATTTAGAAATCAACAAGCTTCTATACAAAATCTAGAACAAGAAGTGAGCAACCTAGCAAGGTTGATAGTTGAAAGAAAACCGGGGAGTCTACCTAGCAATACAAATGCTAACCCCAGGAATGAAACAGCTAAAGCCATTACCACAAGAAGTGGTATTACACTTAAACAACCGGAAATACCTGTAATTTCTGATGACGCTATTCCTACTACACAGGCACCAAAATCTGAGCAAGAGAAGGAAACAGAACCGGTAGTTGAAAAGGTTAATGAAGATAACACAGTTAAGGCAAAGCCTTATGTTAAACCATACCAACCACCGCTTCCTTACCAGAGTAAAATGAGAAAAGAAAGACTTGAAGTTGAACAAACCAAATTTTTGGATATGTTTAAACAAATAAATGTCAATCTTCCTTTCATTGATGTGATTTCAGGAATGCCAAGATATGCTAAATTCTTGAAAGATCTAATCACAAATAGAAAGAAAATGGAAGAACTCTCGGCTGTTACAATGAATGCTAATTATTCTGCAGTGCTGTTGAATAAGCTACCAGAAAAACTCTCTGATCCAGGAAGTTTCACAATTCCATGTTTTCTGGGTAGTCTTAGTTCAATAGAAGCATTGGCAGACTTAGGTGCTAGTATAAATTTAATGCCGTATTCACTATACGCTAAACTAGACCTCGGAGAATTGAAACCAACATGAATAAGCATACAACTAGCTGATCAATCAGAAAAATATCCTAGAGTGATAATGGAAAACATGCTAGTTAAAGTTGGTACTTTAGTATTTCCAGTAAATTTTGTTATTCTGGACATGGAAGAAGATTCTGGAGTTCCTCTTATATTAGGAAGACCATTCTTAAACACGGCTAAAGCAATAATAGACGTGTTTGGTAAAAAACTGACCCTAAGTATAGAGGACGAGAGTGTTACCTTTTCTGTTGATAGAGCCATGCAACAACCGCAATCTGCAGATGATACCTGTTATTATATTCAAACCATAGATTCACATGCAGAATTGTTACAAGAATTTTCAGAATTATAAGGAACAGGAGAATGTTCTTTAGGAGAAGGAACTGAACCAATTGATGAAGCTGAAATATTAGCTACACTCATGGCTAATGAATACGAACCAACAACAGAAGAACTTCAAATGCTGAAAGAGGAAGACAGATATCGATACAAATCATCGATAGAAGAACCACCGATATTAGAGTTAAAGCCACTTCCAACCCATTTGGAATACGCTTATTTACATGGTGAATCTGAATTACCTGTAATAATATCGTCTTCTCTTACGGAAAATGAAAAATCTCAACTCAATTCTTTGTTAAAAGCTCATAAACCAGATATTGCATGGAAGATTCATGACATTAAAGGTATAAGTCCTTCGTATTGCACACATAAAATCCTTATGGAAGAAGGTCATAAAACATATGCGCAACGCCAACGAAGACTAAATCCTAATATGCAAGATGTTAAAAAAGAAATTATTAAACTGCTAGATGCAGGTTTAATTTATCCAATGTGACACCGCTAAATTTTTTTTTTATATATACGTGGTGGAAGCATTATATTATTTAAATACGATATCAACATTTGTACAAATCGATGTCACGTGTCATTAAAACAAATTACATATTTAACTGGAAAAGACGTAAATACATTCTGCTTTCAAAAGTACACGGTTCATATCCTAAAAGACCACATCAGAGTTAACCCTGTCAAACATAACATCACCATGCCCGTCTTCTCCCAAAAAGCACTATCTACAAAAGCTATCAACCTGCAGGGAGGAGATGGAGGAGAATTAGCACGAAGCTAAGTGAGTACGACTAACTACAGGCCATAGCATACAGAAGTGTTATACTAATCATGTCACATAGTCTAACACACAAACATCACCCAAGTGCCATCTACAGAGACTCTGGCGGCTCGGCCAAACCATTAACCACCAGCTGATCGGACTGGGGCTTACCAGAAGTTCCTCCACCACCGTATGTATATATATAATCCACACGCGACGGACGCGTCATTCACATATATATACACCACGATTGTCTAGGCACCACATGAGGAACCCACAGAAGTTCCTCCACCACCTATATTAATTATATATATTTATATGTTGGTCAATATTTGTCTAACAATTTTTGGTCAAGTCATAGTGTACCACAATCCTAATACTCGAGACTAATATACAAAAGTCAACAAAAGTCAACTTGACCCAAAATGACTTCTAAAATTTATACGTGTTTATTATATAACTTAACTATAGTCGTTTTATATATTTAAATATATTTATTAGATTTTATAATAATAAAAGTCATTTATTAATAAAAATTTATATTAACATTTATATATGATAAAATATACTTTTATATATCTTAAGTAGTAAAATTTATAAAGTTCACTTAATATCGTAAAACTATAGTGGTAAGTATTATTAATGTAATTATATTACGCGTGGTGAAAAATATCTTTGTATCTCCTATTTATTTGATAAAATAATATTGATCATAATAATAATAAGTAAAAGTGTATTATTTTATAATAATAATTATTATTATTCTATAAAAAAATAACAATATTTATATTTACTAAAAATGTTATTATGATAAAATGGTAATACTAACATAATAGTAATAATGATATTTTATAATAACAATGATATTTCTATTAAAATAATAACGACGATAGTAATAATAATCATTTTAACAATAATACTAAAATTCAGTTGACTATAACTTCAAATCCGTTCATCGAAACCATTCGATATCTAAATGAAAAGTTCTTAATTTTTCGCTAGCTTTCCAATGACATGCATATCATATACCCTATCTCAGTAGCATATGTATCTAATTCGGGATTCAACAAACCTATCTAAGGACAATATCGAATGTACAAGCATGCATAATCCTATATACTCGAGCACTAGTCAGGGATACACTATTGATATATAAAAGTTAAGTTATGAGTGCTCACGTATCAATATTGAGATTCAATATTGCAGGAAAGTACGTAGACGCAACGGAGATGATAAACACTAGATTGACCTCACGAGCATACCCATGAACCATACCCATCACCTCCATAGTTATAACCCATAATTTCCTTAGCTTCGACTCATTCAAAAAACTATTTTGAAATCACTCGGACATCACTCCGTCGTAATATTTTATGTATACTAATAATATCTTGAAATAATACAGAGCAAATATATATATATATATATATATATATATATATATATATATATATATATATATATATATATATATATAATCGATTGAGAGAGTTTAGAGAAATATATTTTCAAGTTTCTATGAAATAATGAAACCTATTGAATTCTATTTATAATAGATTTTTGAATTATTAAAGTGAATTATTAAAGTATGAATTATTAAAGTAAATTATTAAAGTATGAATTATTAAAGTGAATTATTAAAGTATGAATTATTAAAGTGAATTATTAAAATTAAAGTAAAGTAAAAGTAAAGTAAAGGTAAAGTTAAAGTATAGTAAAAGTATAAAAACTATGTATGTATAATACGCGTATAAATATATATAATATTAATTTAAATCGTTATATATATTTAATGAAATAAAATATAAATATCGTTATATTTATTATACTGGTTAAGTAATGAGTTGTTAAAAGTGATTCTAGATATTTATAAAAGTTATATACGTTTTAATAATAAAGTTCTTTTTAAACTGAAAACGTTTTTGTACGTTTGAAAATAGATTAATAGAATATTATGGAAACCAATTCTCCACTAGCTTTTGTCTAACTTTCGTAAATGACACTTTTTATTTTTATTTATAAATAGCTTTACAAATTATTCCGAATATCGTTAAGAGGAATAGATTTTCTCAAATCATAGTAGACCTCTCAACAGAGACTTGTAATCATAATTCAATGTTTCTGATAATTCAATCATTTAATATATATTTTTTTAATTTCGTCGATAATCATATTGAAACAAATACGTTCATATAAAGCATTATACGTTTAAATACTTTGTTGACATTTTCAATTTATAACATATACACATACATACATATTCATATATGTTCATTTAATGGTTCGTGAATCATTGGAATTTGGTCGAGGTTTAAATGAATGTATAAACATAGTTTAAAATCCTTGAGATTTAACTTAACAAACATTGCTTATCGTGTCAGAATAATATAAAGATAAAGTTTAAATTTAGTCGAAAATTTCCGGGTCGTCACAGTACCTACCCGTTAAAGAAATTTCGTCCCCGAAATTTGATAGAGGTCGTTATGGCTAACAATGAGAATGTTATTATGACGATTATGAAGTTTTATCATGTCTAAGAAGTATGGATAAAATAATTCGATTACTCAAAGCGTATGAGGGAAGTTATCGTAAATGAAGGAAATAAGATTATAGTGATTCGTCATATATTTTGACGTCATCACAATTGATCTCCGAATTTAAAGAAAATCTTTGCAATCTATATTGGATTTGATGCTTCGGTGATTAAGGAGATTATGATTCTCTTCGAATTAATACGATAATCCATCTTGATTTCTCTGTCGGGTATTTCACTATAAATCCACTTCCTTCGTTTCCTTACAACTCACACCTTCTATTCTTTCTCCCTCAACTCATATTTTAAAGTATTTGTCAATATGATTCATCCAGTACTGATTCTCGATATACTCCTCACTTTCATATCTGTCGTTCTTCTTTTTCATCTGCCTCTGGAAGAATCTATTTACTTATACTATACTCTCGGTTTTATAGTGTTTTTAGTTCTTCCGTGTCTTTATATTGCTATATGCATCGATATAAACGGTTTATAATTTTTGGGTGGTTGTTGGGTTTTATATCTTCCCTAATATTTCAAAACCCCTGCTTTTGTCTTCTATAATCATTGACATCCACAGTTAATGCTCCCTTCTATTTGCTGCGATTTATACTCCAATTTTTATTTTGGAGTTTTGTCCTTTCGTTTCTTCTTCTTGCGATTAAGCAACGTTTGTAATGGTCCAGTATTTGCAGATATGAATTTCAGAATGAACATAGTTAATGTTCTAAGAAGGAAATGGTAATGGCACGATCTTGATTTGTTAATTTACCAGAATACCCTGAAAAGACCGAATCATCAAGAAAATATATTCTTGATATTTTTAGAGATTAAATAGAATACAAGAGTCGTGTAACATGGAACATGATGACGGCATGGTCTGTGAATCGTCATGTCCCATTAGAAACTCAGCATGACTTACTGTAATATAATCACGTTGATCAAGTGTCATTATATTATACTAACTCATGCTTCAGTTTCCAACACTACTTCAAAACATTCATAATTTAAACTCGAAAGTTTATAGAATATAGAAACTAATAGTTTCTTATATGATGTAACACTGATAGCGCAAAGAGATAAATGACTTCAGATAAGATTAGTTGTGAAAATATCTTCAGAAATATCGCGGATATTTATAATGAAAGATATGATAATATCTTAGAATTTCTAATATTGATGGATGATGATGAAGATTTGTCTGTAAAGGTTTAGAATAAAGAGTAAGGTATTCGTTAATGACTTTAGCAGGCACTGAATTATTTGGATTCTTTGAAGGCAGGTTTAGTCTTTGTGATTTGTCCACAGCCTCCTTCATAGTCTGTTCAATCCGTTTTCCAGTTCCAAACCTTCTCTTTTTCTCAGCTTTACCACCTTACTATTCTTTTTCATCAAACTTTTTACTGTTAAGATCGTTTACAGTTTTTGATGCTTCGTCAGCATTTCAAGAACTAGTTTGCAGTTCAAAATATTTTTCAAAACTTCACATTCAAAGTATGTAAGTCCAGGAGATAGACGTTTTACGTACACATATAACTGTTGGCGTAGACATGCTGCGAGATTTCAAAATACTGGTTACTATTTTCCGATGATTCGTATGACAATTCTCGTTACAAGATGCGAATGAGTAAATGATGTGATTTCAATAAATATAATGATTTTTCAAAAAGTCAAAGATAATTGAAGTTGTTGGTAAGTTTATTGCTAAGGTGGTGAGATATGAAAGGTCCCCAGTAACGATGACGAAAGGGTAACGTATCTATCGAGGTTATAATAAGACTAGTCTGACTGAAAAGTCGAAGTTGACTTGCTGGAGCTGTGACAAAACTGTCTACTTTGAAAAGGAATTGAAAAGTCATTTTAGCTAATAAATGCCAAAGGGTCTGACACGGATACGCGTCGAACTATGACTTTGGCTTCGAGAGCTTTTTAGGTACATAAATGTGGGTAATATGTTGATGAAGTGCGAGGTGTATATAAAATAGTTATTATTTTACTAGGAAAAACTATTAAATACGATACAATTTTACACAAGATATTTATTTATTTATAGAATGGATATACTTAAACCTTGCTACAACACTTATAGGCAGTGTACCTAATCGTACAGTAGTGTAGTTTTTAGTAAGTCCGGTTCGTTCCACAGGGAAATCTTTAAACAAAGCTCAACGCTATATTAGTTTACTTTTATAAAAATACAAATATATATATAAGTAATATTATTATTATAAAGGGGGGTTTTTACCGTTTAATGACCGGTTTGTCGATTTTAAAACTTTAGTCGCAGTTAAAACCTAATGTAAAATATTAAATAAATACAAGACTTTAAATTAAAGCGTAAAGTAAATAACGATAATGAAATTGCGAATAATAAAAATGCGATAAAATTAAATTGCGATAATTAAAAAGTACGATAATTAAAAGTGCGATAAAATAAAATAACAATAAATAAAAGTGCGATAATTAGAAGTGCAATTAAATATAAAATAAAGGAAATTAAATATGAAATAAAAGAATTATGCTTATTTAAACTTCCGTAATCATGATGTTTGACGTGTTGATTTTAGTTTTATGCCCATGGGTTAATTGTCCTTTGTCCTGGATTATTCAATATGTCCGTCTGGTTTTTGTCCATAACAGTCCATCAGTCATAAATATAAATTGCAAGTGTCCTTGTCAAATTATTATTATACCCGAAGATAAATATTCCAACTAATTGGGGATTCGAATTGTAACAAGGTTTTAATACTTTGTTTAATGAATACACCAGGTTATCGACTGCGTGTAAACCAAGGTTTTACTACTTTGTTAACAATTACACCAATTACCCTTGAATGTAATTTCACCCCTGTTTTAATTATTCTAGTGGCTATTAATCCATTCCCGTGTCCGGTTAAATGAACGATTATTCGTACATATAAATACCCCGCCCATCGTGTCCGATCGAGTGTATATGGTAATTTATAGGGACGCCCAATTGTAAATCTTTATATTAACATTAACAAACTTTCATTTAGTTAAACAAATATAAAGCCCATTAATAGCCCATAGTCTAGTTTCCACAAGTGTCGTTCTTTTGTCCAAACCCCAATTATGGTACAAAGCCCAATTACCCAATTTTAGTAATTAGCCCAACATCATGATTACTTCGTTTTAAACAAGCATAATAATAACTTAGCTACGAGACATTAATATAAAAAGGTTGAACATAACTTACAATGATTAAAAATAGCGTAGCGTTACACGGGCAGAATTTCGACTTACACCCTTACAACATTCGCTAACATACCCTTATTATTAGAATTATAATTAAAATTAAAATATAAATTATAAATATAAATATATATTACTTCGTATGAGTGAGAAGAAAAAATGATGATGATTTTGATCAGAATTCGGGTTGATTTATAGCCAGACTTGAAATTTGGGTCTCCGCGACTCGCGGCCAAATACCCTTAAAACTCCGCGAGTCGCGGAGAGGTATTTACAGTTTACACCCTTGGAGTTTCCTGCTGCCGACGGTTTTAAATATATATATATAATATATATATAATTAATATAATTAATTATATATTATATTATATTTATATATATAGTTAACTTGTAATTTTTAGTCCGTTGCGTCGAGCGTTAAGAGTTGACTCTGGTCCCGGTTCCGGATTTTCGAACGTCCTCGCGTACAATTTAATATCTTGTACTTTGCGTTTTGAATCTTGTACTCTTGTGATTTCGAGACGTTTCTTATCAATAATTGGAACCTTTTTGATTGTCTTTTGTTCTTTTGAGCTTTTTGGTCGTTTGCGTCTTCAATTCGTCGAATCTGTCTTTTGTCTTCACCTTTTATTATTTAAACGAATATCACTTGTAAATAGAACAATTGCAACTAAAAGCTTGTCTTTCTTGAGGAATAATGCTATGAAATATATGTTCGTTTTTAGCATTATCAAATATTCCCACACTTGAGCGTTGCTTGTCCTCAAGCAATATTGTCTTGAAATACTAGAATCACTTCTTTATTCTTCACACTTTGTACATCAGTGATTTCTATACGGCGGTATAAACAATGGTAGTAACGATATGGTTTACAGTCCCACATGACTATAAAAATTTAGATCCATTAAGGAAATTGGATCTTTATGAAAACATTTGATCTTTTGAAATCTAGTTTTTACCCTAGATAAGTTTTCCGGAATAACCCTTTACCGGTGTTTGCAAAATATTTTTGTGGGTTTGGTGGGTTTCAGATTTGAAAATTTTAGCTCAAAACTTGCGGTTTTGTGTCACCCACTTGCTAACCTTGTATTTGGAAAGCAACACGTCCAGTTTACTTGTTCCGTATATTACCTTTCGGCAAACTACCGTCCGGTTGTAAAGGAAAGCGTTGAACAAGCAACTGTTTAAGGCAATGTCCCGTGACATGCTTTTGATTATGGTCTATAACGTGTCGGACGCAATTACTATCCTTGGTAGGAGCAATAGTAAAGCTCACCCTTATAATTTGTCGGTCTGGCACAAGGTCCTGTCTTTGACCATGTTATGCAACCACCGTTCTTACGGTTGACACCCGATTTAGTTCAGGTGACCTAATGAATTCCAGGTGAATTCCTAGGATTTTACGTTCAATGGTAATGAACGCATTGAAAATAGGGTTTTCAGAAAACAAATCGGTTTATAATTTTGATCAAAATATTTTCTCGTTCAAGCTCGAGTTTAGATATCATTGAATTCCATGAGTTTGTAATTCTCAATCTTTAAGGTCAATCTCTAGGATTGAGTAATATCAGTCTTAAAAGCTGATTTTTAATCTTTAAGGAGATTATCCTTTCTGGGGATCTGATTCATTAGTCTTATCCAGCTAATTTGCATGGTGCCTCCCCATTGTACGAGATAAATCCTTCTCATGGTTAGGATAAATCTGACCACTTGGCGACCCTGTTTGATGCTGAGGTCCGTGGATTTCCTGCTGATTTTAGTGATGACTTTTCTAGATTTTTCGTCAACCTACAGCTGGTCTGAACGACAACTTCATGACCTAAATCAAGAAGCGCGTGTCTTTTTCGGAAGACTTTACTTCCTTTTAATGATGGAATTGATTCATCGTGTAGATCCATCTCTTCTTTTCTTTCCTCGGGTAAAACAGTTTAGTTTAGTCCAAAGCAAAAGTATTTTCAGTTATTTGTTACAAATATATGTGACATATGTTTAAAATAACTTGGTAAATTTTCCCACACTTGGCTTTTTATTTTTCTTTTTATCGTCCTCTATTCCATTTTAAATGAATTTTGACGTTTTAGTTTGTTTCTCAATTTATGTCCTTTTTGAGGTAACAATAATTTCGGTGTTAAAACCTAGTTTTATCGTTCATAAATATGTATAAACATGATTTTGAATTCATTTAATTTAAAATTTTGAAAAATTTTACTAGAATTGGGTAGTCAGTATATAAGACCAGGGCTGTTCTTTATTATCAGAGAGCACTAGATTCTAATACAACTACTGCTTTACTAGTATTTTTAATGGTAACCAAGTGTTTAATATAAAAATTTTAAAATCCGAAAAATATTTTGGTTTGATTGTTTAAAGATATTTATACCTTAAGAATAAACGTTAAATTTCGCAGTGATGTAATAAATTTTTGAACGATATCAATAATTTCGGTCGCCAAACCTAATTTTATTTAATACCAATTTAATACTTTTTAGCGAACAAATTAGCGTTTATTATCAAAAGGTTAAAAATAAAAATAAAAATAAAAACTGTACAGACATACCTGTGAAATAGATTTCTTAGTTATATGATCTATTATATTCATAAGATAGTCGGTTTAATTGGTCTTCCATGGCTGCATAGGCGTAACCTCTAGCATTCATTGTCTTTTCTTCTAAACATATGAACGGTCCGTCTCTGCATAAAGTAACAAATTCGGTATTTGAATAGGTTTGATTATTTGAACATTTACCTCCATGTGACCATTTTCCGCATTTGTGACATTTTTCTAGGTGTCGTGCTCTTCTTTTCGCTGCGGATTTTGATTTTCCTTTACCAAATTGTAACTTATTATCTTCGCATCTGGATCCTTTTCTAACTCCGTCCATTCTTTCTCTGATTACTGATACTATTTCACTCGGGAGTATGTCATTATTACGTTTAGTGATCAAAGCGTGTAGCATTAGACCATGGTTTAGTTCACAGGCAGTCTTCATTTTGTAAAAACCTAAAAAAATAAAAATTCAGAATGGGGGGAGAAGACTAGTTCTTTAGGGTCTGCTAGGGAAAGACCATACGTGTTCCATTTTCGAGAACTACACGAAAACAGACAATCTAACTCTAACAGGAATACATATTATCCTTTAAAGACTTGATTCTCCCCACACTTAGTTAGCTGTGGTATTGAAATTGTGATTAACTTCGTTGTCGACTTCCATCGGACCATGTATGTAATGTTTAACTCTGTGACCATTAACTTTAAATTCAATCCCATTTGAATTTATCAATTCTATCGTTCCGTATGGGAAAACTCTTTTGACTATGAATGGTCCAGACCATCTTGACTTCAATTTTCCAGGAAATAGCTTGAATCGTGAATTGAAAAGAAGAACTCTGTCTCCTTCTTTAAATTCCCTTGAACTTCTGATTCTTTTATCATGCCATTTCTTCGTTCTTTCTTTATAGATTAACGAATTTTCGTATGCTTCATGTCTTAATTCTTCTAATTCGTTTAGTTGACTTAATCGTAGACGTCCGGCTTCATGTAAATCAAGATTACATGTTTTCAAAGCCCAAAATGCTTTGTGTTCAATTTCTACTGGAAGATGACATGCTTTTCCATAAACAAGTCTAAAAGGTGTGGTTCCAATTGGAGTTTTGTAGGCTGTTCTAAAAGCCCAGAGTGCATCCTCCAATTTAATGGACCATTCCTTCGGATTTGATCCTACGGTTTTCTCTAGAATACGTTTTAAAGCTCGGTTTGTATTTTCAACTTGTCCACTTGTTTGTGGATGATATGCGGTGGAGATTTTATGAGTTACTCCATATCTTTTAAGAACTTTCTCAAGTTGATTATTACAGAAATGAGTACCCCGATCACTTATTAAAGCTTTCGGTGTTCCAAACCTTGCAAAAAGACGTTTTAAAAAGTTGACTACAACTCGTGCATCGTTAGTTGGGAGAGCTTGTGCTTCCACCCATTTAGATACATAATCAATGGCTACGAGTATATATAGATTATTATGAGATTTTGGAAATGGACCCATAAAGTCAATACCCCAAATGTCAAATACTTCACATACTTGGATGACATTTTGTGGCATTTCATCACGTTGACTTATTTTTCCGGCCCTTTGACATGCATCACAGGATTTGCAAAGAAGGTGTGCGTCTTTGTAAATTGTAGGCCAATAGAATCCAGCTTCATAAACTTTTCTTGCTGTTAGTTGAGGCCCATAATGCCCTCCTGTTGGTCCTGTGTGACAATGGTTTAAAATTTTACTAGCTTCATCTCCAAATACACATCGGCGTATTATTCCATCGGGACAACTTTTAAACAGATGTGGATCTTCCCAAAAATAGTGTTTTATATCACTGAAGAATTTCTTTCGTCTTTGGTACGATAATCCTTTTTCAAGGAATCCACAAACTAAGTAGTTTGCATAGTCTGCAAACCATGGGATTTCTTTATAATCTATCTTCAATAGATATTCATCAGGAAAGTTGTCTTGTATGGCCGATTCATTCAGAACTTCTAATTCGGGATTTTCAAGACGAGAAAGATGATCAGCGGCGAGATTTTCTGCTCCTTTTTTATCTCGGATTTCAATATCAAACTCTTGTAAGAGTAAGATCCAACGGATTAATCTTGGTTTAGCATCTTGTTTTGAAAATAGGTATTTAAGAGCAGAATGGTCGGTATAGACCACCGTTTTTGCTAGAACTAGATATGATCGAAATTTGTCAAAAGCAAAGACAATAGCAAGGAGTTCTTTTTCAGTAGTTGTATAGTTCGTTTGTGCTCCTTGTAATGTCTTACTAGCATAATATATAGGTTGAAATCGTTTTTCAATCCTTTGTCCTAAAACGGCTCCCATTGCAAAATCACTTGCATCGCACATTAGTTCAAATGGTAGATTCCAATTTGGTGTTATCATGATCGGTGCATTAGTGAGTTTTTCTTTAAGAATATTAAAAGATTTGATACATTCATCTGAAAAGATGAATGGCGCATCCTTTTCTAGGAGTTTATTCATAGGAGTGGCAATTTTAGAAAAATCTTTTATGAAACGTCGGTAAAAACCGGCATGCCCTAGAAAACTCCTAACTCCTCTAACATTGGTGGGATGTGGAAGTTTAGCAATTACATCTACTTTAGCTCTATCCACTTCAATTCCTTCTTTTGAAATTTTATGTCCAAGAACGATGCCTTCTTTAACCATGAAATGGCATTTCTCCCAATTAAGTACTAGATTTGATTTTTCGCATCTAATTAGCATTCGTTCCAGATTAACTAGACATGATTTAAATGTATCACCGAAGACTGAAAAGTCATCCATGAATACTTCCATGCATTCTTCTATCATGTCATGAAAAATCGCCATCATACACCTTTGAAAGGTTGCAGGGGCGTTACAAAGTCCAAATGGCATGCGTTTGTAAGCAAAAGTACCATAAGGGCACGTGAATGTGGTTTTCTCTTGATCTTCGGGTGCTATTGGAATTTGAAAATATCCGGAAAATCCATCTAGAAAACAATAGTAACTATTTCCGGCTAATCTTTCCAACATTTGATCTATGAAAGGTAAGGGAAAGTGATCTTTTCTGGTGGCGTCATTTAATTTTCTATAATCAATACATACACGCCATCCTGTTACAGTCCTAGTAGGAATAAGCTCATTTTTCTCATTTGTAATGACAGTCATGCCACCCTTCTTAGGCACGCATTGAACTGGGCTTACCCATGGACTATCAGAAATTGGATATATCAAACCTGCATCTAGCAGTTTAATAATTTCCTTTTTAACTACATCTTGCATATTAGGATTTAGTCTTCGTTGGCGTTGCACATACGTTTTATGACCTTCTTCCATAAGGATTTTATGTGTGCAATACGAAGGACTTATTCCTTTAATATCATGAATCTTCCATGCAATGGCTGGTTTATGAGCTTTCAACACAGAAATGAGTTGTGATTTCTCATTTTCAGTAAGAGAAGACGATATTATTACAGGTAATTCAGATTCACCATGTAAATAAGCGTATTCCAAATGGTTTGGAAGTGGCTTTAACTCTAATTTCGGAGGTTCTTCTATCGATGATTTATATCGATATCTGTCTTCTTCTTTTAGCATTTGAATTTCTTCTGTTGTTGGTTCATATCCGTTAGCTATAAGTGTAGCTAACATTTCAGCTTCATCAATTGGTTCATTACTTTCTCCTAAAGAACATTCTCCTGTTCCTTGTAATTCTGGAAATTCTTTTAATAATTCTGCATGTGCATCTATAGTTTGAATATAATAACATGTATCATCTGCAGATTGTGGTTGTTGCATTGCTCTATCAACTGAAAAGGTAACACTCTCATCCTCTATACTTAGGGTCAGTTTCTTACCGAACACGTCTATCATTGCTTTAGCCGTGTTTAAGAATGGTCTTCCTAATATGAGAGGAACTTGAGAATCTTCTTCCATGTCCAAAACAACAAAATCTACTGGAAATACTAAAGTACCAACTTTAACTAGCATGTTCTCCATTATCCCTCTAGGATATTTTATTGATCTATCGGCTAGTTGTATGCTTATTCTGGTTGGTTTCAATTCTCCAAGGTCTAGTTTAGCGTATAGTGAATACGGCATTAGATTTATACTAGCACCTAAATCTGCTAATGCTTCTATTGAACTAAGGCTACCCAGAAAACATGGAATTGTGAAACTTCCTGGATCAGATAATTTTTCTGGTATCTTATTCAACAGCACTGCTGAACAATTAGCATTCATAGTAACAGCCGAAAGTTCTTCCATTTTCTTTCTATTCGTGATTAGATCTTTCAAGAATTTAGCATATCTTGGCATTCCTGAAATCACATCAATGAAAGGAAGATTTACATTTATCTGTTTAAACATATCCAAGAATTTGGATTGCTCGGCTTCAAGTTTTTCTTTCTTCATCTTACTCGGGTAAGGAAGTGGTGGTTGGTATGGTTTAACATAAGGTTTATCCTTAACTGTGTTATCTTCATTAACCTTTTCAACTACCGGTTCTTTTTCCTTATCCTGATCAGGTTGTGGTTCTTGTGTAGTAGGAATAGTTTCATCAGAAGTTACAGGTATTTCAGGTGGTTTAAGTGTTGTACCACTTCTTGTGGTAATAGCTTTAGCTGTTTCATTCCGGGGGTTAGCGTTTGTATCGCTAGGTAAACTTCCCGGTTTTCTTTCACCTATTAACCTTGCTAGGTTACTTACTTCTTGTTCCAGATTTTGAATAGAAGCTTGTTGATTTCTAAATGCTTGAGCATTTTGTTCATTTGTTTGTTTTTGAGATGTGAAAAACTGCGTTTGAGTTTCAACTAGCTTCGTCATCATATCTTCTAAATTCGGCTTTTTATCATCGGTTTGTTGTGGTGGTTTGTTTTGAAAATTCGGTCTTTGCTGATTGTAAGTATTATTGGATACTTGTTGATTGCTAGGACCTTGTTGGTTGTTGTATGGAATATTTCGGTTATAATTCTGGTTTTGATTGTAAATCGGTCTTGGCGGTTGATAATTATTCTGATAATTATTTCCAGGCCTTTGGTTTATGTATGAAATATTCTCTCTTTGTTCCATTGTTAATTCAATACCTAGACAATCTTTTGTCAAATGTGGTCCTCCACACTGCTCACAACTAATTCGTATTGAGTGAATATCCTTAGTCATCTTTTCCATTCGTCTCTCGAAAGCATCTATCTTTGCCGAAATGGAATCTAAGTCATGGCTAGAATCGGCTCTAGCTGCTTTAGATGATCTAATGATGTCTTTTTCTTGGTGCCACTCATGTGAGTGGGAAGCAGTGTTATCAATAATTTTGTAAGCATCAGTTTCGGTTTTCTTCATAATCGAACCACCAGCTGCTATATCTATGTCTTTTCTTGTAGTGATGTCGCATCCTTGGTAGAATATTTGTACTATTTGACAAGTGTCTAAACCATGTTGCGGACATCCTCTTAACAACTTTCCATATCTTGTCCACGCCTCATATAGAGTTTCATTTGGCTTCTGTGTGAACGTAACAATTTCTGCTTGAAGTCTTACGGCTTTAGATGCAGGAAAGAATTGTTTAAGAAATTTATCAATTAAAACGTCCCATGTATCAATCGCCCCTTCAGGTAACGATTCCAACCAATCTTTGGCTTCTCCCTTTAAAGTCCAGGGAAATAACATGAGATATATTTGTTCATCCTCCACTTCTCGTATTTTAAATAGTGTGCAGATCCTATTAAAGGTACGTAGATGTTCATTTGGATCTTCCTTCGGCGCACCACTAAATTGGCATTGATTAGTCACCATGTGTAGAATTTGTCCTTTGATTTCATAATCTGGCGCATTAATGTCTGGATGAGTAATTGCGTGACCTTGGCCAGTGCGTTTAGCTCTCATTCGGTCTTCCATACTTAAAGGTTCCAGATTCTCCATAATTGAATTTGTTGAATCGGTATCACTGAATGATTCTGATTTAATGGTTCGTTCCTCAACAATCTCTGTTTGAATGATTGGTGGTTCCGGAGGAAAGTTTAATGGTTCAGGATCTACGAACCGTTCCTGAATATTTTCTGGATTATCAATTGTGAGGTTAGGTTCAAAAAATGGATTATCGGAAATTTGAGTTGAAGTACTTGGTCGACTGGATGACGATTCTAAAGAAAAATCAACGGCGGTTATATTTGTTAAACGATGTCTTGATCGAGTTACAGGTGGTGAACGTACAAAAGGTGATGAACGTCTTGCTCGGTGCATTCACTGAATATCCTATTAGTTTTTAAAAGGAAAGAAAAATTATAATAAGTTATCCAATCAATAGACTTTTCTGATTTTGCCCACGTTTCGAATAGCCAAAAGATGCAGCAGAGGGGCAGGATTCGTTTGGTCTCAATATAATTGAGGACTGTTTGGCTCCAATAACCCGGTCCACGTACAAATCCAACTATTACTACGAACCAGAAAATTTTGATGTCTATCAATTTAACCACTTAAAATAAATTTTCGTAATTTTAAGAAATTTAGATAAGAAGTAGAAAAAATTCTAAGTCCTAAAAACTAGAATAGCGAGAAATAAGAGAGAAAAAGAGTTCGTCGCAAAAGGTCGAAAAAGAAAAATGGTTAAAAAATAAAAGGTGACGGAAAAATAAAAGAAACTTATAAAAACTTAAAAATACTTAACTAATTTAACCTTATTACTACAACTAACTTAAAATTATAATCGCAAATTGATATTACTAATTGGAATGATAATTGATACATAGTAAAAGGTCTAAAAATATTAAAGCTTACAAGGAAAAACTAAATCCCAAATGAAAATAACTTAAAAAGAAACTAAAACTTAAAAAGGCGTCGCAAAATTCTAAAGCACCTAAATCTTAGTCTAAAGAAAAAGCACTTAAGGAATTCTACGGCAAAGCCTAAAAATATAGGAGTAAAAATAACTATAGCAAAAACTAAGTTTAAAATTAATTATGAGCTAAAAATATAAATATTATGCTACAACGATTAAAAAGGTACAAAATATAAAAATATACAAAAAATTGTAAAAAGTACAATTTTTATAAAAATATTATTTTATATTATTTATTTTACTAAACTATTAATTTTACAATTTAATAAAAACTTAATTAATACTAAATACATAAATATAAAGTAAAAAGTAAAAATAAAACTAAAATTAATAATAATAATAATATTTAGGTTTTAATAATAATAATAATTAAAAATAACCCGTGATTAGGGTTTTTGTCCGTGTGTCAGAGGGTCTCCGCGAGTCGCGGCAAATAAAGAGGAAAACCCCGCGAGTCGCGGGGTTCAGGAATTCAGTTGACAGCTTTGTCTTTTTACGCGTTTTTCTTTTTATTTTTTTTTCTTTTTATTTTGTTTTCTGTTTTTTTAATTAAATAAAAGATATTAAAATTAAAACTTATATTTTTATAAACTAAAATAAAAATAAAGAAACTTATAAAACTTAAATATTTAACAAAATCTTAAAAATGCTTATATTTTTGTTTTTTTTATATTTTTGAATAATTAAAACGTATTTCTACAAAAGCAAATTTTTAATAAAAGTAACTAAAAATCTTGTTTTTTTTTTTTATATTAGCGTTGCGCTTCCGGTTTTTAAGATAGTTCCCCGGCAGCGGCGCCAAAAATACTTGATGAAGTGCGAGGTGTATATAAAATAGTTATTATTTTACTAGAAAAAACTATTAAATACGATACAATTTTACACAAGATATTTATTTATTTATAGAATGGATATACTTAAACCTTGCTACAACACTTATAGGCAGTGTACCTAATCGTACAGTAGTGTAGTTTTTAGTAAGTCCGGTTCGTTCCACAGGGAAATCTTTAAACAAAGCTCAACGCTATATTAGTTTACTTTTATAAAAATACAAATATATATATAAGTAATATTATTATTATAAAGGGGGGTTTTTACCGTTTAATGACCGGTTTGTCGATTTTAAAACTTTAGTCGCAGTTAAAACCTAATGTAAAATATTAAATAAATACAAGACTTTAAATTAAAGCGTAAAGTAAATAACGATAATGAAATTGCGAATAATAAAAATGCGATAAAATTAAATTGCGATAATTAAAAAGTACGATAATTAAAAGTGCGATAAAATAAAATAACAATAAATAAAAGTGCGATAATTAGAAGTGCAATTAAATATAAAATAAAGGAAATTAAATATGAAATAAAAGAATTATGCTTATTTAAACTTCCGTAATCATGATGTTTGACGTGTTGATTTTAGTTTTATGCCCATGGGTTAATTGTCCTTTGTCCTGGATTATTCAATATGTCCGTCTGGTTTTTGTCCATAACAGTCCATCAGTCATAAATATAAATTGCAAGTGTCCTTGTCAAATTATTATTATACCCGAAGATAAATATTCCAACTAATTGGGGATTCGAATTGTAACAAGGTTTTAATACTTTGTTTAATGAATACACCAGGTTATCGACTGCGTGTAAACCAAGGTTTTACTACTTTGTTAACAATTACACCAATTACCCTTGAATGTAATTTCACCCCTGTTTTAATTATTCTAGTGGCTATTAATCCATTCCCGTGTCCGGTTAAATGAACGATTATTCGTACATATAAATACCCCGCCCATCGTGTCCGATCGAGTGTATATGGTAATTTATAGGGACGCCCAATTGTAAATCTTTATATTAACATTAACAAACTTTCATTTAGTTAAACAAATATAAAGCCCATTAATAGCCCATAGTCTAGTTTCCACAAGTGTCGTTCTTTTGTCCAAACCCCAATTATGGTACAAAGCCCAATTACCCAATTTTAGTAATTAGCCCAACATCATGATTACTTCGTTTTAAACAAGCATAATAATAACTTAGCTACGAGACATTAATATAAAAAGGTTGAACATAACTTACAATGATTAAAAATAGCGTAGCGTTACACGGGCAGAATTTCGACTTACACCCTTACAACATTCGCTAACATACCCTTATTATTAGAATTATAATTAAAATTAAAATATAAATTATAAATATAAATATATATTACTTCGTATGAGTGAGAAGAAAAAATGATGATGATTTTGATCAGAATTCGGGTTGATTTATAGCCAGACTTGAAATTTGGGTCTCCGCGACTCGCGGCCAAATACCCTTAAAACTCCGCGAGTCGCGGAGAGGTATTTACAGTTTACACCCTTGGAGTTTCCTGCTGCCGACGGTTTTAAATATATATATATAATATATATATAATTAATATAATTAATTATATATTATATTATATTTATATATATAGTTAACTTGTAATTTTTAGTCCGTTGCGTCGAGCGTTAAGAGTTGACTCTGGTCCCGGTTCCGGATTTTCGAACGTCCTCGCGTACAATTTAATATCTTGTACTTTGCGTTTTGAATCTTGTACTCTTGTGATTTCGAGACGTTTCTTATCAATAATTGGAACCTTTTTGATTGTCTTTTGTTCTTTTGAGCTTTTTGGTCGTTTGCGTCTTCAATTCGTCGAATCTGTCTTTTGTCTTCACCTTTTATTATTTAAACGAATATCACTTGTAAATAGAACAATTGCAACTAAAAACTTGTCTTTCTTGAGGAATAATGCTATGAAATATATGTTCGTTTTTAGCATTATCATATGTGGTTGGATCATCATCTCGATTGTTCATTGTTTGAAGTGTCTTCGAAAACTTCGGAGAGTTTGAACACAGTTTGTAATCGTTAATATACATATGATGTTCTAACACAGTTTTGAAGTCAAAGTATAGCTTTGAAAGATGTAGGAATCTAAGAGTGATGTCTTCTGTTAAATCATGACTTGGATTTTGATTTGTCAAAATCAGAATGCGTAATCAAATTTGGGTGAGAATGGTTGTTTTGATTTCTATACAAGAATGTATATTGTTGTGAGATTTTGGGAGTATAGTTGATGATTTGCTTAATCAGATTCGAAAAATGTAACATAGTAATTGTGAATTTATATATCTCTCGGGTATTACCTACCCGTTAAAAAAATTTCACAATTAATATTTTGTACAACAGAATTTTATTACAGTCTTTATGAAAATATATATGTGCATATTTTCTTCAGATGTAACATAGATTTAATGAGTTAATATTAAATTAAACTCATTTGATTTACGGTTGAAACTAGAACTGAATAATCCCTAAAGACTTTAGAAATTACATAACTTTTACGGAGTATTTATTCAATAAAATTGAAATTATGAATTAAAACTTCGTTATTTGTTGGTGTTTGTAACCCTTGCACCATATTCTCTAAAGCCACTACTCGAGCGCGAAGCTCGTTGACTTCTTCTATTACACCGGAGTGATTGTCGGTTCGGACGAGCGGATGAATAAAATCTAGAATTTGATGTAGTATATAATCGTGACGAGATACTCTGGAATGAGAGAGAAAATGGTGTTTCGGACCGGTTCGGCGGTAAGTGCTTCAGGTTCATCACCAAGAGGGCAATGTGGTGGATGGAAGAGATCACCTTCTTCTTGTCTCCAATTATTGAGGAGGCTACGAACCTATCCCCAATTCATCCAGAATAGATGATGGCTAATTGGTTGATCCATTCCGGTCACACTGCTTTCGGAGCTTGAGTGGGATTCTATATCGGAATTCGAGGGACTTGAACTAATGACGAATTCCATTTCGTTCGATTGAATAAAGGATTTTTCGATATGAAATGATTTTTCGGCTATCGGGTGGTATTCTAATTACATAGAATATCTATATATATATAGCGCATAAGATTTCGTAGATTATGGAGGAAGTTACGGGATATGTCAGGCAAGGTTTACAGTAACAGATACGCTAAGATATGGATTAGCAGATACGCTAAGATATGAATTTTGTCTATACACTATTCATGCAATCAATGCAGTAAGACGTGTCTAGACTAAGAATGATAAGCAGACAATTTCCGACAAAAATGATAAGCAAAACTTTTGACATGCAGACACGGTCGAAGTCCAGGCTCACTAATGCATCCTAACGACTATCAGTTAGACACACTAATACAGACCTGGTTCGCTAAGACCACCGCTCTGATACCAACTGAAAGGACCCGTTCATATACATTATAAACGATTCACAATAGTTGATTACATCGCGAGGTATTTTGACCTCTATATGATACATTTTACAAACATTGCATTCGTTTTTAAAAGACAAACTTTCTTTACAACGAAAGTTGACGGCATGCACACCATTTCATAATACATCCAACTATAATTGACATAATAATAATCTTGATGAATTCAATGACTCAAATGCAACGTCTTTCAAAATATGCCATGAATGACTCCAAGTAATATCCTTAAAATGAGCTAATGCACAGCGGAAGATTTCTTTAATACCTGAGAATAAACATGCTTTAAAGTGTCAACCAAAAGGTTGGTGAGTTCATAGGTTTATCATAACAATCATTTTAATATATTAATAGACAACAAGATTTCCGTTTATAAATATATGTACACTCGCAAGTGTATAAAAGTATTCTATAAATTGTAGGCACCCGGTAACAAGCCTTAACGTTCATGTTTTACCCTCTGAAGTACACCAGATCAGGTGTGTTTAAAATAACCTCGAAGTACTAAAGCATCCCATAGTCAGGATGGGGTTTGTCAGGCCCAATAGATCTATCTTTAGGATTCGCGCCTACCGTACATAGACAAGTAGTTTAATGTTACCAAGCTAAGGGTATATTTCTGGTTTAAACTCACGTAGAATTAGTTTTAGTACTTGTGCCTATTTCGTAAAACATTTATAAAAACAGCGCATGTATTCTCAGTCCCAAAAAATATATATAAAAGGGAGCAAATGAAACTCACCATACTGTATTTCGTAGTAAAAATACATATAACGTCATTTAACAAGTGCAAGGTTGGCCTCGGATTCACGAACCTATATTAATTATATATATTTATATGTTGGTCAATATTTGTCTAACAATTTTTGGTCAAGTCATAGTGTACCACAATCTTAATGCTCGAGACTAATATACAAAAGTCAACAAAAGTCAACTTGACCCAAAATGACTTCTAAAATTTATACGTGTTTATTATATAACTTAACTATAGTCGTTTTATATATTTAAATATATTTATTAGATTTTATAATAATAAAAGTCATTTATTAATAAAAATTTATATTAACATTTATATATGATAAAATATACTTTTATATATCTTAAGTAGTAAAATTTATAAAGTTCACTTAATATCGTAAAACTATAGTGGTAAGTATTATTAATGTAATTATATTACGCGTGGTGAAAAATATCTTTGTATCCCCTATTTATTTGATAAAATAATATTGATCATAATAATAATAAGTAAAAGTGTATTATTTTGTAATAATAATTATTATTATTCTATAAAAAAATAACAATATTTATATTTACTAAAAATGTTATTATGATAAAATGGTAATACTAACATAATAGTAATAATGATATTTTATAATAACAATGATATTTCTATTAAAATAATAACGACGATAGTAATAATAATCATTTTAACAATAATACTAAAATTCAGTTGACTATAACTTCAAATCCGTTCATCGAAACCATTCGATATCTAAATGAAAAGTTCTTAATTTTTCGCTAGCTTTCCAATGACATGCATATCATATACCCTATCTCAGTAGCATATGTATCTAATTCAGGATTCAACAAACCTATCTAAGGACAATATCGAATGTACAAGCATGCATAATCCTATATACTCGAGCACTAGTCAGGGATACACTATTGATATATAAAAGTTAAGTTATGAGTGCTCACGTATCAATATTGAGATTCAATATTGCAGGAAAGTACGTAGACGCAACGGAGATGATAAACACTAGATTGACCTCACGAGCATACCCATGAACCATACCCATCACCTCCATAGTTATAACCCATAATTTTCTTAGCTTCGACTCATTCAAAAAACTATTTTGAAATCACTCGGACATCACTCCGTCGTAATATTTTATGTATACTAATAATATCTTGAAATAATACAGAGCAAATATATATATATATATATATATATATATATATATATATATATATATATATATATATATATATATATATATATATATATATATATATATATATATATATGTAAATCGATTGAGAGAGTTTAGAGAAATATATTTTCAAGTTTCTATGAAATAATGAAACCTACTGAATTCTATTTATAATAGATTTTTGAATTATTAAAGTGAATTATTAAAGTATGAATTATTAAAGTAAATTATTAAAGTATGAATTATTAAAGTGAATTATTAAAGTATGAATTATTAAAGTGAATTATTAAAGTATGAATTATTAAAGTATGAATTATTAAAGTGAATTATTAAAGTATGAATTATTAAAGTGAATTATTAAAATTAAAGTAAAGTAAAAGTAAAGTAAAGGTAAAGTTAAAGTATAGTAAAAGTATAAAAACTATGTATGTATAATACGCGTATAAATATATATAATATTAATTTAAATCGTTATATATATTTAATAAAATAAAATATAAATATCGTTATATTTATTATACTGGTTAAGTAATGAGTTGTTAAAAGTGATTCTAGATATTTATAAAAGTTATATACGTTTTAATAATAAAGTTCTTTTTAAACTGAAAACGTTTTTGTACGTTTGAAAATAGATTAATAGAATATTATGGAAACCAATTCTCCACTAGCTTTTGTCTAACTTTCGTAAATGACACTTTTTATTTTTATTTATAAATAGCTTTACAAATTATTCCGAATATCGTTAAGAGGAATAGATTTTCTCAAATCATAGTAGACCTCTCAACAGAGACTTGTAATCATAATTCAATGTTTCTGATAATTCAATCATTTAATATATTTTTTTTTAATTTCGTCTATAATCATATTGAAACAAATACGTTCATATAAAGCATTATACGTTTAAATACTTTGTTGACATTTTCAATTTATAACATATACACATATACATACATATTCATATATGTTCATTTAATGGTTCGTGAATCATTGGAATTTGGTCGAGGTTTAAATGAATGTATAAACATAGTTTAAAATCCTTGAGATTTAACTTAACAAACATTGCTTATCGTGTCAGAATAATATAAAGATAAAGTTTAAATTTAGTCGAAAATTTCCGGGTCGTCACAGTACCTACCCGTTAAAGAAATTTCGTCCCCGAAATTTGATAGAGGTCGTTATGGCTAACAATGAGAATGTTATTATGACGATTATGAAGTTTTATCATGTCTAAGAAGTATGGATAAAATAATTCGATTACTCAAAGCGTATGAGGGAAGTTATCGTAAATGAAGGAAATAAGATTATAGTGATTCGTCATATATTTTGACGTCATCACAATTGATCTCCGAATTTAAAGAAAATCTTTGTAATCTATATTGGATTTGATGCTTCGGTGATTAAGGAGATTATGATTCTCTTCGAATTAATACGATAATCCATCTTGATTTCTCTGTCGGGTATTTCACTATAAATCCACCTCCTTCGTTTCCTAACAACTCACACCTTCTATTCTTTCTCCCTCAACTCATATTTTAAAGTATTTGTCAATATGATTCATCCAGTACTGATTCTCGATATACTCCTCACTTTCATATTTGTCGTTCTTCTTTTTCATCTGCCTCTGGAAGAATCTATTTACTTCTACTATACTCTCGGTTTTATAGTGTTTTTAGTTCTTCCGTGTCTTTATATTGCTATATGCATCGATATAAACGGTTTATAATTTTTGGGTGATTGTTGGGTTTTATATCTTCCCTTATATTTCAAAACCCCTGCTTTTGTCTTCTATAATCATTGACATCCACAGTTAATGCTCCCTTCTATTTGCTGCGATTTATACTCCAATTTTTATTTTGGAGTTTTGTCCTTTCGTTTCTTCTTCTTGCGATTAAGCAACGTTTGTAATGGTCTAGTATTCGCAGATATGAATTTCAGAATGAACATAGTTAATGTTCTAAGAAGGAAATGGTAATGGCACGATCTTGATTTGTTAATTTACCAAAACACTGTAGCTTTTCGGGTACTGTAGTAATTCGAAAATACTGTAGCAAATTAGTGTTTTACTGGTTCATCTTAAACGTTTTAGTTAACTTATCTAAATATCAATCGAATCAATAATCGAATATTACTATCGTTTACTAAATAACTTGAAATCATATATATTCAAATAGATATATAAACCAATAAGTTTAATGTACGGTATCATGCAATTAAAACTTTGTTACGTTTTCAAGTTATAGTATATATATGTATCTATTTACATATTATGGTTCGCGAATCGTTGAGAACAACCGAAGGGTACTTGAATAGTTCAAAATTTTTGAGATTCGGTTTTACAGACTTTGCTTATCGTGTCGGAAACATTAAATCATTTAAAGATAATGTTTAAATTTGGTCAAAAATTTTCGGGTTGTCACAGAGACACTCGGCCGACTGTGTTTATCTGCAGAAGCTGAAGACAAAATGACGGGTTTCACCCAAAATCGACCAGTTCTTGCTCTAGAGCTCGATTATGACCTCAAAACTGACCAAATCAAAGACACTAAACATGTAGAAACATAAACCCACAAAATTTAGACTCAAACAACACCAAATCTAACCATTTTGACCCAATTTACTCACTTTGCAAAACTAACACAAAAACTCAATTTTCTTGAAGATTAAAGCATGAAATCTTTTGATTCTTACCTTGATAGACTCAGTAAATCACAAGGAACAAGATAATAAGAAAGATTCGAGCTCAAGAACAAGGATTCAAGATTAGGGTTTTGGTAGTTGGAAGGGATGAAGAACGAGATGTGTTTGTGTGTGTGAATATTCTGGAAGCAAATGAGGAAAGAAGCGGCACTATAGTCACTTAATTGGGTTTAATTCCCACACTGTGCAACACACGGGTATGTATCAGTTATCTGATATCTTTCGTACATCATTTGGCAACCCAAACGAAGTCCAAATTAAATAAACAAACATGTTCTGTAACCCTTGTCACAAACTGGTCCTAACCATATCATTAAATAATAATAAACATTAAATAAAAATAAAAGTATATAATGACACAACACCAACTTAAAGGCAAACTAGTAATCTTACAGCTAGGCCCGGTTGTGGATGTTACAAATCTACCCCCTTAAGAAGATTCCATCCTCGGAATCTGGTTAAAGTCAAACAACTGGGGATAGCGCGCCCTCATTAACTCCTCGGTTTTCCACGTCAAGTTAGAACCTAAACTGTGCCGCCATTCCACTAACACCATTGGAATCTGCTTCTTTCTTAACTTGGTGACTTTCTTGTCCACTATTCTAACCGGCTCTTCTACTAATTTCTTGCTCAAATCCACTTTCAAGTCCTTCAACGGAAGAATTAAACTTTCGTCGTCTACTTTACACTTCCTTAAATAACACACATTGAACGTGTTGTGAATTCCCGCTAATTCTGAAGGAAGATCTAAAACTACCGTCTGATCGTTCAAGATTTCTATGATCGGAAATGGCCCAATAAACCTTGGTGCTAGTTTACCACGTTTACCAAATCCGATCACCCCTTTCCACGGCGAAACTTTCAAATACACACGCTCACCTACATTAAATATCACTGGACGTCTGCGTGGATCAGCATACATCTTTTGTCGATCTCTGGCCGCTTTTAACTTCTCCCGTGCAATTTCGACCTTTTCTGCGGTTACCTGAACAATTTTGGGACCTGCAAATTGTTTCTCACCTGCTTCTAACCAACATGTCGGAGTTCTACACTTACGGCCATACAACATTTCATATGGTGGCATTCCAATACTCGAATGATACGAATTGTTGTAAGCAAACTCTATCAATGGAAGATGCGAATCCCAAGAACCTCCATATTCTAAGACACACGCTCTCAACATGTCTTCTAATGTCTGAATTATACGTTCACTTTGACCGTGTGTCTGTGGGTGATAAGCTGTACTTAGATTCACACGTGTACCCAGATTTTGCTGCAAACTGTTCCAGAAGTTGGATACAAATCTAGTATCCCTTTCGGAAACTATTGACAATGGTACACTATGTCGACTAACGATTTCTTTCAAGTATAACTCTGCCAAATCACTCAAAGAAGATGTTTCACGAGTAGCTAAGAAGTGTGCACTCTTGGTTAAACGATCCACTATCACCTAGATCATGTCATGTCCTTTCTGGGTTCGGGGTAACTTGGTTACAAAATCCATCGTTATATGATCCCATTTCCACTGAGGAATTTCTAACTGTCATAGAGATCCATACGGTTTCTGATGTTCTGCCTTCACTTGCGTACAAATATGACATTTCTCAACGAAACCTGCAACATCTGTCTTCATTGTAGGCCACCAATACAAAGTTTTCAAATCTCTATACATCTTAGTACTACCTGGATGCACTGTCAATCTTGATTTATGTGCTTCTGTAAGGATTAAATCCCTCAAATCTCCAAGCATAGGCACCCAAATTCGGACATTATAGGTCTTTAATCCTCTAGAATCATTGCATAGGTCAAATTTTCTTTTAGTCATTTGCTCAGTCTTTAGGTTTTCATCATTCAATGCTACTAACTGAACGGTTTTCAATCGATCAATCAAGTCTGAAACTATCTCAGTTCTCATAAATCTAACATTTTTGACTGTTTTCTTGCGACTCAGAGCATCTGCAACCACATTTGCTTTACCTGGATGGTATTTAATCTCACAATCGTAATCTTTAATCAATTCTTGACATCGACGTTGATGCATATTTAATTCTTTCTGCGAGAAGATGTACTGAAGACTCTTATGATCTGTATAGATTTCACAATGTGTACCATACAAATAGTGTCTCCAAAGCTTCAAAGCAAACACAACTGCAGTTAACTCTAAATCGTGAGTAGGGTAGTTTCGTTCGTGATTTTTCAACTGTCGTGAAGCATACGCTATGACTTTATTTCTTTGCATCAAAACACAACCCAGACCTGCACGTGACGCATCGCAGTAGACCACAAAATCTTCTGTTCCCTCTGGAAAAGCTAAAACCGGTGCTTGACATAACAACTGTTTGAGAGTCTGAAAAGCTTTTTCTTCTTCATCAGTCCATCGAAAGGCTACATCTTTTCTGGTTAACTTATTCAACGGACCTACTATTTTAGAAAAGTCTTTAATAAATCTGCGGTAATAGCCTGCTAAACCCAGAAAACTCTTAAATTCTGTCGGCGTTTTCGGCGAGTTCCAATTCATTACAGCTTCTATCTTAGACTGGTCAACTTTGATACCCTGTTCACAAATCACATGACCCAGAAACTGTAATTCCCGCAACCAAAATTCACACTTAGAAAACTTAGCGTACAACTGTTCCTGTTTCAGAAGTTCTAATACCAATCTCAAATGTGTAGCATGATCTTCCTCGATTTTCGAATATATCAAGATATCATCTATGAAGACAATCACAAACTTGTCCAGATACTGACGACACACCCTGTTCATTAAATCCATAAACACTGCTGGCGTGTTCGTTAACCCGAATGGCATAACTAAAAACTCATAATGACTATATCTTGTTCTAAACGTTGTTTTCGGTATGTCGGTCTCTGCAACACGTACCTGATGATACCCTGAACGTAAATCAATTTTTGAGAAGTAGGAAGCACCCTGTAACTGATCAAATAAGTCATATATTCTTGGTAACAGATACTTATTCTTTATTGTTCTCTTGTTTAAATCATGATAATCTATACACATACGAAGCGACCCATCTTTCTTTTTCACAAACAAAACAGGATCACCCCACGGTGAAGAACTTGGTCGGATAAACCCCTTATCTAACAGTTCCTGAATCTGAGACATCATCTCTCGGATTTCTGACGGAGCTAATCTGTAAGGAGCTTTTGCAACTGGCGTAGCACCTGGAGCCAAATCGATTTTATACTCTACTTCACGTACTGGAGGTAACCCTGGTAGATCATCTGGAAATACTTCTGGAAATTCTGACACAACTGGAATGTCGGTTACCTGCTTCTTTTCTTTCTTAACATCAATCACATAAGATAAGAACGAATCACACCCCTTCGATATCGCCTTCCGAGCTTTCATTAGGGAAACCATAGGGAAGTTAAATCCACTGCGCTCTCCCCTAGCTATCACTCGGGATCCGTCGACCAAACGGAATGAAATCATCTTCTTATCACACTTAATATTAGCCCTATTAGCTCTTAACCAATTCATGCCTATGACCACATCAAAGCTAGGTATAGGCATCAACAAAAATGCTAAAGGGAAGGAATGGCCGTCGATTTTGATGGTAATTCCAGACACAGATGATGTGCATAGAACCATCTTACCATCAGCTACCTCTATTCCTAAAGGCGCATCTAACATCCTAACAGGCAACTTCAACTTATCACAGAAGCCTAAGGACATAAAAGAACAATTTGCTCCTGAATCAAATAACACACGATCTTGCAAGGAATTAACCAAGAACATACCGGTAATGACATCATCAGTAGCGGTTGCAGCGTCTACCGTCATCTGAAACGCCCTTGCCTCTGCTGTTGGAGGATTCTTTATCTTCTGCCCGGCGGTAGAAGCAGAAGATCCCCCAGAAGTTGCTGACCTCGCTCCTGACCCTGCCCCAGAACCGGCTCTCGACTCAGATGAACAATTCGCTGATCTATGACCTACCTGATGACAAGTCCAACACACATCGGACTAAAAGGAACAAGTTGTGGTTTCATGACCTAATACTCCACATCTCAAACATCTTCGGGTCATTGGAGAACATGGTCCGGCATGAGTCGACTTATAAACATTACACCAACCAGACTGACTAGAACCTGATCCACTCATACCAGACTTACTTTTCTGTTTAAACCCACCCGACTTCTTACCACGAAAACCCGATTGCTTACTTGACTGTTGAGTAGACTGACCACCAGTTTGACTTTTTGATTTTCCCCCAAAAGATCCACATTTTGAACTTTCTCTTTTCTCTGCCATTATATCACCTTCTGCAACTTTAGCCATCTCATGAGCCTGTGCCAAGGTTGTTGAAAATCTCGCAACGGTTCTGTACTCCGGCTTAATCACCCGCATGAAATGCTGAATTTTATCCTTTTCAGTCAGTACCCATTGTTGAACAAACCTTAGCTTCGATGTGAAATCTCTGAAAACTTCATCAATCGTCATACTTTCTGTCATCTTCATACTCAGAAACTCAGTTTTCAATCTTTCCATCTCATACTCAGAACAATACTGTTCACGAACCTTAGCAGCAAATTGTTCTCAGGTAATCTGGCTGATCTATTCCTTGGGTAAATATGCAATAATGGAATCCCACCATTCAATTGCTTCACCCTTGAGAAGTCTACTTGCAAACAGTACCATAGATTCAGGCTCACAGAAACAAGCTTCCAACGCTCGCTCTACTTTTCTTAACCAATTGAGGGTCACTCTAGGGTTTGTGTGACCGCTGTACTCAGGAGGTTTGCAGTCTAGAAACTGTTTATAGGTACACTTCTTTCTCATCTCGGGAATTTGAAAAGGGTATATCATTTGATTTGGAAATGCCTGGTTAAACGGGAATGGCATTGCGAGGTTTTGATAGGTGGTTTGAGGAAACTGTGACTGAGAACTGCCACCGGCTTGAGTATAAAAGTTAGGAGGAAAGGTTGTGTTTAACGCAGTGGTATTAGGGTTCCATTGCACCCGTTCTTGTTACAATTCCTTAATTTTCTCCTGAGCTTCTAGTAATCGGCTTTGAAGGTTTATAACTTCCTGTGAGGTTTCCTCTTCCGATGACACATGTCCATCTTCATCGGGAGCTTGGAAGGTTCCAGTTCCAGGGGCAGTGGGGCCAGTAGCGTTTGCTTCATTATCTGCCATTACTGCACTACCACAACACTCACACCAATGCTTAGTATAAACTCGGTTAGTATTAAAAACTAACACATAACCTGTCCTAATACTCACTAAACCCATCCCCAACATGTTATGTTTGACATGACTTTACTAAGTTTGGGAACATGACATTTAGATCACAATGCACATGCCGCCAAACTAAGCTCTGATACCAACTTGTGACACCGCTAATTTTTATATATATATATATATATATATACGTGGTGGAAGCATTATATTATTTAAATACGATATCAACATTTGTACAAACCGATGTCACGTGTCATTAAAACAAATTACATATTTAACTGGAAAAGACGTAATTACATTCTGCTTTCAAAAGTACACGGTTCATATCCTAAAAGACCACATCAGAGTTAACCCTGTCAAACATAACATCACCATGCCCGTCTTCTCCCAAAAAGCACTATCTACAAAAGCTATCAACCTGCAGGGAGGAGATGGAGGGGAATTAGCACGAAGCTAAGTGAGTACGACTAACTACAGGCCATAGCATACAGAAGTGTTATACTAATCATGTCACATAGTCTAACACACAAACATCACCCAAGTGCCATCTACAGAGACTCTGGCGACTCGGCCAAACCATTAACCACCAGCTGATCGGACCGGGGCTTACCAGAAGTTCCTCCACCACCATATGTATATATATAATCCACACGCGACGGACGCGTCATTCACATATATATACACCACGATTGTCTAGGCCACCACATGAGGAACCCAACCCGCAGGTTAATCTCTCCTACCGAGGCCACTACACAATAGGGACGCACTGGGCTCCAGCAGATAAGCATCAACCAACATGCAGTCATCACAATGTACTAACTAACCACAACAATAAGTATATCTAACAAGCATGGCAGTCATAATATAACATGCTACTATATACTATATTCTCCAGTTAGTCCCACTCACCAACTACCAGCAACCAGCTCAGATAATCTACTACTGATCGGCTTCCTTATCTTTGTCACCTGAACATAAGGTAAATCAAGTTAGTTACAATCCATTAACACCAAATAACACAATATATAAATTTTTGTATCAAAAAGAGTCCGCTAAATTTTTTTGCTTAACTCTTATGCACTTTCAAAATTTACATCCTGATCATCAAAATACAAACGGGCAGCATAACGGCTAAAAATCAACACTTGGTAAAATATTTCACTGCCAAAGACACTCGGTCGACTGTCAGAGACACTCGGCCGACTGTCTACACTCACTCGGCCGAGTGAGTAGTCACTCGGTCGATGGTCTCTCACAGACACGCTCGGTCGTGGGTCTTACACACTCGGTCGATGGTCGAGTTGGTCGGTCGAGTGTCTCGAGACACTCGGCCGACTGTGTTTATCTGCAGAAGCTGAAGACAAAATGACGGGTTTTACCCAAAATCGACCAATTCTTGCTCTAGAGCTCGATTATGATCTCAAAACTGACCAAATCGAAGACACTAAATATGTAGAAACATAAACCCACAAAATTTAGACTCAAACAACACCAAATCTAACCATTTTGACCCAATTTACTCACTTTGCAAAAACTAACACAAAAACTCAATTTTCTTGAAGATTAAAGCATAAAATCTTTTGATTCTTACCTTGATAGACTCAGTAAATCACAAGGAACAAGATAATAAGAAAGATTTGAGCTCAAGAACAAGGATTCAAGATTAGGGTTTTGGTAGTTGGAAGGGATGAAGAACGAGATGAGTTTGTGTGTGTGAATATTCTGGAAGCAAATGAGGAAAGAAGCAGCACTATAGTCACTTAATTGGGTTTAATTCCCACACTGTGCAATACACGGGTATTTATCAGTTAGTTATCTGATATCTTTCGTACATCATTTAGCAACCCAAACGAAGTCCAAATTAAATAAACACCCATGTTCTGTGACCCTTGTCACAAACTGTTCCTAACCATATCATTAAATAATAATAAACATTAAATAAAAATAAAAGTATATAATGACACAACACCAACTTAAGGGCAAACTAGTAATCTTACAGCTAGGCCCGGTTGAGGATGTTACATCCAATCTCTGATAGTCCATAGGTAAGCCCAGTTCAATGCGTACCTAAGAAGGGTGGCATGACTGTCATCACAAATGAAAAAGATGAGCTTATTCCTACTAGGACTGTAACAGGATGGCGTGTTTGTATTGATTATAGAAAATTAAATGACGCCACCAGAAAAGATCACTTTCCCTTACCTTTCATTGATCAAATGTTGGAAAGGTTAGCTGGGAACAGTTACTATTGTTTTCTTAACGGTTTCTTCGGATACTTTCAAATTCCAATCGCACCCGAGGACCAAGAGAAAACCACCTTCACGTGCCCTTATGGTACTTTTGCTTACAAACGCATGCCATTTGGACTTTGCAACGCCCCTGCAACCTTTCAAAGGTGCATGATGGCGATTTTTCACGACATGATAGAAGAATGTATGGAAGTTTTCATGGATGACTTTTCAGTCTTCGGTGATACTTTTGAAATATGTCTAGTTAATCTTGAATGAATGCTTATTAGATGCGAGCAATCAAATCTAGTACTTAATTGGGAGAAATGCCATTTCATGGTTAAAGAAGGCATCGTTCTTGGTCATAAAATTTCAATGGAAGGAATTGAAGTGGATAGAGCTAAAGTAGATGTAATCGCTAAACTTCCACATCCCACCAATGTTAGAGGAGTTAGGATTTTTCTAGGGTATGCCGGTTTTTACCGACGTTTCATAAAAGATTTTTGTTAAATTGCCACTCCTATGAATAAACTCCTTGAAAAAGATGCTCCATTCATCTTTTCAGATGAATGCATCAAATCTTTTAATATTCTTAAAGAAAAATTCACTAATGCGCCGATCATGATAACTCCAAATTGGAATCTACCATTTGAACTCATGTGCGATGCAAGTAATTTTGCAATTGGAGCCGTTTTAGGTCAAAGGATTGAAAAACGATTTCAACCTATCTATTACGCTAGTAAAACGTTACAAGGAGCACAAACGAATTACACAACTACTGAAAAAGAACTCCTTGCTATTGTCTTTGCTTTTGACAAATTTCGTTCATATCTCGTTCTAGCAAAAACGGTGGTCGATACCGACCATTCTGCTCTTAGATACCTATTTTCAAAACAAGATGCCAAACCAAGATTAATCCGTTGGATCTTACTCTTACAAGAGTTCGATATTGAAATCCGAGACAAAAAGGGAGCAGAAAATCTCGTAGCTGATCATCTTTCTCGCCTTAAAAATCCTGAATTAGAAGTTCTAAATGAATCAGCCATACAAGATAATTTTCCTGATGAATATCTTTTGAAAATCGATTATAATGAAATTTCATGGTTTGCAGACTTTGCAAACTACTTAGTATGTGAATTCCTTGAAAAAGGGTTGTCGTACCAAAAACGAAAGAAATTCTTTAGTGATATAAAACACTATTTTTGAGAAGATCCACATTTATTCAAAAGTTGTCCCGATGGAATAATACGCCGATGCGTATTCGGAGATGAAGCTAGTCAAATCTTAAACCATTGTCACACAGGACCAACAGGAGGGCATTATGGGCCTCAACTCACAGCAAGAAAAGTCTACGACGCTGGATTCTATTGGCCTACAATTTTCAAAGACGCACACCTTCTTTGTAAATCCTGTGATGCTTGTCAAAGGGCCGGAAAAATAAGTCAACATGATGAAATGCCACAAAATGTCATTCAAGTATGTGAAGTATTCGACGTTTGGGGTATTGACTTTATGGGTCCATTTCCAAAATCTCATAATAATCTCTACATACTCGTTGCCATTGATTATGTATCTAAATGGGCGGAAGCACAAGCTCTCCAAACTAACGATACACGAGTTGTAGTCAACTTCTTAAAACGTCTTTTTGCAAGGTTCGGAACACCAAAAGCTTTAATAAGTGATCGGGGTACTCATTTCTGTAATAATCAACTTGAGAAAGTTCTCAAAAGATATGGAGTAACTCATAAAATCTCAACCGCTTATCATCCACAAACAAGTGGACAAGTTGAAAATACCATCCGAGATTTAAAACGTATTCTAGAGAAAACTGTAGGATCAAATCCGAAAGAATGGTCCATGAAATTGGAGGATGCACTCTGGGCTTTTAGAACAGCCTACAAAACTCCAATTGGCACCACACCTTTTAAACTCGTTTACGGAAAAACATGTCACCTTCCAGTAGAAATCGAGTACAAAGCATTTTGGGCTTTGAAGACATGTAATCTTGATTTACATGAAGCCTTACAATTAAGTCAACTAAACGAATTAGAAGAATTAAGACATGATGCATATGAGAATTCGTTAATCTATAAGGAAAGAACAAAGAAATGGCATGATAAAAGAATCAGAAGTTCAAAAGAATTTAAGGAAGGAGACAGAGTTCTTCTTTTCAATTCACGATTCAAGCTATTTCCTGAAAAATTGAAATCAAGATGGTCTGGACCATTTATAGTCAAAAGAGTTTTCCCGTATGGAACAGTAGAATTAATAAATTCAAACGGGATTGAATTTAAAGTTAATGGTCACAGAATTAAACATTACATAGATGGTCTGATGGAAGTAAACGATGAAGTTAATCACAATTTCAACACCACAGCTACCTAAATGTGGGGTGATTCAAATGTTCTAAGATATAATGCTGTTTAGAGTTTGATTTTCTGTTTGTAGTTCTCAAAAATGGAATCCGATTGGTCTTTCCCTAGCAGACCCTAAAGAACTAGTCTTCTCCCCCCCCCCCCCCCCCATTCTGAATTTTTGTATTTTTAGGTTTTACGAGATGAAGAATTCCTTTGATCTGAACCATGGTCTACTACTACACGCTATGATTACTAAACGTAATAATAACATTTTTCCCGAGTGAACTAGTATCATTCATAAGAGGCAAAATGGACGAAGTGAGGAAAGAACTCAGGAAAAATCATAATAAGACACATTTTGGTAAAGAAAAATCAAAATCTGCAACAAAAAGAAGAGCACGACACCTTGAAAGATGTCATAAATGCGGAAAATGGTCACACGAAGGGAAATGTTCGAACAATCAAACACATTCCAATTCTAAATTCGTTACTCTATGCAGAGAAGGACCGTTCATATGTTTAGAAGAAAAGTTATTGAAAATCGAGGTTATGCTTATGTAGCAATGAAAAATCAAATCTAACGACTCTCCTATGAGTCGACTAAAGCAGGTCTCTGAGAATTCTATCTCACAGGTAAGTATGTACAGTTTTTATATTTTTATTTATTGCTTTTAACCTTTTGATTATAAACGCTGAATCGTTCGCTATAAAGTATTAAATTGATATTCAATAAAATTAGGTATAATAAACCGAAATTATTGATATCAGACAAAAATTTAATTCATCACTGCGAAATTTACCGTTTATTCATAAGGTATAAGTATCTTTAATCAATCAATCTGAAATATTTCAGAAATTCTTCAGGAGTAAAACTAGGTAATATAGCCGAAATTACTTTACCCAAAAGAGGGACGTATATTTTTGTTAATATTTGATTGATTAAAGTGGGATAAAAGACCAAAAAGATTTTTATTGTTTTGTAAATTAATATATAACTATATTATTTTTAAATGTAAATTTGTAAACTAATGTATATAAATACTAATAATATTTATATGAAATTTTATGCATTTTGTTATAATTCTAGTAGTTTTTAACAACCTTTATGGCTGATCTTAGCAAATACTTCTTAATATATGTATATATGAATAAAGAATAAAGATAAGAGGAAGAAACTTTCTATATTATGAAAGTTAGGTACATCATATCCTTACATTTCAACTGGTATTTATAATACCAAACTTTACTGTATAAAATCTACTCACAAGATTTCATATTTGTCTTTTACGTGGTGGATTGATATATGTAGAATAAATTATCGGCCATATAATCATAACTTTATGATATCACAACACTCCCTCTTGGATGACAATTTTGTTTCGTTAGAGAACAACTTGTACTGCCTCATTAAAAACCTTGCTAAAGAAAACCCAGTGGGAAAAAAAATTTTAGCTAAGGGAAAAAGAGTGCAGTATAGAGTTGTCTCCTCCTCAAGTAGACATTGCTGAGCTGTTACATCTTTTGAACATGCCTCATGCCAATATTGTGAACATGCGTTCTGAAAATAGCAGTTGGAAGTGCTTTGGTGAAAAGATCAGCAGAAGATTGGCCGGATTGAACATATCTCATTTCAATCTGGTTGTCCTTCATGAGATCTTGAGTGTATGAGAAGAATCTAGGAGGTATGTGTTTTGTTCGGTCACTTTTGATATAACCTTCTTTCATTTATGTTATGCAAGCTGCATTATCTTCATAGATAGTTGTTGAACTTTTATCGCGTTCTAGTCTACAAGAATCAGTAATGAGTTGTGTCATTGATCTCAACCAAAAACATTCCCGAGTGGCTTCATGTAATGCAATCACTTCGGCATGATTTGATGATGTTGCAACCAGTGTTTATTTTTGAGGACGTCATGATATTACGGTGCCTCCATTTAGGAATACATATCCAGTTTGAGATTTAGTTTTATGTAGATCAGATAAATAATCTGCATCTGTATAACCAAACAAATCTTGTTTCGAGTTGTTAGAATAAAATAATTATAAATCAGTAGTTCCCCGAAGGTATCAAACTATTTGTTTGATCCCATTCTAATGTCTTTTGGTAGGGGCTGAGCTGAACATTGTCAACAAATTAACTGCAAAAGAAATGTCAGGTCTTGTATAATTCGTAAAATACATAAGAGCCCCAATTGCACTAAAATATGGAACTTCTGAACCAAGAAGATCTTCATGATCTTCTAGAGGATGAATGGATTAGTATCAATATTGAGATCTAACAACCATAGGAGTACTTAATGGTTTTTGTCTTGTCCATATTAAAATGTTTTAAAATCTTTTCGGTATAAGTTGTTTGATGTATAAGTAAGTCATTAGTCATATGCTCAATATGTAAATCAACGTAATACTTGAATTTTTTTTATTTCAAAATCTTTCTTTAGAAATTGAATGGCTTCATAGATTTCTTTATTTAAGATAATCGATATAAACAGCTATGATCACATATCCGAACATTGTTTTTATAAAACACACGTGCAAATAAGTTTATATGTATACCCTTTTCTTATCAAGTAGTAATTTAATCGATTATACCACATACGTCCCGATTGTATAAACCCATATAAAAATCTTTGTGATTTAATGGAATACATTCCCTTGGGTTTTGCATTGGATGCTTATGATACCTTAAACCCTTCAGGTATATTTATGTATATCACTATCAAGTTATCCATACAGATAAGTAGTAACAACATCCATGAGATGCATTTAAGTAACTACCAAGTTGATTAAATATCTAATAAGTAATTGTATCCATTTCAGGAAGATAAGTTTTCCTCATAATTCATTCCTGGTCTTTGAGAGAAATCTTGAGTTACAAGTCTAGCTTTACCTTGTAACTTCATTTTTCTCATTTCTTATTTTTTTTCGGATAAAAATTCATTTGTATCCCATACGTTTCACATCTTTAAAAGTGATAACGATTGATCCGAAAACTTTTATTTTATTGAACGATTCTAATTCAGATCGCATTGTTCCTTTCCATTGAGCTCAATCATGTCTATTTTGATATTCAATGATAGATTTTGGTTCCAGATCATCATCTTTATTCATGATGTCATTGTAACATTATATGAAAATATCTCATCAAGATTTTTCATTTCATTTCGGTTCTATAATATTGCATAATTTATTGCAATTTATGTATTTTCATTTATCAATATCCTCTGCAGAAGGAATATTGATTTGTGGTTCTTCTTGAACACTTTCTTTTACCTCATTATCAGCTGATTTTCCTTTTCTAGGATTTTTATCTTTGGAACCAATTGGTCTTCCACGTTTCAGATGTGGCAAAGACTCATGAGTGACATTATTGCCAGCTCTTGGAATTTCAATTCGAGCTGGAGCATTTCCTGCTATTATATATGATTTAGTCACTCTTTTGTATCTTTAAATACATAAAGTAATTAATTTGCAAGTTCTTGCATATGCATTATTTTTGAACTTTCGTTTTGCATTCTTTTGTGCGAGTTCTATATACTTTAATTGATGTTCACATCATGAAGCATCTTTTTCTTTATTTTTCATTTCTCCTCCTAATATAGAGAACAATGTTTCATTAAAGTGACAATCAGCAAAACGTGCTGTAAAAACATCACCCGTCATGGGTTCAATATATCTTATGATTGAAGATGTTTCATATCCAACATATATTCTCATCCTTCTTTGAGGACCCATTTTAGTGCGTTGTGGTGGTGTCATAAGAACATAAACCGCACAATCAAATGTTCTAAGGTGGGAAATATTTGGTTGATGGCCAAAATCAAGTTGCAAGGGAGAATATGTATGACTTGCACTTGGTCTAATGCGAATTAATGATGCAGCATGTAAAATTTACATGTCCCCATATAAATATTGAGAGTTTTGTACTCATTACCAATTGTCTAGTTATTAGCTGCAAGCGTTTATCTATTGATTCAGCTAAACCAATTTTTTGTATGCACATGGGCAACTGGATGTTCAACAACAATCCCTGTAGACATATAATAATCATTAAATGCTTGAGATGTTAACTCACCAGCATTATCAAGTCTCATCCTTTTAATGGTGTAATCAGAATAATGTGTTCTCAATTTAATAATTTGTGCAAGAAACCTTGCAAATGCCATATTATGGCTTGATAACACACAAACATGAGACCATCCGCTAGATGCGTCTATTAGAACCATGAAATATCAAAATGGTCCACATGATGGATGAATTGGTCCATATATATAACCTTGAATTCTTTCAAGAAACATTGGTGATTCTTTCTCAATATTCTTTCAAGAAACATTGGTGATTCTTTCTCAATATTCTTTTCATTAATCACCATATGTGCTTTTCATTAATCACCATATGCGCTTTTCATCATATATCCTTTTCACCATATGCGCTTTTAATCATATGCGCTGCGCTTTTCATCATATGCACCTTTCATCATATGCGCTTTTAATCATATGCGCTGCGCTTTTAATCATATGCGATGTGCTTTTCATTATATGCACTTTTCATCATATACGCTTTTCATCATATGCGCTTTTAATCATATGTGCTACACTTTTAATCATATGCGCTGTGCTTTTCATTATATGCACTTTTCATCATATGCGCTTTTTATCATATGCGCTTTTCGGTGCTACATAGGTATTTCTCATTTCCAGTTATCATTGACTGATAATCATATTCATTATGATATATATCAGAGAAACTTAACAAATTTCTATTTGATTTGGGAGAAAACAATGCATTGTTTATCAGAAAATTCGTACCATTGGTAATATGAATTTTTGCCTTTTTCGTTCCTTATATCAAGTTTGCAAGACCTGATATAGTATTTATGATTCATTCATTTGATTTAAATCAATGAAATATTTCTTATATTTGATCATAGTGTGTATGCTACCATTATCTACAATACATAGGTCTTTACACTTTACCCTATATTATACGCAAAATAAATTGAGAGTTGAATTAATCAAGGACTTGTGGTTCTAACATTAACCAATGATACAGAGTCTATTATGAGGACAAAGGCTGCTGCGAAGAGGGATCGATCAACACACACACACGAAGCAACAATACTTTGCTCATGTGTTTTCTTATTGTTGAAAAATGTATGGTTAAATGGGTTTATGTGTTTCAAGTTTTATCAATATTTTATTTTGGGATTTTTTTTTATTTATTTGGACAGCCCTCTTAAACCATGTGCACAAAAAAATATTTTTAAACTTTGAAACGGGTGCATTGATGTACTTAGTTTACACTGATCAATTTTTTTTTTAAATGAAACTTAGGATTCGGTTTCTAATTGATTGAGTGAAACGGTTTAATAAAAGAAAAATAATATGTATATGGCATTGGATACACATAGGTTATCATAGTGTGTTACATCAATTTTTATTTTTTTTTTAAACTGAAAAATAAGGCACTAATGGAAAAGATTGGGTTTCGGCCTACATAGGAATTCAATATATATAAAAAATACGGCTCAAGTAGACCCATTTAAATCCTTTTCCCATCGGTACCAAATGCAAAAGGGTGGGTGCGTGTTTGTCTGGCTCCACGGCTATCAATTGCAATATTTAATCACCAAGTGTTATCAACTTGTTGGCCATAAATCCCACTAGTTCTTTTTTTATTTTTTGATTATGGGTAATTGAGTTTTTAAAACTTGCAGTCTTTTAATCGGCCAAAAACAAATCGATCCATTTCATGTCATAAACTATTCCCCAAAGTATTCGAGTATTATCTTGGATATGACAAATAGCATAACAGTTATTTTAGAAGAAAATGAGGCCTAAAGTGATGGTGTATGTGAATGTGCAAGAGTCTTTTGTAGTTGCTGTGGTAAAGAGATTTTTTTGTTTCTATTTTTTAATTTCAAATTTTTTTTTCTTTGTGTGTTAACTAATAATTATATAATAATTTAATAACTAAATATAATTAGTTAATCTACTAATTAGCTTTACAAAAAGTAAGTATCTTGATCTTTGTCCGTTTTTCTTTTGTCTTATTTTGTCTTGTATATTTGGTGTCGGAACCATCTTATATTTTAGATTCTATTTCCAATCAGATGGACCACCTTGGTACCCACCATAGTTAGCTAGTGGGGAGCAAAATAAAGGATTCTGTAATGATAATTCATTCGGACGTGAATAAACAAACAACAACTCAATCATCTTTATCAAGTGGGGTGATTTGGTTGGTATATGTCGACCTCAAGGAAAAAAAATAATAAGCAAAAGCATATTGAATAATTATTGCAGGCTAGGCTTCGCATATATAGTGGTTGTGTGGTGTTTTCAAACGGAATAAAAGCCAAACAGATAAGTTATATTAGTGAGCAACTGCCTTTGATCAAAACAGTAATAATGGGTTTTGATATGTAACCGGGGTTGAAACAGGAAACGTTATGATGGTGGTTTACAATATCAGTCACAAATAATAGCTTGAAAACAATATATTCGAAGTGATGAAGATGTTGGTTCTTGGCTTCGTTCTCGGACAGGAAAACATGAAGTAACATTAAGTGGTTGTTCGTGAGATTGATGAAGATGATATTAGTTATAGTGATCAATTTAAGGTAATCAAATGAAGAAAGTGGTAAGGTGATACGAGCTTTCATATTTGTGTAAGTAATATAAGCCTAAGTAAATGTATCTTAATATTTCTGTTTTTTTTCATGTGTTCATTTAGTAGACATTTAAATCATGTATAGAGTACCTGATGAATCAGTGGTTGAAGGAAGAACCCAAGCTAATAAATTCTTGATCAGAAGACACATACGAGGTTTCAAGATCTTCCAGCGGTTTCAGCGCCGAAGGACGGTGGCCGGCGGGAGCTCTTCGTGCTGATAACGTGTTATAATTCTAGTAGTTTTTAACAACCTTTATGGCTGATCTTAGCAAAGACTTCTTAATATATGTATATATGAATAAAGAATAAAGATAAGAGGAAGAAACTTTCTATATTATGAAAGTTAGGTACATCATATCCTTACATTTCAATTGGTATTTATAATACCAAACTTTACTGTATAAAATCTACTCACAAGATTTCATATTTGTCTTTTACTTGGTGGATTGATATATGTAGAATAAATTGTCGGCCATATAATCATAACTTTATGATATCACAACACATTTTAAATTTAAGTTTGGTGTGAATTTAAAAACAAAAATTTACTTTACTTCATTAAGTTAAAAAAATAATTTCTAAAATTCATCGTGAGTTGAAGACTAGGTCGTTGAACCGAAATTGCTTTACCCGAGGGCGGGGCGACAAATTTTGTTATCATTATTTTTAATTTTATTGATTTAAAGTATGCCAAAAACATTAAAAAAAACTCAAAAATCTTTGCTTTTAAAACAACGCTTTAAAATGAAAAGTTTTAAATTTTGGCAAGGGACGAACTTGGTGAACGTACCGAAACAACCTCATTTTAAATATCAAGGAAAACAAAATTTTAAATTAATCACTTATTTGTTTTATAAGTTAAACCTATTTAATAAAAAAAAAATTACCGCACTCGCGGAGCTTAGAGGGGTACCCATATCCGCAGTCGCGGAGCTCCAAATTTCCAGACTAATTTAACTGGTCGACAGACCAGTCCACACACACCCATCTCATTTTTTTTCGAAAAACACACACAAAACACTCCTAAATTCGCAACTTTTCACCGTTAATCATCAAATTTCTTGCTAAAAACACGTTGAGAAGAATCCTACCAAGAAGTTTTTTAAGGAGATCGGTAATTTCTACACACAAACACTCTTTAATTCGTATTTTAAGTGTTCTTGAGCATATTTTAACCTAATTTGATTTTGATGAATTTTAGCCTAATTGTGCTTAAATTGTTTGTATATTATGCTTGTATAACCTATATTGATGCTATTTAACATGATTAGAAGCCTTAAACTTCAAATTTTTAACAATCTAGGGTTTGTGTTCTTGAGCAAAATTGGGGCTTTTTGATATAAACAGTTTATGGCCAAATTTTGTTATTAGTTCATGCTTAATTAAGTAGTGTAACATGTTTAGGTTGCTAAATGATCAAAACTTTGATCCTAAACATGATTTTTGAGCATTAAAGTGGACTTTTTAACTCAAAAATGCATGAACGAGGTTATTTTGATATGAATGTCATTTGAAACTTGTTTAATTGCTAGTAATGGTTATTTTGACATGTTATTTGAGTAGAATGCTTATGAACATTGTATACATTTTCATATATGCTTATTTATAAAAGTGTAGAATTGTTAATTTTATGAAACTGTGTATAAGTTTAATATTGTTTAAACATATCATTATGATTGTTTTGATTTATGATTATGCTAACACTAATGCATATTTGGATGCACAAAAAAAATTGTGTTTAATGTGTTTTGCAGACTGAAAAGGGTGAATCTTCATCCGCTTCTCAGGCTCATAATGCTCCTCCTGAGAATGCAGACGAACAGGAGATTAACGATCAGTACAGACAAAATCTTCCTCATCAAGTCATGTCATATTCAAATATACATGAGGCAGATTTACACCCTAATTTAAGATTTGATAGATATTGGACAGAATATCCAAAATATCAGATGAACTTACACATTCTTCAGTCTAAGGATGTTGAAGTGCCCAGGGTGATAGATTGGGAACCGTTAGAAACAGTGAGATTAGCCGAACGAATCAGGGAAATACTTTACTAAAGGTATGGTAATTCTACTTTTAATGATTGGGAACGATTATTTACTATACGTAGGCCTGTATATAGGGAATGGTGTGTGAAATTATTATGTAGTGTTGAAATAAATGATTGGGTAGCTAGCTTAACTGATCGGAGTTTTATTAGATTTTTGTTAGGAGGTGTGATGCGCCATATGTCTCTACTAGATATGGCTCATGCTTTGTGTATATATACGCCTGAGGAACTAGCATCTACTGATTGTCAAAGGTTAATAATTAATGGTAGAAGGGTTGATGATAATTTTGATGCGAATGAAATATGGAGTAGAATGTCTAGACATACTCGATTTCGTGGGGGATCTTACTCTTATACCGATATTGATAGAGCTGAGCTAAGAGTGATTCATAGGTTCTTAGCAAACTCAATTACACAACGAGGTAGGAATAAAGAGAAGGTTAATGAAAATGATCTATTTTACCTCATGTGTATTAGAGACCCACAGAGCGTTGTGAGCATACCTTATTGTGTGGGTTATTACTTATCGGTAATGGTAAGGGGTATGCGAAATAATAGTATAATAGGAGGTGCAATTTTCATTACTTTAATTGCTTAGTATCTCAATGTGGATAGAAGTCAGGGGGGATTATTAGTTGCAGTACCAGAACCCCGTGATAGAATTGATTTACGCGTGTATCATGGTGCGAAGGTTTTAAAGAAATGACATAACGCTGCAGTACCATATGTGTAGTGACCCGAACTTTTCCATGTTTATATATATATTAAATGAAATTATTATTTACATGATTAAGTGTTTCCAACATGTTAAGCAATCAAACTTGTTAAGACTTGATTAATTGAAATAGGTTTCATATAGACAATTGACCACCCAAGTTGACCGGTGATTCACGAACGTTAAAACTTGTAAAAACTATACGATGACATATATATGGTTATATATATAGTTAACATGATTTTATTATAAGTATGTATCTCATTAAGTATTTTAACAATGAGTTATATACATAAAAATGAGACTATTAATTTAAGAAACTCGAAAACGATATATATAACGATTATCGTTATAACAACGTCTTACTAGGTACATATGAATCTGATAATGCTAAAAACGAACATATATTTCATAGCATTATTCCTCAAGAAAGACAAACTTTTAGTTGCAATTGTTCTATTTACAAGTGAGATTCGTTTAAATAATAAAAGGTGAAGACAAAAGATAGATTCGACGAATTGAAGACGCAAACGACCAAAAAGCTCAAAAGTACAAAAGACAATAAAAAAAGGTTCCAATTATTGACAAGAAACGTCTCGAAATTACAAGAGTACAAGATTCAAAACGCAAAGTACAAGATATTAAATTGTACGCAAGGACGTTCGAAAATCCGGAACCGGGACCAGAGTCAACTCTCAACGCTCGACGCAACGGACTAAAAATTACAAGTCAACTATGCACATAAATATAATATAATATTTAAATAATTCTTATAATTATTTAATATATTATATTTATATTTAAAACCGTCGGTAAACAAAGAGCCAAGCTTGTGTGAGCTGTAAAAGTAAACTCCGCGACTCGCGGAGTTTGAAGGCCAAAATGGCCGCGAGTCGCGGAACCCCAATTTCAGAAACTCCCTATAAAGCTCGCGCATTCTGATCGTAAAAAATAATCTTTTTCTTCTCCTCATTCATACGTAAAATATATATATATATATATTTATAATTTATATTTTAATTTTAATTATAATTCTAATAATAAGGGTATGTTAGCGAATGTTGTAAGGGTGTAAGTCGAAATTCTGTCCGTGTAACGCTACGCTATTTTTAATCATTGTAAGTTATGTTCAACCTTTTTACATTAATGTCTCGTAGCTAAGTTATTATTATGCTTATTTAAAACGAAGTAATCATGATGTTGGACTAATTATTAAAATTGGGTAATTGGGCTTTGTACCATAATTGGGGTTTGGACAAAAGAACGACACTTGTGGAAATTAGACTATGAGCTATTAATGGGCTTTATATTTGTTTAACTAAATGATAGTTTGTTAATGTTAATATAAAGATTTACAATTGGGCGTCCCTATAAATTACCATATACACTCAATCGGACACGATGGGCGGGGTATTTATATGTACGAATAATCGTTCATTTAACCGGACACGGGAATGGATTAATAGCCACTAGAATAATTAAAACAGGGGTGAAATTATGTACAAGGACACTTGGTATAATTGATAACAAAATATTAAAACCTTGGATTACACTTAGTCAACATCCTGGTGTAATTATTAAACAAAGTATTAAAATCTTGTACAGTTTAAGTCCCCAATTAGTTGGAATATTTAACTTCGGGTATAAGGATAATTTGACGAGGATACTCGCACTTTATATTTATGACTGATGGACTGTTATGGACAAAAACTAGACGGACATATTAAATTATCCAGGACAAAGGACAATTAACCCATGGGCATAAAACTAAAATCAACACGTCAAACATCATGATTACGGAAGTTTAAATAAGCATAATTCTTTTATTTCATATTTAATTTCCTTTATTTTATATTTAATTGCACTTCTAATTATCGCATTTTTATTGTTATTGTATTTAATTGCAATTTTAATTATCGTACTTTTTAATTATCGAAAGTTTATTTTATCGCACTTTTATTATTCGCAATTTCATTATCGTTATTTACTTTACGCTTTAATTTAAACCTTGTATTTATTTTTAACATTTTACATTTAGGTTTTAACTGCGACTAAAAGTTTTAAAATCGATAAACCGGTCATTAATCGGTAAAAACCCCCCTTTATAATAATAATATTATTTATATATATATATTTGTATTTTTATAAAAGTAAACCAATATAGCGTTGAGCTTTGTTTAAAAAAGATTCCCTGTGGAACGAACCGGACTTACTAAAAACTACACTACTGTACGATTAGGTACACTTCCTATAAGTGTTGTAGCAAGGTTTAAGTATATCCATTCTATAAATAAATAAATATCTTGTGTAAAATTGTATCGTATTTAATAGTATTTTCTGTAAAAATAAGCTATTTTATATACTACTCTGCTGAAACATCAAGTATTTTTGGCGCCGCTGCCGGGGAACTACTCTTAAAAGCCGGAAGCGCAACGCTAATATAAAAAAATAAAAAATTTAGTTTACTTTTATTAAAATTCGTTTTTATAAAAATACGTTTTAAAAAAATTCGAAAATATAAAAAGAAAAACAAAAATATAAATACTTTTAGGAGTTTGATAAATATTTAAGTTTTATAAAGTTTCTTTAGTTTGTAAAAATATAAGTTTTATTTAATTTATTTTATAAATATATTTTATAAATATAAAAAACTGAAAAAAAAATATAAATATATATAAATCTATTTTTTTATTGTTATAAAGTATTTTATTTTCTTAGTTATTAAAGATAAGTTTTATTTAAATTATATAAATATTCTAATTAATATAAACAGAAAATATAAAAACAGAAAACCGAAAAAAAAAATAAAGAAAAACGCGTCGAATTTTAAACCTGTCAGTTGAATTTCTGAACCCCGCGACTCGCGGAGGTTTACAGCTTTAAATACCGCAACTCGCGGAGTAAACCTGACACGCTGACAGAAACCCTAATTCAGTATTAATTACGAGTAATTATTAATAATTATTATTTTAAACCCTAATTAATTATTATTATTATTATTAGTTTTATTATAATTAGTTTTACTTTTTATTTAATTTGTTTTATTTAGTTAAATTAGTTTAATTAAATTGTAAAATTAGTAGTTTTATTAAATAAATAATATAAAAATAATATTTTTATAAAAATTGTACTTTTTACAACTTTTTGTATATTTTTATATTTTGTCCCTTTTTAATCGTTTTAGCGTAATATTTGTATATTTAGCTCATATTTAGTTTTAAACTTAGTTTTTGCCATAGTTATTTTTTTACTTCTAGATTTTTAGGCTTTGCCGTAGAATTCCTTAAGTGCTTTTTCTTTAGACTAAGATTTAGGTGCTTTAGAAATTTGCGACGCCTTTTTAAGTTTTAGTTTCTTTTTAAGTTATTTCCATTTGGGATATAGTTTTTCCTGTAAGCTTTAATATTTTTAGACACCTTTTACTATGTACCAATTATCATTTCAATTAGTAATCTCAATTTGCGATTATAATTTTAAGTTAGTTGTAGTAATAAGGTTAGGTTAGTCAAGTATTTTTAATTTTTATAAGTTTCTTTTATTTTTCCGTCACCTTTTATTTTTCAACCATTTTTCTTTTTCAACCTTTTTCCGACGAACTCTTTTTCTTTCTTATTTCTCGCTATTCTAGTTTTAGGACATAGATTTTTATTCTACTTCTTATCTAAATTTCTTAAAAATTACGAAAATTTATTTTAAGTGGTTAAATTGATAGACATCAAAATTTTCTGGTTCGTAGTAATAGTTGGATTTGTACGTGGACCGGGTTATTGGAGCCAAACAGTCCTCAATTATATTGAGACCAAACGAATCCTGCCCCTCTGCTGCATCTTTTGGCTATTCGAAACGTGGGCAAAATCAGAAAAGTCTATTAATTGGATAACTTATTATAATTTTTCTTTCCTTTTAAAAACTAATAGGATATTCAGTGAATGCACCGAGCAAGACGTTCACCACCTTTTGTACGTTCACCACCTGTAACTAGATCAAGACATTTAGCAAATATAACCGCCGTTGATTTTTCTTTAGAATCGTCATCCAGTCGACCAAGTACTTCAGTTCAAATTTCCGATAATCCATTTTTTGAACCCGACCTCACAATTGAGAATCCGGAGAATATTCAGGAACGGTTCGTAGATCCTGAACCATTAAACTTTCCTCCGGAACCACCAATCATCCAAACAGAGATTGTTGAGGAACGAACCATTAAATCAGAATCCTCTAGTGATTCCGATTCAACAAATTCAATTATGGAGAATCTGGAACCTTTAAGTATGGAAGACCGAATGAGAGCTAAACGCACTGGCTAAGGTCACGCAATTACTCATCCTGACATTAATGCGCCAGATTATGAAATCAAAGGACAAATTCTACACATGGTGACTAATCAATGCCAATTTAGTGGTGCGCCGAAGGAAGATCCAAATGAACATCTACGTACCTTTAATAGGATCTGCACACTATTTAAAATTCGAGAAGTGGAGGATGAACAGATATATCTCATGTTATTTCCCTGGACTTTAAAGGGAGAAGCCAAAGATTGGTTGGAATCGTTACCTGAAGGGGCGATTGATACATGGGATGTTTTAGTTGACAAATTTCTTAAACAATTCTTTCCTGCATCTAAAGCCGTAAGACTTCAAGCAGAAATTGTTACGTTCACACAGAAGCCAAATGAAACTCTATATGAGGCGTGGACAAGATATGGAAAGTTGTTAAGAGGATGTCCGCAACATGGTTTAGACACCTGTCAAATAGTACAAATATTCTACCAAGGATGCGACATCACTACAAGGAAAGACATAGATATAGCAGCTGGTGGTTCTATTATGAAGAAAACCGAAACTGATGCTTACAAAATAATTGATAACACTGCTTCCCACTCACATGAGTGGCACCAAGAAAAAGATATCGTTAGATCATCTAAAGCAGCTAGAGCCGATTCTAGCCATGACATAGATTCCATTTCCGCAAAGATAGATGATGTGGAAAGACGAATGGAAAAGATGACTAAGGATATTCACTCAATACGAATTAGTTGTGAGCAGTGTGGAGGACCACATTTGACAAAAGATTGTCTCAGTATTGAATTAACAATGGAACAAAGAGAGAATATTTCATACATAAACCAAAAGCCTGGAAATAATTATCAGAATAATTATCAACCGCCAAGACCAATTTACAATCAAAACCAGAATTATAACCGAAATATTCCATACAACAACCAACAAGGTCCTAGCAATCAACAAGTATCCAATAATACTTACAATCAGCAAAGACCTAATTTTCAAAACAAACCACCACAACAAACCGATGATAAAAAGCCGAATTTAGAAGATATGATGACAAAGCTAGTTGAAACTCAAACGCAGTTTTTCACATCTCAGAAACAAACCAATGAACAAAATGCTCAAGCATTTAGAAATCAACAAGCTTCTATTCAAAATCTAGAACAAGAAGTAAGTAACCTAGCAAGGTTAATAGGTGAAAGAAAACCGGGAAGTCTACCTAGTGATACAAATGCTAACCCCCGGAATGAAACAGCTAAAGCCATTACCACAAGAAGTGGTACAACACTTAAACCACCTGAAATACCTGTAACTTCTGATGAAACTATTCCTACTCCACAAGAACCACAACCTGATCAAGATAAGGAAAAAGAACCGGTAGTTGAAAAGGTTAATGAAGATAACACAGTTAAGGATAAACCTTATGTTAAACCATACCAACCACCACTTCCTTACCCGAGTAAAATGAAGAAAGAGAAACTTGAAGCCGAGCAATCCAAATTCTTGGATATGTTTAAACAGATAAATGTAAATCTTCCTTTCATTGATGTGATTTCAGGAATGCCTAGATATGCTAAATTCTTGAAAGATCTAATCTCAAATAGAAAGAAAATGGAAGAACTCTCGGCTGTTACTATGAATGCTAATTGTTCAGCAGTGCTGTTGAATAAGATACCAGAAAAACTATCTGATCCAGGAAGTTTCACAATTCCATGTTTTCTGGGTAGTCTTAGTTCAATAGAAGCATTGGCAGACTTAGGTGCTAGTATAAATCTAATGCCATATTCACTATACACTAAACTAGACCTTGGAGAATTGAAACCAACCAGAATAAGCATACAACTAGCCGATAGATCAATAAAATATCCTAGAGGGATAATGGAGAACATGCTAGTTAAAGTTGGTACTTTAGTATTTCCAGTAGATTTTGTTGTTTTGGACATGGAAGAAGATTCTCAAGTTCCTCTCATATTAGGAAGACCATTCTTAAACACGGCTAAAGCAATGATAGACGTGTTCGGTAAGAAACTGACCCTAAGTATAGAGGATGAGAGTGTTACCTTTTCAGTTGATAGAGCAATGCAACAACCACAATCTGCAGATGATACATGTTATTATATTCAAACTATAGATGCACATGCAGAATTATTAAAAGAATTTCCAGAATTACAAGGAACAGGAGAATGTTCTTTAGGAGAAGGTAATGAACCAATTGATGAAGCTGAAATGTTAGCTACACTTATAGCTAATGGATATGAACCAACAACAGAAGAAATTCAAATGCTAAAAGAAGAAGACAGATATCGATACAAATCATCGATAGAAGAACCTCCGAAATTAGAGTTAAAGCCACTTCCAAACCATTTGGAATACGCTTATTTACATGGTGAATCTGAATTACCTGTAATAATATCGTCTTCTCTTACTGAAAATGAGAAATCACAACTCATTTCTGTGTTGAAAGCTCATAAACCAGCCATTGCATGGAAGATTCATGATATTAAAGGAATAAGTCCTTCGTATTGCACACATAAAATCCTTATGGAAGAAGGTCATAAAACGTATGTGCAACGCCAACGAAGACTAAATCCTAATATGCAAGATGTAGTTAAGAAAGAGATTATTAAACTGCTAGATGCAGGTCTAATTTATCCAATCTCTGATAGTCCATGGGTAAGCCCAGTTCAATGCGTACCTAAGAAGGGTGGCATGACTGTCATTACAAATGAGAAAAATGAGCTTATTCCTACTAGGACTGTAACAGGATGGCGTGTATGTATTGATTATAGAAAATTAAATGACGCCACCAGAAAAGATCACTTTCCCTTACCTTTCATAGATCAAATGTTGGAAAGATTAGCCGGAAATAGTTATTATTGTTTTCTAGATGGATTTTCCGGATATTTTCAAATTCCAATAGCACCCGAAGATCAAGAGAAAACCACATTCACGTGCCCTTATGGTACTTTTGCTTACAAACGCATGCCATTTGGACTTTGCAACGCCCCTGCAACCTTTCAAAGGTGTATGATGGCGATTTTTCACGACATGATAGAAGAATGCATGGAAGTATTCATGGATGACTTTTCAGTCTTCGGTGATACATTTGAATCATGTCTAGTTAATCTGGAACGAATGCTAATTAGATGCGAACAATCAAATCTAGTTCTTAATTGGGAGAAATGCCATTTCATGGTTAAAGAAGGCATCGTTCTTGGTCATAAAATTTCAAAAGAAGGAATTGAAGTGGATAGAGCTAAAGTAGATGTAATTGCTAAACTTCCACATCCCAGCAATGTTAGAGGAGTTAGGAGTTTTCTAGGACATGCCGGTTTTTACCGACGTTTCATAAAAGATTTTTCAAAAATTGCCACTCCTATGAATAAACTCCTAGAAAAGGATGCTCCATTCATCTTTTCAGATGAGTGTATCAAATCTTTTAATATTCTTAAAGAAAAACTAACTAATGCGCCGATCATGATAACACCAAATTGGAATCTACCATTTGAACTAATGTGCGATGCAAGTGATTTTGCAATGGGAGCCGTTTTAGGACAAAGGATTGAAAAACGATTTCAACCTATATATTATGCTAGTAAGACGTTACAAGGAGCACAAACGAACTATACAACTACTGAAAAAGAACTCCTTGCTATTGTCTTTGCTTTTGACAAATTTCGATCATATCTCGTTCTAGCAAAAACGGTGGTCTATACCGACCATTCTGCTCTTAGATACCTATTTTCAAAACAAGATGCTAAACCAAGATTAATCCGTTGGATCTTACTCTTACAAGAGTTTGATATTGAAATCCGAGATAAAAGAGGAGCAGAAAATCTCGCCGCTGATCATCTTTCTCGTCTTGAAAATCCCGAATTAGAAGTTCTAAATGAATCGGCCATACAAGACAACTTTCCTGATGAATATCTATTGAAGATAGATTATAAAGAAATTCCATGGTTTGCAGACTATGCAAACTATTTAGTATGTGGATTCCTTGAAAAAGGATTATCGTACCAAAGACGAAAGAAATTCTTCAGTGATATAAAACACTATTTCTGGGAAGATCCACATCTGTTTAAAAGTTGTCCTGATGGAATAATACGCCGATGCGTATTTGGAGATGAAGCTAGTAAAATATTAAACCATTGTCACACAGGACCAACAGGAGGGCATTATGGGCCTCAACTAACAGCAAGAAAAGTTTATGATGCTGGATTCTATTGGCCTACAATTTACAAAGACGCACACCTTCTTTGCAAATCCTGTGATGCTTGTCAAAGGGCCGGAAAAATAGGTCAACGTGATGAAATGCCACAAAATGTCATCCAAGTATGTGAAGTATTTGACATTTGGGGTATTGACTTTATGGGTCCATTTCCAAAATCTCATAATAATCTATATATACTCGTAGCCATTGATTATGTATCTAAATGGGCGGAAGCACAAGCTCTCCCAACTAACGATGCACGAGTTTTAGTCAATTTTTTAAAACGTCTTTTTGCAAGGTTTGGAACACCGAAAGCTTTAATAAGTGATCGGGGTACTCATTTCTGTAATAATCAACTTGAGAAAGTTCTTAAAAGATATGGAGTAACTCATAAAATCTCCACCGCATATCATCCACAAACAAGTGGACAAGTTGAAAATACCAACCGAGCTTTAAAACGTATTCTAGAGAAAACCGTAGGATCAAATCCAAAGGAATGGTCCATTAAATTGGAGGATGCACTCTGGGCTTTTAGAACAGCCTACAAAACTCCAATTGGAACCACACCTTTTAGACTTGTTTATGGAAAAGCATGTCATCTTCCAGTAGAAATTGAACACAAAGCATTTTGGGCTTTGAAGACATGTAATCTTGATTTACATGAAGCCGGACGTTTACGATTAAGTCAACTAAATGAATTAGAAGAATTAAGACATGAAGCATACGATAATTCGTTAATCTATAAAGAAAGAACGAAGAAATGGCATGATAAAAGAATTAGAAGTTCAAAAGAATTTAAAGAAGGAGACAGAGTTCTTCTTTTCAATTCACGATTCAAGCTATTTCCTGGAAAATTGAAATCAAGATGGTCTGGACCATTCATAGTCAAAAGAGTTTTTCCATACGGAACGATAGAATTAATAAATTCAAAAGGGATTGAATTTAAAGTTAATGGTCACAGAGTTAAACATTACATACATGGTCTGATGGAAGTTGACAACGAAGTTAATCACAATTTCGACACCACAGCTAACTAAGTGTGGGGAGAATCAAATCTTTAAAGGATAATATGTATTTCTGTTAGAGTTAGATTATCTGTTTTTGTGTAGTTCTCGAAAATGGAACCCGAATGGTCTTTCCCTAGCAGACCCTAAAGAACTAGTCTTCTCCCCCCATTCTGAATTTTTATTTTTTTAGGTTTTTACGAAATGAAGACTGCCTGTGAACTAAACCATGGTCTAATGCTACACGCTTTGATCACTAAACGTAATAATGACATACTACCGAGTGAACTAGTATCAGTAATCAGAGAAAGAATGGACGGAGTTAGAAAAGAATCCAGATGCGAAGATAATAAGTTACAATTTGGTAAAGGAAAATCAAAATCCGCAGCGAAAAGAAGAGCACGACACCTAGAAAGATGTCACAAATGCGGAAAATGGTCACATGGAGGTAAATGTTCAAATAATCAAACCTATTCAAATACCGAATTTGTTACTTTATGCAGAGACAGACCGTTCATATGTTTAGAAGAAAAGACACTGAATGCTCGAGGTTACGCCTATGTAGCTATGGAAAACCAATTAAACCGGCTATCTTATGAATGGGAAAGATCATATAACTAAGAAATCTATTTCACAGGTATGTCTGTACAGTTTTTATTTTATTTTTTTTTTATTTTTAACCTTTTGATAATAAACGCTAATTTGTTCGCTAAAAAGTATTAAATTGGTATTGAATAAAATTAGGTTTGGCGACCGAAATTATTGATATCATTCAAAAATTTATTACATCACTGCGAAATTTAACGTTTATTCTTAAGGTATAAATATCTTTAATCAATCAACCCAAAATATTTCAAAAATTCGTCATGAGTTAAATTAGGTTTTGGAACCGAAATTACTTTACCGAAAAGAGGGGCGCATATTTTTGATAATATTTGATTGATTAAAGTAGGATAAAAAGCCAAAAAGATTTTTAATTTTATTTTTACCATGTTTTTAAAATTAATATTTAAATCTTAAATTAATATTGTAAACTTTATAAAAACAATATATTTAAAATTGTAAATATTTGAACCATAATATAAGTTTGGTGTGAATTTATAATATGAATTTTTAAATTAAGTTTGGTGTGAATTTATAATATGAATTTTTAAATTAAGTTTGGTGTGAATTTTTAAAATATGAATTTTTAATTTTATGCATTTTAAATTTTAAGTTTGGTGTGAATTTTTAATATTAATTTTAAATTTCATATTTAAGTTGTGTGAATTTAAAAACAAAAATTTACTTTATCTCATTAAGTTAAAAATATGATTTTTAAAATTCGTCGTAAGTTGAAGACTAGGTCTTTGAACCGAAATTACTTTACCCGAGGGAGGGACGAGAACTTTTATTATCATTATTTTTAATCTTATTGAATTAAAGTATGCCAAAAACATTAAAAAACCCCAAAAATCTTAGCTTTTAAAACAATCGCTACAAAAAGACAAATTTTAAAATTTTGTCGAAGGACGGACTAGGACATCGATCCGAAACGACCTCGTCCTAAATAACAAGGGAAACAAAATTTTAAAATTAATTACTTAATTGTTTTATAAGTTAAAGATTATAAAAAAAAAAAAAAAAAAAAAAAAAAAAAAAAAAAACCAAACTCCGCGACTCGCGGAGTTTGAAGGGTCCAAACACCGCGAGTCGCGGGAGGACCAAAATACAGAAAAAAATATAAACGCACAAACTGATCAGTCCACACCCCCAAAACAGAAAACACTGCGAAATACTCCGAAAAAAAACACCCAAAAACACCCCCAAAATCACAATTTTTAACCGTTAATCACCAAATCTTTTACTAAAATCATGTTGAGAAGGATGCTATCTAGGAATTACTCAAGAAAAACGGTAAATTTCTACACCTAAACACCATTTAATCCGAAATTAGTGTTCTTGAGCAATTTTTTCCCCAATTTGATTTTGATGCTTTTTAGTGTAATTAGGCTTAAATTGTTTATGTATTATGCTTGTATAACCTAGATTGATGCTGTTTAACATGATTAGAAGCCTTAAACTTCAAATTTTGAGTAATCTAGGGTTTGTGTTTTTGAGCAAATTTGGGACTTTTTGATATAAACAGGTTATGGCCGATTTTTGTCATGAATTGTTGCTAAATTAAGTAGTGTAACATGTTTAGGTAGTTAAATGATCCAAACTTTGAGCCTAAACATGATTTTGAGAATTAAAGTGGACTTTTTCAAAGTCTAAAATTCATGAACTTGATTTTTGAGAGATAATGCCATTTGAAACTTGTTTAATTGCTAGTAATGATTATTTTGACATGTTATTTGAATTGAATGCTTATGAACTTGGCGAACATTTTCGTATATGCTTATTTGAAAAAGTGTAGATTTGATAAAAATGTGAAAATGAGCTTAAGTTTGATATAAATTGATCATGTCATTGTAATTATTTTGATTGATGATTTTGCTGACACTAATGCATATTTGGATGCACAAAAATTGTGTTTGATGTGTTTTGCAGACTGAAAGGGGTGAATCTTCATCCCAAGCCCGCAATGCTCCTGCTGAGAATGCGGAACAACAGGAGGTGGATAACTACTACAAGCAGGATATACCTCATCCAGTCATGACCTTTTCTGATATGCACTTGGAAGAGTTGCACCCGAACCTGAGATTTGACAGACTTTGGATAGATTATCCAAAATATCAAAGGGGTTTGCATACTCTTCATTCTAAGGTTGTTGAGGTACCGAGGGTCATAGAATGGGGACCCTTAGAAGCTGTAGAATTGGCCGGGCCAATTAGGGAATTACTTGTACAGAGGTATGGTAATTCTACTTTTTAATGACTGGGTACGTCTATTCACCATGCGTAGACCTGTATATAAAGTATGGTGTGAAGAATTGTTATGTAGTATAGAGTTGAATGATCGGGTAGCTAGTTTAACCGATCGATCTTTTATTAGATTTTTGTTAGGCGGTTCGATGCGCCACATGTCTTTACTAGACATGGCTCAGGCTTTACGTATATATACGCCTGAGGAGTTAGCATCTGCTGATTGTAGAGGGTTGATACTAAACGGTAGAAAGATAGATGAAAATTTTGATACACACGGTGTGTGGAGTCAAATGACAAGCCATCACCGTTTCAAAGGGGGAAATTACTCTTATTTGGACATAGATAGAGCTGAATTAAGAGTAATTCATAGGTTTTTAGCTAATTCGATTACACAAAGGGGTAAGAACAAGGAAAAAGTAAATGAACAGGATTTGTTTTACCATATGTGTATTCGAGACCCACAAAGCGCTGTAAGTATACCGTATTGTGTGGGTTATTATTTATCAGCTATGGTTCGGGGGATGAGACCGCATAGCATAATAGGAGGTGGTATTTTTATTACTTTGATTGCTGAATATCTCGGTGTGGATATAAGTCGGGGGGGATTATTAGTGGAAGAACCAGAACCCCGCGATACTATAGGTTTAAATGTATACCATGGTGCGAAAGTTTTGAAGAGGCGAAATAACGCCGCAGTACCATACCATGGTAGACATCCACAGGTTGAGAGAAACCAACAGCAAGGTAATGTAGGAGGGGGGAATGAGATGCAAGAAATGCAAAGGTTTATAGCTTCTCAGGAGTACGAAAATGCTAGACAGAGAGCATTTGAAGATTAGCAAGTTCATCAGAACCAAATCATAGCTCATTGCCAACATATAGGTAGAAACTATATTCCTACACCGAAACCCATCTTCCCTCCCTGGTCTATAGAGATGCAGCCACCGTATCCTACGTATAACCCTGCCGAAGCATTCTATAGCACCTATGGTTATGCATGGAACCCCTATTGGTATCAATATCATCCCTAGTTTACTTATTATATTTTTTTTATTTATTTTGTAATTTGTAATGATTGATACGTTTAATACTTTTGTTAATATTGTAATAGTTTTTATAATTGTCTAACTTTTATTCTTAGATTTTAATAATTTTTGAATGTGGGGTAATATACCAAACTTCAAAAATATGTAAATATGTTTGCAGTTTATCTTATGTACACAACAGGGTAAAACAACGCATTTTCAAAGACTGGCATTAAGTTCAGCAAAAGCAACTAATTTTGACGACAAGATGCAAAATATATGTGAAATAATAACAAGACGGAATGAACAAATGATGTGCACCATTTATCATTCAGCAAACAAACGCCAATATATTTGGAAACTTTGGTAAAAATTTAATCATTTTCACACAAATCACCCTCAATAATTTAAATTGTTACTGATTTCTTGCAAATGAGGGCATTGCAAGATCTTAAGTGTGGGAAGGGGTTAAATTCTTTCGGATTTTAAAATTTTTACTTTATACACTTGGTTACCATTAAAAATACTAGTAAAGCAGTAGTTGTATTAGAATCTAGTGCTCTCTGATAATAAAGAACAGCCCTAGTCTTATATACTGACTACCCAAATCTAGTAAAATTTTTCAAAATTTTCAATTAAATGAACTCAAAATCATGTTTATACATATTTATGAACGATAAAACTAGGTTTTAACACCGAAATTATTGTTACCTCGGAAAGGACGATAAAAAGGAAAATAAAAGCCAAGTGTGGGAAAATTTACCAAGTTATCTTAAACATATGTCACATATATCTGTAACAAATAACTGAAAATACTTTTGCTTTGGACTAAACTAAACTGTTTTACCCGATGAAAGAAAAGAAAGATGGATCTACACGATGAATCAATTTCATCATTAAAAGGAAGTAAAGTCTTCCGAAAAAGACACGCGCTTCTTGATTTAGGTCATGAAGTTGTCGTCCAGACCAGCTGTAGGTTGACGAAAAATCCAGAAAAGTCATCACTAAAATCAGCAGGAAATCCACGGACCTCAGCATTAAACAGGGTCGTCAAGTGGTCAGATTTATCCTAACCATGAGAAGGATTTATCTTGTACAATGGGGGGGGGGCACCATGCAAATTAGCTGGATAAGACTAATGAATCAGATCCCCAGAAAGGATAATCTCCTTAAAGATTAAAAATCAGCTTTTAAGACTGATATTACTCAATCCTTGAGATTGACCTTAAAGATTGAGAATTACAAACTCATGGAATTCAATGATATCTAAACTCGAGCTTGAACGAGAAAATATTTTGATCAAAAATTACAAACCGATTTGTTTTCTGAAAACTCTATTTTCAATGCGTTCATTACCATTGAACGTAAAATCCTAGGAATTCACCTGGAATTCATTAGGTCACCTGAACCAAATCGGGTGTCAACCGTAAGAACGGTGGTTGCATAGTGGTCAAAGACAGGACCTTGTGCCAGACCAAAAAATCATAAGGGTGAGCTTTACTATTGCTCCTACCAAGGATAGTAATTGCGTCCAATACGTTATAGACCATAATTAAAAGCATGTCAGGGGACATTGCCTTAACAGTTGCTTGTTCAACGCTTTCCTTTACAACCGGACGGTAGTTTACCGAAAGGTAATATACGGGACAAGTGAACTGGACGTGTTGCTTTCCAAATACAAGGTTAGCAAGTGGGTGATACAAAACCATAAGTTTTGAGCTAAAATTTTCAAATCTGAAACCCACCAAACCCACAAAAATATTTTGCAAACACCGGTGAAGGGTTATTCCGGAAAACTTATCTAGGGTAAAAACTAGATTTAATTTTCAAAAGATCAAATGTTTTCATAAAGATCTAATTTCCTTAATGGATCTAAATTTTTATAGTCATGTGGGACTGTAAACCATATCGTTACTACCATTGTTTATACCGCCGTATAGAAATCACTGATGTACAAAGTGTGAAGAATAAAGAAGTGATTCTAGTATTTCAACACGATATTGCTTGAGGACAAGCAACGCTTAAGTGTGGGAATATTTGATAATGCTAAAAACGAACATATATTTCATAGCATTATTCCTCAAGAAAGACAAACTTTTAGTTGCAATTGTTCTATTTACAAGTGAGATTCGTTTAAATAATAAAAGGTGAAGACAAAAGACAGATTCGATGAATTAAAGACGCAAACGACCAAAAAGCTCAAAAGTACAAAAGACAATAAAAAAAGGTTCCAATTATTGACAAGAAACGTCTCGAAATTACAAGAGTACAAGATTCAAAACGCAAAGTACAAGATATTAAATTGTACGCAAGGACGTTCGAAAATCCGGAACCGGGACCAGAGTCAACTCTCAACGCTCGACGCAACGGACTAAAAATTACAAGTCAACTATGCACATAAATATAATATAATATTTAAATAATTCTTATAATTATTTAATATATTATATTTATATTTAAAACCGTCGGTAAACAAAGAGCCAAGCTTGTGTGAGCTGTAAAAGTAAACTCCGCGACTCGCGGAGTTTGAAGGCCAAAATGACCGCGAGTCGCGGAACCCCAATTTCAGAAACTCCCTATAAAGCTCGCGCATTCTGATCGTAAAAAATAATCTTTTTCTTCTCCTCATTCATACGTAAAATATATATATATATTTATAATTTATATTTTAATTTTAATTATAATTCTAATAATAAGGGTATGTTAGCGAATGTTGTAAAGGTGTAAGTCGAAATTCTGTCCGTGTAACGCTACGCTATTTTTAATCATTGTAAGTTATGTTCAACCTTTTTACATTAATGTCTCGTAGCTAAGTTATTATTATGCTTATTTAAAACGAAGTAATCATGATGTTGGGCTAATTATTAAAATTGGGTAATTGGGCTTTGTACCATAATTGGGGTTTGGACAAAAGAACGACACTTGTGGAAATTAGACTATGAGCTATTAATGGGCTTTATATTTGTTTAACTAAATGATAGTTTGTTAATGTTAATATAAAGATTTACAATTGGGCGTCCCTATAAATTACCATATACACTCAATCGGACACGATGGGCGGGGTATTTATATGTACGAATAATCGTTCATTTAACCGGACACGGGAATGGATTAATAGCCACTAGAATAATTAAAACAGGGGTGAAATTATGTACAAGGACACTTGGTATAATTGATAACAAAATATTAAAACCTTGGATTACACTTAATCAACATCCTGGTGTAATTATTAAACAAAGTATTAAAATCTTGTTACAGTTTAAGTCCCCAATTAGTTGGAATATTTAACTTCGGGTATAAGGATAATTTGACGAGGATACTCGCACTTTATATTTATGACTGATGGACTGTTATGGATAAAAACCAGACGGACATATTAAATTATCCAGGACAAAGGACAATTAACCCATGGGCATAAAACTAAAATCAACACGTCAAACATCATGATTACGGAAGTTTAAATAAGCATAATTCTTTTATTTCATATTTAATTTCCTTTATTTTATATTTAATTGCACTTCTAATTATCGCATTTTTATTGTTATTGTATTTAATTGCAATTTTAATTATCGTACTTTTTAATTATCGCAAGTTTATTTTATCGCACTTTTATTATTCGCAATTTCATTATCGTTATTTACTTTACGCTTTAATTTAAACCTTGTATTTATTTTTAACATTTTACATTTAGGTTTTAACTGCGACTAAAAGTTTTAAAATCGACAAACCGGTCATTAATCGGTAAAAACCCCCCTTTATAATAATAATATTATTTATATATATATATTTGTATTTTTATAAAAGTAAACCAATATAGCGTTGAGCTTTGTTTAAAAAAGATTCCCTGTGGAACGAACCGGACTTACTAAAAACTACACTACTGTACGATAGGGACACTGCCTATAAGTGTTGTAGCAAGGTTTAAGTATATCCATTCTATAAATAAATAAATATCTTGTGTAAAATTGTATCGTATTTAATAGTATTTTCTGTAAAAATAAGCTATTTTATATACTACTCTGCTAAAACATCAGAATCATATTAAGATATTGATACACTTGATTAATTATGTTAAATGATAAGTAAATATATTATTAAGTGTATTAACAATGAAATACATATGTAAAAATAAGACTACTAACTTAATGATTTCGAAACGAGACATATATGTAATGATTATCGTTGTAACGACATATAACTGTATATATATCATACTAAGATATATTATATATCATAATATCATGATAATATAACAATTTAACATCTCATTTGTTATAATAAACAATGGGTTAACAACATTCAACAAGATCGTTAACCTAAAGGTTTCAAAACAACGTTTACATGTAACGACTAACGATGACTTAACGACTCAGTTAAAATGTATATACATGTAGCGTTTTAATATGTATTCATACACTTTTGAAAGACTTCAAGACACTTATCAAAATACTTCTACTTAACAAAAATGCTTATAATTACATCATCGTTCAGTTTCATCAACAATTCTACTCGTATGCACCCGTATTCGTACTCGTACAATACACAGCTTTTAGATGTATGTACTATTGGTATATACACTCCAATGATCAGCTCTTAGCAGCCCATGTGAGTCACCTAACACATGTGGAAACTATCATTTGGCAACTAGCATAAAATATCTCATAAAATTACAAAAATATGAGTAATCATTCATGACTTATTTACATGAAAACAAAATTACATATCCTTTATATCTAATCCATACACCAACGACCAAAAACACCTACAAACACTTTCATTCTTCAATTTTCTTCATCTAATTGATCTCTCTCAAGTTCTATCTTCAAGTTCTAAGTGTTCTTCATAAATTCTAAAAGTTCTAGTTTCATAAAATCAAGAATACTTCCAAGATTGCAAGTTTACTTCCAAGTTTTCTAAATCCATTCCAAGTAATCATCCAAGATCAAGAAACCTTTGTTACTTACAGTAGGTTATCTTTCTAATACAAGGTAATAATCATATTCAAACTTTAATTCAATTTCTTTAACTATAACAATCTTATTTCGAGTGGAAATCTTACTTGAAATTGTTTTCGTGTCATGATTCTGCTTCAAGAACTTTCAAGCCATCCAAGGATCCTTTGAAGCTAGATCTATTTTTATCATTTCCAATAGGTTTATCCAAGGAACTTGAGGTAGTAATGATGTTCATAACATCATTCGATTCATACATATAAAGCTATCTTATTCGAAGGTTTAAACTTGTAATCACTAGAACATAGTTTAGTTAATTCTAAACTTGTTCGCAAATAAAAGTTAATCCTTCTAACTTGACTTTTAAAATCAACTAAACACATGTTCTATATCTATATGATATGCAAACTTAATGATTTAAAACCTGGAAACACGAAAAACACCGTAAAACCGGATTTACGCCGTCGTAGTAACACCGCGGGCTGTTTTGGGTTAGTTAATTAAAAACTATGATAAACTTTGATTTAAAAGTTGTTATTCTGAGAAAATGATTTTTATTATGAACATGAAACTATATCCAAAAATTATGGTTAAACTCAAAGTGAAAGTATGTTTTCTAAAATGGTCATCTAGACGTCGTTCTTTCGACTGAAATGACTACCTTTACAAAAACGACTTGTAACTTATTTTTCCGACTATAAACCTATACTTTTTCTGTTTAGATTCATAAAATAGAGTTCAATATGAAACCATAGCAATTTGATTCACTCAAAACGGATTTAAAATGAAGAAGTTATGGGTAAAACAAGATTGGATAATTTTTCTCATTTTAGCTACGTGAAAATTGGTAACAAATCTATTCCAACCATAACTTAATCAACTTGTATTGTATATTATGTAATCTTGAGATACCATAGACACGTATACAATGTTTCGACCTATCATGTCGACACATCTATATATATTTCGGAACAACCATAGACACTCTATATGTGAATGTTGGAGTTAGCTATACAGGGTTGAGGTTGATTCCAAAATATATATAGTTTGAGTTGTGATCAATACTGAGATACGTATACACTGGGTCGTGGATTGATTCAAGATAATATTTATCGATTTATTTCTGTACATCTAACTGTGGACAACTAGTTGTAGGTTACTAACGAGGACAGCTGACTTAATAAACTTAAAACATCAAAATATATTAAAAGTGTTGTAAATATATTTTGAACATACTTTGATATATATGTATATATTGTTATAGGTTCGTGAATCAACCAGTGGCCAAGTCTTACTTCCCGACGAAGTAAAAATCTGTGAAAGTGAGTTATAGTCCCACTTTTAAAATCTAATATTTTTGGGATGAGAATACATGCAGGTTTTATAAATGATTTACAAAATAGACACAAGTACGTGAAACTACATTCTATGGTTGAATTATCGAAATCGAATATGCCCCTTTTTATTAAGTCTGGTAATCTAAGAATTAGGGAACAGACACCCTAATTGACGCGAATCTTAAAGATAGATCTATTGGGCCTAACAAACCCCATCCAAAGTACCGGATGCTTTAGTACTTCGAAATTTATATCATATCCGAAGGGTGTCCCGGAGTGATGGGGATATTCTTATATATGCATCTTGTTAATGTCGGTTACCAGGTGTTCACCATATGAATTATTTTTATCTCTATGTATGGGATGTGTATTGAAATATGAAATCTTGTGGTCTATTATTACGATTTGATATATATAGGTTAAACCTATAAATCACCAACATTTTTGTTGACGTTTAAAGCATGTTTATTCTCAGGTGAATACTAAGAGCTTCCGCTGTTGCATATTAAAATAAAGATTTGGAGTCCATGTTTGTATGATATTGTGTAAAAACTGCATTCAAGAAACTGATTTCGATGTAACATATTTGTATTGTAAACTATTATGTAATGGTCGTGTGTAAACAGGATATTTTAGATTATCATTATTTGATAATCTACGTAAAGCTTTTTAAACCTTTATTTATGAAATAAAGGTTATGGTTTGTTTTAAAAATGAATGCAGTCTTTGAAAAACGTCTCATATAGAGGTCAAAACCTCGCAACGAAATCAATTAATATGGAACGTTTTTAATCAATAAGAACGGGACATTTCAGTTGGTATCCGAGCGTTGGTCTTAGAGAACTAGAAAATTTGCATTAGTGTGTCTTATCGAGTTTGTTAGGATGCATTAGTGAGTCTGGACTTCGACCGTGTTTTCTTTAAAAATGATTGCTTAACATTTGTGTTGGAAACTATATATTATTAACATGTATATATTATGTGATATATTAATCTCTTAACATGTTTGATATTGTGTGATAGATGTCTACCTCTAACACAAATCCCATTGACTCACCTAATAATAACGAAGAGTCGAATATATATTGGACTGATTCACAAGTTCCCGAAGAAGAACCGGAAGAAGAATCAGAACCGGAAGAAGAATCAGAACCGGAAGAGGAGGAACCGGAGGAGGAAATAGAACCGGTGGGGGGAAATAATAAAACGGTTAAGCAAAAGAAAATCCTCAACCAACCGACCAAGGTTAATTATGGTCAATGGTGTTTCCGCCAAGGAAGCAAAATATTGGGAGGATTACCAATTCTCCGATGAATCGGATTCCGACGAGAATTCCGATGATGTTATAGAAATTACCCCAACTGAATTTAAAAAGGCAAAAGAAAATAATAAGGGAAAAGGCATAAAAATAGAGAAATCTAATTCCAACCCCGATGAACTTTATATGTATCGTCAACCCCCGAAGCCCTTAAGTTGTAACAATGACCCGGGAACCTCTAAACCACCAGGTTTTTCTAAACCGTTGTGAAAAACGACAGCTCGTATTAGGGGAACATCATATATCCCTAGAAACTTGGCAAAACGAACCAAAACCGAAGAAAAAGAAACGAGCGAGTCAGAATAAGATAGTTGTATTCGTGTGGTGTAATATATGTAATATATTGTGCTTATGCTTTATGGTATATGTAAAAATTGCTTGTATTAATAAGTATTTTTTTTTTATGAATCTAACTCTTGTCTATTTTACAGTATAAAAACACAAAATGGATAGACAACCCAATATTTTAAGAGACCTACCCGGAGACATGATTGATGAAATCTTGTCTAGAGTCGGTCAGAATTCTTCGGCACAACTATTTACGGCGAAATCAGTTTGTAAGACATTCGAAGAACGTTCCAAGAATGTCTTGGTTTATAAGAGACTTTCGTTTGAAAGATGGGGGATATCACATTGGGAAACCCATAAGTTACGATGTGTTTACTTTGATGCATATATTGACGGGAACTCAAATGCTATTTTACGCAACGGGTTTAAAAATTATTTTGACTCAATGTATCCGAATATAGGACTTCATGATTTAGAAAAAGCGGCTAATATGCAACATAAAGAAGCATGCTATGCTTACGGGTTAGTAATGTTCGCTTCTCACCAAAGTGAGAAAAAGAACATCGGGCTACAACTATTAAACAAAACGTTCCCACAAGTGACGGAGTCGGTAATTGGGGTAAGAAATGAGGTTTTTAGGTTATTACGAGACTGTTGGTCATTACGTAACCCTCGTCCCTTTGACGACGTTACAACACGCTGTCTTATCAACGGCCATAACGGTTATGTTCCACAAGACCAAGGATGGGAAGTAGTCCTAGTAAAACCAGAATGCATGACTTGTTTCTGGACGTATGAATTACGTGTCTTTATTGCCTTTGCTGAACGACTTGTGTACTAGCTAGAATTATCTTCACAACTATCTTGTATCAAAGTTATTGTGTGCTATATTTCATACTTTATGTAAAATAAGCGGTATTGTAAGTTTGTAAAATATTGTATAAAAGTTTGAACGCGAAATATTATTATAATCAGTTTTTCATATAGAATTGTAGTAGTTGAATTGTATATTAGCTACTAAGTATGAACTTAACGGGTAGGTACTACCCGAATTTAAACTTATAAAACTCTAATATGAAGAAAAAGCTTTTATAAATGAGTTCATATTATGCTACGAAATACTATTAACTACTCTTAATATTCTGTATGATTAACTTGTTCCATTTGACTATTTTGAAGGAAATGGCACTGATTACTCGACACACCGTGAATATGAATGAAGAGGAATTCCGTACTTTTCTAGCTTCAAACATAGCCGCAGTACAGGCTGCGCTACATACCAACAATAACCTTGGATCTAGCAGTACAGGAAATCGTGTAGGATGCACCTACAAAGAATTCACTGCCTGTAAACCTTTGGAATTTGATGGAACCGAAGGACCGATCGGATTGAAACGGTGGACCGAGAAGGTCGAATCGGTGTTTGCCATAAGTAAGTGTACTGAAGAGGACAAAGTGAAGTACGCTACGCATACCTTCACAGGTTCTGCGTTAACATGGTGGAATACCTATCTAGAGCAAGTGGGACAAGATGATGCGTACGCACTACCGTGGTCAGCATTCAAGCACTTGATGAACGAGAAGTACCGTCCCAGAACTGAGGTCAATAAGCTCGAGACAGAACTTAGAGGGTTACGAACCCAAGGATTTGATATTACCACGTACGAAAGACGATTCACAGAATTGTGCCTATTGTGTCCGGGAGCGTTCGAAGATGAGGAAGAGAAGATCGACGTGTTTGTGAAAGGATTACCGGAAAGAATCCAAGAAGATATAAGTTCACACGAGCCCGCCTCCATACAACAGGCATGTAGAATGGCTCACAAACTAGTGAACCAGATTGAGGAAAGAATTAAAGAACAGACGGCTGAAGAGGCCAATGTGAAGCAAGTCAAAAGAAAGTGGGAGGAAAACAGTGATAAGAATCACCAATACAACAACAACAGCAATTAAAATAATAATCGCAACAATTATCCCAACAATCGCAACATCAATCGCAACTACAACAAACGGCCCAACAGCAACAACAGCAACAACAACAACAACAACAACAACAACAACAACAACAACAACAACAACAACAACAACAACAACAACAACAACAACAACAACAACAACAACAACAACAACAACAACAACAACAACAACAACAACAACAACAACAACAACAACAACAACAACAACAACAACAACAACAACAACAACAACAACAACAACAACAACAACAACAACAACAACAACAACAACAACAACAACAACAACAACAACAACAACAACAACAACAACAACAACAACAACAACAACAACAACAACAACAACAACAACAACAACAACAACAACAACAACAACAACAACAACAACAACAACAACAACAACAACAACAACAACAACAACAACAACAACAACAACAACAACAACAACAACAACAACAACAACAACAACAACAACAACAACAACAACAACAACAACAACAACAACAACAACAACAACAACAACAACAACAACAACAACAACAACAACAACAACAACAACAACAACAACAACAACAACAACAACAACAACAACAACAACAACAACAACAACAACAACAACAACAACAACAACAACAACAACAACAACAACAACAACAACAGCAACTACAACAATCATCCCAACAACAACAACAACAACAACCGCAACAACAACAACAACAATCAGAAGCAGCTATGCCAAAGGTGTGAAAAGTATCACTCGGGGTTCTGCACCAAATTTTGCAACAAATGTAAAAGAAATGGTCATAGCGCGGCGAAGTGTGAGGTCTACGGACCAGGGGTTAACAGAACGAAAGGAACAAATGGTGTCGGAACGAGTAATGGCGGAGCAAGTAGTTTCGGAGCAAGTTATGCCAATGTAGTTTGTTATAAATGTGGAAAACCGGGCCACATTATTAGAAATTGCCCGAACCAGGAGAACACGAATGGACAAGGCCGCGGAAGAGTTTTCAATATTAATGCGGCAGAGGCACAGAAAGACCCGGAGCTTGTTACGGGTACGTTTCTTATTGACAATAAATCTGCTTACGTTTTATTTGATTCGGGTGCGGATAGAAGCTATATGAGTAGAGATTTTTGTGCTAAATTAAGTTGTCCATTGACGCCGTTGGATAGTAAATTTTTACTCGAATTAGCAAACGGTAAATTAATTTCAGCAGATAATATATGCCGGAATCGAGAAATTAAACTGGGTAGCGAAATATTTAAGATTGATTTGATACCAGTAGAGTTAGGGAGTTTTGATGTAATAGTTGGCATGGACTGGCTGAAGAAGGTGAAAGCAGAGATCGTATGTTATAAAAATGCAATTCGCATTGTACGAGAAGAAGAAGAACCCTTAATGGTGTACGGAGAAAAGGGCAACATGAAGCTACATCTTATTAGTAATTTGAAGGCACAAAAACTAATAAGAAAAGGTTGCTATGCTGTTCTAGCACACGTCGAGAAAGTACAAACTGAAGAAAAGAGCATCAATGATGTTCCCGTCGCAAAAGAATTTCCCGATGTATTTCCGAAAGAATTACCGGGACTACCTCCACATCGATCTGTTGAATTTCAAATAGATCTTGTACCAGGAGCTGCACCAATAGCTCGTGCTCCTTATAGACTCGCACCCAGCGAGATGAAAGAACTGCAAAGCCAACTACAAGAACTATTAGAACGTGGTTTCATTCGACCAAGCACATCACCATGAGGAGCTCTGTTTTGTTTGTCAAGAAGAAGGATGGTACATTTAGGTTGTGTATTGACTACAGAGAGTTGAACAAACTTACCATCAAAAACCGTTATCCACTGCCGAGAATTGACGACTTATTTGATCAACTACAAGGCTCGTCGGTTTATTCGAAGATCGATTTACGTTCTGGATATCATCAAATGCGAGTAAAGGAGGATGATATTCCAAAAACTGCTTTTAGGACGCGTTATGGTCATTACGAGTTTATGGTTATGCCGTTTGGATTGACTAACGCACCAGCTGTGTTCATGGACCTTATGAACCGAGTGTGTGGGCCATATCTTGACAAGTTTGTCATTGTTTTCATCGGTGACATACTTATTTACTCAAAGAATGATCAAGAGCACGAAGAACATTTGAGAAAAGTGCTAGAAGTATTGAGGAAAGAAAAACTGTACGCTAAGTTTTCAAAGTGTGCATTTTGGTTGGAAGAAGTTCAATTCCTCGGTCACATAGTGAACAAAGAAGGTATCCAGGTGGACCCGGCAAAGATCGAAACCGTTGAAAAGTGGGAAACCCCGAAAACTTCGAAGCATATACGTCAATTTTTAGGATTGGCTGGTTACTACAGAAGATTCATCCAAGATTTCTCCAAAATAGCAAAACCCTTGACTGCATTAACGCATAAAGGGAAGAAATTTGAATGGAAGGATGAACAAGAGAAGGCGTTTCAATTATTGAAGAAAAAGCTAACTACGGCACCTATATTGTCATTGCCTGAAGGGAATGATGATTTTGTGATTTATTGTGACGCATCAAAGCAAGGTCGCGGTTGTGTATTAATGCAACGGACGAAGGTGATTGCTTATGCGTCTAGACAATTGAAGATTCACGAGCAAAATTATACGACGCATGATTTGGAATTAGGCGCGGTTGTTTTTGCATTAAATACTTGGAGACACTACTTATATGGGGTCAAAAGTATTATATATACCGACCACAAAAGTCTTCAACACATATTTAATCAGAAACAACTGAATATGAGGCAGCGTAGGTGGATTGAATTGTTGAATGATTACGACTTTGGGATTCGTTACCACTCAGGGAAGGCAAATGTGGTAGCCGACGCCTTGAGCAGAAAGGACAGAGAACCCATTCGAGTAAAATCTATGAATATAATGATTCACACTAACCTTACTACTCAAATAAAGGAGGCGCAACAAGGAGTTTTAAAAGAGGAAAATTTAAAGGATGAAATACCCAAAGGATCGGAGAAGCATCTTAATATTCGGAAAGACGGAACCCGGTATAGGGCTGAAAGAATTTGGGTACCAAAATTTGGAGATATGAGAGAAATGGTACTTAGAGAAGCTCATAAAACCAGATACTCAATACATCCTGGAACGGGGAAGATGTACAAGGATCTTAAGAAACATTTTTGGTGGCCAGGTATGAAAGCCGATATTGCTAAATATGTAGGAGAATGTTTGATGTGTTCTAAGGTCAAAGCTGAACATCAGAAACCATCAGGTCTACTACAACAACCTGAAATCCCGAAATGGAAATGGGAAAACATTACCATGGATTTCATTACTAAATTGCCAAGGACTGCAAGTGGTTATGATACTATTTGGGTAATAGTTGATCGTCTCACCAAGTCAGCACACTTCCTGCCAATAAGAGAAGATGACAAGATGGAGAAGTTAGCATGACTGTATTTGAAGGAAGTCGTCTCCAGACATGGAATACCAATCTCTATTATCTCTGATAAGGATGGCAGATTTATTTCAAGATTCTGGCAGACATTACAGCAAGCATTGGCAACTTGTCTAGACATGAGTACTACCTATCATCCACAAACTGATGGGCAGAGCGAAAGGACGATACAAACGCTTGAAGACATGCTACGAGCTTGTGTTATTGATTTCGAAAACAGTTGGGATCGACATCTACCGTTAGCAGAATTTTCCTACAACAACAGCTACCATTCAAGCATTGAGATGGCGCCGTTTGAAGCACTTTATGGTAGAAAGTGCAGGTCTCCGATTTGTTGGAGTGAAGTGGGGGATAGACAGATTACGGGTCCGGAGATAATACAAGAAACTACCGAGAAAATCATCCAAATTCAACAAAGATTGAAAACTGCCCAGAGTCGACAAAAGAGCTACGCGGACAGTAAAAGAAAAGATATAGAGTTTGAAATTGGAGAAATGGTCATGCTTAAGGTTTCACCTTGAAATATCTCATAAAATTACAAAAATATGAGTAATCATTCATGACTTATTTACATGAAAACAAAATTACATATCCTTTATATCTAATCCATACACCAACGACCAAAAACACCTACAAACACTTTCATTCTTCAATTTTCTTCATCTAATTGATCTCTCTCAAGTTCTATCTTCAAGTTCTAAGTGTTCTTCATAAATTCCAAAAGTTCTAGTTTCATAAAATCAAGAATACTTCCAAGATTGCAAGTTTACTTCCAAGTTTTCTAAATCCATTCCAAGTAATCATCCAAGATCAAGAAACCTTTGTTACTTACAGTAGGTTATCTTTCTAATACAAGGTAATAATCATATTCAAACTTTAATTCAATTTCTTTAACTATAACAATCTTATTTCGAGTGGAAATCTTACTTGAAATTGTTTTCGTGTCATGATTCTGCTTCAAGAACTTTCAAGCCATTCAAGGATCTTTTGAAGCTAGATCTATTTTTATCATTTCCAGTAGTTTTATCCAAGGAACTTGAGGTAGTAATGATGTTCATAACATCATTCGATTCATACATATAAAGCTATCTTATTCGAAGGTTTAAACTTGTAATCACTAGAACATAGTTTAGTTAATTCTAAACTTGTTAACAAATAAAAGTTAATCCTTCTAACTTGACTTTTAAAATCAACTAAACACATGTTCTATATCTATATGATATGCTAACTTAATGATTTAAAACCTGGAAACACGAAAAACACCGTAAAACCGGATTTACGCCGTCGTAGTAACACCGCGGGCTGTTTTGGGTTAGTTAATTAAAAACTATGATAAACTTTGATTTAAAAGTTGTTATTCTGAGAAAATGATTTTTATTATGAACATGAAACTATATCCAAAAATTATGGTTAAACTCAAAGTGGAAGTATGTTATCTAAAATGGTCATCTAGACGTCGTTCTTTCGACTGAAATGACTACCTTTACAAAAATGACTTGTAACTTATTTTTCCGACTATAAACCTATACTTTTTCTGTTTAGATTCATAAAATAGAGTTCAATATGAAACCATAGCAATTTGATTCACTCAAAACGGATTTAAAATGAAGAAGTTATGGGTAAAACAAGATTGGATAATTTTCCTCATTTTAGCTACGTGAAAATTGGTAACAAATCTATTCCAACCATAACTTAATCAACTTGTATTGTATATTATGTAATCTTGAGATACCATAGACACGTATACAATGTTTCGACCTATCATGTCGACACATCTATATATATTTCGGAACAACCATAGACACTCTATATGTGAATGTTGGAGTTAGCTATACAGGGTTGAGGTTGATTCCAAAATATATATAGTTTGAGTTGTGATCAATACTGAGATACGTATACACTGGGTCGTGGATTGATTCAAGATAATATTTATCGATTTATTTATGTACATCTAACTGTGGACAACTAGTTGTAGGTTACTAACGAGGACAGCTGACTTAATAAACTTAAAACATCAAAATATATTAAAAGTGTTGTAAATATATTTTGAACATACTTTGATATATATGTATATATTGTTATAGGTTCGTGAATCAACCAGTGGCCAAGTCTTACTTCCCGACGAAGTAAAAATCTGTGAAAGTGAGTTATAGTCCCACTTTTAAAATCTAATATTTTTGGGATGAGAATACATGCAGGTTTTATAAATGATTTACAAAATAGACACAAGTATGTGAAACTACATTCTATGGTTGAATTATCGAAATCGAATATGCCCCTTTTTATTAAGTCTGGTAATCTAAGAATTAGGGAACAAACACCCTAATTGACGCGAATCCTAAAGATAGATCTATTGGGCCTAACAAACCCCATCCAAAGTACCAGATGCTTTAGTACTTCGAAATTTATATCATATCCAAAGGGTGTCCCGGAATGATGGGGATATTCTTATATATGCATCTTGTTAATGTCGGTTACAGGTGTTCACTATATGAATGATTTTTATCTCTATGTATGGGATGTGTATTGAAATATGAAATCTTGTGGTCTATTGTTACAATTTGATATATATATAGGTTAAACCTATAACTCACCAACATTTTTGTTGACGTTTAAAGCATGTTTATTCTCAGGTGAATACTAAGAGCTTCCGCTGTTGCATATTAAAATAAGGACAAGATTTGGAGTCCATGTTTGTATGATATTGTGTAAAAACTGCATTCAAGAAACTGATTTCGATGTAACATATTTGTATTGTAAACCATTATGTAATGGTCGTGTGTAAACAGGATATTTTAGATTATCATTATTTGATAATCTACGTAAAGCTTTTTAAACCTTTATTTATGAAATAAAGGTTATGGTTTGTTTTAAATATGAATGCAGTCTTTGAAAAACGTCTCATATAGAGGTCAAAACCTCGCAACGAAATCAATTAATATGGAACGTTTTTAATCAATAAGAACGGGAAATTTCAATATGATGGCGCACATCCACAGGTAGAACGAGATCAGGAGCAAGGTAATGCGGGTGGAGGAAACCAGATGACAGATGTACAAAGAATAATGGCCCAAAGTGCATACAATCAGGCTATGCAACGTGAGTTTCAGGCTTGGCAATATCATCAAGAATATATCAAAGCCTATTTAGCCTCCTAAGGTAGGAACTACATTCCTACTGACCTGGCCTATTTTCCTCCATGGACCGACGATACACGACCACTTTTCCTACATATGACCCATTTCAAGCGTATCAAAACATATACCACGAACCTTGGAACCCCTTCTGGTACAATCAGAATCAACCCTAATTTTCTTAGTTTTATTTATTTTATTATTTGTAATGTTACTACTTTTAATATTTATTTTGGTATTGTAATAGTTTTTATAGTTTTCTAATGTTTTAAATATTAGATTTTATAAATTTTTGAACGTGGGGCGATATACCCAACTTCAAAAAAAATATATATATATATATATATATATATATATATATATATATATATATATATATATATATATATATATGTATGTATGTATGTTTGTAGTTTATCTTATGTACAAAACAGGGTAAAACAGCGCACTTTCAAAGACTGGCATTAAGTTCAGCAAAAGCTATTAATTTTGACGACAAAACGAAAAACAAATGTGATATAACAACTGCAGGATGTTTGACCAAATGATGTGCATCATTTATCATTCAAACAAACAACAATATGTTTGGAAACTTTGGTAAAATTTAATCATTTTTCTACGCTAATCATCCTCAATAATTTAAATTGTTACTGATTTCTTGCAAATGAGGGCATTGCAAGATCTTAAGTGTGGGAAAGGATTAAATTCTTTCAGTTTTAAACATTTGACTTATACACTTGGTTTAATAGCCACCGTTAAATTTTGCTAGTAAAGCAGTAGTTGTATTAGAATCTAGTGCTCTCTGATAATAAAGAACAGCTCTAGTCTTATATACTGACTACCCACTTCTAGTAAAATTTTTAAAATTTTTTAACTAAATAACTCAAAATCATGTTTATACATATTTATGAACGACAAAACTAGGTGTTAACACCGAAATTATTGTTATCTCGGAAAGAATATAAATTGAGAAACAACCCAAAACGCTTGAATTCATTTAAAATGGAATAGAAGAGAATAAAAAGGCAAAGAAAGAAAAAATAAAAGCCAAGTGTGGGAAATATTTACCAAGTTATTTAAAAAACATATCACATATTTTTGTACAAATAATTGAAGATACTTTTGTTTTGGACAATATTAATCAGTTTTACCAAGTTTATTGTAATATAAATGGAATTTAAAAGGAAGTAAAGCCTTCCGAGAAAAAGAAACGCGCTTCTTGATTTAAGTCAGGAAGTTGTTGTCCAGATCAGTTGTAGAGTTTACGAAAAACCTTGAAAAGTTTTCTCGAAAATCAGCTGGAAATTCACGGACCTCAGCATCAAACAGGGTCACCAAGTGGTCAGACTTATCCTAACCATGAGAGGATCTGTCTCGTACAATTGGGGGGGGGGGGGGAACGTGCAAATTAGCTTATAAGAATAATGAATCAGATCCCTAGAAAGGATAATCTCCTTAAAGATTAAAATCAGCTTTTAAGCCTGATATTACTCAATCCTTGAGATTGACCTTAAAGATTGAGAATTCAAACTCATGGAATTCGATGATATCTAAACTAGATCTTGAACGAGAAAATATTTTGATCAAAATTACAAACCGATTTATTTTCTAAAACCCTATTTTCAATGCGTTCATTACCATTGAACGTAAAATCCTAGGAATTCACCTGGAATTCATTAGGTCACCTGAACCAAATCGGGTGTCAACCGTAAGAACGGTGGTTGCATAGCATGGTCGAAGACAGGACCTTGTGCCGGACCGAAAAACTATAGGGTGATCTTTGCTATTGCTCCTACAAAGGATAGTAATTGCATCCGACACGATGTAGACCATAATCAAAAGCATGTCATTAGACATTGCCTTAACAGTTGCTTGTTCAACGCTTTCCTTTACAACCGGACGATAGTTTACCGAAAGGTAATATACGGAACAAGTAAACTGGATGTGTTGCTTTCCTAATACAAGGTTAGCAATTGGGTGACACAAAACCATAAGTTTTAAGCTAAAATTTTCAAATCTGAAACCCGCAAAACCCACAAAAACATTTTACAAACACCGGTGAAGGGTTATTCCGGAAAACTTATCTAAGGTAAAAAAAATAGATTGAATTTTCAAAAGATCAAATGTTTTCATAAAGATCCAATTTCCTAAAGGATCTAAATTTTCATAGTCATGTGGGACTGTAAACCACAATGTTACTATCATTGTTCATACCGTCGTATCAAAATCACTGATGTACATAGTGTGAAGAATAAAGAAGTGATTCTAGTAAAGCTATATTCAAGTTCTATATTGCTTGAGGACAAGCAACGCTCAAGTGTGGGAATATTTGATAATGCTAAAAACGAACATATAATTCATAGCATTATCCTTCAAGGAAGACAAGCTTTTAGTTACAATTGTTCTAATTTCAAGTAATTATTGTTTAAATAATAAAAGGTGAAGACAAAAGACAGATTCGATGATTTGAAGACGCAAACGACCAAAAAGCTAAAAAGTACAAATTACAATCCAAGTGGTTCAAATTATTGATGAGAAACGTCTAAAAATGATAAGAGTACAAGCCGCAAAAAGCAAAGTACAAGATATTAAATTATACAAAAAGGCGTTCGAAATCTGGAACCGAGACCTGAACCAACTATCAACTTACGACTCAACGGACCTGAAATTACAAGTTAACTATGCACAAAAATATAATATAATATATAATTAATTATATATATATATATTATATTATAAAATAATCAGCAGCCCACGTTTAATTCATTTGGTGAGCTGGAATCCAAAGCTCCGCGACTGCGGAGCTGTGAGGAACAAAACTGTAACATCCCGCCTTTTTCCATTTTCTTTTCCGTTATACTAATTTAAACTCCGTTATATGTTTATAACATCTCCCGTTAATACGCGTTTTAAAATATTCCGTTTAGGTAATTTTCGCACCCGACTACAAACTCGAGGGACTAAAATTGACACGGGGCAAACTAGTTGACTAGGTCACCTAGTCCACCCCAATCACCACCATTCAACCATCTCCATCTCTCTCTCTTTCTCTCTAGCAAGAACACACACACAATTTCCAAATTCATTCAATCATCATCTAAATTCGATCTAGGAGGCTTACAACAAAATAAATTACATATTCGTGATCCTCTCTTCATCCTCTTCATTTTGGTACCAACTTCATCTCGTTTGGGTAACATTTCTAAAACTCTAGATTTCTCTAAATTCGTGTTTTTGACTTGAAATGGTGTTAGTTAGTGTCTATGGCTCATTGTGATGTCGTGTGTGTAATTTATATGCTCGATCTCGTTGTTTTAGTGTAACTAGCATGAACTTGAATTTTGGTGTGTTGTTCTTGAATTTTGGATGATCATATGTTGTTAGATGTTAAAAGTTCATGTTCTAATTGTGTTACTAGTATCACTAGCTTCAATTTGATGTGTAGGTTGCTTTAGAAAAGTTCATGAACTCGATTTATGATTTTGGTGAATTTGGGTTAGGGTTTGATGAACTTGAATGGACTTTTGATACATTGAATGCCATGGATTATGGTTGGTAAGTGTTTAGTTAGATTGTATGCTTGATTACCTTCGAAACGGCATATCATTCATGTAAATTGGTTGCCCGAATCATTGAATTGCATTTATGAACTTGTATGCGATTAATGTTGAGCATTAGATGCGGTTTTGGTTGTTATAATAGGTAGATTGATTGATGAAATGTGTTTAGTTGTCTTCCTCGTCAAATTACCTTCCCAACGGTATAAAATACTTGACTTGATTGTTTGCGGATCATAAATTGTGTTTATTTGATTTTTGGTTCGTGCACTTAGGAGTTCTGCATCAGACTTGAAATCCAACCTGGACGCCGTCCAGATACTTGGACGCCGTCCCAGTATTCAAAGCTGGACGCCGTCCAGAAAGTCTGGACGCCATCCCAGCCTTCAAAGCTGGAAGCCGTCCAGAAAATCTGGACGCCGTCCAGATGCACTGGCAGGCTACTGTCCTCGTTGGTCATTTTTCGGAAAATGTTTGCTATGCTATGGACCTCCGATTCACATGTAACTTGTTCTAACATGATTATATATGATTAAAAACCTCAGAAAAATAGTTCGGGACCCGACCCGAACGTGTTGACTTTTTCGTTGACTTTGACCGACCAAAGTTTGACTTTTTTTCAAACTTAACCAAATGATTATGCAACATTCCTAACTTGTTTCTATACTTGTATCTTGCATGAAACTTGACAAATTGATTCACATGCTACGTAATCGAGTCGTAACAAGCCATAGGACTAATTGAACATCTTTGACCTTTTGTGTTTACCGTTGTTGATACGACCTATTTGTTTAGGTCAAGACTAGCATTGTTCTTTGCACACGTTTACTTGTTGAAGTACTTTACTACTCGTGCACTCAAGGTGAGATCATAGTCCCACTTTTACTCTTTTTGAACTTACATTTGGGATGAGAAAACATAAACATTTCTTTTACTAAGTGAACACAAGTACAGGAAAACAAACATTCTACATACGAGTTTAGAACAAAATCCTCAATTCGATTATCATTAGTTACACTTGACGGGTGTAAGCGAGAACTTATGTTGTATGGATCCATATGGGTTTGACAAACCCTCATTCAAACGGTTCGCTACCGTTTACGAATGAAATATATTTTCGAGAAACAGTGTATGTTCTAGCACTAAGTGATGGGGTTCAATGGAAGGAATGTTAAGCATTGATAATTGGGTGCTCGTGAAACAAACTTTTGGAATGTATTACTATTATCTCATTGTTGCAAATCTTGTGGTTCACTTGTACTTACTTACTCAAACCTATGATTTCACCAACGTTTTCGTTGACAGATTTCTATGTTTTTCTCAGGTCCTTGAACGATACATTATACATGCTTCCGCTCATTATTTTGATACTTGCATTGGATGTCGAGTATATATGCATACATGGAGCGTCTTTTGGCTACTTTTAAATTGTGTCGCATAAGTTTCACTTGTACTTATAAATTTGTAACGTAACTTGTGGTGGAACTATTCTTGTAAACTTTGAACAATCTTTACATTTGAAATGAATGCGACATATCTTTTGGTCAAACGTTGTTTTAAAGACTTATGACCACGTAACGGGACCTAAGTAGACGGCGCCGTCAAACATGATTTGGTCGGGTCGCTACAAAAACTATAGCGATCGCGGAGCTACACAGTGCAAAATGGGCCTATAAAAGCCAACGCATTCGGACGATAAACACACCCCTTTTTCTTCTTTCTATCTACGATATATATATATATATATATATATATATATATATATATATATATATATATATATATATATATATATATATATATATATATAATTTTAATTTTATTTTAAGTTTAATAATAATAAGGTTATTGTAGCGAATGTTTTAAGGTTTTGTAAGTCGAAACTCTGTCAGTGTAATACTACGCGATAAATACTCATTGTAAGTTATGTTCAACCTTTTTAAATTAATGTCTCGTAGCTAAGTTATTATTATGCTTATTTAATCCGAAGTAATCGTGATGTTGGACTAAATATTAAGACTGGGTTATTGGGCTTTGGACCATAATTGGGGTTTGGACAAAAGACCGACACGTGTGGAAATTGGACTATGGGCTATTAATGGGCTTTATATTTGTTTAACTGAATGATAATTCGTTAATTTAATATAGAGAATTACAATTTGACGTATCTATAAATAACCACATACACTCGATCGGATACGATGGGCGGGATATTTATAAATACTAATAATCGTTCATTTAACCGGACACGGGAATGGATTAATAGTCAATGGACTCATTAAAACAGGGGTGGATTACATACAAGGACACTTGGTGTAATTGTTAACAACGTATTAAAACCTTGGGTTACACGCAGTCGATAACCTGGTGTATTCATTAAACAAATTATTAAGACCTTGTTACAGTTTAAGTCCCCAATTAGTTGAATATTTGACTTTGGGTATAAGGATAATTTGACGAGGACACTCTCACTTTATATTTATGACCGATGGACTATTATGGACAAAACCATATGGACATATCGAATAATCCAATACAATTAACCCATGGTAATAAATTAAAATCAACATGTCAAACATCATGATTACGGAAGTTTAAATAAGCATAATTCCTTTATTTTATATCTCATCACACTTTTATTTATCGTCATTTTATTTATCGTACTTTAAATTATCGCACTTTTAATTATCGTACTTTTATCGTCATTTACTTTACGCTTTAAATTAAGTCATATTTATATTTAATATTTTACATTAGGTTTTAATTGTGATTTAAGTTCTAAAATCGACAAACCGGTCATTAAACGGTAAAACCCCTTTTTATAACAATAATAATATTACTTATATATATATTTTTATACAAATATAGTTTAAAATAAATATAGCGTTAAACTTAGCCAGCTCCCTGTGGAACGAACCGGACTTACTAAAAACTACACTACTCTACGATTAGGTACACTGCCTATAAGTGTTGTAGAAAGGTTTAGGTATATCCATTCAATAAATAAATAAATAACTTGTGTAAATTGTATCGTATGTAATAGTATTTCGTAGTAAAATATAATCTATTTCGTACTACATCTAGCACACATCAGTACCATATTGACTTCAGGTAGTAATAAAGTTTCAATCTTTAATCTTTGTTATGCTTATGGAATTGCACTTAAATGTAGTTTAACTAATTAATTTTACTTTTTGAGAACAGGAAGGTTGTTATTTGATGAAAATCGCTTTCTAATGAGAGTGTGTCCAAATGAATGGAAAGGAAACAACGGATTATATGCATCAGGGATCTAAATGAAAGTATTAGTATCCATATAATGGCCCATTTCATTTGTTGACATTACAACCCAACTGTTACTATCTATTATCTATGTACAGCTTCTATTTTATGCCACATATATGGCAACTATGTGCAGCAACTTAAGTAACACAGCGTAGTACCAAACATGCCGCAGAAACGCGCGGCTGGCCTTTTGCTAGTTTGAATCAATATATGTGTTTAATCTTGTATTTTTAATTGCATATATATTTGAAGAGACTTTATGTTACCTATAATTTATACTCTGTAATTCTTTATATTCGAATAAGATTATGTTTAATTGTGTCATTGTGTAACGACCCGACTTTTTCGACTTGTATTTGTGCTTGTTACTTTCTGCGAAACTGTGTATTTGTGCGTACTGAGCTATATTATATTCTGGGATCTTATTTCATGATTAATTACTTTCGTTAATACCTTACAACGTGCCATGAAGTACTTAGTTACTTAACTTGATCCTTGAATGCTTTTATGACCGTTAGTTTCACTTGACGTTTAAAACGAGCTATGCATTTTGTTACACGTTTGACTTTGGTCATAATTGAAATATTATGACTACGTAATACTAATTGTTATTTTATAATGACAATTACTTGGGCTTTTGGTTGCTTAATTACGCTTAGTAATTTACTTATGCTCACTAGTTAGTCTTGTTGGACTTTGTACCTTGTTGGACTCAAGCCCACCCTACTCTAGGTAATGGAGTATTTAATTAGCCCAATTTTAATAAGTTTATGACCCATATAAATGTAAGACAAATGCCCATTTATTAGAGGGAACATACTAGCATTTTTTTTAACCATAATCACAATTGTTGCATGGGATCCCAACATAAGCACCAACTTTAGACAACCATTAACCAAAAAGTAAAAGTTTGTACCCCTTGTCCCCCCCCCCATGGCCGACGGTCACCACCATCAAACCACCCCATCACCTCCTATAAATTCCATGCTAATTCCTCACATTTCACACTTGATCTCATTCACAAATTACACACACTTACTCTCAAATTCTCTCTCTAGTCTTTCTCACTCTAAAAAGTGTAATTTTTAAATTTTCTTCTTCTTCTTCTCTTCTCATTGTCGACATCATCATCATCATCATTAAAGTATCTAGCTTTTTAGTTTTTTGATCTTGTTATATCTTGTAGATTCAAACTTGGGTTTGAATCCTTCAAGAACATGAAAGATTCAAGCTTTCTAGCTTTGAATCTTCATTTACTTGTTCAATCTAGGTTTTCTAGCTTATGATTCCTTTATTTTGTTATAAAGATCAAAAATTGTGTTTATGATCTTCATGTAACTTGAAGATCTAGCCATTTGCTTTAAGGATCTTCAAGAACATTAAAGATCCAAGCTTTCTAGCTTAGGATTTCATTATTTTGTTAAAGATCTTAGCTTTTTAGCTAATGGTCTCATTACTTTTACTAGATCTTAGCTTTCTAGCTTATGGTCTCATTAATCTTGTAAAGATCCAAGCTTTCTAGCTTAGGGTTTTCTTAATACTTGAGATCTAAGTTATTATTGTAGATCTCACTTACTTGGAACCTTTTTGTGATTGTTGTGATGATAAAGATCAAGTCTTTATCATCTCACATGATGTAGATGCATAAACTTGTGTAAAAAGGACAAAGGTTGAAGCTTTATTGGGTTTATGCAATAAAGAGGCAACCTTGATGTTCAAAACTTGTAGAATGATAGCTTTTACTCTTAGTTGTGTGTTAATAGTTGAAACTTGGTCAAAGTAATGCTAAAACATCAAAGAGTTGTACACTTGAAGCTTACACGCATCAAGGATGAGAACCGTGATGAGCATCAAGCACCAAGAAACCCACCGGAGCACTTATTTGCTGTTTTTCGGGGTTTGATCAGACTCCTGAACTTCTAAAAAATTGATTTTCAGATAGTTCGTTTCAAGTAGATGACTCTTCGTTTACGCCTCGTCTAAATCCGATATACGGTTTAGGATTTATAGCTTTCTGAAAGTCACTACGCCTTTGTAATGACGTGCTGAAAATTCTGACCTACTCACACTTAAACCGTCGCCACGGTCAAACGAAGACGAGTTAGGTTCTGAAAATTGGATAGCGGTTAGAGAACTCACATACGGAGCCTTGACCACTGACCTCGCGTCCTATCGTTTTATATAGAGGTCGTAGCAGCTGTCCGAAATCAGCCTTTTGTTTCGTTCTCTATTCTTTTTGAAAACTTACTTCATCTTTTACGAATGATGATGACGATGATGATGCTTAGGACTTTACTTACATACTTTTAAACATTTTGGGACAATATACTGATTTAGTAACCTTTGACTTAGGTTGACGACCTTTCGGACCGACTTACTACCTGCATACTTTTCATATCGACTTTTACTGCTTATTCACTGCGAGTTATAGCTTCCCTTTTTACTTTACTATTTTTGGGACTGAGAATACATGCGCTTTTTATATTTTACATACTATAGACGAGTACTTAAACTTTACATATGTGTGGGTTATATAACGGCACAAAGTTTCCCCTTAGCACGGTAACGTTTAATCATTGGTTTTTGAACCGGTGAACGCGAATATTAGATATGGATCTGTAGGGTTTGACATTCCCACTCGGGCTAGTCGCGCTAGCATTTAAAGGGTGTTTGATACTTCGAGAACATAGGCACTCGCCAAGTGTACTTTTAGGGGGTGATACTATTATTACGTTAAGTTAGTTACCGGGTGCCCACGGATAAGCATATACTTTTCATACTATTTTGGATACGAAATCTCGTGGTCTACATTACATTACTGAATACAAAGTATAGCTCACCAACATTCGTGTTGACCTTTTAAGCGTGTATTTCTCAGGTGCTTAGACGTTGTTGCTTCCGCTGTTAGACTTGCTGTCTTGGTGTTATAGACTTGGTATTATAGAGTCGTTGTGTTAGACTTCCGCTGCATTAGTTAGAGATGTCTCAATCATGGAACTTTTATCTTGCATTCACAACTTATGTTATTTGAATAATGGCTTGTAATGACCTTTGTGTCACGTTATCTTTTGTAAAACGTTATCCTTTTTAATGCAAAACTTGTTTTAAAACAGCATGTAGTATTATACAGTGTAATGGACATGTCGTTGACGATTCGTACATGATGGTTTTGTACGGGGCGTCACATTTGGTATCAGAACATCGGTTATAGGGAATTAGGTTGCATTAGTGAGTCTTGACTGAGCCGAGTAGGATTCGCTAATAGGACTAATCTACAACTTGCTCATTTACTTGTTACTGCTTACTACTGCTGCATGCTAATTCTTACCTTTACTGCTATGTGAACTTGTTGTATGCTGCTACTTTCTCGCTACTGCATGCTACTATCTGTCTTGGATTGCATGTTACTTTTGTTTAATACTATTACGATTTCCATGCTATGTAATGCTAGGATGCTGTAGTGCCTGATTACGTGCTTGCTATATGTCTTACTGACATGAAAAAAGTTATTTTTCCTTGTTCAGATGTCAGACATGCCGCCCATGACCTTTGACTTCGAGAGTGACTCGGATACGCCTGCTACTTCACTTACTATTGTTGCTGATTCACCGCTACCCTCCGGCGACTCTGGCAATTCTTCTTCTGGAGATAGTGGACACGCGCTTGATCCGATGGACGTCTCAGAAGGAGACAAGGATCCCGAGGAGATTCCAGCTCCACCCAGCCCTAGACTCCCGGAGCCACAGCACCATTCCGGTGGTACTGTGATCCCTGGGGGAAAGGGAGACGGTCCCTTCCGTAACGAGCATGGACATTGGGCTAGATGCACCGCTGACGGACGTATCGTACCAATTACACCTGGCAGATATCGACTTATGACCACCGGCCAGACACATCCACCCATACATGATGTACCTGCACTACCTTCCGACGATTCAGACGGTTCATCATCCGATGATACGAGCGAGGAGGATTCCGATGAGGATTCTGAGGAGGACTTCGAGGAGGAGCCCATGCAGCCACCCTCTACCCCACCGAAGAAGTGGTACCGCTTCGATGGTACTGTTATTCCAGGGGTTAATGGAGGTAACCCGTTCGTGAATGCACATGGACAGTTGGTTAGGGTCACCGCCCGTAAGAAGGTTGTACCGTATCCTGCCGATCCATTTGTGCGTAAGGGTGCCCGCTCAGAGCCATCTACTTCTAGTACTACATCTGTATCATCTGGACCATCTGCACCACCGGCACCATCCGCATCATCTGCACCACCTGCCCCACCAGCATCTCCTATCGTCGAGGAACTGGCGAGGGAAGTGCATGCCGTACGTGCTCGGGTAACTGAGCTCGAGGACCAGATGACCCACCTGATGGACATCATTTACCCACCCTCGCCCTAGGACTGTTGTATTATATTTCTTTATGTATTGTACGAACCTTATGCTGTTGTATGCGATTTTCTTACTATGAATGGAATTACCGTTGTTGATTTATTTTACGGCGTTTTATTACATATTGGTTTTTGTGCTATCTGCTGCTTGTTGCCATGCTTAGTTGTCGTGTACTGTGTTGTTTCCATGTTGTTTACAGTATGTCGTGACGTTGTTGGATTTTAACTTAAGTTGAAATTTTGTTTGGAAGATCGATGGCTAACGAAAGAGGTCCAAGAGAAATGCCCACCGCAGCACAGCTTGAGGAGATGATAGCCGCTCGAGTAGACGCAGCTATGGCGAATTCCAACCCTGCTCCAGCTCCACCGGCTAACCCGAACTTTCAAAATGGGTGTACTTTCAAGGAATTCCAGAGCTGCAAGCCCCACAATTTCAGTGGAACAGAATGGCTAGTTGGGCTGACGAGATGGTTTGAGAAGTTGGAATCTGTGTTCCGTGTGAGTAACTGCTCCGAAGGGAATAAGACTAAGTTCGCATCCTGCACTTTGTCGGATGGCGCTTTGACTTGGTGGAATACGCTCGCCCAGGCGCGAGGAATTGACGAAGCTTACGCTACACCATGGGAGGAGTTTAAGAGGGCTATGATCGAGGAGTACTGCCTCAGAACTGAAATTCAGAAAATGGAAGTGGAGTTTTGGGAACTGAAAGTTGTAGGAACTGATCTTGATGGCTATAACCGAAGGTACTTGGAGTTGGCGTTGATGTGCCCCACAATGGTTACACCTGAGTTCAAGCGGATGGAAATGTATCTGTGGGGACTCCCCAAGGACATTCAAGGAAATGTCACTTCTTCGAAACCATCGAATGTCCCAGAAGCTATGCGTATGGCGCATACCCTGATGAATCAAATTACCCGCCAAGATTCAGAGAAGGCGGAATCCGAATCGGGAGCTAGTTATGGGAAACGTAAGTGGGACGGAAGTAAGGGAAAAGGTTTTGACCAAAACCCGGCTAAGAGGTATGAGAATTTCAAGGGAAACAACGACTGGAGGAACCCTAACCCGAACCCTAGCTCTAACCCTAACTACATAGGTAGTCTTCCCCAGTGTAAGAGATGCTACAGGCATCACACTGGATACTGCAACGTAGTGTGTGAGATGTGTAAAAGGACTGGACACATCGGCAGAGATTGTAAGATCACCGCCCCAGCTGTGAGGACAAACCCAAGTGGACTAAGGAAGTGCTTTGAGTGCGGTCAGCAGGGCCATTTCAAGAATGAATGTCCTAACAAGAAGAAGGATGGCAGGCCAGCACGTGGAAGAGTCTTCAACATGAACGCCAGAGATGCCCGTGAAGATCCTGACTTGGTTACAGGTACATTCACTATCAATAACCTATTAGCTTCTGTCCTGTTTGATACCGATGCTGATAGGAGTTATGTATGTAGACACTTTTGCTCTAAGATAGATTGGTGGTTAGTGCCTTTGAATGAGAGTATACTTGTTGAGGTAGCCAATGGAAAACTTGAGAAAGTTGACCAAATTGGCCGAGGAGGTATTATAAACTTAGCGGGTGAGGATTTCGAGATTGATTTTATACCCATTAAGTTGGGGAGTTTTGATGTGATAGTCGGTATGGACTGGTTGTCCAAGGTAAGAGCAGAAGTTGTTTGTGGAGAGAAGATTCTTCGCATACCTCACGAAGAAGGAGAGCCACTAATTGTTTATGGAGAGATATGTAGCCCGAAGCTAAACCTTATTAGTTGCATGAAGGCACAAAAGGTTATGAAAAAGGGACGTTTTGATGTTCTGGCGCATGTGAAGAAACTAGACACTGAGGAGAAGAGTGTGGATGAAGTGCGAATTGTGAACGAATTTCTCGACGTCTTTCCGAAAGAGTTTCCTGGATTACTGCCGCCGAGATCAGTGGAGTTTTAAATCGATCTAGTGCCAGGAGCTGCACCTGTAGCTCGCGCACCTTATCGACTTGCACCTTCCGAACTGCAAGAGTAGCAGAGTCAACTGCAGGAACTACTAGACCATGCATTTATCCGACCGAGTTCATCGCCTTGGGGCGCACCTGTTTTGTTCGTGAAGAAGAAGGACGGATCTTTCCGTATGTGTATCGATTATAGTGAACTGAACAAGTTGACGATCAAGAATCGGTATCCCCTTCCTAGAATTAATGATCTTTTCGATCAGCTACAAGGATCCAGCGTTTACTCCAAGATCGATTTGCGATCAGGTTATCACCAGTTGAGGGTGAAGGAGAGCGATGTAATGAAGACTACGTTTAGAACCCGTTATGGTCATTATGATTTTCTTCTGATGCCATTCAGTTTAACTAACGCACCTGCCGTGTTTATGGATCTCATGAATCGCGTATGCAATCCGTACCTGGACAAATTCGTTATCGTATTCATAGACGATATCCTAATCTAATCCAAAAGCGAAGAAGAACATGAGCAACATCATCGACTCATGCTTGAACTCTTGAGACAAGAGCAACTCTATACCAAATTCTCCAAGTGTGAATTTTGGTTGAAGGAAGTTCAATTTCTTGGTCATATTGTGAGCGATCGGGGTATCAAGGTTGATCCCGCGAAGATTGAAGCCATCAGCAAGTGGGAAACCCCCACTACTCCTACTCATATCCGCCAATTTTTAGGCCTCGCCGGTTACTATCGTAGATTCATCGAAGGTTTCTCTTTGATTGCGCCTCCTTTGACCGCGTTAACTCACAAGGGGAAGAAGTTTGTTTGGGAAACCGAGCAAGAGTCGGCATTCCAAACCCTGAAGCAGAAGTTAACCACCGCTCCTATTCTATCCCTTCCCGAAGGCAGTGATGACTTCGTTGTGTATTGCGATGCCTCCCGACAAGGTTTTGGGTGCGTATTGATGCAATGGAAGAAGGTTATTGCTTATGCGTCTCGACAACAGAAGATTCACGATCAAAACTACACTACTCATGATCTTGAGCTTGGAGCCGTTGTTTTTGCATTCAAACTGTGGAGACACTATCTGTATGGAACCAAGAGTACTATCTTCACCGATCACAAAAGCCTCCAACACATCTTCGATCAGAAGCAATTGAATATGCGACAGCGACGGTGGATCGAGACGTTGAACGACTATGACTGTGAACTTCGTTACCACCCTGGCAAGGCAAATGTTGTAGATGATGCCTTGAGCTGAAAGGAAAGAATGGTACCACTTCGTGTTCGAGCCTTGAATGTCACCATTCACACGAATCTCAATAGCCAAATCCGTGTAGCTCAAGAGGAAGCTCTCAAGAAGGAGAATATTGCTCAAGAGCACTTGAACATTCTCGTTTCTCGATTCGAGGTCAAAGAGACTGGACTCCGATACTTTGCCGGAAGAATCTGGGTGCCTAGTTATGGGTATTTACGAAGCTTAATTCTAGATGAAGCCCACAAGTCAAGTTATTCGATTCATCCAGGAACTGGTAAGATGTACCACGACCTCAAGGTTCAATATTGGTGGCCAAACCTTAATAAGGATGTTGCAACTTACGTCGGAAAGTGTTTAACTTGTTCCAAGATCAAAGCCGAACATCAGAGGCCATCCGAATTACTTCAGCAACCCAAAATCCCGCAATTGAAGTGGGAAGGAATAACAATGGACTTCATCACGAAGCTACCGAAGATGGTAGGCGGTTATGATACCATCTCGGATATCGTTGACCGTCTTACCAAATCTGCTCACTTCCTAGCCATGAAGGAAACTGATACGATGGAGAAACTTGCGCAAGAAGCTTTGGGAACACGTTTAGATATGAGTACTGCGTATCACCCACAAACCGACGGACAGAGCGAACGCACGATTCAAACCTTGGAGGACATGTTGCGTGCTTGTGTAATTGATTTCGGAAAGGCTTGGGAGAAGCATTTGCCGCTAGCTGAATTCTCTTACAACAATAGCTATCACGCGAGTATTAAGGCCTCACCTTTCAAAGCCTTGTATGGCCGCATATGTCGTTATCCTATCTGTTGGGCCGAAGTAGGTGAAAAGCTGATCACCAGACCCGAACTCGTCCATGAAACAACCGAGAAGATTGTCCAAATTCAAGCGAGGCTCAAGACGGCCCATGATCGTCAAAAGAGCTTTGCTGACCTTAAGCGTAAAGATCGCGAATTCCAAGTAGGTGACCGAGTGATGTTGAAAGTCGCACCTTGGAAAGGTGTAATCCGTTTTAGAAAGTGTGGGAAGCTAAATCCACGATATATTGGTTCTTTTGAAGTCTTGGAGCGTATTGGACCCGTTGCTTACCGTTTGGATCTTCCGACTCAGTTGAGTGTTGTTCATCCCACTTTTCACGTATCGAATCTGAAGAAATGTCTTGCTGAACCAGAACTCGTCATACCACTCAAGGAGCTTACGATTGATGACAAACTCCACTTCGTGGAAGAACCTGTTGAAATTATAGACCGTGAGGTCAAGACCTTGAAACACAACAAGATTCCAATCGTCCGAGTCCGTTGGAATGCTAAACAAGGACCTGAGTTTACTTAGGAGCGAGAGGATCAGATGATGCAGAAGTATCCTCACCTCTTCACAACTCTACCACCTACCTCAGCTTAAAATTTAGGGACAAAATTTTCATTAACAGGTGGGTAATGTAACGACCCGACTTTTTCGACTTGTATTTGTGCTTGTTACTTTCTGCGAAACTGCGTATTTGTGCGTACTGAGCTATATTATATTCTGGGATCTTATTTCATGATTAATTACTTTCGTTAATACCATACAACATGCCATTAAGTACTTAGTTACTTAACTTGATCCTCGAATGCTTTTATGACCGTTAGTGTCACTTGACGTTTAAAACGAGCTATGTATTTTGTTACACGTTTGACTTTGGTCATAATTAGAATATTATGACTACGTAATACTAATTGTTATTTTATAATGACAATTACTTGGGGCTTTTGGTTGCTTAATTATGCTTAGTAATTTACTTATGCTCACTAGTTAGTCTTGTTGGACTTTCTACCTTGTTGGACTCAAGCCCACCCTACTCTAGCTAATGGACTATTTAATTAGCCCAATTTTAATAAGTTTATGACCCATATAAATGTAAGACAAATGTCCATTTATTAGAGGGAACATACTAGCATTTTTGTTAACCATAATCACAATTGTTGCATGGGATCCCAACATAAGCACCAACTTTAGACAACCATTAACCAAAAAGCAAAAGTTTGTACCCCTTGTCCCCCCCCCCATGGCCGACGGTCACCACCACCATGCCACCCCATCACCTCCTATAAATACCATGATAATTCCTCACATTTCACACTTGATCTCATTCACAAATTACACACTTACTCTCTAATTCTCTCTCTAGTCTTTCTCACTCTAAAAAGTGTAATTTTTAAATTTTCTTCTTCTTTTTCTTCTTCTCTTCGCATTGTCGACATCATCATCATCATTAAAGGATCTAGCTTTTTAGCTTTTTGATCTTGTTATATCTTGTAGATTCAAACTTGGGTTTGAATCCTTCAAGAACATGAAAGATTCAAGCTTTCTAGCTTTGAATCTTCATTTACTTGTTAGATCTAGGTTTTCTAGCTTATGATTCCTTTATTTTGTTATAAAGATCAAAACTTGTGTTTATGATCTTCATGTAACTTGAAGATCTAGCCATTTGCTTTAAGGATCTTCAAGAACATTAAAGATCCAAGATTTCTAGCTTAGGGTTTCATTATTTTGTTAAAGATCTTAGCTTTTTAGCTAATGGTCTCATTACTTTTACTAGATCTTAGCTTTCTAGCTTATGGTCTCATTAATCTTGTAAAGATCCAAGCTTTCTAGCTTAGGATTTTCTTAATACTTGAGATCTAAGTTATTATTGTAGATCTCACTTACTTGGAACCTTTTCGTGATTGTTGTGATGATAAAGATCAAGTCTTTATCATCTCACATGATGTAGATGCATAAACTTGTGTAAAAAGGACAAAGGTTGAAGCTTTATTGGGTTTATGCAATAAAGAGGCAACCTTGATGTTCAAAACTTGTAGAATGATAGCTTTTACTCTTAGTTGTGTATTGATGGTTGAAACTTGGTCAAAGTGATGTTAAAACATCAAAGAGTTGTATACTTGAAGCTTACACGCATCAAGGATGAGAACCGTGATGAGCATCAAGCACCAAGAAACCCACCGGAGCACTTGTTTGCTATTTTTCGGGGTCTGATCAGACTCCTGGACTTCTGAAAAATTGATTTTCAGATAGTTAGTTTCGAGTAGATAACTTTTCGTTTAGGCCTCGCCTAAATCCGATATACGGTTTAGAATTTATAGCCTTCCGAAAGTCACTACGCCTTTGTAACGACGTGCTGAAAAATTCTGACCTACTAGCACTTAAACCGTCGCCACGATCAAACGAAGACGAGTTAGGTTCTGAAAATTGGATAGCGGTTAGAGAACTCACATACGGAGCCTTGGCCACTGACCTCGCGTCCTATCGTTTTATATAGAGGTCGTAGCAGCTGTCCGAAATCAGCCTTTTGTTTCGATCTCTATTCTTTTTGAAAACTTACTTTATCTTTTACGAATGATGATGACGATGATGATGCTTAGGACTTTACTTCTTACATACTTTTAAACCTTTTGGGACAATATACTGACTTAGTAACCTTTGACTTAGGTTGACGACTTTTCGGACCGACTTACTACCGGCATACTTTTCATATCGACTTTTACTGCTTATTCACTGTGAGTTATAGCTTCCCTTTTTACTTTACTATTTTTGGGACTGAGAATACATGCGCTTTTTATGTTTTACATACTAGACACGAGTACTTAAACTTTACATATGTGTGGGTTATATAACGGCACAAAGTTTCCCTTTAGCACGGTAACGTTTAATCATTGGTTTTTGAACAGGTGAACGCGAATATTAGATATGGATCCGTAGGGTTTGACATCCCCACTCGGGCTAGTCGCGCTAGCATTTAACGGATGTTTGAAACTTCGAGAACATACGTACTCGCCAAGTGTACTTTTAGGGGGTGATACTATTATTACGTTAAGTTAGTTACCGGGTGCCCACGGATAAACATATACTTTTCATACTGTTTTGAATACGAAATCTCGTGGTCTACATTACATTACTGAATACAAAGTATAGCTCACCAACATTCGTGTTGACCTTTTAAACGTGTATTTCTTAGGTGCTTAGACGTTGTTGCTTCCGCTGTTAGACTTGATGTCTTGCTGTTACAGACTCGCTGTGTTAGACTTCCGCTGCATTACTTAGAGATGTCTCAATCATGGAATTTTTATCTTGCATTCACAACATATGTTATTTGAATAATGACTTGTAACGACCTTTGTGTCATGTTATCTTTTGTAAAACGTTATCCTTTTTTGAAATTGTGATGTGGTCCAGCGGTTGGTGGTCTGCCTCCTTTAGGGGAGGTCAGGAGTTCGACCCCCGTTGGCTGCATAATAAAAACACAATTTCATCCCTGCCATGAAGTATTCACCCATGGCACCTTTCCCATATCGTTTTGGGGGGGGGGGGTGTAAAGGGGAGGGGGTTTTACTTGGTCGTGCCCTTGGATCGGTTTCAAGGTTTCCTCCCGGGCAGCGATGGGGGCGGGGTTTATCGCTGCATCGGCATAGTCAAAACGGGATATGATCGCAACGGGTGGTTAAAGTCCCCCTCGGGTGATCCCAATCGCTGTTCAAAAAAAAAAAAAAAAAAAAAAAAAAAAAAACGTTATCCTTTTTGAATGCAAAACTTGTTTTAAAACAGCATGTAGTATTATACCGTGTAATGGACCTGTTGTTGACGATTCGTACATAATGGTTTTGTACGGGGCGTCACACATTGTTTGTTCATTGATACATGTTTAATCAGACCCTTTGTATATATTTGAATAGGCTTGAAGTTAATTGATTATTTGAATACTTGAACAACCATTGTATTTATGTAAATAGTTGAGAATTGCTATAAACCTGTCATTTTATCGTTGTTTTTCTTAAAAAAAATTTGCCCCTAGTGATATGCAATTCTGGATCCGCTACTGCCCCCTAGGTGAACCCCAGCTTACTGATATCCAAAAAAGAATATAGAACTCGGCAACTCGCAATACATTATACCATATATCTTTCATTAGATTCACACACATAAATTAACTATCATGTTTGTTAATTTAAAAAGCCTACTACACCGTAAAAAAAATTTAGAGGCGTCAAATATGAAAATTGTCTTCTTTAATCTCTTATATAAAAAAAATTGGTATCTAGGACATAACTTTTTAAGGTAGTAATGGCCACCCTTGCCCTTCTTGACCTCCGTCCCCGAGCTTTACATATCCACACTATTGCAAGTTCATTAAAATTGTTAATTTTTACCCTTAAGACCACTTCTAACCCTGATTGTGACGTGAAGGTAAATGTTGCATTTTTTGGTGAAAAAATGGATGAGTATTAAGTTTGAGTAAAAAGATATTATGTGATGTATTTAAATATGATATGAATGCATGTGTTAAATTTTGATTGGGTATTGAAAAAACTAAAGATCCATTTGTTCCCGTTATCCACTTGACTAACGCTCCTTTTCCATCACGGATAATGCCCCGTTAATGTCGTTAGGGGCGATAATTTTGTTCCGCATCAGCAAATTAAGGCATTACTTTTTTCTGAAGTCCCGTTAGTGGTGGTCTTAGTTGAAATTATATTGAATCTTTTTTACGGAGTAACTAATTTTGAGATATCTAGACTCTAAAGAAAGAGTGTCGCGAGGATGTTATTGAAATACTCATGTGTACATCTAGGGTCGATATCAATTTGTAGCGGGTGTAAGGTGTTCATACTCACGCTTAACAATTATATTAATTAAGATTATTTATCAGTCAAAACAATATAAAAACCTCCTTAGTTTAATATTAAAACCTCTGGTAACACTCAGACACAGGATCTTTTTCGAATATATCATACAACTAAGCCACATCATTCAGCCAAAGGCTAGTTAATATATATGTCTATTTGTGAATGAGATATAAACTCATTCTCCTGTTATGTTCATTTTATTTCTAATCTCTCTAATCTATAATTAGAAAAAAATTATGATGCTATACACATTTGAAAAATCCTACATGTAAAAATTCGAGCCATTAGATGAGGAATGCAACTTTCAATCTCAGCCCTTTAAATTGATAATGACATCATTTAGGAAAATTAACAGCAGTTACACTACTTAATTACACTAATAACCTTAATTATATATCCATAATTACGTTATTATCGTTCAGCCCAATGCATTCAGCCTAATAGCCCGCCCATCCTGTACAAACCTATAACCCACTTCATAAAAAGTCCAGCCCGGTACCTTACATTTTATTACACTTTTTTACAAATTATTTATATTTATATTATTTCGACGCTAAATTAGGGCAACGATTACGTTTCAATGTCAAAATTTACACGTGTAGCTGAATCTCAATCCATGAAGTTCAGTCGTGTTGTTTTCGAATCGATTGCAGTCGTTTATGATTTCCAATCGATTATTAAACCCTTAAAACAAGGCAAGTATAAAGTTGATTCAGTATAACGGTACAGTTTCGATTGTTAAACATTGAAAACAATCCGAGTATTAGCCATTCAGCTAAGAAGATTTCTATGATATGGGTTGCAGGTAATGGAATTAATTATGTTTACACTCTGAAGCTAATTTAAGTACCTCAGGTTGTAGGCAACTATTTAAATTGGAATTTATTATTTTTTTCCCTTTCTGGTAAATAACTTTACTTAATACGGAGTAGTTTGATAACCTTTTTTGTAATTGATTTACAAGCCACGTTTTCTAATTCATTATTTCATTATGCCACATTTTTTTTTCAGTAACTGCATCATATTAACTGTATAACCCAGTCAACAAATAAGTCATTGGCGGTTTTCTTCGTGTGATCCAATTGGCACTCCACGATTTAGCAGTTGTGCGTGTGAAAAAACTGTTCCGTTCAACACCTATAAATAACCTTCCTCTCAGCATTATTCAATTCACTTTACACCTCTGTAATTCCATATTACTCTTCAGTTGTTTCTCTGACGTTTCTTTGAACATGGCTAGCAATCAAGACGTGTTTGCTCGTCTGAATCGTTTGACTATGAACGCTGCAGAAAGTGTCAGGATTCGGGTTAAGGTGTTTATCACGACATCACGTGGCCAGTAACTTACTTTAACAATCCGAGGGATGTTTCATGTCGTGAGGTGATACTTGTAGACTCTGAGGAACTAAAGTTAGTTTTAAAGGTAATTATAATTGCTATCTCATCTGTAGGATTAATTAGGGCAAATGCGGAAGGATCATATATTGTAACAAAGATTTATTAATCTTATATAGTCCTATGTATAATTGTTTTGATTCATAGGTCATTCGATAATACTTGTACTATTGCTTTCTATAGGTATAATCTTTTGTTTTGATTGATTATTAACGCTATTAACTTTCAGAGGCTAGGCCATGGCAACTCTTCTGACTTTTTATATTCATCGACCATTGTTTTGCAGGTGTTGAATTGTCATTTCTCTTTTCCATCTTTTATTTAAGTTTTGTTTTTTAGGATTTTAATATATAATGTGACGTGATTTGGTGACATGCTTTGAATATGAACAGGGACAATGCATGTTGAATAACATAATGGATGAGAAATGAAAGGTATGTAGTTTTCAACTGAATTTGACAGGTAATAAACTTTGGTTTGGAAACTAAAAAATTGCCATTTTTTTTCAAGTGGTCTTATGATTTACATGGTGAAATAGTGCAGGTTATAGGATTTATACAGAGTTAGACTCCATGCTAAAGATATGTATGCTAATTTGGTGAGCGGAATGTTTTAGCATATTACATTTTATTTTTCGTCCAATTGTAGGTAACCTTTATATAGTTGTTTGAAAGGTAAATGCATTCTGTTTTTATTTCAATTGTAGGAAACCTTTATAAATATCGTTTTTATCATATAATCATATATCATTTTGTTTAACACAAGTTTAAATGCCTATCAATGTCTTTGTTATTACTTTATAGTAATTTTTATTTTGTTGTTTTTCTGCTTTTAAATGTAGTTTTGTGATAATCACTATGCTTTATATGATGCTATATTTATTTCTATTTTTATTTAAGTCATAAACACTTCTGTTTTCTTGATGAAAAGCTATAAACCCACAACTCAGAAAGATATTAGCCCTTAATTAAGAAGAGCATTAGTATAGAAGTCTGAATTGGGAATATTTGAATTGGGAATATTGTACAAGAGAGTCTTTCATTGTGACTTTGTAAGGATACTTACCATTATCTTTTCCCTATATTCTTTTTTTTTTCTTCTTTTGTTTTATCTCTTGCTGATTGACTGATATAGATCACAAAGATGAAGAGGCCTTCCCATATTAGTGAGCTCAAATATGTTTAGTCCAGAAAGAATGATATAAGGTTATATTTTTCTAACGCATGAGTCCAGGGTATTAGCTCATTTTTTATACTTTTTTTTTGTAGGATATGTAATTTTAACTTATCTGCGCTCTTAACTAAAGGAGACAATTTTGACCTATTTACTTTCGAGTGGGTCATTTCTGTTAATAAAGATATATGTTGCAAAACTTTAACTATATAGGCAGCCCCCTCTAAAGTACAAACTAGTGGTTTATTTCTACTGCCAATTACACAGTTCAATTTTTTAATTTTGGTTTTTGTCCTTTGAGCAGAGGAGAGTTCTATATAATATAAAAGAAAATAAAAATAAGACATATATGATGAGAAAAAGGTTTTTTTGATTCTTTGTCTAATAACTTATTGAATTACTACTGGCTTATTGCTTTTCAATACTAACTATTGGTCACATGACATTAGAATCTTAGGCATTTTAAGTAGCTACTTCACATAAAATTAGGCCTTAGTTCTACATATAAGGTAACATCGTGCATGTTTTGACATACACCTCTACATGGCTTGGTAGGATGATGCTAAAAATTAGCCTATTTTGATTAGAATTGTATGGTTTTTAGAATTCTAATTCTTGTGGTTCTTTCTGTTGTGCAGCTAATCATCCCAAATCAGATGAATTTTATCATACCCAACTCCCAGCTTATGTTGTGCGATATAGTCATGTTTTTTTTTCGAACGGCATAAATTTATAAAAAATACTAGCGAGAAGCTAGAAAAAAAATACTAGCGATATAGTCATGTAGTTCCTTGGGCTGATTGGGGAATCATTTAAAGAGTTATTAGTTGCTTATTAATGTTAGTACTCAATTACTCATTACATATTGGTACTATGACTACCATATTGATTGTGGTATAATGTAACTTTTATTGATAGATTATATACTGTCATTTTATATAATTTTTTTTTCACACACTCGTGAATTCACTGGTCACTAAACTAGCGGGGACTTAAATATCAGTTTATAATTACTTTTATTTTTGCTGTTTTAGGATTTCCTTTACTTATTTATGGTGCAAATTGTTTAGGTTGTTTGCTACATTTCAGTACTTTGTTATAGTTTCTATAAACATTCCATTTCCCTGTTTGCAAGTTTTCCGTAATATATTAACTTTTTTTGAAGGATTTTTCTAACTTGTGCACATGATAATAACCATTAATAAAGTTAAATATTCCCATAAATAAATTTAAAAGTATTTAATAAACTTAAAAATTACTAAAAATAAATATATATTTAATGTAATATTTTCTCTACAAGGAAAGTTTGAACTTCATTAAGGATATTAACCTATGCCCCTATGGCACATATTAGCATATCCCTTTTTTGAATATATTAACTTGTCAAAAATATTCAGCTACACAAAATAAGAGGACATTAAATACACTATTGGTACAATACAAATTTTGTTATACTTCTTCCCAATATTATGATAAAAGATTATGAAAAAATAGCCACGAATGCGTGGATTATAAACTAGTTTTTATATCAAACCAAAACATTACTACGATTAGTTTTATGCGATAAACCAAATTACAAGCTTGTATTGTAATTTACTTAAGTAAATTGTTGACATAAGTGATATTTTTGTCATTTTCTCATCAAAAGGTCCAAATAATAAAATAAAATCTAAATAAAATTTGAACCGAATTTCCTTCATTTCCTATATAATCATGACCATTTTACACCATCGACGTCTTTTTTCTTGATACAACGAATTCGCTAATCGTTTTCATGTGGTTTCATTCGAAAGTAGTGTCACGTGACAAGTGACCCACCAAACACGTGAGTTTAACCGACCATAATAACTTATACCACGGCCCCACACAAAAAAAAGCCAACTGCCATGTATTTCGGGAACCTAATTACTACCGTAAATTCATAAAACAAAAAGCACGACGTCGTATCATTCCACACAAAAGTCGGCAAGCTATCTTAACACGTCTCATTAAATGCCACGTGGAGGTTTTTTTACTTTAATTAACCGGTTGCAAATTACTTGTTAGGCATGACAACCGACCATCACCAGTATCAACATTGGATGGGACCCAGTAGAGGGACAACCATTCACGTTCTGGTCAGACGTGGCATGATGTGAGTGGATAAGGACATTAGAGCATGACAGCGTGTCCCTCTCCTATTTTTGTGCTTTGCCTCAGTCGACACCTTCGTTACGGCATCTCTTCATGATTACTCATAATGCTTTTTAATTTTTTTTGGTTCTTTCTTCGTAGATTTATTCAAGTATGGTATTAAGCATTAACACGTACTGTATTACGTAAATTAGTATATTTATATTTATATATAAATATAAATATAAACGATGAATTATGAATTATGAACAAATTATGATAATGGAGTTTTATATATTATCTTCCTATATAATTTATGAACAGCAGGACGATATAGAAATGTATTTTATATAATAAAAATAATAACGAACAGTTAATAGTTAGCAAATTGAAGTATATTTTTCTTGATTTTTGTCCTTTGTTTAACTTAATTATTATGAATCATGATCCGATTAGGATGTATACAATATCTCTCTTTAAAAGTCAAATATATATGAAATAATAAGTACTCCCTCTAATAAGTTATCAAGATAAGCGAGGAGTAACTAGTAATCTCTAGAAGGGAAATGATATTTAATTTTATTTTATTTTCAATTTAATTAAACGTAGTTTTAATAGTTTGTCTTCAAAAAATTAAAACACAAATACTGCTTAGATAACCATAATCTTCAAACAACATAGGAAGTAATATTGTTTTATCTTATTAAGAAAAAACTTCAACATGAAGCTACCGAAAGCTTTACGAACTCTATTTTTTAACTACCAAAAAGAATAAAAACGAATGAATCCAATAAATCACTCTTCATCGTAAATGAAAATGACTATCATTTCAAAATCTCAAATGATCATCAATAAAATAGTTTCAAACAGCATACTATCACATGTTAATGCGTAAAATTAACTTCTAATCATTTTTTCTTAGATTTAAAAAATATAAAAAAAAAAAAAAAAAAAAAAAAAACCAACATCAAGATGAACGGTCATCTTCTCCAAAGCTCCAATCTCTAATCTGGTAAATTCAGTTCTTCTTCTTTCAATTATTCAGTCAAATATACATAATTTGTAACATCCCGCGTTTTTCCGTTAAATTTATTTTTAACACCGTCTTTTTCTTTTAAATAATACCTTTCGTTATTTAAATTCGTAGTTTCCGTTGACTAATGTTCATAATAATTCCGTCATTTAATTATAACATCTCTCGTTAACTTGCGTTTTAAAAATATTCGATCGGTTAAATCCCGCACCCGCTTTGAAACTCGAGGGACCGGAGTTGCCAAATGGGCAAACTAGTTGACTAGGTCAACTAGTCAACCCATTTCATCCATTCCATCATCTCCCTCATCCCTTTTCTCTCCATCTCAAGAACACACACACAAACCCATTCCATTCATTCATCATCTAAATTCAATCTTGGAAGCTCACAACAAATCCGATTACATATTTGGAATCCTCTCTTCATCCTCTACAATTTGATACCAACTTCATCTCGTTTGGGTAACATTTCTAAAACTCTAGATTTCTCTAAATTCGTGTTTTTGATTTGAAATGGTGTTAGTTAGTGTCTATGGCTCGAGTCTAACATGAATATATGTTTGGTTTGCTCGATTTGTTGTTTTTGGAGTAACTAGCATGAACTTGAAATGGGTGTGCTTAATCCTTGATTTTGGATGAGTTAATGTTGTTAGATTGTTAAAGTGCATGTTTTAATTGTGTTACTAGTATCACTAGCTTCGTTTTGATGCGTAGGTTGATTAAGAAAACTTCAAAAACATGAATATTGATTTTGTGATGTTTGACTAGGGTTTGATAGTTCTTGACATGAACTTTTGATGCTTGAATGCCATGGAATGTTAATTGTTAGTGATTAGTTGTAATGTATGCTTAATTACCTTCGAAACGGCATATCGTATGTGTAAATTGGATTCCCGAATCATAAAATACGTTTTACGAACTTGAAACTTTGAAAATAAACCTTTCTTGATCAATTGACGAGTTTTCGGTTATTGTAAATGATGTTTTTGATTGATGAGATGTGGTTAGTTGTATTCCTCGTCAAAATACCTTTTCGACGATATATGATAGGCATTATAAGTGTTTGCGGGTCAAGAATTGGGTTGGAAAAGGTTTTGGTTCGTGCACACTTGGAAAAACTGACCAGAATTCTCTGCCCAGGTAGTGGCGCGGCGCGCCACATCCCCGCGCGGCGCGCAGAATCGCCTGGCCAGATTCTGCTCACTTTGTCACATTTCACGCGAAATGTTTGACTAGCTACCAACCTCCGATTCACATGAAACTTGTTTTAATATACTTGTATATGAATATTTAGCATAGAAAAATAGTCCGGGACCCGACCCGAACGCGTTGACTTTTTCGTTGACTTTGACCAAGTTTGACTTTTAGTCAAACTTAACCAAACTTTTATACAATCGTTCTAACATGCTTTTGTACGTGATTCTTGCATGAAACTTGACAACGTGATTCACATGCTATACTATTCAAGTCGTATTGAGCCATAGGACTAATTGAACACATTTCACCCGACCTTGTGTCGTAACCGGTTAATTGATACAACTTATTTGTTTAGGTCAAGGCTAAGCAACATTCATGCACACGTTTACTTTGTGAAGTACATTTATACTCGTGCAATCAAAGGTGAGATCATAGTCCCACTTTTACTCTTTTTGAACTTATATTTGGGATGAGAAAACATAAACGATTCTTTTGAACTAAGTGAACACAAGAACGGGAAAACAAACATTCTACATACGAGTTTAGAACAAAAATCCTCAATTCGATTATCATTAGTTACACTTGCCGGGTGTAAGCGAGAACTTATGTTATATGGCCATATGGGTTGACAACCCTCATCTTTGACGGTTCGCTACCGTCTACGGATGAAATATATTTTCGAGAATCAGTGTTTGTTCTAGCACTAAGTGATGGGGTATACAATGGAAGGAATGTTAAGCTTTGATAATTGGGTGCTCGTGAAACAAACTTTTGGAATGTATTACTATTATTTCATTGATGCAAATCTTGTGGTTCACTTGTACTTACTTACTTAAACCTATGATTTCACCAACGTTTTCGTTGACAGATTTCTATGTTTTTCTCAGGTCTTGCACGATATGTGAAACATGCTTCCGCTTACTATTTGATACTTGCATCCGATGTCGAGTATACATGCATTTCATGGAGCGTCTTTTGACTTTACTTTAAACCGTGTCGCCTAGATTTCAATCGTATCTATAACGTTGTAACTTAACTTTTGGTTGAACAATTCTTGTAAACTTTGAAACAATCTTTATTTTGAAATGAAGGCGACATATTTTGGTCAAACGTTATCTTAAAGACTTATAATCAGGTAATGGGACCCACGTAGCCGACGCCGTCACTTGACGATTTGTCGGGGTCGCTACAGGTGGTATCAGAGCCTTGGTTGTAGGGATTTAGAGTTCATTTGTGTTCACCCCGAGTCATAGGGTACATAGGTGAATCTAGACTACAACCGGCATATAGACTGAAGTAGGAATTATTTGACTAATTGTGCATTTATACTCGAACTCTTCTATCATATCTAACTCGTATTCGATCTTGATCTTACGTTGATAAATTTTGTTGGTGCGCCACCTTGACTTTATGAAGTAATGTTAAATGCACATGAGAATCAGGGTAATATAATTTCCGGGATTATATTACGGTGATTCACATGGACGTTCCGACATTATGACATAGAGAATTTAAGGCGAGTCAAGGAAAAATTTTCTCTCTATCCTTATTCCATGCCACGGTTAGTATTGTTGAAAATACTAACCAACGATATTCTTGTCTCATGAAGGAACAATGGCTCACCAAGGTCAACACAATACTCCTCTCGAAACTCTAGAACAAGCTCTTCAACGAATGATAACCACCGCCGTGGGTACGGCCGTGGCCGATCACTTTTCTAACAACAACAATCATGGAGCCGGTAATTCAATCGAAGGTTGCTCCTACAAGAACTTCATGAAGTACAATCCTCCCACTTTCGATGGAACCGGGGGACCGGTTACTCTCACCCGATGGTTTGAACAAATGGAGACCGTTTTTAACACAAGCGGTTGTCGAGACCAAGATAAGGTCAAGTTTTCCACCCTCACTTTCACCGGTATTGCTCTCTCATGGTGGAACACGTATGTACAATTAGTGGGAAGCGATGAAGCCCACACACTCTCTTGGACCGAATTAAGAGAAAGAATGATCACCGAATACTTCCCGCGCGACGAGACTCGAAGGCTCGAACAGGGTCTAAGGAATTTAAAAACGGCCGGAAATGACCTCAAGGCTTATAATCAACGGTTTACCGAACTAGTCTCGATGTGTCCAATTCTCATGACTCCCGAATCCCTAAGAGTCGAACTTTACATGGATGGCCTCCCTAAGAGCATTCAACACAAGGTAATGACATCTCAACCCACTAACCTACAAGAGGCTTTAACAATGGCCCGCCAAGCCTTAGAAACGGTGAATGAAATGGAAGCACCGGCACCAATGGTCGAGAACCACCCGAGTAACAACAAAAGAACATGGGAAGCCTCTCAATCAAGCAACCACAACAATAACAACAACCCCGCCAAGAAGCCTTTTACCTCCAACGACAAGAGAGGCTATGCCGGAAAACTGCCTTTTTGTGACGAATGCCACAAGCATCACTTTGAAGGATGTGGCAGGTTTCGCCACCGGCGCCAAGGACCCGTCGCTCGAAAGATGCCCAACGCACACAGAACGGGTGCTTGCTTCGAATGTGGCCAACTGGGTCATTTTAGGAATGTGTGCCCAAATAAGAAAATCAACCCCAACGCACGCCGTTGAACCTTCGACATCGACACCAAGGATGCCCGGAACGACGATGGACTAGTAACGGGTACGTTTCTTCACAACAAACCGTATATTTCATACTTGTTCGATTCGATTACCGCTAGACGTTTTATAACCAAGGATTTGACTCATGCTCTTTATATTCCACCTCTTTCCCCCAGATACTACTTAGACGATTTAAGTGACCGACGGAAAAATATTGTGTGCCTATAAATTTTATTGGAGGAAATACGTTAAGACTTTTGACTTGACACCTATAGAACTAGGGAGCTCGGAACCTATTCGTAAAAAAAAAAAAAAAAAAAAAAAAAAAAAAAAAAAAATGTTTCCCCATCATCTTGTATAGATTATTGTGAACTGAGTAATTTTCGGTTGGAAACCGATACCCTCTCCCTCGCATCCATGACCTCATGATTATTTGCACGAATCCCGTATGTTCCAAATCGACCTCCGTTCCGGTTATCATCAATTGGGGGTTAAGTGAGACGATGTCTCCTAAGCCACTTTCCGAACTCGCAACGTTAGTTGTAAACCTCTCTTAGTACCGCTTGATTTATTTAGGGCTCGCCCGTATCCATAAACCTCTTAACTTATTTATAGACTAATCTGTTATCGTATTTATAGATGACATCTTAACTTATTTAAGTAAAGAAGGAAAACGAACAACATCACCATCTTACGCTCGAACTTTTGAGAAAAGAGCAACTCTATACCAAATTCTCCGAGTGAGAATTTCTGTTGAACGAAGTCCAATTTTCTAGACCATGATGTCAATGGTCAAGGCATTACAATCAATCTCGAAATCAAGCCACATGTAATCAGGAAACTCTACCAACTCGGACTTGTATTCGTAAAAATCTTAGATCTCGTCTGTTATTACCGAAGATTCATTTCTGACTTTTCTCGTGTTACACTACTTTTAAACTCGTTAACTCACTAAGGAAAACTCTAAACCTCTCCGTGTTCGAACCTTGAGCGTGATTCTTCACACCAACATTTCTAGTTAAAATCGTATAGCAACAGAGGGAACTCGAACATGGAAATATTTTTATTTGAACGCCGAAAGGCATACTCTCTCAAAAAAAAAAAAAAAAAAAAAAAAAAAAAAAATTCGTTATTTTACACGAAGAATTCGAATACTAAATTGTGGACCCGAGCAAACTTCTCGTCATCACGTACCACACTACATACCTCTGTTATTTCACCGTTACCGTCTGATATTACTGGAAATTAAGATAACACGCAATCCAACGATACTTCACTCTTCTTTGACTTAACGCCCTTGTGTTTCTGATAATCGGTCAACTATTATTCAACCCCGAACTATACAACTACGTGTACTACCTCGTTTCTCTTTCAGACTTCGACTTTTGACAACTAGAGGCACGTTATGGCAACCTCGAGATGTAAACTCATCCTATTCTAAGTCCTCATTTCACTACTATCTTTACCGTTCGCATTTCCGTTTAAAGAAACTCCTTGTAACATTTCTCCATGGATAGAGAAACTCCTCATATTACATAAGTATTCGCCACGAGGGTGAATAGTCCTAACGAACATTTTTCGAACCCTAACTAACTTGTTCAAACGTATCTTAAGAGATTCTTTTCCAACACGGTGTATCTTTGTCAATTATTCTGTATCGAAATACTCGTTTCACTTCTAGTTTTACAAGAAACCTTGGGAACCTGCTTAGACATGAGTACCGCGTACCACCCACAAACTGACGAACCGAGCAAACGAACGATTTACGTCTTGGAAAGACATCTCACAAACTCGTATTGTCACCTATAGTAGATCACTCTTACAACAGTAGTTACCACTCGTGTGTTCACGCGCACTTTTCGAAACCTTATATGACCGCTAATGTCATACCCCTGTTCATTTAACCAAAGCATCAACCACCGAAATCTGAACTCCATCAAGAAACAACAATTGAGATCGTTCAAGTCCGAGAAGGGCTCGAGACAACCCATTGTCGCCAGAAGAGTTATACCAAACTTAGAGGAGAACCTCACAAATCCCAGTGTGTAACCGCGTAATATTGAGAACCCGCACCTTGGAAGGGTGTAATCCGTTTCGGGAATCAGGGAAAGTTAAACCCGCGACATGTTAACCCTTTTGAAACCTTGGGGCGTATTGGAACCGCTCCCTACCGTTTAGAACTTCCGACTCAATTAAGTTTCCGTTTACCCTACATTTCGTGTAACAAACTTAGAAACGTGTCCTGCGGAACAGGAACGTGCAATCCTGCTGGATACATCAACTATCGATGACAAACTTCTCTTCATAGGAAAACCAGCTGAAACTGGGGATCGTAAAAACCGAACCTTAATGCAACGTAAAACCCTGACTATCCAAATTCATGAGAACCCTCAAGAACGTACTTTCACTTATTCATAGCATTGACAACGTAAAGTCTCGAGTAAGAGATATCGACTACTACTTCCAACTAAATTTCGGGACGAAATTTCTTTTGAGTTGTGGATAATGTAACATCCCGCGTTTTTCCGTTAAATTTATTTTTAACACCGTCTTTTTCTTTTAAATAATACCTTTCGTTATTTAAATTCGTAGTTTCCGTTGACTAATGTTCATAATAATTCCGTCATTTAATTATAACATCTCTCGTTAACTTGCGTTTTAAAAATATTCGATCGGTTAAATCCCGCACCCGCTTTGAAACTCGAGGGACCGGAGTTGCCAAATGGGCAAACTAGTTGACTAGGTCAACTAGTCAACCCATTTCATCCATTCCATCATCTCCCTCATCCCTTTTCTCTCCATCTCAAGAACACACACACAAACCCATTCCATTCATTCATCATCTAAATTCAATCTTGGAAGCTCACAACAAATCCGATTACATATTTGGAATCCTCTCTTCATCCTCTACAATTTGATACCAACTTCATCTCGTTTGGGTAACATTTCTAAAACTCTAGATTTCTCTAAATTCGTGTTTTTGATTTGAAATGGTGTTAGTTAGTGTCTATGGCTCGAGTCTAACATGAATATATGTTTGGTTTGCTCGATTTGTTGTTTTTGGAGTAACTAGCATGAACTTGAAATGGGTGTGCTTAATCCTTGATTTTGGATGAGTTAATGTTGTTAGATTGTTAAAGTGCATGTTTTAATTGTGTTACTAGTATCACTAGCTTCGTTTTGATGCGTAGGTTGATTAAGAAAACTTCAAAAACATGAATATTGATTTTGTGATGTTTGACTAGGGTTTGATAGTTCTTGACATGAACTTTTGATGCTTGAATGCCATGGAATGTTAATTGTTAGTGATTAGTTGTAATGTATGCTTAATTACCTTCGAAACGGCATATCGTATGTGTAAATTGGATTCCCGAATCATAAAATACGTTTTACGAACTTGAAACTTTGAAAATAAACCTTTCTTGATCAATTGACGAGTTTTCGGTTATTGTAAATGATGTTTTTGATTGATGAGATGTGGTTAGTTGTATTCCTCGTCAAAATACCTTTTCGACGATATATGATAGGCATTATAAGTGTTTGCGGGTCAAGAATTGGGTTGGAAAAGGTTTTGGTTCGTGCACACTTGGAAAAACTGACCAGAATTCTCTGCCCAGGTAGTGGCGCGGCGCGCCACATCCCCGCGCGGCGCGCAGAATCGCCTGGCCAGATTCTGCTCACTTTGTCACATTTCACGCGAAATGTTTGACTAGCTACCAACCTCCGATTCACATGAAACTTGTTTTAATATACTTGTATATGAATATTTAGCATAGAAAAATAGTCCGGGACCCGACCCGAACGCGTTGACTTTTTCGTTGACTTTGACCAAGTTTGACTTTTAGTCAAACTTAACCAAACTTTTATACAATCGTTCTAACATGCTTTTGTACGTGATTCTTGCATGAAACTTGACAACGTGATTCACATGCTATACTATTCAAGTCGTATTGAGCCATAGGACTAATTGAACACATTTCACCCGACCTTGTGTCGTAACCGGTTAATTGATACAACTTATTTGTTTAGGTCAAGGCTAAGCAACATTCATGCACACGTTTACTTTGTGAAGTACATTTATACTCGTGCAATCAAAGGTGAGATCATAGTCCCACTTTTACTCTTTTTGAACTTATATTTGGGATGAGAAAACATAAACGATTCTTTTGAACTAAGTGAACACAAGAACGGGAAAACAAACATTCTACATACGAGTTTAGAACAAAAATCCTCAATTCGATTATCATTAGTTACACTTGCCGGGTGTAAGCGAGAACTTATGTTATATGGCCATATGGGTTGACAACCCTCATCTTTGACGGTTCGCTACCGTCTACGGATGAAATATATTTTCGAGAATCAGTGTTTGTTCTAGCACTAAGTGATGGGGTATACAATGGAAGGAATGTTAAGCTTTGATAATTGGGTGCTCGTGAAACAAACTTTTGGAATGTATTACTATTATTTCATTGATGCAAATCTTGTGGTTCACTTGTACTTACTTACTTAAACCTATGATTTCACCAACGTTTTCGTTGACAGATTTCTATGTTTTTCTCAGGTCTTGCACGATATGTGAAACATGCTTCCGCTTACTATTTGATACTTGCATCCGATGTCGAGTATACATGCATTTCATGGAGCGTCTTTTGACTTTACTTTAAACCGTGTCGCCTAGATTTCAATCGTATCTATAACGTTGTAACTTAACTTTTGGTTGAACAATTCTTGTAAACTTTGAAACAATCTTTATTTTGAAATTAAGGCGACATATTTTGGTCAAACGTTATCTTAAAGACTTATAATCAGGTAATGGGACCCACGTAGCCGACGCCGTCACTTGACGATTTGTCGGGGTCGCTACATAATTGCAAAAATCGAAAATGCCCCCCATCGCTTCATCTCCCTTCACACCTGCTACTTACCGTTACCGGCGACCACCATACAACAATCAACCGATCACAAAAAATGCTCAATTTCCGATCAACTACCAGATCCCAACATCTCCCTTTACTCCGACTGCTGTTGGGAATCGTTTTCATAAATTGGGTAATAAAAACTACCAAAACCCATCCAACGTTCATATCCCGAGTAACGTCTCATCAGATAACGATGGTGTGTGGAAGGTGGTGGAAAGAAGACGAAAAGGTAAGCAATCTTTGAATCAAGCAAACCCCAAACTGAGAGAACTAATCCGAAGGTACGGTGGGACAAATCAGACTCAACATAGGCACCGTCAACAATGGGCTCCTGTGTTAAAACCTAATTCGTTAGATGATGAGAAGCAGAAAAGTGATTATCACAATACATATCTTAACAATACCCCACAACCAAATCCTATATCAGATCATGGACTAGCACCCAAACCTAAACCCCATGCTACTTACCCTAATAATATACCTATTAACCCTACAAAGTACTATCCCAAATCGACCCCTGATTGTGATGACTCGTCCCTCAAATCCAAAAATACAGTCACTTCGATAATGTTTTTCGGCTTTCCTGACCACTGGGGAAAACTGGACCTCCGCCACTTCCTAAGTCGTTATGGTAAGTTATCTGACATCTTTATCCCTAATTTCAAACGTTTGAGGAATGGAAACAGGTTTGGCTTTGCTAGATTTAATGATGTAGAAGATGTTGATTTGTTACTAAAACGACTATGTTCAATCAATCTTGGTAATGGGTGGTTTAGGGCTTACAAAGCTCATGATAAGAACAATAACAGTCCCAAAAATGCCTCTGTCCCTGTTGAGAGATGTGGTGGTGCAACTGCTGCACCTAAGAATCACTGTAAGGCCGCAGGTAATTTATTTAACAAAACAGATGGAAGGTCGTTTAATGATGTGGTGTGCAACAAAGATAAATTATCGTCCGTGCAACAAGATCTATGTAATATTGGTTGGTTTAACAGGTGGGACTGTAATGGGAAGTTTAGGGTTATCTCTGTTGATGAAAAAGATACTAATGTTGGCCTTTTAAATAAGGCTGTAATTGGTACCATATCCAAATTTGAATACCTCGAGCATATTCTGTTTTTATATGACATGGAAAACTTACATAATGTTGAGGTTAAATACCTTGGCGGAATGGAGGTTATGATTATATTTGAATCGGTTGAGCAAGCTAATCAAATCTTAAATGCAAAAAATCACTGTATTCATAAGTGGATGACTAATATCCGTAAATGGGATAAGAATCATAAGTGTCAAGGTCGAATCACGTGGCTTAATATTACGGGTATCCCGGTACAGTTTTGGAATGAAAATACATTTAAATCTATTGCCGGATGGTGGGGACAACCTCTTGAATTTGTAAACTGCTCACTTAATGGTAATCAAAACTTGGTTGTTGCTAAAGTGTTGGTTAAACTTACGGATGCTCATTTAGTACATGATATAGTTCGGGTAATTTCAGATAGCTCGATTTTCTTCGCTTATGTTTCTGAAGAAGTTAATGGGATTTTCGAAATTGACACTAAATATGACTGTGATGATGGTGATGGGAGTGATGGCGTTTCAGAGTCGGATGATCATAAATCGATAGAAATTGAGAATGAGGATAATGAAATGGCCACGAATTTCTTTGAAGAAATGATGTCTAATTATCAAAAAGAACAAGTAGAGGATACACACTCTAAATGTCGGGTATCGGAAAGCAGTTTCCATGAAAATAAATCGGAAGCTAATAATGTGGCGATGCATGGTTCGGAAGGTGTGTTGCGCAATCCGGATAATAATATCTCGGAGCCCTCTATTGTTAACGAGCCAATTAATCTCACGCCTACTAATGAGAACAATTTGGGCCAAAACCATGTCTTGGAGGAAGTTAACGACAACATCGAGATGGTAAGCGGGCCTGGGTCTACTGTTGGCCTAAATCCGGCAACTAATTCATGTCAGGTCCATGTAGACGATGGGCCTCCACCAATTCCTGTATATTCACCTGGTGTTGAATTTGTGCCATATAAGTCAAATACCGATCAGAATGACATGACTAGTTCGAAACCAAACTTGTCGCCGATCAACATTGAAAATCAAAAATTGTGTAATTCCAGTGATGTTCCTCCAGGTTACCAACCTCCTCCGTTATATAAGGATGATATACGTTCGTTTCTACCCACCTTTAAAGCTGTGCAGGTGTGTGGAAAAAATGTATCTCCGAACAAAAGTGCAAGTAATATTAATCTAGTCCATGATTCGGCGTTTGAGAATGAGATGAACAGCAAGGTTAACAGCAAAAAAAGTAGTGCTAAAGTGGTGGCTGCTGGGTCGGGCAATATGGGATCAATCAGTGAACACTCAATCTCGAAAGCTCCCTGCAAACCAACTTCAAGCAACGAACATGCACTCTCAAATGGTAGCTCGGGGCTAAAAGAACTCGGGACAGAGATCGGGCTTGAATGGGTCGGGCCACCGTCAGGGAAGTAACTCTATCTCCCACTTCGTTTTCTTCTAATTAATTTACTTAAAATGAAGATAATTTCTTTAAATGTACGTGGGCTCGGGAAACTTGAAAAAGAAAAGTTTAATTGGATAAAAAATGTAATTCGTTTTCATAACCCGGACATCTTCGCCATCCAAGAATCAAAAAGAAAACGTGTCACTGATTTTATGATCGAATCGTTATGGGGCAATAAAAACTTCGAATATATTTTTAAACCATCGGTGGGGCTGTCGGGTGGGTCAATAACGATATGGGACCCTTCTAGATTTTGTGTATCTGGGGCGGTTGAACAAGAATTTTTCTTGGGGATTTGTGGTCGTTGGGCGGGCAAAAGTGTTGATTCTATTATATTAAATGTTTATGGGCCACATAATGATACTTTGAAACAAATGCTATGGGAAAGTCTTGATAATATTATGCAGGTAGATGTTGATGATTGGATTATTTACGGGGACTTTAATGAAGTAAGGCGAAGATCAGAAAGGAAAAATTGTGAATTTATTGAAAATAGAGCAAAGATGTTCAACGATTTCATCGACAAGGCGAACCTTATTGAAATCCCATTGGGAGGCATGAAGTTTACGAGAATCAGCGATGACGGGTTAAAATATAGTAAACTTGATAGGTTCTTGGTCTCGGAATCATGTTATGCATCCTGGGCTGGTATTTCCGCGTGTACTCTTGATAGAGATTACTCCGATCATTGCCCCATCATCCTGCAAATTCGAATAATGATTTTGGGCCAAAACCAACTAGGATCTTTAATAATTGGTTCGAGGATGAGAAATGTGTCGACTTGATAAAAGATGCATGGGGTACCGTCATTCGAAACCCAAGGGCGGATTGTGTTTTCCGTGATAAACTAAAGAATGTCAAAGTGGAGTTGAAAGAAAAGTGCAACCCAAAATTTAACAATTTAAATGTTGAGATCGACACCCTTCACAAAGAAATTTCTGAATGGGAAAACCTCCTTGGGTCTCGTGATCTCTCGGATACGGAGATCTCTTCGTGGTTGGATTCGAAAAAAAAGTGGGTTCTTAAAGATAAGGAAAAAGCGGCCATATTGAAGCAAAATGCTAGAATTAAATGGGTAATCGATGGGGATGAGAACAGCAAGTATTTTCCCTCGTGCATTAAAAGAAGGCAAAACAAAAACAACATTAGGGGTATTAATTTAAACGGTTTATGGACGGAGAACCCGGACAAAATCAAGTTGGCCGCCTTTTCATATTTCAAAAATCGTTTTAGCAACACAAACGAGCGTACTTTCAAAATTCGGGGTCCATTAGAAAAAATGCTCAACTTCGATGAGGCATCGAGCCTGGAAGTACCATTTACACTTTCCGAAATTCATGATGCCATTAAAGATTGTGGGGGCGAAAAGGCCCCGGGGCCCGACGGTTTTAATATGAAATTTTTTACAACACATTGGGACGTTGTAAAAGAGGATCTTCTTGCGGTGTTTACTCGTTTTTGGGATGTCGGCGAAATTTCTAAAGGTTGTAACTCTTCTTTTGTCGCCTTAATACCGAAAAAGAACGACCCACTAGGTTTCGGGGATTATCGACCAATTAGTTTAATCGGTTGTTTATACAAAATACTATCAAAAGTTTTAACTAAAAGGCTTCAAAGGGTGATATCTTCAGTCATTGGTTTCGAGCAAAGTGCATACATCAAAAACCGGTATATTCTAGATGGCGTCCTAATTGCAAACGAAGTTCTTCATGATGTCAAGGTTACTAAAAGGAAAGGCTTCTTATTTAAAGTCGATTTTGAGAAAGCCTTTGATAGTATTAGTTGGGACTTTCTTATGGAAATCATGGAACTAATGGGGTTTGGTCATCGTTGGCGGAAATGGATTCACGCTTGCCTCTCATCCGCGTCTATCTCAATTTTAGTAAACGGGTCCCCAACAAAAGAATTTGCTCTTCAGAAAGGTGTGAGACAAGGGGATCCCCTATCCCCTTATCTCTTCATCATGGTTGCCGAAGGTTTAAACCACCTCACTAAATTGGCCACCTCTCACGACCGATTCTCGGGGATTCCTATAGGGCGGGGGGTTGTTAGTGTCACGCACTTGCAATACGCGGATGACACCTTGTTTTTTGGCGAATGGAATAGACGAAACATGCAAAACCTTACTAAAATTCTTAAATGCTTTGAATCGACATCGGGATTAAAAATCAATTTTCATAAGAGTTGTGTTTATGGTCTCGGGGTATCCAAATCTGAAACTGAAAATATGGCAGCCTGGCTTGGTTGTGTAGCAGGTACATTCCCGATCACCTATCTGGGTCTTCCGCTTGGTTCGCCTATGAAGCAATCTAAAGCTTGGACCCAGGTTTTGATAAGTTTGGTAAGCGACTCGCGGATTGGAAAGCTAGATCATTATCATATGGCGGGAGGCTCACCCTAATTAAAGCGGTATTATCTAGTCCACCTCTCTATTTTTTCATTATATTTATCCCCATCGTGTGTCATTGAAAAACTGGAGGGTCTGAGACGACGCTTTTTTGGGGTGGGTCCTCCGAGGTCTCAAAAATGGCATGGATTAAATGGGATTCATGTCTATTGCCTCGTGAGTTCGGTGGGTTGTATATTGTCCCTCTTGCATTTAAAAATCGGGCTTTGCTTTCTAAATGGTGGGGGCGTTTTTATAATGAAAATGACTCGCTTTGGGTGTCGATTATAAAAACTATTTATGGTGAAGATGGGGGGTCTAAGTTCATCATTTTCTCCCCCTTCTTCTCGAGCCTCTTCCACTTAGGCGGGTATTCTTAAAGTGGGTAAAAATATTTTTATTGATAACTCTGCTTTCGCACATTCATTTAAAAAAAGGATTTCTGATGGTTCTAGCACTCGGTTTTGGGGCGATTATTGGGTTGGGGATTGTTTACTAAAAGATAAATTTAATAGACTTTTTCTACTTGATTCCAATAAAGATGCCACCGTCCTTGACCGCGTCCGTTGGGAGGGCTCCAATATTCATACCTCTTGGTGTTGGTCCCGCGATATCTCGGGGAGATTGGTTGGGGACCTCACCAACCTTTCTAACCTTTTATCGAGTTTTGTTCCATGTAGCTCAGGTCGTGAAGAATGGTCATGGTCTTGGAGCAAGGATGGGTCGTTTTCGGTTAAGAAGCTCACGGATCTCTTAGTTCGTGCCAATCTACCCAACACTTCCTCGTGTATTAAGATGCTTCACAACTACCTTGTCCCGCTTAAAGTCGAATTGTTTATTTGGCATACTCCTCACAAACGGTTACCTACGAGAGTCGAACTTGATAAGCGTGGGATGGATTTGGGTACGGTTCGATGCCCGGTTTGTAACAACGGGCTTGAATCGGTGGATCACTCCATCATTTTATGTAGTTTTGCTTTCGACGTTTGGAGCAGGGTTTTCGATTGGTGGAATCTTGGTCCTTTTTCAAACATGAGTATAAATGAAGCTTTTCTCTGGAAGGGTCACACGTTTACTACCGATGTTGGTAAACAATTATGGCAAGCTACCGAATGGGTTACAGGATATTCGATTTGGAAGAATAGAAACATTTTCACATTCACTAAAGCTAAACCGACTAGCACTTTGGTCTTTAAAGACATCCAACTTAAAAGTTTTGAATGGTTCTCTAATAGGATAAAAGTCATCAAAATCGAATGGGATGTATGGTTAGCAAATCCACGTGCTTACGATTCGTTAGCTCTTTCATCAAAGAGATTCGGGATTGGTTAATATGTTGTACTCCACACAGGTTTTTTGCCCCAATCCTGGAGTAGTCGTTTTGGTCGAGAGAATTTGAGATGGTTAGGGGTGCTTTGTCGTTGAATTGCCAACACTGTGCCCCGTTACCATTCCAGCTTGTTAAGTTAATTCTTTTCAAGTCCAATCTCGCCCTTAATGATAATGAACGGACTAAGGTGTTTTCCTGTCATCTGTGGAGTCTTTTCATCTCGGTCTCTATAATTTTTCTCGTTTTTGGTTCTATAGATGTATGTGCTTTTATGTAATTGGAATTCCTTGTAAATGTTTCGTTTTCATATATATAATATATACTATTATGCCGTTAAAAAAAATTAACTTCTAATCATAACCTTAGCTAAAATATATACGAAACTGTCACAAAATAGACAAATCAAATTGCAAATATGTATTATAAATAACGAGAATAAGAAGAGAAAGTTAAAATGATCTAACCGATAATATGTTGAATCAGACTTGTGTTTGATACAATTCCCCTAAACATATTTTTCCCCTATTTTCGGGATACACCGGTCCGAAACAGCGTACTACCGGACTTGAACACTTGCTCGAAATGTAACCGGAACAGAGAGACCATGTTGCGGGTGAAAGGAAAGAAAAAAAAAACTTTATGTCCATATCCTATAAAACTTGTGATGTGTGTTGCCATGCGTTTTGCTTCATTTTTAAAAAAGCCTAAAGGTCTTTATTTATGCACCCTCTGTTCCATATCAGTTGTCTTGTTCAATTTTTTTTTCTCTCCAGTTTTGACTTTAAATTATTTTTTTATGCGTTACATAATATTTGTTATCATTATGCCATTAAAAATATATTCAAAAGTCAATTCATTAATTTAAATTTCATTGATAACATATAATAGAAACAAAAATATTTATAGTCAGAGTTTAAAGAAAAATACCTCCAGAGTCAAAACAGTACAATATTTTGAAACGGAAGGAGTAGTAAAGACTATGAGTTTAATTTTGTTCCCATTTTCAATGTAAGACAACTTCCACTTCCTTTCAGATTTTGTAACAAACAAACAACTTTGAGATTCGATATTTTGTTCACCTTTGTGATGACCCGTCAAGTACGCTTAACAGCTCTGTCACTTGGTCTCACAGCTTGATCAAAACTCTAAATGAATTTATTAAACAACATTGCATTCTTTATTTAAAATAATTTTCTATAAAGAAAATTTATCAAAATATGTAGTTTAACAAACCCAACATATCAGAACATCCCAAGTTGCCCAAAACATTGTCAACCAAACACCCACAATTTAACAAACCAAAATAGAATGCAAAGTTTAATGTTTAACAAAAATTTGCCAAAATGCATGCAGACTCTCTACCACAGCGGAAGCCATATAATCAAGTACCTGAGAAAACATGCGAGTAAACTGTCAACAAAAATATTGAGTGAATAGGTTTTAAAATAACGAATAAACTTTAGACCACAAGATTTCAAATGTTAGAAAACATAAAACATTATTCCATTAATCCATGAGTCACCTGGTAACCACTTAACCATTTCCATACCCTTACCAAACACAATATACACTGAACACGTGTATCTTCAAAAATAACGAAGTACTAATACATTCTGATTATAAATTGCTAGCGCGACTAGCTCGAAATTGGGCTGTCAAGCCCGATAGATCTATCCATAGGATTCGCGTTCACCAGTAGAAACCAGTGATTACAGTTACCAGACTAGGGAATATTTTCGTTCAACTCATAATGAATAATTTAAATTTATTTCCACTTGTGTCTAAACGTAAAACAAAAATGCATGTAATCTCATCCCAAAAATACATTAAATGGTATGAAAAACGGGACTATAACTCACCTTAACGTAAATGAAGTAATAATCACAGAAAAGCGAACAGCAAATGGTAAAGTGATCAAGAATGTATTGCCTTTCAAAAAAAAAAAGTGATCAAGAATGACCACAACGCCGACCTATAAATAAAGCAGGTCGATATAAATAACTAACTTAGGTCAAGTCTTAGTATGATAGCTATAGTACTTGTTGCAGATAAGCATAGAACAACACTCAGTATGTTTCGGTATGATCAGGACAACGTATAACACGTACTTTCTATTTTTAGAAAGTTTCTATTTTTAGCAGGTTTTCATTTTTGGAAAGTTTTTATTTTTGGAAAGTTTTTAACTTAGGAAAATTTCTTTAATTAGAAAGTCAACAAAAGTCAACAAAAGTCAAAATCAACCGAAAGTCAACTCAAAAGTCAACCTTGGTCAAACTTAGTCAACATTGAATTTTAAAGTATAAATTATATTAATAATATAAGTTATAATGTTATTTAAAGTTATATATGTATAATGATGTCGTAAGTTTAATTAAATTAAATTGAATTATAAAGTTAACAATGATATAATTAGTATAACATAAGTATTTAATTAATTAATTAAATATTAATCATAACATAAGTATTATTAATTAATAATAAATTTTTAATCATATCATAAGTATTATTAATTAATAATGAATTATTAATCATATCATAAGTTTTAATTATAATTATTAAACCATAAGTATTTAATAATTAAATTATAATTAAATAATAACTAAGCCTTATAATAATTAAATAATTAATTAATCTTTATTATAAGTCTTAATATATTAATCCCATAACATAAGTTTAATACTTATCATAAGTATTTTTCATTAATAATAAAAGTATTATTAATCATAAGTTTAATTAAAAGTATAATTAAATCATAATGTAATTAATAAATGATATAAATAATATATATTATAAGTCTTAATTAAAAATAATTGCTTTTATATCATAAGTAATTTAATAATAATGAAAATCATTATTTATAACATAAGTTCAAATTTTATAACCATAAGTTTAATTAAAAGTTCGCCGGGTCATAACTTGAGCCTCGGGTGTTGGTTTTCGACGAATTTTATATATATCTTCGTCTAACCAATCAACCCTAGACATTAGTGCACTCAAGAACACCCTAAGGTCATTTTATGAGTCGTGAAAAACAGCAATGAACCAACTTAGAACATTAATCCGCTTTAAATCTTGTTTTAGCCATTCTGGGTGATCCGTGGCTCGGATTTCGATGACCCGAACATGAATGTTCATCCAATCATCAATCCTAACCCACTAACTAGTACACTCTAGAGACTCCAAAAATGGTCACAAAGTCGGACCAAAACTGTGATGACCCGGGAATTTTCGACTAAATTTAAACTTAATATTTATATGATTTCAACAAGATAAGCAAAGTCTATAATGTTGAGTCTATTACCCTCTGACTGTGCTCGATGATTCACGAACAATTACTTGTAAATAAATATGTATATATTATATAAATATAAACATTAGAATATATAATATTTTGATTTAAGGATGTTTACTTTAAACAAATTGGAATTTAAAATGTAAAATAACAATTAGAATAATTAAGTGTTGTTATTATATATAAATATGTATATGTTATTAGAATTCCATGATTAATTAGAATAATTAAGTTACGATTAAAATAAACATATATATATATATTAAACATTCAACAAGTGTTATTATATAATATATGATACAATATTACATAGATAATAAATTATAATATTAATATATTAAATGTAATTACAAGGTTAATTATAGTTGTCAGAATTATTAATACTATTAAAAGTATAATATAGAACTTGAAACATTTGTTTAGTGTATCATTACTAATATCATTATTATAACTAGTAGTAAAGATATGATTTTAGTTATTATTGTTAATATTAGTATTATTAGTAGATATTATTATTACTCTTATTAATAATAATTATCAGTATTAGTAATTTAGATTATTATTGTTGTTATTAGTCATTGCTGTTATTACTAGTACTATAGTTATTATTATTGTTATTATTACTAATAAAAGTATCAGTTACCATTTATTAATATTATCATAAATGTCATAATTATAATTACAAATATGATTATTATTATCGTTGACATTACTAACATTAATATAATTACTAGTATCATTATTAGGTATATTATTACTAATAGTTTATCATTAGTATCATTATAGGTATTACTAATAATATTATTATTATTATTATTATTATTATTATTATTATTATTATTATTATTATTATTATTATTATTAATTTTACCATTTTGGTATTAGTTGGAAATTATTATTATTATTATTATTATCATTTGTATTTTTATAAATTATAATATGTATAACTGTATTAATATCATTAGTGAATTTATATGTATTTATCACTACTATTAAACACCAAATACATATTTATATGCTTTATTATTTAATATCAATATCTATTCTATTCTATATTTTTTCTCTTCTTCTGATGATCTGTGGATTTATGTCGACACCTGAAATCAAACAAAAATAGTATCAATCAGTTACAGTATTTCATCAATCAACTATACTATATAAAACTGTGATTGCTAATCAGTGAACCGTTAAAAAAAAAAAAAAAACAAACCGATACCCTGCTCTTGTTCTTTCTTCTAAAAATTTGATTTCGAAAATAATTACAAATTGTAATATTGCAGTTTCGTTAGGATCCATCTATTAAAATTATCTGCAAATTCTCAAATCTTAATTCGTGAAATCAAGATTGAATTTTGGAGTCAAAGTTTTAAATTCAAAAGTCAACAGAATCGTTCTTGGTAAAATTTGATTTTGTTTTGACGTTTCAAGTTCAATTATCAATTCAAATAGGTTCTAGGAGTGAATTAGAAACTTTTTCGTGTTGTAAGATTTGTCTAAAACATTATAGAAATCTAAATCAATTTTTTTTTTTACCATTACTAGCGACGAGCAGGAGTTTTTTTTTTTTTTTTTTTTTTTTTTTTTTTTTTCAAACCGAATGATCACAGATAAGTGGTTATAAGTTGTATATTAAATCCTAATTTGATTATATAATTCTCGGTTGTGTTTTGGTTTGAGTTTAATTTGTTTTCATTGAGGAAGATGATGAATACAATAGAGAAGTTAAATAAATTTGAGTTTGATTCATAATAAGAAAAACAGATTGGAGCAGTTGGTTAAGGGAAGTGACTGGGTTGCGGGTGGTCTCGGGTTCGAGCCCCATCATGGGCAATTTTTTTGAGAAAGGCTTTCGAAAGGGTATACACTTTCATATTATCATTTTAATTATTGTTATTATTATTATTATTATTATTATTATTATTATTACTATACTATTATTATCATTGTTACATTATTATTATTATTATTGTAATTGTTAAGGATAATATTATGAAATGAGAAATTAGTATGATAATTAATTTGATTAATACATAACGTTTATAATATATATATGTGATAATATGATAGGATAGCTTGTAGTTTAGGAGTTGAAATGAGTAAAAATATATAGTTATATGTAACATATACATATATATTGATGTATAGAAAATTCATAAGGTTAAACTCTAAAATGAACTTACTTTTTAATATATAACGACTGATATAACTTTAAGGCGTAAATGTTAGTTACCTAAAAACTTGGCATATATTCAGGTACAAAATACATTACGACTATAAATGAGAATACTGTATAAATATATACATATATATATAGCTTAATTTGGATTAATAGAACATTAGTAAAAATAGTAAATATAGTTATAAGAGGTGACTTATAAATATAACTAATGTTTATATATATACAAATATATATACTTATATATATGAATAAATATATCTATATATAAGATACATAATTTCTGGATAAAACCTATGCTATCATAATCATCAAGTAATTATAAAATAACATTTTGTATAGATATACTATAACTATATAAGGTATTAATAAGTATTTAATAAAATGATATATTTTATATACATATAACATAACAAAAATTAATATTATATACAAAATGAATATAGGAAATATATATATATATATACTACTAATATAAAGAGGGATAAAACTAATAAAGTTATATATACTTGTTCGATTACAACTATGTATATTAATGAATATACAAATGATATAGGTTCGTGAATCCGAGGCCAACCCTGCATTGTTCAGTTGTTCAAAGTCGTCATATGTATTTTTACTACAAAATACAGTATAGTGAGTTTCATTAATCCCTTTTTAAATGCTTTCGCAATATATATTTTGGGACTGAGAATACATGCGCTGCTTTTATAACTGTTTTACGAAATAGACACAAGTACTTAAAACTACATTCTATGGTTGAATGATCGAAACTGAATATGCCCCTTTTTATTAAGTCTGGTAATCTAAGAATTAGGGAACAGTCACCCTAATTGACGCGAACTCTAAAGATAGATCTATCGGGTCCAACAAGCCCCATCCAAAGTACCGGATGCTTTAGTACTTCGAAATTTATATCATGTCCGAAGGAGGATCCCGGAATGATGGGGATATTCTTATATACATATTGTGAAAGTCGGTTACCAAGTGTTCAATCCATATGAATGATATTTTTGTCTCTATGTATGGGATGTATGTTTATGAGAAATAGAAATATGAAATCTTGTGGTCTATTAAAATTATGAAATGATTATTTTTGTTAAACTAATGAACTCACCAACCTTTTGGTTGACACTTGAAAGCATGTTTATTCTCAGGTATGAAAGAAATCTTCCGCTGTGCATTTACTCACTTTAAAGATATTACTTGGAGTCATTCATGACATATTTCAAAAGACGTTGCATTCGAGTCGTTGAGTTCATCAAAATTATTATTAAGCCATTTATAGTTTAGTTATATTATGAAATAGTATGCATGTCGTCAGCTTTCAATGTAAATGAAGGTTTGTCTTTTAAAAACGAATGCAATGTTGTAAAAATGTATCATATAGAGGTCAAGAACCTCGCGATGAAATCAACTGTTGTGAATCGTTTATAATCGATGTGGACTTCGTCCGGATGGATTAGGACGGGTCCTTTCAAAAACTGAACACACACGTTTTTACATTTCAATTTCATCAAAACCCTAAATCGGGCATAACTTTTGATCCGAAACTCAAAATAACATGAATCCAAAGCCTATAATTATTATCTTGATGAGAGAAACTCATCTAATCATTTTGTTTAATCAAAAATCCATTTTAAGTTCACTGATTTTAACCAATAAGCTGCTGTCCAAAATTAATCAAACCGAAAACATACATAAACGGGTATTTCTACACATCCAATCATCAATACAACAATACACAAGTACTATACTATCATAATAACATCAAAAACAGTAAAAATGAATAAAAATGAAAAAGTTAGGGTTAGGGTTTATACCCTACTCAAGAAATAAAAGGTATGAGCGCGTAGAGGATGAAGAGAGCAATCCGAATATGCAAACAATTGAATGATCCAAGCAATATTTGATGAACAAATGATGATGATGATGATGATGATGATGGTGAGGTGCGGCCGAATGAGAGGAGAAAGGGAGAGGAGAGAAAAAACAAATTATAGGTTAAAATGAATTAAGATGTGATTTTGTTCCACTAGTCACAAGTTTTTCAAAAATGGCGCAAATACCTCCTCCTAGGGGATTTCGGCTGATCCACATGAAAGGTTGGGTCCCTCATAGCCCACTTTGACCCAATGAATAAAAGCTTGTGGCCCGAAAGCCCGAACGAAACCCGAAACGCGAAAACACCGTTACGCGATTAAATATTCGGAGAGATAACGCACACGCGACAAATAAGATATATAAACACTATATATATACATATGACATAAAAATATCATATTTAAAATAATTGGGATTCAAAAATCTCAAAAGTCTGACCGTTGGTTTGAAAACCGAAATGATTCGCCGGATAGAAATCCACGATACGTAGAAACGTACAAAGTTAAATACGAATACAAATATTCATATAACACATAATATATATTATATTATTACTAAAATAAAAATATAAGTCGTAGAAATGATGTGGCACGAATAACAATTAACGGGCGTTAAATAATAAACGGTAAAAGATACCCGAAAAAGTAGGGTCGTGACAACCTTTAATTCATTTTTGACACACTTTAGTTCATTGTAAAGCCCTCGTCAAAGACTACAAAATCCACTAAATCGTTATTAATATATAACAATTTATCATATATTAATAAGTGTCCAAAGTTAGTGAAAATACACATGTTTATAACCAATTTTTCCAACAATCTCCCACATGAATGGAGATCGATCTCAGAAACAACAATATTCTAATTAAATTCAAGCAGTTAAATCTTGCATATGATAGTTAGGTGTTACCATTTGAACCTTCGCTTATGAAAAGCACTTAGTCTACTAGCTTTGAGTAGAAGACGATGTCTTTGAACTCATCTGCCATTTGTGTAGGCGAAAATGTGCTTCACACAAGACTCTCCCTAACAAAGTCAATTCCTCATAGTTATGTTCGTTATGGTCATAAACATTCTGACCCAACAATACCCTTCAAAGCGACCCCACTTCTCTCTCACATAGGTGATTCACCACTGAATTGCTACTGATTAACCACACATGGTTAACTCAGCTGTATCATTAAAAGCTGTAGGCTTATCTTCTTACTTGTCACTATTAGGAATGGACTAAGAAATCTAATCTCAATTAGTAAACTGCCTTTAAAAGGTGTAGGAGTTGTTAGTTTAGTAATTAACTCTCCTCAATGACTTCACTAGTTCATACAACTAGGTTATCCTATTGAACTCACATCTTGAGATCTCCAGTCAACTGAGTTAATATTTACTTCGTATAAAGTTTTTATTCAAGGGCTTGAGTCCCATTCCCACACACGACATAGACACCAACTCTCTGCTTAAGGCGTGTAAGTCACTCAAAGATGCAAGAGCCTCATGTGACTGGTACAAAATCATTTGCTCGGCTTGCTCATGAAGAGGTACTTCTTAGTTAATTTTATATATATTGATGTTCTGCTTGCTCACCAATACAATTATGTCAAACTTGATACATGTATTAATATACTGAGTTTATGATTTTTGTGCTATAATAAAAGGATGTTATCAAAGTTAATGAAATCAGATTTCGGTTTCTTGATTTTATTACTTTGGAAGTTATCCAATTGAGGTATTAAAAGTTTTGTATTTGGTTTATTATTGTGTGCTTGTTATGTTTATTATTGTAGCCATTTTGAAAAGTATAAAATGCTCTGTAATTTGATTTTAGGCTGCCATCCTTTGAGTTGTAAGAATAGAATAGTTGGCAGCTTCAACGTTTTGGTCAAGGTTTGACTACTAATGTGTTATATTAACCTTTTACACACTAAAAGCCGTCGGAAACCTTGCAGTTTCAATTAAACTTCATTGCAGTTTTGTGTTTGCATTCACATTATAAATAACCCCTCAACGTTGCCTATATTTTCAAAACGATCCCTCAGATTTACACTTTTTAAGGGGTATAAGTGTAAATATATAATTTAATTAAAATATAAGGAACTAACTTCACCCGAATTTATAACGGCCCCTATCTTCTCGCTGGGTGCAACTTAAATTCTTCAGAGACCACCGTACAACTCGGAAAAATCTTAGGAACCCAACGGGACTAACTATACGCGAAACGGGCACTTCTCAAAAAAATGCTAAACACAACGACAACCCGTGTCTTCCCGCTTCGCACGAGTTAAATTTTTACGACGACAGCATCAAACTCGAAATAATTTTATGAACAAAACGATATTAACTACGTTCGAAATGGACACTTTTTAAAAAACGCTAAACACAACGACAATCCGTATCTTCCTCCTCGACGCGAGTTAAATTTTTTCGTCAGCACCATTAGGCTCGAAATAATTTTATCAACAAAACAAAACTATCTACGTTTGAACCGGAAAGATTTTAAAAACCGCTAAAGACGACAACACCAACAACGACGTATAACACATGGCCCGTTTTCCCTTCTGTAAATAAAACTGTGTTAAATATGAATACGCCGACCGAAAGCCCCCGCCGCATCGCGCGGGCCGGTCCGAACTAGTTAATCATAAAGCACAATTGCTTATTAATAGGCAGTGAAAAACAATGGGGTGTATCCAACGAGAGGGGAAATATATATATAAAAAGCCGCACTCGTAAGGATGGAAGTGTTAATGATAAGGCTGCAGAAGTTGTGGTAATGTAAATTTTGAACATTATATGTAAATGTAGATTTGTTCGGTTATTAAGAAATGTTTTTTTTTTTTCATGTAGGCATCTTTAAAATCTGCTTCAAGTGACCCCGTGAACATTCAAAGAGCGGAAGATGATTTTTCAAATGATTCTTATTCAAAAGTTAAAAGTCCAGATAAAAGGGGATATATTCGTTGTATTGGAAGGATGCCGGCTGTAAAGGAAAATGGTGCTTCATCCACTTCAAATGAGACAACTGTTCAACAATTACAAAATGTTGTTTATTATGTATAACCTCTTTCAACAACACGTCCCAAATGCAAACATAGATGGAGTTCTTAACAATCTGAACATACAGGTACTTATATCTAAAATACTCAAATGCACTTTGACTTAAAACCTATACTCATGACTTATATCTAAATTTCTTTTAGATCCCTGACATGTTTTCTCTTGTTCCGAATAACTCGCCCTCAGTTAGCCAAAGATCACTCATTGGAAATCATAGTAACAATGGTATTGAATTTTTTCTCAGTTTCATAGTTACTGTGCAATAAATTCATCTTTTGTATGTAATTAAATTAAATTTGCCTTTTTATCTTACTTTTTTACAGGTTTTTAGTTGTGTTAGAAATATGTACCTAGAAGTTGATCAAGCAAGAAGGTGTATTTTGATGAAGTTTCACTTTATTTAGACTTCTAGTGTAGGTAATTTTATGCCAAGTAATGTAGGTGGTTGAAAGACAATTGAACTTTTATGCCAAGTAATGTAATTGCAGTTTTATGTCTTTTAGTGTAAACTAGTTGTGGAGCTCTCGCTTCGCGCCGGGGGCTTCGTTTTGAATGCGAGTTAAAAAAAAAATCTTGATCTATTTTGTAAAAAAGAATTTTTTTCGACATCTAACATTGAAGGGTTGTTCCTTGTGTGAAAATTGATTCTTTTAGCGTTCATTTTTTTTTTTAAGTTAGTTGATCTATTTTGTAAAAAAAAAAATGTTTTTCGACATCTTTTGGTAGCATTGAAGGGTTGTTCCGTTTACGAAAGTTGCTTATTTTATCGTTGGAGACAAAAAAAAAATTGTAGCACAGTAGTAGCGTGGTGGGTGTTATTATTCGGTATTTTTGGTGTTAGTGATGGGGTAAATAATATTTTAGAATATAGGTCTAAAATGGGGGGTTTGATTTGTAATTTAATGAAAGTTAAGGGGTTAGGTGTGTAAAAAAATGAAAAGTTATTTATAACTAAGAAGACAAATTTTGTCTATTAGTTATATTCGTAATTTGTTTTTTGTTGCTAATTTACAATAGGTAGCTATAGCTATTATCAAATTAAATTAAAGCTAACTAGTGGATGCTAAATCTGTCTTATAGTGGCATATGATTTTAAGATATATGTTAGTAATATCACTATAAATACAAAATAAACTCAAATATTTAATGACATAAATTATGTGTCACAAAAGTTATTTCATCAATTGTGGCTATTAGAATGTGCCAATGTAGACACAAAAAGTTGTTGGTGACACAATTTAAAAGTGCCACTAGTGGCGGCATATCTAGTGACACTTTTTTTTTATGTGTCACCCATTCCCAAATAATCATATAGTGGCACTTATCTGGATTTTTGTGACACTTATTTTATGCCACTAGATGTAATATTGTTTGTAGTGTCAACAGTGATAATTCCTATAGAGATTGTTGTCGTAATGTATTATGTCTACGTCGTATATGTCTATTGTTACCATTATACATTGTGTTATGAGCTATACCAATCGCCGATTGGCTATCACAATGTATACTTATGGACGATAGTGATTAGACCATCTTAGTATATCCTCAACGAATTGACATAGCCATTCTGCCTCTTCACCAGCTTTATCTAAAGCGATGAATTCTGGTTCCATCATGGATCTAGAAATAACCGTATATTTGGACAATTTCCATGATACACCTGCACCACCAAATGTGAATACATACCCACTTGTCGCTCTGGAATTTGTATCAGATATCCAGTTTGCATCACAATGTCATTCGACCACTGCAGGATATCTTTTATAGTGCAGCCCATATTCTCGAGTGTATATTGTGATGACCCGGAAATTTCCGATCAAATTTAAACTTTAATCTTTATATGTTTCGACACGATAAACAAAGTCTGTAATGATGAGTCTCAAAAAGTTGAACTGTTTCATATATGCAACTGACTTTCGACTATTTTCGACGATTCACGAACCAATATCTGTAAATAAATATATACATCTATATCTATATATACATTAATTTAAAATAGAAACTTATATGAGTTAGTTTATTTGTGTAAATAAAATAATACATGACATTACTATAAATATATCTATATATGAAAAATACATTGAATATATATATATAATTTAGAATTTATTTAATAAACGCACGTAGCACTCGTTTATCATATTGATGGTTATTAATCAAGTTAAAAACGAACTTATGTGATTTTAAAGGAAAAGGTGACCCGAAAATGAGTTATATAAGTTACAGACTTATTAAAAGTATATTTAGGATCTAATTGTTTAATTTTAACACTTTTTATGTTTTACCCTGAAATGAGAGGGATAGTTGATGTAATTTTTAATTAACAAATTAGTGATCAAATTTTATACCAAAAGAACCAAAATAACTAAATATATTTAAATTAAAAATTTGAGATCTTTCTGAAGACTTTTATCCGCCAATGATTAAACAACGGAACTCGAAATCAAGTCTGTAAATCATATCACATGTTTTTATAATCACTATCATATTAGTTACTATTATTGATTGAGATTCAATATTATTGATTGAGAACATGATCATTCAATTACTGTGTATTATATAATAAATATATTATCTATTTAATTAATATCTATATATTACTTGATAAATAATTCAACATGATAGTGTGCTTGTTTGAATTACATTTTCGTTTCCTGTCAATATTGATTGATTATAAAGGTACAATATTAAAAGATTATTGGTTACGGGTAATATCTAGATACTTACATATATGCTTGCAAACACCAGAATCCAAAAACATCATATCTCTTTTATCAATTCTATTATATCCTAATTTTATATGTATATATCTAGTGAGAAGAGTGAGATTGGACACCACCCACAGATCTGTTATCAAATATCAATTTGTGTTTCCTGTTTTTTTTTTTTTTTTATTCATTTAGTGAATACCCGAAACAATCACCTACACTCAAACCATCTCTCTTTATATTCCTCTCATGATTTAAAATTCATCTACAACCACCATACAATTGTTTACTTCTACTTCTATCTATTGCTTCGTTCTACAACCTTGAAAACCAACCGAAAATCATCACCATAAACGACTACAGTAAACGGCCAGTCACTACCTAACCATCATGAAACTTTCGTTGCTAAACTACGACTACTTATTCGCTTTTGTTTAAGGCAAGTAAAACAACCTAAAAGCCACCTTTTGGAACCCATTACTACTATTTGTTTTTCTGTTTCTTCGACTGTTTTAAACCATCGAACCACACCACCTTCTTGAACTTCTCAACATCACCATGAGTCATCGCTGGAACACCACCACATCAGCCTCCTCTTTTGTATGTTAATCGACACTCTATAACACCCACTTGTGATTTCTTCTATTATTTAAACAACTCAAAACACCACTATCGTCTATCACACACCACCTTCACCACCCGGTTACCTTTTGATCAAAGTAAACTAAAACCAAAACAAGAGACTATCGACAAATTAGCCATATAAAGGACGTGGGGTATATATGATGGATGGTACACAATGAAAGAAATGCTAGCTGTATTTCTTTTAGTCAAGTAAGAAAACCCCACTTGATATTAAATATGCACACTAGTGCTTATTGATTGTTGCTGCATGATTAGTTGTAGATAGAGACGTTTTGTTCTTTTTCTCCTTGGATTCTAAAAACGCACCTCACATCCTTGTATTTGGGCTGTAATCGATCAGTTAGTGGGCTACCAGGTACCTGGACCGAAACTATCTGAAGGCAACTTGGGCCACATTCGCAAAACCCATTTTTCTGTTTCTGGTTCACTGTCTCGCACACTCTGGTATCAAGCTATGGCGATAATGATTTTAGGCATAAGTAAGTGACATTGATCGATGATAATGATGAAGTAAAACGATGAGGATTAGGATACCTAATTGTGATTTTATGTGGTAGTGATGATCTAGTTAATATAGTACCACGAGTTGATTAGGATGGAAATGAAAAATCATGAAAAGATAAAGAGGATAAGTGAAGAAGATGATGAAAAATAATGATAATAATCGATTTAATTAAAATAATGATGACGATTATGAGGTTAAACAAAGAATGATGATGATGATTGATGAAAACGTGTTGAAGATACAAACACTGTCAATTTCTGTTTCTAATACTGACGCTTAATTAGAACCAAACCAAACCCACATAATTGTTTCATGGATTACGTTTTGATGGGCTGTCTTGTTGGGCCACGACCCAACTCTTGTTCCCATTGGGCTGTGTTCGCTTACTGTTGGGCCAAAAATTATAACATGTTGGGCCAGTAGTTGCTAGATGGGCCGAGTTATATTAATGTTGTTGTTGGGTTGCCTTTCTACTTGGGCCGAAAGAAGTTAGTTAAATATATATGGTATGCAGTCTTATTAAGAAATGTAAGGATAGAAGGATGGTTTGTGGTGTTGTGGTGTTAGCGGGAGGTCAAGGGTTCGAGTCCTGGCGTGGGTGTTCTTTTTATTGATCTTCTCTACAAAGGTTGTAACTTTATTATTATTATTATTATTATTATTATTATTATTGATAATGTTGTTAATATTAATTATTATTATTATTATTATTATTATTATTATTATTATTATTATTATTATTATTATTATTAGTAAATCATTAATAACTATCATAAACAGTAACATTAATATTTTTACAAGTATTATTATTAATATCATTATTAATATCACTAATAAGGTTATTATTAATATATGTATATTATTAATGTTAATATCATTATTTTTACTAATATTAACTTAGTATAATAGAACTACTGTTTTGATAAACAAATGAAATACAAACATAAATATATATATTTAATACATATAACAACTATATTAATATTTTTATAATAAATACTAATTATGTATCTAATGTATATAAAATAAAAATAGTTAATTAAATTACTAATAAATCATATAAATTACTAAAATAACAATTATAATAATATGTAAATTTATTCGATTACAATTATACGTGTTAATAAATATACAACTGATATAGGTTCGTGAATTCGAGGCCAACCCTGCATTGTTCAGTTGTTTAATTTCGTCATATGTATTTTTACTACAAAATACAGTAGGTGAGTTTCATTATTCCCTTTTTAAATACTTTTGCAATATATATTTTTGGGACTGAGAATACATGCGCTGCTTTTATAAATGCTTTACGAAATAGACAAAAGTAATCGAAACTACGTTGTATGGTTGAATGATCGAATCGAATATGCCCCTATATAGTCTGGTAATCTAAGAATTAGGGAACAGACACCCTAATTGACGCGAATCCTAAAGATAGATCTATCGGGCCCAACAAGCCCCATCCAAAGTACCGGATGCTTTAGTACTTCGAAATTTTATATCATGTCCGAAGGAGGATCCCGGAATGATGGGGATATTCTTATATGCATATTGTGAATGTCGGTTACCAGGTGTTCAATCCATATGAATGATATTTTTGTCTCTATGCATGGGACGTATGTTTATGAGAAATGGAAATATGAAATCTTGTGGTCTATTAAAATTATGAAATGATTATTTATGTTAAACTAATGAACTCACCAACCTTTTGGTTGACACTTTAAAGCATGTTTATTCTCAGGTATGAAAGAAATCTTCCGCTGTGCATTTGCTCACCTTAGAGATATTACTTGGAGTCATTCATGACATATTTCAAAAGACGTTGCATTCTAGTCGTTGAGTTCATCAAGATTATTATTAAGTCAATTATAGTTAGATATATTATGAAATAGTATGAATGCCGTCAACTTTCAATGTAATGAAAGATTGTCTTTTCAAAAACGAATGCAATGTTTGTAAAATGTATCATATAGAGGTCAAGTACCTCGCGATGTAATCAACTGTTGTGAAACGTTTATAATCGATATGGACTTCGTCCGGATGGATTAGGACGGGTCTTCACATATATTAATTACCGAAGTAACCTAATCATACAACTCCAGTGAGACGTATTTGGATTACTTGTATATCTACTTGCTTGCTTACAACATATGCTAAGTCGGGTCGAATACAACTCATCAGATACATTAAGCTGCCAATAATTCTTGAGTAATCTAACTGGTTAATGTAGCGACCCCGACAAATCGTCAAGTGACGGCGTCGAGTACGTAGGTCCCATTACCTGGTCATAAGTCTTTAAAACAGACGTTTGACCCAAAATATGTCGCATCCATTCAAGTGTAAAGATTGTTTCAAAGTTTACAAAGATAATTGACCACAAGTTAAGTTACAACGTTATAAGTACAAATGAAAACTATGCGACACAGTTTAAATAAGTTCAAAAGATGCTCCAAAATGCATGTATACTCGACATCCAAGCAAGTATCAAAAGAGTGCGGAAGCATGTATCACTAAGCATTCAAAACCTGAGAAAACATAGAAGAATCTGTCAACGAAAACGTTGGTGAAATCATAGGTTTAGTAAGTATTAAACGTTGTTTTTGAACCACAAGATTTTGTATTTCCATAACGTAGATTATCCAAATCATTTGCATTCCAAAAGTGTTGTTATACGCGAGCACTCAATTATCAAAACTTAACCAACGTTACCCCATCACTCAGTGCTAGAACCCACACTAAAACACAAAAATATATTTCATCCGCATAACGGTAGCGAACCGTCCGAATGAGGGTTTGTTAAACCCGTATGGCCACACAATATAAGTTCTCGCTTACACCCTGCAAGTGTAACTAATGATAATCGAATTGAGGCATTTTTGTTCTAACTCGCACGTGGAATGTTTGTTTTCACACTTGTGTTCAAAACATAAAAGTAAGTAGTACAAGATGTAACAAAGTATATGTTTTCTCAGCCCACGATTTAAAAGTATAAAAGTTGTTGAAAAGGTGGGACTATGATCTCACCTTGAGCGCGAGAGTTAATAAAGTACTTCAACAAGTAAACGCGTGCAAAGACAAAGCTAGTCTTGACCTAAACATATAGGTTATATCAATATCGGTAAGCACAAACGGTCAAAGATGTTCAATTAGTCCTATGGCTCGTTACGACTCGATTATATTAACATTTGAATCAACTAGTCAAGTTTCATGCAAGTTACAAGTAAATAATCATGTTAGAAAGGTTGCATAAGTATTTGGTTAAGTTTGACAAAAAGTCAAACTTGGTCGGGTCAAAGTCAACGGAAAAGTCAACGGGGTCGGGTTGGGTATCCGACAATTTTTCTAAGTTATATAATCATATATGAGCATGTTGGCCAAGTTTCATGTTAATCGGAGGTCCGTAGCATAGCAAACATTTTACGTCAAAAGATCAAAGCAAACAGCCCATTTTAGTGTATCAGGACGGGGTCCCAAAAATCAGGACGGGGTCCTGATATGAAGAGTGGGACGGCGTCCCAATTGTCAGGACGGCGTCCCAATATGAAGGGTGGGACGGCGTCTAGGTTGTTGGGACGGCGTCCCAAAAGGCTTACAGGTCCTGTTTGCAGAAAACACAAGGCACGAGCCAAACTTCAATCAATCCTAGTTTATGATCCGCAAACAATCAAGACATGTATTTTATATCACCGGAAAGCTCTTTCGACAAGGAACACAACTAGATACATTTCCTAAATCAAATTTATCATTTTAGACAACAAAAATCTCGTCGAAAGTTCGTTAAACGTTCCAAAACAGGGTTTCAAGTTCATCAATTGCAATTCAAGTTTCGGGAATCCAATTTATACATATGATATGCCGTTTTGAAGGTAATGAAACGTGTAATACAACTAAACACTTATCAATAACATTAACAAGCATTCAACGCATCAAAAGTTCGTTTTAAGAGTTGTCAAACCCTAACCAAACCTCAAAATCACTAATCATGTTAATGTAAGGTTTTCATGTCAATCAACACACCAAAACGAAGCTATTGAAGTAACTAACACTTTGAACACACAAACATTAACATCTAAACACATTTCATCATCCAAAATCAAAGATTAAGCATACACTTTTCATTATCAAGCTAGTTACACCTAAACATCAAGATCGAGCATACAAATCATATATTCATGTTATACACGAGCCATAGACACTAACTAACAACATATCAAGTCAAAAACACGAATTTGAGAAATCTAGAGTTTTAGAAATGTTACCCAAAATCGATGAAGTTAGTATCAAATCATAGAGAATGACGAGAGGATTAAGAATATGTAGTCGGATTTGTTGTGAGCTTCCAAGATTGAATTTAGATGATGAATGAATGGAATGGGTTTGTGTGTGTGTTCTTGAGATGGAGAGAAAAGAGATGAGGGAGATGATGGAATGAAAAAATGGGTTGACTAGTTGACCTAGTCAACTAGTTTGCCCATTTGGCAACTCCGGTCCCTCGAGTTTCAAAGCGGGTGCGGGATTTAACCGATCGAATATTTTAAGTTACACGGGAGTACGGGAGATATTGAAATCCGATAACGAGAATATTTAAAACGTTACATAACAAAGGATACTAATCTAGGTACGGAGGGTATTATTTAAAAAGAAAAAGACGGGCGTTAAAATAATTTAACGGAAAAATGCGGGATGTTACATTATCCACACCTCAAAAGAAATTTCGTCCCGAAATTTAGTTGGAAGTAGTAGTCGATATCTCTTACTCGAGACTTTACGTTGTCAATGTTATGAATAAGTGAAGGCACGTCCTTGAGTGTTCTCATGAATTTGGATAGTTAGGGTATTTCGTTGTATTAAGGTTCGGTTTTTTTTTTTTTTTACGATACCTGGTTTCAACTGGTTTTCCTATGAAGAGAAGTTTGTCATCGATAGTTGATGTATCTAGCAGGATTGCACGTTCCTGTTCCGCAGGACACGTTTCTAAGTTTGTTACATGGTACACAGGGTAAGCGGAAACTTAATTGAGTCAGAAGTTCCAAACGGTAGGAAGCGGTTCCAATACGCCCCAAGGTTTCAAAAGGGTTAACGTGTCGCGAGTTTAACTTTCCCTGATTCCCGAAACGGATTACACCTTTCCAAGGTGCGGGTTCTCAATATTACACTGTTACAGGGATTTTGTGAGGTTTTCATCTAAGTTTGGTATAACTCTTTTGGTGACTATGGGTTGTCTCGAGCCCTTCTCGGACTTGAATGATCTCAATTGTTGTTTCTTGATTGAGTTCAGATTCTGTGTTTTGTTTGCCACATGCGTTGGTTAAATGAACAGGGGTACGACATTAGCGGTCATATAGGGTTTCGGAAAGTGCGGGTGAACACACGAGTGGTAACTACTGTTGTACGAGTGATCTACTAAAGGTGACAATACGAGTTTGTGACATGTCTTTCCAAGACGTAAATCGTTCGTTTGCTCGGTTCATCGGTTTGTGGGTGGTACGTGGTACTCATGTCTAAGCGGGTCTCCAGGGTTTCTTGTAAAACTAGAAGTGAAACGAGTATTTCGATACGGGATAATCGACAAGGATACACCGTGTTGGAATAGAATCTCTTAAGATATGTTTGAACAAGTTAGTTAGGGTTCAAAAAAAAAAAAAATGTTCGTTAGGACTATTCACCCTCGTGGCGAATACTAATGTAATGTGAGGAGTTTCTCTATCCATGGAGAAATGTTACAAGGAGTTTCCTTAAACGGAAATGCGAGCGATAAAGATAGGAGTGAAATGAGGACTGAGAATAGGATGAGCTTACATCTCGAGGTTGCCATAACGTGCCTCTAGTTGTCGAAAATTGAAGTCTGGAAGAGAAACAAGATAGTACACGTAATTGTATAGTTCGGGGTTGAATAATAGTTGGCCGATTATCAGAAACACAAGAACGTTAAGTCAAAGAAGAGTGAAGTATCGTTGGATTGTGTGTTATCTTAAATTCCAGTAATATCAGACAGTAACGGTGAAATAACAGAGGTATGTGTGTGGTACGTGATGACGAGAAAGTTGATCGGATCTACAGTTTAGTATTCGAATTCTTCGTGCAAAATAACGAATTTTAGTTACGTTAATTTTGAGTCGAGAGAGTATGCCTTTCGGCGTTCATGTAGAAATATTTCCATGTTTGAGTTCCATCTGTTGCTATACGATTTTAACTAGAAATGTTGGTGTGAAGAATCACGCTCAAGGTTCGAACACGGAGAGGTTTAAAGTTTTCCCTTAGTGAGTTAACGAGTTTAAAAGTCGGGTAACACGAGAAAAGTCAGAAATGAATCTTCGGTGATAACAGGCGAGATCTAAGATTTTACGAATACAAGTCTGAGTTGAGAGAGTTTCATGATTACGTGTGGCTTGATTTCGAGATTGATTGTAATGCCTTGACCATTAACATCATGGTCTAGAAAATTTGACTTCGTTTAACAGAAATTCTCACTCGGAGAATTTGGTATAGAGTTGCTCTTTTCTCAAAGTTCGAGCGTAAGATGATGATGTTGTTCGTTTGCCTTCTTTACTTGAATAAGTTAAGATGTCATCTATAAATATGATAACAGATTTGTCTAGATAAGTTGCATACGTGGTTTAGGAGGTTCATGAATACGGATGGAGTCCTAAATAAATCAAACGGTACTAAGAGGGATTTACAACTAACGTTGCGAGCTCGGAAAATGGCTTAGGAGACATCGTCTCCCTTAACCCCCAATTGATGATAACCAGAACGGAGGTCGATTTGGAATACACGGGATCCACGCAAATAATCATGAGGTAATGGATACGAGGAAGAGAGTATTGGTTTCCAACCGAAAGTTACTTAGTTCACAATAATCTATACAAGATGATGGGGAAACATTTTTTTTTTTTTTTTTTTTTTTTTTTTTTTTTAACGAATAGGTTCCGAGCTCCCTAGTTCTATAGGTGTCAAGTCAAAAGTCTTAACGTATATCCTCCAATAAAATTTATAGGCACACAATATTTTCCGTCGGTCACTTAAATCGTCTAAGTAGTATCTGGGGAAAAGAGGTGGAATATAAAGAGCACGAGTCAAATCCTTGGTTATAAAACGTCTAACGGTACTCGAATCGAATAAGTATGAAATATACGGTTTGTTGTGAAGAAACGTACCCGTGACTAGTCCATCATCGTCTCGGGCATCCTAGGTGTCGATGTTGTAAGTTCAACGGCGCGCGTTGGTTTTTGCTTTATTCTTTGGGCATTCATTCCTAAAATGACCCGATTGGCCACATTTGTAGCAAATACTCGGCTTTGGTGCGTCGGGCCCCTTTTGAGTGACGGGGGCGGTACTTCCACAATACTTAGCAATATGACCACTACCTTGGCACCGATGGCAAATTAGCTTGCCACATTCACCAAAATGATGCTTGTGGCATTTTTTGCAAAAAGGTCGTGTCCCGGCATAACTTTTCTTGCCGACGGGGGTGAGAGGTTCCTTGGCAAAGTTGTTGTTGTAGTTGCTCGATTGGGGGGCTTCCCATTTTCTTTTGTTGTCACCCGACTCATCCTCGGCTTTAGGTGCCGGCACTTCAATCTCGTCTACCGTTTCGATCAATTGACGGGCCATATTCAGGGCCTCTTGGTGATTACTGGGTTTGGATGACATTACTCCTTGTTTGATGCTCTTGGGAAGACCATCCATGTAAAGTTCAACCCTTAGAGGTTCGGGGGTCACGAGGTTTGGGCACATCAAGGATAGCTCAGAAAATCGTTGATTATATGCCTTTAGGTCATTCCCGACCGCTTTTAAAGTTCTTAGTTCGTGTTCGAGCTTACGGGTCTCTTCTCGCGGGAAGTATTCGGTGATCATCTTTTTCTTTAAGTCGGCCCATGAGAGAGTGTGAGCTTCATCGATACCCACCGACAGCACATACGTATTCCACCATGTGAGGGCGATACCGGCGAAAGTGTGGGTGGAATATTTGACTTTGTCTTGGTCCCGACAACCGTTTATGCTAAAAACGGCTTCTGTTTGCTCAAACCATCGGGTGAGCACAACCGGTCCTCCGGTCCCATCGAAGGTGTGAGGTTTGCACCCCATGAAAGTTTTGTAGGAGCAACCCTCGTTTGAATTACCGACTCCATGGTTGTTGTGGTTGTGGTTGTTATTGATGTCGGAGGAGATACTAGCCATAGCCGCACCTATGGCGGTGGCTATCATGCGTTGAAAAGCTTGTTCGGAAGTTTCATTACGTGGCCCGCGACGGGGAGGCATTGTTCCTTCAAGACACAAGAATATCGTTGATTAGTATTCTCAATAATACTAATCATGATATGGAATGATGATGTAGAGAAAATTTTCCTTGACTCGCCTTAAATTCTTTATGTCATAATGTCAGAATGTCCATATGAATCACCGTAATATAATCCCGGAAATTATATTACCCTGATTCTCATGTGCATTTAACATTACTTCATAAAGTCAAGGTGGCGCGTCAACAAAATTTATCAACGTAAGATCAAGATCGAATACGAGTTAGATATGATAGAAGAGTTCGAGTATAAATGCACAAATAGTCAAGTAATTCCTACTTCAGTCTATATGCCGGTTGTAGTCTAGATTCACCTATGTACCCTATGACTCGGGGTGGACACAAATGAACTCTAAATCCCTACAACCAAGGCTCTGATACCACTTGTAGCGACCCCGACAAATCGTCAAGTGACGGCGTCGAGTACGTAGGTCCCATTACCTGGTCATAAGTCTTTAAAACAGACGTTTGACCCAAAATATGTCGCATCCATTCAAGTGTAAAGATTGTTTCAAAGTTTACAAAGATAATTGACCACAAGTTAAGTTACAACGTTATAAGTACAAATGAAAACTATGCGACACAGTTTAAATAAGTTCAAAAGATGCTCCAAAATGCATGTATACTCGACATCCAAGCAAGTATCAAAAGAGTGCGGAAGCATGTATCACTAAGCATTCAAAACCTGAGAAAACATAGAAGAATCTGTCAACGAAAACGTTGGTGAAATCATAGGTTTAGTAAGTATTAAACGTTGTTTTTGAACCACAAGATTTTGTATTTCCATAACGTAGATTATCCAAATCATTTGCATTCCAAAAGTGTTGTTATACGCGAGCACTCAATTATCAAAACTTAACCAACGTTACCCCATCACTCAGTGCTAGAACCCACACTAAAACACAAAAATATATTTCATCCGCATAACGGTAGCGAACCGTCCGAATGAGGGTTTGTTAAACCCGTATGGCCACACAATATAAGTTCTCGCTTACACCCTGCAAGTGTAACTAATGATAATCGAATTGAGGCATTTTTGTTCTAACTCGCACGTGGAATGTTTGTTTTCACACTTGTGTTCAAAACATAAAAGTAAGTAGTACAAGATGTAACAAAGTATATGTTTTCTCAGCCCACGATTTAAAAGTATAAAAGTTGTTGAAAAGGTGGGACTATGATCTCACCTTGAGCGCGAGAGTTAATAAAGTACTTCAACAAGTAAACGCGTGCAAAGACAAAGCTAGTCTTGACCTAAACATATAGGTTATATCAATATCGGTAAGCACAAACGGTCAAAGATGTTCAATTAGTCCTATGGCTCGTTACGACTCGATTATATTAACATGTGAATCAACTAGTCAAGTTTCATGCAAGTTACAAGTAAATAATCATGTTAGAAAGGTTGCATAAGTATTTGGTTAAGTTTGACAAAAAGTCAAACTTGGTCGGGTCAAAGTCAACGGAAAAGTCAACGGGGTCGGGTTGGGTATCCGACAATTTTTCTAAGTTATATAATCATATATGAGCATGTTGGCCAAGTTTCATGTTAATCGGAGGTCCGTAGCATAGCAAACATTTTACGTCAAAAGATCAAAGCAAACAGCCCATTTTAGTGTATCAGGACGGGGTCCCAAAAATCAGGACGGGGTCCTGATATGAAGAGTGGGACGGCGTCCCAATTGTCAGGACGGCGTCCAAATATGAAGGGTGGGACGGCGTCTAGGTTGTTGGGACGGCGTCCCAAAAGGCTTACAGGTCCTGTTTGCAGAAAACACAAGGCACGAGCCAAACTTCAATCAATCCTAGTTTATGATCCGCAAACAATCAAGACATGTATTTTATATCACCGGAAAGCTCTTTCGACAAGGAACACAACTAGATACATTTCCTAAATCAAATTTATCATTTTAGACAACAAAAATCTCGTCGAAAGTTCGTTAAACGTTCCAAAACAGGGTTTCAAGTTCATCAATTGCAATTCAAGTTTCGGGAATCCAATTTATACATATGATATGCCGTTTTGAAGGTAATGAAACGTGTAATACAACTAAACACTTATCAATAACATTAACAAGCATTCAACGCATCAAAAGTTCGTTTTAAGAGTTGTCAAACCCTAACCAAACCTCAAAATCACTAATCATGTTAATGTAAGGTTTTCATGTCAATCAGCACACCAAAACGAAGCTATTGAAGTAACTAACAATTTGAACACACAAACATTAACATCTAAACAAATTTCATCATCCAAAATCAAAGATTAAGCATACACTTTTCATTATCAAGCTAGTTACACCTAAACATCAAGATCGAGCATACAAATCATATATTCATGTTATACACGAGCCATAGACACTAACTAACAACATATCAAGTCAAAAACACGAATTTGAGAAATCTAGAGTTTTAGAAATGTTACCCAAAATCGATGAAGTTAGTATCAAATCATAGAGAATGACGAGAGGATTAAGAATATGTAGTCGGATTTGTTGTGAGCTTCCAAGATTGAATTTAGATGATGAATGAATGGAATGGGTTTGTGTGTGTGTTCTTGAGATGGAGAGAAAAGAGATGATGGAGATGATGGAATGAAAAAATGGGTTGACTAGTTGACCTAGTCAACTAGTTTGCCCATTTGGCAACTCCGGTCCCTCGAGTTTCAAAGCGGGTGCGGGATTTAACCGATCGAATATTTTAAGTTACACGGGAGTACGGGAGATATTGAAATCCGATAACGAGAATATTTAAAACGTTACATAACAAAGGATACTAATCTAGGTACGGAGGGTATTATTTAAAAAGAAAAAGACGGGCGTTAAAATAATTTAACGGAAAAATGCGGGATGTTACAGTTAACAGGTTCACCTATATTCTTAGCTAGATGTTGACTCGTGTCAATGGGAGTTCTGGCTATATTAGAGTCATTCACATTGAACTTCTCAAATTCTTTTTCACATAAAGAATTTGACTTAAAACAAGTCCACCTTGGGTTCATGTGATTTGTACTCCCAATAACACAACCGTTAAACCCATGTCTTTCATGTCAAACTTCAATTTCAACATGTATTTTGTAATTTTTATCATTTTTTCATTACTACCGGCAATGAGCATATAATTACATGTAGACACAAGATTATATATCCCTTAGTTTTATCTTTCAGATACACACACTTATCACATTCATTGATCTTAAATCAATAATCAAGCATGACATGATCAAACTTTTGATGTCATTGTTTGAGAGCTTGTTTTAATTCATATAAGGATTTATAAGGTTTACACAATTTCCTTTCTGGTCTATGGGCTATAAACCCCTCAGGTTGTTCCAAGTAATCTCTTCTTCTAGATTTTCATTCAAGAAAGCGGTTTTCAAATCCATTTGATGTACTTCCAAATTTCTTATGGCGGTAATGGAAAGTACCAACCTAATGGAAGTTATTCGCATCACCGACGAATATGTATCAAAGTAATCAAGACCTTCTCGTTATTAATACCCTTTGATTACTAATCTTTCCTTATACTTATCAAAGGTGCCATATGGCTTCAACTTCTTCTTCTTCAAGATCCATCGATAATCTAGTGGCTTGTATCCGGAATATCCACTAACTCCCAAGTATGGTTTATGTGTATAGCCTACACAAGTTTTTGGTGTGTGTTACCATGCGTTTTGGTGCATTTTTTAAAAAGCCTAAATGTCTTTATATATAGTAGAGACTATGACCTTAGGTTTGTTGTCCCACTTTCAACGTGAGACAACTTCCACTTCCCTTCAGATTTTGCATCAAACAAGCAACTTTGAGATTCGATATCTCATTCACCTTTAATCCGTTTTGGTCACACTTTAGTTCATTGTAAAGCACTCGTCAAGGTTTACAAAACTCACTAAATAGTTATTAATATATATCAATTTATCATATTAATTAGTGTTCAACTACCAAACCAAATTTCACTCATAACTTTGTTGTTATGGAGCAATCATACACAATGAATTTTAATTACTTGAAAAGCCCTCTCTCATCATCATCACCCAAAACCGCTAATCACCCATCCACTTCATCACCCCAATTTCCGGCACCTATTACCTTCGGGGATTTTATTCTCTCTCACACCTTTCCTCTAATTGATGATGATGAACCACCACCTGGAAATGCTAGCTCAGAAAGAACCAAATCTCCAGCTTCTTTTGTCCCTGCTACTGAGATTTCGTTAGCTGGTGAATGTCCAATTGATTCAAATTGCAATGATGAAGGTCGTATACGGTGTTTATAGGGCGGTTGGATAAGAATGTCACCCGTAATATGGTTGAATCCACTTTCGCTAAGGAGGGTGTTATGACTGAAATCAAATTTTGGTCGGGAAGAAGGTAATCGTTTGTTAGTTTTCGTGACGCAGCTACTGCTAAGAAGGCTGTCTAGAATTTGAATGGGTCTAAAAATTTTGGAAGACCGATTTTCGTTGGATGGCCAAAGGTGTTAAAGCAAGTTGATTCGGGTCGGGCGCGCTTTTCTTCAAATTCGAATCCTAGGTTAAGATGCAAAGTGAGGCATAATTATTTGATTGTTAAGCATGTGCATTTGTCTGTTTTAGTTGTTGATGTGATCCTGATTACAGATGTTAAGATTTATTCGTTCTTGATTTCGTGTAAAGCGCACGTAGTGCATATTTGTAATTTTGGGTCCTATGGTTGCATATGCATTTTTGGGGACATCGAGAGTTTTAACAATATCTTCAACTCTATGTCTGTTGAATTTGTGGTCATTGCTCCCTTTTCGAGCTCCGCACACTCTTTTCACTGGTATGCTTGGATTGAAATCACGGCGATCCCTGTCACGTATGCTTCAAGGGAGAACGTTGTCGTAGTCATTGAGTTGTTTGGCGAGGTTTTTTCTATTACCAACGCTAATTCATCTTTGGGTAATGTTAGCTCCCTTTTCGCTTTCATTAAATCGGCTAAACCGAACCATATTCATGATATTGTTGAAGTCGATTTAGAAGACGAAGAGTTGGTTTCCTTGAGATGTGATGCTTGGGTGTCCAAATTATCAGATACCATTGTGATAAATCAGGTCTTTAATGATGTTTTCGACAAAAAATAAATGGCTGCTACTAATTGTTTTGTTATCTCTACTTCGTCGGTGTCTTCTTTTGGTTTCAACAATGGAAACGGGTCTGACAAGGATAATGGGAAGACTTCAGTTCAAGCTATTCATGCTGAAATGGTCCTAAATGGTAATCAAAAATTAACTGAACATATTGAAGCAGAGGCGAGGGATCTAGAGGTGTTCACGTTGATTCAAAAGGGTTGTCTAAGATTTGTGATTCAACGTCCACTCCTTTGAAATTTAGTTCATTTAATCCAGCTGATTTGGATTCCTGTTTTGATGGTAGTAAGGGTTCAACTGAGACCGTGATTTTTGGCCCAAAAAGTGGTAAAGCTATTGGATCAGTTTTGGTTGTTAATGGATCAGAATATGATGTTGGTGGGCCTCCTGGACATTCTGCACATGCTGGCTGCCATTCTGTTTCTGCTGATCACGACCAGAACAAGAAATCTGGCATGTTTTGGGCACGACCGGGCAGGGCCTATTCGACACCTTGTCTACAAATAATGGGTCGGATGTGAACGAAGACACTATTACTTTTGCGGAGATATTGGACCGTTTGAAGAAGGAGAAAAAGAAAAGGATGGAAGAAGCTTTGGCTAAGCGCAACGTGGAAAACAAAGAAGATCGACCTCAACAAGTTTTGATCGGACGTAGTGGAAGAAAATATGATGATTACGAGATCCCTTCTTGCGAAGGATTTTGCAAGTCGTAATATGTTTTGAACAAAAATGTGTCTATGATTCAATTTAGCGAAATCAACTTCAGGTCGAACAAGAAGGTGAACGATGCGTCTACTTCGGGTTCGTTTAAGCTAAAAGATTACGATGACGATGTGGACTTTGGGGAAGATATTCAACGTTTGATCCTGGAGTCAAATGAAATCAAAAGCAAGGGTGCTACGGTTGCGGGCAATTATTCGTGTAATAAAGATTTTTTTTCCAAGCTAGCGGATCAAGGTTTTATTCATCCTTCGTCGGGCACCTTGATAGGTAACGGTTCTTCAAATGTGATCTCTTTCAAAATTGAGAATCGATCTGGTAAAAATATTCGACGGGAAATCTCTGACGGTAAATTAGTTAAGGTCGATCCTTAGATATTTTGTGTTTGTTTGTTATAATTGTCTTTTGTGGAGCTTTGATGAGCCTAGTTTGGACTTTAGTTGGATTTGATTTTAGTTGGTCTTCTTTTTGTTTTTAGTTGGTATACATTTCGATAGATGAGACTCTGTGTAGATAGTTCGTTTTGTAGTACCGCTTTCTAGGTACGTGCCTCATCGAGGTTCTCCGGTTGTATTCTTCGTTGAAGACGTTTTCTTTTTGAGAACGTTTTCAGTTTTCTATTAAAGTTTTAGTTATTTTTACCATAAAAAATAATATTAAAAAATAATTAGTGTTCAAAGTTTGTAAAAACACACATGTTTTTAACTAATTTTTCCAACACTTTACAACTATGAATAAAAAATTTGTAAAATTAAAATTTATTTGGTTTAGAAAACGATAATAAAATATTTAAATTAATAATACTAGTAACTAGTAAATATAAAATTGTCAGACCCTGTTGTAGCTTACTTTTAACTTGGATTAGCTGCTTATAAACGACATTTTTTTATACGGAATAAACAAAATAATAATAATAAAATAAAAATATCTAATAACTTAATCGTGTCAAGTACGTGTCTCATAGTCCTATAAATTCAAAGCCCTTGAACTTGTTTAATCATATTACTATCAAAACACACTTACTAATTATTCGATACTTTTACTTAAATTTACGAATACTTTCTTCTTCCATTATTCATCAGCCAAATTCTACTAATTTAATCATGTCTGACGAAGTTGTTTACCACGACGCCCCAAAATCTGACGTTGAGCAATCGGATCGTGGATTGTTTGATTTTATGGGAAAGAAAAAAGAAGAAAACAAATGTGATGAGACCACGATCTCATCTGAGTTCGAAGAGAAAGTTCAGGTTAACGAACCCGAACACAAGGAAAGTTTACTCGAGAAACTTCATCGTGATGGTTCCAGTTCTAGCAGTGTAAGTTTTCAACCAATCTTTCTTCATTTTGTAACTTTCTTATTTTTATTTTTGTTAACGTTACATACGTCACAAAAGTATAGACAATATCTGGGTTTTTCTAACGATAGCCCTTGTCACTCTAAAATTAATATTTAAGCGTTATATATAATATTTTTTATTTTTATTTCAAATTACAGCAACGTTTAGAAAAAAAAATCAAAATTTATATATGCCAGAATTTTTTTTTGAGATGATCGAACTAAAACAAAAACAGAAGTAGTTATGTTAGTATGTTAATTTGGGTTTTTTTTTTGTGGGTTTGCCTAAATGAATTACTTATCCGGTTTGAATTTTTATACAGTCGAGTGATGAGGAGTGCGAGGATGGTGAAAAGAAGAAGAAAAAGAAGCCGTTGAAGGATACGATTAAGGAAAAGATCGAAGAGCACAAAGAAAAGAAAGAAGAGAAGATCGAGGAGGACACATGTGTCCCAGTTGAAAAGTATGAAGTAGCGGTCCCACCATCGACTACCCCCGAGCCAGAGGAGAAAAAGGGGTTTATGGATAAAATTAAAGAGAAACTGCCCGGTGGACATAAGAAGGTTGAGGAGCAGCAGCAAGTTGCTCCTCCTCCGACGCCTGCAGTAACGTCAACACATGATGATGAACAGAAAGAGAAAAAGGGTATTTTTGAGAAGATTAAAGAGAAAATACCAGGGTATCATGGAAAGAGTGAGGAGGAGAAAGAAAAAGAAAAAGTAAAAGAATGTGATTAAGGATGATATTATGAAAAAGCAAAAGGAAATATGATTATTTGTGGGTTGGCTTGCTTTGATTTTCAAGAGTGGGTCTATAATGTTTTCTTGCTTTTAGTATTTTGCTTTTTGGTCTTTTGAGTAAGTGGTTGTTTCTGTTATTTGATTTGTTTGGAATTTCTAGTGTGGTGTCATTGTATTTGCGTTGTAATAGTCTATGCATATTTTTATTGTATAGAATGTATTTTTGTTTATAAACACCATACTTGATTTTAACTTTGTTTAAGCATTTATTAAATATACTGTAGTTGTTTATGTTTATGTTTTACCAAATACAAATAATTTGGTCGATGAAGTTTTTGAAGAAAAAAGTGACAAGTAAAGCAGTCACTAAAATGAATGAATGATGTAATCGGTTTGGTGTATGTAAAACAAGTATACTATCTATTAATTTGGGCTTAGCTGTGAACCCAATATAGGCCCATATCATAATCTTTACCCTTTGGCGTCCAACACAAAAATAAGTAAAGGTCTTAATTCTTAGTCTCTTCTAATCCTACTTGATTTCTAACGCCGTAGTGTAAAAAATTACATTTCACAAAAAAAAATGCCATTTTTGTTTTAGCAGTTTACATACGGAGTTGATCTTTCCAAAGATGGATAACATGTCATTATAATTAAGGACAAATGGCCCGAAATAGTAATTCATGTTTACTCAATTTGACAATCAAGGTAAACTCTCAATTTGCTGAAGCCTGGCAAGAATTACGATTTTAAGTTTATCAAAGAAAAATGTAACATCGTCAAATTCATTAACGATTGTTTGTCAAAAATACACGGTTGTGTAAGACCCAAATATTTTTATACATGAAGTAATTACAGTGTGCATAAAGTGCGTGTAACGACCCGCTAAAATCGTTATTGACGCGGTACGTTATTCATTGAGGTACTGACCTCTACATGATACGTTTTGTAAACATTGCATTCTTTTGAAAAGGCACACCATAATTGAATATCAAATTCCAAGGTTTTTGACGATTGATGATTTCTACATATAGACAATCACCGTAATTAATAGTTTACAATACTACATCCGTTGATAATGCAGTCAAAATAAGATACATGGTGATGATTTTGTGAATGCAACGTTTTCTCGAATAAAGCATGTATGAGTCCATGCACATAGCTTGTATCACATATAAGCAAACAGCGGAAGACTTCTAGGAACTTGAGAATAAACATGCTTACAAGTGTCAACACAAAGGTTGGTGAGTTCATAGTTTTAATGTTGCGCATAATCTGTATATAAAGGTGGATCACAAGATTTCAGTTGTTTCATCCAGAAACGTTTATCAAAATATTCTACAAGATTGAGCACCCTGGTAACTAAGCTTTAACGTTATAATAAGTACCCCTGTTTTAACATACATGCAACCAACATGTACAATACACGCAATCCAACGTGTACTAACCTCAAATAGCATACGTCTGTTTTATAGTTCAGGCTAGGGTTTCTATACCTGGAACATATGGGGATGTCAAGCCCTATGGATCCATATATAACTACTCGCGCCCACCAGTTCTTATAACCGGCAGTTACTAGTTACCAAAGCTAAGGGATTTTCGGTTCAAACTCAGTGTAGAATTTAGTATGTACTTGTGTCCATTGCGTTTAAAATAAAGTGCATGTATTCTCAGCCCAAAAATATAGATTGCAAAATGAAATGCCCCGTTCATATACAATATAAATGATTCACAATAGTTGATTGCATCGCGAGGTAATTGACCTCTATATGATACATTTTACAAACATTGCATTCGTTTTTAAAAGACAAACTTTCTTTACATTGAAAGTTGACGGCAAGCATACTATTTCATAATACCTCCAACTATAATTGACTTAATAATAATCTTGATGAACTCGACGACTCGAATGCAACGTCTTTTGAAATATGTCATGAATGACTTCAAGTGGTTGACACTTGAAAGCATGTTTATTCTCAAGTATGAAAGAAATCTTCCGCTGTGCATTTGCTCATATTAGAGATATTACTCAAAAGCAATTAAAAAGGGATCTATAAACTCACCTTAGCAGCACATAAGGTCATTCACCGAAATGTGACCGAAACTCGGAATGCAAAATAACCGTAGATCTCAACCTAGAGAACATATGTTGGTCAATACATGTCTAACAAGCTAGGTCGGGTCATAGTGTATCACAATCCTAATGCTCGAGACTGACATGCTAATGTTAACAAAAGTTATCTCAAAAGTCAACCTAACCCAATATAATTTTTAAATATATACATGTTTATTAACATAATATAAGTCTTGATAATTGAACGAATTTATAGTTTATCAAACTCAAAATATTATTTATTTCAGGAGCTATATTATATTTGAATTATCATGGCAATCAAACATATTTTATTATTTCACATAGTTTTTCAATACTTGTAAAATCAGATTATAGTGTTTATAAAGCTTTAAAAATGATAAGACAGTCAACTTTGACAATTGTTCAACAAAACGAGACGTGCCTTATATAGAAATTCATTTAATCGATTAGTAATATCTAAAAATCCAATTTATCAGTAGCATATGTATCAAATTCGTGATTCATCATAAACTATCCAATGACAAAATTAATGCATACAAGCATGCATAAACATATATACTCGAGCACTAGACATGGATACACTGTCAATATATAAAAGATAAGATATGAATGCTCACGTATCAATATTGTGATTCAATATTGCAGGAAAGTACGTAGACGCAACGAAAATGATAAACGCTAGGTTGACCTTTGACTTATGATCATAACCCCCAAGCAATACCCATAATCTCCATAGCTATAACTCATAATTTCCCTAGCTTCATTCCGCTCGAAAATCCGTTTTGAAAATAATTCGCTCATGACCTCGTCGTAATATTTTATGTATACATAACTAATAAATAATTATATGAGATTAATAATAATATTAAGATTAATATTAATAACAATAATATTAATAGTAAATATTAATAATTCTTACGAAGAATGTAAATTGTATGTGTGTGTTTTTCTGCGATCGATCGATATATATATATATATATATATATATATATATATATATATATATATATATATATAATTATAACAATATAATAATATAATAATATAATAAAGTAATAAAGTAATAATATAATAATAAAATAATAATATAATAATAAAAAGAATCAAACGTGTGTAATCTTAGCCGCCCCATTTTTGTTAGTTTATGCCGACAGTTTTTCACAGACCATTATTTCGTACTCTGTTGCTAATAATTGACGGGTAAAAGTATAAATAAAAAGAATTCCACTTTTTATAATTGAATACATATATTTATTTTGGTGTTAAGCTTTATAAAACTAGTTGTAAAAAGATCCAGTTACTTATAAAATTACTATATACGTTCGATGTAGAGTGTACGTACTAGTCTGCTGATCATTTCGTGCCACAGTAAATCACAAGATTCATTTAATCGAATGAATTTTAAAATTTTATGAGTCGTATTTCTTAAATACTTCAGGGGTATATTATGTAACTTATAATTAATAATTTCTATCTTTCATGTGAATAGTAAATTAATTAATTTCGTTTCATTTACTATTCATATGAATAGTAAATGAATTAATTTCGATTCAACTATTTAAGTTATATTGTTGTACGTTGTGCTTTACAACTTGTACATCTTTGATTTAACTTCGTGTCTTCTTAAAAATTTAAAAAATACATCATAAAAATAAAACGATTATATACGTAAAATTTTTAATTTGAAATTGTATCATTCACTAGTAAATTTTTATCATTTCGTATATAAATATTATTCGCATGTTTCCGTATATATATATATATATATATATATATATATATATATATATATATATACATACATACACAATTATATAATTATCACAAGTTATGACGTTCGTGAATCGTCGGACAAACAAGGTGGTCAACCGTTATATAAAACTCATTTAAAAAAGTTTTAAAACTTGTCAAAATGCATTGCTTAAATATTAAATCATATATAGAATTGGTTTAAATAAGTCGAAATTTTCCGGGTCATCACACTACTATTGTATTATTCGATGCTGGACGAGGGTTAAAGTTTGATGCGGCGATACCTCATATGTATGGACTTAAAGTTCGATGGGACGATGCCATACCACTATTACATTGTTCGATGAGGGTTTAAGTTCGTTGTGACGATCCCTCATATGTATGGATTTAAAGTTCGATATTGACAATGTCATACCACGATTGTTTGTTTGATGAGGGTTTAAGTTCGATGTGATGATACCTCATATGTATGGATTTAAAGTTCGATATTGACGATGCCATACTACTTTTGTATTGCTTGATGAGGGCTTAAAGTTTGATGTGGCGATACCTCATATGTGGGCTTAAAGTTCGATGAGACGATACCACATGAAGCATGAAGAGTGGGTTTGAAGTTCAATGAGACGATGCCACTCATGGAATTGGATTCTTGATACTATTTGATGTTATGAACATCTGTGGGTTTTTAAAGGGGATTATTCCCTCATGATCTTGATTTAACAGGTGGTTTGTACGTATTCTTATATACATATACAAAGGGATTATTCCCTCATTCTTGATACTATTTAGTGCTCGAATTTGATAGATTTAATAAATCGCGGGTGACAATTTGGTCGGAAAAGGTAACTTAATGAGAAAAGTCTCCTAGAGAATCCATAGAGACACGTAGGATTATATGTGTGCTCGTTGTAGTCGTTGTGGACTTTCAAGGAGAGTGTGTGCTAGTGCGTGTTAGCAAATGGGAAAAGCCTTCAGGTTAATAGAAATTGTGCGGAAATCAAGTTCGGATATACGTCGAAGGACCGTAGAGTGTAGGTCCGATTGATTAAGTGACGAGGATCACGAGGACGTGATCGGTTCAAGTGGGGGAGAGTTGTAAGACCCAAATATTTTTATACATTAAGTAATTACGGTGTGCATAAAGTGCGTGAAACGTGGTGCAATTTAAAAGCTAACAGACTGTCCGGGCCTTCGTGCGCGCCACACAAGGTGGGGTGCGCGCGCCGCGCACAACATCAGGTGACAGATTTCTGTTTCTTTTAAACGATTTTAATGAAGGGTAAAGTGGTCTCTTTTCATGTGGACGGGTTATACACCACGAAACTGGTTTCAACCTTATCTCAAACTCATTTCTCCATCTCCTCTCCATCCCACTCACACACACCAAACTCTAGAGAGAGAGTAAAGAGTTTAGTTAGGGAAAACTTGATTCGGGGAAGAAGAAGTGTGATTCAAGTCGGGTCTCAAGAATTAAAGTTGTTCTCCTCGTTCACGACCACCTTGTGGTAGTATTGGTAAGTTCTAACTCCGAAATTCATTGTTTGATTTGATATTCAAGTTAGGGTTTGAACTTGATTTGTAGAGAAACCCATTTAAACTCTTGAAGTGAGTTTATTGATACTAGTAATCGGGTTTTATGTTGTTGTTGGTGGATTTTGGGTTGGATGATGAAATTGATTAGTTGATAATCACGATCGAGTGATGGAATCACTATCTAACTTAGGTTGTTAGTGATTAAAGTTATGAGCTTGCAAAAATGGGTGTTTTGACTTGAGATTTGGTCAAAATGGGTTTTGTGTCAAAATCATACAAGTAATATGTTTTGATAATCAAACCTTGAGTAAAATGAGTTGTTGGAACATAATCACTAGTTGATTGTGATTAAGGGTGTTTCGGGTGAGAATTGACTTAGTCAAATTGGAGGTAAGTGCTAATGGGTTGAAATTGCACTTATGGTGTTTTGGGCATAAGCTAGAGTGTTTAGCTTATTTGTTTGTGAATTACTTAGGTGATTTGCATTTGGACGAGTAGGAGCTCAAGCGGGATTGCTTTTCAAGTAACCGAGGTGAGTGGAATATTTATACGTTTATGTATATAATTTGGTTGTTTGTGTACGATGTGGCGAGTGTTATTCGGTAGAATACACTTCTTTTGGGCCACATTGGGACCGAGGTGCGGGATGAGGGTTTAAATTCGATGCAGCGATACCTCATATGTATGGACTTAAAGTTCGATGATGATGACGCCATACTACTATTATATTATTCGATGCGGGACGAGGGTTAAAGTTTGATGCGGCGATACCTCATATGTATGGACTTAAAGTTCGATGGGACGATGCCATACCACTATTACGTTGTTCGATGAGGGTTTACGTTTGATGTGACGATACCTCATATGTATGGATTTAAAGTTCGATATTGACGATGCCATACCACGATTGTTTTTTTGATGAAGGTTTAAGTTTGATGTGACGATACCTCATATGTATGGATTTAAAGTTCGATATTGACGATGCCATACTACTTTTGTATTGCTTAATGAGGGCTTAAAGTTCGATGTGGCGATACCTCATATGTGGGCTTAAAGTTCGATGAGACGATACCACATGAAGCATGAAGAGTGGGTTTGAAGTTCAATGAGACGATACCACTCATGGAATTGGATTCTTGATACTATGTGATGGTATGAACATCTATGGGTTTTTAAAGGGGATTATTCCCTCATGATCTTGATTTAACCGGTGGTTTGTACGTATTCTTATTTTAGCTTTGTATATTTGATGTGACCTTTATGCTATTGATGTTGACTTGTTGTACATTTGAATACGTGATATTATGTTTTGCTAATGACGTGTGTTATTTTGTGTAGGTGAATGCAAGTAATTAAATTACGTATGTATGCGTATAAGTATTGCATTCACTAAGCATTAGTTTACCCTCTCGTTGTTTACATTTTTAGGTTCGGAGGTGGACGTGGCAAGGGTATGCTCTGAAATGTCCTGTTCTTATTGATTAAAATCGTTCCATATTAATTGATTTCGTTGCGAGGTTTTGACCTCTATATGAGACGTTTTTCAAAGACTGCATTCATTTTTAAAACAAACCATAACCTTTATTTCATAAATAAAGGTTTAAAAAGCTTTACGTAGATTATCAAATAATGATAATCTAAAATATCCTGTTTACACACGACCATTACATAATGGTTTACAATACAAATATGTTACATCAAAATCAGTTTCTTGAATGCAGTTTTTACACAATATCATACAAACATGGACTCCAAATCTTGTCCTTATTTTAGTATGCAACAGCGGAAGCTCTTAGTATTCACCTGAGAATAAACATGCTTTAAACGTCAACAAAAATGTTGGTGAGTTATAGGTTTAACCTATATATATCAAATCGTAACAATAGACCACAAGATTTCATATTTCAATACACATCCCATACATAGAGATAAAAATCATTCATATGGTGAACACCTAGTAACCGACATTAACAAGATGCATATATAAGAATATCCCCATCATTCCGGGACACCCTTCGGATATGATATAAATTTCGAAGTACTAAAGCATCCAGTACTTTGGATGGGGTTTGTTAGGCCCAATAGATCTATCTTTAGGATTCGCGTCAATTAGGGTGTCTGTTCCCTAATTCTTAGATTACCAAACTTAATAAAAAGGGGCATATTCGATTTCGATAATTCAACCATAGAATGTAGTTTCACGTACTTGTGTCTATTTTGTAAATCATTTATAAAACCTGTATGTATTCTCATCCCAAAAATATTAGATTTTAAAAGTGGGACTATAACTCACTTTCACAGATTTTTACTTCGTCGGGAAGTAAGACTTGGCCACTGGTTGATTCACGAACCTATAACAATATATACATATATATCAAAGTATGTTCAAAATATATTTACAACACTTTTAATATATTTTGATGTTTTAAGTTTATTAAGTCAGCTGTCCTCGTTAGTAACCTACAACTAGTTGTCCACAGTTAGATGTACAGAAATAAATCGATAAATATTATCTTGAATCAATCTACGACCCAGTGTATACGTATCTCAGTATTGATCACAACTCAAACTATATATATTTTGGAATCAACCTCAACCCTGTATAGCTAACTCCAACATTCACATATAGAGTGTCTATGGTTGTTCCGAAATATATATAGATGTGTCGACATGATAGGTTGAAACATTGTATACGTGTCTATGGTATCTCAAGATTACATAATATACAATACAAGTTGATTAAGTTATGGTTGGAATAGAGTTGTTACCAATTTTCACGTAGCTAAAATGAGAAAAATTATCCAATCTTGTTTTACCCATAACTTCTTCATTTTAAATCCGTTTTGAGTTAATCAAATTGATATGGTTTCATATTGAACTTTATTTTATGAATCTAAACAGAAAAAGTATAGGTTTATAGTCGGAGAAATAAGTTACAAGTCATTTTTGTAAAGGTAGTCATTTCAGTCGAAAGAACGACGTCTAGATGACCATTTTAGAAAACATACTTCCACTTTGAGTTTAACCATAATTTTTGGATATAGTTTCATGTACATAATAAAAATCATTTTCCCAGAATAACAACTTTTAAATCAAATTTTATCATAGTTTTTAATTAACTAACCCAAAACAGCCCGCGGTGTTACTACGACGGCGTAAATCCGGTTTTACGGTGTTTTTCGTGTTTCCAGGTTTTAAATCATTAAGTTAGCATATCATATAGATATAGAACATGTGTTTAGTTGATTTTAAAAGTCAAGTTATAAGGATTAACTTTTATTTGCGAACAAGTTTAGAATTAACTAAACTATGTTCTAGTGATTACAAGTTTAAACCTTCGAATAAGATAGCTTTATATGTATGAATCGAATGATGTTATGAACATCATTACTACCTCAAGTTCCTTGGATAAACCTAATGGAAATGAGAAAAATAGATCTAGCTTCAAAGAATCCTTGGATGGCTTGAAAGTTCTTGAAGCAGAATCATGACACGAAAATAATTTTAAGTAAGATTTCCACTCGAAATAAGATTGTTATAGTTATAGAAATTGAATTAAAGTTTGAATATGATTATTACCTTGTATTAGAAAGATAACCTACTGTAAGTAACAAAGGTTTCTTGATCTTGGATGATTACTTGGAATGGATTTAGAAAACTTGGAAGTAAACTTGCAATCTTGGAAGTATTCTTGATTTTATGAAACTGGAACTTTTGGAATTTATGAAGAACACTTAGAACTTGAAGATAGAACTTGAGAGAGATCAATTAGATGAAAAAAATTGAAGAATGAAAGTGTTTGTAGGTGTTTTTGGTCGTTGGTGTATGGATTAGATATAAAGGATATGTAATTTTGTTTTCATGTAAATAAGTCATGAATGATTACTCATATTTTTGTAATTTTATGAGATATTTCATGCTAGTTGACAAATGATGGTTCCCACATGTGTTAGGTGACTCACATGGGCTGCTAAGAGCTTATCATTGGAGTGTATATACCAATAGTACATACATCTAAAAGCTGTGTATTGTACGAGTACGAATACGGGTGCATACGAGTAGAATTGTTGATGAAACTGAACGAGGATGTAATTGTAAACATTTTTGTTAAGTAGAAGTATTTTGATAAGTGTCTTGAAGTCTTTCAAAAGTGTATGAATACATATTAAAACACTACATGTATATACATTTTAACTGAGTCGTTAAGTCATCGTTAGTCGTTACATGTAAATGTTGTTTTGAAACCTTTAGGTTAACGATCTTGTTGAATGTTGTTAACCCATTGTTTATTATAACAAATGAGATGTTAAATTGTTATATTATCATGATATTATGATATATAATATATCTTAGTATGATATATATACAGTTAAATGTCGTTACAACGATAATCGTTACATATATGTCTCGTTTCGAAATCATTAAGTTAGTAATCTTATTTTTACATATGTATTTCATTGTTAATACACTTAATAATATATTTACTTATCATTTAACATAATTAACCAAGTGTATCAATATCTTAATATGATTCATATGTACCTAGTAAGACGTTCTTATAACGATAATCGTTATATATATCGTTTTCGAGTTTCTTAAATTAATAGTCTCATTTTCATGTATATAACTCATTGTTAAAATACATAATGAGATACATACTTATAATAAAATCATGTTAACTATATATATAACCATATATATGTCATCGTATAGTTTTTACAAGTTTTAACGTTCATGAATCACTGGTCAACTTGGGTGGTCAATTGTCTATATAAAACCTATTTCAATTAATCAAGTCTTAACAAGTTTGATTGCTTAACATGTTGGAAACACTTAATCGTGTAAATAACAATTTCATTTAATATATATATATATAAACATGGAAAAGTTCGGGTCACTACAGTACCTACCCGTTAAATAAATTTCGTCCCGAAATTTTAAGCAGTTGGAGGTGTTGACGTATCTTCTGGAAATAAATGCGGGTATTTATTCTTCATCTGATCTTCACGCTCCCAGGTGAACTCGGGTCCTCTACGAGCATTCCATCGAACCTTAACAATCGGTATCTTGTTTTGTTTAAGTCTCTTAACCTCACGATCCATTATTTCGACGGGTTCTTCAATGAATTGAAGTTTTTCATTGATTTGGATTTCGTCCAACGGAATAGTGAGATCTTCTTTAGCAAAACATTTCTTCAAATTTGAGACGTGGAAAGTGTTATGTACAGCAGCGAGTTGTTGAGGTAGCTCCAGTTGGTAAGCTACTGGTCCGACACGATCTATAATCTTGAATGGTCCAATGTACCTTGGATTTAGTTTCCCCCGTTTACCAAATCGAACAACGCCTTTCCAAGGTGAAACCTTAAACATGACCATTTCTCCAATTTCAAACTCTATATCTTTTCTTTTACTGTCCGCGTAGCTCTTTTGTCGACTCTGGGCGGTTTTCAATCTATGTTGAATTTGGATGATTTTCTCGGTAGTTTCTTGTATTATCTCCGGACCCGTAATCTGTCTATCCCCCACTCCACTCCAAAAAATCGGAGACCTGCACTTTCTACCATAAAGTGCTTCAAACGACGCCATCTCAATGCTTGAATGGTAGCTGTTGTTGTAGGAAAATTCTGCTAATGGTAGATGTCGATCCAAACTTTTTTCGAAATCAATAACACAAGCTCGTAGCATGTCTTCAAGCGTTTGTATCGTCCTTTCAATCTGCCCATCAGTTTGTGGATGATAGGCAGTACTCATGTCTAGACGAGTTCCCAATGCTTGCTGTAATGTCTGCCAGAATCTTGAAATAAATCTGCCATCCCTATCAGAGATAATAGAGATTGGTATTCCATGTCTGGAGACGACTTCCTTCAAATACAGTCGTGCTAACTTCTCCATCTTGTCATCTTCTCTTATTGGCAGGAAGTGTGCTGACTTGGTGAGACGATCAACTATTACCCAAATAGTATCATAACCACTTGCAGTCCTTGGCAATTTAGCAATGAAATCCATGGTAATGTTTTCCCATTTCCATTCCGGGATTTCAGGTTGTTGTAGTAGACCTGATGGTTTCTGATGTTCAGCTTTGACCTTAGAACACGTCAAACATTCTCCTACATATTTAGCAATATCGGCTTTCATACCTGGCCACCAAAAATGTTTCTTAAGATCCTTGTACATCTTCCCCGTTCCAGGATGTATTCAGTATCTGGTTTTATGAGCTTCTCTAAGTACCATTTCTCTCATATCTCCAAATTTTGGAACCCAAATTCTTTCAGCCCTATACCGGGTTCCGTCTTCCCGAATATTAAGATGCTTCTCCGATCCTTTGGGTATTTCATCCTTTAAATTTCCTTCTTTTAAAACTCCTTGTTGCGCCTCCTTTATTTGAGTAGTAAGGTTAGTGTGAATCATTATATTCATAGATTTTACTCGAATGGGTTCTCTGTCCTTTCTGCTCAAGGCGTCGGCTACCACATTTGCCTTCCCCGGGTGGTAACGAATCTCAAAGTCGTAATCATTCAACAATTCAATCCACCTACGCTGCCTCATATTCAGTTGTTTCTGATTAAATATGTGTTGAAGACTTTTGTGGTCGGTATATATAATACTTTTGACCCCATATAAGTAGTGCCTCCAAGTCTTTAATGCAAAAACAACCGCGCCTAATTCCAAATCATGCGTCGTATAATTTTGCTCGTGAATCTTTAATTGTCTGGACGCATAAGCAATCACCTTCGTCCGTTGCATTAATACACAACCAAGACCTTGCTTTGATGCATCACAATAAATCACAAAATCATCATTCTCTTCAGGCAATGACAATATAGGTGCCGTAGTTAGCTTTTTCTTCAATAATTGAAACGCCTTCTCTTGTTCATCCTTCCATTCAAATTTCTTCCCTTTATGCGTTAATGTAGTCAAGGGTTTTGCTATTTTGGAGAAATCTTGGATGAATCTTCTGTAGTAACCCGCCAATCCTAAAAATTGACGTATATGCTTCGGAGTTTTTGGGGTTTCCCACTTTTCAACGGTTTCGATATTTTCCGGGTCCACCTGGATACCTTCTTTGTTCACTATGTGACCGAGGAATTGAACTTCTTCCAACCAAAATGCACACTTTGAAAACTTAGCGTACAGTTTTTCTTTCCTCAATACTTCTAGCACTTTTCTCAAATGTTCTTCGTGCTCTTGATCATTTTTTGAGTAAATAAGTATGTCATCGATGAAAACAATGACAAACTTGTCAAGATATGGCCTAGACACTTGGTTCATAAGGTCCATGAACACAGCTGGTGCGTTAGTCAATCAAAACGGCATAACCATAAACTCGTAATGACCATAACGCGTCCTAAAAGCAGTTTTTGGAATATCAGCCTCCTTTACTCGCATTTGATGATATCCAGAACGTAAATCGATCTTCGAATAAACCGACGAGCCTTGTAGTTGATCAAATAAGTCGTCAATTCTCGGTAGTGGATAACGGTTTTTGATGGTAAGTTTGTTCAACTCTCTGTAGTCAATACACAACCTAAATGTACCATCCTTCTTCTTGACAAACAAAACAGGAGCTCCCCATGGTGATGTGCTTGGTCGAATGAAACCACGTTCTAATAGTTCTTGCAGTTGGCTTTGCAGTTCTTTCATCTCGCTGGGTGCGAGTCTATAAGGAGCACGAGCTATTGGTGAAGCTCCTGGTACAAGATCTATTTGAAATTCAACAGATCGATGTGGAGGTAGTCCCGGTAATTCTTTCGGAAATACATCGGGAAATTCTTTTGCTACGGGAACATCATTGATGCTCTTTTCTTCAGTTTGTACTTTCTCAACGTGTGCTAGAACAACATAGCAACCTTTTCTTATTAGTTTATGTAGCTTCAAATTACTAATAAGATGTAGCTTCAAATTACACCATTAAGGGTTCTCCTTCTTCTCGTACAATGCGAATTGCATTTTTATAACATACGATCTCTGCTTTCACCTTCTTCAGCCAGTCCATGCCAACTATTACATCAAAACTCCCTAACTCTACTGGTATCAAATCAATCTTAAATATTTCGCTACCCAGTTTAATTTCTCGATTCCGGCATATATTATCTGCTGAAATTAATTTACCGTTTGCTAATTCGAGTAAAAATTTACTATCCAATGGCGTCAATAGACAACTTAATTTAGCACAAAAATCTCTACTCATATAGCTTCTATCCGCACCCGAATCAAATAAAACGTAAGCAGATTTATTGTCAATAAGAAACGTACCCGTAACAAGCTCCGGGTCTTCCTGTGCCTCTACCGCATTAATATTGAAAACTCTTCCGCGGCCTTGTCCATTCGTGTTCTCCTGGTTCAGGAAATTTCTAATAATGTGGCCCAGTTTTCCACATTTATAACAAACTACATTGGCATAACTTGCTCCGACACTACTTGCTCCGCCATTACTCGTTCCGACACCATTTGTTCCTTTCGTTCTGTTAACCCTGGTCCGTAGACCTCACACTTCGCCGCGCTATGACCATTTCTTTTACACTTGTTGCAAAATTTGGTGCAGAACCCCGAGTGATACTTTTCACACCTTTGGCATTGCTGCTTCTGATTGTTGTTGTTGTTGTTGCGGTTGTTATTGTTGTTGGGATGATTGTTGTAGTTGTTGTTGTTGTTGTTGTTGTTGTTGTTGTTGTTGTTGTTGTTGTTGTTGTTGTTGTTGTTGTTGTTATTGTTGTTAGGCCGTTTGTTGTAGTTGTGATTGATGTTGCGATTGTTGGGATAATTGTTGCGATTATTATTGTAATTGCTGTTGTTGTTGTTGTATTGGTGATTCTTATCACCGTTTTCCTCCCACTTTCTTTTGACTTGCTTCACATTGGCCTCTTCAGCCGTCTGTTCTTTAATTCTTTCCTCAATCTGGTTCACTAGTTTATGAGCCATTCTACATGCATGTTGTATAGAGGCAGGCTCGTGTGAACTTATATCTTCTTGGATTCTTTCCGGTAATTCTTTCACAAATGCGTCGATCTTCTCTTCCTCATCTTCGAACGCTCCCGGACACAATAGGCACAATTCTGTGAATCGTCTTTCGTACGTGGTAATATCAAATCCTTGGGTTCGTAACCCTCTAAGTTCTGTCTTGAGCTTATTGACCTCGGTTCTGGGACGGTACTTCTTGTTCATCAAGTGCTTGAATGCTGACCACGGTAGTGCGTACGCATCATCTTGTCCCACTTGCTCTAGATAGGTATTCCACCATGTTAACGCAGAACCTGTGAAGGTATGCGTAGCGTACTTCACTTTGTCCTCTTCAGTACACTTACTTATGGCAAACACCAATTCGACCTTCTCAGTCCACCGTTTCAATCCGATCGGTCCTTCGGTTCCATCAAATTCCAACAGTTTGCAGGCAGTGAATTCTTTGTAGGTGCATCCTACACGATTTCCTGTACTGCTAGATCCAAGGTTATTGTTGGTATGTAGCGCAGCCTGTACTGCGGCTATGTTTGAAGCTAGAAAAGTATGGAATTCCTCTTCATTCATATTCACGGTGTGTCGAGTAGTCGGTGCCATTTCCTTCAAAATAGTCAAATGGAACAAGTTAATCATACAGAATACTAAGAGTAGTTAATAGTATTTCGTAGCATAATATGAACTCATTTATAAAAGTTTTTTCTTCATATTAGCGTTTTATAAGTTTAAATTCGGGTAGTACCTACCCGTTAAGTTCATACTTAGTAGCTAATATACAATTCAACTACTACAATTCTATATGAAAAACTGATTATAATAATATTTCGCGTTCAAACTTTTATACAATATTTTACAAACTTACAATACCGTTTATTTTACATAAAGCATGAAATATAGCACACAATAACTTTGATACAAGATAGTTGTGAAGATAATTCTAGCTAATACACAAGTCGTTCAGCAAAGGCAATAAAGACACGTAATTCATACGTCCAGAAACAAGTCATGCATTCTGGTTTTACTAGGACTACTTCCCATCCTTGGTCTTGTGGAACATAACCGTTATGGTCGTTGATAAGACAGCGTGTTGTAACGTCGTCAAAGGGACGAGGGTTACGTAATGACCAACAGTCTCGTAATAACCTAAAAACCTCATTTCTTACCCCAATTACAGACTCCGTCACTTGTGGGAACGTTTTGTTTAATAGTTGTAGCTCGATGTTCTTTTTCTCACTTTGGTGAGAAGCGAACATTACTAACCCGTAAGCATAGCATGCTTCTTTATGTTGCATGTTAGCCGCTTTTTCTAAATCATGAATGTAGTGACCCGAACTTTTCCATGTTTATATATATTAATTGAGATTGATATTTACATGATTAAATGTTTCCAACATGTTAAGCAATCAAACTTGTTAAGACTTGATTAATTGAAATATGTTTCATATAGACAATTGACCACCCAAGTTGACCGGTGATTCACGAACGTTAAAACTTGTAAAAACTATATGATGACATATATATGGATATATATATAGTTAACATGATACTATGATAAGTAAACATATCATTAAGTATATTAACAATGAACTACATATGTAAAAACAAGACTACTAACTTAATGATTTTTAAACGAGACATATATGTAACGATTATCGTTGTAAAGACATTTAATGTATATATATCATATTAAGAGATATTCATACATGATAATATCATGATAATATAATAATTTAAAATCTCATTTGATATTATAAACATTGGGTTAACAACATTTAACAAGATCGTTAACCTAAAGGTTTCAAAACAACACTTACATGTAACGACTAACGATGACTTAACGACTCAGTTAAAATGTATATACATGTAGTGTTTTAATATGTATTTATACACTTTTGAAAGACTTCAATACACTTATCAAAATACTTCTACTTAACAAAAATGCTTACAATTACATCCTCATTCAGTTTCATCAACAATTCTACTCGTATGCACCCGTATTCGTACTCGTACAATACACAGCTTTTAGATGTATGTACTATTGGTATATACACTCCAATGATCAGCTCTTAGCAGCCCATGTGAGTCACCTAACACATGTGGGAACCATCATTTGGCAACTAGCATGAAATATCTCATAAAATTACAAAAATATGAGTAATCATTCATGACTTATTTACATGAAAACAAAATTACATATCCTTTATATCTAATCCATACACCAACGACCAAAAACACCTACAAACACTTTCATTCTTCAATTTTCTTCATCTAATTGATCTCTCTCAAGTTCTATCTTCAAGTTCTAAGTGTTCTTCATAAATTCCAAAAGTTCTAGTTTCATAAAATCAAGAATACTTTCAAGTTTGCTAGCTCACTTCCAATCTTGTAAGGTGATCATCCAACCTCAAGAAATCTTTGTTTCTTACAGTAGGTTATCATTCTAATACAAGGTAATAATCATATTCAAACTTTGGTTCAATTTCTATAACTATAACAATCTTATTTCAAGTGATGATCTTACTTGAACTTGTTTTCGTGTCATGATTCTGCTTCAAGAACTTCGAGCCATCCAAGGATCCATTGAAGCTAGATCCATTTTTCTCTTTTCCAGTAGGTTTACCCAAGGAACTTAAGGTAGTAATGATTTTCATAACATCATTCGATTCATACATATAAAGCTATCTTATTCGAAGGTTTAAACTTGTAATCACTAGAACATAGTTTAGTTAATTCTAAACTTGTTCGCAAACAAAAGTTAATCCTTCTAACTTGACTTTTAAAATCAACTAAACACATGTTATATATCTATATGATATGCTAACTTAATGATTTAAAACCTGGAAACACGAAAAACACCGTAAAACCGGATTTACGCCGTCGTAGTAACATCGCGGGCTGTTTTGGGTTAGTTAATTAAAAACTATGATAAACTTTGATTTAAAAGTTGTTATTCTGAGAAAATGATTTTTATTATGAACATGAAACTATATCCAAAAATTATGGTTAAACTCAAAGTGGAAGTATGTTTTCTAAAATGGTCATCTAGACGTCGTTCTTTCGACTGAAATGACTACCTTTATAAAAACGACTTGTAACTTATTTTTCTGACTATAAACCTATACTTTTCTGTTTAGATTCATAAAATAGAGTTCAATATGAAACCATAGCAATTTGATTCACTCAAAACGGATTTAAAATGAAGAAGTTATGGGTAAAACAAGATTGGATAATTTTTCTCATTTTAGCTACGTGAAAATTGGTAACAAATCTATTCCAACCATAACTTAATCAACTTGTATTGTATATTATGTAATCTTGAGATACCATAGACACGTATACAATGTTTCGACCTATCATGTCGACACATCTATATATATTTCGGAACAACCATAGACACTCTATATGTGAATGTTGGAGTTAGCTATACAGGGTTGAGGTTGATTCCAAAATATATATAGTTTGAGTTGTGATCAATACTGAGATACGTATACACTGGGTCGTGGATTGATTCAAGATAATATTTATCGATTTATTTCTGTACATCTAACTGTGGACAACTAGTTGTAGGTTACTAACGAGGACAGCTGACTTAATAAACTTAAAACATCAAAATATATTAAAAGTGTTGTAAATATATTTTTGAACATACTTTGATATATATGTATATATTGTTATAGGTTCGTGAATCAACCAGTGGCCAAGTCTTACTTCCCGACGAAGTAAAAATCTGTGAAAGTGAGTTATAGTCCCACTTTTAAAATATAATATTTTTGGGATGAGAATACATGCAGGTTTTATAAATGATTTACAAAATAGACACAAGTACATGAAACTACATTCTATGGTTGAATTATCGAAATCGAATATGCCCCTTTTTATTAAGTCTGGTAATCTAAGAATTAGGGAACAGACACCCTAATTGACGCGAATCCTAAAGATAGATCTATTGGGCCTAACAAACCCCATCCAAAGTACCGGATGCTTTAGTACTTCGAAATTTATATCATATCCGAAGGGTGTCCCGGAATGATGGGGATATTCTTATATATGCATCTTGTTATTGTCGGTTACCAGGTGTTCACCATATGAATGATTTTTATCTCTATGTATGGGATGTGTATTGAAATATGAAATCTTGTGGTCTATTATTATGATTTGATATATATAGGTTAAACCTATAACTCACCAACATTTTTGTTGACGTTTTAAGCATGTTTATTCTCAGGTGATTATTAAGAGCTTCCGCTGTCGCATACTTAAATAAGGACAAGATTTGGAGTCCATGCTTGTATGATATTGTGTAAAAACTGCATTCAAGAAACTTATTTTGTTGTAACATATTTGTATTGTAAACCATTATGTAATGGTCGTGTGTAAACAGGATATTTTAGATTATCATTATTTGATAATCTACGTAAAGCTTTTTAAACCTTTATTGATGAAATAAAGGTTATGTTTTGTTTTAAAATGAATGCAGTCTTTGAAAAACGTCTCATATAGAGGTCAAAACCTCGCAACGAAATCAATTAATATGGAACGTTTTTAATCAATAAGAACGGGACATTTCAGTTGGTATCCGAGCGTTGGTCTTAGAGAACCAGAAAATTTACATTAGTGTGTCTTATCGAGTTTGTTAGGATGCATTAGTGAGTCTGGACTTCGACCGTGTTTTCTTTAAAAATGATTGCTTAACATTTTTGTTGGAAACTATATATTTTTAACATATGAATATTATGTGATATATTAATCTCTTAACGTGTTTGATATTATGTGATAGATGTCTACCTCTAGAACAAGTCCCATTGACTCACCTAATAATAATGAAGAGTCAAATGTAAATTGGAATGATTTGTGGACTGATTCACAAGTTCCCGAAGAGGAACCGGAAGAAGAGTCGGAACCGGAAGAAGAATCGGAACCGGAAGAAGAATCGGAACCGGATGAAGAAATAGAACCGGTGGGGGAAATAATAAAACGGTTAAGTAAAAGAAAATCCTCAACCAACCGACCAAAGTTAATTATGGTCAATGGTGTTTCCGCCAAGGAAGCAAAATATTAGGAGGATTACCAATTCTCGGATGAATCGGATTCCGACGAGAATTCCGATGATGTTATAGAAATTACCCCAACTGAATTTAAAAAGGCAAAAGAAAATAATAAGGGAAAGGGCATAAAAATAGAGAAATCTAATTCCAACCCCGATGAACTTTATATGTATCGTCAACCCCCGAAGTCCCTAAGTTGTAACAATGACCCGGGAACCTCTAAACCACCAGGTTTTTCTAAACCAGTGTGGATCACGACGGCTCGTATTATGGGAACATCATATATCCCTAGAAACTTGGCAAAACGAACCAAAACCGAAGAAGAAGAAACAAGCGAGTCGGAATAAGATAGTTGTATTCGTATGGTGTAATATATGTAATATAGTGTGCTTATGCTTTATGATATATGTAAAAAAAAAATTGCTTGTATTAATAAGTATTTTTTTTTTTTTTTTGAATCTAACTCTTGTCTATTTTACAGTATAAAAACACAAAATGGATAGACAACCCAATATTTTAAGAGACCTACCCGGAGACATGATTGAAGAAATCTTGTCTGGAGTCGGCCAGAATTCCTCGGCACAACTATTTAAGGCGAGATCAGTTTGTAAGACATTCGAAGAACGTTCCAAGAATGTCTTGGTTTATAAGAGACTTTCGTTTGAAAGATGGGGGATATCACATTGGGAAACCCATAAGTTACGATGTGTTTACTTTGACGCATATATTGCGGGGAACCCAAATGCTATTTTACGCAACGGGTTAAGAAATTATTTTGACTCAATATATCCCAATATTGGACTTCGTGATTTAGAAAAAGCGGCTAACATGCAACATAAAGAAGCATGTTATGCTTACGGATTAGTAATGTTCGCTTCTCACCAAAGTGAGAACAAGAACATCGGGCTACAACTATTAAACAAAACGTTTCCACAAGTGACGGAGTCGGTAATTGGGGTAAGAAATGAGGTTTTTAGATTGTTACGGGACTGTTGGACATTACGTAACCCTCGTCCCTTTGATGACGTTACAACACGCTGTCTTATCAACGGCCATAACGGTTATGTTGCACAAGACCAAGGATGGGAAGTAGTCCTAGTAAAACCAGAATGCATGACTTGTTTCTGGACGTATGAATTACGTGTCTTTATTGCCTTTGCTGAACGACTTGTGTACTAGCTAGAATTATCTTCACAACTATCTTGTATCAAAGTTATTGTGTGCTATATTTCATGCTTTATGTAAAATAAGCGGTATTGTAAGTTTGTAAAATATTGTATAAAAGTTTGAACGCGAAATATTATTATAATCAGTTTTTCATATAGAATTGTAGTAGTTGAATTGTATATTAGCTACTAAGTATGAACTTAACGGGTAGGTACTACCCGAATTTAAACTTATAAAACGCTAATATGAAGAAAAAGCTTTTATAAATGAGTTCATATTATGCTACGAAATACTATTAACTACTCTTAATATTCTGTATGATTAACTTGTTCCATTTAACTATTTTGAAGGAAATGGCACCGACTACTCGACACACCGTGAATATGAATGAAGAGGAATTCCGTACTTTTCTAGCTTCAAACATAGCCGCAGTACAGGCTGCATTACATACCAACAATAACCTTGGATCTAGCAGTACAGGAAATCGTGTAGGATGCACCTACAAAGAATTCACTGCCTGCAAACCTTTGGAATTTGATGGAACCGAAGGACCGATCGGATTGAAACGGTGGACCGAGAAGGTCGAATCGGTGTTTGCCATAAGTAAGTGTACTGAAGAGGACAAAGTAAAGTACGCTACGCATACCTTCACAGGTTCTGCGTTAACATGGTGGAATACCTATCTAGAGCAATTGGGACAAAACGATGCGTACGCACTACCGTGGTCAGCATTCAAGCACTTGATGAACGAGAAGTACCGTCCCAGAACCGAGGTCAATAAGCTCAAGACAGAACTTAGAGGGTTACGAACCCAAGGATTTGATATTACCACGTACGAAAGACGATTCACAGAATTGTGCCTATTGTGTCCGGGAGCATTCGAAGATGAGGAAGAGAAGATCGACGCGTTTGTGAAAGGATTACCGGAAAGAATCCAAGAAGATATAAGTTCACACGAGCCCGCCTCCATACAACAGGCATGTAGAATGGCTCACAAACTAGTGAACCAGATTGAAGAAAGAATTAAAGAACAGACTGCTGAAGAGGCCAATGTGAAGCAAGTCAAAAGAAAGTGGGAGGAAAACGGTGATAAGAATCACCAATACAACAACAACAGCAATTACAACAATAATCGCAATAATTATCCCAACAATCGCAACATCAATCGCAACTACAACAAACGGCCCAACAACAACAACAACAACAACAACAACAGAAACTACAACAATCATCCCAACAACAATAATAACCGCAACAACAACAACAATCAGAAGCAACTATGCCAAAGGTGTGAAAAGAATCACTCGGGGTTCTGCACCAAATTTTGCAACAAGTGTAAAAGAAATGGTCATAGCGCGGCGAAGTGTGAGGTCTACGGACCAGGGGTTAATAGAACGAAAGGAACAAATGGTGTCGGAACGAGTAATGGCGGAGCAAGTAGTGTCGGAGCAAGTTATGCCAATGTAGTTTGTTATAAATGTGGAAAACCAGGCCACATTATTAGAAATTGCCCGAACCAGGAGAACACGAATGGACAAGGCCGTGGAAGAGTTTTCAATATTAATGCGGTAGAGGCACAGGAAGACCCGGAGCTTGTTACGGGTACGTTTCTTATTGACAATAAATCTGCTTACATTTTATTTGATTCGGGTGCAGATAGAAGCTATATGAGTAGAGATTTTTGTGCTAAATTAAGTTGTCCATTGACGCCTTTGGATAGTAAATTTTTACTCGAATTAGCAAATGGTAAATTAATTTCATCAGATAATATATGTCGGAATCGAGAAATTAAACTGGTTAGCGAAACATTTAAGATTGATTTGATACCAGTAGAGTTAGGGAGTTTTGATGTGATAATCGGTATGGACTGGTTGAAAGAAGTGAAAGCGGAGATCGTTTGTTACAAAAATGCAATTCGCATTATACGAGAAAAAGGAAAACCCTTAATGGTGTACGGAGAAAAGGGCAACACGAAGCTACATCTTATTAGTAATTTGAAGGCACAAAAACTAATAAGAAAAGGTTGCTATACTGTTCTAGCACACGTCGAGAAAGTACAAACTGAAGAAAAGAGCATCAATGATGTTCCCATTGCAAAAGAATTTCCCGATGTATTTCCAAAAGAATTACCGGGATTACCCCCACATCGATCCGTTGAATTTCAAATAGATCTTGTACCAGGAGCTGCACCAATAGCTCGTGCTCCTTACAGACTCGCACCCAGCGAGATGAAAGAACTGCAAAGCCAATTACAAGAACTTTTAGAGCGTGGTTTCATTCGACCAAGCACATCACCGTGGGGAGCTCCTGTTTTGTTTGTCAAGAAGAAAGATGGTACATTCAGGTTGTGTATCGACTACCGAGAGTTGAACAAACTTACCATCAAGAACCGCTACCCACTACCGAGAATCGACGACTTATTTGATCAACTACAAGGCTCGTCTGTTTATTCAAAGATTGACTTACGTTCCGGGTATCATCAAATGCGGGTGAAAGAAGATGATATTCCAAAGACTGCTTTCAGAACACGTTACGGTCATTACGAGTTTATGGTCATGCCGTTTGGTTTAACTAATGCACCAGCTGTGTTCATGGACCTTATGAACCGAGTGTGTGGACCATACCTTGACAAGTTTGTCATTGTTTTCATTGATGACATACTTATTTACTCAAAGAATGACCAAGAACACGGTGAACATTTGAGAAAGGTGTTAGAAGTATTGAGGAAGGAAGAATTGTACGCTAAGTTTTCAAAGTGTGCATTTTGGTTGGAAGAAGTTCAATTCCTCGGTCACATAGTGAACAAAGAAGGTATTAAGGTGGATCCGGCAAAGATAGAAACTGTTGAAAAGTGGGAAACCCCGAAAACTCCGAAACACATACGCCAGTTTTTAGGACTAGCTGGTTACTACAGAAGGTTCATCCAAGACTTTTCCAGAATAGCAAAACCCTTGACTGCATTAACGCATAAAGGGAAGAAATTTGAATGGAATGATGAACAAGAGAAAGCGTTTCAGTTATTGAAGAAAAAGCTAACTACGGCACCTATATTGTCATTGCCTGAAGGGAATGATGATTTTGTGATTTATTGTGATGCATCAAAGCAAGGTCTCGGTTGTGTATTAATGCAACGAACGAAGGTGATTGCTTATGCGTCTAGACAATTGAAGATTCACGAACAAAATTATACGACGCATGATTTGGAATTAGGCGCGGTTGTTTTTGCATTAAAGACTTGGAGGCACTACTTATATGGGGTCAAAAGTATTATATATACCGACCACAAAAGTCTTCAACACATATTTAATCAGAAACAACTGAATATGAGGCAGCGTAGGTGGATTGAATTATTGAATGATTACGACTTTGAGATTCGTTACCACCCGGGGAAGGCAAATGTGGTAGCCGATGCCTTGAGCAGGAAGGACAGAGAACCCATTCGAGTAAAATCTATGAATATAATGATTCATAATAACATTACTACTCAAATAAAGGAGGCGCAACAAGGAGTTTTAAAAGAGGGAAATTTAAAGGATGAAATACCCAAAGGATCGGAGAAGCATCTTAATATTCGGGAAGACGGAACCCGGTATAGGGCTGAAAGGATTTGGGTACCAAAATTTGGAGATATGAGAGAAATGGTACTTAGAGAAGCTCATAAAACCAGATACTCAATACATCCTGGAACGGGGAAGATGTACAAGGATCTCAAGAAACATTTTTGGTGGCCGGGTATGAAAGCCGATGTTGCTAAATACGTAGGAGAATGTTTGACGTGTTCTAAGGTCAAAGCTGAGCATCAGAAACCATCAGGTCTACTTCAACAACCCGAAATCCCGGAATGGAAATGGGAAAACATTACCATGGATTTCATCACTAAATTGCCAAGGACTGCAAGTGGTTTTGATACTATTTGGGTAATAGTTGATCGTCTCACCAAATCAGCACACTTCCTACCAATAAGAGAAGATGACAAGATGGAGAAGTTAGCACGACTGTATTTGAAGGAAGTCGTCTCCAGACATGGAATACCAATCTCTATTATCTCTGATAGGGATGGCAGATTTATTTCAAGATTCTGGCAGACATTACAGCAAGCATTAGGAACTCGTCTAGATATGAGTACTGCCTATCATCCACAAACTGATGGGCAGAGCGAAAGGACGATACAAACGCTTGAAGACATGCTACGAGCATGTGTTATTGATTTCGGAAACAGTTGGGATCGACATCTACCGTTAGCAGAATTTTCCTACAACAACAGCTACCATTCAAGCATTGAGATGGCGCCGTTTGAAGCACTTTATGGTAGAAAGTGCAGGTCTCCAATTTGTTGGAGTGAAGTGGGGGATAGACAGATTACGGGTCCGGAGATTATACAAGAAACTACCGAGAAGATCATCCAAATTCAACAACGGTTGAAAACCGCCCAAAGTCGACAAAAGAGCTACGCTGACATTAAAAGAAAAGATATAGAATTTGAAATTGGAGAGATGGTCATGCTTAAAGTTGCACCTTGGAAAGGCGTTGTTCGATTTGGTAAACGAGGGAAATTAAATCCAAGGTATATTGGACCATTCAAGATTATTGATCGTGTCGGACCAGTAGCTTACCGACTAGAGTTACCTCAACAACTCGCGGCTGTACATAACACTTTCCACGTCTCGAATTTAAAGAAATGTTTTGCTAAAGAAGATCTCACTATTCCGTTAGATGAAATCCAAATCAACGAAAAACTTCAATTCATCGAAGAACCCGTCGAAATAATGGATCGTGAGGTTAAAAGACTTAAGCAAAACAAGATACCAATTGTTAAGGTTCGATGGAATGCTCGTAGAGGACCCGAGTTCACCTGGGAGCGTGAAGATCAGATGAAGAAGAAATACCCGCATCTATTTCCAGAAGATTCGTCAACACCTTCAACAGCTTAAAATTTCGGGACGAAATTTATTTAACGGGTAGGTACTGTAGTGACCCGAACTTTTCCATGTTTATATATATTAATTGAGATTGATATTTACATGATTAAATGTTTCCAACATGTTAAGCAATCAAACTTGTTAAGACTTGATTAATTGAAATATGTTTCATATAGACAATTGACCACCCAAGTTGACCGGTGATTCACGAACGTTAAAACTTGTAAAAACTATATGATGACATATATATGGATATATATATAGTTAACATGATACTATGATAAGTAAACATATCATTAAGTATATTAACAATGAACTACATATGTAAAAACAAGACTACTAACTTAATGATTTTTAAACGAGACATATATGTAACGATTATCGTTGTAAAGACATTTAATGTATATATATCATATTAAGAGATATTCATACATGATAATATCATGATAATATAATAATTTAAAATCTCATTTGATATTATAAACATTGGGTTAACAACATTTAACAAGATCGTTAACCTAAAGGTTTCAAAACAACACTTACATGTAACGACTAACGATGACTTAACGACTCAGTTAAAATGTATATACATGTAGTGTTTTAATATGTATTTATACACTTTTGAAAGACTTCAATACACTTATCAAAATACTTCTACTTAACAAAAATGCTTACAATTACATCCTCATTCAGTTTCATCAACAATTCTACTCGTATGCACCCGTATTCGTACTCGTACAATACACAGCTTTTAGATGTATGTACTATTGGTATATACACTCCAATGATCAGCTCTTAGCAGCCCATGTGAGTCACCTAACACATGTGGGAACCATCATTTGGCAACTAGCATGAAATATCTCATAAAATTACAAAAATATGAGTAATCATTCATGACTTATTTACATGAAAACAAAATTACATATCCTTTATATCTAATCCATACACCAACGACCAAAAACACCTACAAACACTTTCATTCTTCAATTTTCTTCATCTAATTGATCTCTCTCAAGTTCTATCTTCAAGTTCTAAGTGTTCTTCATAAATTCCAAAAGTTCTAGTTTCATAAAATCAAGAATACTTTCAAGTTTGCTAGCTCACTTCCAATCTTGTAAGGTGATCATCCAACCTCAAGAAATCTTTGTTTCTTACAGTAGGTTATCATTCTAATACAAGGTAATAATCATATTCAAACTTTGGTTCAATTTCTATAACTATAACAATCTTATTTCAAGTGATGATCTTACTTGAACTTGTTTTCGTGTCATGATTCTGCTTCAAGAACTTCGAGCCATCCAAGGATCCATTGAAGCTAGATCCATTTTTCTCTTTTCCAGTAGGTTTACCCAAGGAACTTAAGGTAGTAATGATTTTCATAACATCATTCGATTCATACATATAAAGCTATCTTATTCGAAGGTTTAAACTTGTAATCACTAGAACATAGTTTAGTTAATTCTAAACTTGTTCGCAAACAAAAGTTAATCCTTCTAACTTGACTTTTAAAATCAACTAAACACATGTTATATATCTATATGATATGCTAACTTAATGATTTAAAACCTGGAAACACGAAAAACACCGTAAAACCGGATTTACGCCGTCGTAGTAACATCGCGGGCTGTTTTGGGTTAGTTAATTAAAAACTATGATAAACTTTGATTTAAAAGTTGTTATTCTGAGAAAATGATTTTTATTATGAACATGAAACTATATCCAAAAATTATGGTTAAACTCAAAGTGGAAGTATGTTTTCTAAAATGGTCATCTAGACGTCGTTCTTTCGACTGAAATGACTACCTTTATAAAAACGACTTGTAACTTATTTTTCTGACTATAAACCTATACTTTTCTGTTTAGATTCATAAAATAGAGTTCAATATGAAACCATAGCAATTTGATTCACTCAAAACGGATTTAAAATGAAGAAGTTATGGGTAAAACAAGATTGGATAATTTTTCTCATTTTAGCTACGTGAAAATTGGTAACAAATCTATTCCAACCATAACTTAATCAACTTGTATTGTATATTATGTAATCTTGAGATACCATAGACACGTATACAATGTTTCGACCTATCATGTCGACACATCTATATATATTTCGGAACAACCATAGACACTCTATATGTGAATGTTGGAGTTAGCTATACAGGGTTGAGGTTGATTCCAAAATATATATAGTTTGAGTTGTGATCAATACTGAGATACGTATACACTGGGTCGTGGATTGATTCAAGATAATATTTATCGATTTATTTCTGTACATCTAACTGTGGACAACTAGTTGTAGGTTACTAACGAGGACAGCTGACTTAATAAACTTAAAACATCAAAATATATTAAAAGTGTTGTAAATATATTTTTGAACATACTTTGATATATATGTATATATTGTTATAGGTTCGTGAATCAACCAGTGGCCAAGTCTTACTTCCCGACGAAGTAAAAATCTGTGAAAGTGAGTTATAGTCCCACTTTTAAAATCTAATATTTTTGGGATGAGAATACATGCAGGTTTTATAAATGATTTACAAAATAGACACAAGTACATGAAACTACATTCTATGGTTGAATTATCGAAATCGAATATGCCCCTTTTTATTAAGTCTGGTAATCTAAGAATTAGGGAACAGACACCCTAATTGACGCGAATCCTAAAGATAGATCTATTGGGCCTAACAAACCCCATCCAAAGTACCGGATGCTTTAGTACTTCGAAATTTATATCATATCCGAAGGGTGTCCCGGAATGATGGGGATATTCTTATATATGCATCTTGTTATTGTCGGTTACCAGGTGTTCACCATATGAATGATTTTTATCTCTATGTATGGGATGTGTATTGAAATATGAAATCTTGTGGTCTATTATTATGATTTGATATATATAGGTTAAACCTATAACTCACCAACATTTTTGTTGACGTTTTAAGCATGTTTATTCTCAGGTGATTATTAAGAGCTTCCGCTGTCGCATACTTAAATAAGGACAAGATTTGGAGTCCATGCTTGTATGATATTGTGTAAAAACTGCATTCAAGAAACTTATTTTGTTGTAACATATTTGTATTGTAAACCATTATGTAATGGTCGTGTGTAAACAGGATATTTTAGATTATCATTATTTGATAATCTACGTAAAGCTTTTTAAACCTTTATTGATGAAATAAAGGTTATGTTTTGTTTTAAAATGAATGCAGTCTTTGAAAAACGTCTCATATAGAGGTCAAAACCTCGCAACGAAATCAATTAATATGGAACGTTTTTAATCAATAAGAACGGGACATTTCAATGAAGTCCTATATTCAGATACATTGAGTCAAAATAATTTCTTAACCCGTTGCGTAAAATAGCATTTGGGTTCCCCGCAATATATGCGTCAAAGTAAACACATCGTAACTTATGGGTTTCCCAATGTGATATCCCCCATCTTTCAAACGAAAGTCTCTTATAAACCAAGACATTCTTGGAACGTTCTTCGAATGTCATACAAACTGATTTCTCCGTAAATAGTTGTGCCGAAGAATTCTGACCGACTCTAGACAAGATTTCATCAATCATGTCTCCGGGTAGGTCTCTTAAAATATTGGGTTGTCTATCCATTTTGTGTTTTTATACTGTAAAATAGACAAGAGTTAGATTCATAAAAAAAAAAATACTTATTAATACAAGCAATTTTTACATATATCATAAAGCATAAGCACACTATATTACATATATTACACCACACGAATACAACTATCTTATTCCGACTCGCTCGTTTCTTCTTCTTCGGTTTTGGTTCGTTTTGCCAAGTTTCTAGGGATATATGATGTTCCCCTAATACGAGCTGTCGTTTTCCACAACGGTTTAGAAAAACCTGGTGGTTTAGAGGTTCCCGGGTCATTGTTACAACTTAAGGGCTTCGGGGGTTGACGATACATATAAAGTTCATCGGGGTTGGAATTAGATTTCTCTATTTTTATGCCCTTTCCCTTATTATTTTCTTTTGCCTTTTTAAATTCATTTGGGGTAATTTCTATAACATCATCGGAATTCTCGTCGGAATCCGATTCATCGGAGAATTGGTAATCCTCCCAATATTTTGCTTCCTTGGCGGAAACACCATTGACCATAATTAACCTTGGTCGGTTGGTTGAGGATTTTCTTTTACTTAACCGTTTTATTATTTCCCCCACCGGTTCTATTTCCTCCTCCGGTTCCTCCTCTTCCGGTTCTGATTCTTCTTCCGGTTCTGATTCTTCTTTCGGTTCTGATTCTTCTTCCGGTTCTTCTTCGGGAACTTGTGAATCAGTCCAATATATATTCGACTCTTCGTTATTATTAGGTGAGTCAATGGGATTTGTGCTAGAGGTAGACATCTATCACACAATATCAAACATGCTAAGAGATTAATATATCACATAATATATACATGTTAATAATATATAGTTTCCAAAAAAAATGTTATGCAATCATTTTTAAAGAAAACACGGTCGAAGTCCAGACTCACTAATGCATCCTAACAAACTCGATAAGACACACTAATGCAAATTTTCTGGTTCTCTAAGACCAACGCTCTGATACCAACTGAAATGTCCCGTTCTTATTGATTAAAAACGTTCCATATTAATTGATTTCGTTGCGAGGTTTTGACCTCTATATGAGACGTTTTTCAAAGACTACATTCATTTTTAAAACAAACCATAACCTTTATTTCATAAATAAAGGTTTAAAAAGCTTTACGTAGATTATCAAATAATGATAATCTAAAATATCCTGTTTACACACGACCATTACATAATGATTTACAATACAAATATGTTACATCGAAATCAGTTTCTTGAATGCAGTTTTTACACAATATCATACAAACATGGACTCCAAATCTTGTCCTTATTTTAGTATACAACAGCGGAAGCTCTTAGTATTCACCTGAGAATAAACATGCTTTAAACGTCAACAAAAATGTTGGTGATTTATAGGTTTAACCTATATATATCAAATCGTAACAATAGACCACAAGATTTCATATTTCAATACACATCCCATACATAGAGATAAAAATCATTCATATGGTGAACACCTGGTAACCGACATTAACAAGATGCATATATAAGAATATCCCCATCATTCCGGGACACCCTTCGGATATGATATAAATTTCGAAGTACTAAAGCATCCGGTACTTTGGATGGGGTTTGTTAGGCCCAATAGATCTATCTTTAGGATTCGCGTCAATTAGGGTGTCTGTTCCCTAATTCTTAGATTACCAGACTTAATAAAAAGGGGCATATTCGATTTCGATAATTCAACCATAGAATGTAGTTTCACGTACTTGTGTCTATTTTGTAAATCATTTATAAAACCTGCATGTATTCTCATCCCAAAAATATTAGATTTTAAAAGTGGGACTATAACTCACTTTCACAGATTTTTACTTCGTCGGGAAGTAAGACTTGGCCACTGGTTGATTCACGAACCTATAACAATATATACATATATATCAAAGTATGTTCAAAATATATTTACAACACTTTTAATATATTTTGATGTTTTAAGTTTATTAAGTCAGCTGTCCTCGTTAGTAACCTACAACTAGTTGTCCACAGTTAGATGTACAGAAATAAATCGATAAATATTATCTTGAATCAATCTACGACCCAGTGTATACGTATCTCAGTATTGATCACAACTCAAACTATATATATTTTGGAATCAACCTCAACCCTGTATAGCTAACTCCAACATTCACATATAGAGTGTCTATGGTTGTTCCGAAATATATATAGATGTGTCGACATGATAGGTCGAAACATTGTATACGTGTCTATGGTATCTCAAGATTACATAATATACAATACAAGTTGATTAAGTTATGGTTGGAATAGATTTGTTACCAATTTTCACGTAGCTAAAATGAGAAAAATTATCCAATCTTGTTTTACCCATAACTTCTTCATTTTAAATCCGTTTTGAGTGAATTAAATTGCTATGGTTTCATATTGAACTCTATTTTATGAATCTAAATAGAAAAAGTATAGGTTTATAGTGGGAAAAATAAGTTACAAGTCGTTTTTGTAAAGGTAGTCATTTCAGTCGAAAGAACGACGTCTAGATGACCATTTTAGAAAACATACTTCCACTTTGAGTTTAACCATAATTTTTGGATATAGTTTCATGTTCATAATAAAAATCATTTTCCCAGAATAAAAACTTTTAAATCAAAGTTTATCATAGTTTTTAATTAACTAACCCAAAACAGCCCGCGGTGTTACTACGACGGCGTAAATCCGGTTTTACGGTGTTTTTCGTGTTTCCAGGTTTTAAATCATTAAGTTAGCATATCATATAGATATAGAACATGTGTTTAGTTGATTTTAAAAGTCAAGTTAGAAGGATTAACTTTTATTTGCGAACAAGTTTAGAATTAACTAAACTATGTTCTAGTGATTACAAGTTTAAACCTTCGAATAAGATAGCTTTATATGTATGAATCGAATGATGTTATGAACATCATTACTACCTCAAGTTCTTTGGATAAACCTACTGGAAATGAGAAAAATAGATCTAGCTTCAAAGGATCCTTGGATGGCTTGAAAGTTCTTGAAGCAGAATCATGACACGAAAACAATTTTAAGTAAGATTTCCACTCGAAATTAGATTGTTATAGTTATAGAAATTGAATTAAAGTTTGAATATGATTATTAAATTGTATTAGAAAGATAACCTACTGTAAGTAACAAAGGTTTCTTGATCTTGGATGATTACTTGGAATGGATTTAGAAAACTTGGAAGTAAACTTGCAATCTTGGAAGTATTCTTGATTTTATGAAACTAGAACTTTTGGAATTTATGAAGAACACTTAGAACTTGAAGATAGAACTTGAGAGAGATCAATTAGATGAAGAAAATTGAAGAATGAAAGTGTTTTTAGGTGTTTTTGGTCGTTGGTGTATGGATTAGATATAAAGGATATGTAATTTTGTTTTCATGTAAATAAGTCATGAATGATTACTCATATTTTTGTAATTTTATGAGATATTTCATGCTAGTTGCCAAATGATGGTTCCCACATGTGTTAGGTGACTCACATGGGCTACAAAGAGCTGATCATTGGAGTGTATATACCAATAGTATATACATCTAAAAGCTGTGTATTGTAGGAGTACGAATACGGGTGCATACGAGTAGAATTGTTGATGAAACTGAACGAGGATGTAATTGTAAGCATTTTTGTTAAGTAGAAGTATTTTGATAAGTGTCTTGAAGTCTTTCAAAAGTGTATGAATACATATTAAAACACTACATGTATATACATTTTAACTGAGTCGTTAAGTCATCGTTAGTCGTTACATGTAAATGTTGTTTTGAAACCTTTAGGTTAACGATCTTGTTGAATGTTGTTAACCCATTGTTTATTATAACAAATGAGATGTTAAATTGTTATATTATCATGATATCTATAACCTATAATAATACGTATAGATATGCCACGTGGCATCACTACCTCCTCCCTACCCCCTTTTCAAGACTATTGCTCACATTTTGACATCTGTCCCAATCCCATTCGTCCGTGTTTGAAACCAATCTACAAAAACCGTCTCTTTCTCTTACTCTTTCTATCAAACCCTAACTCTCCACAATTATCAAAAATAAAAAACAAACACACTCTCTAAATCTCGAAACAGGTTCAAAATCGTAAAGCACACCATGATCGGCTTGATATTATGGCTTGATTCAATCCATCTGCTACACCCTTAATACATCAATTGATTTAATGTCTCAACAAACGGTCATATGAATTCTAATTAATCAGATGCGATTGGCATAACAAAAAATGAAGCGCCTTCTTTCAGGCAGGTTCTGCTCATGAGATATGGTCCGATTTTAGGTATAAGTTTAAATAAAATATTAAAAAATATATATTTTAAATAGTAATTTGTTATACTGCTTTATTTCGTCGACTTATTGAATTTGATTAAAAACTATTTTCAGATATGTGCTTGAAAATCCATGGCATAACTCGGTTTTTGAAGGTTCTGGTATCGTGAGACTATTCCTTCCAACAAATTTGGATAACTGGGACTTTTATTCACGGTAATTTGTTATATGTGTGTTAATTTTTTTGTTTATTAATTATTAATTAGGGAAGTCAATTAATAAATTATCACTTAACTAACTCGTGATGATAGTGAGTGGATAGATGTGTGTATTCATTAGTGGGATTGATACCGAATCTTCAGTTCTGGAATAGTCATTGGCAGCTATTATGGCTTGTGTTGTACAAGTTCATGATTTTTACACCTTATGAAGTTTAGTAATTTTGTTCTTGCAATATGTGTATCTATTTTGTGTATCCTGATTATAATAATTCATACATGATAGTAATTAACTATTTGTTGTCTCTACACATTGCTATAGCTGGGGACAACTGCTCCTTATGTTATTACTATTATTACTTTCATTATCAATAAATAATGTTGAAATTAATGGGCTTTGAGTAGGTATCGTAAGGTTTGTGTACATTCTAAACTGATTTGGCCTTATATATATGCACCTTTTCTTCGGAGTTTATACAATTCATTTTATATTTTTAAACTCTTTAGCCTAAATCGATAGTCACTGACTCACAGTACATGTTTATATGCTTAAGAAAGTTATTTTAGTTTATAGATCGTAAATTAGGGCCCTAATTCTTGTCACGACTCACGTATATGAACTCAACAAATATTGTTATTGTTATAAATGTAAAACCTTACTAGCTCGGGCGGGCTGCAAGAGTCTGGCTAGCCACAGAAGGTATAATAATGTTTATCTCTATTGTTATAGTCTCACATGGATCACTATTGACTGATATTTAAATCTTTTTGCTCTGAGTTTATAATATACTATATGAACTGTATATGTTGCAATGGTGAAACTGAGAATGCATTCATTGCAGATCTTTCTGTTGGATTGCCCACTGTATGACTTGATATTAGAATATCAATCAATTTTTTTATAGAACATAATATAATAAACAAAATAGATCAGCGTGTGTGTATTTAATAAGATATAAATAGTTATACGTATTGTGTTTATGAGCTGTATCATGAATTCTTATGTAATTTGACAAATTGAAAACATGGTCAGATCAAGGCTGGAGTTCCCTGTCGCTCAGAACGACTAGACAAGTATAATCAGGTAAACTTTCTGATATTTCACAGAGGATGTTATTTGGAGCTCCAGATGTTTATTAGTGATCTTAATTATATTTTTATTTGTTCATACTTACTGCTTCTTAGGATTGAAGAAGAATTCGGATCAAGTGCTATTTATGCTGGAGCCAAGTTTCGTGCGCCCGTTGAAGATATTTATTATCGTCAGTTAATTGTGTTTCTTTCTTTACATAGTACAAGGTGCATTTGTATAACATAAAGGGTTTATATGTGTTGTGGGGCTATCTGTGTGCGTGATTATCATTTAAGCCTACACTTTTTATCTGGTGCCATCCATTTGGGATTTGGAAGAGAAATTTGTGATTCACCTTAAAACATTGTCATCACCATCGTAAATATTATCCTCGCAGTGAATGCTATTTTACGGTATACTTTCCTAACAATCTCTTTCGGTTGTTCTTTTTTTTTGACTGAAGATATTATAAACATATAGAAAATTAGATGTAAATTGATGTTATGTGTATTGACCGTTATAAATGATCTATGTTTGTATTTTGAATTGAAAAAATATTTTAATCATGCTGATAGTGAAATAGAAGAGATATTACAAAGATTGGTATGTCTTATATTAAGTGTGATGTTATGGGTAGTCAATGTTATATGTTAACGTATTGTTAGTACCAGATACAACATGTACTTAATGTCTAATACATACAATATGTACCAATATTAACGAATTACTATACTAACTTTTTTAGCCACCGTGCAACGCACGGGAAATTAAAGCTAGTTATGATATATAATATATCTTAGTATGATATATATACAGTTAAATGTCGTTACAATGATAATCGTTACATATATGTCTCGTTTCGAAATCATTAAGTTAGTAGTCTTATTTTTACATATGTATTTCATTGTTAATACACTTAATAATATATTTACTTATCATTTAACATAATTAACCAAGTGTATCAATATCTTAATATGATTCATATGTACCTAGTAAGACGTTCTTATAACGATAATCGTTATATATATCGTTTCCGAGTTTCTTAAATTAATAGTCTCATTTTTATGTATATAACTCATTGTTAAAATACCTAATGAGATACATACTTATAATAAAATCATGTTAACTATATATATAACCATATATATGTCATCGTATTGTTTTTACAAGTTTTAACGTTCGTGAATCACCGGTCAACTTGGGTGGTCAATTGTCTATATAAAACCTATTTCAATTAATCAAGTCTTAACAAGTTTGATTGCTTAACATGTTGGAAACACTTAATCATGTAAATAACAATTTCATTTAATATATATATAAACATGGAAATGTTCGGGTCACTACATGCTCGGGATTAGATGATTTCCCCTTTTGATGCCTACTTGGATTACTTTTGGTTTCGACTTAGGATTGGATAGTTTATCCCCAAACATCATGCTCGTAGTTGTGTTTGAAACTTAAACTCATGTAGTCGAAAACTTGTATTTTGTACGAAAGTTGTAAAACGGCCGATGTGGGCCCGGTGTCATAAAACTTGTTTTATTATCGAAACGTGTTTGTTTTACATATTATAATGTGTTGTGAAAGTCATTTCGTCTAAAAGTGTCGGGAAGTGGGAGATCTTTAAACGAAAGTGGGAAATTTCGGACAAAACCTGGAATGGCTTGTGCGCGTTGCGCACAGATGGGGCTGCGCGCCGCGCACCCTTACTGAAATAAAAAAAAACTTTTTGTTCTGTTTTGGTCGGATAATGGGTTGGGTCGTTACAAGTGGTATCAAAGCATGGTCTAAGGGATTTAGGTGACTTGAGATAGGTGCCTAGACTTAGACTTTTGTGTGTGCTTATTTGTTGAGGGACTTGTAGGATTACGGGTCAGAATGGGAATTATGTTAGTGTTCTAGTTTATGGGTGGACCATCGTTTATATTAATATGTGGATATTATTAATATATTATTGCGTTGTGTTAGTGTTATGTTTGCGTTTGCGAATATCATCAAGCAAGATGGTCGTGGTACTAACGAGTGGATGCGACGTGTTCGCGTATTAATGACTAGCTACCGTTGATACGGGTATAAATCGTGTCTAACAAGTGATGTAAGACGATTGTTGAGCAAGATGGGGCGGTGTTATGCGTGTGTATTTTTATGCATTCGTGGTTTGACCGTTTTGCATTCCTTAGAATGAAGACGGAAGATGGAATCGAAATGGACGCGCCTACTCATGAAGGGAAGGATGAGTTGACGGTGAGGGTTGAGGCCGTGCTCAGACATTACGTATCGGGTTTGGCGAACGAAGTTTGACAAGTAGTCAAGGAGACAATCGAAGGACGGGTAACCGAAATGGTCCCGAGACCAAGTGACTAAAGTCGTAAGGGAAGAGTTTGAAAAGAGGTTTTCCAAACCTCGAGGTAGTGATAATGAAGAAGTACTTGCAAGGTTAGAGTCACATGGTGCTCTTGGTAAGAGGGCACGAAGTACGCCCGAAGGCGTCGGGAATGTGAAAAAGAAGAGTAAGAAGGGTTACAGGCCTACATGCTTTAAGTGTGGAGAACGAGGTCATTTGGCACAAGATTGTACGGTTGTGCCTTTAGGCTCGATCAGGTGTTTTATTTGCCGGAAGGAGGGACACCGAAAGTCAGAGTGTTCCGAATCGTATGACGATCGGGTTAGGAGGTTAGAGAGTGAATACATGATGGGTAGTGGAGCACGGAAGCCCAACAACGCTACATCAGGTACTTTTAGTACAAAATTGTATGTTGCTCGTTTGTAATAACATGCGGTGTGTACGTAAGTCTTAGTTAAACTTTATTCTCCGTTGGAGATAATCCGTAGCTAGCGAGCGGTTTACGTTTATGGTTTCGGTTTACACTCAGTAGAGTGTATAAGTGGGATGTTGTGCCTTGACTATATTGTACTAATCTTCGGGTGCTTCAACACTTGTTTGGTATAGGGTTGTTAAGCTCGTTCGAGTGAGACCCTTAAGGTTTCGTTTGTGTTGTGCGTATTGTTGTTATGGGTGACATTCCTAATGGAATTACCCCATGGTGATGTTTGGATTGACGGACGAAGGGCGTAAGACTTGGTGCAACCAAGCATTCCTTATTATTCGTGAGAACGTTTCTACCAAGCCATAGAAACGGGCTTTGGTGTTCGGGTGTTAGAGCGTGTTCGCTTTCGAGTTGAAGTTGATGAGCCATAAGGTTCGTCGAGTGGATGAAGCCCTTGAGATCAAACATTTGATCTAGATGAATGTTGGTAATGGAGTCTACGAGACGCAACATTAGGTGCCTCTTTCATACCTACTAGCATGGTATTCGACTCCGATGGTGTTACGGTTACATTGAACATAGGGTACCGACAAGAAACCCTTAGGTGTTCGAGTGACAGGGTGGAAGTTACAAACGATAGCAACTTGATGATTGCTAAGGTGATACTCGTACGGTTTAGTAAGTGCTTCGGTTGAAGTAGCAAAGGATAATCCGAAATCCTTCGTATGCTCAAGGTTGGAGCAAGGTTTGGTGAAGTGCGTGTTATGAGATGCAAGACGGGTGAACCTCGTCTCTCTTTTAGGAATTATGATAATGCGATTGGCGCATTAGTTGTTGGATTAGTGGTCACTCTTTTGGTGAGAGTAAGCATGTGGTTATCGTCGGAATATATTGTTGGAGACAAATTCGTGAGAATTCAAGGACTATGACCAATGAGGATATTGGTTGTGTATGTTGATGAGTGGTCTTTCCGCGTGATGCTATTATTTCAACGATGTGTTTACGGAACGGAGTTCTAAGTGGGGGAGTTTGTACTCTCGCGTGAAGATGTTCTAGTTTGTTGTTATGGGACGATGCTCGTATAGATTCGAAGCTAGTGTTGAGACCTTGAATGGTCGGATGGTGGTAAAGTACAATTTAGGTTGAAATTGTATTTATTGATTTAGATTTAAGTTACTACTCGAGGTAGTAACATTGATAACTCATCGAGAGTTAAGTGAGCGGAAAATTCCAAGTCGAGTGGAATTATACTAAGTATGTGTACATACTTAGCGTACGTGCAATGAGGGTTAAAGTTCGATTTGACGATGCCTCATGTGCAAAATCGGTTGAAGGAGATATGGGTTTAAGTTCGATTTGACGATACCATATCAAGGAGTGAGTTGGCATGAGATATGGGTTTAAGTTTGATTAGACGATACCATATCGATAGGTGCGTTAGTATGTGATGTGGGTTTAATTTCAATTTGACGATACCATATCACTTGGTGCGCTTGCTTTCTTGCAAGTAATATGTCGAGCGTTATCCAATCGTGAGGATACGCCTTTTGTTGGCTCCATTGAGGTGTTTATGACCATGTTAGTGGTACAAACTTTATTTTTAGCAATGTACGTGATCGAAGTACGCTAAGGAAATCACCAACTCGGTACGAGTTGTGCATGCCGGGTGATCGAAGCATGAGTTCGTTCCGGTTGGGGAATGAAGCGAGACTTAGTGCTCGAATTTGATAGATTTAATAAATCGCGGGTGACAATTTGGTCGGAAAAGGTAACTTAATGAGAAAAGTCTCCTAGAGAATCCATAGAGACACGTAGGATTATATGTGTGCTCATTGTAGTCGTTGTGGACTTTAAAGGAGAGTGTGTGCTAGTGCGTGTTAGCAAATGGGAAAAGCCTTCAGGTTAATAGAAATTGTGCGGAAATCAAGTTCGGATATACGTCGAAGGACCGTAGAGTGTAGGTCCGATTGGTTAAGTGACGAGGATCACGAGGACGTGATCGGTTCAAGTGGGGGAGAGTTGTAAGACCCAAATATTTTTATACATGAAGTAATTACGGTGTGTATAAAGTGCGTGGAACGTGGTACAATTTAAAAGCTGACAGACTGTCCGGGCCTTCGTGCGCGCCGCACAAGGTGGGGTGCGCGCGCCGCGCACAGCATCAGGTGACAGATTTCTGTTTCTTTTAAATGATTTTAATGAAGGGTAAAGTGGTCTTTTCGCATGTGGACGGGTTATACACCACGAAACTGGTTTCAACCTTATCTCAAGCTCATTTCTCCATCTCCTCTCCATCCCACTCACACACACCAAACCCTAGAGAGAGAGAGAGTAAAGGGTTTAGTGAGGGAAAACTTGATTCGGGGAAGAAGAAGTGTGATTTAAGTCGGGTCTCTAAAATTAAAGTTGTTCTCCTCGTTCACAACCACCTTGTGGTAGTATTGGTAAGTTCTAACTTCGAAATTCATTGTTTGATTTGATATTCAAGTTAGGGTTTGAACTTGATTTGTAGAGAAACCCATTTAAACTCTTGAAGTGAGTTTATTGATACTAGTAATCGGGTTTTATATTGTTGTTGGTGGATTTTGGGTTGGATGATGAAATTGATTAGTTGATAATCACAATCGAGTGATGGAATCACTATCTAACTTAGGTTGTTAGTGATTAAAGTTATGAGCTTGCAAAAATGGGTGTTTTGACTTGAGATTTGGTCAAAATGGATTTTGTGTCAAAATGATACAAGTAATATTTTTTGATAATCAAACCTTGAGTAAAATGAGTTGTTGGAACATAATCACTAGTCGATTGTGATTAAGGGTGTTTCGGGTGAGAATTGACTTAGTCAAATTGGAGGTAAGTGCTAATGGGTTGAAATTGCACTTATGGTGTTTTGGGCATTAGCTAGAGTGTTTAGCTTATTTGTTTGTGAATTACTTAGGTGATTTGCATTTGAACGAGTAGGAGCTCAAGTGGGCTTGCTTTTCAAGTAACCGAAGTGAGTGGAATATTTATACATTTATGTATATAATTTGGTTGCTTGTGTACGACGTGGCGAGTGTTATTCGGTAGAATACACTTCTTTTGGGCCACATTGGGACCGAGGTGCGGGATGAGGGTTTAAGTTCGATGCAGCGATACCTCATATGTATGGACTTAAAGTTCGATGATGACGACGCCATACTACTATTGTATTATTCGATGCGGGACGAGGGTTAAAGTTTGATGCGGCGATACCTCATATGTATGGACTTAAAGTTCGATGGGACGATGCCATACCACTATTACGTTGTTCGATGAGGGTTTATGTTTGATGTGACGATACCTCATATGTATGGATTTAAAGTTCGATATTGACGATGCCATACCACGATTGTTTGTTTGATGAAGATTTAAGTTTGATGTGACGATACCTCATATGTATGGATTTAAAGTTCGATATTGACGATGCCATACTACTTTTGTATTGCTTAATGAGGGCTTAAAGTTCGATGTGGCGATACCTCATATGTGGGCTTAAAGTTCGATGAGACGATACCACATGAAGCATGAAGAGTGGGTTTGAAGTTCAATGAGACGATACCACTCATGGAATTGGATTCTTGATACTATTTGATGTTATGAACATCTGTGGGTTTTTAAAGGGGATTATTCCCTCATGATCTTGATTTAACCTGTGGTTTGTACGTATTCTTATTTTAGCTTTGTATTTTTGATGTGACCTTTATGCTATTGATGTTGACTTGTTGTACATTTGAATACGTGATATTATGTTTTGCTAATGACGTATGTTATTTTGTGTAGGTGAATGCAAGTAATTAAATTATGTATGTATGCGTATAAGTATTGCATTCACTAAGCATTAGTTTACCCTCTCGTTGTTTACATTTTTAGGTTCGGAGGCGGACGTGGCAAGGGTATGCTCGGGATTAGATGATTTCTCCTTTTGATGCCTGCTTGGATTACTTTTGGTTTCGACTTAGGATTGGATAGTTTATCCCCAAACATCATGCTCGTAGTTGTGTTTGGAACTTAAACTCATGTAGTCGAAAACTTGTATTTTGTACGAAAGTCGTAAAACGGCCGATGTGGTCCCGGTGTCATAAAACTTGTTTTATTATTGAAACGTGTTAGTTTTACATATCATAATGTGTTGTGAAAGTCTTTTCGTCTAAAAGTGTCGGGAAGTGGGAGATCTTTAAACGAAAGTGGGAAATTTCGGACAAAACCTGGAATGGCTTGTGCGCGCCGCGCACAGATGGGGCTGCGCCTCGCACACTTACTGAAATAAAAAAAAAAATTTCGTTCTGTTTTGGTCGGATAACGGGTTGGGTAGTTACAGGTTGGTCCCTGAAGTTTGAAAAAATTGCACCATAGGTCCTTTTCATCATCTTCAACGATTTGCAAAGAATTGAAGCATGAAATCGATTTATATATTCCAGTAATAGCGATTAGGTAATTTACGTGAAGATTCATAGCCAAAAACAACAACAAATTGCCGAAAAATCGAAGAACAGTGACATAACCTTCATGAACTTCAAAAAAAATCAAACTCGAAATCTGCAACGTTTCAAATGTTGTTATCTGAATCAAATATGCTTAGAATCCTCATACAAGTGCTCGAAATCAGTTTTTAATGTGAAGATAACAAAATCATGCTAATTGATTTGTTGACCTTCGTTTGACCAAACGAAGAACATTATATATAGAACGAATTTGAAAGTTTCAATCAGATCTCAAGGTTCACGTAACTTAGATTTTCGTTTTAGATCACAAATATGAACTTAATTCGAACTAATTATCACCGTTTGAAGAACGTTGGATTTTTGCTAAGGAATATGAAGAAGAAGTTAACGGATGGTAGCCGGAATGCATTTTTGTAGGAATCATGCGTATTTAGGCTAATCGATGATGATCTGTTACAAGTGAGAACGAAGATGATCTGTTACAAGTGAGAACGAAGATGATCATGAAGTGATGAAGATGATGCAGATGGTGGCAATGAAGATGAAGATGGTGATGAAGATGATGAAGAGGATTATGGGTGCAATTTTAAGAAACTTAAGCGACCAATCATGTATTTTTTACTAACGATTGTTAATGAATTTGATGATTATTACCTCAATTTTAAAATTTTTAAAATGAAATCATAATCCTTTTCTTTGATAAATTAAAAATCAGAATTCTTTTTGGACTTAAGCAAGAGGGTACTGAGTGTCCTCCAATTGAGTAACATAGATTACATTTTAAAGCCATTTGCCTATAATTAACTTCAAAAAGAGTAAAGTGTTATTTATACTTGTATTATATATTTTATTATACAATAACAAAAAAAACTACACACTATTAATCATATTTCAAGACTTTATACTTTACAATAAGTAATGAATGGCATCTAAGTATACTTTCGATAGTGTATAAATCACTACTAAAGAATAAAATCCTCACTCCTAATGATTTAGAAACTATAAAAGGGACCTACGGCTACACCTACGTTAGTCTTTTTTTTTTTCTTTCTTTTTTTATATATATTAAATTTATAATACAATATATATATATATATATATATATATATATATATATATATATATATATATATATATATATATATATATATATATATATATATATATATAGTGAAGGGATCTAGAGAAAACTAAGGGCGAGAGGGAACCCATAGAACTCATAGATCGAACTTCAATCTATATGGAGATTGAGCTTCAATCTATGAGTGAATATGCAAAAAAAAAAAAACTACAAAAAAAAATTCTCAATCTGCGAAAAAAAAAAGTCAATCTGCATGCAAAAAAAGTCAATCTGCACAAAAAAAGAGTCAATTTGCAAAAAAAAAAACTGCAAAAAAAACAGTTAATCTGCACACAAAAAAATCAATCTGCACAAAAAAAACTGCAAATTTTTTTTCTCAATCTGCAAAAAAAAAAGTCAATCTGCACAAAAAAAATCAATCTGTAAAAAAAAAACTGAAATTTTTTTCTCAATCTACGCAAAAAAAGTCAATCTGCACACAAAAAAAGTCGATCTGCGCACTAAAAAAAGTTAATCTGCACAAAAAAACAGTCAATCTACACACAAAAAAAGTCAATCTGCACAAAAAAAGTTAATCTGCACAAAAAAGTGAATCTGAACAAAAAAAACTGCAAATTTTTTTTCTCAATCTGCATAAAAAAGTCAATCTGCACAAAATAAAAATAATTGCAAAGAAAAATTTCTCAATCTGCAAAAAAAGTTAATCTACACGCAGATTGACTCAATCTGCACGCAAGTCTGAAGCAGTTCGATGATTCTCTTGGGTCTCTACCATCTTTGGTTCTACATGGATCATCACCATATATATATATATATATATATATATATATATATATATATATATATATATATATATATATATATATATATATATATATATATATATATATATATATATATATAAACCGTAGAGTGATGTTGTAGGTCCCTTGATTCACCAATACAGATCTTTTGATCATATACAAGCATCGATTAACGTTTAAGAACAAGATAAAAGATGAACATTATGAACATGAAGAGATAAACACGATGAATCAAACATAAATCAATATAATTTAATATACGTCGAAATTACATGATTGATTTAAACAGAGAAACATGGGTGGCTAAGGGAGATCGAGCATGATCTCCCCTATGCACAGGATCACCAAAAGGCTCTCCCAATTTAGGGTTTAGACTGTTATCTCTTCTCTCTTCACCCTAAAGAACGCATGAAACTGATATTTATAGGCAAACTAAACATTAACCCTAATGGGCCTCATTTACACGAATGGGCCGCTAGACATTCTGGCCCAACAGTTACATATGCTCATGTAACTGATCAGTTTTCCGCGTGTACATAAACTAGGTGTACAATGTAATAATAAACGTTATTTGCCCAACGACGGCCATACAAATATGCATCAACAAATTCCCCCTTGGACGTTGCTGGCAAATTATTGTAAACACCTCTTGCAATCTTCAGTCAATCTCTGCAGTAGTACCATATCTTTATGTGATGACCCGAAAATTTTTGACTTATTTAAACCAATTCTCTATACGATTTATTATTTTAACACGTTAAACAAAGTCTGTTAGATTGAGTCTCAAAATTTTAGAACTGTTACATATATACAATTACCTTTGACTACTCTCGACGATTCATGAACAATTATATGTATGTATATATATATGTACAAGTAAAAACGACTTTCCTACAGTAAAAATTACTTTGCTACAGTAAAACACAATTTGCTACAGTAAAACACTATTTGCTACAGTGAAACCGTATTTTGCTACAGTGCTACAGTGAAAACGAGTTTGCTACAGTGATTTGCTACAGTAAATACTATTTGCTACAGTAAACACTATTTGCTGCAGTAAACACTATTTGATGTCGACGAACTAGCAAACAAAAACAGAAAAGGCGGCCATGCGATCGCATGGCAAAAACACTGAAAACTCATGCGATCGCATGAGCTACAGTAAATCGAAAAGTACTATAAAAGGTCAGTTTTGCTCGACGAAATATTTCATAAAAATATATGTACGTAAATTTTATAATTATAATTATAATTATAATTTTAATTTTAAGTTTAATAATAATAAAGAATATTCGAGGGTATTTTTAATTCGGGTTTCAAACCGTTTTAAAATAAGGAAATATTGGGTATTGTTCGGGGTATTGTTCTTGAATCCAAGGCCAACCATACAGTCGTCTACCATCGTTACGTCTACGCAATTTGCCTACAATATTGAGTCTCAATATTGAACTGTGAGTTATAGTCTCCCTTTTTAAATGCTTTAAATATTTTTGGGCTGAGAATACATGCAATTTATTTTAAACGCAATAAGACACAAGTACATACAAAATTCTACACTGAGTTAAACCGAAAATCCCTTAGCTTTGGTAACTAGTAGCTGCCAGTACATAGGATATGGACTGGTGGGCGCGAATAATTGTATATGGATCCATAGGGCTTGACATCCCCGTCCGAGCTAGAGCGCTAGCCTTTTAACGGACGTATGTTATTTGAGTTTAAGACACGTTGATTTGCGCGTATTAAAACGAATGGGGTAATTATCACTATAGCGTTAAGTTTAGTTACCAGGGTGCTCTGTTACGTAGAATCTATTGATAAACTTTTGATGAAATCTTGTGGTCTATCTTTATATATGTTTATGACTCGAGCAATTAAACCTATAACTCACCAACATTCGTGTTGACTTTTTAGCATGTTTTATTCTCAGGTCCTTAGAATGCTTCCGCTGTGATGTGCTTGTTGCCTGCATGGAGTCTCTCATGCTTTGTACAAAGTTTATTGCATTCAAAATAAAATTGCGTTGTGTAATAAATAATTGGACTGTGATGTCAACCTGTAAATTAAAGACTTATGTATTTCGGGGTTTTGCTTATACCTAAGCACTCGCCCACATGTTTATAACTTTCTATGTTTAGAAAGTCACTTATTTTAATGAATGCAATATTTTATCAAAACGTATCATATAGAGGTCAAAACCTCACTGTGGAATCAATGATTAACGTGCCGCGTCAATAGCGATTTTGACGGGTCGTTACACTTTATTAATCACAAGCTCCATCAAAAGTCTTCCAGAATACATGAAAACCCAACCTTCGAACATCAATGTTTCTGCTCATTGAAGTCGAAATACTAATAGTCATCCTGTAGTTTCTTCAAACTTCACTCGTACGTGTTACCCATAGTACTAAAGCAACCAGATTCCCCCTAAGATTGAGTTGAGATCCCTATCGACATCTCTGATAAAATCTTCAAACAAACCGACTCTCTCATAATCATAAACTGTAGAATCTTCCCCCTCACTGTTAGCTGTATCCTATTAAACACTGTTGTGACGACCCGGAAATTTCCGACTAAATTTAAACTTAATCTTATATGGTTTCGACATGATAAGCAAAGTCTGTAAGGTTGAGTCTCCAAAAGTTTGAACTGTTTCATATATTCAATTGACATATATTCAATTGACCTTCGACTGCTCTCGACGATTCACGAACAATTAATTGTAAATAGATATGTGTGTATGTATATATAAATAATAATTCGAAATATAATTTAAAGTATTATATGTTGTTGTTATTAAAAAAATTAATAAAACAAAAAATATGATATTATAATAATTATTATTTAAAATATATCTCTATATATATAAATAAAGTATATTAAAAATAAATATTAAATAATTGTAATACTCGTTAAATGTTCCGATTGATATTAAGAAAGTTAAATTCAAACTTATGTAATTCTAAAATAAACGGTGATTCGAAAATGAGTTCTATAAATTTTAGGCTAAATGTATTTAGGATTTAGTTATTAAATTTTAAAACTTTTTATATTTTACCTAGAAATGAGAGGGACAGTTGATGTAATTTTTATTTAACAAATTAAGGATCGAATCTTATACCATAATGAACAAAATAAATAAATATAGTCGATCTAAAAATTTGGGATTTTTTCGAAGATTTTTATCCGACACTGATTAACAACAGAGAACAAAATTCAGTATGTGAAGGGCGAGGACTAACATATCACACGTTTTTCTTTATTAATATATTATTATTATTATTATTATTATTATTATTATTATATAATTTAATGTTTTTGTTTGATTCCCTCACATAATATCTAGGAGTATATATGATATACATATCCATCCATATGCATAAATCAAAATATGTGGAACTCACCACCACACTATTTTTTTACTTGACTTACTTTATGAATAACACCAAAACACCTTTTATATCTTTCTTTTTCTCTACTCATTTAATTCACACGGTATTTTAAATGTTATTATATGATACTCTTTCCGCATGATTAAAATGTTACTGTGTTAGCTTTTCTCACAACCTATAATAATTCATCATCTTTCTTTGCTTCTATAATATACCGATCATATTACAAATGATATAACAATTCATCATCTTTTCTTCTATCTTCGGTCAAAACTCACAAACACCCATTTGTTACTCATTAGAAATCCATTTCTTTTATTCTTGTTCGTGATTGCTATTAACCCAGGCAACCAAGATCACATTTGAAGAACATGATGAACACCAAGAAATCAATTAGTTCTTCCGATACTAATTTAGTGATAATGGTTGCTACTAAGATTCATTGTTGAAACAATACGTATACCCTCATCTCCACCATGTTCGACCACCTTTTACCTTCATCCGTCATCCACCACAACCTTTCTTGTTCGAACCATTCCACAACCACTTCACCTCCAACACACCTATCACCACCATGAGCACACCATAATCACAAGAACACCAATAACCACGTGACCACCACTACCTGCTATTTCGATTTGTGCAGTTGAAACACCACAACCGAACTACCTCTTATTTTCAAACCCATTACCATCGTGAAACCATCTATAAACCGTGCACCATTCACCTGCCATGAACAGTCCACAACCGGCCACCACTACAACCATCAAACACCAACCAACACCACACCTATTTCTCTCGTTTATCCCTGCTGCTACAGCCCCTTAAATGACGAGCTGCTTCTGCTACCAATCTTTTCTGTTTTCTGTTTTAAACAAACTCGCAAGGACTGCAGCTCATATTTTTCTCGCTATTGTTGCTGTCCTACTTCGATCAACCCACCATCAAGGAAACATGCACCCAAATAACTTTATCAATTAAAAATTGCCTTATCATGTTCTTATTGTTTTTATTTTAGCCGACAAGTATTAGTGGAATAACCCTACCTGATTAATAAAATGTATAAAATGATAATTAAGATGAAAGTGGCGGTTTTTGGTTATGTTACAAAGTTACAGATTCAAATAACTAATTTTTGGGCCAAGACTCATGTGTTGTGGGCCAAGATTCGTGGGAGTGTTGGGCCAACATATCTCTTTGGGCCGTAAAAGACTGCAAGGCTGCTGTTTCTGTTTTACGAATGATATTGATTCATGAGGAGTTCACGATTATGAAGAGGAGGAGAAGATGAGATCACAATTCCATGATTTCATGTGAAGATACCCGATGATAGAATAAGATGATGATTGTATTATGGATGATGTATGATGATGAGGTTAAACAGAGAGATGATGATGTTAAGATTTTGATCGTGATAAGCATAAATACGTGATGGTTATGTTTATGATTAAATGATGGTGATGAACAACAGGACGATGCCCGAGGAATGAGGATGATGACAACGATTTAGATGATGATGAAGATGACATATATGATAATAATACGACGATGATGATGAATAATTCGTGATTGTAACTGGGATATGATGACCGTGTATTATGATGACAAGATGATTAGGTATTATGATAATAATCATGAAAAAGAAATGGTGTCGGTAGGATTATGTTATGATTATGATATGATTATGATTACATTATGATCATGATTATGTTATGATTATCATTACGATTTTGATTAAGATATGATGATGAGAGGATGTCGAAAATTAGATGATTAAGACGAGGTAAGGAAGAAGTCGATGTTAATACTGTATTAATGATGGTATATGTTAATAAGGATAACTAATAATGATGATGATGAATAGATGAAGAATATGGTGATGTCGAGCTCGATAATTCAATATGGTGATCAGGAGGAATGATGTCGTGCATGATGATTAAGGATGATGATGGCATGTCAATGATGTTATGATGATGATGACGATGTTGGAATTATAATCATGAGGGTATAAATTTATAATGTTATTATTATTATTATTATTATTATTATTATTATTATTATTATTATTATTATTAGCTTAAGACCCGCGAATTCGCGGGATTTTTTTAAAGACTTGTCAAAAATTGAATTGTTAGAACTTAGAACAATTACATTCTCTTTTTTAACTATTGTAGCTTGCAACTCCTTAAGGGTCGTTTTCACCCGCAAAGTACTCATATTATCTCTTCTAAAGTAAATTCGTTTAACTCTTGTAAAAGAATATAACATACTAATATTAATTACCAAGGGCGGGAGAAGGCCCTGGTCACCCCACAAATTTATGTACTATATAGCAATTTTCTTAGAAAAAATTATGCCATTCGTACTTGTGGTTTGTTTACATTTTAATGACAAAATCTTAACTTTATTTTTTTGCATCGTTGGTATCTATGTTTTATTTAAGTTTTGTGGTTGGTACCCAATAATAACATACGTTATGGGCCCAAGACTCTTATGAACATCAAGTACCTGCACAAAAATGTTTGGTAATATCAGCAATTGGTCAACTCAAGAGAAATGCTACTAAACACTAATTAATCGGATATGGTGTGGAAACTTATATCATATATTTAAGTCTAATCATCCGACCAATATTTAATTTCAAAAATTTTCACCATCCATTTACACACTTAATAAGAATTGAAGATGTGACCTTTATTATAATTCACAAATTAACTGTGTAAGCTCAAAATACATCATAAAAATTTAAAAAAACCTACCCAAAACTTATTTTGACCCAGTAGCCAACTTTCCATGGTTACCTAATTTTCCAGTTTTAAAAGGTACAGAAAAACACACATAGAAGAACAAATCGAACGTTGAAAGGAGATGGAGGTCCATTAAAGAAGTACACTGTCTTAACAAATCTGCCTAAGTCCCAACTAATTTTTTTTTAGATTTTGCGTATATAGTGCACTTGTTTCTCGAATCATATGAACTTCAATGGTTAGTGACAGAGTTAAATTGTTCATCTAATCGTGTACCAACAAATGATGAAATGCTCTGCAAAATAACCATTTTCTACAATTGTTATACCTTTATGACCAAAACAAACACGAGTTTTAGCTGAATTACTGAAACACATAGATCTAGTACGTCATTTGTGCATATCTAGAGGTTGGCCTTTTCAACCCATATACTCAAAAATGGGTCAATTTGATTTGTATTAAGTGCTTCTTAAACGGGTCGAAAGAGCATAGTCTGAAAATTGTGTTCATATAAAACACGTCTAAAATCGTCTCGGTTGCGTGATCAAAATGCTTTATATCTTAGTAAACTTCGACATGCTTAGTTTAAGCCACTCGTTCTAAGCAAACAAACAGTTTGCAACAGATTGTTTGGAATTGTTTATGATTGTTTATGTACCTTGAATTAAACAATAAGCAGATAAATATTAAACTGAACAGTCCCCAAAACCAGATAAAACTAAAGTAATCCAACATTATTACACCTAAGTTTATTTGAAAATTCATATTCACACACATACTTCAAATACAATCAATCATATAATCAAAATTAACACTGAAACATTATAAACACTGATACATCATAACTAAGCTTTAATTTAATAGAATCGGTTCAATTTGATTTTCACTTTATGACCTAAAAAATTAAATCACGGATCTCAAATCAAAAGATGTTAGGGTTAGAAATTGACCACCGGCGAAGATAAACGGTGATGCTTATGATGTATCAGCAGTTTAACTTACTTCAATTTAAGCTTGAAATAGAGCTCATGTTGTCGTTTTAGCACACACAAAAAGACAATCGCTGCAATGAGATTCAATAAACCCTTAGGTTAGATGATATCGCACTCAAACAATTGAATCTTAATTGTCAAAATACAATTCTTCCCGATTAAGAGTATTGTTTAATTGATTTCGAAAATCAAAAGATATCTTCTTGTGCCTTTACCGTGTACCTACTGGACGTAGATGAATGAATGAATTGATTTTCGTTCTTAAAGATTGGCGTGTGTTCTTCAGAGGAGATTAGGGTTTTTTTATGTAACTGTATAGTGAATGATTTGAAAATTAAAGAACCCCTATTTTTTCTATTGATACCGTACTTTTTTCATGAAGGCTAATTTAGTCAAATTAGTGTTAATCATTGAGATTATGAGGTCATAATCATGATGTGGAGATTTTAAGGGTGTAGATTAAAGGGAATTTTAAGAATGAAAGGCTAGGATTAGCTGATAGAAATTTAGATGATGTATTTTTGTGTTTGTTATTATATATAGTATAGATTATTATTATTATTATTATTATTATTATTATTATTATTATTATTATTATTATTATTATTATTATTATTATTATTATTATTATTATTATTATTATTATTATTATTATAATAATAATAATAATAATAATAATAATAATAATAATTATTATTATTATTATTATTATTATTATTATTATTATTATTATTATTATTATTATTATCAACATCACTATTAATATTATTATCATTATTTCAATAGAAATTAGTTATATAAAAATATATTTAACAGAACTATATTAATGTTTTTATAAGAAATATAAATTATTTATTTAAAGTATGTAAAGTAAATATATTTAATTAAGTTATTAATAAAACATATAATTCATTAAAATAACAATTATATCATTAATAATAAATTATTCGATTACAATTATATGTGTTAATATATATATAACTGATATAGGTTCGTAAATCCGACGCCAACCTTGCATTGTTCAGTTCCGTCGTATGCATATTTTTACTACAAAATATCGTATTGTGAGTTTCATTTGCTCCCTTTTTAAATGCTTTTGCAATATATATTTTTGGGACTGAGAATACATGCGCTACTTTATAAATGTTTGACGAAATAGACACAAGTACTTAAAACTACATTCTATGGCTGGATTATTAAACCGAATATGCCCCTTTTTAGTCTGGTAATCTAAGAATTAGGGAACAGACACCCTAATTGACGCGAATCCTAAAGATAGATCTATTGGGCCCAACAAGCCCCATCTAAAGTATCGGATGCTTTAGTACTTCAAATTTATCATGTCAGAAGGGAGTCCCGAAATGATGGGGATATTCTATATGCATCTTGTTAAGGTCGGTTACCAGGTGTTCACCATATGAATGAATTTTTATCTCTATGCAGTTTGCAAAATGCCTGATATGAGATTATGTTTATGAAAAACTGAAAACTGAAATCTTGTGGTCTATTAAAATGATGGAAATGAATGTTTACGATAAACTAATGAACTCACCAACCCTTTTGTTTGACACTTGAAAGCATGTTTATTCTCAGGTATGAAAGAAATCTTCCGCTGTGCATTTGCTCATTTTAGAGATATTACTCGGAGTCATTCATGACATATTTCAAAAGACGTTGCATTCGAGTCGTTGAGTTCATCAAGATTAGTATTAAGTCAATTATAGTTGGATATATTATGAAATGGTATGCATGCCGTCAACTTTCGATGTAAAGAAATATTGTATTTTAAAAACAAATGCAATGTTTGTAAAATGTATCATTTAGAGGTCAAATACCTCGCGATGTAATCATATGTTGTTGTATTCGTCCTTATGGATTAGGACTGGTCGCTTCATGTGGTATCAGAGCGGTGGTCTTAGCGAACCAGGTCTTGCATTAGTGTGTCTAACTGATAGTTGTTTAGATGCATTAGTGGGTCTGAACTTCGACCGTGTCTGCATGTCAAAAGTTTTGCTTATCATTCTTAGGGAATCACTTGCTTATCATCCTTAGTCTAGACACATCTTATTGCATTTATTGCATGATTAGTGTATAGACAAAAGTTCATATCTTAGCATATCTGCTAATTCATATCTTAGCGTATCTGTTACTGTAAACTTTGCCTGACATATTCCGTAAATCCCTCCGCAATCTACGAAATCTTTTGTTCTATATATATATATATATATATATATATATATATATATATATATATATATATATATATATATATATATATATATATATATATATATATATATATATTCTATGTAAAATAGAATACCATCCGATAGCCAGAAAACCATTTCATATCGAAAAATCCTTTACTCAATCGTACAAAATGGAACTCGTCACTAGTTCAAGTTCTTCGGAACCCGACAACTATTCCGACATGGATGTTCACCTAAACTCCGGAAGCAGCGTCACCAGAATGAATCAGCCAATCAGCCATCCCCAATTCATCTGATGAGTTCATAGTCGACTTAATTAACGGAAACGAGAAGAAGGAAATTCCTTTCCACCAACCAAATTTCCCTCTTGGCGAAGAACCTGAAACACTTACCGGCGAATCAGCCCAAAACACCATTTTCACCCTTATTTCCAGGATATCTCGTCATGATTATATTCTATCTAAAATTCTAAAACTTACTCATCCGCTCGTTCTGACCGACAATCATCCCGGAATAATAGAAGAAGTCAACGAACTTCGCGCTCAAGTAATCAATTTGGAGAATATGGTGCAAAAATTACCAGCTTCAGTAATATCACCGGCACCAATAGTACCATCAATAACAGCACCAGTACCATCAACAATCCATGCCTCAACATCTCATTCTGTACCTCGAGTATAATCACCGTTCTACGTATCGTTCTACATCAATTATCTTCGTTCTTCATGGCGATTATGTAATCTCTAAAGTCTTAGAGATTATTTATTCTAGCTCAAACCGAAAAGAAAATGAGATTAATATCATATTAACTCATTAAATCCATGATTACATCTGAAGAAAATATATATGTATATATGTTTTCTTAAAGATTGTAATTAAAAATTCTTTTGTACAAACTGTTAATGGTGAAAATATTTTAACGGGTAGGTAATACCCGAGGAATATTTAGATTTCACATTAATAAGTTACAATGTATATTCTTCGAATTTGATTCAACGATTATTTACTATCCTACTTACATCCACAGATATACGAATTCGTTCACCACAGAATAACCATTTTCATTCAATTTCATATTTGGATTTTGATTTATCAGAATCCAACAAGTGGCATAATGAATAAAACATTGGACAAAATAAAATTTGTTAGAAACAAACAAATTAACTATGAGAAATTTGGTTAAGAATCCACGCTAACAAAATCCTAGCTAACTGTTCCTAGCTAACTGTTGATTCCATATTACATTTATTTATCGCAATTTATTATCGCAATTTATTATCGCAATTTTAATTCTCGCAATTTTATTTATCGTCATTTAATTTCTGTTATTTATTTTACACACTTTAAATATTGGGACACGTATACAAGGTTTTGACATATCATATCTGTAGTGACCCGAACTTTTCCATGTTTATATATATTAATTGAGATTGATATTTACATGACTAAATGTTTCTAACGTGTTAAGCAATCATACTTGTTAAGACTTGATTAAATGAAATAAGTTTCATATAGACAATTGATCACCCAAGTTGACCGGCGATTTACGAACGTTACAAAATTGTAAAAACTACATGTTGTGGTATATATATATATATATATATATATATATATATATATATATATATATATATATATATATATATATATATATGGTTGACATAAGTTTGTGATGAGTAAGTATCTCACTACGTATATTAACAATGTGTGATATACATAAGAAATGAGATTACTAAGTTAAGAAACTCGAAATAATATATATAACGATTATCGTTATGATAACGTCTACCAAATACATATGTATCATATTAAGATATTGATACACTATATTTAACATGATAAAATGATATTTAAATATATCATTAAGTGTGTTAACAATGAACTACATATGTAAAAACAAGACTACTAACTCAAGAATTACGAAACGAGACTTATATGTAACGATTATCGTTGTAACGATTATCGTTGTAACGATATTTTAATATATATATCATATTAAGAGATATTCATACATCATAATATCATGATAATATAATAATTTAACATCTCATTTGATATAATAAACATTGGGTTAACAACATTAATTGAGATCGTTAACTTAAAGGTTTCAAAACAACACTTACATGTAACGACTAACGAAGACTTAACGACTCCATTAGAATGTATATACATGTTGTGTTTTGATATGTATTCTTACACTTTTGAAAGACTTCAAGAAACATATCAAACTACTTCTACTTAACAAAAATGCTTACAATTACATCATCGTTCAGTTTCATCAACAATTCTACTCGTATGCACCCGTATTCGTACTCGTACAATACACAGCTTTTAGATGTATGTACTATTGGTATATACACTCCAATGATCAGCTCTTAGCAGCCCATGTGAGTCACCTAACACATGTGGGAACCATCATTTGGCAACTAGCATGAAATATCTCATAAAATTACAAAAATATTAGTAATCATTCATGACTTATTTACATGAAAACAAAATTACATATCCTTTATATCTAATCCATATACCAACGTCCAAAAACACCTACAAACACTTTCATTCTTCAATTTTCTTCATCTAATTGATCTCTCTCAAGTTCCATCTTCAAGTTCTAAGTGTTCTTCATAAATTCCATAAGTATAGTTTCATAAAAATCAAGAATACTTCCAAGTTTGCAAGTCTACTTCCAAGCTTTCAAATCCATTCCAAGTAATCATCTAAGATCAAGGAACCTTTGTTATTTACAGTAGGTTATCTTTCTAATTCAAGGTAATATTCATATTCAAACTTTGATTCAATTTTTACAACTATAACAATCTTATTTCGAGTGAAAATCTTACTTGAACTGTTTTCGTGTCATGATTCTGTTTCAAGAACTTTCAAGCCATCCAAGAATCCTTTGAAGCTAGATCCATTTTTCTCATTTCCAGTAGTTTTATCCAGAAAACTTGAGGTAGTAATGATATTCATAACATCATTCGATTCATACATATAAAGCTATCTTATTCGAAGGTTTAAACTTGTAATCACTAGAACATAGTTTAGTTAATTCTAAACTTGTTCACAAACAAAAGTTAATCCTTCTAACTTGACTTTTAAAATCAACTAAACACATGTTCTATATCTATATGATATGCTAACTTAATGATTTAAAACCTGGAAACACGATGAACACCATAAAATCGGATATACGCCGTTGTAGTGAAACCGGGGGCTGTTTTGGTTTGGATAATTAAAAACTATGATAAACTTTGATTTAAAAATTGTTCTTCTGGGAAAATAATTTTTCATATGAACATGAAACTATATCCAAAAATCTTGGTTAAACTCAAAGTGAAAGTATGTTTTTCAAAATGGTCATCAAGATGTCGTTCTTTCGACGGAAATGACTACCTCTTTAGTAATTGACATGTAACTTAAATTTCCAACTATAAACCTATACTTTTTCTGTTTGGATTCTTAAATTAGAGTTCAATATGAAACCATAGCAATTTGATTCACTCAAAACGGATTTAAAATTAAGAAGTTATGGGTAAAACAAGATTGGATATTTTTGATCTTTTTAGCTACGGGAAATGTTTAACAAATCTATACAAATCATATCCTAGCTAACTTATATTGTATTATATATGTATTCTAATATATTATGTAATCTTAGGATACCATAGACACGTATGCAAATATTTTGACATATCATATCGACCCATGTATATATATTATTTGGAACAACCATAGACACTCTATATGCAGTAATGTTGGAGTTAGCTATACAGGGTTGAGGTTGATTCCAAAAATATATATACTTTGAGTTGTGATCTAGCCTGAGATGTGTATATACTAGGTCGTGGATTGATTCAAGATAATATATATCGATTTATTTCTGTACATCTAACTGTGGACAACTAGTTGTAGGTTACTAACGAGGACAGCTGACTTAATACACTTAAATCTTTAAAACATAATAAAAATGGTTGTAATTATATTTTGATCATACTTTGATATATATGTACATATTTGTATAGGTTCGTGAATCGATTCGTGGCCAAGTTTTATTTCTGAGGAAGGAAATATCTGTGAAAGTGAATTATAGTCCCACTTTTAAAATCTAATATTTTTGGGATGAGAATACATGCAGGTTTTATAAATGATTTACAAAATAGACACAAGTATGTGAAACTACATTCTATGGTTGAATTATCGAAATCGAATATGCCCCTTTTTATTAAGTCTGGTAATCTAAGAATTAGGGAACAGACACCTAATTGACGCGAATCCTAAAGATAGATCTATTGGGCCTAATAAACCCCATCCAAAGTACCAGATGCTTTAGTACTTCGAAATTTATATCATATCCGAAGGGTGTCACGGAATGATGAGGATATTCTTATATATGCATCTTGTTAATGTCGGTTACCAGGTGTTCACCATATGAATGATTTTTATCTCTATGTATGGGATGTGTATTGAAATATGAAATCTTGTGGTCTATTGTTATGATTTGATATATATAGGTTAAACCTATAACTCACCAACATTTTTGATGACGTTTATAGCATGTTTATTCTCAGGTGAATACTAAGAGCTTTCGCTGTTGCATACTAAAATAAGGACAAGATTTGGAGTCCATGTTTGTATGATATTGTGTAAAAACTGCATTCAAGAAACATATGTCGATGTAATATATTTCTATTGTAAACCATTATGTAATGGTCGTGTGTAAACAGTATATTTTAGGTTATCATTATTTGATAATCTACGTAATGTTTTTTTTTAAAACCTTTATTGATAAAATAAAGGTTATGGTTGTTTTAAAAATGAATGCAGTCTTTGAAAAACGTCTCATATAGAGGTCAAAACCTCGCAACGAAATCAATTAATATGGAACGTTTATAATTAATATGAACGGGACATTTCAGTTGGTATCCGAGAGTTGGTCTTAGAGAACCAGAAAATTTGCATTAGTGTGTCTTATCGAGTTTGTTAGGATGCATTAGTGAGTCTGGACTTCGACCGTGTTTTCTTTAAAAATGATTGCTTAACATTTTTGTTGGAAACTATCTATTATTAACATGTAAATATTATGTGATATATTAATCTCTTAACATGTTTAATATTGTGTGATAGATGTCTACCTCTAGCACAAATCCCATTGACTCACCTAATAATAACGAAGAGTCGAATATATATTGGCAAGATTCACAAGTTCCCGAAGAACTAGAAGAAGAGGTAACGGAACCGGAAGAAGAGGAACCAGAAGAAGAGGAACCGGAAGAAGAAGAGGTTCCGGAGGGGGGAATAGTAGGAACCACAGAAAACCGGTTAAATAAAAGAAAATCCTCAACCAATGGACCAAAGTTAATAATGGTCAATGGTGTTTCCGCTAAGGAAGCAAAATATTGGGAAAATTACCAATTTTTCGATAAATCGGATCCTGATGAGGATTCCGATGATGTTATAGAAATTACCCAGACCCAATTTAATGAGGCAAAAGAAAATAATAAGGGAAAAGGCATCAAAATAGAGAAATCTGATTCCGACCTCGATGAACTTTATATGTACCGTCAACACCCGTATTTTCAATATTGTGACAATAACCCGGGAACCTCTAAACCACCAGGTTTTTCTAAACCAATGTGGAAAACGATGACTCGTATTAGAGGAACATCATATATCCCTAGAAGATTAGGAAAAAGAACCAAGTCCGAAGAAGAAGAAACCAGTGATTCAGATTAGAGGGGTGTGAGCATGTTGTGTAATAAATGTATTGTAGTGTGCTTGTACTTTTATGTTCTATGTAAAAATTGCTTGTATTGTTTGTTATTACGAATCTAATCCTTATCTATTTTACAGTATAAAAACAAAATGGACGTTAAGGGTAGACAACCGAATATTTTAGAAGACCTACCAGAGGATATGATTGAGGAAATCTTGTCTAGAGTCGGTCAGAATTCATCAGCACATTTAGTTATGGCGAAATTAACTTGTCAAACATTTGAAAGACTTTCCAGAAATACCTTAGTTTATAAAAGGCTTTCCTTTGATAGGTCAGGTATATCACATTGGGGAGACTTTAAGTTACGCCGTGTTTTCTTTAAAGCGTTAAATGCGGGGAACCCAAATGCAATTTTACGCTACGGGTTAAGAACCTATTTTGACTCAACATATCCCAACATAGGATTTCGTGAATTAGAAAGAGCTTCTAACATGCAACATAAAGAAGCATGTTATGCTTACGGGTTAGTGATGTTCGCTTCTTACCAAAGTGAGAAAAAGAACATCAGATTGCAGCTTTTAAATAAAACTTTCCTTCAAGTGACGGATTCAGTAGTTGGGGTGAGAAACAAGGTTTTTAGATTATTACGGGGCTGTTGGACATTACGAAACCCTCGTCCTTTTAATGACATTACAACATGCTGCCTAGCTAATGGTCATAACGGTTATTTTCCACAAGACCAAGGATGGGAAGTCATCTTAGTGAAACCAGAATGCATGACTTGTTTCTGGACTTATGAATTACGTGTCTTTATTTTCTTTGCTGAACAACTTGCGTATTAACTAGATTTATCTTCAAAACTGTCATGTATCATAGTGTACTATATTTCATGTTATATGTACTATAGAAAAGTTGTAAGTTTGAAGAATATTTGTATGTGATATATTATTATAATCAGTTTTTCATATGGAATTGTAGTAGTTGAATTGTATATTAGCTACTAAGTATGAACTTAACGGGTAGGTAGTACCCGAATTTAAACTTATAAAACGCTAATATGAAGAAAAAGCTTTTATAAATGAGTTCATATTATGCTACGAGATACTATTGACTACTCTTAATATTCTGTATGATTAAATTGTTTCATTTGACTATTTTAAAGGAAATGGCACCAACTACTCGACACACCTTGAATATGAGCGAAGAGGAATTTCGTGCCTTTCTTGCTTCAAACATAGCCGCAGTACAGGCCGTGCTACATACCAACAATAACTCTGAATCTAGCAATACAGCTAATGGCGCAAGAAATCGTGTAGGATGCTCCTACAAGGAATTCACTGCCTGCAAACCTTCAGAATTTGATGGGACCGAAGGACCAATCGGATTGAAACGGTGGACCGAGAAAGTTGAAACGGTGTTTGCCATTAGTAAGTGTGCTGAAGGAGACAAAGTGAAGTACGCTACGCATACCTTCACAGGTATTGCGTTAACATGGTGGAATACCTATCTAGAGCAAGTGGGACAAGATGCTGCTTACGCGCTACCGTGGTCAGCATTCAAGCACTTGATGAACGAGAAGTACCGTCCCAGAAACGAGGTCAATAAGCTCAAGTCAGAACTTAGAGGGTTATGAACACAAGGATTCGATATTACTTCGTATGAAAGAATTTCACAAAATTGTGCCTATTGTGTCCGAGAGCGTTCGAAGATGAGGAAGAGAAGATCGACGTGTTTTTGAAAGGGTTACCGGAGAGAATCCAAGAAGATATAAGTTCACACGAGCCTGCCTCCATACAAAAGGCATGTAGAATGGCTCACAAACTAGTGAACCAGATTGAGGGAAGAATTAAAGAACAGGCGGCCGAAGAGGCCAACGTGAAGCTAGTCAAAAGAAAGTGGGAGGAAAATGGTGATAAGAGTCACCAATACAACAACAACTATCCCAACAATTGCAACATCAATCGCAACTACAACAAACGGCACAACAACAACAACAACAACTACAACAATCATCCCAACAACAATAACAACTGCAACAACAACAACAATCAGAAGCAGCTATGCCAAAGGTGTGAAGAGTATCACTCGGGGTTCTGCACCAACTTTTGCAACAAGTGTAAAAGAAATAGTCATAGCGCGGCGAAGTGTGAGGTTTACGGACCAGGGGTTAACAGAACGAAAGGAACAAATGGCGTCAGAACAAGTAATGGCGGAGCAAGTAGTGTCGGAGCAAGTTATGCCAATGTAGTTTGTTATAAATGTGGAAAACCAGGCCACATTATTAGAAATTGCCCGAACCAGGAGAACACGAATGGACAAGGCCGCGGAAGAGTTTTCAATATTAATGCGGCAGAGGTACAGGAAGACCCGGAACTTGTTACGGGTACATTTCTTATTGACAATAAATCTTCTTACGTTTTATTTGATTCGGGTGCGGATAGAAGCTATATGAGTAGAGATTTTTGTGCTAAATTAAGTTGTCCATTGACGCCGTTGGATAGTAAATTTTTACTCGAATTAGCAAACGGTAAATTAATTTCAGCAGATTATATATGCCGGAATCGAGAAATTAAACTGGGTAGCGAATTATTTAAGATTGATTTAATACCAGTAGAGTTAAGGAGTTTTGATGTAATAGTTGGCATGGACTGGCTGAAGGAGATGAAAGCAGAAATCGTATGTTACAAAAATGCAATTCGCATTGTACGAGAAGAAGGAAAACCCTTAATGGTGTACGGAGAAAAGGGCAACACGAAGCTACATCTTATTAGTAATTTGAAGGCACAAAAACTAATAAGAAAAGGTTGCTATGATATTCTAGCACACGTCGAGAAAGTACAAACTGAAGAAAAGAGCATCAATGATGTTCCCGTCGCAAAAGAATTTCTCGATGTATTTCCGAATGTAACACCCTAGATTTTTTTTTTTTTAAAATCACAGCGGAAGTCTTAATTCACATAAATACCCTTAGTTAATTACAAACATGATTATCACAAATCATTAGCTAGTTACTTATTACAAACCACCGGTGTTACGTTAAACAACTAGTTACATATTTATAAAGGTGAAGACATCAGAGTTCGTCTTGTCAAACATATCGTCAACCCAACTCCCGTCCCTACCAGCACTAAGATCCAAAACCTGCAAGGGAGGAGGTGAGGGGGGTTAGCACTAGGCTAAGTGAATGGAATCATCTAACAGAACTAGCATACAGTACCAACTTGTACAACTACAGCAACTACAATAATCCATAACAGGAAACCGTCAACTAACAACTAATCATCTGGAAACTATAAAGTAGAAACTATGCTCCAACTAGAGACTCGGCGGCTTGTACGAGCACACGACCACTAGCTGATCAGTCTAGCATCTACCGAAAGTCCTTATTACTGAATCTCCAGTATAGTAAATCCACACGCAGGTGATGCGTCATTCAGTACTATACTCAACAAACAGTAGCCAACTGGACCCAACCACAACAAGGTTGACCTCTCTGAGCTGAACCTAACAACAATAGGTTCCAACAGGCAACTACAACTTGTGCACACAACTGTTAAGCAACTACCACTACGAACAACTGTCCCTACGACTAGCATGGCAACTCTACAATGATCATTATTACAACATATCTACTAAGCATAGCAACTAAAACAGTATAACATGGTAGCACAACTTGCTACTCCATACTACACCCGGAGATAATCCCACTCACCGATTACTAGCAACAGAAGGCACTTAGAATTCTAATATTACTGAGCCTTCTCTTCGTCCTTATCACCTGAGAATAGACATAACACAATCAGTAATCATGCCTTGATAACAACTCAACAATAAAACAGTAACACCAATACCAACACTTAATCACTTTACAACTGGTCTGTCAGCCGTACGAGTAACACCATCACACGCAGATTTGAGAACACTCAACCGTGTAGTTGACAACTCACTCGTACGTTTGGTCTATGACCAAACATCCAATAATGACTCACCTGATCCGTACGGCTCACTACACGAGTGACTAGTGACTCGTACGAGTCACATCTCAACCATACGTATCATCACAATCAAAACATAGTTCCCATCACCACTCACTCGCACAGTTCACCACACGGTTGACTACCTCAACCGTACGAGTGAAGGCTCACTCGTGCGAGTGATGAAGAACAGTAGCAGCAACTATTTATTATTTGTTTCAACCCATAAGCACAACATCAAACATCAATACATACACTAAATCAACACCTACAAACATGTAATCACTATATGATAAGTCTACATCATAATTTCAACCCATAACAACACTCAAAAGCGTGCAAAACAAGGCATACACAATAAAACTAATTTTCTGACCCAAAAACAGTTTGATCTAGTTTCTTAAAAGTTCACCATTGAAAAGTATTCTTTATTACGATTCTAACGATAGTTTATTCATCAAAAACGGAGTTACGTTTTGAAAGTCACGCCCGTTTCAATTTCATAAAAGGTACTGTAGCAAATAGTGGTTTCCGAACACTGTAGCAAATAGTGACACTGTAGCAATTCGGGCACTGTAGCAAATAGTGACACTGTAGCAAATAGTGACACTGTAGCAACTCGGCACTGTAGCAAATAGTGACACTGTAGCAACTCGGGTACTGTAGCAAACTGGGTTTCGAACCAATTCGATGATTTTGTGATTTTTTCCCCAAAAACTCGATTTCTAAGTGTTTTTGACCAAATTTTAAGCACAAGAAAGTTACTAAACATATATACAACCTATTTCTAACATCAATTGATATTTTTATACATCAAACAATTAGATTTAAGCTAATTTCTATCAAAAACCCATTTAATCAAGAAATCAAACAATGATCCAATTTTACAAATCTGGATAGATGATCACTAAGAAGTAACAATTCAATCCTTAAAGCTTCTTGATCCAATTCCACACTTGAATTAGATTAGGGTTTGAGAGTGATAAATGTTAGGTACGGAGTACTTGATTTATTTTGGGGAAAATGGAAGAATAGTCTGGAAACAGGCTTATATACGGGTTAAAAAACCCATACCCCATAACACACGGTTATTTATCAGTTATCTGATATCTTTCGTACTTCATTAGGAGGCCCTAACGGAGTCCAAATTCAACAAACGAACCTGTTCTGTGACCCTTGTTACAAACTGGTCTCAACTAAACAATCAAATAATTATAAACATATAATTATAAAAATCACTAATTATGCCTTACCCTAGGGTACAATGGCCATTTCATCTAGGCCCAAAATGCGGGTGTTACAAATCTACCCTCCTTAAAAGAGATTCCATCCTCGGAATCGGGTAAACTATGGTCAACAAACCCAAAAATTGTTAATCGCACCGCCAAAACACACGGTTAACTTTATCGATCTTATCCCCGATACTGACAATATCTGATGATGTAGCGTGAGGGTACGAAATAGTATTATTTTTAATACAAAATACTACAAAATATGACACAAGTTTTATTAATTTACGGATGGGATATACCTAAACCTTGCTACAACACTATAGGCAGTGTACCTAATCGTAGAGTAGTGTAGTTTTTAGTAAGTCCGGTTCGTTCCACAGGGAGCTGGTGAAGTTAACGCTATATTATTAAGTTTATTTGTAAAAATATATATATAAATAAGTAGTAGTATTATTATAAAATGGGGGTTTTACCGTTTAATGACCGGTTTGTCGATTTTAAGCGTAAAAATAAATGACAAAAATTAAAGTGCGTAAAATAAATTGCGATAAATAAAATGACAGAAAATAAAGATACGATGAGAAATATAATAAAAGAATTATGCTTATTTAAACTTCCGTAATCATGATGTTTGACGTGTTGATTTTAATTTATTACCATGGGTTAATTGTCCTTTGTCCTGGTTTATTTGATACGTTTATCTGGTTTTTGTCCATAATAGTCCATCGGTCATAAATATAAAGTGCGAGTATCCTCGTCAAATTACCCTTATACCCGAAGTCAAATATTCCAACTGATTAAGGATTTAAACTATGACGCAGTTATCACTTCTGTCAACAATTACACCAGTTATCACTGTATGTAATCCACCCCTGTTTTAATTAGTTTATGAATATTAATTCATCCACTTGATCAGAATGAATAATCAATTACCCAACCCAATTGATTAATTAAATGATTATAACAGATTCCATATGAACGTCACTAAATAGGACAACCATAATCATTATTAATTATTAGGTTAATTAATTTGAAGATAGGTTCGACAGACTCCAATGAGTTGTCACTCAATTAGACAATACCCCCCATCTATTAATAGTCAATAGTCCAATTTCCACAAGTGTCGGTCTTTTGCCCAAACCTTAATTATGGTACAAAGCCCAATTACCCAATTTTAGTAATTAGCCCAACATCATGATTACTTCGTTTTAAATAAGCATAATAATAACTTAGCTACGAGACATTAATGTAAAAAGGTTGAACATAACTTACAATGATTAAAAATAGCGTAGCGTTACACGGACAGAATTTCGACTTACACACTCAAATGATCTCTATCATAAATCTTATTATTATCATAATTTAAACTTAAAATTAAGATTATTGTTATATCTTATTACATTAACATTATGATAGAGATATAGAATATAGATATTGATAATTGATATTGATAATTGATCGAAGAAAAAAGATCGGAAAAAAATTCTTCCTCTCCTTCATCGAACATAGATCGTTCCTTTTATAGGCCAAATTATAAATTGAATTTTCATTTACGACCCCTGAACTATGCTCAATTAACAACTTTTTATTATTTAATATTATTCTTATTATGATTTATTTAAATATTATATTTTATTCTTGTGCATAGTTGACTCGTAATTTTTACACCGTTGCGTCGAGCGTTGAGAGTTGGTTCATGTCCTGGTTTCGGATTTTCGAACGTCCTTTCGTATAATTTAATATCTTGTACTTTGCGTTTTGTAACTTGTACTCTTGTCATTTTTAGACGTTCTTCATCAATAATTTGAACCTTTTTAATTGTATCTTGAACATTTGAGCTTTTTGGACGTTTTGGTCTTTCAAATCTTCGTTTTTGTCTTTAAATCTTCATTTTCGAGCGATTTGCGTCTTTCGTCTTCGCACTTATTTATTTAACTATTACAACTAAAAATAAGGAAATTACATTTAAAAACTTTACATATTGGAACGATATTGCTACTAAATATATGTTCATTTGGAACACTATCAAATATCCCCACACTTGAGCGTTGCTTGTCCTCAAGCAATACAGAACTTGAAATAAAAACATACATGAATCACTTTTTTATTCATCACATTTTGTACATCAGTGATTTTGATATAGCGGTATAAACAATGACAGTAATGATGGTTAAAGGTGGGTGTGTCATCCACAGTTGCCTTGGGTTTAGGTCAACGACACTTGCAATCAAATAGCCGATTTAGTTTCGGTTTCCAAAGCAAAGTGCACATTTGAAAGGCGGTTTACAGTCCCACATGACTATAAAAATTTAGATCCTTTAGGAAATAGGATCTTTATGAAAACATTTGATCTTTTGAAAATTCAATCTAGCTTTTACCCTAGATAAGTTTTCTGATTTGATCCACCATTGGTGTTGCAAAATATATTTGTGGATCAATATTTTGGCTAAAAACATTTAGGTTCGTGTAATCCACTGCTATCCCGGTATCGGAAAGCACACATCCAGTTTACTTGTTCCGTATATTACCTTTCGGCAAACTACCGTCCGGTTGTAAAGGAAAGCGATGAACAAGAAACTGTTAAGGCAATGTCCCGTGACATGCAGATGATTATGGTCTTTTAACGTGTCGGATGCTAGAACTATCCTTGGTAGGAGCGATAGTAAAGATCATCCTATGATTTTTCGGTCTGGCACAAGGTCCTGTCTCCGACCATGCTATGCAACCACCGTTCTTACGGTTGACACCCGATTTGGTTCAGGTGACCTAATGAATTCCAGGTGAATTCCTAGGATTTTACGTTCAATGGTAATGAACGCATTGAAAATGGGTTTTCAGAAAACAAATCGGTTTGTATTTTTGATCAAAATATTTTCTCGTTCAAGCTCGAGTTTAGATATCATTGAATTCCATGAGTTTGAATTCTCAATCTTTAAGGTCAATCTCTAGGATTGAGTAATATCAGTCTTAAAAGCTGATTTTTAATCTTTAAGGAGATTATCCTTTCTGGGGATCTGATTCATTAGTCTTATCAAGCTAATTTGCACGGTGCCCTCCCCATTTTACAAGACAGACCCTCTCATGGTTAGGATAAGTCTGACCACTTGGCGACCCTGTTTGATGCTGAGGTCCGTGGATTTCCTGCTGATTTTAGTGATGACTTTTCTAGGTTTTTCGTCAACCTACAGCTGGTCTGGACGACAACTTCATGACCTAAATCAAGAAGCGCGTTTCTTTTTCGGAAGACTTTACTTCCTTTTAATGATGGAATTGATTCATCGTGTAGATCCATCTTTCTTTCAAAAGTATCATAGTAAATCGGGTAAAACTGATTAGTATCATCCAAAACAAAAGTACCTGCAATAATCTTGTACGAAAATATGTGATAGATAGTTTTTAATTGAATAACTTGGTACATTCTCCCCACACTTAGTTTCTTTCTTTGCCTTTTTATTCTCCTTTATTCCATTTTAAATGAATTCAAGCATTTTAGGTTGTTTTTCAATTTATGTCCTTTCCGATAATTTCGGTATTATCACCTAGTTTTCACCGTTCATAAATATGTATAAACATGATTTTGACTTCATTTAATTGAAAATTTTTCAAATTTTCACAAAATTTGGCAAATAAACTAAGTGCAAACCCGAGAGAATTTATAACCCTTCCCCACACTTGAGATCATGCAATGCCCTCATTTGCATGAAATCAGACTATAATTTAAATTCATGAGGGTGATTAGCGTAGAAAAGTGATTAAAAATACCGAGTTTGCAAACATATTGTTATTTCACATTTGATTTTTTTTGCGTCTTGTCAAAATCAGTAGCTTTTGCTGAACTTCATGACAGTCTTTGAAAGTGCGTTGTTTTACCCTGTTTTGTACATAAGATAAAATACAAACATATATATATATATATATATATATATATATATTTTTTGAAGTTTGGTTTATAACCCCACTTTTCAAAAATTTATAAAGTATAATATTTTTGGCATACTTTAAATCAATAAAATTAAAAATAATGATAACAAAATTTGTCGCCCCGCCCTCGGGTAAAGCAATTTCGGCTCAACGACCTAGTCTTTAACTCACGACGAATTTTAGAAATCATTTTTTTAAACTTAATGTAATAAAGTAAATTTTGTTTTTAAAATTCACACAAAACTTAAATTAAAAAAAAACATATTAATTTTATATAAAACCTACAAAACAAAAATCAGAATGGGGGGAGAAAACTAGTTCTTTAGTGTCTGCTAGCGGAAAAGACCAATCGGATTCCATTCTCGGAACTACACGAGAACAGAACAACTAACTCCAAACAGCATTATCTTTTTAGAACATTCGAATCTCCCCACACTTAGGTAGCTGTGGTGTTGAAATTGTGATTAACTTTATCGTCAATTTCTCTTGGTCCATAATCAACTTGCGTATCTGTGACTTTTTCTTTAAGCCAGTGCCCGGCTTCTTCCGTAATATCCCAAAATTCAACTAGTTTCGCCTTTTCTTTAGGCGACAGATTGGATACTAACCGGTTACATAACTTAAAGTTCCCCTTACTTCTAGCATCGATAGCCCGTTTAAAAAGTTTCTTCATTGAACTGTTAATAACGGGGTCATTTAATTTCGTATCAACAACGGGGTTCTTTATTATCAAGTCATCATTAGGTGTTACTTCATTTTCCCCACACTTAGGCGTTTTATTATTATTAAGCACTGCCGTTGGAGTTGGTAAAACAACATGGTTATTACCAATCGTTTTTGTTGGTTCAACGGTTTTGGTTGGTGGAGATTTAGACTTTCGAATCATAAAGGTGATCGATTTGTCACCACTTTTAAGTGTCATTCTTCCATTTCCTACATCAAATAACGCCCCGGTGGACGCAAAGAATGGTCGACCTAAAATTAGAGGAACGTTTGGGTCCTCTTCTATGTCAATGACAATGAATTCGACTAGAAAGGTTAAATTGCCTACTTGAACGGGTAGGTTGTCAGCAATTCCAACTGGGTGCTTAATGGTTTGATCAAAGAGTCGAACACTCATATCCGTTGGACTTAACTTACCTACACCTAATCTCTTATATAAGGAAAGAGGCATAACACTTACACTCGCACCTAAATCTGCTAGTGCATCATACATGACACAATCACTAAGTAGACAAGGAACAATAAATTCACCCGGATCACCTACCCTAGGTGGAGGTTTTGGTGGAACTGTCTTCACCGGGTTTATATTTACGGCTTTTGTTTCTTGCACTTTCTTATTCTTTTTCTTCTTCTTCTTTCCAGAGGTATCACAATCTTTATTACCTATCACTTGCTCATACTCAACTCCTTTTCTTGGAAACGGGATGGGTGGTTTGTATGGTGCCACCACTGGCTTTACATACTCGGGTGGTGGTGGTGTAACTTCTTCATTGTTACTCTCATCTAAAACCTTCCCATCTTCTGATGCTGGTTTTTCAGAATTCGTTGACACCATATTAACATTCTCATTCCGAGGATTTACTTCAGTATTACTCGGTAGCTTTCCTTGTTCCCTCTCACTCATCATGCTAGCAAGAGTACCTACGTGTTTTTCTAGATTCAAAATGGAAGCTTGTTGAGTTCTTAATGACTGATCAAACCTCTCGTTCGTTTGGGTTTGAGTTTCAATAAATTGTGTTTGAGATTCAACTAGCTTGAATACCACGTCTTCCATATTTGACTTTTTCTCTTCGGTTTGTTGTTGTGGTTTATATAAGCCAGGTCTTTGTTGATTGAAAGTGTTGTTTTGAGTTGGTTGGTTATTCGGACCTTGTTGGTTATACCAGTTATTTTCGGGTCCTTTTGGATTGTAAAGAATGTTTTGATTTCGATTGAAGTTTAGCTTTGGCGGTTGATAATTATTTTGATAATTATTTCCCGGCCTTTGGTTCATATAGGAAACATTCTCTCGTTGTTCCATCGTTGGTTCAATGTGACAATCTTTCAATAAGTGTGGTCCACCGCATTGCTCACAACTGATTCGTATTGCGTGAATATCTTTATTCATCTTTTCCATTCGTCTTTCGAAAGCATCTATTTTTGCGGAAACGGAATCAAAGTCAGGGCTAGAATCGGCTCTAGCCGCTTTAGATGATCGAAAGATATCTTTTTCTTGGTGCCACTCATGCGAGTGGGAGGCTGTGTTATCAATAATTTTGTAAGCTTCAGTTGCGGTTTTCTTCATAATGGATCCACCAGCGGTTATGTCGATGTCTTTTCGTGTGGCGATGTCTACGCCTTTATAGAAGATTTGTACTATTTGAAAAGTATCTAATCCGTGTTGAGGACATCCTCTCAACATCCTTCCGAATCTTGTCCACGCCTCATATAATGTTTCATTTGGCTTTTGCGCGAACGTAACAATTTCTCCTTGAAGTCTCACGGCTTTAGATGCCGGAAAGAATTGTTTAAGAAATTTTTCAACTAAAACATCCCATGTGTCAATCGCCCCTTCAGGTAACGATTCTAACCAATCTTTGGCTTCTCCCTTTAAAGTCCAGGGAAACAACATGAGATAGATCTGCTCATCTTCCACTTCTCGGATTTTGAATAGTGTACAAATTCTTTTAAACGTACGAAGGTGTTCGTTAGGATCTTCATTCGGTGCACCACTGAATTGGCATTGGTTAGTTACCATGTGTAGGATTTGTCCTTTAATTTCATAATCTGGAGCATTAACTTCTGGTTTAATAATGGCGTGACCTTGGCCCGTGCGTGTGGCTCTCATTCGATCTTCCATACTTAGAGGTTCCGTTACTTCCATAATTGAATTTGTTGAATACGAATCACTAGAGGATTCTGATTTAATGGTTTGTGGCTCAGGAGGAATAATTAGTGGTTCAAGATCTTGGAATTGTCCTTGAATATGCTCCGGGTTCTTAATTGTGAAGTCGGGTTCAAAAGATGGATTATCGGAAATTTGAGTTGGAGTTCTTGTTCGACTAGATGACGATTCTAAAGAAAAATCAACGGCGACAATATTTGCTAGATGTCTTGATCGAGTTACAGGTGGTGAACGTATGAAAGGTGGTGAACGTTTTGCTCGGTGCATTCACTGAATATCCTATTAGTTTTTAAAAAGGAAAGAAAAATTATAATAAGTTATCCAATTAATAGACTTTTCTGATTTTGCCCACGTTTCGAATAGCCAAAAGATGCAGCAGAGGGGCAGGATTCGTTTGGTCTCAATATAATTGAGGACTGTTTGGCTCCAATAACCCGGTCCACGTACAAATCCAACTATTACTACGAACCAGAAAATTTTGATGTCTATCAATTTAAACACTTAAAATAAATTTTCGTAATTTTAAGAAATTTAGAGAAGAAGTAGAAAAAATTCTAAGTCCTAAAAACTAGAATGGCGAGAAATAAGAAAGAAATAGATTGCGCGTCGAAAAATGTCGAAAAATAAAAGGTCGAAAAATAGGCGTCGAAAAATAAAAATAAGAAAGTAGTGCGAAATACGGCGTCGTAAAATTCTAAAGCACCTAAAACTTAGTCTAAGGAATAAGCACTTAAGGGATTTTACGGCAAAGCCTAAAAATTCTAGAAGTAAAAATAACTATGGCAAAACTAAACTTAATACTAAAAGTTGCGACTATAGTCTAAAAATCTAAAGGTAATAAAACTAAAAAAAAAACATTTTTTTTTTATAGACAAAATTTTAAAAATATATATATTTTTTTTTAATAATTTTTTTTTTTTTTTTTTTTTTTTTTTTTTTTTTTAAATTTTAAAAAAAAAACGATTTTTTTTTTTTACAAATTTTTTTTTTAAAACGATTTTTTTTTTCTTTTAAAAAAAACGATTTTTTTTTCTTTTTTTTTTTTACACAAATTTTTTTTTTTTTTTTTTTTTTTAAAAAAAACGATTTTTTTTTTTTTTTTTTTTAAAACGATTTTTTTTTACAAATTAATAATTTTTTTATAATTATAATTTTTTTTTTTAAAACTTTTTTTTTTTAATTCATTTACTATTCATGAATAGTAAATGAAAATAAATTAATTAATTTACTATTCACATGAAAGCGACATGATAGCAATTATTAATTATAAGTTACATAATGTACCCCTGAAGTATTTAATAAATACGACTTTTTTTTTTTAAAAATTTACGTAAATTTTTGATTCTTAAATATTTTTATATTATTATATTCTATTTCAATATTATTATATTATTATATTTTATTTCAATATTATTATAATTAAAAATATAGCGTTTTAGCGCTCCCCGGCAGCGGCGCCAAAAACTTGATGATGTAGCGTGAGGGTACGAAATAGTATTATTTTTAATACAAAATACTACAAAATATGACACAAGTTTTATTAATTTACGGATGGGATATACCTAAACCTTGCTACAACACTATAGGCAGTGTACCTAATCGTAGAGTAGTGTAGTTTTTAGTAAGTCCGGTTCGTTCCACAGGGAGCTGGTGAAGTTAACGCTATATTATTAAGTTTATTTGTAAAAATATATATATAAATAAGTAGTAGTATTATTATAAAATGGGGGTTTTACCGTTTAATGACCGGTTTGTCGATTTTAAGCGTAAAAATAAATGACAAAAATTAAAGTGCGTAAAATAAATTGCGATAAATAAAATGACAGAAAATAAAGATACGATGAGAAATATAATAAAAGAATTATGCTTATTTAAACTTCCGTAATCATGATGTTTGACGTGTTGATTTTAATTTATTACCATGGGTTAATTGTCCTTTGTCCTGGTTTATTTGATACGTTTATCTGGTTTTTGTCCATAATAGTCCATCGGTCATAAATATAAAGTGCGAGTATCCTCGTCAAATTACCCTTATACCCGAAGTCAAATATTCCAACTGATTAAGGATTTAAACTATGACGCAGTTATCACTTCTGTCAACAATTACACCAGTTATCACTGTATGTAATCCACCCCTGTTTTAATTAGTTTATGAATATTAATTCATCCACTTGATCAGAATGAATAATCAATTACCCAACCCAATTGATTAATTAAATGATTATAACAGATTCCATATGAACGTCACTAAATAGGACAACCATAATCATTATTAATTATTAGGTTAATTAATTTGAAGATAGGTTCGACAGACTCCAATGAGTTGTCACTCAATTAGACAATACCCCCCATCTATTAATAGTCAATAGTCCAATTTCCACAAGTGTCGGTCTTTTGCCCAAACCTTAATTATGGTACAAAGCCCAATTACCCAATTTTAGTAATTAGCCCAACATCATGATTACTTCGTTTTAAATAAGCATAATAATAACTTAGCTACGAGACATTAATGTAAAAAGGTTGAACATAACTTACAATGATTAAAAATAGCGTAGCGTTACACGGACAGAATTTCGACTTACACACTCAAATGATCTCTATCATAAATCTTATTATTATCATAATTTAAACTTAAAATTAAGATTATTGTTATATCTTATTACATTAACATTATGATAGAGATATAGAATATAGATATTGATAATTGATATTGATAATTGATCGAAGAAAAAAGATCGGAAAAAAATTCTTCCTCTCCTTCATCGAACATAGATCGTTCCTTTTATAGGCCAAATTATAAATTGAATTTTCATTTACGACCCCTGAACTATGCTCAATTAACAACTTTTTATTATTTAATATTATTCTTATTATGATTTATTTAAATATTATATTTTATTCTTGTGCATAGTTGACTCGTAATTTTTACACCGTTGCGTCGAGCGTTGAGAGTTGGTTCATGTCCTGGTTTCGGATTTTCGAACGTCCTTTCGTATAATTTAATATCTTGTACTTTGCGTTTTGTAACTTGTACTCTTGTCATTTTTAGACGTTCTTCATCAATAATTTGAACCTTTTTAATTGTATCTTGAACATTTGAGCTTTTTGGACGTTTTGGTCTTTCAAATCTTCGTTTTTGTCTTTAAATCTTCATTTTCGAGCGATTTGCGTCTTTCGTCTTCGCACTTATTTATTTAACTATTACAACTAAAAATAAGGAAATTACATTTAAAAACTTTACATATTGGAACGATATTGCTACTAAATATATGTTCATTTGGAACACTATCAATATCCACCACAATTGCATAGGGAAATGAGATTCCTGACGTCAATACACTCCCGATACCAAATAACTTGTCACAATCTCCGTCAATCAACGTCTATTAATCCACTTAAGCCCACAAATTACACGATCAATTCAAATAATCAGAGTCAAATTCGTGTTTCTTCGCCATTCCGTATCATAAATTTCACGATCTGTCATCCAATTCAACTCTTTATACAGTCCACTTTTCCCAATTATCCAAAGCTTAGGCAATAGAATTAGTCATCATGCTAAAATCTATACATAGGTCCACGAAATTGTCTCGTAAGTCAACAGAACTTCACAGGTTATTCGTCTCATATCCAGTCACATCACAATCCAATATAGCACAGGCCGCCTAATTTTCCTTCAGCTTCCCAGAAATTCCGTATGATTTATCACAATATACTTCTGTTGGCCAGACACAAGCATATTATCCTAAATCATACCTTCATTCTGAGTTGCTCGTAACGGAAAAATTCTACTTGTCTCATTCACTAACTTATGTCCAATCAATTTCCTCAATAAGCATCGGCAATTAATTTAACTACTTTATAACTAATCAATCACAACATCTGTCCAATCATAGTTACTCAAACCTTGTCTATCAATCATCCAAATTTAATCTATCAACCAGATAATACATCCAACAAGCTTAGGAAATACCGTCATAACAATCATACTCATGCCACTATCCAACAACTTCATGTCGTCCAAAAGTCTACTACACAAACATACTCAACGCATCTCTATCCAAGTCACGGTTCTCAATTTTAAAAAGTCAACCTAAGGGTCACCCTTACCCCACATGGCACAGAAGGGTCGCAACCAAAACATGAAAAACATAATGCAACAAAATAAATCTTACACTACTATCAAGATCTACTAATCTACCACACATATATATATACACCCAATCATATACATGTATATGACTAAACAATACGAGGATTTTGAAGCATACCTGTATTCACATCACATTCAACATCTGCATCTGCAACCATCTAATAAGCTCTTGCTGTTTCCGTAGGTGGATTCTTTCTTTTCTGCTCAACTGGAGAACCAGAAGATCCACCTACTGATCCCGACTGCGCTCCTGGCCCCGCCCCAGAACTTGATCTTCTTACATACGGACACTGAGCTAACCTATGCCCCACTTGATGACATCTCCGACATACATCCTCTTGGAACGAACACATTCGAATCTCGTGTCCCACAATACCACATCTCAAACATCTTTTGGTTGAATCTGAACAAGGACCACTATGAGATGATCTGCAACTATAACACCAAGAATTCTGACTTGATGCTGACCCACTCTGTTCTGACCCACTCTTATGTTTCAACTTAATAGACTTCCTTGACCTAGAGTCCGAATGACTCATCACCTGATCTTGTTGTGACATCTCATAACCTACTATTCTATTCCTTGCTGCTCTGACATCATCCTCTACCATCTTGGCCATAACAAACGCTTGCGATAATGTCGTCGCCATCCTAACCATTGTTCTGTACTCTGGTAAAATTATGTTAACAAAGTGCTGAATTCTGGACTGCTCATCTGGAACCCACTGTTGCACAAATCTTAATTTATCCATATACTGCTCAATCACCTCATCTATCATCATCTGAGGTGTCATTTTCATTGCCAGAAATTCCGTCTTAATTTGATTGAGGTCATAAGATGAACAATACTGCTCACAAACTTTACTATAAAATTGTTCCCAAGTAATCATGTTCACTTGCTCTTTTAGTATACTAGAAATAACCGTATCCCACCAAACCATTGCCCTATTCTCAGCATACGACTAGCATAAATAACCTGCAATTCTGGTTCACACTAACATGCCTCAAAAACCTTTTCTATCTCTCTTAACCAGTTAAGGGTTACTGTTGGGTTGGAACTTCCTGAGTACTCTGGTGGATTACAATTCAGAAACTGTTTGAAGGTACATTTCTTCGGTTGTTGAAACGTCGGCATCTGATACGGACCCCACATCCGATTTGGGAACTGTTGATTAAACTGTGGTGGCATCTGATACTGTTGAGAAAACTGATTCTGAGATGGTATCCATTGTTGTTGTTGGAAAGCACTTCCAGTTTGCTGATGAATATTTGACTGCACCGGATACCCACTAATCATCTGATTCGGTACACTACCACTTGGATTCACAGTTACCTGACGTTGTTCTAATTCCCGTATTCGATCACGTGCTTACTTTAACTTACTTTGCAAATCTATTATTTGTTCCTGTGGATCCTCTTCTGACACGTACCTGTCTTCATCTGGGGATCTGAATGTTCCGGGGGCTGACGGACCAGTTGCGTTTCCTGTATTATCTGCCATACCTGCACTACCACAACATCTCACACAAACTCTTAGTGGAAAACAGGTTAGTACCTATCAACTAACACATGTAATCCCTACATTCACTTAACCTGTCCCCTCAGATATGTTTGACACAACACAAGGTTTGGGAACATGACATTCAACACAATGTACATGCGGCCAAACCTATGCTCTGATACTAAGTTGTAACACCCTAGATTTTTTTTTTTAAAAAATCACAGCGGAAGTCTTAATTCACATAAATACCCTTAGTTAATTACAAACATGATTATCACAAATCATTAGCTAGTTACTTATTACAAACCACCGGTGTTACGTTAAACAACTAGTTACATATTTATAAAGGTGAAGACATCAGAGTTCGTCTTGTCAAACATATTGTCAAACCAACTCCTGTCCCTACCAGCACTAAGATCCAAAACCTGCAAGGGAGGAGGTGAGGGGGGTTAGCACTAGGCTAAGTGAATGGAATCATCTAACAGATCTAGCATACAGTACCAACTTGTACAACTACAGCAACTACAATAATCCATAACAGGAAACCGTCAACTAACAACTAATCATCTGGCAACTAGCAACTATGCTCCAACTAGAGACTCGACGGCTTGTACGAGCACACGACCACTAGCTGATCAGTCTAGCGTCTACCGAAAGTCCTTACTAATGAATCTCCAGTATAGTAAATCCACAAGCAGGTGATGCGTCATTCAGTACTATACTCAACAAACAGTAGCCAACTGGACCCAACCACAACAAGGTTAACCTCTCTGAGCTGAACCTAACAACAATAGGTTCCAACAGGCAACTATAACTTGTGCACACAACTGTTAAGCAACTACAACTACGAACAACTGTCCCTACGACTAGCATGGCAACTCTACAATGATCATTATTACAACATATCAACTAAGCATAGCAACTAAAACAGTATAACATGGTAGCACAACTTGCTACTACATACTACACCCGGAGATAATCCCACTCACCGATTACCAGCAACAGAAGGCACTCAGAATTTTAATCTTACTGAGCCTTCTCTTCATCCTTATCACCTGAGAATAGACATAACACAATCAGTAATCATGCCTTGATAACAACTCAACAATAAAACAATAACACCAATACCAACACTTAATCACTTTACAACTGGTCTGTCAACCGTACGAGTAACACCATTACACACACGTTTGAGAACACTCAACCGTGCAGTTGACAACTCACTCGTACATTTGGTCTATGACCAAACATCCAATAATGACTCACCTGATCCGTACGGCTCACTACACGAGTGACTAGTGACTCGTACGAGTCACATCTCAACCGTACGTATCATCACAATCAAAACATAGTTCCCATCACCACTCACTCACACAGTTCACCACACGGTTGACTACCTCAACCGTACGAGTGAAGGCTCACTCGTGCGAGTGATGAAGAACAGTAGCAGCAACTATTTATTATTTGTTTCAACCCATAAGCACAACATCAAACATCAATACATATACTAAATCAACACCTACAAACATGTAATCACTATATGATAAGTCTACATCATAATTTCAACCCATAACAACACTCAAAAGCGTGCAAAACAAGGCATACACACTAAAACTCCTTTTCCGACCCAAAAACAGTTTGATCTAGTTTCTTAAAAGTTCACCATTGAAAAGTATTCTTTATTATGATTCTAACGATAGTTTATTCATCAAAAACGGAGTTACATTTTGAAAGTTACGCCCATTTCAATTTCATAAAAGGTACTGTAGCAAATAGTGGTTTTCGAACACTGTAGCAATAGTGACACTGTAGCAAATAGTGACACTGTAGCAAATATTGACACTGCAGCAAATAGTAACACTGTAGCAATTCGGTACTGTAGCAAATAGTGACACTGTAGCAAATAGTGACACTGTAGCAACTCGGGTACTGTAGCAAATAGTGACACTGTAGCAACTCGGGTACTGTAGCAAACTGGGTTTCGAACTAATTCGATGATTTTGTGATTTTTTCCCCAAAAACTCGATTTCTAAGTGTTTTTGACCAAATTTTAAGCACAAGAAAGTTACTAAACATATATATAACCTATTTATAACATCAATTGATATTTTTATACATCAAACAACTAGATTTAAGCTAATTTCTATCAAAAACTCATTTAATCAAGAAATCAAACAATGATTCAATCTTACAAACCTGGATAGATGATCACTAAGAAGTAACAATCAATCCTTAAAGCTTCTTAATCCAATTCCACACTTGAATTAGATTAGAGTTTGAGAGTGATAAATGTTAGGTACGAAGTACTTGATTTATTTTGGGGAAAATGGAAGAATAGTCTGGAAACAGGCTTATATATGGGTTAAAAAAACCATACCCCATAACACACGGGTATTTATCAGTTATCTGATATCTTTCGTACTTCGTTAGGAGGCCCTAACGGAGTCCAAATTCAACAAACGAACCTGTTCTGTGACCCTTGTCACAAACTGGTCTCAACTAAATAACCAAATAATTATAAACATATAATTATAAAAATCACTAATTACGCCCTACCCCAGGGTACAATGGTCATTTCATCTAGGCCCAAAATGCGGGTGTTACACCGAAAGAATTACCGGGACTACCTCCACATCGATTTGTTGAATTTCAAATAGATCTTGTACCAGGAGCTGCACCAATAGCTCGTGCTCCTTACAGACTCGCAGCCAGCGAGATGAAAGAACTGCAAAGCCAACTGCAAGAACTATTAGAACGTGGTTTCATTCGACCAAGCACATTACCATGGGGAGCTCCTATTTTGTTTGTCAAGAAGAAGGATGGTACATTTAGGTTGTGTATTGACTACAGAGAGTTGAATAAACTTACCATCACAAACCGTTATCCACTGCCGAGAATTGACGACTTATTTGATCAACTACAAGGCTCGTCGGTTTATTCGAAAATCGATTTACGTTCTGGATATCATCAAATGCGAGTAAAGGAGGATGATATTCCAAAAACTGCTTTTAGGACGCGTTATAGTCATTACGAGTTTATGGTTATGCCGTTTGGATTGACTAACGCACCAGCTGTGTTCATGGACCTTATGAACCGAGTGTGTGGGCCATATCTTGACAAGTTTGTCATTGTTTTCATCGATGACATACTTATTTACTCAAAGAATGATCAAGAGCACGAAGAATATTTGAGAAAAGTGCTAGAAGTATTGAGGAAAGAAAAACTGTATGCTAAGTTTTCAAAGTGTACATTTTGGTTGGAAGAAGTTCAATTCCTCGGTCACATAGTGAACAAAGAAGGTATCCAGGTGGACCCGGCAAAGATCAAAACCGTTGAAAAGTGGGAAACCCCAAAAACTCCGAAGCATATACGTCATTTTTTAGGATTGGCTGGTTCGTACAGAAGATTCATCCAAGATTTCTCCAAAATAGCAAAACCCTTGACTGCATTAACGCATAAAGGGAAGAAATTTGAATGGAATGATGAACAAGAGATGGCGTTTCAGTTATTGAAGAAAAAGCTAACTACGGCACCTATATTATCATTGCCTAAAGGGAATGATGATTTTGTGATTTATTGTGACGCATCAAAGCAAGGTCTCGGTTGTATATTAATGCAACGAATGAAGGTGATTGCTTATGCATCTAGATAATTGAAGATTCACGAGCAAAATTATAGAACTCACAATTTGGAATTGGGTGCTGTTGTTTTTGCATTAAAGACTTGGAGGCATTATTTATATGGGGTCAAAAGTATTATATATACCGACCACAAAAGTCTCCAACATATATTTAATCAGAAGCAACTGAATATGAGACAACGCAGGTGGATTGAACTGTTGAATGATTATGATTTTGAGATTCGATACCACCCGGGGAAGGCGAATGTGGTAGCCGACTCTTTGAGTAGAAAGGACAGAGAACCTATACGGGTAAAAGCTATGAATATAATTATTCGTACTAACCTTATTACTCAAATAAAGGAGGCGCAACAGGGGGTTGTAAAAGAAGGAAAGTTGAAGAATGAGATACCCAAAGGTTCAGAGAAACATCTTAATATTCGAGAAGACGGAACCCGATATAGGGCTGATAGAATTTGGGTACCAAGGTTTGGAGATGTGAGAGAAATGGTACTTAAAGAAGCACATAAAACCAGATATTCAATACATCCCGGAGCGGGGAAGATGTATAAAGATCTCAAGAAACACTTTTGGTGGCCGGGTATGAAAGCCGATATTGCTAAATATGTAGGAGAATGTTTGACGTATTCTAAGGTTAAAGCTGAACATCAGAAACCATCAGGTCTACTACAACAACCTGAAATCCCGGATTGGAAATGGGAAAACATTACCATGGATTTCATTTCTAAATTGCAAAGGACTGCAAGTGGTTATGATACAATTTGGGTAATAGTTGATCTTCTCACCAAGTCAGCACACTTCCTGCCAATGAGAGAAGATGACAAAATGGAGAAGTTGGCGCGATTGTATTTGAAGGAGGTTGTCTCCAGACATGGAATACCCGTCTCTATTATCTCTGATATGGATGGTAGATTTGTTTCAAGGTTCCGGCAGACGTTGCAACAAGCATTGGGGACTCGTCTAGACATGATTACTACCTATCATCCACAAACTGATAGGCAGAGCGAAAGGACGATACAAACGCTTGAAGACATGCTACGAGCATGTGTTATTGATTTCGAAAACAGTTGGGATCGACACCTACCGTTAGCAGAGTTTTCCTACAACAACAGTTATCATTCTAGTATTGAGATGGCGCCGTTTGAGGTACTTTATGGTAGAAAGTGCAGGTCTCCGATTTGTTGGAATGAAGTGGGGGATAGACAGATTACGGGTCTGGAGATAATACAAGAAACTACCGAGAAAATCATCCAAATTCAACAACGATTGAAAACCGCCCAGAGTCAACAAAAGAGCTACGCGGACAGTAAAAGAAAAGATATAGAGTTTGAAATTGGAGAAATGGTCATGCTTAAGGTTACACCTTGGAAAGGCGTTGTTCGATTTGGTAAACGGGGGAAACTAAATCCAAGGTACATTGGACCATTCAAGATTATAGATCGTGTCGGACCAGTAGCTTACCAACTGGAGCTACCTCAACAACTCGCGGCTGTACATAACACTTTCCACGTCTCGAATTTGAAAAAATGTTTTACTAAAGAAGATCTCACTATTCCATTGGATGAAATCCAAATCAATGAAAAACTTCAATTCATTGAAGAACCCGTCGAAATAATGGATCGTGAGGTTAAGAGACTTAAGCAAAACAAGATACCGATTGTTAAGGTTCGATGGAATGCTTGTAGAGGACCCGAGTTCACCTGGGAGCGTGAAGATCAGATGAAGAAGAAATACCCGCATCTATTTCCAGAAGATTCGTCAACACCTTCAACAGCTTAAAATTTCGGGACGAAATTTATTTAACGGGTAGGTACTGTAGTGACCCGAACTTTTCCATGTTTATATATATTAATTGAGATTGATATTTACATGACTAAATGTTTCCAACGTGTTAAGCAATCAAACTTGTTAAGACTTGATTAAATGAAATAAGTTTCATATAGAAAATTGATCATCCAAGTTGACCGGCGATTCACGAACGTTACAAAATTGTAAAAACTACATGTTATGGTATATATATATATATATGGTTGACATAAATTTATGATGAGTAAGTATCTCACTACGTATATTAACAATGTGTGATATACATAAGAAATGAGATTACTAAGTTAAGAAACTCGAAATGATATATATAACGATTATCGTTATGATAACGTCTACTAAATACATATGTATCATATTAAGATATTGATACACTATATTTAACATGATAAAATGATATTTAAATATATCATTAAGTGTGTTAACAATGAACTACATATGTAAAAACAAGACTACTAACTCACGAATTACGAAACGAGACTTATATGTAACGATTATCGTTGTAACGATATTTTAATGTATATATCATATTAAGAGATATTCATACATCATAATATCATGATAATATAATAATTTAACATCTCATTTGATATAATAAACATTGGGTTAACAACATTAATTGAGATCGTTAACTTAAAGGTTTTAAAACAACACTTACATGTAACGACTAACGAAGAATTAACGACTCCATTAGAATGTATATACATGTTGTGTTTTGATATGTATTCTTACACTTTTGAAAGACTTCAAGACACATATCAAAGTATTTCTACTTAACAAAAATGCTTACAATTACATCCTCGTTCAGTTTCATCAACAATTCTACTCGTATGCACCCGTATTCGTACTCGTGCAATACACAGCTTTTAGATGTATGTACTATTAGTATATACACTCCAATGATCAGCTCTTAGCAGCCCATGTGAGTCACCTAACACATGTGGGAACCATCATTTGGCAACTAGCATCAAATATCTCATAAAATTACAAAAATATTAGTAATCATTCATGACTTATTTACATGAAAACAAAATTACATATCCTTTGTATCTAATCCATATACCAACGACCAAAAACACCTACAAATACTTTCATTCTTCAATTTTCTTCATCTAATTGATCTCTCTCAAGTTCCATCTTCAAGTTCTAAGTGTTCTTCATAAATTCCATAAGTATAGTTTCATAAAAATCAAGAATACTTCCAAGTTTGCAAGTCTACTTCCAAGCTTTCTAATCCATTCCAAGTAATCATCTAAGATCAAGGAACCTTTGTTATTTACAGTAGGTTATCTTTCTAATTCAAGGTAATATTCATATTCAAACTTTGATTCAATTTCTACAACTATAACAATCTTATTTCGAGTGAAAATCTTACTTGAACTGTTTTCGTGTCATGATTCTGTTTCAAGAACTTTCAAGCCATCCAAGGATCCTTTGAAGCTTGATCCATTTTTCTCATTTCCAGTAGTTTTATCCAGAAAACTTGAGGTAGTAATGATGTTCATAACATCATTCGATTCATACATATAAAGCTATCTTATTCGAAGGTTTAAACTTGTAATCACTAGAACATAGTTTAGTTAATTCTAAACTTGTTCGCAAACAAAAGTTAATTCTTCTAACTTGACTTTTAAAATCAACTAAACACATGTTCTATATCTATATGATATTCTAACTTAATGATTTAAAACATGGAAACACGATGAACACCATAAAATCAGATATACGCATTTGTAGTGAAACCGGGGGCTGTTTTGGTTTGGATAATTAAAAACTATGATAAACTTTGATTTAAAAGTTGTTCTTCTGGGAAAATGATTTTTCATATGAACATGAAACTATATCCAAAAATCTTGGTTAAACTAAAAGTGAAAGTATGTTTTTCAAAATGGTCATCAAGATGTCGTTCTTTCGACGGAAATGACTACCTCTTTAGTAATTGACATGTAACTTAAATTTCCGACTATAAACCTATACTTTTTCTGTTTGGATTCTTAAATTAGAGTTCAATATGAAACCATAGCAATTTGATTCACTCAAAACGGATTTAAAATGAAGAAGTTATGGGTAAAACAAGATTGGATATTTTTGATATTTTTAGCTACGGGAAATGTTTAACAAATATATACAAATCATATCCTAGCTAACTTATATTGTATTATACATGTATTCTAATATATTATGTAATCTTGGGATACAATAGACACGTATGCAAATGTTTTGACATATCATATCGACCCATGTATATATATTATTTGGAACAACCATAGACACTCTATATGCAGTAATGTTGGAGTTAGCTATACAGGGTTGAATTTGATTCCAAAAATATGTATACTTTGAGTTGTGATCTAGCCTGAGACGTGTATACACTGGGTCTTGGATTGATTCAAGATAATATATATCGATTTATTTATGTACATCTAACTGTGGACAACTAGTTGTAGGTTACTAACGAGGACAGCTGACTTAATACACTCAAATCTTTATAACATAATAAAAATGGTTGTAATTATATTTTGATCATACTTTGATATATATGTACATATTTGTATAGGTTCGTGAATCGATCCGTGGCCAAGTTTTATTTTCGAGGAAGGAAATATCTGTGAAAGTGAGTTATAGTCCCACTTTTAAAATCTAATATTTTTGGGATGAGAATACATGTAGGTTTTATAAATGATTTACAAAATAGACACAAGTACGTGAAACAACATTCTATGGTTAAATTATCGAAATCGAATATGCCCCTTTTTATTAAGTCTGGTAATCTAAGAATTAGGGAACAGACACCCTAATTGACGCGAATCCTAAAGATAGATCTATTGGGCCTAACAAACCCCATCCAAAGTACCGGATGCTTTAGTACTTTGAAATTTATATCATATCCGAAGGGTATCCCGGAATGATGGGGATATTCTTATATATGCATCTTGTTAATGTCGGTTACCAGGTGTTCACCATATGAATGATTTTTATCTCTATGTATGGGATTTGTATTGAAATATGAAATCTTGTGGTCTATTGTTACGATTTGATATATATAGGTTAAACCTATAACTCACCAACATTTTTGTTGACGTTTAAAGCATGTTTATTCTCAGGTGAATGCTAAGAGCTTCCGCTATTGCATACTAAAATAAGGACAAGATTTGGAGTCCATGTTTGTATGATATTGTGTAAAAACTGCATTCAAGAAACATATGTCGATGTAATATATTTCTATTGTAAACCATTATGTAATGGTCGTGTGTAAACAGTATATTTTAGATTATCATTATTTGATAATCTACGTAATGTTTTTTTTAAACCTTTATTGATAAAAAAAGGTTATGGTTGTTTTAAAAATGAATGCAGTCTTTGAAAAACGTCTCATATAGAGGTTAAAACCTCGCAACGAAATCAATTAATATGGAACGTTTATAATCAATATGAACGGGACATTTCAATATCGACGCATCTATATATATTATTTGGAATAACCATAGACACTCTATATGCAGTAATGCTTGAGTTAGCTATACAGGGTTGAGGTTGATTCTAAAATAATATATATATACTTTGAGTTGTGATCGAGTCTGAGACATGTATATAAAGAAAGGACCCGTCCTAATCCATCTGGACGAATACATTACATTTGGTTATATCGCGAGGTACTTGACCTCTATATGATACATTTTACAAACATTGCATTCGTTTTTAAAAGACAAACTTTCATTTCATCGAAAGTTGACGGCATGCATACCATTTCATAATATATCGAACTATAATTGACTTAATAATAATCTTGATGAACTCAACGACTCGAATGTAACGTCTTTTGAAATATGTCATGAATGACTCTAAGTAATATCTCTAAAATGAGCAAATGCACAGCGGAAGATTTCTTTCATACCTGAGAATAAACATGCTTTAAATTGTCAACCAAAAGGTTAGTGAGTTCATTCGTTTAACATAGATAATCATTTCCATCATTTTAATAGACCACAAGATTTTTATTTTCATTTCTCATAATTATATGTCCCATGCATAGAGACAAAAATCATTCATATGGATTGAACACCTGGTAACCGACATTAACAAGATGCATATAAGAATATCCCCTATCATTCCGGGACATCTATTGGACATGATAAAAACGAATTCGAAGTACTAAAGCATCCGGTACTTTGGATGGGGTTTGTTAGGCCCAATAGATCTATCTTTAGGATTCGCGTCAATTAGTAGATCGGTTTACTAATTCTTAGGCTACCAAGCAAAAGGGGCATATTCGGCTTCGATCATTCAACCATATAATGTAATTTCGATTACTTGTGTCTATTTCGTAAAACATTTATAAAAGCGCATGTATTCTCAGTCCCAAAAATATATATTGCAAAAGCATTTAAAAAGGGAATAATGAAACTCACTATACTGTATTTTGTAGTAAAAATACATATGACGACACTGAACAAGTGTAAGGTTGGCCTTGGATTCACGAACCTATATATCAGTTATATATATTAAAACATATAATGAACATCAAATAATTCCATGTATTATTTATATAGTATTTATATATTTAGTGTTGTAGTTTACATATTATTTGTACTAAATTGTTTTTATATCTTAAATTACATGTTATATATTTATTTATTTTGTATATACATAATAGAAATGTTAATATTTTAATATATAATGTATATGTAATATTAATATTGTTATAGTATGTGGAATAAGTATATTTTTATATACAAAATATTTATCTGTTAAAATGATAGTTTTGAAAATAATGATTTACTAATAATAATAATAACTTTATTAATAATGATAATACTAGTAATAAAAATGTCATTATTGATAATGATACTTATGTTAATAATAATAATAATAATAAAAATGATACTAATACTAATGTTAATGAAAATAATAATAATTACAATAATCTTCTTAATCGTTTTAATAATAATAATAATAATAATAATAATAATAATAATAATAATAATAATAATAATAATAATAATAATAATAATAATAATAATAATAACAACTATAAGATAATGATAATCATAAATAATTAAGTAAATAACTACCTCAACGAAGTAGCCCTTAAAAAAAATGCCAAAGTCCGGGTTTGAACCCGCGACATCCCGCTAACCCGATAATATCCTTAATCATTACTCCGTATCAGTTTTTCTATTATTATTAAGGTTTTGATATCCTTTAAATTAGTTTTCTGTTTTGAATCATCATCAAGCATATCATTCATCATCATCACATCATACCTATTTTCTTATAACCATTATTATCTCATCTTCACCATCGTATTTACTACTGTGAACATCATCACCATCCTAAAATCATCTTCATATTCACTAACATCATTTAATCACCTTCGTGATTCATCATCTTATCATTGTGTATTATGTCATCATCGAGCATCACTAATATCCTAGTCATGTTATCACTATTAATACTATCGTACATATTAACATTAATACCATATCGTCATTAATGCATAAGCATGCTCGTTACCACCTTCATTATATTATTATCTCCCAATTATAATTCCTTTCATTAACTACTCGTCAACTTCTATAGCCCGTCCAGATTTTACATCAGCCCAACAGAGAGAATTTTACGGCCCAACAATCCGAATCATAACAACCTCAATTTTCCTCACTTGATCCAATACCACAGAAATATAATGCAGCCCAAATGTGTCTCGGTCCAAGGGTGTCTCGGCCAAACACAGAATTAAAGGCCTACTGCCTGGTTTCAAGGAAATACGTCCATTTAGGTTTGTGAATATTAACAGCTGGAAAGTTAGAATTTATTTATGGGGTTCGGTTATTAGGGTATAACCCCGTATATTTCATTCTTCCTTTTCGACAGAACATCAGACCTCATCAGCATCGCACGTAACATATCTTTATCAAATATCATAATATCAACATCGACTAGTTCATCATCATGATCCATTATCATCACCAAATCTCATCATGATTCATTACATCATCATTCAAGTCGCTGTGACCAGAACAAAAGAAAAGAAATATAGCGGCTGTTTACAGAAACAATAATAATATAACACGCAGCAGGTTTCAAGCAGGCTTGGTGGTGAGATGAAGTTGGAAAATAGCAAGTTTGATTAAGATAGGAACTATTGACGTCCAATATTCAATTACAAGTTGCGCAAGTGGAGTTGGGTGATTGAAGTGGGGTTTCCCTTGAGAGTAACGTGATTGGAAACAGAAGCACAAGTTGCTGCGGTAAAAATAGCTGTCACAATTTGATAACAGCAATTATCCCAACATCTTTTTAACTATTTTATTTATTTATTATTTTTTTTTAAAGGAAGCTAGTGGAATTTTAGGTGGGTGTCAGCCATATTGTAACTCAATATAATTCAATAATCACTGTATCATTCGATTAATTATCAAGTGGGTTTTTGAAGCACAAGAACATAAATTTGCAATAGCAAGTGATATTGATTGGTGGCGGTTTTGTTTTGGTTTCAAGAAACAAGAAATAAGAGGGAAATGAAGAGGAAAATAGAGATGGTGGTCGACATGGTTGTGTACGTTGGTTGAGATGGTGGCGAGTGATGATATGTACCGACGAAGATGCAAGTGAAATTATTTGGTTTAAGATAGTGGTCATGGTTGATACAAAGACAAGGTGACGGGTTTTAAGGTGATGAAGGTGAAACAGAAACGACGGTTGTTGGGTGATAACCGGTGATTGATGATGAAGTAGAACATCAAGAAAAATGGTGGTGGTACGATGAAGTGGTTTTAAAAGATTATCAAAGTGGTGTGTGAGGTTTGTTTCATGAAGGAAAAGCAGGAACAGGAGAAAGAAGGAAACATTACCGGAAGTGCAGGAGGTCGACGGTGGTGGTGATTCTTATTGATGGTGGCCAAGGTGGTTGTTTGTTCCTAGAACTAAATGAAGGTGGTGGTCGATTACTACAAGAATATTAGTAGTAAACGACTATGGGTGTTGAGATGTAATGATTGTAGGGATTTCTTGGTTCAATTAATAATCGGAACAAAACATCAAAAACATGGAACGTGGTTGGGTGTGGTTGCTGAAGCAAGAGAAAAAATAAAGAAGTGGATTGGTGTATGTGTTTTGGATTGAATGATACATGGGTTTCGTTCAAGTAATAAGAAAGAGAGATGATAGAGCTTTGTATATGTGTATAATTGATAGAGATTAGATAGATAATGATAGATATAAACGTGTACAAGAAGGTAAGCTAGTAACCATGTGTCTATATTAGATATAAGAATATAAATCATATAGTGAGATAGTGGGAAGGACAATAATCTGCAATTGCTTTTGTCCTTGTATGTTTGTAATTCAATCAACAACAGTTATATAATTTAATTCATATAATTTAAGTTTAGTAACAACCGGTTTAGCATACAGATACATAAGATTTATTCTACCGACAGTTTCACGGACTATTATTTCGCACCTCGTTGTTAATCAGTGGCGGATAAAAATGTTCGGAAAAATCCCATATTTTAAATTAACTATATTTATTTATTTTGGTCATTATGGTATAAAATTTGATCATTAACTATTTAATATTATTAAACAAAAATTAACTCACTGTCCACGCCCGATCCCAGATAAAATATGAAAAGTGATAAAATTTAACAAGTAACTTCTAAATACATTTTTAATAAGCCTATAATTTATAGAACTCATTTTCGGATCACCGTTTATTTTAAAATCATATAAGTTTGAATTTAGTTTGCTTAATATCAATCGTAACATCAAACGAGTATTACAATCATTTAATATTTATTTTTACTATACTTTTTTATATATAATTATGTTGTAAATAATAATTTTTATAATGTTCTATTTTTATTTTATTTTATATAATTCGTTTTAATAACAACAACATATAATGTTTCAAATTATATTTCCAAATATTATATATATATATATATATATATATATATATATATATATATATATATATATATATATATATATATATATATATATATATGTATATGTATATATACACACACATTTATTTACAATTAAATGTTCGTGAATCGTCGAAAATGGTCGAAGTCAAATGAATGTACGAAAATAGTTAAAAAATTTTGAGACTCAACTTTACAGACTTTGCTTATCATATCAGAATCATATAAAGATTAAGTTTAAATTTGGTCAGAAATTTCCGGGTCGTCACATATAATGGATCACGACACTTATTAATTAATTTGAATATTATATATTAAACTATATATGAATTATTGAATTACTAACTGTGGACTACCAATATTGGACAATTAAAATGAATTAAAATATTGATTATAACATATGAAACTAAACAATTCATCAAGTTTTCCACTTGATTTCATCTTAAAACTCATTTGTATCTTGACAATTACAATCTGCGTTCAAACCTTTCATGATTCTTGAAAACACCTCAATCGAGAGGATGATCCAACCGCATTTCATCTACGGAAGAAAAGAATGATGCATATAGTCATGCACTTGAAAACACTTGATCTTTCTTTCTGATTAGCCTTATTATAACTTTGATATATAATTTTACCTTTCGTCATCATTTCCGAGAAATCATTTATATCTCACCACATTAGCAGAAACTTACCAGCAACTTCATTACTCATCGGCTTAAGTCTCTCTGAAGAACCATTATATTTGTTTATTACAACCCTATCATATACTCATCCATATTTTATAACGAGAATTGACATACCAACTACTGAGAATCAGCAATCAGTATTTTGATTCTCGCAGTGTTTTTACATCAACAGTTATATGTACATATAACTTTTATCTCTTAGAATTATGATCTTCCATTCTGAAGTTCTAAAAACCACTAAGTTTACGAAACAATTCTCTGAATTCTAAAAAATTTGAATGAAGCAGCAAAAACCGTAAACGATCTTAACCGTCGAGAGTTTGATGATAAAGAATAGTATGTTGGAAAAGCTCGGAAAAGTTGAAACTGGAAAATGAATTGAGCAAACCATGAAGGAGACTCTGAACAAATCACAAGGACTAAACTTGTAGTGACCCGAACTTTTCCATATTTATATATATTAAATGAAATTGATATTTACATGAATAAGTGTTTCCAACATGTTAAGCAATCAAACTTATTAAGACTTGATTAATTGGAATAGGTTTCATATTGACAAATGACCACCCAAGTTGACCGGTGATTCACGAACGTTAAAACTTGTAAAAACTATACGATGACATATATATGGTTATATATATAGTTAACATGATTTTATTATAAGTATGTATCTCATTAGGTATTTTAACAATGAGTTATATACATAAAAATGAGACTATTAAATTAAGAAACTCGAAAATGATATATATAACGATTATCGTTATAACGTCTTACTAGGTACATATGAATCATATTAAGATATTGATACACTTGGTTAATTATGTTAAATGATAAGTAAATATATCATTAAGTGTATTAACAATGAACTACATATGTAAAAATAAGACTACTAACTTAATGATTTCGAAACGAGACATATATGTAACGATTATCGTTGTAACGACATTTAACTGTATATATATCATACTAAGATATATTATATATCATAATATCATGATAATATAACAATTTAACATCTCATTTGATATAATAAACAATGGGTTAACAACATTTAACAAGATCGTTAACCTAAAGGTTTCAAAACAACATTTACATGTAACGACTAACGATGACTTAACGACTCAATTAAAATGTATATACATGTAGTGTTTTAATATGTATTCATACACTTTTGAAAGACTTCAAGACACTTATCAAAAATACTTCTACTTAACAAAAATTCTTACAATTACATCCTCGTTCAGTTTCATCAACAAATCTACTCGTATGCACCCGTATTCGTACTCGTACAATACACAGCTTTTAGATGTATGTAGTATTGGTATATACACTCCAATAATCAGCTCTTAGCAGCCCATGTGAGTCACCTAACACATGTGGGAACCATCATTTGGCAACTAGCATGAAATATCTCATAAAATTACAAAAATATGAGTAATCATTCATGACTTATTTACATGAAAACAAAATTACATATCCTTTATATCTAATCCATACACCAACGACCAAAAACACCTACAAACACTTTCATTCTTCAATTTTCTTCATCTAATTGATCTCTCTCAAGTTCTATCTTCAAGTTCTAAGTGTTCTTCATAAATTCCAAAAGTTCTAGTTTCATAAAATCAAGAATACTTCCAAGATTGCAAGTTTACTTCCAAGTTTTCTAAATCCATTCCAAGTAATCATCCAAGATCAAGAAACCTTTGTTAATTACAGTAGGTTATCTTTCTAATACAAGGTAATAATTATATTCAAACTTTAATTCAATTTCTATAACTATAACAATCTTATTTCGAGTGGAAATCCTACTTGAAATTGTTTTCGTGTCATGATTCTGCTTCAAGAACTTTCAAGCCATCCAAGGATCCTTTGAAGCTAGATCCATTTTTCTCATTTCCAGTAAGTTTATCCAAGGAACTTGAGGTAGTAATGATGCTCATAACATCATTCGATTCATACATAAAAAGCTGTCTTATTCAACGTTATAAACTTGTAATCACTAGAACATAGTTTAGTTAATTCTAAACTTGGTCGCAAATAAAGTTAATCCTTCTAACTAGACTTTTAAAATCAAATAAACACATGTTCTATATCTATATGATATGCTAACTTAATGATTTAAAACCTGGAAACACGATAAACACCATAAAACTGGATATACGCCGTCGTAGTAAAATCGGGGGCTGTTTTGGTTGGGATAATTAAAAGCTAAGAAGAACTTTGATTTAAAAGCTATACTTCTAGAAAAATGATTTTTCTTATGAACATGAAACTATATCCAAAAATCATGGTTAAACTCAAAGTGAAAGTATGTTTTTCAAAATGGTCATCAAGATGTCGTTCTTTCGACGGAAATGACTACCTCTTTCAAAAACGACTTGTAACTTGTATTTCCGACTATAAACTTATACTTTTTCTATTTTGAATCATAAAGTTAAGTTCAATATGAAACCGTGGCCACTGGAATCACTCAAAACGGATTAGAAACGAAGAAATGGCGAGTAAAACAAGATTGATAAAAACTACTCATTTTACCTACATGAAAGTTAGTAATAAATCTATTCCAACCATAACCTAATCAACTTATATTTTATATTATGTAATCTTGAGATACCATAGACACGTATACAATGTTTCAACCTATCATGTCGACCCATCTATATATATATTGCGGAACAACCATAGACACTCTATATGTGAATGTTGGAGTTAGCTATACAGGGTTGAGGTTGATTCCAAAATATATATATATATATATATATATATATATAGTTTGAGTTGTGATCAATACTGAGATACGTATACACTGGGTCGTGGATTGATTCAAGATAATATTTATCGATTTATTTCTGTACATCTAACTGTGGACAACTAGTTGTAGGTTACTAACGAGGACAGCTGACTTAATAAACTTAAAACATCAAAATGTATTAAAAGTATTGTAAATATATTTTGAACATACTTTGATATATATGTATATATTGTTATAGGTTCGTGAATCAACCAGTGGCCAAGTCTTACTTCCCGGCGAAGTAAAAATCTGTAAAAGTGAGTTATAGTCCCACTATTAAAATCTAATATTTTTGGGATGAGAATACATGCATGTTTTATAAATGATTTATAAAATAGACACAAATACGTGAAACTACATTCTATGGTTGAATTATCGAAATCGAATATGCCCCTTTTTATTAAGTCTGGTACTCTAAGAATTAGGGAACAGACACCCTAATTGATGCGAATCCTAAAGATAGATCTATTGGGCCTAACAAACCTCATCCAAAGTACCGAATGCTTTAGTACTTCGAAATTTATATCATATCCGAAGGGTGTCCCGGAATGATGGGGATATTCTTATATATGCATCTTGTTAATGTCGGTTACCAGGTGTTCACCATATGAATGATTTTCATCTCTATGTATGGGATGTGTATTGAAATATGAAATCTTGTGGTCTATTGTTACGATTTGATATATATAGGTTAAACCTATAACTCACCAACATTTTTGTTGACGTTTAAAGCATGTTTATTCTCAGGTGAATACTAAGAGCTTCCGCTGTTGCATACTAAAATAAGGACAAGATTTGGAGTCCATGTTTGTATGATATTGTGTAAAAACTGCATTCAAGAAACTGATTTCGATGTAACATATTTGTATTGTAAACCATTATGTAATGGTCGTGTGTAAACAGGATATTTTAGATTATCATTATTTGATAATCTACGTAAAGCTTTTTAAACCTTTATTTATGAAATAAAGGTTATGGTTTGTTTTAAAAATGAATGCAGTCTTTGAAAAAAACGTCTCATATAGAGGTCAAAACCTCGCAACGAAATCAATTAATATGGAACGTTTTTAATCAATAAGAACGGGACATTTCAGTTGGTATCCGAGCGTTGGTCTTAGAGAACCAGAATTTTGCATTAGTGTGTCTTATCGAGTTTGTTAGGATGCATTAGTGAGTCTGGACTTCGACCGTGTTTACTTGAAAAATGATTGCTTAACAAATTTTGTTGGAAACTATATATTTTTAACATGTGAATATTATGTGATATATTAATCTCTTAACGTGTTTGATATTATGTGATAGATGTATACCTCTAATACAAGTCCCATTGACTCACCTAATAATAATGAAGAGTCAAATGTAATTTGGAATTATTCGTGGACTGATTCACAAGTTCCCGAAGAGGAACCGGAAGAAGAATCGGAACCGGAAGAAGAATCGGAACCGGAGGAGGAGGAACCGGAAGAAGAAATAGAACCGGTGGGGGAAATAATAAAACGGTTAAGTAAAAGAAAATCCTCAACCAACCGACCAAGGTTAATTATGGTCAACGGTGTTTCCGCCAAGGAAGCAAAATATTGGGAGGATTATCAATTCTCCGATGAATCGGATCCCGACGAGGATTCCGATGATGTTATAGAAATTACCCCAACTGAATTTAAAAAGGCAAAACAGAACAATAAGGGAAAGAGCATAAAAATAGAGAAATCTGATTCCAACCCCGATGAACTTTTTATGTATCGTCAACACCCGTATTTCTTAAGTTGTAACAATAACCCGGGAACCTCTAAACCACCAGGTTTTTCTAGACCAATGTGGAAAACAACGGCTCGTATTAGGGGAACATCATATATCCCTAAAAACTTAGCAAAAAGAACCAAGTTCGAAAAAGAAGAAACGAGTGAGTCGAAATTAGATAGTTGTATTTGTGCGGTGTAATATATGTAATATAGTGTGCTTATGCTTTACGATATATGTAAAAATTGCTTGTATTAATAGTATCTTTTATGAATCTAACTCTTGTCTATTTTACAGTATAAAAACACAAAATGGATAGACAACCCAATATTTTAGAAGACTTACCCGGAGACATGATTGATGAAATCTTGTCTAGAGTCGGTCAGAATTCCTCGGCACAACTATTTATGGCAAAATCAGTTTGTAAGATATTCGAAGAACGTTCCAAGAATGCCTTGGTTTATAAAAGGCTTTCGTTTGAAAGATGGGGGATATCATATTGGGAAACCCATAAGTTACGATGTGTTTACTTTGACGCATATATTGCGGGGAACCCAAATGCTATTTTACGCAACGGGTTAAGAAATTATTTTGACTCAATGTATCCGAATATAGGACTTCATGATTTAGAAAAAGCGGCTAACATGCAACATAAAGAAGCATGTTATGCTTACGGGTTAGTAATGTTCGCTTCTCACCAAAGTGAGAAAAAGAACATTGGGCTACAACTATTAAACAAAACATTCCCACAAGTGACGGAGTCGGTAATTGGGGTAATAAATGAGGTTTTTAGGTTATTACGAGACTGTTGGTCATTACGTAACCTTCGCCCTTTTGACGACGTTACAACATGTTGTCATACTATCGGTCACAACGGTTACGTTCCACAAGACCAAGGATGGGAAGTGGTATTAGTAAAACCAGAATGAATGACTTGTTTCTGGACGTATGAATTATGTGTCTTTGTTGCCTTTGCTGAACGCCTTATTTATTAACTAGAATTATCTTCGCAACTACTTTGTATCAAAGTTTTATGTGCTATATTTCATGCTATATGTAAAATAGCGGTATTGTAAGTTTGCAAATTATTGTATAAAGGTTTGAATATGATATATATTTTTTTTGTGATTAGTTTTTCATATAGAATTGTAGTAGTTGAAATGGTAAGTTAGCTACTAAGTATGAACTTAACGGGTAGGTACTACCCGAATTAAAGAGTATAAAACGCTAATATGAAGAAAGAGCTTTTATAAATAAGTTCATATTATGCTACGAAATACTATTGACTACTCTTGATATTCTATATGATTAACTCGTTTCATTTGACTATTTTGAAGGAAATGGCACCGACTACTCGACACACCTTTAATATGAGTGAAGAGGAATTTCGTGCCTTTCTTGCTTCAAACATAGCCGCAGTACAGGCCGCGCTACATACCAACAATAACCTTGGATCTACCAGTACAGGAAATCGTGTAGGATGCACCTACAAAGAATTCACTGCCTGCAAACCTTTGGAATTTGATGGAACCGAAGGACCGATCGGATTGAAATGGTGGACCGAGAAGGTTGAATTGGTGTTTGCCATAAGTAAGTGTACTGAAGAGGACAAAGTGAAGTACGCTACGCATACCTTCACAGGTACTGCGTTAACATGGTGGAATACCTATCTAGAGCAAGTGGGACAAGATGATGCTTACGCACTACCGTGGTCAGCATTCAAGCACTTGATGAACGAGAAGTACCGTCCCAGAACCGAGGTCAATAAGCTCAAGACAGAACTTAGAGGGTTACGAACCCAAGGATTTGATATTACCACGTATGAAAGACGATTCACAGAATTGTGCCTATTGTATCCGGGAGCGTTCAAAGATGAGGAAGAGAAGATCGACGCATTCGTGAAAGGATTATCGGAAAGAATCCAAGAAGATATAAGTTCACACGAGCCCGCCTCCATACAACAGGCATGTAGAATGGCTCACAAACTAGTGAACCAGATTGAGGAAAGAATTAAAGAACAGATGGCTGAAGAGGCCAATGTGAAGCAAGTCAGAAGAAAGTGGGAGGAAAACGGTGATAAGAATCACCAATACAACAACAACAGCAATTACAACAATAATCGCAACAACTATCCCAACAATCGCAACATCAATCACAACTACAACAAACGACCCAACAACAACAACAACAACAGCAACTACAACAATCATCCTAATAACAATAACAACCGCAACAACAACAACAACAACAATCAGAAGCAGCTATGCTAAAGGTGTGAAAAGTATCACTCGGGGTTCTGCACCAAATTTTGCAACAAGTGTAAAAGAAATGGTCATAGCGCGGTGAAGTGTGAGGTCTACGGACCAGGGGTTAACAGAATGAAAGGAACAAATGGTGTCGGAACGAGTAATGGCAGAGCAAGTAGTGTCAGAGCAAGTTATGCCAATGTAGTTTGTTATAAATGTGGAAAACCGGGCCACATTATTAGAAATTGCCCGAACCAGGAGAAAACGAATGGACAAGGCCGCGGAAGAGTTTTTAATATTAATGCGGCAGAGGCACAGGAAGACCCGGAGCTTGTTACGGGTACATTTCTTATTGACAATAAATCTGCTTACGTTTTATTTGATTCGGGTGCGGATAGAAGCTATATGAGTAGAGATTTTTGTGCTAAATTAAGTTGTCCATTGACGCCTTTGGATAGTAAATTTTTACTCGAATTAGCAAATGGTAAATTAATTTCAGCAGATAATATATGTCGGAATCGAGAAATAAAACTGGTTAACGAAACATTTAAGATTGACTTGATACCAGTAGAGTTAGGGAGTTTTGATGTGATAATCGGTATGGACTGGTTGAAAGAAGTGAAAGCAGAGATTGTTTGTTACAAAAATGCAATTCGCATTATACGAGAAAAAGGAAAACCCTTAATGGTGTACGGAGAAAAGGGCAACACGAAGCTACATCTTATTAGTAATTTGAAGGCACAAAAACTAATAAGAAAAGGTTGCTATGCTGTTCTAGCACACGTCGAGAAAGTACAAACTGAAGAAAAGAGCATCAATGATGTTTCCGTCGCAAAAGAATTTCCCGATGTATTTCCGAAAGAATTACCGGGATTACCCCCACATCGATCCGTTGAATTTCAAATAGATCTTGTACCAGGAGCTGCACCAATAGCTCGTGCTCCTTACAGACTCGCACCCAGCGAGATGAAAGAACTGCAAAGCCAATTACAAGAAATTTTAGAGTGTGGTTTCATTCGACCAAGCACATCACCGTGGGGAGCTCCTGTTTTGTTTGTCAAGAAGAAAGATGGTACATTCAGGTTGTGTATCGACTACCCAAAGTTGAACAAACTTACCATCAAGAACCGCTACCCACTACCGAGAATCGAAGACTTATTTGATCAACTACAAGGCTCGTCTGTTTATTCAAAGATTGACTTACATTCCGGGTATCATCAAATGCGGGTGAAAGAAGATGATATTCCAAAGACTGCTTTCAAAACACGTTACGGTCATTACGAGTTTATGGTCATGTCGTTTGGTTTTACTAATGCACCAGCCGTGTTCATGGACCTTATGAACCGAGTGTGTGGACCATACCTTGACAAGTTTGTCATTGTTTTCATTGATGACATACTTATTTACTCAAAGAATGACCAAGAACACGGTGAACATTTGAGAAAGGTGTTAGAAGTATTGAGGAAGGAAGAATTGTATGCTAAGTTTTCAAAGTGTGCATTTTGGTTGGAAGAAGTTCAATTCCTCGGTCACATAGTGAACAAAGAAGGTATTAAGGTGGATCCGGCAAAGATAGAAACTGTTGAAAAGTGGGAAACCCCGAAAACTCTGAAACACATATGCCAGTTTTTAGGACTAGCTGGTTACTACAGAAGGTTCATCCAAGACTTTTCTAGAATAGCAAAACCCTTGACTGCATTAACGCATAAAGGGAAGAAATTTGAATGGAAGGATGAACAAGAAAAAGCGTTTCAGTTATTGAAGAAAAAGCTAACTACGGCACCTATATTGTCATTGCCAGAAGGGAATGATGATTTTGTGATTTATTGTGACGCATCAAAGCAAGGTCTCGGTTGTGTATTAATGCAACGAACGAAGGTGATTGCTTATGCGTCTAGACAATTGAAGATTCACGAACAAAATTATACGACGCATGATTTGGAATTAGGCGCGGTTGTTTTTGCATTAAAGACTTGGAGACACTACTTATATGGGGTCAAAAGTATTATATATACCGACCACAAAAGTCTTCAACACATATTTAATCAGAAACAACTGAATATGAGGCAGCGTATGTGGATTGAATTGTTGAATGATTACGACTTTGAGATTCGTTACCACCCGGGGAAGGCAAATGTGGTAGCCGACGCCTTGAGCAGGAAGGAGAGAGAACCCATTCGAGTAAAATCTATGAATATAATGATTCACAATAACCTTACTACTCAAATAAAGGAGGTGCAACAAGGAGTTTTAAAAGAGGGAAATTTAAAGGATGAAATACCCAAAGGATCGGAGAAGCATCTTAATATTTGGGAAGACGGAACCCGGTATAGGGCTGAAAGGATTTGGGTACCAAAATTTGGAGATATGATAGAAATGGTACTTAGAGAAGCTCATAAAACCAGAGACTCAATACATCCGAGAATGGGGAAGATGTACAAGGATCTCAAAAAATATTTTTGGTGGCCGGGTATGAAAGCCGATGTTGCTAAATACGTAGGAGAATGTTTGACCTGTTCTAAGGTCAAAGCTGAGCATCAGAAACCATCAGGTCTACTTCAACAACCCGAAATCCCGGAATGGAAATGGGAAAACATTACCATGGATTTCATCACTAAATTGCCAAGGACTGCAAGTGGTTTTGATACTATTTGGGTAATAGTTGATCGTCTCACCAAATCAGCACACTTCCTGCCAATAAAAGAAAAATGGTTGAAAATTAAAAGGTGATGGAAAAATAAAAGAAACTTATAAAACTTAAAAATACTTGACTAACCTAACCTTATTACTACAACTAACTTAAAATTATAATCGCAAATTGAGATTACTAATTGGAATGATAATTGATACATAGGTAAAAGTCGTCTAAAATATTAAAGCTTACAGGAAAAACTATATCCCAAATGGAAATAACTTAAAAAGAAACTAAAACTTAAAAAGGCGTCGCAAAATTCTAAAGCACCTAAATCTTAGTCTAAAGAAAAACACTTAAGGGATTTTACGGCAAAGCCTAAAAATCTAGAAGTAAAAATAACTATGGCAAAATCTAAGTTTAAAACTAAATATGAGCTAAAAATACAAATATTACGCTAAAACGATTAAAAAGGGACAAAATATAAAAATATACAAAAAGTTGTAAAAAGTACAATTTTTATAAAAATATTATTTTTATATTAATTATTTATTAAAACTATTAATTTTACAATTTAATTAAACTAATTTAACTAAAATATATAAATTAAATAAAACTTAAATTAAATACTAAATTAATTAAATATTTAACCCTAATTACAAATTAATTAATAATAATTAATAATACTCCGTATTTAATGCAGATTAGGGTTCTGTGTGGCCCGTGTCAGACGGCTCCGCGACTTGCGGTATTCAAAGCATCAAACTCCGCGAGTCGCGGGGATCCAAAATTCAACTCAGGTACAGTTTAAAACTTGACTTTTTTTTTTATATTTTCTGTTTTTATATTTTCTGTTTATATCAAAATATTTATATAATAAAAAACTTATATTTTAAAAACTTAAATAAAAATAGAACTACTTTATAATTTTAAAAATATCTTAAAAATAGATTTATATATATTAAATTTTTTTTTTCTTTTTATGTTTTAAATGAAAACAAAATACTTAAATAAAACTTATATAAAAATAAAGAAACTTTATAAAACTTAAATATTTAACAAAATCTTAAAAATACTTATATTTTTGTTTTTCTTTTTATATTTTCGAATATTTAAAACGTATTTTTACAAAAGCGAATTTTAATAAAAGTAAACTAAAAATCTTTTTTTTTATATTAGCGTTGCGCTTCCGGCTTTTAAGAGTTTTCCCGGCAGCGGCGCAAAAAATAACTTGATGTTTTAGCAGAGTAGTATATAAAATAGCTATTAATTTTAGCAGGAAATACTATTAAATACAATACAATTTTACACAAGATATTTATTTATTTAGAGAATGGATATACTTAAACCTTGCTACAACACTTATAGGCAGTGTACCTAATCGTACAGTAGTGTAGTTTTTAGTAAGTCCGGTTCGTTCCACAGGGAATCTTTTTAAACAAAGCTTAACGCTATATTAGTTTACTTTTATAAAAATACAAATATATATATAAGTAATATTATTATTATAAAGGGGAGTTTTTACCGTTTAATGACCGGTTTGTCGATTTTAAAACTTTAGTCGCAGTTAAAACCAAATGTAAAATATTAAAAATAAATACAAGACTTAAATTAAAGCGTAAAGTAAATAACGATAATGAAATTGCGAATAATAAAAATGCGATAAAATAAACTTGCGATAATTAAAAAGTACGATAATTAAAAGTGCAATTAAATACAATAACAATAAATAAAAATGCGATAATTAGAAGTGCAATTAAATATAAAATAAAGGAAATTAAATATGAAATAAAAGAATTATGCTTATTTAAACTTCCGTAATCATGATGTTTGACGTGTTGATTTTAGTTTTATACCCATGGGTTAATTGTCCTTTGTCCTGGATTATTTAATATGTCCGTCTGGTTTTTGTCCATAACAGTCCATCAGTCATAAATATAAAGTGCGAGTGTCCTCGTCAAATTATCCTTATACCCGAAGTTAAATATTCCAACTAATTGGGGACTTAAACTGTAACAAGATTTTAATACTTTGTTTAATAATTACACCAGGATGTCGACTAAGTGTAACCTAAGGTTTTAATATTTTGTTATAAATTATACCAAGTGTCCTTGTACATAATTTCACCCCTGTTTTAATTATTCTAGTGGCTATTAATCCATTCCCGTGTCCGGTTATATGAACGATTATTCGTACATATAAATACCCCGCCTATCGTGTCCGATTGAGTGTATATGGTAATTTATAGGGACGCCCAATTGTAAATCTTTATATTAACATTAACAAATTATCATTTAGTTAAACAAATATAAAGCCCATTAATAGCCCATAGTCTAATTTCCACAAGTGTCGTTCTTTTGTCCAAACCCCAATTATGGTACAAAGCCCAATTACCCAATTTTAGTAATTAGCCCAACATCATGATTACTTCGTTTTAAATAAGCATAATAATAACTTAGCTACGAGACATTAAATTAAAAAGGTTGAACATAACTTACAATGATTAAAAATAGCGTAGCGTTACACGGACAGAATTTCGACTTACACCCTTAGAACATTCGCTAACATACCCTTATTATTAGGATTTAAAATTAAAATTAAAATATAAATTATATATATATTTTTACGTATATATTGAAAGAGAGATAGATTAAGAGTGTGAAAAATGATCAGAATTCGGTTGGCTTTATAGGGACTTTCAGAATTTGGGCCTCCGCAACTCGCGGCCCTTTTGGCCTTCAAACTCCGCGAGTCGCGGAGTTTGTAAATACAGCTCACACAAGTTTGGCTCTTTGTTTACCGACGGTTTTATAAATAAATATAATATATTAAATAATTATAAGAATTATTTAAATATTATATTATATTTATGTGCATAGTTGACTTGTAATTTTTAGTCTGTTGCATCGAGCATTGAGAGTTGACTCTGGTCCCGGTTCCGGATTTTTGAACGTCCTTGCGTACAATTTAATATCTTGTACTTTAAGTTTTGAATCTTGTACTCTTGTAATTTCGAGACGTTTCTTATCAATAATTGGAACCTCTTTGATTGTATTTTGTACTTTTGAGCTTTTAGGTCGTTTGCGTCTTCAATTCGTCGTATCTGTCTTTTGTCTTCACCTTTTATTATTTAAACGAATATCACTTTTAAATAGAACAATTGCAACTAAAAGCTTGTCTTTCTTGAGGAATAATGCTATGAAATATATGTTCGTTTTTAGCATTATCAAATATTCCTACACTTGAGCGTTGCTTGTCTTCAAGCAATATCGTCTTGAAAGACTAGAATCACTTCTTTATTCTTCACACTTTGTACATCAGTGAATTCTATACGGCGGTATAAACAATGGTAGTAACGATATGGTTTACAGTCCCATATGACTATAAAAATTTAGATCCATTAAGGAAATTGGATCTTTATGAAAACATTTGATCTTTTGAAAATTAAATCTAGTTTTTACCCTAGATAAGTTTTCCGGAATAACCCTTTACCGGTGTTTGCAAAATATTTTTGTGGGTTTGGTGGGTTTCAGATTTGAAAATTTTAGCTCAAAACTTGCGGTTTTGTGTCACCCACTTGCTAACCTTGTATTAGGAAAGCAACACATCTAGTTTACTTGTCCCGTATATTACCTTTCGGCAAACTACCGTCCGGTTGTAAAGGAAAGCGTTGAACAAGCAACTGTTAAGGCAATGTCCCCTGACATGCTTTTAATTATGGTCTATAACGTGTCGGACGCAATTACTATTCTTGGTAGGAGCAATAGTAAAGCTCACCCTTATGATTTTTCGGTCTGGCACAAGGTCCTGTCTTTGACCACTATGCAACCATCGTTCTTACGATTGACACCCGATTTAGTTCAGGTGACCTAATGAATTCCAGGTGAATTCCTAGGATTTTACGTTCAATGTTAATGAACGCATTGAAAATAGGGTTTTCAGAAAACAAATCGGTTTTATTTTTGATCAAAATATTTTCTCGTTCAAGCTCGAGTTTAGATATCATTGAATTCCATGAGTTTGTAATTCTCAATCTTTAAGGTCAATCTCAAGGATTGAGTAATATCAGGCTTAAAAGCTGATTTTTGATCTTTTAAGGAGATTATCCTTTCTGGGGATCTGATTTATTAGTCTTATCCAGCTAATTTGCATGGTGCCCCCCCATTTTACGAGATAAATCCTTCTCATGGTTAGGATAAATCTGACCACTTGGCGACCCTGTTTAATGCTGAGGTCCGTGGATTTCCTGCTGATTTTAGTGATGACTTTTCTAGATTTTTCGTCAACCTACAGCTGGTCTGGACGACAACTTCATGACCTAAATCAAGAAGCGCGTGTCTTTTTCGGAAGACTTTACTTCCTTTTAATGATGGAATTGATTCATCGTGTAGATCCATCTCTTCTTTTCTTTCATCGGGTAAAACAGTTTAGTTTAGTCCAAAGCAAAAGTATTTTCAGTTATTTGTTACAGATATATGTGACATATGTTTAAGATAACTTGGTAAATTTTCCCACACTTGGCTTTTATTTTCCTTTTTATTGTCCTCTATTCCATTTTAAATGAATTTTAACATTTTGGTTTGTTTCTCAATTTATGTCCTTTCTGAGGTAACAATAATTTCGGTGTTAAAACCTAGTTTTATTGTTCATAAATATGTATAAACATGATTTTGAGTTCATTTAATTGAAAATTTTTAAAAATTTTACTAGAATTGGGTAGTCAGTATATAAGACTAGGGCTGTTCTTTATTATCAGAGAGCACTAGATTCTAATACAACTACTGCTTTACTAGTATTTTTAATGGTAACCAAGTGTATAAAGTAAAAAAATTTAAAATCCGAAAGAATTTAACCCCTTCCCACACTTAAGATCTTGCAATGCCCTCATTTGCAAGAAATCAGTAACAATTTAAATTATTGAGGGTGATTTGTGTGAAATTGATTAAATTTTACCAAAGTTTCCAAACATATTGGCGTTTGTTTGCTGAATGATAAATGGTGCACATCATTTGTTCATTCCGTCTTGTTGTTATTTCACATATATTTTGCATCTTGTCGTCAAAATTAGTTGCTTTTGCTGAACTTAATGCCAGTCTTTGAAAATGCGTTGTTTTACCCTGTTGTGTACATAAGATAAACTGCAAACATATATACATATTTTTGAAGTTTGGTATATTACCCCACATTCAAAAATTATTAAAATCTAAGAATAAAAGTTAGAAAATTATAAAAACTATTACAATATTAACATAAGTATTAAACGTATCAATATTACAAATTACAAAATAAATAAAACTAAGTAGACTAGGGATGATATTGATACCAATAGGGGTTCCAAGCATAACCATAGGTGCTATAAAATGCTTCGGCAGCGTTATACGTAGGATACGGTGGTTGCATCTCTATAGACCAGGGAGGGAATATGGGTTTTGGTGTAGGAATATAGTTTCTACCTATATGTTGGCAATGAGCTATGATTTGGTTTTGATGAACTTGCCAATCTTCAAATGCTCTCTGTCTAGCATTTTCGTACTCCTGTGAAGCTATAAACCTTTGCATTTCTTGCATTTCATTTCCCCCTCCTACATTACCTTGCTGTTGGTTTCTCTCAAACTGTGGATGTCTACCATGGTATTGTACTGCGGCGTTATTTCGCCTCTTCAAAACTTTCGCACCATGGTATACATTTAAACCTATAGTATCGCGGGGTTCTGGTTCTTCGACTAATAATCCCCCCCGACTTATATCCACACCGAGATATTCAGCAATCAAAGTAATAAAAATACCACCTCCTATTATGCTATGCGGTCTCATCCCCCTAACCATAGATGATAAATAATAACCCACACAATAAGGTATACTTACAGCGCTTTGTGGGTCTCGAATACACATATGGTAAAACAAATCCTGTTCATTTACCTTTTCCTTGTTCTTACCTCTTTGTGTAATCGAATTAGCTAAAAACCTATGAATCACTCTTAATTCAGCTCTATCTATATCCAAATAAGAGTAATTTCCCCCTTTGAATCGGTGATGGCTTGTCATTTGACTCCATACACCGTGTGTATCAAAATTTTCATCTATCTTTCTACCATTTAGTATCAACCCTCTACAATCGGCAGCTGCTAACTCCTCAGGCGTATATATACGTAAAGCCTGAGCCATGTCTAGTAAAGACATGTAGCGCATCGAACCTCCTAACAAAAATCTAATAAAAGATCGATCGGTTAAACTAGCTACCCGATCATTTAATTCTATACTACATAACAATTCTTCACACCATACTTTATATACAGGTCTACGCATGGTGAATAAACGTACCCAGTCATTAAAAGTAGAATTACCATACCTCTGTACAAATAATTCCGTAATTGGCCCGGCCAATTCTACAGCTTCTAATGGTCCCCATTCTATGACCCTAGGTACCTCAACAACCTTAGAATGAAGAGTATGCAAACCCCTTTGTTATTTTGGATAATCTATCCAAAGTCTGTCAAATCTTAGGTTCGGGTGCAAATCTTTCAAGTGCATATCAGAAAAGGTCATGACTGGATGAGGTATATCTTGCTTGTAGTAGTTATCCACCTCCTATTGTTCCGCATTCTCAGCAGGAGCATTGCGAGCTTGGGATGAAGATTCACCCCTTTCAGTCTGCAAAACACATCAAACACAATTTTTGTGCATCCAAATATGCATTAGTGTCAGCAAAATCATCAATTAAAATAATTACAATGACATGATCAATTTATATCAAACTTAAGCTTATTTTCACATTTTTATCAAATCTACACTTTTTCAAATAAGCATATACGAAAATGTTCGCCAAGTTCATAAGCATTCAACTCAAATAACATGTCAAAATAATCATTACTAGCAATTAAACAAGTTTCAAATGGCATTATCTCTCAAAAATCAAGTTCATGAATTTTAGACATGAAAAAGTCCACTTTAATTCTCAAAATCATGTTTAGGCTCAAAGTTTGGATCATTTAACTACCTAAACATGTTACACTACTTAATTTAGCAACAATTCATGACAAAAATCGGCCATAACCTGTTTATATCAAAAAGCCCCAAATTTGCTCAAGAACACAAACCCTAGATTACTCAAAATTTGAAGTTTAAGGCTTCTAATCATGTTAAACAGCATCAATCTAGGTTATACAAGCATAATACATAAACAATTTAAGCCTAATTACACTAAAAAGCATCAAAATCAAATTGGGGAAAAAATTGCTCAAGAACACTAATTTTCGGATTAAATGGTGTTTAGGTGTAGAAATTTACCGTTTTTCTTGAGTAATTCCTTGATAGCATCCTTCTCAACATGATTTTAGTAAAAGATTTGATGATTAACGGTTAAAAATTGTGATTTTAGGGGTGTTTTTTCGGGTTTTTTCGGGTTTTTGTTCGCAGTTTTGTGGTGTGGGGAGTGAACTGATCTGTTTTTTTACGTTTTATTTTTTTTCTGGGTTTTGGTCCCTCCGCGAGTCGCGGTGTTTGGACCTTCAAACTCCGCGAGTCGCGAAGTTTGGTATTTTTTTTTATAACTTATACTAATTAAAACAATTAAGTAATTAATTTTAAAATTTTGTTTCCCTTGTTATTTAGGACGAGGTCGTTTCAGATCGATGTCCTAGTCCGTCCTTCGACAAAATTTTAAAATTTGTCTTTTTGTAGCGATTGTTTTAAAAGCTAAGATTTTTGGGTTTTTTTAATGTTTTTGGCATACTTTAATTCAATAAGATTAAAAATAATGATAATAAAAGTTCTCGTCCCTCCCTCGGGTAAAGCAATTTCGGTTCAAAGACCTAGTCTTCAACTTACGACGAATTTTAAAAATCATATTTTTAACTTAATGAGATAAAGTAAATTTTTGTTTTTAAATTCACACAATTTAAATATAAAATTCAAAATTAATATTAAAAATTCACACCAAACTTACAATTTAAAATGCATAAAATTAAAAATTCATATTTTAAAAATTAAAAATTCTCACCAAACTTAATTTAAAAATTCATATTATAAATTCACACCAAACTTACAATTTAAAATGCATAACATTAAAAATTCACACCAAACTTATATTAATTTTTTCAAATATTTACAATTTTAAAAATATTGTTTTTACAAAGTTTACAATATTAATTTAAGATTTAAATATTAATTTTAAAAACATGGTAAAAATAAAATTAAAAATCTTTTTGGCTTTTTATCCCACTTTAATCAATCAAATATTATCAAAAATATGCGCCCCTCTTTTCGGTAAAGTAATTTCGGTTCCAAAACCTAATTTAACTCATGACGAATTTTTGAAATATTTTGGGTTGATTGATTAAAGATATTTATACCTTAAGAATAAACGTTAAATTTCGCAGTGATGTAATAAATTTTTGTATGATATCAATAATTTCGGTCGCCAAACCTAATTTTATTCAATACCAATTTAATACTTTATAGCGAACAAATTAGCGTTTATTATCAAAAGGTTAAAAATAAAAATAAAAAAATAAAAATTGAGACTGTACAGACTTACCTGTGAGATAGTATTCTTAGTTATATGATCTATCCCATTCATAAGATAGTCGGTTTAATTGGTTTTCCATAGCTACATAGGCGTAACCTCGAGCATTTAGTGTCTTTTCTTCTAAACATATGAACGGTCCGTCTCTGCATAAAGTAACAAATTCGGTGTTTGAATAGGTTTGATTATTTGAACATTTACCTCCATGTGACCATTTCCGCATTTGTGACATCTTTCTAGGTGTCGTGCTCTTCTTTTCGCTGCGGATTTTGATTTTCCTTTACCAAATTGTAACTTATTATCTTCGCATCTGGATTCTTTTCTAACTCCGTCCATTCTTTCTCTGATTACTGATACTATTTCACTCGGAAGTGTGTCATTATTACGTTTAGTGATCAAAGCGTGTAGCATTAGACCATGGTTTAGTTCACAGGCAGTCTTCATTTTGTAAAAACCTTAAAAAAAAAATAAAAATTCAGAATGGGGAGAGAAGACTAGTTCTTTAGGGTCTGCTAGGGAAAGACCATTCGGATTCCATTTTTGAGAACTACATGAAAACAGATAATCTAACTCTAACATAAATACATATTATCCTTTAAAGACTTGATTCTCCCCACACTTAGTTAGCTGTGGTGTCGAAATTGTGATTAACTTCGTTGTCGACTTCCATTGGACTATCTATGTAGTGTTTAACTCTGTGACCATTAACTTTAAATTCAATCCCATTTGAATATATTAATTCTATCGTTCCGTATGGAAAAACTCTTTTAACTATGAATGGTCCAGACCATCTTGATTTCAATTTTCTAGGAAATAGCTTGAATCATGAATTGAAAAGAAGAACTCTGTCTCCTTCTTTAAATTCTTTTGAACTTCTGATTCTTTTATCATGCCATTTCTTCGTTCTCTCTTTATAGATTAACGAATTTTCGTATGCTTCATGTCTTAATTCTTCTAATTCGTTTAGTTGACTTAATCGTAGACGTCCGGCTTCATGTAAATCAAGATTACATGTCTTCAAAGCCCAAAATGCTTTGTGTTCAATTTCTACTGGAAGATGACATGCTTTTCCATAAACAAGTCTAAAAGGTGTGGTTCCAATTGGAGTTTTGTAGGCTGTTCTAAAAGCCCAGAGTGCATCCTCCAATTTAATGGACCATTCCTTCGGATTTGATCCTACGGTTTTCTCTAGAATACGTTTTAAAGCTCGGTTGGTATTTTCAACTTGTCCACTTGTTTGTGGATGATATGCGGTGGAGATTTTATGAGTTACTCCATATCTTTTAAGAACTTTCTCAAGTTGATTATTACAGAAATGAGTTCCCCGATCACTTATTAAAGCTTTCGGTGTTCCAAACCTTGCAAAAAGACGTTTTAAAAAGTTGACTACAACTCGTGCATCGTTAGTTGGGAGAGCTTGTGCTTCCGCCCATTTAGATACATAATCAATGGCTACGAGTATATATAGATTATTATGAGATTTTGGAAATGGACCCATAAAGTCAATACCCCAAATGTCAAATACTTCACATACTTGGATGACATTTTGTGGCATTTCATCACGTTGACTTATTTTTCCGGCCCTTTGACAAGCATCACAGGATTTGCAAAGAAGGTGTGCGTCTTTGTAAATTGTAGGCCAATAGAATCCAGCATCATAAACTTTTCTTGCTGTTAGTTGAGGCCCATAATGCCCTCCTGTTGGTCCTGTGTGACAATGGTTTAAAATTTTACTAGCTTCATCTCCAAATACACATCGGCGTATTATTCCATCGGGACAACTTTTAAACAGATGTGGATCTTCCCAAAAATAGTGTTTTATATCACTGAAGAATTTCTTTCGTCTTTGGTACGATAATCCTTTTTCAAGGAATCCACAAACTAAGTAGTTTGCATAGTCTGCAAACCATGGAATTTCTTTATAATCTATCTTCAATAGATATTCATCAGGAAAGTTGTCTTGTATGGCCGATTCATTTAGAACTTCTAATTCAGGATTTTCAAGACGAGAAAGATGATCAGCGGCGAGATTTTCTGCTCCTCTTTTATCTCGGATTTCAATATCAAACTCTTGTAAGAGTAAGATCCAACGGATTAATCTTGGTTTAGCATCTTGTTTTGAAAATAGGTATCTAAGAGCAGAATGGTCGGTATAGACCACCGTTTTTCCTAGAACGAGATATGATCGAAATTTGTCAAAAGCAAAGACAATAGCAAGGGGTTCTTTTTCAGTAGTTGTATAGTTCGTTTGTGCTCCTTGTAACGTCTTACTAGCATAATATATAGGTTGAAATCGTTTTTCAATCCTTTGTCCTAAAACGGCTCCCATTGCAAAATCACTTGCATCGCACATTAGTTCAAATGGTAGATTCCAATTTGGTGTTATCATGATCGGCGCATTAGTGAGTTTCTCTTTAAGAATATTAAAAGATTTGATACACTCATCTGAAAAGATGAATGGAGCATCCTTTTCTAGGAGTTTATTCATAGGAGTGGCAATTTTAGAAAAATCTTTTATGAAACGTCGGTAAAAATCGGCATGCCCTAGAAAACTCCTAACTCCTCTAACATTGGTGGGATGCGGAAGTTTAGCAATTACATCTACTTTAGCTCTATCCACTTCAATTCCTTCTTTTGAAATTTTATGACCAAGAACGATGTCTTCTTTAACCATGAAATGGCATTTCTCCCAATTAAGAACTAGATTTGATTTTTCGCATCTAATTAGCATACGTTCAAGATTAGCTAGACATGATTCAAATGTATCACCGAAGACTGAAAAGTCATCCATGAAAACTTCCATGCATTCTTCTATCATGTCGTGAAAAATCGCCATCATGCACCTTTGAAAGGTTGCAGGGGCGTTGCAAAGTCCAAATGGCATGCGTTTGTAAGCAAAAGTACCATAAGGGCACGTGAATGTGGTTTTCTCTTGATCTTCGGGTGCTATTGGAATTTGAAAATATCCGGAAAATCCATCTAGAAAACAATAGTAACTATTTCCGGCTAATCTTTTCAACATTTGATCAATAAAAGGTAAGGGAAAGTGATCTTTTCTGGTGGCGTCATTTAATTTTCTATAATCAATACATACACGCCATCCTGTTACAGTCCTAGTAGGAATAAGCTCATTTTTCTCATTTGTAATGACAGTCATGCCACCCTTCTTAGGCACGCATTGAACTGGGCTTACCCATAGACTATCAGAGATTGGATAAATTAAACCTGCATCTAGCAGTTTAATAATCTCTTTCTTAACTACATCTTGCATATTAGGATTTAGTCTTCGTTGGCGTTGCACATACGTTTTATGACCTTCTTCCATAAGGATTTTATGTGTGCAATACGAAGGACTTATTCCTTTAATATCATGAATCTTCCATGCAATGGCTGGTTTATGAGCTTTCAACACAGAAATGAGTTGTGATTTCTCATTTTCAGTAAGAGAAGACGATATTATTACAGGTAATTCAGATTCACCATGTAAATAAGCGTATTCCAAATGGCTTGGAAGTGGCTTTAACTCTAATTTCGGAGGTTCTTCTATCGATGATTTGTATCGATATCTGTCTTCTTCTTTTAGCATTTGAATTTCTTCTGTTGTTGGTTCATATCCATTAGCTATAAGTGTAGCTAACATTTCAGCTTCATCAATTGGTTCATTACCTTCTCCTAAAGAACATTCTCCTGTTCCTTGTAATTCTGGAAATTCTTCTAATAATTCTGCATGTGCATCTATAGTTTGAATATAATAACATGTATCATCTGCAGATTGTGGTTGTTGCATTGCTCTATCAACTGAAAAGGTAACACTCTCATCCTCTATACTTAGGGTCAATTTCTTACCGAACACGTCTATCATTGCTTTAGCCGTGTTTAAGAATGGTCTTCCTAATATGAGAGGAACTTGAGAATCTTCTTCCATGTCCAGAACAACAAAATCTACTGGAAATACTAAAGTACCAACTTTAACTAGCATGTTCTCCATTATCCCTCTAGGATATTTTATTGATCTATCGGCTAGTTGTATGCTTATTCTGGTTGGTTTCAATTCTCCAAGGTCTAGTTTAGCGTATAGTGAATATGGCATTAGATTTATACTACCACCTAAGTCTGCCAATGCTTCTATTGAACTAAGACTACCCAGAAAACATGGAATTGTGAAACTTCCTGGATCAGATAGTTTTTCTGGTATCTTATTCAACAGCACTGCTGAACAATTAGCATTCATAGTAACAGCCGAGAGTTCTTCCATTTTATTTCTATTTGAGATTAGATCTTTCAAGAATTTAGCATATCTAGGCATTCCTGAAATCACATCAATGAAAGGAAGATTTACATTTATCTGTTTAAACATATCCAAGAATTTGGATTGCTCGGCTTCAAGTTTCTCTTTCTTCATTTTACTTGGGTAAGGAAGTGGTGGTTGGTATGGTTTAACATAAGGTTTAGCCTTAACTGTGTTATCTTCATTAACCTTTTCAACTACCGGTTCTTTTTCCTTATCTTGATCAGGTTGTGGTTCTTTTGGAGTAGGAATAGCTTCATCAGAAGTTACAGGTATTTCAGGTGGTTTAAGTGTTGTACCACTTCTTGTGGTAATGGCTTTAGCTGTTTCATTCCGGGGGTTAGCATTTGTATCACTAGGTAGACTTCCCGGCTTTCTTTCACCTATTAACCTTGCTAGGTTACTTACTTCTTGTTCCAGATTTTGAATAGAAGCTTGTTGATTTCTAAATGCTTGAGCATTTTGTTCATTAGTTTGTTTTTGAGATGTGAAAAACTGCGTTTGAGTTTCAACTAGCTTCGTCATCATATCTTCTAAATTCGGCTTTTTATCATCGGTTTGTTGTGGTGGTTTGTTTTGAAAATTAGGTCTTTGCTGATTGTAATTATTATTGGATACTTGTTGATTGCTAGGACCTTGTTGGTTGTTGTATGGAATATTTCGGTTATAATTCTGGTTTTGATTGTAAATTGGTCTTGGCGGTTGATAATTATTCTGATAATTATTTCCAGGCCTTTGGTTTATGTATGAAATATTCTCTCTTTGTTCCATTGTTAATTCAATACTGAGACAATCTTTTGTCAAATGTGGTCCTCCACACTGCTCACAACTAATTCGTATTGAGTGAATATCTTTAGTCATCTTTTCCATTCGTCTCTCGACAGCATCTATCTTTGCGGAAATGGAGTCTAAGTCATGGCTAGAATCGGCTCTAGCTGCTTTAGATGATCTAACGATATCTTTTTCTTGGTGCCACTCATGTGAGTGGGAAGCAGTGTTATCAATAATTTTGTAAGCATCAGTTTCGGTTTTCTTCATAATAGAACCACCAGCTGCTATATCTATGTCTTTCCTTGTAGTGATGTCGCATCCTTGGTAGAATATTTGTACTATTTGACAGGTGTCTAAACCATGTTGCGGACATCCTCTTAACAACTTTCCAAATCTTGTCCACGCCTCATATAGAGTTTCATTTGGTTTCTGTGTGAACGTAACAATTTCTGCTTGAAGTCTTACGGCTTTAGATGCAGGAAAGAATTGTTTAAGAAATTTTTCAACTAAAACGTCCCATGTATCGATCGCCCCTTCAGGTAACGATTCCAACCAATCTTTGGCTTCTCCCTTTAAAGTCCAGGGAAATAACATGAGATATATCTGTTCATCCTCCACTTCTCGGATTTTAAATAGTGTGCAGATCCTATTAAAGGTACGTAAATGTTCATTTGGATCTTCCTTCGGTGCACCACTAAATTGGCATTGATTAGTCACCATGTGTAGAATTTGTCCTTTGATTTCATAATCTGGCGCATTAATGTCTGGATGAGTAATTGCGTGACCTTGACCAGTGCGTTTAGCTCTCATTCGGTCTTCCATACTTAAAGGTTCCAGATTCTCCATAATTGAATTTGTTGAATCGGAATCACTAGAGGATTCTGATTTAATGGTTCGTTCCTCAACAATCTCTGTTTGAATGATTGGTGGTTCCGGAGGAAAGTTTAGTGGTTCAGGATCTACGAATCGTTCCTGAATATTCTCCGGATTCTCAATTGTGAGGTCGGGTTCAAAAAATGGATTATCGGAAATTTGAACTGAAATACTTGGTCGACTGGATGACGATTCTAAAGAGAAATCAACGGCAGTAATATTTGCTAAATGTCTTGATCTAGTTACAGGTGGTGAACGTACAAAAGGTGGTGAACGTCTTGCTCGGTGCATTCACTGAATATCCTATTAGTTTTTAAAAAGGAAAGAAAAATTATAATAAGTTATCCAATCAATAGACTTTTCTGATTTTGCCCACGTTTCGAATAGCCAAAAGATGCAGCAGAGGGACAGGATTCGTTTGGTCTCAATATAATTGAGGACTGTTTGGCTCCAATAACCCGGTCCACGTACAAATCCAACTATTACTACGAACCAGAAAATTTTGATGTCTATCAATTTAACCATTTAAAATAAATTTTCGTAATTTTAAGAAATTTAGATAAGAAGTAGAATAAAAATCTATGTCCTAAAACTAGAATAGCGAGAAATAAGAAAGAAAAAGAGCGTGTCGAAAAAGGTCGTAAAAGAAAAATGGTTGAAAATTAAAAGGTGACGGAAAAATAAAAGAAACTTATAAAACTTAAAAATACTTGACTAACCTAACCTTATTACTACAACTAACTTAAAATTATAATCGCAAATTGAGATTACTAATTGGAATGATAATTGATACATAGGTAAAAGTCGTCTAAAATATTAAAGCTTACAGGAAAAACTATATCCCAAATGGAAATAACTTAAAAAGAAACTAAAACTTAAAATGGCGTCGCAAAATTCTAAAGCACCTAAATCTTAGTCTAAAGAAAAACACTTAAGGGATTTTACGGCAAAGCCTAAAAATCTAGAAGTAAAAATAACTATGGCAAAAACTAAGTTTAAAACTAAATATGAGCTAAAAATACAAATATTACGCTAAAACGATTAAAAAGGGACAAAATATAAAAATATACAAAAAGTTGTAAAAAGTACAATTTTTATAAAAATATTATTTTTATATTAATTATTTATTAAAACTATTAATTTTACAATTTAATTAAACTAATTTAACTAAAATATATAAATTAAATAAAACTTAAATTAAATACTAAATTAATTAAATATTTAACCCTAATTACAAATTAATTAATAATAATTAATAATACTCCGTATTTAATGCAGATTAGGGTTCTGTGTGGCCCGTGTCAGACGGCTCCGCGACTTGCGGTATTCAAAGCATCAAACTCCGCGAGTCGCGGGGATCCAAAATTCAACTCAGGTACAGTTTAAAACTTGACTTTTTTTTTATATTTTCTGTTTTTATATTTTCTGTTTATATCAAAATATTTATATAATAAAAAACTTATATTTTAAAAACTTAAATAAAAATAGAACTACTTTATAATTTTAAAAATATCTTAAAAATAGATTTATATATATTAAATTTTTTTTTTCTTTTTATGTTTTAAATGAAAACAAAATACTTAAATAAAACTTATATAAAAATAAAGAAACTTTATAAAACTTAAATATTTAACAAAATCTTAAAAATACTTATATTTTTGTTTTTCTTTTTATATTTTCGAATATTTAAAACGTATTTTTACAAAAGCGAATTTTAATAAAAGTAAACTAAAAATCTTTTTTTTTATATTAGCATTGCGCTTCCGGCTTTTAAGAGTTTCCCCGGCAGCGGCGCCAAAAATAACTTGATGTTTTAGCAGAGTAGTATATAAAATAGCTATTAATTTTAGCAGGAAATACTATTAAATACGATACAATTTTACACAAGATATTTATTTATTTAGAGAATGGATATACTTAAACCTTGCTACAACACTTATAGGCAGTGTACCTAATCGTACAGTAGTATAGTTTTTAGTAAGTCCGGTTCGTTCCACAGGGAATCTTTTTAAACAAAGCTTAACGCTATATTAGTTTACTTTTATAAAAATACAAATATATATATAAGTAATATTATTATTATAAATGGGGGTTTTTACCGTTTAATGACCGGTTTGTCGATTTTAAAACTTTAGTCGCAGTTAAAACCAAATGTAAAATATTAAAAATAAATACAAGACTTAAATTAAAGCGTAAAGTAAATAACGATAATGAAATTGCGAATAATAAAAGTGCGATAAAATAAACTTGCGATAATTAAAAAGTACGATAATTAAAAGTGCAATTAAATACAATAACAATAAATAAAAATGCGATAATTAGAAGTGCAATTAAATATAAAATAAAGGAAATTAAATATGAAATAAAAGAATTATGCTTATTTAAACTTCCGTAATCATGATGTTTGACCTGTTGATTTTAGTTTTATGCCCATGGGTTAATTGTCCTTTGTCCTGGATTATTTAATATGTCCGTCTGGTTTTTGTCCATAACAGTCCATCAGTCATAAATATAAAGTGCGAGTGTCCTCGTCAAATTATTCTTATACCCGAAGTTAAATATTCCAACTAATTGGGGACTTAAACTGTAACAAGATTTTAATACTTTGTTTAATAATTACACAAGGATGTCGACTAAGTGTAACCCAAGGTTTTAATATTTTGTTATCAATTATACCAAGTGTCCTTGTACATAATTTCACCCCTGTTTTAATTATTCTAGTGGCTATTAATCCATTCCCGTGTCCGGTTAAATGAACGATTATTCGTACATATAAATACCCCGCCCATCGTGTCCGATTGAGTGTATATGGTAATTTATAGGGATGCCTAATTGTAAATCTTTATATTAACATTAACAAATTATCATTTAGTTAAACAAATATAAAGCCCATTAATAGCCCATAGTCTAATTTCCACAAGTGTCGTTCTTTTGTCCAAACCCCAATTATGGTACAAAGCCCAATTACCCAATTTTAGTAATTAGCCCAACATCATGATTACTTCGTTTTAAATAAGCATAATAATAACTTAGCTACGAGACATTAAATTAAAAAGGTTGAACATAACTTACAATGATTAAAAATAGCGTAGCGTTACACGGACAGAATTTCGACTTACACCCTTACAACATTCGCTAACATACCCTTATTATTAGGATTTAAAATTAAAATTAAAATTAAAATATAAATTATATATATATTTTTACGTATATATTGAAAGAGGGATAGATTAAGAGTGTGAAAAATGATCAGAATTCGGTTTGCTTTATAGGGACTTTCAGAATTTGGGCCTCCGCGACTCGCGGCCCTTTTGGCCTTCAAACTCCGCGAGTCGCGGAGTTTGTAAATACAGCTCACACAAGTTTGGCTCTTTGTTTACCGACGGTTTTATAAATAAATATAATATATTAAATAATTATAAGAATAATTTAAATATTATATTATATTTATGTGCATAGTTGACTTGTAATTTTTAGTCCGTTGCGTCGAGCGTTGAGAGTTGACTCTGGTCCCGGTTCCGGATTTTCGAACGTCCTTGCGTACAATTTAATATCTTGTACTTTAAGTTTTGAATCTTGTACTCTTGTAATTTCGAGACGTTTCTTATCAATAATTGGAACCTCTTTGATTGTATTTTGTACTTTTGAGCTTTTGGGTCGTTTGCGTCTTCAATTCGTCGAATCTGTCTTTTGTCTTCACCTTTTATTATTTAAACGAATATCACTTTTAAATAGAACAATTGCCACTAAAAGCTTGTCTTTCTTGAGGAATAATGCTATGAAATATATGTTCGTTTTTAGCATTATCAACGATACAAACGCTTGAAGACATGCTACGAGCATGTGTTATTGATTTCGGAAACAGTTGGGATCGACACCTACCGTTAGCAGAATTTTTCTACAACAACAGTTATCATTCTAGTATTGAGATGGCGCCGTTTGAGGCACTTTATGGTAGAAAGTGCAGGTCTCCGATTTGTTGGAATGAAGTGGGGGATAGACAGATTACGGGTCCGGAGATAATACAAGAAACTACCGAGAAAATCATCCAAATTCAACAAAGATTGAAAACCGCCCAGAGTCGAAAAAAGAGCTACGCAGACAGTAAAAGAAAAGATATAGAGTTTGAAATTGGAGAAATGGTCATGGTTAAGGTTTCACCTTGGAAAGGCGTTATTCGATTTGGTAAACGGGGAAAACTAAATCCAAGGTACATTGGACCATTCAAGATTATAGATCGTGTCGGACCAGTAGCTTACCAACTGGAGCTACCTCAACAACTCGCGGCTGTACATAACACTTTCCACGTCTCAAATTTGAAGAAATGTTTTGCTAAAGAAGATCTCACTATTCCGTTGGACGAAATCCAAATCAATGAAAAACTTCAATTCATTGAAGAACCCGTCGAAATAATGGATCGTGAGGTTAAGAGACTTAAACAAAACAAGATACCGATTGTTAAGGTTTGATGGAATGCTCGTAGAGGACCCGAGTTCACCTGGGAGCGTGAAGATCAGATGAAGAAGAAATACCCGCATCTATTTCTAGAAGATTCGTCAACACTTTCAACAGCTTAAAATTTCGAGACGAAATTTATTTAACGGGTAGGTACTGTAGTGACCCGAACTTTTCCATATTTATATATATTAAATGAAATTGATATGTACATGATTAAGTGTTTCCAACATGTTAAGCAATCAAACTAATTAAGACTTGATTAATTGGAATAGGTTTCATATTGACAAATGACCACCCAAGTTGACCGGTGATTCACGAACGTTAAAACTTGTAAAAACTATACGATGACATATATATGGTTATATATATAGTTAACATGATTTTATTATAAGTATGTATCTCATTAGGTATTTTAACAATGAGTTATATGCATAAAAATGAGACTATTAAATTAAGAAACTCGAAAACGATATATATAACGATTATCGTTATAACGTCTTACTAGGTACATATGAATCATATTAAGATATTGATACACTTGGTTAATTATGTTAAATTATAAGTAAATATATCATTAAGTGTATTAACAATGAACTACATATGTAAAAATAAGACTACTAACTTAATGATTTCGAAACGAGACATATATGTAACGATTATCGTTGTAACGACATTTAACTGTATATATATCATACTAAGATATATTATATATCATAATATCATGATAATATAACAATTTAACATCTCATTTGATATAATAAACAATGGGTTTACAACATTTAACAAGATCGTTAACCTAAAGGTTTCAAAACAACATTTACATATAACGACTAACGATGACTTAACGACTCAATTAAAATGTATATACATGTAGTGTTTTAATATGTATTCATACACTTTTAAAAGACTTCAAGACACTTATCAAAATACTTCTACTTAAAAAAATGCTTACAATTACATCCTAGTTCAGTTTCATCAACAAATCTACTCGTATGCATCCGTATTCGTACTCGTACAATACAAAGCTTTTAGATGTATGTACTATTGGTATATACACTCCAATGATCAGCTCTTAGCAGCCCATGTGAGTCACCTAACACATGTGAGAACCATCATTTGGCAACTAGCATGAAATATCTCATAAAATTACAAAAATATGAGTAATCATTCATGACTTATTTACATGAAAACAAAATTACATATCCTTTATATCTAATCCATACACCAACGACCAAAAATACCTACAAACACTTTAATTCTTCCATTTTCTTCATCTAATTGATTTCTCTCAAGTTCTATCTTCAAGTTCTAAGTGTTCTTCATAAATTCCAAAAGTTCTAGTTTCATAAAATCAAGAATACTTCCAAGATTGCAAGTTTACTTCCAAGTTTTCTAAATCCATTCCAAGTAATCATCCAAAATCAAGAAACCTTTGTTACTTACAGTAGGTTATCTTTCTAATACAAGGTAATAATCATATTCAAACTTTAATTCAATTTCTATAACTATAACAATCTTATTTCAAGTGGAAATCTTACTTGAAATTGTTTTCGTGTCATGATTCTGCTTCAAGAACTTTCAAGCCATCCAAGGATCCTTTGAATCTAGATCCATTTTTCTCATTTCCAGTAGGTTTATCCAAGGAACTTGAGGTAGTAATGATGCTCATAACATCATTCGATTCATACATAAAAAGCTGTCTTATTCAACGTTATAAACTTGTAATCACTAGAACATAGTTTAGTTAATTCTAAACTTGTTCGCAAATAAAGTTAATCCTTCTAACTAGACTTTTAAAATCAACTAAACACATGTTCTATATCTATATGATATGCTAACTTAATGATTTAAAACCCGAAAACACGATAAACACCATAAAACTGGATATACGCCGTCGTAGTAAAACCGGGGGCTGTTTTGGTTGGGATAATTAAAAGCTAAGAAGAACTTTGATTTAAAAGCTATACTTCTGGAAAAATTATTTTTCTTATGAACATGAAACTATATCCAAAAATCATGGTTAAACTCAAAGTGAAAGTATGTTTTTCAAAATGGTCATCAAGATGTCGTTCTTTCGACGGAAATGACTACCTCTTTCAAAAACAACTTGTAACTTGTATTTCTGACTATAAACTTATACTTTTTCTAATTAGATTCATAAAGTTAAGTTCAATACGAAACCGTGGCCACTGGAATCACTCAAAACGGATTAGAAACGAAGAAATGGCGAGTAAAACAAGATTGATAAAAACTACTCATTTTACCTACATGAAAGTTAGTAATAAATCTATTCCAACCATAACCTAATCAACTTATATTGTATATTATGTAATCTTGAGATACCATAGACACGTATACAATGTTTCGACCTATCATGTCGACCCATCTATATATATATATATTGCGGAACAACCATAGACACTCTATATGTGAATGTTGGAGTTAGCTATACAGGGTTGAGGTTGATTCCAAAATATATATATATAGTTTGAGTTGTGATCAATACTGAGATACGTATACACTGGGTCGTGGATTGATTCAAGATAATATTTATCGATTTATTTCTGTACATCTAACTGTGGACAACTAGTTGTAGGTTACTAACGAGAACAGCTGACTTAATAAACTTAAAACATCAAAATGTATTAAAAGTATTGTAAATATATTTTGAACATACTTTGATATATATGTATATATTATTATAGGTTCGTGAATCAACCAGTGTCCAAGTCTTACTTTCCGACGAAGTAAAAATCTGTGAAAGTGAGTTATAGTCCCACTTTTAAAATCTAATATTTTTGGGATGAGAATACATGCAGGTTTTATAAATGATTTACAAAATAGACACAAGTACGTGAAACTACATTCTATGGTTGAATTATCGAAATCGAATATGCCCCTTTTTATTAAGTCTGGTAATCTAAGAATTAGGGAACAGACACCCTAATTGACGCGAATCCTAAAGATAGATCTATTGGGCCTAACAAACCCCATCCAAAGTACCGGATGCTTTAGTACTTCGAAATTTATATCATATCCGAAGGGTGTCCCGGAATGATGGGGATATTCTTATATATGCATCTTGTTAATGTCGGTTACCAGGTATTCACCATATGAATGAATTTTATCTCTATGTATGGGATGTGTATTGAAATATGAAATCTTGTGGTCTATTGTTACGATTTGATATATATAGGTTAAACCTATAACTCACCAACATTTTTGTTGACGTTTAAAGCATGTTTATTCTCAGGTGAATACTAAGAGCTTCCGCTGTTGCATACTAAAATAAGGACAAGATTTGGAGTCCATGTTTGTATGATATTGTGTAAAAACTGCATTCAAGAAACTGATTTCGATGTAACATATTTGTATTGTAAACCATTATGTAATGGTCATGTGTAAACAGGATATTTTAGATTATCATTATTTGATAATCTACGTAAAGCTTTTTAAACCTTTATTTATGAAATAAAGGTTATGGTTTGTTTTAAAAATGAATGCAGTCTTTGAAAAAAACGTCTCATATAGAGGTCAAAACCTCGCAACGAAATCAATTAATATGGAACGTTTTTAATCAATAAGAACGGGACATTTCAAAACTTGTACATAAAGAATCCTGATGATTCTGTTTCTGATGAAATCTTTAGCGAATATCTTGCTTCTTAATCGCTCTAAATCATCATGAATGAATTTCTTCATCACAATTTGATTTTAAAATTCTAAGATATCATCGTATCTTTTATTATAAATATCCTCGATATATCTGAAGATATTCTTAGCTAAAATCGTTTATTTTTTTCGCGTTATCTGCATTACACAATAAAGGAAACTGTTTCAGTTTCTAAATTCTGAAAAGTTCGAATTTAAATTATGAATGTTTTTGAAGTAGTGTTGGGAACTGAAGCATGAGTTAGTATAATATAATGATACTTGATCAACGTAATTATATTACAGTAAGTCATGCTGGAAGTTCTATTGGAATATGATGATTCACAGATCTTAACGTCATCATGTGCCATGTTACACGACTCGTTCAATCTGTTCAACCTCCGAACATATCAAGAAAATATATTCTTGATACTTCCATCCTCAGGGAATCTGGTAATTTGACAAATCAAATCGTGAGAATACGTTCTTTCGTTCTTAGAACGTTATAATCATTTGAAACTCTATATCTATGAATTCTGGACCATTATTCGCTTGACTTGAGGTCGGGAATAGAAAATAAAAGCATGGAACTTCTAAATATAATGGAAAAATATAAAGCCCAGCGACAACATAGGAATTACAAATTGTGTATATCAATGCGTATAGCAATATAAAGACACGGGAGAATGAAAACTACTATAACCCCAAGGTAATAGTAGAAGTGAATAGATTCCTTCAGTGGTAAATGAAAAAGAAGAATGATTGTTGCGATAGTCGGAATGAGGTTAAGGATCAGAACTGGATTTAATATTTTCAAAATCTTTTGGAGGTATGAATTGAGGAAGATTTTATAGGAGTGGTGAAAATAATGGAATAGAAGAGATAAATTTATAGTAAAATATCAGGCATAGCAATCCAGATAGATTACCGCATTTAATCCTATAGGATACAAATTTCCTTATTCACCGAAAAATCAAATCTTATAAATTTTGAAGATTTTCATTTAATCCCTTGAATTCCGGAATTCAACCAAGACAACGTCAAAAGTTAAGACACACCTTATTTTCTAAATTCAACCCTAAATCTGTCAAAAGTTAAGACGAATCTTTACTTTTCCTATTTCAATCTTTTGCGATAGCTTCACTCACACGCTCCAAGTAACCGAATCGTTTAATCTATATTACTCGGTAATGATAAAACTCTATTTATCACTCATATTCGCCAGGAAAACATTTTTATTGTTAGCCATGACGACCTTACTCAAATTGCGGGACGAAATTTCTTTAACGGGTAGGTACTGTGACGACCCGAAAATTTCCGACTAAATTTAAACTTAATCTTATATGGTTTCGACACGATAAGCAAAATCTGTAAGGTTGAGTCTCCAAAAGTTTGAATTGTTTCATATATTCAATTGACATATATTCAATTGACTTTCGACTGGTCTCGACGATTCACGAACAATTAATTGTAAATAGATATGTGTGTATGTATATATAAATAATAATTCGAAATATAATTTGAAGTATTATATGTTGTTGTTATTAAAAAAATTAATAAAACAAAAAATATGATATTATAATAATTATTATTTAAAATATATCTCTATATATAAATAAAGTATATTAAAAATAAATATTAAATAATTGTAATACTCGTTTAATGTTTCGATTGATATTAAGCATATTAAATTCAAACTTATGTAATTTTAAAATAAACGGTGATTCGAAAATGAGTTCTATAAATTTTAGGCTTACTAAAAATGTATTTAGGATTTAGTTATTAAATTTTAAAACTTTTTATATTTTACCCATAAATGAGAGGGACAGTTGATGTAATTTTTATTTAACAAATTAAGGATCGAATCTTATACCATAATGACCAAAATAAATAAATATAGTCGATCTAAAAATTTGGGATTTTTCCGAAGACTTTTATCCGACACTGATTAACAACAAAGAATGAAATTCAGTCCGTGAAGGGCGAGGGCTAACATATCACACGTTTTTCTTTATTAATATATAATTATTATTATTATATAATTTAATGTTTTTGTTTGATTCCCTCACATAATATCTACAGAGTATATATGATGTACATATCCATGCATATGCATAAATCAAAATATGTGGAACTCACCACCACACTATTTTTTTACTTGACTTACTTTATGCATAACACCAAAACACCTTTTATATCTTTCTTTTTCTCTACTCATTTAATTCACACGGTATTTTAAATGTTATTATATGATACTCTTTCCGCATGATTAAAATGTTACTGTGTTAGCTTTTCTCACAACCTATAATAATTCATCATCTTTCTTTGCTTCTATAATATACCGATCATATTACAAATGATATAACAATTCATCATCTTTTCTTCTATCTTCGGTCAAAACTCACAAACACCCATTTGTTACTCATTAGAAATCCATTTCTTTTATTCTTGTTCGTGATTGCTATTAACCCAGGCAACCAAGATCACATTTGAAGAACATGATGAACACCAAGAAATCAATTAGTTCTTCCGATACTAATTTAGTGATAATGGTTGCTACTAAGATTCATTGTTGAAACAATACGTATACCCTCATCTCCACCATGTTCGACCACCTTTTACCTTCATCCGTCATCCACCACAACCTTTCTTGTTCGAACCATTCCACAACCACTTCACCTCCAACACACCTATCACCACCATGAGCACACCATAATCACAAGAACACCAATAACCACGTGACCACCACTACCTGCTATTTCGATTTGTGCAGTTGAAACACCACAAGTGAACTACCTCTTATTTTCAAACCCATTACCATCGTGAAACCATCTATAAACCGTGCACCATTCACCTGCCATGAACAGTCCACAACCGGCCACCACTACAACCATCAAACACCAACCAACACCACACCTATTTCTCTCGTTTATCCCTGCTGCTACAGCCCCTTAAATGACGAGCTGCTTCTGCTACCACTCTTTTCTGTTTTCTGTTTTAAACAAACTCGCAAGGACTGCAGCTCATATTTTTCTCGCTATTGTTGCTGTCCTACTTCGATCAACCCACCATCAAGGAAACATGCACCCAAATAACTTTATCAATTAAAAATTGCCTTATCATGTTCTTATTGTTTTTATTTTAGCCGACAAGTATTAGTGGAATAACCCTACCTGATTAATAAAATGTATAAAATGATAATTAAGATGAAAGTGGCGGTTTTTGGTTATGTTACAAAGTTACAGATTCAAATAACTAATTTTTGGGCCAAGACTCATGTGTTGTGGGCCAAGATTCGTGGGAGTGTTGGGCCAACATATCTCTTTGGGCCGTAAAAGACTGCAAGGCTGCTGTTTCTGTTTTACGAATGATATTGATTCATGAGGAGTTCACGATTATGAAGAGGAGGAGAAGATGAGATCACAATTCCATGATTTCATGTGAAGATACCCGATGATAGAATAAGATGATGATTGTATTATGGATGATGTATGATGATGAGGTTAAACAGAGAGATGATGATGTTAAGATTTTGATCGTGATAAGCATAAATACATGATGGTTATGTTTATGATTAAATGATGGTGATGAACAACAGGACGATGCCCGAGGAATGAGGATGATGACAACGATTTAGATGATGATGAAGATGACATATATGATAATAATACGACGATGATGATGAATAATTCGTGATTGTAACTGGGATATGATGACCGTGTATTATGATGACAAGATGATTAGGTATTATGATAATAATCATGAAAAAGAAATGGTGTCGGTAGGATTATGTTATGATTATGATTACATTATGATCATGATTATGTTATGATTATCATTACGATTTTGATTAAGATATGATGATGAGAGGATGTCGAAAATTAGACGATTAAGACGAGGTAAGGAAGAAGTCGATGTTAATACTGTATTAATGATGGTATATGTTAATAAGGATAACTAATATTGATGATGATGAATAGATGAAGAATATGATGATGTCGAGCTCGATAATTCAATATGGTGATCAGGAGGAATGATGTCGTGCATGGTGATTAAGGATGATGATGATGGCATGTCAATGATGTTATCATGATGATGACGATGTTGGAATTATAATCATGAGGGTATAAATTTATAATGTTATTATCATTATTATTATTATTTTTATTATTATTACTATTACTATTATTATTATTATTATTACTATTATTATTATTATTATTATTATTATTATTATTATTATTATTATTATTATTATTATTATTATTATTATTATTATTATTATTATCAACATCACTTCTAATATTATTATCATTATTTCAATAGAAATTAGTTATATAAAAATATATTTAACAGAACTATATTAATGTTTTTATAAGAAATATAAATTATTTATTTAAAGTATGGAAAGTAAATATATTTAATTAAGTTATTAATAAAACATATAATTCATTAAAATAACAATTATATCATTAATAATAAATTATTCGATTACAATTATATGTGTTAATATATATATATAACTGATATAGGTTCGTGAATCCGACGCCAACCTTGCATTGTTCAGTTCCGTCGTATGCATATTTTTACTACAAAATATCATATTGTGAGTTTCATTTGCTCCCTTTTTAAATGCTTTTGCAATATATATTTTTGGGACTGAGAATACATGCGCTACTTTATAAATGTTTGACGAAATAGACACAAGTACTTAAAACTACATTCTATGGCTGGATTATTAAACCGAATATGCCCCTTTTTAGTCTGGTAATCTAAGAATTAGGGAACAGACACCCTAATTAACGTGAATCCTAAAGATAGATCTATTGGGCCCAACAAGCCCCATCCAAAGTACCGGATGCTTTAGTACTTCGAATTTATCATGTCCGAAGGGAGTCTCGGAATAATGGGGATATTCTATATGCATCTTGTTAAGGTCGGTTACCAGATGTTCACCATATAAATGAATTTTTATCTCTATGCAGTTTGCGAAATGCCTGATATGAGATTATGTTTATGAAAAACTGAAATATGAAATCTTGTGGTCTATTAAAATGATGGAAATGAATGTTTACGATAAACTAATGAACTCACCAACCCTTTTGGTTGACACTTGAAAGCATGTTTATTCTCAGGTATGAAAGAAATCTTCCGCTATGCATTTGCTCATTTTAGAGATATTACTCGGAGTCATTCATGACATATTTCAAAAGACGTTGCATTCTTTAACGCCTAGAATCGAGTAAAATTTTTTTTTTTTTTTTTTTTTTGAAAAACAAAGTTTCTGGCCGGACAAGGCATATGCCGCGGCGCGGCTTGCCCTGTCGCGGCGCGACACAAAGCAGAAATCTTTACACTTCTTAACCTTGTTTCTGTTTCCAACATTAGTTAAATGTCGCGGCGCGGAGCCTCTGGCCGCGGCGCGACATAACACTATTCCGGGCCCTGATCTGCAACATTTTACTTAGACCAAATTTTTCCCATTTTAACATTTCATCAAAACATTCCGACAACAAAATACATAAACAAGCTAACTTCTAAGACTAACACTCATCATTTAAAAACACGATTATTACTTGGTCGCGCACGACCCGTTTCCCAATATAAACGTGCCTTTTTCGACCCAAAATACCGACTTTAGCACTTAGTTTCAAAACATAAATTACACATCTTTTGTCATAATACACATTTGACTCTTGGCGTTCATAAGCGGTTATCGTGAAGCTAGATTCAATTAAGAGACTTGCATACCACTTGATAAATGCCGATTGTTCTCCTACCACCTTGTTGTCCCAAATCTTCGCAACATAAGAACCTAGCAAACATTAACAACATAGCGGGGTAAGCAAAACGCTTAGTGAGTTAATGGTAAGTGCGTATCTTAAATTTAAAACATAAACATATGCGTAAACACAACCATAATCTTCCAACCCGAAGGTTGATTTCGTAATTCGAACTCCATCCACTTGCCTCCTAGTCATAGCCAATTTTGATACATAACATATACATTTTTCAATCTTAAAACATCATCCTATGTGTAAATTCAAACTAACACGTTATATGGACATCGCCCAAGCTTACTCTTACTATGGATAGAAATCCAAATCTTCTCTTAACATGGACCTCGTCCAAGCTTACACATAACATGGATATGAATCCAAGCTCATTACATAATATAGACATAGACACAAAGTCTAAGCTTTACATCTTAACATAGACACAAAGTCTAAGCTTTACATCTTAACATAGACACAAAGTCTAAGCATTATACCTTACATAGACACAAAGTCTAAGCTTTACATCTTAACATAGACACAAAGTCTAAGCTTTACACATTAACATAGACGTGAAGTCTAAGCTTTTAACTAGTGAAATTAATCGTCACCCTCTTGCACGGATGCAATCCGGGAGCATTAAGTCACCCTTGTTACCGTATATCGTATTCAAAAACCACCATAAGTACTCCTGCGTAGTTAAACTCAAAGCATAGAATAATTTATAAAAATTGCTAATACATAACTTGTGATCATGGATTCTATGATCACCCTTGACCCGCCCATATTACCCCATATAACTCACCTTGATTAAATGAAGTTCCTTGGTCACTTGAAGCTCCTTTGCCTTGATTAACACCTATACATGAGCTAATCTCATCAATATCATAACTTAACAAAATTACAACTTAAAAGCTCTCAACACTTTTACACCCTTACACATTGACTTAATCTCCTTTTTACTTCAATAATCACATGAACACTTACATGTATAACAATCAACTTATCTTTTCCAATATAAACACATTATCATGCCAACATCATCACTTTAATCACACAATTCTCTAGTTCATCTCTTATAATCATAATTTGCATTTCTTTTAAATATTCCATTAAACATCAAATGTGCATAAACCCATTTCTATTGCTAGCAACCCTAAATCATCAATTATCCAAATTTCATTACTTATAACAATAACAATAATTCACATACAAACTTTCTCCTTCTCAATTTATAACTTAAATCACATAAACATTTCATTGAGGCATTTCATCAAACACTTGATGTGCATGACTAGATTTTAAGCTAAAACATCACCAATTTCACTATATTCATACCATATACTCAAAATGCAAGTTCATTCATGAACTTACTTCCAAAATCATAAACAAATTCATTTTCAATCATACTAGTGTGCACAATTCTATCAAACCTCAACCTTTAAGCACAAAATTCATCACAAACATTCAAAAATAGCAACACTTGAACATAAAACTCATACCTTGTCTTTAAGAGTTCAAGAACCCTAATTTGTGCACTAAGAAGAGAGATTAGAAGGATTAAGACTTGCTAGAGTGCTTGGAATGCCTTAGATTCCACCAATTTAAGCTTGCATGAACTCAATTTCTCCAATTGAAACTTCTCCTTCTTCTCCTTGAAAATGTCGACATATACATACAACCACACTCTCTGCTATTTTTTTAACAACTGATAAAATGAATTATCAGTATTTGATTTTTCTTTTATTAACACAACTTTGCTCAAATTGCATTTTCTACCCTCCCCACCAAAACCATATTAAGGGAGGTCCTCAAATTAACTTTGCATCACTAGTCCTCTTTTCAACTTAACCAACAAACCTTAACTATTGTCTATTTATATACATTAAATCATACCATCCATTTATTTAATAGTTATTTCACATAAGATAACACCAAAACATACTAAATCATTAATAAATTCTCATGAAATATTATCTTAAAATTTTGGGATGTTACAACTCTCCCCCCGTTGGATTGTTCGTGTCCTCACGAACATCCTTTTATATCTCTTAGTGAATTCAGAAACCTTATCCATTACACTTGAACCTTCACTAGTCCTTGCACATACTTCATAACTCGTCGGAACCAATTTCCTCCCTCTCTATTGATTAAGTTTCAAACAATCAAGAGTCTCCCTGAATCTATTTAGGCTCTTCATCTAATTAGTTAGCCAAAGTACTTAACTTTTACTATATCTCCTTTTAACGTTGGTAACTTCTTGTAAAATTTGTGCACTTTTCTCAATAAATCACATACTAGGTGTTCTTTAGGCACACATTCGTTAATCTCTGTCACTCTATCCCTTAATTTTCACACCTTGAGTACTCTTTCTTCAGGTACCTTTCATTAGATATTTCAATTTATCCGTGTTCTATCTCCTTTCCTGTATTATTAGGCCTCTATATCAAAATCTTTACTAATAAAAATCCTTACAACCGAGAACTAGTCCTTAATATCAAACAAATCATTAATTCTTTTCTAGAAAATTTCTCATTTTACCGTAATGTTGCATCTTAATTCTCTTCTTTCAAGGTATTAATACATGTTATTCTTCTAAATTCCTCGCTAGCTTCTCTCAATTTTTACCAATTTACATAGATTATTCGCATCGTCAACTCAAATCGTTTTTTGTATTGAACAAATAAAAGACTTATCCCTTTTATGCTCACCATTATTCCATGTCGTAAGCTTTCCGTACACTTGCTCAGTACGTTTCATAAGTACACGTCTCTTCTTAATCAAATTACATCCTTCACCAATTTTACACTTGTAACAACTCATCTTTCAAGTCTCTTCATAAAATCACACATTATACGACTCTTTTGCTTAAATATAAAAATCTCCTAGAATCTCTTAATCTCTATTCGCGAACCTATACTAATGTCCGCATTAACTTCCGACATAACACTTTCATATAAACTTGCATTCCTTCGAATCGTCCATAGGTTCTTTCTTCGTAAAATTTTTCTACTAAAGTCTAGAGAGTTACCATTATTTCAACCTTCGTCTAACTCAAATAAAGTCAATGTTCATATTATTACCATGACCAATCTTCCATTCTGATGACTCCCTTCATTCATGTATCTTCACTTAACCTCTTTTCCTCTTAACCATGTTAACTAGAATCGAGGGATCCGACATACCTCATGTATATCCCAATAAATTCTTTTGTTTATAAAATTCATTTAATTATTTGAACATGCCTTCAATATCATCTAACCATGCTTTTAGATCAAATGTACGCTATTTTCATTTTCATCATCAGTCCCTACATCATATTTTCCGGTTAATGAATGGCCGAACTTATTTCTTTTTCAATACACAACCAGAACGTGTCATAAGACTCATAGCCACTACGCGTTTGTAGCCCTAAATACATATCTCTTCATCTAGAGCTCATTTCAATGCCTATTCTCCTGAATTCTCTTCAAATTAATCTCTTGCGACTTTTCAAAGACGCCTCCTTCCATTTTCGTAACTCTCGCCTCCCATATCTCTTTCATTTCTCTACTCAATTTCATCATCAAGTATCGAAAACGCACATTCGCATATACACTTAGTCTTTATTTTAAAACATCGCACATCATGCACATCTTCCTACTTACTTGCAACCAATTTTTAGGTATCATGATAATTGGATTGCTCATACTCATGTAAAATTTTATTCCCCATGCTTAATTAATTCTCTTAACTGTCTACTAATTCTTACATCACATTACTATCATTCCATGTACCGAATCTCTTCTTTTTCGAAATAAGTAAACCATTCGTTTTCAAGCTTCTTACATTCTATCTTGTTCTTCTTGCATTTGAGTAGTCTTAACGCTATGAACTTCCAAGTATTTACAAGACTTTACAAACGGTTCAATCCTATCTATCTCATTTTCCTCTTCTTTCAGGACCAAAGATGATCTCTTTACTCGAAGGTTCATTTCTACACATTTCCTTGTAACACATTAACCCCACTCCACGGGAACGAGATAATCATTTACTTGCTATAGTCACAACTACATGGTTTCATTGCCTCTCCAATTAATGGTCAAAGCCTATACGCGTTCCTGTAGGAAGTCACACAAAACATGCGTAGGTGTAAAGGAAGGTACCTACCACACATCGCGTGACTCCTTTATCCTTCTTTTATTCTAGATCGGGTTAGGGTCATTGAGTTCATATTCTTCTCATACTTTAGTATCACTTGGACCACTTTCACGCTTTTCTCGTTTTCCATGGCATCGTCTTTAGTCATCACAACTTAAGGGTACATTCATTTTACCTTTGACAACTACTTACGTAACCGTTTCTATTCATGGGTTTGTTCATCTCAAATTTGCAACTTACTTCATCCCATATAGAACTCATAGTTATAAAAACCCAAGGACACTCTTAGCGTTAGCATAATCGTAACCAAAACGTAACTTGTCAACCCGTAGGTCTCTTTCTTGTATAGATTTCCGGTCATAACCCACTATAGTCACGACTTACTAGGGATGACCCAAGATTGTGCCTAAGCTAGACACGATTCCTTATCAATAAAGTCTAAACTCATCGAGGTCAGCATGGACGTAAGTTCAATCCTACTGAAAATATCATGGACGCAAGTCCAAGCTCATTAACTTTACCATGGATCCAAGCTTACCATTATCAACATGGACACTAGCCCAAGCTCATCATCTTTGACATGGACACAAGTCATCATCATTAACATGGACACAAGTCCAAGCTCATCATCATTAACATGGACACAAGTCCAAGCTCATCATCATTAACATGGACACAAGTCCAAGCTCATCATCATTAACATGGACACAAGTCCAAGCTCATCATCATTAACATGGACACAAGTCCAAGCTCATCATCATTAACATGGACACAAGTCCAAGCTCATCATCATTAACATGGACACAAGTCCAAGCTCATCATCATTAACATGGACACAAGTCCAAGCTCATCATCATTAACATGGACACAAGTCCAAGCTCATCATCATTAACATGGACACAAGTCCAAGCTCATCATCATTAACATGGACACAAGTCATCATCATTAACATGGACACAAGTCCAAGCTCATCATCATTAACATGGACACAAGTCCAAGCTCATCATCATTAACATGGACACAAGTCCAAGCTCATCATCATTAACATGGACACAAGTCATCATCATTAACATGGATCCAAGCTTCATTACCTAGTGGGTTTGATCATCACCCTCTTGCACGGATGCAATCCGGGTGTACCAAACCACTCTCGTACATCACATCATAAATGCGTGGTTCTCTCAAAATTCAAACAAACTCATATTCCTTCTTACCATTCCCTTCTTCTAAGTCCTAGCATCCTACACAATCTTAAAGAACATGGCATAATACTTTAAACATTATTTATCATGCAAGTCACAAACCGCTTATTTAAAACTTAGTGTTGGTTTAAGCCTAGATAACCCTACGGTGGATTATCCAAGTCTCTTAAACCATAGCTCTGATACCAACTTTTAACGCCTAGAATCGAGTAAAATTTTTTTTTTTTTTTTTTTTTGAAAAACAAAGTTTCTGGCCGGACAAGGCATATGCCGCGGCGCGGCTTGCCCTGTCGCGGCGCGACACAAAGCAGAAATCTTTACACTTCTTAACCTTGTTTCTGTTTCCAACATTAGTTAAATGTCGCGGCGCGGAGCCTCTGGCCGCGGCGCGACATAACACTATTCCGGGCCCTGATCTGCAACATTTTACTTAGACCAAATTTTTCCCATTTTAACATTTCATCAAAACATTCCGACAACAAAATACATAAACAAGCTAACTTCTAAGACTAACACTCATCATTTAAAAACACGATTATTACTTGGTCGCGCACGACCCGTTTCCCAATATAAACGTGCCTTTTTCGACCCAAAATACCGACTTTAGCACTTAGTTTCAAAACATAAATTACACATCTTTTGTCATAATACACATTTGACTCTTGGCGTTCATAAGCGGTTATCGTGAAGCTAGATTCAATTAAGAGACTTGCATACCACTTGATAAATGCCGATTGTTCTCCTACCACCTTGTTGTCCCAAATCTTCGCAACATAAGAACCTAGCAAACATTAACAACATAGCGGGGTAAGCAAAACGCTTAGTGAGTTAATGGTAAGTGCGTATCTTAAATTTAAAACATAAACATATGCGTAAACACAACCATAATCTTCCAACCCGAAGGTTGATTTCGTAATTCGAACTCCATCCACTTGCCTCCTAGTCATAGCCAATTTTGATACATAACATATACATTTTTCAATCTTAAAACATCATCCTATGTGTAAATTCAAACTAACACGTTATATGGACATCGCCCAAGCTTACTCTTACTATGGATAGAAATCCAAATCTTCTCTTAACATGGACCTCGTCCAAGCTTACACATAACATGGATATGAATCCAAGCTCATTACATAATATAGACATAGACACAAAGTCTAAGCTTTACATCTTAACATAGACACAAAGTCTAAGCTTTACATCTTAACATAGACACAAAGTCTAAGCATTATACCTTACATAGACACAAAGTCTAAGCTTTACATCTTAACATAGACACAAAGTCTAAGCTTTACACATTAACATAGACGTGAAGTCTAAGCTTTTAACTAGTGAAATTAATCGTCACCCTCTTGCACGGATGCAATCCGGGAGCATTAAGTCACCCTTGTTACCGTATATCGTATTCAAAAACCACCATAAGTACTCCTGCGTAGTTAAACTCAAAGCATAGAATAATTTATAAAAATTGCTAATACATAACTTGTGATCATGGATTCTATGATCACCCTTGACCCGCCCATATTACCCCATATAACTCACCTTGATTAAATGAAGTTCCTTGGTCACTTGAAGCTCCTTTGCCTTGATTAACACCTATACATGAGCTAATCTCATCAATATCATAACTTAACAAAATTACAACTTAAAAGCTCTCAACACTTTTACACCCTTACACATTGACTTAATCTCCTTTTTACTTCAATAATCACATGAACACTTACATGTATAACAATCAACTTATCTTTTCCAATATAAACACATTATCATGCCAACATCATCACTTTAATCACACAATTCTCTAGTTCATCTCTTATAATCATAATTTGCATTTCTTTTAAATATTCCATTAAACATCAAATGTGCATAAACCCATTTCTATTGCTAGCAACCCTAAATCATCAATTATCCAAATTTCATTACTTATAACAATAACAATAATTCACATACAAACTTTCTCCTTCTCAATTTATAACTTAAATCACATAAACATTTCATTGAGGCATTTCATCAAACACTTGATGTGCATGACTAGATTTTAAGCTAAAACATCACCAATTTCACTATATTCATACCATATACTCAAAATGCAAGTTCATTCATGAACTTACTTCCAAAATCATAAACAAATTCATTTTCAATCATACTAGTGTGCACAATTCTATCAAACCTCAACCTTTAAGCACAAAATTCATCACAAACATTCAAAAATAGCAACACTTGAACATAAAACTCATACCTTGTCTTTAAGAGTTCAAGAACCCTAATTTGTGCACTAAGAAGAGAGATTAGAAGGATTAAGACTTGCTAGAGTGCTTGGAATGCCTTAGATTCCACCAATTTAAGCTTGCATGAACTCAATTTCTCCAATTGAAACTTCTCCTTCTTCTCCTTGAAAATGTCGACATATACATACAACCACACTCTCTGCTATTTTTTTAACAACTGATAAAATGAATTATCAGTATTTGATTTTTCTTTTATTAACACAACTTTGCTCAAATTGCATTTTCTACCCTCCCCACCAAAACCATATTAAGGGAGGTCCTCAAATTAACTTTGCATCACTAGTCCTCTTTTCAACTTAACCAACAAACCTTAACTATTGTCTATTTATATACATTAAATCATACCATCCATTTATTTAATAGTTATTTCACATAAGATAACACCAAAACATACTAAATCATTAATAAATTCTCATGAAATATTATCTTAAAATTTTGGGATGTTACACATTCGAGTTGTTGAGTTCATCAAGATTAGTATTAAGTCAATTATATTTGGATATATTATGAAACGGTATGCATGCCATCAACTTTCGATGTAAAGAAAGATTGTCTTTTAAAAACGAATGCAATGTTTGTAAAATGTATCATTTAGAGGTCAAATACCTCGCGATGTAATCATATGTTGTTGTATTCGTCCTTATGGATTAGGACGGGTCGCTTCAACTGTAGCAATAACGTATTCATCATGACTTGCTTCTTGTAAAGGCAAAAAATGTAGAGGAGTCTGGTTCACAATTAATAACTCAAATAAGTCTTTGTTGTCATCAAACTCACCAAAGAAAGTCAAATTGGTATCTCATGATCGCGAAACATCTACCTCAGTTCCTTCCACAAAGTGGAACTGTAACAAACGTATTCCCTCCATGAAGCGGAATAACAAGAAGTACAGAATAGTAAACGTTGTTGGCCCATAAATAGTCGTATGCTCCCGACTACCCCACAATAATATCTCAAAACACGAGAGTATTCGTACTCACCTACTATATAAGTTCAACGGGCTAAGGAGGTTGTCCACTAAACTTTATATCTAAATACTTCAGTGAATAACATGAAAGAAAGGTTTGGTGTAAAACAAAATGAATAATAAACATAAGGACCTTGAGTGAAACTGTCAAAACCTGACCTTAACCATAAGGACGAATACAATAACATATGATTTCATCGCGAGGTATTGACCTCTATATGCGACGTTTTTCAAAAATTGCATTCGTTTTTACAATACAAACCATAACTTTTATTATAAATACAAGGTTTAAACAAGATAATAATGATTATCGTTTAGCGATAATCTTAGACTTACAAACTTTACATGTGATAATAACAATACGACTTCCAACATATTTTACATTACAAATCCTCCGATATGCAGTTTTATTTTTGACACAAATATGCATACTCAAGATCTTGCTTAAATTCAACATGTTGCAACGGAAGCTTTTAGTTATCACCTGAGAATAAACATGCTTAAAACGTCAACATAAAGTTGGTGAGATATAGGTTTAATGCCGGCAGCGTTATGAATATAGACCACAAGATTTCATATATAAACGTTTTAATAAAAATATTCTAAGTTGTTGAGCACTTGATAACCATACTTAACATTTAATCAACGTCGCATATTCCCTTTATTATGAAATCTTACTACGCCGTACCAAGTGTAGTCACCAAAACGAAGTACTGTGCAACCGTTGAATACTGGTCGTCCAGTCCGGTTGGGGTTGTCAGGCCCGATAGATCTATCAACAGGATTCGCGTTTACAATACCGCATGTAAATAGTAGTTACCAAGTTACAGGGAGATATGCCAGTGGTACAACTCAACGTAGAATATATTTTTAAGTACTTGTGTCTATAACGTAAATCATAAAATGCATGTATTCTCATCCCGAAATATTTAGAGTTTAAAAGTGGGACTATATACTCACCTTTTCCTTGAAGGTATTTAACTCGACTTGGTCTCCGATAGATATCACGAACCTAACCATATATATAATATATCAACATATTTTCTTTTCAAGTAATCGTTACATATATATATACTTATAATACTTTTAATATTTTCTTAGTCCGTAGTTAGCAGTCTGTTGTTAATGGTCCACAATTAGTTGCTCAATAAAATAAATAAAGACCCCATCGTATTCGTATTGATCAGAATTAATCTCGACCCATGGTACCATGTTGTCAAATGACGTGTTGCGTACATAAAGTACCGTGTTGTCAGATGACGTGTTGCGTACAATCATGAGGTCTTATGATTAATCTTCTCGTGTTGTTTACGAGTGGTCCTGAAATATATAAAATCAAATCATAAGTAAATATATATTAAATATTATGTTAATTAGCCAAGATATGATTAATCCGATTTTGTCATAATATGATATATTACAGGTTTTGAAGTGTTTCAAAAATCAAATTAGAAGGATCTATTTAGTTTGCGAACAGGTTTGAAATCATTCAAACTATGTTCTTGTTGTTAAAAATTTTATAACACAAAATAAGATAGCTATATAAATATGAATCGAATAAGATTATGAATAAGGTTACTACCTCAAGTTACTTGGATAAAGTTACTGGAAAAGATAGAAAATAATCTTGATCAAACTTTCTTATGATGATTATAGGTTGTTCATGAAGCTAGTTCTTCATGAGTATTTGCTGAGATTGTGAAGAACACTTAGAGTTCCTAAGAGTGTGTTTTTAGTTAGAGAAAGATGGTTGTAAGAATGAAATGAAAAACCAAGTTGATGGTGATACTTATAGGACAGTCTGGTTGTTGAGGGAACAAGGACAAATTATTGTGTTGAATTTTTGAGTAATAATGTATGCTAGCTTACAAATAAGATTCCCTCTTATCTAGGGCAGATCTAAGGCTGATAAGGATATTGATTTGATGTGTATTTACCAATAGTAAATACGTATAGATGATGGGTATGATACGGTAAAAGAAGCTCAAAATCGGGCTTTTATTTTGGGTCCAACCGGGCCAAAAATAAAATTTTAAGACATTTTTAATAAAGCAACCCAGCCAGGGGCTCTGCCCCTTGGACCCCGCCAGGGGTTGCCACCCCTTGGACCCCGCTTATAGGGGGCGCTGCCCCCGAACCCCCGTCATAATCAAGATAAGTTCAAACAAGTGTGCACTCCACACTTCCCCAAACTTGTTCGATATTTATCAAGATTATTTTGGTTACAAATTAATCCCATTACACTTAAATCATATTGGTGACATAAATCACAACACATTATAGATTGTAAGTATATATGTCAAAGAACGTTACATATAGTTATCGTTTTGAAAACTTAAGCTAGTGGTCTCAAAGTATACTTATAACTCATTGTTGTTAGTTCACAATGAAATGGTAAACCATCCTTAAATCATGTTAAATATGTATAGATATGTACATATACATAATCGTATAATCGTGTGTTATATAGTTCGTGATATCATCTGTCAAATTGGACGGTCAAACGTTGTGTAAAACTCTTTTCAAAAATATAAGTCTCAACAGTTTGGATTGCTTATTATGTTGGTAAGGTTTTATTTATGTAAATATTAATCTCATAAGTATAGAACGATCGGAAAATTCCGGGTCGTTACAGAAACATTTACGAAAGTTGAGGACCAATAGTGTGAAATTTTGAAAGTTCAGGGACCAAACTTGTAAATTTTTCAAAGTTGAGGGGCCAAAAATAAAATTTTTAGAAAGTTCAGGGACTAAAACTGAAGATCCTGAAAATTTGTTAAACATTTTGCACTGGTGGTCCCTGGAAGTAACGGCTGTTAAAATATTTAACTGATGAGGACTAACAGCGTTAATGTTGATTGAGTGTGGAAGTGGGTCGGATCCGGGTTGTAAACGGGTCGGATCATGTTTCTGGGTCGCTGGATCATGGTTGCTAGATGTGGGTATGATAAATAGGAAATTAGTTAAAAGGTGTGGGGTCCGCCAAAATTAAAAGAAAAACATGGGACAAAAGAAATCATGTGACATGTGGTCCCATCAGTCAAACTTTACAAAAATTACTCACCATGCCATCCGAATTTTGTTTTTCTTTTCTTTTTCTTGCAGTAACTTCTTCTTCCTCCCAACCCTAATTCGAACTATCCACAACCATAACCAAAAATTCGAATCTCATCAAATCTTCACCAAAATTCACAAAAATTTGCAGGAAGTACCATTAGGACCCGGTAAACATTAACCCATTCTCAGATTTTTCAAACAAACACCCAAAATTACAACATCAATCGATCTCAGATGCAAAAATTTGAAATAAAAAAAATTGATAACTCGATGAATACTATGAAAACGAATATGAGATTTTACATACGCATCCACGAGATGATTTCCAACCTTTCCACATTTTTACTTTTCCTTAATTCGATCTAGATCTTCAAAACCCCAAAAAGTCAACAAAAGTTAACTCCGAGATCAAAAAACGAATTTCAGCAACATACTACAATCTAATCGACACTTGATGATCTCTGGCTCTGATACCAACTTGTAGGTCCGATTATTCACTAATATGGATCTTTAGACCATGAACAAGCATCGATTACAATATAAAAGTTAAACATTATGAACATGAAGAGATAAACACGATGAATCAAACATAAATCAATATAATTTAATATACGTTGAAATTACATGATTAATTTAAACAGAAAAACATGGGTGGCCAGGGGAGATCGAGCATGATCTCCCCTATGCATAGGATCACCAAAAGGCTCTCCCAATTTAGGGTTTAAACTGTTATCTCTTCTCTCTTCACCCTAAAGAACGCATGAAACTGATATTTATAGACAAACTAAACATTAACCCTAATGGGCCTCATTCACACGAATGGGCCGCTAGACATTCTGGCCCAACAGTTACATATGCTCCTGTAACTGATCAGTTTCACGCGTGTACATAAACTAGGTGTACAATGTAATAATAAACATTATTCGCCCAGCGACGGCCATACAAATATGCATCAACAGATGTTGGTCAGATAGAGCGAGTCAATTTTTATAATTTTGTGTTCTAAATATTAAAATAATTTTATATTCTAATATATATAATAAATTGTAAGTAACTAGAGGGGGGGTGAATAGTTACTTAGTGGTTTCTTAAAACTTTTTCGAAATCTTTAACGATCAAAATATAAGTTTTAGGTGTGGAAGCGTTTGTAGTGACCCGAACTTTTCCGAACCTTTCTATGATTATATGATTAATGAAAACTATATTTACATGATTAAATGTTTCCAACATGTTAAGCAATCAAACTTGTTATGACTTGGTTAATTGAAACGGAAATTTTGTAAACGTCTGATTACCCAGTTTGACCAATGATTCACGAACGCTATAAGTTGTATATGACATGATGATACATAAATGAATAAATATATATATTTAACACGATATAATGATCATCAAGTATCTCATTAAAAATAGTAACAATAAGTTATATACTTAAAAAGGAGACTATTGACGTATGAAACTCGAAACGATACATATAACGATTATCGTTATAACCACGTCTTACTAAATATATATGAAGCATATTAATACATTGTTATATTATATATAACATGATAATATGATAATTAAATATATCATTAAGTGTATTAACAATGAACTACATAAGTAAAAACAAGACTACTAACTTAAGGATTTCGAAACGAGACATATATGTAACGATTATCGTTGTAACGACATTTAAATGTATATATCATATTAAGATATATTAATATATCATAATATCATGATAATATAATAATTTAAAATCTCATTTGATATTATAAACTTTGGGTTAACAACATTTAACAAGATCGTTAACCTAAAGGTCTCAAAACAACACTTACATGTAACGACTAACGATGACTTAACGACTCAGTTAAAATGTATATACATGTAGTGTTTTAATATGTATTCATACACTTTTGAAAGACTTCAAGACACTTATCAAAATACTTCTACTTAACAAAAATGCTTACAATTACATCCTCGTTCAGTTTCATCAACAATTCTACTCGTATGCACCCGTATTCGTACTCGTACAATACACAGCTTTTAGATGTATGTACTATTGGTATATACACTCCAATGATCAGCTCTTAGCAGCCCATGTGAGTCACCTAACACATGTGGGAACCATCATTTGGCAACTAGCATGAAATATCTCATAAAATTACAAAAATATGAGTAATCATTCATGACTTATTTACATGAAAACAAAATTACATATCCTTTATATCTAATCCATACACCAATGACCAAAAACACCTACAAACACTTTCATTCTTCAATTTTATTCATCTAATTGATCTCTCTCAAGTTCTAACTTCAAGTTCTAAGTGTTCTTCATAAATTCTACAAGTTCTAGTTACATAAAATCAAGAATACTTTCAAGTTTGCTAGCTCACTTCCAATCTTGTAAGGTGATCATCCAACCTCAAGAAATCTTTTTTTCTTACAGTAGGTTATCATTCTAATACAAGGTAATAATCATATTCAAACTTTGGTTCAATTTCTATAACTATAACAATCTTATTTCAAGTGATGATCTTACTTGAACTTGTTTTCGTGTCATGATTCTGCTTCAAGAACTTCGAGCCATCCAAGGATCCGTTGAAGCTAGATCCATTTTTCTCTTTTCCAGTAGGTTTATCCAAGGAAATTAAGGTAGTAATGATGTTCATAACATCATTCGATTCATAAATAAAAAGCTATCATATTCGAAGTGGTAAACTAGTAATCACTAGAACATAGTTTAGTTAATTCTAAACTTGTTCGCAAATAAAGTTAATTCTTCTAACTACACTTTTAAAATCAACTATACACATGATCTATATCTATATGATATGCTAACTTAATGATTTATTATAATTTGAACGTGAAATATTATTATAATCAGTTTTTCATATAGAATTGTAGTAGTTGAATTGTATATTAGCTACTAAGTATGAACTTAACGGGTAGGAACTACCCGAATTTAAACTTATAAAACACTAATATGAAGAAAAAGCTTTTATAAATGAGTTCATATTATGCTACGAGATACTATTGACTACTCTTAATATTCTGTATGATTAACTTGTTTCATTTGACTATTTTGAAGGAAATAGTACCAACTACTCGACACACCTTGAATATGAGCGAAGAGGAATTTCGTGCCTTTCTTGCTTCAAACATAGCCGCAGTACAGGCTGCGCTACATACCAATAATAACCTTGGATCCAGCAGTACAGGAAATCGTGTAGGATGCACCTACAATGAATTCACTGCCTGCAAACCTTTAGAATTTGATGGATCCGAAGGACCGATCGGATTGAAACAGTGGACCGAGAAGGTCGAATCGGTGTTTGCCATAAGTAAGTGTACTGAAGAGGACAAAGTGAAGTACGCTATGCATACCTTCACAGGTACTGTGTTAACATGGTGGAATACCTATCTAGAGCAAGTGGGACAAGATGATGCTTACGCACTACCGTGGTCAGCATTCAAGCACTTGATGAACGAGAAGTACCGTCCCAGAATCGAGGTCAATAAGCTCAAGACAGAACTTAGAGGGTTACGAACCCAAGGATTTGATATTACCACGTATGAAAGACGATTCACAGAATTGTGCCTATTGTGTCCGGGAGCGTTCGAAGATGAGGAAGAGAAGATCGACGCGTTTGTGAAAGGATTACCGGAAAGAATCCAAGAAGATATAAGTTCACACGAGCCCGCCTCCATACAACAGGCATGTAGAATGGCTCACAAACTAGTGAACCAGATTGAGGAAAGAATTAAAGAACAGGCGGCTGAAGAGGCCAATGTGAAGCAAGTCAAAAGAAAGTGGGAGGAAAACGGTGATAAGAATCACCAATACAACAACAACAGCAATTACAACAATAATCGCAACAACTATCCCAACAATCGCAACATCAATCGCAACTACAACAAACGTCCCAACAACAACAACAACAACAGCAACTACAACAGTCATCCCAACAACAATAACAACCGCAACAACAACAATAATCAGAAGCAGCTATGCCAAAGGTGTGAAAAGTATCACTCGGAGTTCTGCACCAAATTTTGCAACAAGTGTAAAAGAAATGGTCATAGCGCGGCGAAGTGTGAGGTCTACGGACCAGGGGTTAACAGAACGAAAGGAACAAATGGTGTCGGAATGAGTAATGGCAGAGCAAGTAGTGTCGGAGCAAGTTATGCCAATGTAGTTTGTTATAAATGTGGAAAACCGGGCCACATTATTAGAAATTGCCTTAACCAGGAAAACACGAATGGACAAGGCCGCGGAAGAGTTTTCAATATTAATGCAGCAGAGGCACAGGAAGACCCGGAGCTTGTTACGGGTACGTTTCTTATTGACAATAAATCTGCTTACGTTTTATTTGATTCGGGTGCGGATAGAAGCTATATGAGTAGAGATTTTTGTGCTAAATTAAGTTGTCCATTGACGCCGTTGGATAGTAAATTTTTACTCGAATTAGCAAACGGTAAATTAATTTCACCAGATTACATATGCCGGAATCGAGAAATTAAACTGGGTAGCGAAATATTTAAGATTGATTTGATATCAGTAGAGTTAGGGAGTTTTGATGTAATAGGTGGCATGGACTGGCTGAAGAAGGTGAAAGCAGAGATCGTATGTTATAAAAATGAAATTCGCATTGTACGAGAAGAAGGAGAACCCTTAATGGTGTACGGAGAAAAGGGCAACACGAAGCTACATCTTATTAGTAATTTGAAGGCACAAAAACTAATAAGAAAAGGTTGCTATGCTGTTCTAGCACATGTCGAGAAAGTACAAACTGAAGAAAAGAGCATCAATGATGTTTTTGTCGTAAAAGAATTTCCCGATGTATTTCCGAAAGAATTACCGGGACTACCTCCACATCGATCTGTTGAATTTCAAATAGATCTTGTACCAGGAGCTGCACCAATAGCTCGTGCTCCTTACAGACTCGCACCCAGCGAGATGAAAGAACTGCAAAGCCAACTGCAAGAACTATTAGAACGTAATTTCATTCGACCAAGCACATCACCATGGGGAGCTCCTGTTTTGTTTGTCAAGAAGAAAGATGGTACATTTAGGTTGTGTATTGACTACAGAGAGTTGAACAAACTTACCATCAAAAACCGTTATCCACTGCCGAGAATTGATGACTTATTTGATCAACTACAAGGCTCGTCGGTTTATTCGAAGATCGATTTACGTTCTGGATATCATCAAATGCGAGTAAAGGAGGATGATATTCCAAAAACTACTTGTAGGACGCGTTATGGTCATTACGAGTTTATGGTTATGCCGTTTGGATTGACTAACGCACCAGCTATGTTCATGGACCTTATGAACCGAGTGTGTGGTCCATATCTTGACAAGTTTGTCATTGTTTTCATCGATGACATACTTATTTACTCAAAGAATGTTTTCATCGATGACATTTGAGAAAAACTGTACGCTAAGTTTTCAAAGTGTGCATTTTGGTTGGAAGAAGTTCAATTCCTCGGTCACATAGTGAACAAAGAAGGTATCCAGGTGGACCCGGCAAAGATCGAAACCGTTGAAAAGTGGGAAACCCCAAAAACTCCGAAGCATATACGTCAATTTTTAGGATTGGCTGGTTACTACAGAAGATTCATCCAAGATTTCTCCAAAATAGCAAAACCCTTGACTGCATTAACGTATAAAGGGAAGAAATTTGAATGGAAAGATGAACAAGAGACGGTGTTTCAGTTATTGAAGAAAAAGCTAACTACGGCACCTATATTGTCATTGCCTGAAGGGAATGATGATTTTGTGATATATTGTGACGCCTCAAAGCAAGGTCTCGGTTGTGTATTAATGCAACGAACGAAGGTAATTGCTTATGCGTCTAGACAATTGAAGATTCACGAGCAAAATTATACGACGCATGATTTGGAATTAGGCGCGGTTGTTTTTGCATTAAAGACTTGGAGGCACTACTTATATGGGGTCAAAAGTATTATATATACCGACCACAAAAGTCTTCAACACATATTTAATCAGAAACAACTGAACATGAGGCAGTGTAGGTGGATTGAATTGTTGAATGATTACTACTTTGAGATTCGTTACCACCTGGGGAAGGCAAATGTGGTAGCCGACGCCTTGAGTAGAAAGGACAGAGAACCCATTCGAGTAAAATCTATGAATATAATGATTCACAATAACCTTACTACTCAAATAAAGGAGGCGCAACAAGGAGTTTTAAAAGAGGGAAATTTAAAGAATGAAATACCCAAAGGATCGGAGAAGCATCTTAATATTCGGGAAGATGGAACCCGGTATAGGGCTGAAAGGATTTGGGTACCAAAATTTGGAGATATGAGAGAAATGGTACTTAGAGAAGCTCATAAAACCAGATACTCAATACATCCTGGAACGGGGAAGATGAACAAGGATCTCAAGAAACATTTTTGGTGGCCATGTATGAAAGCCGATGTTGCGAAATACGTAGGGGAATGTTTGACGTGTTCTAAGGTCAAAGCGGAGCATCAGAAACCATCAGGTCTACTTCAACAACCCGAAATCCCGGAATGGAAATGGGAAAACATTACCATAGATTTCATCACTAAATTGCCAAGGACTGCAAGTGGTTTTGATACTATTTGGGTAATAGTTGATCGTCTCACCAAATCAGCACACTTCCTGCCAATAAGAGAAGATGACAAGATGGAGAAGTTAGCACGACTGTATTTGAAGGAAGTCGTCTCCAGACATGGAATACCAATCTCTATTATCTCTGATAGGGATGGCAGATTTATTTCAAGATTCTGGCAGACATTACAGCAAGCATTAGGAACTCGTCTAGACATGAGTACTGCCTATCATCCACAAACTGATGGGCAGAGTGAAAGGACGATACAAACGCTTGAAGACATGCTACGAGCATGTGTTATTGATTTCGGAAACAGTTGGGATCGACATCTACCGTTAGCAGAATTTTCCTACAACAATAGCTACCATTCAAGCATTGAGATGGCTCCATTTGAAGCACTTTATGGTAGAAAGTGCAGGTCTCCGATTTGTTGGAGTGAAGTGGGGGATAGACAGATTACGGGTCCGAAGATAATACAAGAAACTACTGAGAAGATCATCCAAATTCAACAACGGTTGAATACCGCCCAAAGTCGACAAAAGAGCTACGCTGACATTAAAAGAAAAGATATAGAATTTGAAATTGGAGAGATGGTCATGCTTAAGGTTGCACCTTGGAAAGGTGTTGTTCGATTTGGTAAACGAGGGAAATTAAATCCAAGGTATATTGGACCATTCAAGATTATTGATCTTGTCGGACCAGTAGCTTACCGACTTGAGTTACCTCAACAACTCGCGGCTGTACATAACACTTTCTACGTCTTGAATTTGAAGAAATATTTTGCTAAAGAAGATCTCACTATTCCGTTTGACGAAATCCAAATCAATGAAAAACTTCAATTCATTGAAGAACCCATTGAAATAATGGATCGTGAGGTTAAGAGACTTAAATAAAACAAGATACCGATTGTTAAGGTTCGATGGAATGCTCATAGAGGACCCGAGTTCACCTGGGAACGAGAAGATCAGATGAAGAAGAAGTACCCGCACTTATTTCCAGAAGATGAGCCAACACCTCCAATCGCTTAAAATTTCGGGATGAAATTTATTTAACGGGTAGGTACTGTAGTGACCCGAACTTTTCCGAACCTTTCTATGATTATATGTTTAATGAAAACTATATTTACATGATTAAATGTTTCCAACATGTTAAGCAATCAAACTTGTTAAGACTTGGTTAATTGAAACGGAAATTTTGTAAACGTCTGATTACCCAGTTTGACCAATGATTCACGAACGCTATAAGTTGTATATGACATGATGATACATAAATGAATAAATATATATGTTTAACATGATATAATGATCATCAAGTATCTCATTAAAAATAGTAACAATAAGTTATATACTTAAAAAGGAGACTATTGACGTATGAAACTCGAAGCGATACATATAACGATTATCATTATAACCACGTCTTACTAAATATATATGAAGCATATTAATACATTGTTATATTATATATAACATGATAATATGATAATTAAATATATCATTAAGTGTATTAACAATGAACTACATAAGTAAAAACAAGACTACTAACTTAAGGATTTCGAAACGAGACATATATGTAACGATTATCGTTGTAACGACATTTAAATGTATATATCATATTAAGATATATTAATATATCATAATATCATGATAATATAATAATTTAAAATCTCATTTGATATTATAAACTTTGGGTTAACAACATTTAACAAGATCGTTAACCTAAAGGTCTCAAAACAACACTTACATGTAACGACTAACGATGACTTAACGACTCAGTTAAAATGTATATACATGTAGTGTTTTAATATGTATTCATACACTTTTGAAAGACTTCAATACACTTATCAAAATACTTCTACTTAACAAAAATGCTTACAATTACATCCTCGTTCAGTTTCATCAACAATTCTACTCGTATGCACCCGTATTCGTACTCGTATAATACACAGCTTTTAGATGTATGTACTATTGGTATATAGACTCCAATGATCAGCTCTTAGCAGCCCATGTGAGTCACCTAACACATGTGGGAACCATCATTTGGCAACTAGCATGAAATATCTCATAAAATTACAAAAATATGAGTAATCATTCATGACTTATTTACATGAAAACAAAATTACATATCCTTTATATCTAATCCATACACCAACGACCAAAAACAACTACAAACACTTTTATTCTTCAATTTTATTCATCTAATTGATCTCTCTTAAGTTCTAACTTCAAGTTCTAAGTGTTCTTCATAAATTCTACAAGTTCTAGTTACATAAAATCAAGAATACTTTCAAGTTTGCTAGCTCACTTCCAATCTTGTAAGGTGATCATCCAACCTCAAGAAATCTTTTTTTCTTACAGTAGGTTATCATTCTAATACAAGGTAATAATCATATTCAAACTTTGGTTCAATTTCTATAACTATAACAATCTTATTTCAAGTGATGATCTTACTTGAACTTGTTTTCGTGTCATGATTCTGCTTCAAGAACTTCGAGCCATCCAAGGATCCGTTGAAGCTAGATCCATTTTTCTCTTTTCTAGTAGGTTTATCCAAGGAAATTAAGGTAGTAATGATGTTCATAACATCATTCGATTCATATATAAAAAGCTATCATATTCGAAGTGGTAAACTAGTAATCACTAGAACATAGTTTAGTTAATTCTAAACTTGTTCGCAAATAAAGTTAATTCTTCTAACTACACTTTTAAAATCAACTATACACATGATATATATCTATATGATATGCTAACTTAATGATTTAAAACCCGGAAACACGATAAACACCATAAAATCGGATTTAAGCCGTCGTAGTTACAACCGGGGGCTGTTTTGGTTTGGATAATTAAAAACTATGAAAAACTTTGATTTAAAAGCTATACTTCTGGGAAAATGATTTTTCTTATGAACATGAAACCATATCCAAAAATCATGATTAAACTCAAAGTGAAAGTATGTTTTTCAAAACAGTCATCAAGATGTCGTTCTTTCGACGGAAATGACTACCTCTTTCAAAAATGACTTGTAACTTGTATTTCTGACTATAAAACTATACCTTTTCTGTTTAGTTTCATAAATTCAAGTTCAATACGAAACTGTGGCCACTTAAATCACTCAAAACGGATTAGAAATGAAGAAAAGGCGAGCAAAACAAAATTGGTAAAAACTACCCATTTTAGCTACGTGAAAATTGGTAACAAATCTATTGCAACCATAACTTAATCAACTTGTATTGTATATTATGGAATCTTGAGATACCATAGACACGTATACAATGTTTTCGACCTATCATGTCGACACATCTATATATATTTCGGAACAACCATAGACACTCTATATGTGAATGTTGGAGTTAACTATACAGGGTTGAGGTTGATTCCAAAATATATATAGTTTGAGTTGTGATCAATACTGAGATATGTATACACTGGGTCGTGGATTGATTCAAGATAATATATATCGATTTATTTCTGTACATCTAACTGTGGACAACTAGTTGTAGGTTACTAACGAGGACAGCTGACTTAATAAACTTAAAACATCAAAATGTATTAAAAGTGTTGTAAATATATTTTGAACATACTTTGATATATATGTACATATTTGTTATAGGTTCGTGAATCGACCAGTGGCCAAGTCTTACTTCCCGACGAAGTAAAAAATCTGTGAAAGTGAGTTATAGTCCCACTTTTAAAATCTAATATTTTTGGGATGAGAATACATGCAGGTTTTATAAATGATTTACAAAATAGACACAAGTACGTGAAACTATATTCTATGGTTGAATTATCGAAATCGAATATGCCCCTTTTTATTAAGTCTGGTAATCTAAGAATTAGGGAACAGACACCCTAATTGACGCGAATCCTAAAGATAGATCTATTGGGCCTAACAAACCCCATCCAAAGTACCGGATGCTTTAGTACTTCGAAATTTATATCATATCCGAAGGGTGTCCCGGAATGATGGAGATATTCTTAAATATGTATCTTGTTAATGTCGGTTACCAGGTGTTCACCATATGAATGATTTTTATCTCTATGTATGGGATGTGTATTAAAATGTGAAATCTTGTGGTCTATTATTATGATTTGATAATATATAGGTTAAACCTATAACTCACCAACATTTTTGTTGACGTTTTAAGCATGTTTATTCTCAGGTGATTATTAAGAGCTTCCGCTGTCGCATACTTAAATAAGGACGAGATTTGGATTCCATGCTTGTATGATATTGTGTAAAAACTGCATTCAAGAATCTTATTTCGTTGTAACATATTTGTATTGTAAACCATTATGTAATGGTCGCGTGTAAACAGGATATTTTAGATTATCATTATTTGATAATCTACGTAAAGCTTTTTAAACCTTTATTGATGAAATAAAGGTTATGGTTTGTTTTAAAATGAATGCAGTCTTTGAAAAATGTCTCATATAGAGGTCAAAACCTCGCAACGAAATCAATTAATATGGAACGTTTTTAATCAATAAGAACGGGACATTTCAGCGTTTATGTTTGTTAATGCAAGTATGTAAAGTATGTAAGTGCACAAACACAAGGATTTATAGTGGTTCGTGTGGATGTTAACTAATCCACCTTAATCCACACCCCAATTCTACTAATTGAGACTTTTCTTCACTATGATACCCCAAACCCGGTGGAGTGTCCGGATACAACACTAGCTCCTCGATAAGCCGCTACTTATGAACCCTTACGTCCCTTTGAAGAATTCACAAACACCAAATGCTCTTACCACAAGATCCTAATGCTCTAATCCTAGTGAAATCACAAATCTTCTATACTTTCTAGGTAACACCTTTAACCTTTCTATCCCTTCGAAAGATCTTAACTTAGATCAACTTGTCTTCACCTTTGACAAGCATTAATCCCCAATGGAATTAATCAACTTCCTAGTTCCCATTAAGGAAGATTGATCACTAAGTTACCTAATGTTACTATTACAAGATACAAGATTCACCCACTCATAGTTCTTCAATAGGTTACACCAACTTAATTCCTAATGAAATTGATTAAGTTCCTAGATCCTTTAAGGAACTTGAATCATAAAGCAAGATGGTGTTTCCTATCACAAGAACCATTTAACTTCCTTGACCCCTTAAGGAAGTATCTTACAATGTAAACTTAAAGATACAATGATAAGCATGAAGTTTATAATCTAATTCTACTTAGTGTAAGTAGAATCTCTATTTCCCTCTTATAATCTCTCCATGGATATTTTCTTGAGGCTTGGGAGATCAGTAGGTATGTATTTGAAAGTGTTTTTGGAAAGAGGTAGTCTTCAAGTTTGGCAAATGTTGGTATATATAGGAAGAGAAAAATGCTGACAGAACCTGCGTGGCTCTCTGCACGGTAGACCGTGGATCGACCGGGCTCCCTACTGTACTGAAAATGAATCCGTTATAGACCGTTGTAATCTTCATTTTTTGACCATTTTCCTTTGTTTGATGTCTGCAAAAAGATGCCAAAACATCTTGATACCCTTGACCATCATCTCTTGCTTTGGATGCATTCAATGAAGTTGACATAAGCTTGCAAATGAGAAAAGTTCCATTGTCCTTCTCTTGTGTCATTGATTTCCTATTATGACAAATGCTGAAACCTTGTCCCTTGACAACACACAAAGCTCCAAAGCTTTGTCAATACTTGAATAGAAGTATCATCTCCCATTGGTTGTTTGCTACAAGTGAATCTTGACTTGTTTAATTATAATGAAGAATCCCTAGGCTAGTTGCTTTAATCATCTCTTGGCAAGCCATAAACTTCCAAACAAGCTTAACTAGCACATTAATCCCTTGTCTTCTTCTTGATGGAAGTATCTTGCTAGTTGGAACCTTGTTACATCCTTAGTTGACTAGTTTGAATCTACTTGAACACTTTATGACTAGCCTTGATTTAATTAAGCATACATACTTACATAATATACATACAAGTGATACTTAAGAGAAATAGGAGAGCATCTCTTTAATTGGGACTTTAATGACCATCATTAGTATGTTTAAAAAATGTTTAAGTAATATTGTGTAACAAGATGTAAAAAGATATAATACTTATGTGTTAGCACTAATTTGGCTCAAAACGTCATTAAGACATTATTAAGTGAGATTAGTCGAAATTAGCGCTTTATGATAAAAACTCTTTTGGATATGAAAAGGGCATCAATTCTCAGTATGTTAAAAAATGTTTCATAAATTATGGATTCCCGGAAGTGGTAGATCTTTGTTTGATTGAAAAGTTTAACAGCAAAAATTGCGGCTTCAATCACGGTCAGCCGTATGGTCGACCATGAAGCCAGTTTTCAAAACGATTTGAATTTTGGTTCGAAACTGGGCAAAAGGCATCAACGGTCAGGCCTACGGTCGACCGTGGTGCAGCCGTGCGTTTTTCAAATATTTTTTTTTCTAATGATTTGTGGTCTCTTGCTAGAGATCATGTAGGCTTGTGAACTTGTATTGTATACACATTGATAATCACTTGCCATTTAGTGTTATCATAAAAAAAGATGGTTAATATTTGAATATTATCATTGGATTACTAACCAACATTAATAAATAAAGTTATATAAATTTCATGAAAACTAATTATATTTATATTTATACAGACCACATTTTATAACCTCTTAAAATTGACCAAATCATTTTTATCCATTTTAAGACTTATTTTTAAATAAATAAAAATCATTGATAAATATTTTCTTTCATTTCATTCTCCAGTTCTCTTCCCTCAAAAAAAAAAAAACCCTAAAATAGCAGAGAAGATAGAAATAGAAAAGAGAAGAATAAAATACACAAGAAAAAAGTAAATCAACATAACAATAAAAAAAAATAAAACAATGTGTCACACGCTGGACGAAACCCCAACGACGCAACTCTCTGAAAATGAGGCAACTTAGTGGATAACGTCGTCGCCAAGTGAAACGAGCTCAGTGACGGGCTTCCACTTCCAATGCTTTAAAGGCCATTCAATTATAATGAAATTTTAAAATTTGATTGATCGATAAAAAGTAACACGACTAACCATCGACCAGAACATGTTGACCTTGAAATTTAAATATGAGAGTTACTTGATTTCACTGAGCTCATCGCCCAAGTTAATATGTTACATGTTCTATATGTTTTTATAGAATGCTTGCTTTCTACTCGATCAAGCCGCTTAAGTAAGTTTTAGGTCGTTGCACCTAGGGGTGGTCAGTATTTGGTTCGAAACCGTGGAACCCGAAAACCAAACCGAAACCAAACCGGGAAAAAACCAAACCGAATTTGAAAAACGGTTTTTGGATCGAGTCAAACCGAAACCGAATTTGAATTCGGTTTTCGGTTCGATTTTCGGTTTTGAAAATTCTGAATTCGGTTTAACCGAAAACCGAATTCAAAACCGAGTTCAAAATTTTTATATATTTAATTTGTATATTTATGTTTTAATTCCATTATAATTTGCGATCCAATCAATAAAATATGTTCTCACCCATATGACGTTTTGGTAGCTCACATTATAATTATGTTACTCAAATTATTATGTTCTTCTTCTTAATAACAGAAGCAGTAAACGTCATAATTAAGCTGTAAATATTAATAAATCATTGAATTCTTGATAATTTAATAGTACGCCATTGTTTTAGGATATAAATAACTAAAAAATCATTAACGCCACAATTAAACTACCATCGTTCTTAGTTTTTTCATAATATTCGGTTTTAACCGAAAACCGAACCGAATCCGAATTTGAATTCGGTTTTCGGTTCGGTTCGGTTTTAACTTTGAATTCGGTTTTCGGTTCTGTTTTCGGTTTTGCCCAAAAAAATTTCAAAACCGAATACACCGAACCGAATAAACCGAGCAAACCGAAAAACGAACCGATGAACACCCCTAGTTGCACCCCTACACCTCTTGGAAAAGCAGGCTGTGGGAAGCTCCTCCCGTGACAATAGTGTGGGGCGTCGCAGGTTGTTGCTCCGCGGCCAACTCGGAGGGGTTGATGTTAGGCGCAAAGCTTTTTGATCGTTAAGTTATAGCAACACTCGACAACATTCAACTGCTCCAGAGGTTCCATCGTCTAACTATGAAGTAACTATGTCGTGATTTGATTTTTAACTTTTAATTATAGTTTTAGCCCTAAATTTTTTTTAAACAAATCGAAAGTTGTGATGTGGTCCAGCGGTTGGTGGCCTGCCTCCTTTAGGGGAGGTCAGGAGTTTGACCCCCATTGGCTACATATTTTTTTTTTTTTTTGAAAAGCAGAAATTTTTATTACTCGAAACCTCAAATTTACAACATATAGAGTTTCTCGAAGCTAAAGGATACCGAGCTAGAACCCTATATCTAAAACGTTATCACAAATTACAAATTCTATTTACAATTATAAATGTAACAAAGAGTTTGGGTTATGAAACCAAACATGCCACTCAATCTTCCTCGCTTTGAACCGCTTCGCGACCCAATCATAGCTTTTGACTTGAATCTCACTAAGTGCATTCGGAGGGGTCCATGACTTCTTCTTGAAAGACATTTGATTCCTATTCCTCCAAATTAGGTAACAAGAGACCCACTCCACCGCTTGCCATAATATGCTACCCAAATCGGAACACGACGTAGGACAAAAACCACGCAAAAGATTATCGAAGGAAAGATTAGCCGAATCAAATCCCCACCACTCTCGAACCTTTTCCCATATAATTCGAACATGTTCGCACGATAGAAGAGCATGATTAACCGATTCAATCTCATTTCCACAAAGAGGACAAAGAGTAGAATGCACATCTACTCCCCGCTTATCTAGCTCGGACAATACGGGGAGCCTTTCCTTTTTTGCCCTCCAAATAAAAACCTCCACCTTTTTTGAAACATAATTATTCTTCATTGTAGCCGGAGTTGCGCCATTAGAACCATATTTTCTCAACATAATAAGCTTTGTTAATTTTTCCGTTGAGAACAAACCATTTCCACTTAATTTCCAAGAAAAAGAGTCTTCTTCCTTCGGATTTATTTTAATCGTTGACATCAGGCCCATGAGCTCATCGAATTCGTCCTTCGTACGACCTGTGATGCTTCGTGACCATTCCCAGCAGGAGACTGTCGAGTCTGACCCGAGATCACACAGCAGCCTATTAGAAACGAGAGCTAGGGGGTTTGATTCGAGCCTCACTAACCTTTTGAAAATCTCCTTGAGCGGTTTATCTTTTTGCCAAGCGTCTTCCCAAAATCTTGTCTTGCACCCATTACCAATCTTTCTTTCAAATGAGCTTGTAAATTCAACGCCCATGTCATTTATCTCGAGTCCTGCTTTGACAATATTACTCCACAAAGAATTATTAGAAATAAAATTCCCACCCGAAAAAAGTAGCCCCGAATCCCCATAAATGCTTTTTATAACCTTAACCCACAAGGAAGTGGTTTCGGATAAGAACCTCCACCACCACTTGCTGATTAAGGCTAAATTCTTACAATTTAAGGAACCCAAATTAAGTCCGCCATCCGCATAAGGGCGAATGACATCATCCCATTTTACCCAAGAAATTTTGGTGTTCTCTCCCGACCCACCCCAAAAAAATTTTCTTCTTACACACTCGAGTTTTTGAGCACGGAGGGCGGGGCACGGAAGAGCGAGAAAAAAATACAATGGTAAGCTATTTAAAACCGCTTTCACAAGAGTTAAACGTCCACCAAACGAAATCGTACGCGCTTTCCAATCCGACAACCTTTTTTCAAATTTTTCAATCTCCGGCTTCCAATTTACAAGTTTTTTCATATTTGCACCAATGGGTAGACCGAGATATGTCATTGGGGAAAGATCCCGTTTTACATCCAAACAAACTAGCCATTAGCTCCACTTTATTTTTATCAACGCCCACCCCAAACAAATTGCTTTTACCATAGTTGACTTTTAATCCGGAACTTAATTCATAGCATTTTAGGAGCTTCATAAGATTCTCAATGTTTTCAAAACTCCATTTCCCGAAGAAGATGGTGTCATCCGCATATTGTAAATGGGATATACGTACCTTATCTTGACCAATCTCAATGCCTTCAAAAAGGTTTTTTGATACCGCCGACTAAGCCAACCAATTAAGGCCTTCGGCCGCGATAATGAAAAGAAAAGGCGAGAGAGGATCGCCTTCTCTAACACCTTTCCCTAGTTTAAACTCCTTAGTGGGGGAGCCATTAACTAAAACCGAAATTGATGCCGAACTAAGACATGATTCAATCCACTTTCTCCATTTATCACCAAACCCCATTAACACCATCATCTCGTCTAAGAATTCCCAATTAATGCTATTGAAAGCCTTCTCGAAGTCAACTTTGAACACCATGCTTTTTAAATGCTTGCTCTTAAGAAACTCAATAGATTCATTTGCCACCAAGACGCCATCGATGATGTTCCTCCCTTTAATGAACGCACTTTGTTTGAACCCGATTAAATTTGGAACCACCTTCTTAATTCGATTAGAAAGGATTTTCGCGATAATTTTGTAGAAACTACCAATAAGACTAATCGGCCGATATTCATTCAAACTCACCGGGTTAGAAATCTTCGGAACAAGAGTAATGAAAGAAGAATTACAACCCGGAGATATACTACCCGTTTGCCAAAAGAACCGGATAGCCTCTACCAAATCCTCTCTAATAACGGACCAAAACTTTTTGAAAAACCTCATGTTAAAACCATCGGGACCCGGGGCTTTATTGCTTGCACAATTCTTTAAAGCCTCCCAAATCTCTTCTTCATCAAATTCTAACTCGAGTTTATTTGCCTCTTCTTGTGATAACCTGAAGCATTCGGCAAAGACCTCAGTTTCATGAATGCTCGGCCCAAATTCAGCAATAATAGGCGGCCCACCATCATGAACAGCCTAAGAAAACTCATCACATTTCTGGACATAGGGCCCGTCTCCTGGTCAGACCCCCCAGGCCCAACAGGCCCAGTCACTTGTTCTGCGTTTCTGTTAACTCTAACTCGTGAGCCGGAAGTAACAGCAAAAAAGGATCGAAGGTTTGGCCTGACCTCTACATTTGTAGAGTAAATTTTTTGAAAATGACAAAACACCGCTTCTTTAACAACCGTTGGATCTTCACACCAAGTGCCATTAATGTTAACTCCCCGAAGATTACATTTGCTATTTTTCCTTCGAATTGAATCATGGAAAAACTTTGAATTTTCATCCCCTTCCAACTCCCATTTTAGTCTCGCCTTTTGTTTTAACATATTTGATTTAATATTTTCATTCTCAACCCAAAGACGTCTACATTCCAACCATCTCGTCCGCTCTTGTTCTGAAAGATTAGTCGTTTCAGCTTTCAACTCCCATTCCATGGCCTCCCTTTTATAAGATTGAATCTCATCATCAATGGTTCCATACTTATTTGAGCTCCATTCTTTTAGAGCCCATTTGACATTTTTTAACCGATCTCTAAACATACAATCCTTCCTCGAACCCCTAATTGATTGACCCCAAGCATCCATCACAATTTTATCCACTTCCACATCATTGAACCATTCATCAAAGACTTTAAATGGTTTTGGCCCATAATCTACACACTTATCTCTTAAAACCAAAGGACAATGGTCCGAAAGATGCCTATCAAGAGCAATTACCGAAAGATCATCCCATAATTTAAGAAAGCTATTATTTACAAGGAACCTATCAAGCCTACTAAACTTCAAGCCATCATCACTAATCCTCGTGAATTTCCTCCCATTAATATCAATTCAATCAAACCATTCCTTATAATAAATTCATTGAATCTATCCGCCCGATTTTGAATGAATTGAGAATTTAGTCTATCCTCCGAAACCCTCACCTCATTGAAATCACCAACAAGTAGCCACGATGTATCAACACTTTGGATTAATCTTTCAAGGGAATCCCACAAGACCTTTTTACCCCTATCATTATGTGGACCATACACGTTAACAATAATTGATTCGAGTCCCGATGTTATCCATTTACCTCTTATTGCCAAAAAGTTATCACACCCGGTACACTCAATAATATCAAAAGCATATATTTAAAACACAATTTCATCCCTGCCATGAAGTATCCACCCATGGCACCTTTCCCATATCGTTTGGGGGGGGGGGGGTAAAGGGGAGGAGGTTTTACTTGGTCGTGCCCTTAGATCGGTTTCAAGGTTTCCTCCCGGAAAGCGATGGGCGGCATAGTCAAAACGGGAGATGATCGCAACGGGTGGTTTAGTCCCGCTCGGGTGATCCCTTTCGCTGAAAAAAAAAAAAAATTAAAACAAATGTTATTCTTCATTTAAGTCCACTAAACAACAACTCTTAATACTAATAATATATAATAAGAATTGAAGTCGTTAAGTCCTTAAAGCGTATTAGCCCCAACTATGAAATGCTAATGGATTTAGACGAATTTTTTCCAAGGATTCAACCTCAATTGAAGAACTTTATATTATGAACATCAATGAATTGCATTTGTAAAAAGTGAGAGTAAATTTTGATGATTTTTGGTGGTGAAAATGGTTGATTATGGACATATTTGTGGTTACATGCTATATTTTTTTTTTTTTTTTTTTCTAATACGAAAACATTCATAGAAACAAGCCGTTTTCAAAAAGAAAACATCAACAACAAAAGAGGATTACAAAAGACACCAAAGAGCCAACAAATCATTGCTTCAATGGCATCCCTTTCACCTTGTGTGTTGGGGCTGGGGGTTAGGTCATGGGTTCGAGCCTCGCTCTGTCCATTCTATTTATTAATCTGCCTGAAATATGGATATCCAGATTGACCCCAGGGGGTTTTCTCCTGGATCCATTCAGGATTCAAACCCGATCCACCTGCCCCTTGGGATGTTTAAGGATCAAGTTCCTGTAATGCGATTCGGGTTTCCTCCCGAACGCGCGTGTGTGTGTGCAAATGATGAGTGTCGTTGAAATAAATGATACACTAATGAAAAGCTTGCCGTTAAAAAAAACACCCAAAGAGACTCGCACCTAGAAACTACAAATCGCAACTATCTATAACCGAGCCTTTTTTAAAATCGAACAACACAAAACTCAACCAACAAAGCAAAAGGAAATAAATGATGAACACAAATTATAAACGAAATCGGAACATGAGCATAACAAAACGTTGATCAAAAAAGAAAGAACTGCCATTAATCAAACGTTCGGGTCCGCTTTCTTCATTTTTCCGTTGACAATGTCACGTTTAATTTTTTTACCCCTCGATTGTCAATCCCAAAGGTTAGTACATTAGATGAACTATCTCCAACCAACGTAGCCGTTGAATTATTAAGCGAACTACGGTCCACGAAACCTTGAAAAAACCCTTCTTCATTCGAAACAGGATCTACGACATTCGAACATCCAACTTGTTCATCGACCATGGAATCTTCAAACAATATTTGAATCGCCTCTCCGATATCAATATCTTCAACATTATTGCGTAACTTAAACGGACGTGCTTTAGCCTTTGCTTGTTGATCTTCCTATTTGTAATCTCTAACAAGTGTTAATTGAAGTATCAAATATGACTCGTTTAACAATATTCGGATCTGATAAATCCGACACCGACACATTGCATTTAGAAAACTTTGAATCCAACAAATCAACATCTACCGAGTCATGTATATGCTTCAGATTAATAAATATAATGAAAACAGAAACAGAATCAACATTAACCAAATCGGAGGATATCTTAGAAACCGAGATAACCTTACCAAAAATGGCAGTGGTAATCGAAGCATTTTCCTTTGAAACATAAGTAGCCGTTAGACCCGATATTTCCAACCAAGCAAATCAGTGAAACTTTTTGGTCGACTTCGCGAAAGGTGAAATCAAACAGAACTCCGTTGATTAAGAGTTGATAATATTACAATAACTTTCTTCATCTCTGCATATACAAATAAAACCAAAGTGCCCGAATTTACAAATATGCGAGACCTGGGCATTACATTCGATCAAGAAACTAGAAACCTTGCTCGCCTCGATCGAAACCAAATCGACCAACAAAAACTGCCAACTGAAGTTGATTCAAAATCAAACCATTTAGGACAGCTCTGCTCCTGAGATTAGTACTCAGAGAAAGTTTCGATCGGTTAACAAAACCTCAACCCGATCTACTAGATTTGGTTCCACTTTTAAACCTTGGCCATCCAACAAAGATTGAGCGACCGAACACCAAAGAACCATTGAGATCTTCCACATCTTTTTTTGTGCTTGAGTCAAGAACAAAAGAGACGAAAGAATAGCGCCTAGAATGCCACCATTTTATGTCTAAGAGAGCTCCAATTTTTCCAAAAGTTGATTCCACCATGTTACGAGTGACCGTCGGAGCAATTCTTCTAATAAACACAGTGTTGTTACCACAGGCCAAAGGCTCGTCATCAAACTTTGGATCACCATAGAGGGTAAAACGAACCTACGGTAGTCCAATGCTGGACCTAGCAAATCCAGGAGGTAAAAAATCCTCCGAAAGGGCAGGAGACGTAGTAGGGTTGATAGGGTTGATAAAATTACCAAAAGTGAGAAGAAGATGGGGTGGTGCATGAATATGAAAGGGTGAAATAGTGATGGTAATTGGTGGTGTAATGGTGGTAGAATTTGAAAAATGGGGTGTAAGACCGTTGGGGGAAAATGTTGGAGGTTTTAAAATTTTCGTGTAGGGTAAAATAATAGATGACCGGATAAATCACTGAATCATAGTATCACTTTCTGCAAGTAATTATTCGACCCTAATTGCTAGGATTACACAAATATCACTTTGGGATAAGATAGAGATGATGTTCTTTTTTTCCGCATAAACAAGAACCCTTTGCAGAAGAGTATTTAGGATTTTTTATTGTGTGTATTCTCATGAATAGTCATCTATGTATTTATAGGCAACCGTAATTATGGAAGAAGATATATTCGAATCAATTGGCAGACTAACGCACCATAAATACCTCCCATAATATTCTTGTTGGTTATGATAATAATATTTTCCATAAATAAGAATAATCCTTTTCCATAAGATAATAATCATTTCCCTAAATAAGAATTATTCTTTCCATATCTACTAAAACTTGGACATCAAGCTAAAACTAACTTGGATAGCAAGCTAAAACTCAACTTCGACACCAAGCTAAAACTAACTTGGACGGCAAGCTAAAACTGAAAATCGAGTAGACCAAGTCAAGATAGTAAGTAGAGGAAACCACTATCGGGTCCGGGTAATCTATCATTTAATGGGTGTACACTTAGTACCTCATAACTCTTTTACAAGTGTAGATTACATCTATCAATTACACTAAATTTCCAACAATCCTCCCCAATTTAGTGCAATTCGTTTCATGAGAATTAAACAATTAAAACAAAACTCATGCATAAATGAAAATATCTTGAAGATTGAATTTCCATCTTAATATATTACACATTTCAATTATGCGAGAATCAGAGTGTTCTAAGAATTGAACTTTTCAACCCATTTGGATAACTGAAAATAACATACACATACGTTTTCAAATACTCTAAAGCTATCCTGAAACTTTACAAGCCATGCGTCCATATCCAATCATGAATGTATCCAAAGCAAAAGTCCAAGCTTTGTTAAAATGACAAAACTTCACATTCACGTAGGTAGTTCACTTCAGTTATGCACATGCTCTTGCACTTTTTCAAATGAACCATTAAGAAGCTAAACTCGAACCTCACCTTCAGCAGGTCTGAGTACATACCTTACCTTAGGATGATACAAAATTTATGTACTCCAAATTTCTATGTATATGCCTTCCACATTGAATTCAACTTATGAATTTCCTTCAGTATCTTATAATTAGAAATTTGTGTGGACTTTAAACCCATCCCCATAGAAAACTTGTCAACCAAGTCTCTTACTAATCCCTTCATTAAGTGATTAGCTAAATTCTGTTGTGACCTTACAAACACTATAGAAATTACCCCATTCGTGATGAGGTCAGGAATCATGGTATTTCTAACACATAAGTGTCTAGACTTTCCATCTTACATTTAGTTATAAGCCTTTGCCAATGTTGCAGCACAAGCACAATGGATAGACATGGGTGCTATAGGTTTAGGCCATAAAGGAATCTCATGAATCAAGTTTCTAAGTCATTCTGCCTCTTTATCAGCAGTAGCTAATGCAACAAACTCAGATTCCATCATTGAGTTGGTAATACATGTCTGCTTCTTGGAAGCCCATGAGATGGCACCTCCTCCAAGCAAGAACACCCACCCACTTGTTGAAGAATGATCTGCAGCATTGGTTATCCAACTTGCATCAGTGTATCCTTCCATTATCGAAAAAACCACTATAAGATAAACTATATGTAACATCCTCAGATTGGGCATAGATGTAAGATGACCTTTTTGCCTTTAGGCATAATTGTATGGTTAATTATGCTTTTATTTTAATTAACTGTTCAGTGTTATTTTATTATTTGGTTAAGACCAGTTTGTGACAAGGGTCACAGAACAAGTTCGTTTATTTAATTTGGACTCCGTTAGGGCAGTCAAATTAAGTACGAAAGATTTTAGATAACTGCTAAATACCCGTGTGTCATGGGGTATTGAGTTTTAACACAATTAAGTGTATTGTGAAGCCATTAACCTCTCATTTCTCCACTTATCTAGAAAATTCCCAAACCAAACCCGTACTCACTTCTTCCTCATCCATCAAACCCTAGATTGCTAATTGGTGTTCTAGAGCTCAAATCTTTTGTATCATCTTGTTCCTTACAGTTTACTGAGTCTTTTGAGGTAAGAATCATAGTGTATCAAGCTCTAATCTTTGAGAAAATGAAGTTTTTGTGTCAAGTTTGTTAAAAGTGCAAATTGGGTCAAAATGGTTGATTTTGATGTTGTTAGTGTCATAATCTTGTGGGTTTGTGTCTATTGATGTTAAGTATAGTCAATTTGGTCAGTTTTGAGGTAAGAAACGAGCTCTAGAGCAAGAAATGGCGAATTTTGGGTTAAACCCGTAGCTGTGTTCATCTTCTTCATCAGATGAACACACTCGGCCGAGTGTCTCTTGACACTCGACCGACCGTGTAGACGATCGATCGGTTGAGTGACACACTCGACCGAGTGTGTCTGAGTTCTGACCAGATGATTTATTTTACTCAGTCGACCATGTGAGTGGACACTCGACCAAGTGTGTGGACACAGTCGACCGACTGTGTCGGTCAATCGACCGAGTGTCTTTGAGGGCATAATATTTTACTAAGTGTTGTTTCCTAGCCGTTATGCTGTCAGCGTGACTTATGATGATCAGGATGTAAATTCTGAAAATGCATAAGTGTTAGGTGGACTTTTAGCGGCACTTTTTGTGACTGATTTACTGTACTGTGCTGTTTTGTGTTAACAGACAGAAACTAACTTGTTTTGCCTTATGTTCAGGTGATAAGGATAAGGAAGCCGCTCAGTGATAGATTATCTGAGCTAGTTGCTGATATTCGGTGAGTGGGTCTATCTTCAGATAGAGTATTAAGTAGCCGACACGCTACTTGTTCAGACTCTTTATATTATGTTTATGTTCAGTATGATACCAAGCGTAGTTAGATATTGCCATGCCAGTTAGGACGATTGTATGACTGTTTATCTATGATCTTATGTGCGCACTGTTAGTTGGACACCAACCGAGGCGGCAAGGTTGGCAACCCACCGAGGCGGCAAGGTAGGGTTGATGTGAGGTCGAATGTGGTAGCCTGGTCAGGTCATGATGTTATTGATTGTTCAATATAGCATAGAAGGACGCATGTTTTGCGTTCGGACGGTTATGCAGTGGAATCAGTAAAGCGGACTATCGGTAGAATGTAGCTTGATCAACTAAGTCGTGTGCTCGTACAAGCCGCCGATCCTCATCTTGTTAGTTGTTGTTGTTGTTGTATGCTATTTCGGGATGTTAGCATAGTTGTGACCCCTTGCATGTTCAGTTGCTTATGCTTGGTCTGTTAGATAGTATCCATTCACTTACCATTTGTGCTAATTCCTCCACATTTTCACCCCTTGCAGGTTTAGGTACTTCTGGTTAGGACGGGTGTTGTGGACGGGTTAAAGACATGTTTGACTATGCGTTGACTCTGATGTTTTCTAATTTAATTATGTTTTCACGTAACACCGTTGTTGTATAAAATTGGTTTGTAAACAATGTTATGTAAACATTAACTAAGGTTACTTTGGTAATTAAATATTTACTTCCGCTGTGTTTTAAAAAAAAATTTAGGGTGTTACAACTTGGTATCAGAGCGTGGTTTAGCAGCAAGTACGTGCACGTATTTGTTCCTAAACCCTGAGTTAAGTCAAACATGTCCGTGGGGTGGGGCTAAGTGAATATAGGATGTTGTGCATGTTAGTGTTTAGTAAACTAACAGTTATCCACTAAGCTTTTGTGCGTGTGTTTTGTAGCACAGATGGCAGATGACAGGGATGCGAACGCTACAAACTCGATCCACCCTGGAACGTTCAGTGCTCCAGATGTGGAGGATGAGGCGGGAGTTTACGAGGCTGATTATGTACATGAGCTTGAAAATAAGCTTAAAGTAGTGATAAGGCTAAAAAGGAACATATATTTCATAGCAATATCCCTCCTAAATAATAGGTTTTCATATGTAATTGTATTATATTTTCATTGTAATTGTTTAAATAAATAAGTGCGAAGACAAAAGGCGAAAACGAAGATTTGAAGACACAAACGTTCAAAAAGCTCAAATGTTCAAGATACAATTCAAAAGGTTCAATTTATTGATGAAAAAGGTCTAAAAATGACAAGAGTACAAGTTACAAAACACAAAGTACAAGATATTAAATTGTACGCAAGGACGTTCGAAAATCCGGAACCGGGACATGAGTCAACTATCAACGCCCGACGCAACGGACCAAAAATTACAAGTCAACTATGCACAAGAATATAATATAATATTTAAATAATTATATAAATTATTTATATATTATATATATTTAAAAATTATGTCGACAAGCTATGAGACAAATGATCCTGAGCTGGATTTTCAAACTCCGCGACTCGCGGAGTTTGAAGGCTAAAAACTCCACGACTCGCGGAGCTGTCAGAAATCAAAATTCCTATAAAAGGTCACGAATTCTGCGAGTAAAAGATAGATAATAATAATAATACTCCCTAGTATAATATAAATAAATATATATATGTATATATAGTATAGATTAGTGTTATATTAGATTAGTTTGGGTTATGTAAAAGTTATTTTTACGGGTTTTTAAAGTCGGAGCTCTGTCCGTGTAACACTACGCGATAAATAATCAATGTAAGTTATGTTCTCCTTTTTAAATTAATGTCTCGTACTTAAGTTATTATTATGCTTATTTGAGCCAAAGTAATCATGATGTTGGACTAAATATTAAAGACGGGGTAATTGGGTTTTGTACCATAATTGGGGTTTGGACAAAAGAACGACACTTGTGGAAATTAGACTATGGGCTATTAATGGGCTTTATATTAAATTAACGATACCTCGTTAATTTAATATAAAGGTTATGATTTGAAGTATCTATATATAACCACATACGCTTAATCGGACACGATGGGAGGGATATTTATAAGTACGAATTATTGTTCATTTGACCGGACACGGGGATGGATTAATAGTCAATGGACTCATTAAAACAGGGGTGGATTACATTCAAGGGTAATTGGTGTAATTGTTAACAAAGTATTAAAACCTTGGTTTACACACAGTCGATAACCTGGTGTATTCATTAAGCAAAGTATTAAGACCTTGTTACAGTTCGAATCCCCAGTTAGTTGGAATATTTGACTTCGGGTATAAGGTTAAATTTGCCGAGCAGTTTATAATTATGACCGATGAACTATTATGGACAAAAACCAGATAGGTTTCAAATACATCCAGGACAAAGGACAATTAGCCCAGGACAATAAAATAAAATCAAAACGTCAAACATCATGGTTACGGAAGTTTAAATAAGCATAATATATTTTATTTCATTTTTCCTCGTACTTTTATTTATTGTCATTTCAATTATTGTTATTTATTTTATATTGTTATTTAAATATCGTCATTTACTATACGCTTCACTTAAAATATCGACAAACCGGTCATTAAACGGTAAACCCCCTTTTATATATTATTATATATATTTTGTACAAATATAGTAGTTTAAAAATATAGTGTGCAATAAGCCCGCTCCCTGTGGAACGAACCGGACTTACTAAAAACTATACTACTCTACGATTAGGTACACTGCCTATAGTGTTGTAGCAAGGTTTAGGTATATCCCATTTGTAAATAAATATATAAAACTTGTGTAATTTGTAACGTATTTCGTAGTAAAATATAGTACTATCACGTACCCCTCCGCTACCACATCAAGTTTTTGGCGCCGCTGCCGGGGACTTGGCGAAATGCTATATTTTTAATATATATTTGTATAAATATATTTTTAGAAAAACAATATCCTTTAAAAAAAAAAAAAACAGGTCGAATTAAAAACTGTACCAGAGTTGAATTTTGGAACCCCGCGACTCGCGGGGTTTGCTGCTTGAAATACCGCGACTCGCGGAGACACTCTGACACACGTGACAGAACCCTAATTTCACATTAATTACGGATTTTATTATTATTATTATTAATAAACCCTAATTAGTTTAATTATTATAATTAGTTTAAGTTTTTTTTAATTAAATTGTATTTTAAATTTTAATTAGTTTTATTATATGTAAAATTAATAGTTTTAATAAATAAATAATATAAAAATAATATTTTTATAAAAATTGTACTTTTTACAACTTTTTGTATATTTTTATATTTTGTCCCTTTTTAATCGTTTTAGCGTAATATTTGTATTTTTAGCTCATATTTAGTTTTAAACTTAGTTTTTGCCATAGTTATTTTTACTTCTAGATTTTTAGGCGTTGCCGTAAAATCCCTTAAGTGCTTTTTCTTTAGACTAAGATTTAGGTGCTTTAGAATTTTGCGACGCCGTTTTTATATTTTAGTACCTTTTTAAGTTATTACCATTTGGGATATAGTTTTTCTTTTAAGCTTTAATATTTTTAGACGCAACTTTTAATTCTTAGTTTTTAATTCCTTGTTAAGTTAAGACGCGCTATTTTCTTATTTTTATATTTCGACGTTTTTCGACGCGCATTCTTTTTCTTTCTTATTTCTCGACGCTTTAGTTTTTAGGACTTAGAAATTTTCTCTATTTCTTATCTAATATCTCAAACAGAAAGAAAAATTATTTAAGTGGTTAAATTAATGGACGTTGACAATTTTCTGCTTCGTAGTAATAGTTGGATTTGTTAGTGGCTGAGTTGTGAACTTCCGATTTAAAGGGTTCTGGCTCCCTGCTGCATCTTTTGGCTATTCGAAACGTGGGCAAAAGCAGAAAAGTCTATTAATTGGACAACTTATATAAGTTTTTCTATTTTTATAACTAATAGGATAATTAGTAAATGCACCACATTGTAGCTAAAATTTGGCCATCGCAATAAAATGGAAAATTTTGAAAACAAGGCTATGGAAATTCTTTTTGATATCCAAAATCAATTAAATCAATACTCTCAAACGAGTGTTGATGACAATTCGTTCGGTCAATCTTGGATCACGAATGACGAAACAATAACTGGTTGTGAAATCTGTGGAGATTATCACTCAACATGGGAATGTTATTATTACGTTCCTATGAAAAATTACGCACCCACGGAACCTGAATGGAATGATTATGAAGAATACAATTCAAATTGGGATTATTCCCAAGAATATATCCAAACTCAACAACCAGTAGACGAGGAAAATTACGTGTCTGAAAATTTATTAGACAATATGAAAATCAAACTCGAAGAACTCAATGCTCAAAATGAACAAATGAGAGAGTTTGTAAACCGGCAAGCTGAAACTCTATCAGACTACACACCTGTTGATCTGAGGAGTCGTGTGCAAGAAAATCTCATATCATCGAATTTTGATGAATTCGAGAGCTCCGAAATCACCAACTATCCCGATGATACTTTTTATTCAGTCTTACCAATTTCACAACATATCGACACATTAGCCTCTACCGACGAAATCATCGATCCATCAATGGATAAAGAAGAAGTAAGGGTGACAAATTGGTACTCTTGGGAAAACGATAACGTTGAAAATTTTACCCCCGAGACCAAAATGGTGAGAACAATAAGTACCGTTAATGAAGAAGAATCTACTCCAATCCCGAAATTCACCATTCCACAACCTTCCAACCCAATATTCTCAATAGACGAGTCATCTACCGAAGATGAACTACAAGCTTTAATAGATAATGACACCTCGAATTTCACCCAATTGGGTAATAGAGGTGAAACCTTTGATCCCGAGAATGAACGGAAGGAAATGTTAGGAATTATCCACCCTATAGAAATATGTATGTCGATGTATATCGATCCATTTAACCAAGAACCAGAAAAGAAACATATCCATTTACTAAAAGCTACACTTAAAAAAGAATTAAGTAGTGACAATCGGGCGAGTCTAAACTTTAAACCCATTGATATATTATACACCACCCGAGATGTAAATAACTGGCTCACTACTCTAATTCGTGGAACTTATTCTACCGACTTCACATGTCGTCAGCTAAGTGTGGGGAAGTTTAACCCCACTTAATGTTAAATTAGGGGTTCGGGTTAGTGCATAACTCGTTAACAAAAATGCATGATAAGTTAGGATAAAAGACGTTTTTTCAAATATTAGTAAACAGTTCAGAAAAGCAACCGTTTTTGAAGAAAAACATTTGTGATAAAACAAGAAGGAATGAACGATGAGGTGCACCATCTATCATCCTGCAATTTTATGGTATCTTTAACTACTTTCTACACTAATCACCCTCATGAATTTATAATTAGAGTCTGATTTCATGCAAATGAGGGCATTGCATGATCTTAAGTGTGGGAAAAGGTTATAAATTCTCTCGGATCTATTCTTGGCTTATTTTCTAAATTTTGTGAAAATTTAAAAAAAAAAAAAAAAAATTTCAACTAAATGAATTCAAAATCATGTTTATACATATTTATGAACGGTGAAAACTAGGTGTTAATACCAAAATTATCGTTACCTCGGAAAGGACATAAATTGAGAAACACCCTAAAACGATTGAATTCATTTAAAATGGAATAAAGGAGAATAAAAAGGCAAAGAAAGAAGCTAAGTGTGGGGAGAATGTACCAAGTTATTCAATTAAAAACTATATATCACATGTTTCTGTAAAGTTATTGCAGGTGCTTTTGTTTTGGACTAAATTAACTGTTTTACCCGATTTGCTGTAATATATTTGAAAGAAAAGATGGATCTACACGATGAATCAATTCCATCATTAAAAGGAAGTAAAGTCTTCCGAAAAAGACACGCGCTTCTTGATTTAGGTCATGAAGTTGTCGTCCAGACCAGCTGTAGGTTGACGAAAAATCTAGAAAAGTCATCTCTAAAATCAGCAGGAAATCCACGGACCTCAGCATCAAACAGGGTCGCCAAGTGATCAGACTTATCCTAACCATGAGAGGATCTGTCTCGTACAATGGGGAGGGCACCGTGCAAATTAGCTTGATAAGACTAATGAATCAGACCCCCAGAAAGGATAATCTCCTTAAAGATTAAAAATCAACTTCTAAGACTGATATTACTCAATCCTTGAGATTGACCTTAAAGATTGAGAATTCAAACTCATGGAATTCAATGATATCTAAACTCGAGCTTGAACGAGAAAATATTTTGATCAAATTATAAACCGATTTATTTTCTGAAAACCCATTTTCAATGCGTTCATTACCATTGAACGTAAAATCCTAGGAATTCACCTAGAATTCATTAGGTCACCTGAACCAAATCGGGTGTCAACCGTAAGAACGGTGGTTGCATAGCATGGTCGGAGACAGGACCTTGTGCCAGATCAAAAAATCATAGGATGATCTTTACTATTGCTCCTACAAAGGATAGTAATAGCATCCGACACGTTTATAGACCATAATCAAAAGCAAGTCATGGGACATTGCCTTAACAGTTGCTTGTTCATCGCTTTCCTTTACAACCGGACGGTAGTTTACCGAAAGGTAATATACGGGACAAGTAAACTGGACGTGTTGCTTTCCTAATACAAGGTTAGCAAGTGGGTAACACAAAACCATAAGTTTTGAGCTAAAATTTTCAAATCTGAAACCCACAAAACCCAAAAAAAAAAAAAAAAAAAAAAAAAAATCATTTTGCAAACACCGGTGAAGGGTTATTCCGGAAAACTTGTCTAGGGTAAAAGCTAGATTGAATTTTCAAAAGATCAAATGTTTTCATAAAGATCCAATTTCCTAACGGATCTAAATTTTCATAGTCATGTGGGACTGTAAACCGCCTTTCAAATGTGCACTTTGCTTTGGAAACCGAAAGTAAATCGGCTATTTGATTGCAAGTGTCGTTGACCTAAACCCGAGGCAACTGTGGATGACACACCCACCTTTAACCATGGTTCTATCGTTACTATCATTGTTTATACCACCGTATCAAAATCACTGATGTATAAAGTGTGAGAATAAAAAAGTGATTCGAGTGAAGTGTGATTTTTTTCAAGTTATGTATTGCTTGAGGACAAGCAACGCTCAAGTGTGGGGATGTTTATAAGGCTAAAAAGGAACATATATTTCATAGCAATATCCCTCCTAAATAATAGGTTTTCATATGTAATTGTATTATATTTTCATTGTAATTGTTTAAATAAATAAGTGCGAAGACAAAAGGCGAAAACGAAGATTTGAAGACACAAACGTTCAAAAAGCTCAAATGTTCAAGATACAATTCAAAAGGTTCAATTTATTGATGAAAAAGGTCTAAAAATGACAAGAGTACAAGTTACAAAACGCAAAGTACAAGATATTAAATTGTACGCAAGGACGTTCGAAAATCCGGAACCGGGACATGAGTCAACTATCAACGCCCGACGCAACGGACCAAAAATTACAAGTCAACTATGCACAAGAATATAATATAATATTTAAATAATTATATAAATTATTTATATATTATATATATTTAAAAATTATGTCGACAAGCTATGAGACAAATGATCCTGAGCTGGATTTTCAAACTCCGCGACTCGCGGAGTTTGAAGGCTAAAAACTCCACGACTCGCGGAGCTGTCAGAAATCAAAATTCCTATAAAAGGTCACGAATTCTGCGAGTAAAAGATAGATAATAATAATAATACTCCCTAGTATAATATAAATAAATATATATATGTATATATAGTATAGATTAGTGTTATATTAGATTAGTTTGGGTTATGTAAAAGTTATTTTTACGGGTTTTTAAAGTCGGAGCTCTGTCCGTGTAACACTACGCGATAAATAATCAATGTAAGTTATGTTCTCCTTTTTAAATTAATGTCTCGTACTTAAGTTATTATTATGCTTATTTGAGCCAAAGTAATCATGATGTTGGACTAAATATTAAAGACGGGGTAATTGGGTTTTGTACCATAATTGGGGTTTGGACAAAAGAACGACACTTGTGGAAATTAGACTATGGGCTATTAATGGGCTTTATATTAAATTAACGATACCTCGTTAATTTAATATAAAGGTTATGATTTGAAGTATCTATATATAACCACATACGCTTAATCGGACACGATGGGAGGGATATTTATAAGTACGAATTATTGTTCATTTGACCGGACACGGGGATGGATTAATAGTCAATGGACTCATTAAAACAGGGGTGGATTACATTCAAGGGTAATTGGTGTAATTGTTAACAAAGTATTAAAACCTTGGTTTACACACAGTCGATAACCTGGTGTATTCATTAAGCAAAGTATTAAGACCTTGTTACAGTTCGAATCCCCAGTTAGTTGGAATATTTGACTTCGGGTATAAGGTTAAATTTGCCGAGCAGTTTATAATTATGACCGATGAACTATTATGGACAAAAACCAGATAGGTTTCAAATACATCCAGGACAAAGGACAATTAGCCCAGGACAATAAAATAAAATCAAAACGTCAAACATCATGGTTACGGAAGTTTAAATAAGCATAATATATTTTATTTCATTTTTCCTCGTACTTTTATTTATTGTCATTTCAATTATTGTTATTTATTTTATATTGTTATTTAAATATCGTCATTTACTATACGCTTCACTTAAAATATCGACAAACCGGTCATTAAACGGTAAACCCCCTTTTATATATTATTATATATATTTTGTACAAATATAGTAGTTTAAAAATATAGTGTGCAATAAGCCCGCTCCCTGTGGAACGAACCGGACTTACTAAAAACTATACTACTCTACGATTAGGTACACTGCCTATAGTGTTGTAGCAAGGTTTAGGTATATCCCATTTGTAAATAAATATATAAAACTTGTGTAATTTGTAACGTATTTCGTAGTAAAATATAGTACTATCACGTACCCCTCCGCTACCACATCAAGTTTTTGGCGCCGCTGCCGGGGACTTGGCGAAATGCTATATTTTTAATATATATTTGTATAAATATATTTTTAGAAAAACAATATCCTTTAAAAAAAAAAAAAAACAGGTCGAATTAAAAACTGTACCAGAGTTGAATTTTGGAACCCCGCGACTCGCGGGGTTTGCTGCTTGAAATACCGCGACTCGCGGAGACACTCTGACACACGTGACAGAACCCTAATTTCACATTAATTACGGATTTTATTATTATTATTATTAATAAACCCTAATTAGTTTAATTATTATAATTAGTTTAAGTTTTTTTTAATTAAATTGTATTTTAAATTTTAATTAGTTTTATTATATGTAAAATTAATAGTTTTAATAAATAAATAATATAAAAATAATATTTTTATAAAAATTGTACTTTTTACAACTTTTTGTATATTTTTATATTTTGTCCCTTTTTAATCGTTTTAGCGTAATATTTGTATTTTTAGCTCATATTTAGTTTTAAACTTAGTTTTTGCCATAGTTATTTTTACTTCTAGATTTTTAGGCGTTGCCGTAAAATCCCTTAAGTGCTTTTTCTTTAGACTAAGATTTAGGTGCTTTAGAATTTTGCGACGCCGTTTTTATATTTTAGTACCTTTTTAAGTTATTACCATTTGGGATATAGTTTTTCTTTTAAGCTTTAATATTTTTAGACGCAACTTTTAATTCTTAGTTTTTAATTCCTTGTTAAGTTAAGACGCACTATTTTCTTATTTTTATATTTCGACGTTTTTCGACGCGCATTCTTTTTCTTTCTTATTTCTCGACGCTTTAGTTTTTAGGACTTAGAAATTTTCTCTATTTCTTATCTAATATCTCAAACAGAAAGAAAAATTATTTAAGTGGTTAAATTAATGGACGTTGACAATTTTCTGCTTCGTAGTAATAGTTGGATTTGTTAGTGGCTGAGTTGTGAACTTCCGATTTAAAGGGTTCTGGCTCCCTGCTGCATCTTTTGGCTATTCGAAACGTGGGCAAAAGCAGAAAAGTCTATTAATTGGACAACTTATATAAGTTTTTCTATTTTTATAACTAATAGGATAATTAGTAAATGCACCACATTGTAGCTAAAATTTGGCCATCGCAATAAAATGGAAAATTTTGAAAACAAGGCTATGGAAATTCTTTTTGATATCCAAAATCAATTAAATCAATACTCTCAAACGAGTGTTGATGACAATTCGTTCGGTCAATCTTGGATCACGAATGACGAAACAATAACTGGTTGTGAAATCTGTGGAGATTATCACTCAACATGGGAATGTTATTATTACGTTCCTATGAAAAATTACGCACCCACGGAACCTGAATGGAATGATTATGAAGAATACAATTCAAATTGGGATTATTCCCAAGAATATATCCAAACTCAACAACCAGTAGACGAGGAAAATTACGTGTCTGAAAATTTATTAGACAATATGAAAATCAAACTCGAAGAACTCAATGCTCAAAATGAACAAATGAGAGAGTTTGTAAACCGGCAAGCTGAAACTCTATCAGACTACACACCTGTTGATCTGAGGAGTCGTGTGCAAGAAAATCTCATATCATCGAATTTTGATGAATTCGAGAGCTCCGAAATCACCAACTATCCCGATGATACTTTTTATTCAGTCTTACCAATTTCACAACATATCGACACATTAGCCTCTACCGACGAAATCATCGATCCATCAATGGATAAAGAAGAAGTAAGGGTGACAAATTGGTACTCTTGGGAAAACGATAACGTTGAAAATTTTACCCCCGAGACCAAAATGGTGAGAACAATAAGTACCGTTAATGAAGAAGAATCTACTCCAATCCCGAAATTCACCATTCCACAACCTTCCAACCCAATATTCTCAATAGACGAGTCATCTACCGAAGATGAACTACAAGCTTTAATAGATAATGACACCTCGAATTTCACCCAATTGGGTAATAGAGGTGAAACCTTTGATCCCGAGAATGAACGGAAGGAAATGTTAGGAATTATCCACCCTATAGAAATATGTATGTCGATGTATATCGATCCATTTAACCAAGAACCAGAAAAGAAACATATCCATTTACTAAAAGCTACACTTAAAAAAGAATTAAGTAGTGACAATCGGGCGAGTCTAAACTTTAAACCCATTGATATATTATACACCACCCGAGATGTAAATAACTGGCTCACTACTCTAATTCGTGGAACTTATTCTACCGACTTCACATGTCGTCAGCTAAGTGTGGGGAAGTTTAACCCCACTTAATGTTAAATTAGGGGTTCGGGTTAGTGCATAACTCGTTAACAAAAATGCATGATAAGTTAGGATAAAAGACGTTTTTTCAAATATTAGTAAACAGTTCAGAAAAGCAACCGTTTTTGAAGAAAAACATTTGTGATAAAACAAGAAGGAATGAACGATGAGGTGCACCATCTATCATCCTGCAATTTTATGGTATCTTTAACTACTTTCTACACTAATCACCCTCATGAATTTATAATTAGAGTCTGATTTCATGCAAATGAGGGCATTGCATGATCTTAAGTGTGGGAAAAGGTTATAAATTCTCTCGGATCTATTCTTGGCTTATTTTCTAAATTTTGTGAAAATTTAAAAAAAAAAAAAAAAATTTCAACTAAATGAATTCAAAATCATGTTTATACATATTTATGAACGGTAAAAACTAGGTGTTAATACCAAAATTATCGTTACCTCGGAAAGGACATAAATTGAGAAACACCCTAAAACGATTGAATTCATTTAAAATGGAATAAAGGAGAATAAAAAGGCAAAGAAAGAAGCTAAGTGTGGGGAGAATGTACCAAGTTATTCAATTAAAAACTATATATCACATGTTTCTGTAAAGTTATTGCAGGTGCTTTTGTTTTGGACTAAATTAACTGTTTTACCCGATTTGCTGTAATATATTTGAAAGAAAAGATGGATCTACACGATGAATCAATTCCATCATTAAAAGGAAGTAAAGTCTTCCGAAAAAGACACGCGCTTCTTGATTTAGGTCATGAAGTTGTCGTCCAGACCAGCTGTAGGTTGACGAAAAATCTAGAAAAGTCATCTCTAAAATCAGCAGGAAATCCACGGACCTCAGCATCAAACAGGGTCGCCAAGTGGTCAGACTTATCCTAACCATGAGAGGATCTGTCTCGTACAATGGGGAGGGCACCGTGCAAATTAGCTTGATAAGACTAATGAATCAGACCCCCAGAAAGGATAATCTCCTTAAAGATTAAAAATCAACTTCTAAGACTGATATTACTCAATCCTTGAGATTGACCTTAAAGATTGAGAATTCAAACTCATGGAATTCAATGATATCTAAACTCGAGCTTGAACGAGAAAATATTTTGATCAAATTATAAACCGATTTATTTTCTGAAAACCCATTTTCAATGCGTTCATTACCATTGAACGTAAAATCCTAGGAATTCACCTAGAATTCATTAGGTCACCTGAACCAAATCGGGTGTCAACCGTAAGAACGGTGGTTGCATAGCATGGTCGGAGACAGGACCTTGTGCCAGATCAAAAAATCATAGGATGATCTTTACTATTGCTCCTACAAAGGATAGTAATAGCATCCGACACGTTTATAGACCATAATCAAAAGCAAGTCATGGGACATTGCCTTAACAGTTGCTTGTTCATCGCTTTCCTTTACAACCGGACGGTAGTTTACCGAAAGGTAATATACGGGACAAGTAAACTGGACGTGTTGCTTTCCTAATACAAGGTTAGCAAGTGGGTAACACAAAACCATAAGTTTTGAGCTAAAATTTTCAAATCTGAAACCCACAAAACCCAAAAAAAAAAAAAAAAAAAAAAAAAATCATTTTGCAAACACCGGTGAAGGGTTATTCCGGAAAACTTGTCTAGGGTAAAAGCTAGATTGAATTTTCAAAAGATCAAATGTTTTCATAAAGATCCAATTTCCTAACGGATCTAAATTTTCATAGTCATGTGGGACTGTAAACCGCCTTTCAAATGTGCACTTTGCTTTGGAAACCGAAAGTAAATCGGCTATTTGATTGCAAGTGTCGTTGACCTAAACCCGAGGCAACTGTGGATGACACACCCACCTTTAACCATGGTTCTATCGTTACTATCATTGTTTATACCGCCGTATCAAAATCACTGATGTATAAAGTGTGAGAATAAAAAAGTGATTCGAGTGAAGTGTGATTTTTTTCAAGTTATGTATTGCTTGAGGACAAGCAACGCTCAAGTGTGGGGATGTTTGATAAGGCTAAAAAGGAACATATATTTCATAGCAATATCCCTCCTAAATAATAGGTTTTCATATGTAATTGTATTATATTTTCATTGTAATTGTTTAAATAAATAAGTGCGAAGACAAAAGGCGAAAACGAAGATTTGAAGACACAAACGTTCAAAAAGCTCAAATGTTCAAGATACAATTCAAAAGGTTCAATTTATTGATGAAAAAGGTCTAAAAATGACAAGAGTACAAGTTACAAAACGCAAAGTACAAGATATTAAATTGTACGCAAGGACGTTCGAAAATCCGGAACCGGGACATGAGTCAACTATCAACGCCCGACGCAACGGACCAAAAATTACAAGTCAACTATGCACAAGAATATAATATAATATTTAAATAATTATATAAATTATTTATATATTATATATATTTAAAAATTATGTCGACAAGCTATGAGACAAATGATCCTGAGCTGGATTTTCAAACTCCGCGACTCGCGGAGTTTGAAGGCTAAAAACTCCACGACTCGCGGAGCTGTCAGAAATCAAAATTCCTATAAAAGGTCACGAATTCTGCGAGTAAAAGATAGATAATAATAATAATACTCCCTAGTATAATATAAATAAATATATATATGTATATATAGTATAGATTAGTGTTATATTAGATTAGTTTGGGTTATGTAAAAGTTATTTTTACGGGTTTTTAAAGTCGGAGCTCTGTCCGTGTAACACTACGCGATAAATAATCAATGTAAGTTATGTTCTCCTTTTTAAATTAATGTCTCGTACTTAAGTTATTATTATGCTTATTTGAGCCAAAGTAATCATGATGTTGGACTAAATATTAAAGACGGGGTAATTGGGTTTTGTACCATAATTGGGGTTTGGACAAAAGAACGACACTTGTGGAAATTAGACTATGGGCTATTAATGGGCTTTATATTAAATTAACGATACCTCGTTAATTTAATATAAAGGTTATGATTTGAAGTATCTATATATAACCACATACGCTTAATCGGACACGATGGGAGGGATATTTATAAGTACGAATTATTGTTCATTTGACCGGACACGGGGATGGATTAATAGTCAATGGACTCATTAAAACAGGGGTGGATTACATTCAAGGGTAATTGGTGTAATTGTTAACAAAGTATTAAAACCTTGGTTTACACACAGTCGATAACCTGGTGTATTCATTAAGCAAAGTATTAAGACCTTGTTACAGTTCGAATCCCCAGTTAGTTGGAATATTTGACTTCGGGTATAAGGTTAAATTTGCCGAGCAGTTTATAATTATGACCGATGAACTATTATGGACAAAAACCAGATAGGTTTCAAATACATCCAGGACAAAGGACAATTAGCCCAGGACAATAAAATAAAATCAAAACGTCAAACATCATGGTTACGGAAGTTTAAATAAGCATAATATATTTTATTTCATTTTTCCTCGTACTTTTATTTATTGAAATTTCAATTATTGTTATTTATTTTATATTGTTATTTAAATATCGTCATTTACTATACGCTTCACTTAAAATATCGACAAACCGGTCATTAAACGGTAAACCCCCTTTTATATATTATTATATATATTTTGTACAAATATAGTAGTTTAAAAATATAGTGTGCAATAAGCCCGCTCCCTGTGGAACGAACCGGACTTACTAAAAACTATACTACTCTACGATTAGGTACACTGCCTATAGTGTTGTAGCAAGGTTTAGGTATATCCCATTTGTAAATAAATATATAAAACTTGTGTAATTTGTAACGTATTTCGTAGTAAAATATAGTACTATCACGTACCCCTCCGCTACCACATCAAGTAGCTCAGGAAAAGATTACTGAACTTGAGTTAGCTAGATAGTCGGGTAATGAAGATACACCAGAACTTGAGTTTTGCTACTGCTCAATCTCACACCGTACCGTAAATACACCAGAACCAGTATCAATACCCATTACAAAACCAATTTCCTCAGCATGTCATGCCACCACAGTTTAACTACCAATACCAAAATCCCATGATGATGAACTAAGTTCAGCCACCTATATACCAACAACCATTCCCGCAACAGCAATTCCAACAACAATACCAGCCACCAAAAAGATGTACCTTCAAACAATTCAGGGATTGTGGACCTTATCCTTTCTCTGGAAGTACTGACCCAGCCATGACTCTCAATTGGTTACGGGAGGTTGAAAAGGCATTTGATGCCTGCCAGTGTGAGCCAGAATTAAGGGTGACTTATGCGATCAGGTTATTGAAAGATAGAGCAATGGTGTGGTGGGATTCTGTGATAGCTAGTGTCCCTCCAGAGCAAGTTAAAATGATTACGTGGGAACAGTTTTACAGTAAGGTGATTGAGAAATACATGGACAAGTTAAGATTTGTACAACAATGGGTGCCTGATGAACAATCAAGAATCCAGCATTTCGTGAATATGATCTTTCCAGAGTACTGGACCTTTGTGAGGTCAGCACCGACATTGTCTCAAGATTTTGTGATGGCCAAGATGGTTGAAAGTGATGTTAGAGCAGCATGGGGTATGATTTGGGGAAATGTGGTACCGCAGGGTAGCCAGGCTACCAGTCAGTCAGGTTCTAAGTCTAATAAATCATTTGGGTTTAGACAAAAGGGTAAGGGTAACCAAGATGGTTCAGGTTCAGGCTCTGGAAAGAAAGAATGGTGTAAGGGATGTAAGTCTTCTCACAGTGGGCAGTACTCAGAGGTGACGAGAAGGTGTTTAAGATGTGGTATGGTAGGTCATGAATCTCAGGGGTGTTCCTTCAGGGAAAATGTCTGTTGGAGTTTTCATCAACCGGGTCATCGCTCAGCAAGTTGTCAGGCGTCTAAGGGTGCAAGTTCTGGGGCAGCGTCAGGGGCGCGTTCAGCATCTGTCGGGGGTTCCACAGCCTCAAGTGGACAGAAGAGAAAGAACCCGCCAACTGCGGAAGTTAGAGCCTTTTAGATGACAGTTGAGGCCACAACTAATAATGATGATGTCATAACTGGTATGTTCTTGATCAGCTCAATACCTGCTAGAGTATTGTTTGATTCGGGTGCAAATAGGACGTTTATGTCTATAGATTTCTGTACTAAGTTAGGGTTACCTGCTACTGTGCTGCCTGAACCTGTTAGAGTAGAGGTAGCTGATGGTAAGACGGTTCTAGTCACAACGTATGTGTCTGGAGCTAGTATATAAATTGATGGTAGACCGCTTGCTATGTCCTGTTTAGTGTTGCCTATCCATAGTTTTGATGTAGTGTTAGGGATGAACTGGATGAGCCTACATAAGGCCCACATTAAGTGTGACAAGAAGATTGTGACCTTCCGTTTGACTGATGGAACCCGTATTGTGGCCCGAGGGGAACGGAGTGGGTTCAGTTTTTCGTTAATTTCTATGATGAAGGCGAAGAAATCACTTTCGAAGGGGTGTGAGTCTTTTATGGCTTATGTTATTGATGCTAAGATAGAGAAGAGATCTGTTACTTATATTTTGGTGGTTTCGGAATTTCCTGAGGTGTTTCCTGATGAATTACCGGGGTTGCCGCCGGTAAGAGAAGTAGAGTATAAGATTGAGATGGTTCCTGGAACAACTCCAGTAGCGAAGGCTCCTTATAGGTTAGCTCCTTCTGAAATCAGAGAGATGATGTCTCAGATACAAGAATTGTTAGACAGAGGGTTTATAAGACCGAGTTCTTCGTCGTGGGGTGCACTGGTTGTAACATCCCAACCCATATGCAATCGAAATATGCAAAATAAAAAAAAAAATTTGTACAGCATAGTGGCGTGGTGCGCCACTTACCTGCGCGGCGCGCCAAACTGGCCTGTCCAACTTTTCTTTTTTGTGAAAAAGATCGTCCACTTCCCGACATATTTAGACGAAACGCTTTTAACAACATATTCCAATATGTAAAACTAACATGATTCAAACATAAAATAAGTTTTACAAAGCGGGGCCCACATCGGCCTGAATTACGAGTTTAATACATAACGAGAGTTTCGACCCCAAAAAGTTTAAATACCAAACGACCCTACGAGCATGGTGTTTGGGGTTAAACTACCCAAGTCTCGGTCAAACTCCAATGCTAAATCTCCAAAAGCGTCCCCTAACACAACGGGATCTCTACACCAAATAAATACCCTTACCTTTGTCCATACCTGAGCCTATAAAAAGGTAAACAACCAGAGAGTAAGCAAAGCTTAGTGAATGCAATAATTACACATACATATATATAACTCATCTATTTGCAATCACATTCACCAAATACCTCATACGAACTTGTAACTCAATTAGCATGTCATCGTACCCAAAACACTTAATAAGTCGTACATTAACACAAAACTGCATTAGCATATACTCAACACAATGTATATATATAAACAATATGCTAAATAATCGACAATCTCAATATGGTTAACCATAAACGCTATGGTGCTACCGGCTCGTGGTTCACACCATACGCAATTGAGTCATACTCTTTTATAGTGCTATCGGCTCGTGGTTCACATTTTATTTTATAGTGCTACCGGCTTGTAGTTCACACTCGATGCTACCGGCTCGTGGTTCACATCTTATTTTATAGTGCTACCAGCTCGTGGTTCACACTCGATGCTACCGGCTCGTGGTTCACATCTTATCGCACACATGTTATGGCACTACCGGCTCGATGGTTCATATCATAACACCCACAAATAAACGCGTCATATACATATACGTATAATTACTCCACTCACCTTAAAATCTCTTGTGAAAGATAATCGAGCTCGTAAACCTTCAATGTAACGTACCTATCATATTATACATAATATCAATAACAAACTCAAGTTGGTCAACCAACTAAAACTCCATCCTAGTGTCATCTTGACCCATGGTGCAATCTCAACCCAATTGCACCCTTAACCCTAATATTTGGGTTAACATCCCCAAAACCCTAATCATTAGCCAAGTTAGGTTTAAAACACATTTCAACACAAGGTTTATGCATTACACACCAATATTAACGAACTTAGGTCTATTTTGACCCATTTGACCAAATTAAGGTCAACACACCCATTTCGGGTCATCTACTAACCCACACAACGCCCATTTACTTATCTCTAGGTGTGCTAGTAATTGACTAACTAATTTAAGCTCATAAACATTAATTAATACCTTGAAAAACCCTAGTTAGTCATCTTTGAGCCTACATGACCCGAATTCACCCAAAACACCCAATCCACTAACAAATGGGTTTTAAGTATAAGTATTATATATATATATATATATATATATATATATATATATATATATATATATATATATATATATATATATATATATATATATATATATGATTATATTAACTTAATTAATATTCAATTCTCAATTATATTCAATTCTCGATAATAATACTTATATTAATAATAATGATGTGATAATAATAATAATAACAATAAAAATAATGGTAATAAAATAACAAAGTACAACCTTTGAAGACAAGCTTTTAAAAAAACAAAACGCCACTGCCTGGATTCGAACTCGTGACCTCCCACTAACACACTAACACCCTTAACCATTCTGCCAAACACGATTTTCCTGATTTACACTCCATTTAAATTCCTTTAACCCTTTTCTGTTTCATATCCTCCTCCATCTTAAATGCAAAGTCGACCAGGGATCAAGAGACAGAAATTTTGTGGGTTTGCAAGTAATGGCCCAAATAAAATGGCAGCCCAACACTATTCAAGCCCAAGCAACAAAGTTACCAAACCCAATTTGTTTAAGTCCATCTAAAGACTAAGTGGCCCAATATTCACAAGTAGTTAAGTTAGCCCAATCCAAACTAGTTTAATTGATCCAGTAGCATTATTCAACAATTAAAAAGGGTTTCGGTTGTGGTAGGTTTTGAGTTTTCGAATGAAGCAGAAACAGAATATCTAACAACAACGGTTCGACAGGTGGTTTGTGGTTGATGTTTCCCGAACAATAACTGTACCAGTATCGTATTCATATTCATAATCATATCAATATATCATTATTTACATGATCTTATTCTTCATCTTCATCGTTGTTGTTAACACCTTATTGTTAACCATCATCATCCTAAATCATCGTCACTATCGTTTCTAACATCACTGCCCTTCTCATCATTCACCATTATCATTATCTATTCCACTGTTCGCAGGTTATGGAGTTCGAATGAAACATAAAACTATAAACGCAACAGCGAAGGGAAAAAAAATGAAAGGGTGGCGACTGTTTACGATTGATGGTAGTGTGATGGTTTACGGTTGTAAAAGCAGCAAAACTAATTTTTGGCCCAACTGAAAAACATCGGCCCAACTTGCAAACAAAAATTGAGTTTTAGTGGCCTAAAGGGTGATCCAAAAGCAAGTTTTAAAGGATGCGGTGGTGATGGAATGTAACTGCACGTGGAATCAGCAATGTAAAAAGGATTGTTTAAATTAATCGACTAATTTGTTGGTACCCATTATTGTCGGCCATATAACCCTCTCCACTTTGTCCTACATGCTTTATTGAAACTAGATGCACAAACGTATTTTTATATATACCAATTGACAATTTATATTGTGAACATAAACTCCACCATTATTTTTGTTAATTTACTCGACAGAAGAAGGAGGAACATATAGTTCACAGCAGCAGCTGTAACAATATTGAAGACAACTAGTGATTTACAAGAAAAAGGTAATTGTAGGTGGTGTCGGGTTTTGTAAGGGCGGTGGTGAAATGTCACGTTCTTATTGATTAAAAATGTTCCATATTAATTGATTTCGTTGGCGAGGTTTTGACCTCTATATGAGACGTTTTTCAAAGACTGCATTCATTTTAAAACAAACCATAACCTTTATTTCATCAATAAAGGTTTAAAAAGCTTTACGTAGATTATCAAATAATGATAATCTAAAATATCCTGTTTACACGCGACCATTACATAATGGTTTAAAATACAAATATGTTACAACGAAATAAGTTTCTTGAATGCAGTTTTTACACAATATCATACAAGCATGGACTCCAAATCTCGTCCTTATTTAAGTATGCGACAGCGGAAGCTCTTAGTATTCACTTTCACAGATTTTTACTTCGTTGGGAAGTAATACTTGGCCACTGGTCGATTCACGAACCTCAAGTTCCTTGGATAAACCTACTGGAAATGAGAAAAATGGATCTAGCTTCAAAGGATCCTTGGATGGATTGAAAGTTCTTGTATTAGAAAGATAACCTACTGTAAGTAACAAAGGTTTCTTGATCTTGGATGATTACTTTGAATGGATTTAGAAAACTTGGAAGTAAACTTGCAATCTTGGAAGTATTCTTGATTTTATGAAACTAGAACTTTTGAAATTTATGAAGAACACTTAGAACTTGAAGATAGAACTTGAGAGAGATCAATTAGATGAAGAAAATTGAAGAATGAAAGTGTTTGTAGGTATTTTTGGTCGTTGGTGTATGGATTAGATATAAAGGATATGTAATTTTGTTTTCATGTAAATAAGTCATGAATGATTACTCATATTTTTGTAATTTTATGAGATATTTCATGCTAGTTGCCAAATGATGGTTCCCACATGTATTAGGTGACTCACATGGGCTGCTAAGAGCTGATCATTAGAGTGTATATACCAATAGTACATACATCTAAAAGCTGTGTATTGTACGAGTACGAATACGGGTGCATACGAGTAGAATTGTTGATGAAACTGAACGAGGATGTAATTGTAAGCATTTTTGTTAAGTAGAAGTATTTTGATAAGTGTCTTGAAGTCTTTCAAAAGTGTATGAATACATATTAAAACACTACATGTATATACATTTTAACTGAGTCGTTAAGTCATCGTTAGTCGTTACATGTAAGTGTTGTTTTGAAACCTTTAGGTTAACGATATTGTTAAGTGTTGTTAACCCAATGTTTATAATATCAAATGAGATTTTAAATTATTATATTATCATGATATTATGATGTATAAATATCTCTTAATATGATATATATACATTAAATGTCGTTACAACAAAAATCGTTACATATATGTCTCGTTTCAAAATCATTAAGTTAGTAGTCTTGTTTTTACATATGTAGTTCATTGTTAATATACTTAATGATATGTTTACTTATCATAATATCATGTTAACTATATATATATATCCATATATATGTCATCATATAGTTTTTACAAGTTTTAACGTTCGTGAATCACCGGTCAACTTGGGTGGTCAATTGTCTATATGAAACCTATTTCAATTAATCAAGTCTTAACAAGTTTGATTGCTTAACATGTTAGAAACATTTAATCATGTAAATATAGTTTTCATTAAACATATAATCATAGAAAGGTTCGGAAAAGTTCGGGTCACTACAGTACCTACCCGTTAAATAAATTTCGTCCCGAAATTTTAAGCGATTGGAGGTGTTGGCTCATCTTCTGGAAATAAGTGCGGGTACTTCTTCTTCATCTGATCTTCTCTTTCCCAGGTGAACTCGGGTCCTCTATGAGCATTCCATCGAACCTTAACAATCGGTATCTTGTTTTGTTTAAGTCTCTTAACCTCACGATCCATTATTTCAACGGGTTCTTCAATGAATTGAAGTTTTTCATTGATTTGGATTTCGTCCAACGGAATAGTGAGATCTTATTTAACAAAACATTTCTTCAAATTCGAGACGTGAAAAGTGTTATGTACAGTCGCGAGTTGTTGAGGTAACTCAAGTCGGTAAGCTACTGGTCCGACACGATCAATAATCTTGAATGGTCCAATATACCTTGGATTTAATTTCCCTCGTTTACCAAATCGAACAACACCTTTCCAAGGTGCAACCTTAAGTATGACCATCTCTCAAATTTCAAATTCTATATCTTTTCTTTTAATGTCGGCGTAGCTCTTTCGTCGACTTTGGGCGGTTTTCAACCGTTGTTGAATTTGGATGATCTTCTCAGTAGTTTCTTGTATTATCTCCGGACCCGTAATCTGTCTATCCCCCACTTCACTCGAACAAATTGAAGACCTGCACTTTCTACCATAAAGTGCTTCAAACGGAGCCATCTCAATGCTTGAATGGTAGCTATTGTTGTAGGAAAATTCTGCTAACGGTAGATGTCGATCCCAACTGTTTCCAAAATCAATAACACATGCTCGTAGCATGTCTTCAAGCGTTTGTATTGTCCTTTCGCTCTGCCCATCAGTTTGTGGATGATAGGTAGTACTCATGTCTAGACGAGTTCCTAATGCTTGCTGTAATGTCCGCCAGAATCTTGAAATAAATCTGCCATCCCTATCAGAGATAATAGAGATTGGTATTCCATGTCTGGAGACGACTTCTTTCAAATACAGTCGTGCTAACTTCTCCATCTTGTCATCTTCTCTTATTGGCAGGAAGTGTGCTGATTTGGTGAGACGATCAACTATTACCCAAATAGTATCAAAACCACTTGCAGTCCTTGGCAATTTAGTGATGAAATCCATGGTAATGTTTTCCCATTTCCATTCTGGGATTTCGGGTTGTTAAAGTAGACCTGATGGTTTCTGATGCTCAGCTTTGACCTTAGAACACGTCAAACATTCTCCTACGTATTTAGCAACATCGACTTTCATACCCTGCCACCAAAAATGTTTCTTGAGATCCTTGTACATCTTCCCCGTTCCAGGATGTATTGAGTATCTGGTTTTATGAGCTTCTCTAAGTACCATTTCTCTCATATCTCCAAATTTTGGTACCCAAATCCTTTCAGCCCTATACCGGGTTCCGTCTTCCCGAATATTAAGATGCTTCTCCGATCCTTTGGGTATTTCATCCTTTAAATTACCCTCTTTTAAAACTCCTTGTTGCGCCTCCTTTATTTGAGTAGTAAGGTTATTGTGAATCATTATATTCATAGATTTTACTCGAATGGGTTCTCTGTCCTTCCTGCTCAAGGCGTCGGCTACCACATTTGCCTTCCCCGGGTGGTAACAAATCTCAAAGTCGTAATCATTCAATAATTCAATCCACCTACGCTGCCTCATATTCAGTTTTTTCTGATTAAATATGTGTTGAAGACTTTTGTGGTCGGTATATATAATACTTTTGATCCCATATAAGTAGTGCCTCCAAGTCTTTAATGCAAAAACAACCGCGCCTAATTCCAAATCATGCGTCATATAATTTTGTTCGTGAATCTTCAATTGTCTAGACGCATAAGCAATCACCTTCGTTCGTTGCATTAATACAAAACCGAGACCTTGCTTTGATGCGTCACAATAAATCACAAAATCATCATTCCCTTCAGGCAATGACAATATAGGTGCCGTAGTTAGCTTTTTCTTCAATAATTGAAACGCCTTCTCTTGTTCATCTTTCCATTCAAATTTCTTCCCTTTATGCGTTATTGTAGTCAAGGGTTTTGCTATTTTGGAGAAATCTTGGATGAATCTTCTGTAGTAACCAGCCAATCCTAAAAATTGACGTATATGCTTCGAAGTTTTCGGGGTTTCCCACTTTTCAACAGTTTCTATCTTTGCCGGATCCACCTTAATACCTTCTTTGTTCACTATGTGACTGAGGAATTGAACTTCTTCCAACCAAAATGCACACTTTGAAAACTTAACGTACAATTCTTCCTTCCTCAATACTTCTAACACCTTTCTCAAATGTTCAGTGTGTTCTTGGTCATTCTTTGAGTAAATAAGTATGTCATCAATAAAATAATGACAAACTTGTCAATGTATGGTCCACACACTCGGTTCATAAGGTCCATGAACACAGCTGGTGCATTAGTTAAACCAAACGGCATGACCATAAACTCGTAATGACCGTAACGTGTTCTGAAAGCAGTCTTTGGAATATCATCTTCTTTCACCCGCATTTGATGATACCCGGAACGTAAGTCAATCTTCGAATAAATAGACGAGCCTTGTAGTTGATCAAATAAGTCATCGATTCTCGGTAGTGGGTAGCGGTTCTTGATGGTAAGTTTGTTTAACTCTCGGTAGTCGATACACAACCTGAATGTACCATCTTTCTTCTTGACAAAAAAAACAGGAGCTCCCCACGGTGATGTGCTTGGTCGAATGAAACCACGCTCTAAAAGTTCTTGTAATTGGCTTTGCAGTTCTTTCATCTCGCTGAGTGCGAGTCTGTAAGGAGCACGAGCTATTGGTGCAGCTCCTGGTACAAGATCTATTTGAAATTCAACGGATCGATGTGGGGGTAATCCCGGTAATTCTTTTGGAAATACATCGGGAAATTCTTTTGCGACGGGAACATCATTGATGCTCTTTTCTTCAGTTTGTACTTTCTCGACGTGTGCTAGAACAGCATAGCAACCTTTTCTTATCAGTTTTTGTGCCTTCAAATTACTAATAAGATGTAGCTTCGTGTTGCCCTTTTCTCCGTACACCATTAAGGGTTTTCCTTTTTCTCGTATAATGCGAATTGCATTTTTGTAACAAACGATCTCTGCTTTCACATTCTTCAGCCAGTCCATGCCAACTATTACATCAAAACTCCCTAACTCTACTGGTATCAAATCAATCTTAAATATTTCGCTACCCAGTTTAATTTCTCGATTCCGGCATATATAATCTGCTGAAATTAATTTACCATTTGCTAATTCGAGTAAAAATTTACTATCCAAAGGCGTCAATGGACAACTTAATTTAGCATAAAAATCTCTACTCATATAGCTTCTATCCGCACCCGAATCAAATAAAACGTAAGCAGATTTATTGTCAATAAGAAACGTACCCGTAACAAGCTCCGGGTCTTCCTGTGCCTCTGCCGCATTAATATTGAAAACTCTTCCGCGGCCTTGACCATTCGTGTTCTCCTGGTTCGGGCAATTTCTAATAATGTGACCTGATTTTCCACATTTATAACAAACCACATTGGCATAACTTGCTCCGACACTACTTGCTCCGCCATTACTCGTTCTGACACCATTTGTTCCTTTTGTTCTGTTAACCCCTGGTCCGTAGACCTCACACTTCACCGCGCTACGACCATTTCTTTTACACTTGTTGCAAAATTTGGTGCAGAACCCCGAATGATACTTTTCACACCTTTGGCATAGCTGCTTCTGATTGTTGTTGTTGTTGTTGCGGTTATTATTGTTGTTGGGATGATTGTTGTAGTTGCTGCTGTTGTTGTTGTTGTTGTTGTTGTTGTTGTTGTTGTTGGGCCGTTTGTTGTAGTTGCGATTGATGTTGCGATTGTTGGGATAGTTGTTGCGATTATTGTTGTAATTGCTGTTGTTGTTGTATTGGTGATTCTTATCACCGTTTTCCTTCCACTTTCTTTTGACTTGCTTCACATTGACCTCTTCAGCAGTCTGTTCTTTAATTCTTTCTTCAATCTGGTTCACTAGTTTGTGAGCCATTCTACATGCCTGTTGTATGGAGGCGAGCTCGTGTGAACTTATATCTTCTTGGATTCTTTCCGGTAATCCTTTCACAAACGCGTCGATCTTCTCTTCCTCATCTTCGAACGCTCCCGGACACAATAGGCATAATTCTGTGAATCGTCTTTCGTACGTGGTAATATCAAATCCTTGGGTTCGTAACCCTCTAAGTTCTGTCTTGAGCTTATTGACCTCAGTTTTGGGACGGTACTTCTCGTTCATCAAGTGCTTGAATGCTGACCACGGTAGTGCTTAAGCATCATCTTGTCCCACTTGCTCTAGATAGGTATTCCACCATGTTAACGCAGAACCTGTGAAGGTATGCGTAGCGTACTTCACTTTGTCCTCTTCAGTACACTTACTTATGGCAAACACCGATTCGACCTTCTCGGTCCACCGTTTCAATCCGATCGGTCATTCGGTTCCATCAAATTCCAAAGGTTTGCAGGCAGTGAATTCTTTGTAGGTGCATCCTACACGATTTCCTGTACTGCTAGATCCAAGGTTATTGTTGGTATGTAGCGCAGCCTGTACTGCGGCTATGTTTGAAGCAAGAAAGGCACGAAATTCCTCTTCGCTCATATTCAAGGTGTGTCGAGTAGTCGGTGCCATTTCCTTCAAATAGTCAAATGAAACAAGTTAATCATACAGAATATTAAGAGTAGTCAATAGTATCTCGTAGCATAATATGAACTCATTTATAAAAGCTTTTTCTTCATATTAGCATTTTATAAGTTTAAATTCGGGTAGTACCTACCCGTTAAGTTCATACTTAGTAGCTAATATACAATTCAACTACTACAATTCTATATGAAAAACTGATCACAAAAACAAAAAATATATCATATTCAAGCCTTTATACAATAACTTGCAAACTTACAATACCGCTATTTTACATATAGCATGAAATATAGCACATAAAACTTCGATACAAAGTAGTTGTGAAGATAATTCTAGTTAATAAATAAGGCGTTCAGCAAAGGCAATAAAGACACGTAATTCATACGTCCAGAAACAAGTCATGCATTCTGGTTTTACTAATACCACTTCCCATCCTTGGTTTTGTGGAACATAACCGTTGTGACCGATAGTAAGACAGCGTGTTGAAACGTCATCAAAAGGATGAAGGTTATGTAATGTCCAACAGTCTCGTAATAATCTAAAAACCTCATTTCTTACCCCAATTACCGACTCCGTCACTTGTGGGAACGTTTTGTTTAATAGTTGTAGGCCGATGTTCTTGTTCTCACTTTGGTGAGAAGCGAACATTACTAACCCATAAGCATAACATGCTTCTTTATGTTGCATGTTAGCCGCTTTTTCTAAATCACGAAGTCCTATATTCGGATATATTGTGTCAAAATAATTTCTTAACCCGTTGCGTAAAATAGCATTTGGGTTCCCCGCAATATATGCGTCAAAGTAAACACATCGTAACTTATGGATTTCCCGATGTGATATCCCCCATCTTTCGAACGAAAGCCTTTTATAAACCAAGGCATTCTTGGAACGTTCTTCGAATGTCTTACAAACTGATCTCGCCTTAAATAGTTGTGCCGAGGAATTCTGACCGACTCTAGACAAGATTTCATCAATCATGTCGCCGGGTAGGTCTCTTAAAATATTGGGTTGTCTATCCATTTTGTGTTTTTAAACTGTAAAATAGACAAGAGTTAGATTCATAAAAAAAATACTTATTAATACAAGCAATTTTTACATATATCATAAAGCATAAGCACACTATATTACATATATTACACCACACGAATACAACTATCTTATTCCGACTCGCTCGTTTCTTCTTCTTCGGTTTTGGTTCGTTTTGCCAAGTTTCTAGGGATATATGATGTTCCTCTAATACGAGCCGTCGTTTTCCACATTGGTTTAGAAAAACCTTGTGGTTTAGAGGTTCCCGGGTTATTGTCACAACTTAAGAAATACGGGTGTTGACGATACATATATAGTTCATCGGGCTTGGAATCAAATTTCTCTATTTTTATGCCCTTTCCCTTATTGTTCTATTTTGCCTTATTAAATTGTGTTGGGGTAATTTCTATAACATCATCGGAATCCTTGTCGGGATCCGATTCATCGGAGAATTGGTAATCCTCCCAATACTTTGCTTCCTTGGCAGAAACACCATTGACCATAATTAACTTTGGTCGGTTGGTTGAGAATTTTCTTCAACTTAACTGTGTTATTATTTCCCCCACTGGTTCTATTTCTTCTTCCGGTTTCGATTCTTCTTCCGGTTCCGATTCTTCTTCCGGTTCCGACTCTTTTTCCGGTTCCTCTTCGGGAACTTGTGAATCAGTCCACGAATCATTCCAATTTACATTTGACTCTTCATTCTTATTAGGTGAGTCAATGGGACTTGTTCTAGAGGTAGACATCTATCACATAATATCAAACGCGTTAAGAGATTTATATATCACATAATATTCACATGTTAAAAATATATAGTTTCCAACAAAATTTGTTAAGCAATCATTTTTCAAGTAAACACGGTCGAAGTCCAGACTCACTAATGCATCCTAACAAACTCGATAAGACACACTAATGCAAAATTCTGGTTCTCTAAGACCAACGCTCTGATACCAACTGAAATGTCCCGTTCTTATTGATTAAAAACGTTCCATATTAATTGATTTCGTTGCGAGGTTTTGACCTCTATATGAGACGTTTTTCAAAGACTGCATTCATTTTAAAACAAACCATAACCTTTATTTCATCAATAAAGGTTTAAAAAGCTTTACGTAGATTATCAAATAATGATAATCTAAAATATCCTGTTTACACGCGACCATTACATAATGGTTTAAAATACAAATATGTTACAACGAAATAAGTTTCTTGAATGCAGTTTTTACACAATATCATACAAGCATGGACTCCAAATCTCGTCCTTATTTAAGTATGCGACAGCGGAAGCTCTTAGTATTCACTTTCACAGATTTTTACTTCGTTGGGAAGTAAGACTTGGCCACTGGTCGATTCACGAACCTCAAGTTCCTTGGATAAACCTACTGGATATGAGAAAAATGGATCTAGCTTCAAAGGATCCTTGAATGGCTTGAAAGTTCTTGTATTAGAAAGATAACCTACTGTAAGTAACAAAGGTTTCTTGATCTTGGATGATTACTTGGAATGGATTTAGAAAACTTGGAAGTAAACTTGCAATCTTGGAAGTATTCTTGATTTTATGAAACTAGAACTTTTGAAATTTATGAAGAACACTTAGAACTTGAAGATAGAACTTGAGAGAGATCAATTAGATGAAGAAAATTGAAGAATGAAAGTATTTGTAGGTGTTTTTGGTCATTGGTGTATGGATTAGATATAAAGGATATGTAATTTTGTTTTCATGTAAATAAGTCATGAATGATTACTCATATTTTTGTAATTTTATGAGATATTTCATGCTAGTTGCCAAATGATGGTTCCCACATGTGTTAGGTGACTCACATGGGCTGTTAAGAGCTGATCATTGGAGTGTATATACTAATAGTACATGCATCTAAATGCTGTGTATTGTACGAGTACGAATACGGGTGCATACGAGTAGAATTGTTGATGAAACTGAACGAGGATGTAATTGTAAGCATTTTTGTTAAGTAGAAGTATTTTGATAAGTGTCTTGAAGTCTTTAAAAAGTGTATGTATACATATTAAAACACAACATGTATATACATTTTAACTGAGTCGTTAAGTCATCGTTAGTCGTTACATGTAAGTGTTGTTTTGAAACCTTTAGGTTAACGATCTTGTTAAGTGTTGTTAACCCAATGTTTATAATATCAAATGAGATTTTAAATTATTATATTATCATGATATTATGATGTATAAATATCTCTTAATATGATATATATACATTAAATGTCGTTACAACGATAATCGTTACATATATGTCTCGTTTCAAAATCATTAAGTTAGTAGTCTTGTTTTTACATATGTAGTTCATTGTTAATATACCTAATGATATGTTTACTTATCATAATATCATGTTAACTATATATATATCCATATATATGTCCTCATATAATTTTTACAAGTTTTAACGTTCGTGAATCACCGGTCAACTTGGGTGGTCAATTGTCTATATGAAACCTATTTCAATTAATCAAGTCTTAACAAGTTTGATTGCTTAACATGTTGGAAACATTTAATCATGTAAATATAGTTTTCATTAAACATATAATCATAGAAAGGTTCAGAAAAGTTCGGGTCACTACAGGTGGTGTGATCGTCTATATCGAACAGAAATGCGAAAATGTAGCAACGATGATAATCACCAGATATGATTATGGTTGGAGATAGAATGGGTGACGGTTGAAGTCTAACAGAAAAAGAATTGTAGTGGAATATATTGGAGGTTGCAGGTTGATCAATTATAGGTGTAAAACAGGAAACGAGTAAAAGTTTATGGGTTGTCTGTAATAGTAATATAAGTGGGTTGTGATTGAAATGAGAAATAGATGTGAAGTAAGATCACGATGGTTTTGTGGTTAAGGTGGTGATGTGGGTGTCACTTAAACAGAAACAGAAATTTACAAGTATCAGCATTAGAACTAGGAGGGTGATGATGATGAGTTTACGAGAGAATTAGAGAGAGAGGAGACAGAGAGAGAGGGAGGAAAGGTGGCGTTTTAAATTATAGTGTTGAAAGAGAAATGGTTGTATTAGGAGCATAGCAAACATTTGGTTTGATCGAAAGAAACATAAAATAAATGAACCGAGCTGCAGTTTTGGTCGCGGTTCATTGATGGTGATCAGGGAAAACAGAAACAGATTCCATTGTGTTTTTGGTGGAGTTAAATAGTGTTGATGGTTTATGTATATGGTTGTGGTGTATCGAATCAAAATAGAATACAAAGGACGATGTCTGTGATGGTTGTTATGATGGTTAGTAGGTTCAGAGAGGAACAAGAAAAGATGGTGGGTTTGTAATGGTGATCGATGGTTGTTGTGCTTGGTGATGGCTCGTTGTTCTTGATGAGTATGGCCAATGGTGGGTTACCAATGGAAAAGAAATTAGAGAAATTGATGGTGAGTTTGATGTTGAAGAAAATGGTGTGGATGATTTCTTAACTTTACTTCTTCTATATGTAAAGGTATCATATATATGTAAATATAGTTATAGATAGGAATAGATGGGAGAGACAGAAACTAGGCAGACAAGGCAAGGCATAAATATTCTCAATCTTTCAATTTAACACAGTAATAATATCCGTGAATCTAGATTTTTATTCTCGTCTCAAATCTAATAATAATATAATAATATTTATAATATAATTTAAAATATAAACGTGTGAAATTATTAGCCGTCATCTTTCACGGACTAAATTTCGTACTGCGTTGTAAATCAGTAAAGACTAAAAGTCTTTGGAAAAATCCCAAATTTTTTAATTAACTATATTTATTTATTTTAGTCATTATGGTATAAAACTCGGTCATTAATTTAATAAATAAAAATTACATCAACTGTCCCTCTCATTTATGGGTAAAATATAAAAAGTGTTAAAATTAAATAATTAGATCCTAAATATACTTTTAATAAGCCTATAACTTATATAACTCATTTTCGAATCACTTTTTATTTTAAAATTACATAAGTTCGTATTTAACTTGCTTAATATCAATCGGAATATCAAAGGAGTATTACAATCATTCAATATTTATTTTTAATATACTTTATTTATATATAGATATGTCTTAAATAATAATAATATATATTATTTTATTTTACATTATTAATTCTAACAATTACTTCATGTAATATTTCAATTTATATTTCTAATTATTATTTATATATATATATATTCACACATATCTAATTTACAATTAATTGTTCGTGAATCATCGAGAACAGTCGAAGGTCAATTGAATATATGAAACAGTTCAAAAATTTAAGACTTAAGATTATAGACTTTGCTTATCGTGTCGAAATCATTTAAAGATCAAGTTTAAATTTGGTAGAAAATTTCCGGGTCGTCACAGTACCTACCTGTTAAAGAAATTTCGTCCTGAAATTTGAGTGAGGTGGTCATGGCTAACAATTAAAATGTTTTCATGACGAATATGAGTTGATAAATAGAGTTTTATCATTATTTAGTAATATAGATAAAAAAAATCGATTATTCAAAGAGCACGAATGAAGCTATCACAAATGAGTGAAATGAACAAATAAAGTTTCGTCTTAACTTTTGACATTGTCTTGGTTGAATTCCGGAATTCAAGGAATTTAAAGAAAATCTTCGGAATCTTAAAGATTTGATTCTTCGGCGAGTAAGGAAATTAAGATCTTTATAATTAAATACGGTGATCTGCCTCGATTACTCTGTCTGATATTTCCATGATAAATTAAGCTCTTCCGTTCCATTATTCTCACCATTCCTATACTTTCTTTCTTAATTCATACATCCAAAAGATTATAAAAATGTTTAATCTAGTTCTAATCCTTGATATTTTCCTAATTATTATTTCTGTCATCCTTCTTTTCAATCTTCCACCAGAAAATCTGTTTACTTCTACTATTACCTTGGGGTGATACTATTCTTAATTCTACCGTGTCTTTATATTGCTATTCGTATTAATATCCACGATTTGTAATCTCCGTGTTGTTATTGAGCTTTATATTTTCTCTTATATTTTGGAGCTCTTTGCCTTTTCATTCTCTTCTCGACCTCTAGTAAAGCGAGTAACGGTCCAAAATTCATAAGTATAGAGTTTTCGAATGCACTTCATGATCTAAACAAGAAATAACGTAATAGCACGATTTGATTTGTCAAATTACCAGAATCACTGAGAATAGAACTATCAAGGAAATATGTTCTTGATATATTTGGAGATTAGGTATAATGTAAGAGTCATGTAGAATAGTACATGATGATGTTATGATTCTGTGAATCATCACGTTCCATTAGAAACTCAGCATGACTTACTGTAATATAATCACGTTGATCAAGTGTCATTATATTATACTAACTCATGCATCAGTCCCCAACACTACTTCAATAACATTCATATTGAGATTCGAATATTTCAGAATTTAGAAAACTAAAACCAGTTTCCTTTCTGTTATAACACTGATATCTGGAAGAGATAAATGATTTCAGATAAGAATAGTTATGAAAATATCTTCAGATATATCGAGGATATTTATAATAACAGATACGATGATATCTTAGTTCTAATATCGATGGATGTGGATGAAGATTTGTTCGTAAAAGTATAGATTTCAGGAGTAAGGCATTCATTAATGACTTCAGCAGATACTGAATCATTTGGATTCTTTGAAGGCAGGTTTAGTCTTTGTGATTTACCCACAACTTCCTTCATAATTTGCTCAATCCGTTTTCCAGTTCCAACTTTTCTGAGCTTTGCCCACATACCATTCTTTATCTTTATACCTTCGACTGTTAAAGTCGTGTACAGTTTTTGCTGCTGTATTCAGCTTTTTCAGAATTCCATGATGGAAGATCATGATTCCAAGAGATAAATGTTATATGTATACATATAACTGTTGATGTAAACATGCTGCGAGATTTCAAAATACTGATTGTTAATTCCGGTTAATTGGTATGGTCATTCTCGTTATAAGGTGTGGATGAGTATATGATAAGGTTTTTAATGAACAATTGGTTTTTCGGAGAAACTTACATCAATGAATAATGAAACTGCTGGTAAGTTTACTGCTAATGTGGTGGAATATAAACGATTCTTCAGTAATGGTGACGAAATACAAACTTATATACAAAGTTATAATAGAGTTTATTCGAATGAAAAGTCGAATTTGATTTGCTGAAGCTGTGACAAAATTGGCTACTTTGGAAAGTGATTGCAAAGTGATTTTTGGTAATAACAACGCCAAAGGAGCTAGCACAGATATATTTTAAACATTTACTCAGGTTCCGAGTGTTTTCAGGTGCATAACTATATGCATAAATCTTTCCTTCCGTAGATGAGATGTGGTTGATTCATCCTCTCGATTGAGGTATTTTCATGAATTTGAAAGGTTTGAACGCAGATTGTAATCGTCAAGATACGAATGAGGTTTAAGATGAAATCAAGTGGCAACTTGAAGAATTGTTTAGTTTCATATGTTATAATTAATATTTTAATTCATTTTAATTGTCCAATGTTGGTAGTCCATAGTTAGCAGTCCACAGTTACTAATTCAATAATTCATATATAGTTTATGATATTCGAATTAATTAATATGTATCGTGACCCGTGTACATGTCTCAGACTCAATCACAACTCAAAGTATATATATTATTATAGAATCAACCTCAACCCTGTATAGCGAACTCAAGCATTACAGCATATAGAGTGTCTATGGTGATTCCAAATAATATATACAGATGCATCGATATGATATGTCAAAACCTTGTATACGTGTCCCGATATTTAAAGTGCGTAAAATAAATAACAGAAATTAAATGACCATAAATAAAATTGCGATAATTAAATTGCGATAAATAAACTGCGATAAATAAAATGTAATCAGTTAGCTAGGAACAGTTAGCTAGGATTTTTGTTAGCGTGGATTCTTAATAGAATTTCTCATAGTTAATTCGTTTGTTTCTAACAAATTTTTATTTTGTCCAATGTTTTCTTCATTATGCCACTTGTTGGATTCTGATAGATCAAGATCCAAATATGAAATTAAATGAAAATGGTTATTTTGCGGTAAACGGATACGTATATCGGTGGTTGTAAATAGGATAGTAAATGACTGTTGAATTAGATTTGAAAGAATGTACAGTGTAACTTATTAATGTAAAAACTAAATATTCCTCGGGTATTACCTACCCGTTAAAATATTTTCATCATTAACAGTTTGTACAAAAGAATTTTTTAATTACAATCTTTATGAAAATATACTTACATATATATTTTCTTCAGATGTAATTATGGATTTGATGAGTTAATATGATATTAAACTCATTTGATTTACCGTTAGAACAAGAATATATAATCTCTAAAACATTAGAGATTACATAATCGCCATGTCGAACGAAGATAAATGATGTAGAATGATTCGCAGATTGATGATTATGCTCGAGGTACATAATGAGATTTTAAGGTGTGTGATGTTGAACTTGGGTTGTTGGTGGTACTGGTGCTGTTATTGATGGTACTGTTGGTGCCGGTGATGTTGCTGAAGCTGGTAAATTTTTGCACCATATTTTTCCAAAGTTATAATTTGGGTGCGAAGCTCGTTGACTTTTGCTATTACTCCGGGATGATTGTCAGTTCGGACAAGCGAATGAATAAGATCTAGAATCTGAGACAGTATATAATCGTGAAAATGGTGGATATGAGGGTGAAAATGGTGTTACGAACAGGTTCACCGGTAAGTGCTTCAGGTTCTTCATCAAGAGGTGAATTCGGTTAGTGGAAGGGATCGCCTTCTGCGCGTCTCCATTGATTAAGTCGACTATGAACCCATCAGATGAATTGGGGATGGATGATTGGTTGATTCATTCTGGTGACACTGCTTTCGGAGCATAGGTGAAACTCCATATCAGAATAGCTGTCGGAATCCGAGGAATTCGAACTGGTTGAGGGATTCATCTCGTACGATCAGATGAAGGATTTTCGATAAGAAATAGATTATAGGATGTAGATTAGTACCCTGCAACACATAATTTACATATGCATATATAATACCAAAATCCCATAAGTTACGGAGGAATTTACGGAAGCTGTCAGGCATAGGTAACAATAATAGATACGCTAAGATATGAATTAGCAGATACGCTAAGATATGAATTTTGTCTATACACTATTCATGCAATCATTGCAGTATGATGTGTCTAAACTAAAAATGATAAGCAGGTAATTTTTTGACAAAAATGATAAGCAAAACTTTTGACATGCAGACATGGTCGAAGTCCAGACCCACTAATGCATCTAAACAACTACTAGTTAGACACACTAATGCAAGACCTGGTTCGCTAAGACCACCGCTCTGATACCACATGTTGTGACCCGTCCTAATCCATAAGAACGAATACAATAACATATGATTACATGGCGAGGTATTTGACCTCTATATGATACATTTTACAAACATTGCATTCGTTTTTAAAAGACAAACTTTCTTTACATCGAAAATTGATAGGCATGCATACCATTTCATAATATCCACTATCCAACTATAATTGACTTAGTAATAATCTTGATGAACTCAACGACTCGAATGCAACGTCTTTTGAAATATGTCATGAATGACTCCAAGTAATATCCTTAAAATGAGCAAATGCACAGCGGAAGATTTCTTTCATACCTGAGAATAAACATGCTTTAAAGTGTCAACCAAAAGGTTGGTGAGTTCATTAGTTTAACATAAATAAACATTTCCATCATTTTAATAGACCACAAGAATTTCATTTCCAGTTCTCATAAATATACGTCCCATGCATAGAGACAAAAATCATTCATATGGTGAATACCTGGTAACCGACATTAACAAGATGCATATAAGAATATCCCCTATCATTTCGGGAAATCCTTCGAACATGATATAAAACGAATTCGAAGTACTAAAGTATCCGGTACTTTGGATGGGGTTCGTTAGGCCCAATAGATCTATCTTTAGGATTCGCGTCAATTAGTAGATCGGTTTACTAATTCTTAGGTTACCAAGCAAAAAGGGCGTATTCGGCTTCGATCATTCACCCATATAATGTAGTTTCAATTACTTGTGTCTATTTCGTAAAACATTTATAAAAATTGCGCATGTATTCTCAGCCCAAAAATATAAAGGGTAAAAAGGTAAATGAAACTCACTATACTGTATATTGTAGTAAAAATACATATGACGACACTGGATAAGTGCAGGGTTAGCCTTGGATTCACGAACCTATATCATTTATATATATATTAACACATATAATAACAATTAAACAAGTTTTATATATTAATATTAATATACTTTATAATTTGTATGTTATATTAATAAATAGTTTAATTATACCTATATTATATATTATAGATAATTATATATATATATATATATATATATATATATATATATATATATATATATATATATATATATATATATATATATATATATATATATGATTATATTAAAAGGTATTTATTTATTATATATAACTTAATTAATATTTTATAATAATAACATTTTATTTAAATCAATATGTAATATTAATATAGTTAGGATATATGTAAAAATATATTTTTATATAATTACCATTTGTTTATTATAATATTACTAAAACAATGATAATAGTAATAATAATGATAGAATAATGATAATTCTAATAAAAATGATAACTTAATAAAAATGATAATTTTAATAATAATACTAACTTTAATAATAATAATAAAAATGATAATTTTAAATATTAATGTTACTTTTAATAAGAATAACAATTTTTCTAATAATGATACTCCCAATAATAATAATGATTATATCCCTAATAATGATAACATTAATAATAATAATACTTATATTAATAATAATGATGTGATAATAATAATAATAACAATAAAAATAATGGTAATAAAATAACAAAGTACAACCTTTGAAGACAAGCTTTTAAAAAAACAAAACGCCACTGCCTGGATTCGAACTTGTGACCTCCCACTAACACACTAACACCCTTAACCATTCTGCCAAACACGCTTTTCCTGATTTACACTCCATTTAAATTCCTTTAACCCTTTTCTGTTTCATATCCTCCTCCATCTTAAATGCAAAGTCGACCAGGGATCAAGAGACAGAAATTTTGTGGGTTTGCAAGTAATGGCCCAAATAAAACGGTAGCCCAACACTATTCAAGCCTAAGCAACAAAGTTACCAAACCCAATTTGTTTAAGTCCATCTAAAGACTAAGTGGCCCAATATTCACAAGTAGTTTAGTTAGCCCAATCCAAACTAGTTTAATTGATCCAGTAGCATTATTCAATAATTAAAAAGGGTTTCGGTTGTGGTAGGTTTTGAGTTTTCGAATGAAGCAGAAACAGAATATCTAACAACAACGGTTCGACAGGTGGTTTGTGGTCGATGTTTCCCGAACAATAACTGTACCAGTATCGTATTCATATTCATAATCATATCAATATATCATTATTTACATGATCTTATTCTTCATCTTCATCGTTGTTGTTAACACCTTATTGTTAACCAACATCATCCTAAATCATCGTCACTATCGTTTCTAACATCACTGCCCTTCTCATCATTCACCATTATCATTATCTATTCCACTGTTCGCAGGTTTTGGAGTTCGAATGAAACAGAAAACTATAAACGCAACAGCGAAGGGAAAAAAATGAAAGGGTGGCGACTGTTTACGATTGATGGTAGTGTGATGGTTTACGGTTGTAAAAGCAGCAAAACTAATTTTTGGCCCAACTGAAAAACATCGGCCCAACTTGCAAACAAAAATTGAGTTTTAGTGGCCCAAAGGGTGATCCAAAAGCAAGTTTTAAAGGATGCGGTGGTGATGGAATGTAACTGCACGTGGAATCAGCAATGTAAAAAGGTTTGTTTAAATTAATCGACTAATTTGTTGGTACCCATTATTGTCGGCCATATAACCCTCTCCACTTTGTCCTACATGCTTTATTGAAACTAGATGCACAAATGTATTTTTATATATACCAATTGACAATTTATATTGTGAACATAAACTCCACCATTCTTTTTGTTAATTTACTCGACAGAAGAAGGAGGAACATATATTTCACAGCAGCAGCTGTAACAATATTGAAGACAACCAGCGATTTACAAGAAAAAGGTAGTTGCAGGTGGTGTCGGGTTTTGTAAGGGCGGTGATGTGATCGTCTATATCGAACAGAAACGCGGATATGTAGCAACGATGATAATCACCAGAGATGATTATGGTTGGAGATAGAATGGGTGACGGTTGAAGTCTAACAGAAAAAGAATTGTAGTGGAATAGATTAGAGGTTGCAGGTTGATCGATTATAGGTGTAAAACAGGAAACGAGTAAAAGTTTATGGGTTGTCCGTAATAGTAATATAAGTGGGTTGTGATTGAAACGAGAAATATAAGTGAAGTAAGATCACGATGGTTTTGTGGTTAAGGTGGTGATGTGGGTGTCACTTAAACAGAAACAGAAATTTACAAGTATCAGCATTAGAACTAGGAGGGTGATGATGATGAGTTTACGAGAGAATTAGAGACAGATGAGATAGAGAGAGAGGGAGGAAATGTGGCATTTTAAATTATAGTTTTGAAAGAGAAATGGTTGTATTAGGAGCATAGCAAACATTTGCTTTGATCGAAAGAAACATAAAAGAAATGAACTGAGCTGCAGTTTTGGTCGCGGTTCATTGATGGTGATCAGGGAAAACAGAAACAGATTCCATTGTGTTTTTGGTGGAGTTAAATGGTGTTGATGGTTTATGTATATGGTTGTGGTGTATCGAATCAAAATAGAATACAAAGGACGATGTCTGTGATGGTTGTTATGATGGTTAGTAGGTTTACAGAGGAACAAGAAAAGATGGTGGGTTTGTAATGGTGATCGATGGTTGTTATGCTTGGTGATGGCTCGTTGTTCTTGATGAGTATGGCCGATGGTGGGTTACCAATAGAAAAGAAATTAGAGAAATTGATGGTGAGTTTGATGTTGAAGAAAATGGTGTGGATGATTTCTTAACTTTACTTCTTCTATATGTAAACGTATCATATATATGTAAATATAGTTATAGATAGGAATAGATGGGAGAGACAGAAACTAGGCAGACAAGACAAGACATAAATATTCTCAATCTTTCAATTTAACACATTAATAATATCCGTGAATCTAGATTTTTATTCTCGTCTCAAATCTAATAATAATATAATAATATTTATAATATAATTTAAAATATAAACATGTGAAATTATTAGCCGTCATCTTTCACAGACTAAATTTCGTACTGCGTTGTAAATCAGTAACGACTAAAAGTCTTTGGAAAAATCCCAAATTTTTAAATTAACTATATTTATTTATTTTGGTCATTATGGTAAAAAATTCAGTCATTAATTTAATAAATAAAAATTACATCAACTGTCCCTCTCATTTATGGGTAAAATATAAAAAGTGTTAAAATTAAATAATTAGATCCTAAATATACTTTTAATAAGCCTATAACTTATATAACTCATTTTCGGATCACCTTTTATTTTAAAATTACATAAGTTTGTATTTAACTTGCTTAATATCAATCGGAATATCAAAGGAGTATTACAATCATTCAATATTTATTTTTAATATACTTTATTTATATATAGATATGTCTTAAATAATAATAATATATATTATTTTATTTTACATTATTAATTCTAACAATTACTTCATGTAATATTTCAATTTATATTTCTAATTATTATTTATTTATATATTCACACATATCTAATTTACAATTAATTGTTCGTGAATCGTCGAGAACAGTCGAAGGTCAATTGAATATATGAAACAGTTCAAAAATTTAAGACTTAAGATTATAGACTTTGCTTATCGTGTCGAAATCATTTAAAGATCAAGTTTAAATTTGGTCGGAAATTTCCGGGTCGTCATAGTATTGGTGGCCAACAATGAAGAAAGATGTTGCTCAATTGGTGGAAAAGTGTCATATTTGTGCACAGGTTAAGGCAGAACATCAGAAACCCTATGGTTCATTACAGCAGTTGAAAATTCCAGAGTGGAAATGGGATCATATTACGATGGATTTTGTAACCAAATTACCTAGATCCCAGAGAGGTAATGATATGATATGGGTAATTGTTGATCGACTGACGAAAAGTGCACATTTCTTAGCAACAAAAGAGACAGCTTCGTTGAGTACTTTGGTAGAATTGTACTTGAAAGAAATAGTTAGTCGACATGGGGTTCCGTTTTCTATCATATCTGACAGGGATTCTAGATTTGTATCAAACTTCTGGAACAATTTACAGAAAAGTTTGGGAACGAGGGTAAATCTGAGTACCGCGTATCATCCATAGACCGACGGTCAAAGTGAGCATACTATACAGACACTAGAGGATATGCTTAGGTCCTGCGTATTAGAGTACGGTGGTCCGTGGGATATACATCTACTTTTGATTGAGTTTGCCTACAACAACATTTACCATTCGAGTATTGGTATGCCGCCTTATGAGATGTTGTATGGTCGCAAATGTAGAACGCCGACTTATTGGTTAGAAGCCGGAGAGAAACAGTTTGCAGGTCCAAAATTAGTTCAGATAACAGCAGACAAGGTAGCAATAGCGCGTGAGAAGTTGAAAGCAGCCCGCGACAGACAGAAAATGTACGCCGATCCACGTAGACGTCCGGTAAACTTTGAGGTGGGTGATCGTGTTTACTTGAAAGTTTCGTCATGGAAGGGTGTTATCAGGTTTGGTAAGAGGGGAAAGTTAGCTCCGAGATACATTGGGCCGTTCAAGATTATTCAGAGGGTTAATGATCAGGCGGTTGTATTAGAGCTCCCGACAGAGTTAGAAGGAATTCATAACACCCTCAATGTGTGTTACCTTAGGAAGTGTAAGGTTGATGATGAGACGCAACTGGTTCCATTAAATGATTTGAGGGTGGACCTGAATCAAAAGTTAGTTGAAGAGCTGGTTAGAATTGTCGATAGGAAGGTGACCAAGTTAAGGAAGAAAGAGATCCATATGGTGCTTGTTGTGTAGTGACCCGAACTTTTCCATGTTTATATATATTAATTGAGATTGATATTTACATGATTAAATGTTTCCAACATGTTAAGCAATCAAACTTGTTAAGACTTGATTAATTGAAATATGTTTCATATAGACAATTGACCACCCAAGTTGACCGGTGATTCACGAACGTTAAAACTTGTAAAAACTATATGATGACATATATATGGATATATATATAGTTAACATGATACTATGATAAGTAAACATATCATTAAGTATATTAACAATGAACTACATATGTAAAAACAAGACTACTAACTTAATGATTTTTAAACGAGACATATATGTAACGATTATCGTTGTAAAGACATTTAATGTATATATATCATATTAAGAGATATTCATACATGATAATATCATGATAATATAATAATTTAAAATCTCATTTGATATTATAAACATTGGGTTAACAACATTTAACAAGATCGTTAACCTAAAGGTTTCAAAAACAACACTTACATGTAACGACTAACGATGACTTAACGACTCAGTTAAAATGTATATACATGTAGTGTTTTAATATGTATTTATACACTTTTGAAAGACTTTAATAAACTTATTAAAATACTTCTACTTAACAAAAATGCTTACAATTACATCCTCGTTCAGTTTCATCAACAATTCTACTCGTATGCACCCGTATTCGTACTCGTACAATACACAGCTTTTAGATGTATGTACTATTGGTATATACACTCCAATGATCAGCTCTTAGCATCCCATGTGAGTCACCTAACACATGTGGGAACCATCATTTGGCAACTAGCATGAAATATCTCATAAAATTACAAAAATATGAGTAATCATTCATGACTTATTTACATGAAAACAAAATTACATATCCTTTATATCTAATCCATACACCAATGACCAAAAACACCTACAAACACTTTCATTCTTCAATTTTCTTCATCTAATTGATCTCTCTCAAGTTCTATCTTCAAGTTCTAAGTGTTCTTCATATATTCTACAAGTTCTAGTTACATAAAATCAAGAATACTTTCAAGTTTGCTAGCTCACTTCCAATCTTGTAAGGTGATCATCCAACCTCAAGAAATCTTTGTTTCTTACAGTAGGTTATCATTCTAATATAAGGTAATAATCATATTCAAACTTTGGTTCAATTTCTATAACTATAACAATCTTATTTCAAGTGATGATCTTACTTGAACTTGTTTTCGTGTCATGATTCTGCTTCAAGAACTTCGAGCCATCCAAGGATCCGTTGAAGCTAGATTCATTTTTCTCTTTTCTAGTAGGTTTATCCAAGGAACTTAAGGTAGTAATGATATTCATAACATCATTCGATTCATATATATAAAGCTATCTTATTCGAAGGTTTAAACTTGTAATCACTAGAACATAGTTTAGTTAATTCTAAAGATCTATTTTCGAAAAGTACGACGCACCCTGAAGCTGATCGAACAGATCATCGATCCTAGGCAACGGATACTTATTCTTTACAGTTCTCTTATTCAATTCTCGATAATTGATAATGCTAAAAACGAACATATATTTCATAGCATTATTCCTCAAGAAAGACAAGCTTTTAGTTGCAATTGTTCTATTTACAAGTGATATTCGTTTAAATAATAAAAGGTGAAGACAAAAGACAGATTCGACGATTTGAAGACGCAAACGACCAAAAAGCTCAAAAGTACAAAAGACAATCAAAAAGGTTCCAATTATTGATAAGAAACGTCTCGAAATTACAGAAGTACAAGATTCAAAACGCAAAGTACAAGATATTAAATTGTACGCGAGGACGTTCGAAAATCCGGAACCGGGACTAGAGTCAACTCTTAACGCTCGACGCAACGGACTAAAAATTACAAATTAACTATGTATATAAATATAATATAATATATAATTAATTATATTAATTATATATATATATTATATATATATATATATTAAAAACCGTCGGCAGCAAGAAACTCCAAGGGTGTGAGCTGTAAATACATCTCCGCGACTCGCGGAGTTTTAAGGGCATTTTGCCGCGAGTCGCGGAGCCCCAATTTTCAACTCTGGCTATAAAGCCAACCGAATTCTGATCAAATTTCATATCTTATTTCATCTCTCTCTCAATATATACGTAATATATATATATAATTTATATTTTAATTTTAATTTTAATTTTAAATCCTAATAATAAGGGTATGTTAGCGAATGTTGTAAGGGTGTAAGTCGAAATTCTGTCCGTGTAACGCTACGCTATTTTTAATCATTGTAAGTTATGTTCAACCTTTTTATATTAATGTCTCGTAGCTAAGTTATTATTATGCTTATTTAAAACGAAGTAATCATGATGTTGGGCTAATTACTAAAATTGGGTAATTGGGCTTTGTACCATAATTGGGGTTTGGACAAAAGAACGACACTTGTGGAAATTAGACTATGGGCTATTAATGGGCTTTATATTTGTTTAACTAAATGAAAGTTTGTTAATGTTAATATAAAGAATTACAATTGGGCGTCCCTATAAATTACCATATACACTCGATCGGACACGATGGGCGGGGTATTTATATGTACGAATAATCGTTCATTTAACCGGACACGGGAATGGATTAATAGCCACTAGAATAATTAAAACAGGGGTGAAATTACATTCAAGGGTAATTGGTGTAATTGTTAACAAAGTAGTAAAACCTTGGTTTACACGCAGTCGATAACCTGGTGTATTCATTAAACAAAGTATTAAAACCTTGTTACAATTCGAATCCGCAATTAGTTGGAATATTTAACTTCGGGTATAATAATAATTTGACGAGGACACTTGCAATTTATATTTATGACTGATGGACTGTTATGGACAAAAACCAGACGGACATATTAAATAATCCAGAACAAAGGACAATTAACCCATGGGCATAAAACTAAAATCAACACGTCAAACATCATGATTACGGAAGTTTAAATAAGCATAATTCTTTTATTTCATATTTAATTTCCTTTATTTTATATTTAATTTCACTTCTAATTATCGTACTTTTTAATTATCGCAATTTTATTTTATCGCATTTTTATTATTCGCAATTTCATTATCGTTATTTACTTTACGCTTTAATTTAAGTCTTATATTTATTTTATATTTTACATTAGGTTTTAACTGCGACTAAAGTTTTAAAATCGACAAACCGGTCATTAAACGGTAAAAACCCCCCTTTATAATAATAATATTACTTATATATATATTTGTATTTTTATAAAAGTAAACTAATATAGCGTTGAGCTTTGTTTAAAGATTTCCCTGTGGAACGAACCGGACTTACTAAAAACTACACTACTGTACGATTAGGTACACTGCCTATAAGTGTTGTAGCAAGGTTTAAGTATATCCATTCTATAAATAAATAAATATCTTTTGTAAAATTGTATCGTATTTAATAGTATTTTCTAGTAAAATATAAACTATTTTATATACACCTCGCTTCACATCAAGTATTTTTGGCGCCGCTGCCGGGGACTTATCTTAAAAGCCGGAAGCGCAACGCTAATATAAAAAAAAAAAGATTTTTAGTTACTTTTATTAAAAGTCGTTTTTGTAAAAATACGTTTTAAATATTCGAAAATATAAAAAGAAAAAACAAAAATATTAGTATTTTTAAGATTTTGTTAAATATTTAAGTTTTATAAGTTTCTTTATCTTTATTTTAGTTTATAATAATATAAATTTTATTAAACATCTTTTATAAAATTAAAAAAAAAACAGAAAACAGAAAATAAAAAAAAAATATATATAAAAACGCGTAAAAATTTCAACCCTGTCAGCTGAAATTCTGAACCCCGCGACTCGCGGGGTTTTCCTCATTAATCACCGCAACTCGCGGAGACCTTCTGACACACGGACAAAAACCCTAATCAAGCATTGATTACGGGTTATTTTTAATTATTATTATTATTAAAACCTAATTATTATTATTATTATTATTAGTTTTAATTTTACTTTTACTTTTTATTTATATATTTTAGTTTAATTAGTTTTATTAAAATTGTAAAATTAATAGTTTTATAAAATAAATAATATAAAAATAATATTTTTATAAAAATTGTACTTTTTACAACTTTTTGTATATTTTTATATTTTGTCCCTTTTTAATCGTTGTAGAATAAAATTTGTATTTTTTAGCTCATATTTAATTTTAAACTTAGTTTTTGCTATAGTTATTTTTACTCCTATATTTTTAGGCTTTGCCGTAGAATTCCTTAAGTGCTTTTTCTTTAGACTAAGATTTATGTGCTTTAGAATTTTGCGACGCCTTTTTAAGTTTTAGTTTCTTTTTAAGTTATTTCCATTTGGGATTTAGTTTTTCCTTGTAAGCTTTAATATTTTTAGACCTTTTTACTATGTACCAATTATCATTCCAATTAGTAATTTCAATTTGCGATTATAATTTTAAGTTAGTTGTAGTAATAAGGTTAGGTTAGTCAAGTATTTTTAAGTTTTTATAAGTTTCTTTTATTTTTCCGTCACCTTTTATTTTTCAACCATTTTTTCTTTTTCGACCTTTTGCGACGAACTCTTTTTCTCTCTTATTTCTCGCCATTCTAGTTTTTAGGACTTAGAATTTTTTCTACTTCTTATCTAAATTTCTCAAAATTACGAAAATTTATTTTAAGTGGTTAAATTAATAGACATCAAAATTTTCTGGTTCGTAGTAATAGTTGGATTTGTACGTGGACCGGGTTATTGGAGCCAAACAGTCCTCAATTATATTGAGACCAAACGAATCCTGCCCCTCTGCTGCATCTTTTGGCTATTCGAAACGTGGGCAAAATCAGAAAAGTCTATTGATTGGATAACTTATTATAATTTTTCTTTCCTTTTAAAAACTAATAGGATATTCAGTGAATGCACCGAGCAAGACGTTCATCACCTTTTGTACGTTCACCACCTGTAACTCGATCAAGACATCGTTTAACAAATATAACCGCCGTTGATTTTTCTTTAGAATCGTCATCCAGTCAACCAAGTACTTCAGTTCAAATTTCCGATAATCCATTTTTTGAACCCAACCTCACAATTGAAAATCCAGAGAATATTCAGGAACGGTTCGTAGATCCTGAACCATTAAACTTTCCTCCGAAACCACCAATCATTCAAACAGAGATTGTTGAGGAACGAACTATTAAAACAAAATCATCTAGTGATACCAATTCAACAAATTCAATTATGGAGAATCTGGAACCTTTAAGTATGGAAGACCGAATGAGAGCTAAACGCACTGGCCAAGGTCACGCAATTACTCATCCAGACATTAATGCGCCAGATTATGAAATCAAAGGACAAATTCTACACATGGTGACTAATCAATGCCAATTTAGTGGTGCGCCGAAGGAAGATCCAAATGAACATCTACGTACCTTTAATAGGATCTGCACACTATTTAAAATACGAGAAGTGGAGGATGAACAGATATATCTCATGTTATTTCCCTGGACTTTAAAGGGAGAAGCCAAAGATTGGTTGGAATCGTTACCTGAAGGGGCGATCGATACATGGGACGTTTTAATTGATAAATTTCTTAAACAATTCTTTCCTGCATCTAAAGCCGTAAGACTTCAAGCAGAAATTGTTACGTTCACACAGAAGCCAAATGAAACTCTATATGAGGCGTGGACAAGATATGGAAAGTTGTTAAGAGGATGTCCGCAACATGGTTTAGACACCTGTCAAATAGTACAAATATTCTACCAAGGATGCGACATCACTACAAGGAAAGATATAGATATAGTAGCTGGTGGTTCTATTATGAAGAAAACCGAAACTGATGCTTACAAAATTATTGATAACACTGCTTCCCACTCACATGAGTGGCACCAAGAAAAAGATATCATTAGATCATCTAAAGCAGCTAGAGCCGATTCTAGCCATGACTTAGATTCCATTTCCGCAAAGATAGATGCTGTGGAGAGACGAATGGAAAAGATGACTAAGGATATTCACTCAATACGAATTAGTTGTGAGCAGTGTGGAGGACCACATTTGACAAAAGATTGTCTCAGTATTGAATTAACAATGGAACAAAGAGAGAATATTTCATACATAAACCAAAGGCCTGGAAATAATTATCAGAATAATTATCAACCGCCAAGACCGATTTACAATCAAAACCAGAATTATAACCGAAATATTCCATACAACAACCAACAAGGTCCTAGCAATCAACAAGTATCCAATAATACTTACAACCAGCAAAGACCGAATTTTCAAAACAAACCACCACAACAAACCGATGATAAAAAGCCGAATTTAGAAGATATGATGACAAAGCTAGTTGAAACTCAAACGCAGTTTTTCACATCTCAAAAACAAACAAATGAACAAAATGCTCAAGCATTTAGAAATCAACAAGCTTCTATTCAAAATCTGGAACAAGAAGTAAGTAACCTAGCAAGGTTAATAGGTGAAAGAAAACCGGGAAGTTTACCTAGTGATACAAATGCTAACCCACGAAATGAAACAGCTAAAGCTATTACCACAAGAAGTGGTACAACACTTAAATCACCTGAAATACCTGTAACTTCTGATGAAACTATTCCTACTCCACAAGAACCACAACCTGATCAAGATAAGGAAAAAGAACCGGTAGTTGAAAAGGTTAATGAAGATAACACAGTTAAGGATAAACCTTATGTTAAACCATACCAACCACCACTTCCTTACCCGAGTAAAATGAAGAAAGAAAAACTTGAAGCCGAGCAATCCAAATTCTTGGATATGTTTAAACAGATAAATGTTAATCTTCCTTTCATTGATGTGATTTCAGGAATGCCAAGATATGCTAAATTCTTGAAAGATCTAATCACGAATAGAAAGAAAATGGAAGAACTCTCGGCTGTTACTATGAATGCTAATTGTTCAGCAGTGCTGTTGAATAAGATACCAGAAAAATTATCTGATCCAGGAAGTTTCACAATTCCATGTTTTCTGGGTAGTCTTAGTTCAATAGAAGCATTGGCAGACTTAGGTGCTAGTATAAATCTAATGCCGTATTCACTATACGCTAAACTAGACCTTGGAGAATTGAAACCAACAAGAATAAGTATACAACTAGCCGACCGATCAATAAAATATCCTAGAGGGATAATGGAGAATATGCTAGTTAAAGTTGGTACTTTAGTATTTCCAGTAGATTTTGTTGTTTTGGACATGGAAGAAGATTCTCAAGTTCCTCTCATATTAGGAAGACCATTCTTAAACACGGCTAAAGCAATGATAGACGTGTTCGGTAAGAAACTGACCCTAAGTATAGAGGATGAGAGTGTTACCTTTTCAGTTGATAGAGCAATGCAACAACCGCAATCTGCAGATGATACATGTTATTATATTCAAACTATAGATGCACATGCAGAATTATTAGAAGAATTTCCAGAATTACAAGGAACAGGAGAATGTTCTTTAGGAGAAGGTAATGAACCAATTGATGAAGCTGAAATGTTAGCTACACTTATAGCTAATGGATATGAACCAACAACAGAAGAAATTTAAATGCTAAAAGAAGAAGACATATATCGATATAAATCATCGATAGAAGAACCTCCGAAATTAGAGTTAAAGCCACTTCCAAACCATTTGGAATACGCTTATTTACATGGTGAATCTGAATTACCTGTAATAATATCGTCTTCTCTTACTAAAAATGAGAAATCACAACTCATTTCTGTGTTGAAAGCTCATAAACCAGCCATTGCATGGAAGATTCATGATATTAAAGGAATAAGTCCTTCGTATTGCACACATAAAATCCTTATGGAAGAAGGTCATATAACGTATGTGCAACGCCAACGAAGACTAAATCCTAATATGCAAGATGTAGTTAAGAAAGAGATTATTAAACTGCTAGATGCAGGTTTAATTTATCCAATCTCTGATAGTCCATGGGTAAGCCCAGTTCAATGCGTGCCTAAGAAGGGTGGCATGACTGTCATTACAAATGAGAAAAATGAGCTTATTCCTACTAGGACTGTAACAGGATGGCGTGTATGTATTGATTATAGAAAATTAAATGACGCCACCAGAAAAGATCACTTTCCCTTACCTTTCATAGATCAAATGTTGGAAAGATTAGCCGGAAATAGTTACTATTGTTTTCTAGATGGATTTTCCGGATATTTTCAAATTCCAATAGCACCCGAAGATCAAGAGAAAACCACATTCACGTGCCCTTATGGTACTTTTGCTTACAAAAGAATGCCATTTGGACTTTGTAACGCCCCTGCAACCTTTCAAAGGTGTATGATGGCGATTTTTCACGACATGATAGAAGAATGCATGGAAGTATTCATGGATGACTTTTCAGTCTTCGGTGATACATTTAAATCATGTCTAGTTAATCTGGAACGAATGCTAATTAGATGCGAAAAATCAAATCTAGTACTTAATTGGGAGAAATGCCATTTCATGGTTAAAGAAGGCATCGTTCTTGGACATAAAATTTCAAAAGAAGGAATTGAAGTGGATAGAGCTAAAGTAGATGTAATTGCTAAACTTCCACATCCCACAAATGTTAGAGGAGTTAGGAGTTTTCTAGGGCATGCCGGTTTTTACCGACGTTTCATAAAAGATTTTTCAAAAATTGCCACTCCTATGAATAAACTCCTAGAAAAGGATGCGCCGTTCATCTTTTCAGATGAGTGTATCAAATCTTTTAATATTCTTAAAGAGAAACTCACTAATGCACCGATCATGATAACACCAAATTGGAATCTACCATTTGAACTAATGTGCGATGCAAGTGATTTTGCAATGGGAGCCGTTTTAGGACAAAGGATTGAAAAACGATTTCAACCTATATATTATGCTAGTAAGACATTACAAGGAGCACAAACGAACTATACAACTACTGAAAAAGAACTCCTTGCTATTGTCTTTGCTTTTGACAAATTTCGATCATATCTCGTTCTAGCAAAAACGGTGGTCTATACCGACCATTCTGCTCTTAGATACCTATTTTCAAAACAAGATGCTAAACCAAGATTAATCCGTTGGATCTTACTCTTACAAGAGTTTGATATTGAAATCCGAGATAAAAGAGGAGCAGAAAATCTCGCAGCTGATCATCTTTCTCGTCTTGAAAATCCCGAATTAGAAGTTCTAAATGAATCGGCCATACAAGACAACTTTCCTGATGAATATCTATTGAAGATAGATTATAAAGAAATCCCATGGTTTGCAGACTATGCAAACTACTTAGTTTGTGGATTCCTTGAAAAAGGATTATCGTACCAAAGACGAAAGAAATTCTTCAGTGATATAAAACACTATTTCTGGGAAGATCCACATCTGTTTAAAAGTTGTCCCGATGGAATAATACGCCGATGTGTATTTGGAGATGAAGCTAGTAAAATTTTAAACCATTGTCACACAGGACCAACAGGAGGGCATTATGGGCCTCAACTAACAGCAAGAAAAGTTTATGAAGCTGGATTCTATTGGCCTACAATTTACAAAGACGCACACCTTCTTTGCAAATCTTGTGATGCATGTCAAAGGGCCGGAAAAATAAGTCAACGTGATGAAATGCCACAAAATGTCATCCAAGTATGTGAAGTATTTGACATTTGGGGTATTGACTTTATGGGTCCATTTCCAAAATCTCATAATAATCTATATATACTCGTAGCCATTGATTATGTATCTAAATGGGCGGAAGCACAAGCTCTCCCAACTAACGATGCACGAGTTGTAGTCAACTTTTTAAAACGTCTTTTTGCAAGGTTTGGAACACCGAAAGCTTTAATAAGTGATCGGGGTACTCATTTCTGTAATAGTCAACTTGAGAAAGTTCTTAAAAGATATGGAGTAACTCATAAAATCTCCACCGCATATCATCCACAAACAAGTGGACAAGTTGAAAATACCAACCGAGCTTTAAAACGTATTCTAGAGAAAACCGTAGGATCAAATTCGAAGGAATGGTCCATTAAATTGGAGGATGCACTCTGGGCTTTTAGAACAGCCTACAAAACTCCAATTGGAACCACACCTTTTAGACTTGTTTATGGAAAAGCATGTCATCTTCCAGTAGAAATTGAACACAAAGCATTTTGGGCTTTGAAGACATGTAATCTTGATTTACATGAAGCCGGACGTCTACGATTAAGTCAACTAAACGAATTAGAAGAATTAAGACATGAAGCATACGATAATTCGTTAATCTATAAAGAAAGAACGAAGAAATGGCATGATAAAAGAATCAGAAGTTCAAAAGAATTTAAAGAAGGAGACAGAGTTCTTCTTTTCAATTCACGATTCAAGCTATTTCCTGGAAAATTGAAATCAAGATGGTCTGGACCATTCATAGTCAAAAGAGTTTTCCCATACGGAACGATAGAATTAATAAATTCAAATGGGATTGAATTTAAAGTTAATGGTCACAGAGTTAAACATTACATACATGGTCCGATGGAAGTCGACAACGAAGTTAATCACAATTTCGACACCACAGCTAACTAAGTGTGGGGAGAATCAAGTCTTTAAAGGATAATATGTATTTCTGTTAGAGTTAGATTGTCTGTTTTCGTGTAGTTCTCGAAAATGGAACACGCATGGTCTTTCCCTAGCAGACCCTAAAGAACTAGTCTTCTCCCCCCATTCTGAATTTTTATTTTTTTAGGTTTTTACGAAATGAAGACTGCCTGTGAACTAAACCATGGTCTAATGCTACACGCTTTGATCACTAAACGTAATAATGACATACTACCGAGTGAATTAGTATCAGTAATCAGAGAAAGAATGGACGGAGTTAGAAAAGGATCCAGATGCGAAGATAATAAGTTACAATTTGGTAAAGGAAAATCAAAATCCGCAGCGAAAAGAAGAGCACGACACCTAGAACGATGTCACAAATGCGGAAAATGGTCACATGGAGGTAAATGTTCAAATAATCAAACCTATTCAAATACCGAATTTGTTACTTTATGCAGAGACGGACCGTTCATATGTTTAGAAGAAAAGACACTGAATGCTCGAGGTTACGCCTTTGGAGCCATGGAAAACCAATTAAACCGACTATCTTATGAATGGAATAGATCATATAACTAAGAAATCTATTTCACAGGTATGTCTGTACAGTTTTTTTTTATTTTTATTTTTATTTTTAACCTTTTGATAATAAACGCTAATTTGTTCGCTAAAAAGTATTAAATTGGTATTAAATAAAATTAGGTTTGGCGACCGAAATTATTGATATCATTCAAAAATTTATTACATCACTGCGAAATTTAACGTTTATTCTTAAGGTATAAATATCTTTAATCAATCAACCCAAAATATTTCAAAAATTCGTCATGAGTTAAATTAGGTCTTGGAACCGAAATTACTTTACCGAAAAGAGGGGCGCATATTTTTGATAATATTTGATTGATTAAAGTGGGATAAAAAGACAAAAAGATTTTTAATTTTATTTTTACCATGTTTTTAAAATTAATATTTAAGTCTTAAATTAATATTGTAAACTTTGTAAAAACAATATATTTAAAATTGTAAATATTTGAAAATTTAATATAAGTTTGGTATGAATTTATAATATGAATTTTTAAATTAAGTTTGGTGTGAATTTTTAATTTTTAAAATATGAAATTTTAATTTTATGCAATTCAAATTTTAAGTTTGGTGTGAATTTTTAATTTTTAATTTTTAATTTTGAATTTTATATTTAAGTTGTGTGAATTTAAAAACAAAAATTTACTTTATCTCATTAAGTTAAAAATATGATTTTTAAAATTCGTCGTAAGTTGAAGACTAGGTCTTTGAACCGAAATTGCTTTACCCGAGGGAGGGACGAGAACTTTTATTATCATTATTTTTAATCTTATTGATTTAAAGTATGCCAAAAACATTGAAAAAACCCAAAAATCTTAGCTTTTAAAACAATCGCTACAAAAAGACAAATTTTAAAATTTTGTCGAGGGACGGACTAGGACATCGATCCGAAACGACCTCATCCTAAATAACAAGGGAAACAAAATTTTAAAATTAATTTCTTAATTGTTTTCAAAAGTTAAAGATTATAAAAAAAAAAAAAAAAAAAAAAAAGAGCAAACTCCGCGACTCGCGGAGTTTGAAGTGAAAAACCTCCGCGACTCGCGGAGGGACCAAATTACAGAAAAAAAATATAGAGAGCTGCACGAACTGATCAGCTCCCACACACAAAACTGCAAAAATACAGCTCGAAAAAACCCCGAAAACCACCGAAAATCACCCCCAAAAATCTCAATTTTTAACCGTTAATCACCAAATTTTTTGCTAAAATCATGTTGAGAAGGATGATATCTAAGAATTACTCAAGAAAAACGGTAAATTTCTACACCTAAACACCATTTAATTCGAAATTAGGTGTTCTTGAGCTAATTTTTCCCCAATTTGATTTTGATGCTTTTTAGTGTAATTAGATTTAAATTGTTTATGTATTATGCTTGTATAACCTAGATTGATGCTGTTTAACATGATTAGAAGCCTTAAACTTCAAATTTTGAATAATCTAGGGTTTGTGTTCTTGAGCAATTTGGGGCTTTTTGATATAAACAGGTTATGGCCGATTTTTGTCATGAATTGTTGCTAAATTGAGTAGTGTAACATGTCTAGGTAATTAAATGATCCAAACTTTGAGCCTAAACATGATTTTGAGAATTAAAGTGGACTTTTTCAAGTCCAAAATTCATGAACTTGATTTTTGAAAGATAATGCCATTTGAGACTTGTTTATTCGCTAGTAATGATTATTTTGACATGTTATTTGAGTTGAATGCTTATGAACTTGGCGAAAATTTTCGTATATGCTTATTTGAAAAAGTGTAGATTTGATAAAAATGTGAAAATGAGCTTAAGTTTGATATAAATTGATAATGTCATTGTAATTATTTTGATTGATGATTTTGCTGACACTAATGCATATTTGGATGCACAAAATTTGTGTTTGATGTATTTTGCAGAATGAAAGGGGTGAATCTTCATCCCAAGCTCGCCATGCTCCTGCTGAGAATTTGGAACAACAGGAGGTAGATAACTACTACAAGCAGGATGTACCTCATCCAGTCATGACCTTTTCCGATATGCATTTGGAAGAGTTGCACCCGAACCTGAGATTTGACAGACTTTGGATAGATTATCCAAAATATCAACGGGGTTTGCATACTCTTCATTCCAAGGTTGTTGAGGTACCGAGGGTCATAGAATGGGGACCCTTAGAAGCTGTAGAATTGGCCGGGCCAATTAGGGAATTACTTGTACAGAGGTATGGTAATTCTTCTTTTAATGACTGGATATGTTTATTCACCATACGCAGACCTGTATATAAAGTATGGTGTGAAGAGTTGTTATGTAGTATAGAGTTGAATGATCGGGTAGCTAGTTTAACCGATCGTTCTTTTATTAGATTTTTGATAGGCGGTTCGATGCGCCACATGTCTTTACTGGACATGGCTCAGGCTTTACGTATATATACGCCTGAGGAGTTAGCGTCTGCCGATTGTAGAGGATTGATACTAAACGGTAGAAAGATAGATGAGAATTTTGATACACACGGTGTGTGGAGTCAAATGACAAGCCATCACCGTTTCAAAGGGGGAAACTACTCTTATTTGGATATAGATAGAGCCGAATTAAGAGTAATACATAGGTTTTTAGCTAATTCGATTACACAAAGGGGTAAGAACAAAGAAAAAGTAAATGAACAGGATTTGTTTTACCATATGTGTATTCGAGACCCACACAGCGCTGTAAGTATACCATATTGTATGGGTTATTATTTATCAGCTATGGTTCGGGGGATGCGTCCACATAGCATAATAGGAGGTGGTATTTTTATTACTTTGATTGGTGAATATCTCGGTGTGGATATAAGTCGGGGGGGATTATTAGTAGAAGAGCCGGAACCCCGCGACACTATAGGTTTAAATGTATACCATGGTGCGAAAGTTTTGAAGCGGCGAAATAACGCCGCAGTACGATACAATGGTAGACATCCACAGGTAGAGAGAAACCAGCAGCAAGGTAATGTAGGAGGGGGAAATGAGATGCAAGAAATGCATAGGTTTATAGCTTCTCAGGAATACGAAAATGCTAGACAGAGAGCATTTGAAGATTGGCATGTTCATCAGAACCAGATCATAGCGCATTGCCAACATATAGGTAGAAACTATATTCCTACACCGAAACCCGTCTTCCCTCCTTGGTCGATAGAGATGCAGCCACCATATCCTACGTATGACCCTGCCGAAGCATTCTATAGCACTTATGGTTATGCGTGGAACCCCTATTGGTACCAATATCATCCTTAGTTTACTTATTATTTTTTTTATTTTGTAATTTGTAATTATTGATACATTTAATATTTTTGTTAATATTGTAATCATTTTTATCTAACTTTTATTCTTAGATTTTAATAATTTTTGAATGTGGGGTAATATACCAAACTTCAAAAATATGTATATATTTTTGCAGTTTATCTTATGTACACAACAGGGTAAAACAACGCATTTTCAAAGACTGGCATTAAGTTCAGCAAAAGCAACTAATTTTGACGACAAGATGCAAAATACATGTGAAATAACAACAAGACGGAATGAACAAATGATGTGCACCATTTATCATTCAGCAAACAAACGCCAATATATTTGGAAACTTTGGTAAAATTTAATCATTTTCACACAAATCACCCTCAATAATTTAAATTGTTACTAATTTCTTGCAAATAAGGGCATTGCAAGATCTTAAGTGTGGGAAGGGATTAAATTCTTTCGGATTTTAAAAATTTTTTACTTTATACACTTGGTTACCATTAAAAATACTAGTAAAGCAGTAGTTGTATTAGAATCTAGTGCTCTCTGATAAAAAAGAACAGCCCTAGTCTTATATACTGACTACCCAATTCTAGTAAAATTTTTCAATTAAATGAATTCAAATCATGTTTATACATATTTATGAACGATAAAACTAGGTTTTAACACCGAAATTATTGTTACCTCGGAAAGGACATAAATTGAGAAACAAACTAAAATGTTAAAATTCATTTAAAATGGAATAGAGGACGATAAAAAGGAAAATAAAAGCCAAGTGTGGGAAAATTTACCAAGTTATTTTAAACATATGTCACATATATCTGTAACAAATAACTGAAAATACTTTTGCTTTGGACTAAACTAAACTGTTTTACCCAATGAAAGAAAAGAAGAGATGGATCTACACGATGAATCAATTCCATCATTAAAAGGAAGTAAAGTCTTCCGAAAAAGACACGCGCTTCTTGATTTAGGTCATGAAGTTGTCGTCCAGACCAGCTGTAGGTTGACGAAAAATCTAGAAAAGTCATCACTAAAATCAGCAGGAAATCCACGGACCTCAGCATTAAACAGGGTCGCCAAGTGGTCAGATTTATCCTAACCATGAGAAGGATTTATCTCGTACAATGGGGGGGCACCATGCAAATTAGCTGGATAAGACTAATGAATCAGATCCCCAGAAAGGATAATCTCCTTAAAGATTAAAAATCAGCTTTTAAGACTGATATTACTCAATCCTAGAGATTGACCTTAAAGATTGAGAATTCAAACTCATGGAATTCGATGATATCTAAACTCGAGCTTGAACGAGAAAATATTTTGATCAAAATTACAAACCGATTTGTTTTCTGAAAACCCTATTTTTAATGCGTTCATTACCATTGAACGTAAAATCCTAGGAATTCACCTGGAATTCATTAGGTCACCTGAACTAAATCGGGTGTCAACCGTAAGAACGGTGGTTGCATAGCATGGTCAAAGACAGGACCTTGTGCCAGACCGAAAAATTATAAGGGTGAGCTTTACTATTGCTCCTACCAAGGATAGTAATTGCGTCCGACACGTTATAGACCATAATCAAAAGCATGTCACGGGACATTGCCTTAACAGTTGCTTGTTCAACGCTTTCCTTTACAACCGGACGGTAGTTTGCCGAAAGGTAATATACGGAACAAGTAAACTGGACGTGTTGCTTTCCAAATACAAGGTTAGCAAGTGGATGACACAAAACCGCAAGTTTTGAGCTAAAATTTTCAAATCTGAAACCCACCAAACCCACAAAAATATTTTGCAAACACCGGTAAAGGATTATTCCGGAAAACTTATCTAGGGTAAAAACTAGATTTCAAAAGATCAAATGTTTTCATAAAGATCCAATTTCCTTAATGGATCTAAATTTTTATAGTCATGTGGAACTGTAAACCATATCGTTACTACCATTGTTTATACCGCCGTATAGAAATCACTGATGTACAAAGTGTGAAGAATAAAGAAGTGATTCTAGTATTTCAAGACGATATTGCTTGAGGACAAGCAACGCTCAAGTGTGGGAATATTTGATAATGCTAAAAACGAACATATATTTCATAGCATTATTCCTCAAGAAAGACAAGCTTTTAGTTGCAATTGTTCTATTTACAAGTGATATTCGTTTAAATAATAAAAGGTGAAGACAAAAGACAGATTCGACGATTTGAAGACGCAAACGACCAAAAAGCTCAAAAGTACAAAAGACAATCAAAAAGGTTCCAATTATTGATAAGAAACATCTCGAAATTACAGAAGTACAAGATTCAAAACGCAAAGTACAAGATATTAAATTGTACGCGAGGACGTTCGAAAATCCGGAACCGGGACTAGAGTCAACTCTTAACGCTCGACGCAACGGACTAAAAATTACAAGTTAACTATGTATATAAATATAATATAATATATAATTAATTATATTAATTATATATATATTATATATATATATTAAAAACCGTCGGCAGCAAGAAACTCCAAGGGTGTGAGCTGTAAATACATCTCCGCGACTCGCGGAGTTTTAAGGGCATTTTGCCGCGAGTCGCGGAGCCCCAATTTTCAACTCTGGCTATAAAGCCAACCGAATTCTGATCAAATTTCATATCTTATTTCATCTCTCTCTCAATATATACGTAATATATATATATAATTTATATTTTAATTTTAATTTTAATTTTAAATCCTAATAATAAGGGTATGTTAGCGAATGTTGTAAGGGTGTAAGTCGAAATTCTGTCCGTGTAACGCTACGCTATTTTTAATCATTGTAAGTTATGTTCAACCTTTTTATATTAATGTCTCGTAGCTAAGTTATTATTATGCTTATTTAAAACGAAGTAATCATGATGTTGGGCTAATTACTAAAATTGGGTAATTGGGCTTTGTACCATAATTGGGGTTTGGACAAAAGAACGACACTTGTGGAAATTAGACTATGGGCTATTAATGGGCTTTATATTTGTTTAACTAAATGAAAGTTTGTTAATGTTAATATAAAGAATTACAATTGGGCGTCCCTATAAATTACCATATACACTCGATCGGACACGATGGGCGGGGTATTTATATGTACGAATAATCGTTCATTTAACCGGACACGGGAATGGATTAATAGCCACTAGAATAATTAAAACAGGGGTGAAATTACATTCAAGGGTAATTGGTGTAATTGTTAACAAAGTAGTAAAACCTTGGTTTACACGCAGTCGATAACCTGGTGTATTCATTAAACAAAGTATTAAAACCTTGTTACAATTCGAATCCCCAATTAGTTGGAATATTTAACTTCGGGTATAATAATAATTTGACGAGGACACTTGCAATTTATATTTATGACTGATGGACTGTTATGGACAAAAACCAGACGGACATATTAAATAATCCAGAACAAAGGACAATTAACCCATGGGCATAAAACTAAAATCAACACGTCAAACATCATGATTACGGAAGTTTAAATAAGCATAATTCTTTTATTTCATATTTAATTTCCTTTATTTTATATTTAATTGCACTTCTAATTATCGTACTTTTTAATTATCGCAATTTTATTTTATCGCATTTTTATTATTCGCAATTTCATTATCGTTATTTACTTTACGCTTTAATTTAAGTCTTATATTTATTTTATATTTTACATTAGGTTTTAACTGCGACTAAAGTTTTAAAATCGACAAACCGGTCATTAAACGGTAAAAACCCCCCTTTATAATAATAATATTACTTATATATATATTTGTATTTTTATAAAAGTAAACTAATATAGCGTTGAGCTTTGTTTAAAGATTTCCCTGTGGAACGAACCGGACTTACTAAAAACTACACTACTGTACGATTAGGTACACTGCCTATAAGTGTTGTAGCAAGGTTTAAGTATATCCATTCTATAAATAAATAAATATCTTGTGTAAAATTGTATCGTATTTAATAGTATTTTCTAGTAAAATATAAACTATTTTATATACACCTCGTTTCACATCAATAATCTATACACATTCTCAGAGTACCGTCTTTCTTCTTTACAAACAACACCGGTGTAAGACCCAAATAATTGTTGTGTACATAAGCGTAAATAAGATGCTTGAAGTGGGGGTTTCGTTGTACATTTTAAAATGAAAAAGAATCTGATCTGGGGGAGTGGCGCACCGCGCCGTTGGTCTGTGACAGATTCCCTTCTTTTTAAATTAGATATTTTGATGGCTTTTTGGTAATTACACATGGGGGCCCGAATTTAAGGCCTAGATTCAGTCTTGGAGCTTCATTTACTCCATCTTCAATAACCCTTATCACCTCCATTTAATTTCTAGAGAGAGAGTGATATTCTAGTGAGGGAAAACTCATTTTGGGGAAGAAGAAGAAGGAATCTTGCTTAAGCTCAAGTTCTAAAGTTGTTCATCTACTTCCTAGCTATGTTTTGAGTGTGGTGGTATGTTCTAACTTTGTTTTCCTTGTTTATTTTGATTAAGGGTTAGGGTTTCGGGTAAGTGATGAACTTAAAACCCATTTGTTAGTGAATTGGGTGTTTTGGGTGAATTCGGGTCATGTAGGCTCAAAGATGACTAACTAGGGTTTTTCAAGGTATTAATTGATGTTTATGAGCTTAAATTAGTTAGTCAATTACTAGCACACCTAGAGATAAGTAAATGGACGTTGTGTGGGTTAGTGGATGACCCGAAATGGGTGTGTTGACCTTAATTTGGTCAAATGGGTCAAAATGGACCTAAGTTCGTTAATGTTGGTGTGTAATGCATAAACCTTGTGTTGAAATGTGTTTTAAACCTAACTTGGCTAATGATTAGGGTTTTGGGGATGTAAACCCAAATATTAGGGTTAAGGGTGCAATTGGGTCGAGATTGCACCATGGGTCAAGATGACACTAGGATGGAGTTTTAGTTGGTTGACCAACTTGAGTTTGTGATTGATATTATGTATAATGTAATAGGTACGTTACATTGAAGGTTTCCGAGCTTGATTATCTTTCACAAGAGATTTTAAGGTGAGTGGAGTAATTATACGTATGTGTATATGACGCGTTTATTTGTGGGTGTTATGGTATGAACCATCGAGCCGGTAGTGCCATAACATGTGTGCGATAAGATGTGAACCACGAGCTGGTAGCATCGAGTGTGAACCACCAGACGGTAGCACTATAAAATAAGATGTGAACCACGAGCTGGTAGCATCGAGTGTGAACCACGAGCCGGTAGCACTATAAAATAAGATGTGATCCACGAGCCGGTAGCATCGAGTGTGAACCACGAGCCGGTAGCACTATAAAAGAGTATGACTCAATTGTGTATGGTGTGAACCACGAGCCGGTAGCACCATAGCGTTTATGGTTAACCATATTGAGATTGTCGATTATTTAGCATATTGTTTATATATATACATTGTGTTGAGTATATGCTAATGCGGTTTTGTGTTAATGTACTACTTGTTAAGTGTTTTGGGTACGATGACATGCTAATTGAGTTACAAGTTCGTATGAGGTATTTGGTGAATGTGATTGCAAATAGATGAGTTATATATATGTATGTGTAATTATTGCATTCACTAAGCTTTTCTTACCCTCTCGTTGTTTACCTTTTTATAGGCTCAGTTATGGACAAAGGTAAGGGTGTTTGTTTGGTGTAGAGATCCCGTTGTGTTAGGGGACGCTTTTGGAGACCTGGGTAGCTTAACCCCAAACACCATGCTCGTAGGGTCGTTTGGTATTTAGACTTTTTGTGGTCGAAACTCTCGTTATGTATTAAACTCGTAATTCGGGCCGATGTGGGCCCCACTTTGTAAAACTTATTTTATGTTTGAATCGTGTTAGTTTTACATATTGGAATATGTTGTTGAAAGCGTTTCGTCTAAATATGTCGGGAAGTGGGCGATCTTTTTCACAAAAAAGGAAAAGTTGGACATGCCAGTTTGGCGCGCCGCGCAGGTAAGTGGCGCGCCGCGCCACTATGTTGTACAAATTTTTTTTTTATTTTGCATATTTCGATTGCATATGGGTTGGGATGTTACAAGTGGTATCAGAGCATGGTCTAAGGGATTTAGGTGACTTGAGATAGGCGCCTAGACTTAGATTTTTTGTGTGTGCGCGTTATGCGGGACTTGTAGGACTTTGGGTCGGATCGGGTTTTGGTTAGTGCATAGGTCTATGTGAACTAATCATGCGCTATTGTTTTGTGTGGTATTTGAAATTGTCAAGAAAGATAGACGTGGTACTAGTGAGTTAATGCGATGTGCTCGCGTAATAATGATTAGCTACCATTGTTACGGGTTCAAATCGTGTCAAACAAGCGATGTACGACGATTGTTGAGCAAGATGGGGTAGTGTGGTGTATATGTATATACATATGTGTTAAGTCCTTTCATTTTGTAGCTTAATTTACTTCGTTTTATAGAATGAAGATGAGAAATGGACACGACACCAACGACGGAAGTACGAGTGAGGACGTTGAACTCACGGCCAAGGTTGAGGCCATCTTTAAAAGGCTAAAGAAGGATTTTCTTGACGATGTCCGAAAGGTCTTTCAAGAGTCGGTTGATGGACAAGTGACCGAAATGATCAATGAACGAATGAAAGCTGCAATAGAAGAGGCTTTAGAGGCTAGAAACATTTATCGTTGAGGCGAAGGGGGTGAAGGTAATGGTGGGGGTGGAAGGCGGGACTTCCACTATAAAAATTTCAAGGATACTCAACCTCCGATGTTTAACGGGGTGAGGGATCCATTGAAAAGCACTTGTTGGTCCGATATCGAGGGGGCGTTCCGTACCGCGGAGTGTCCTTCCCCAAAAGAAGACAAGGTATGGGTCTAGCATGTTGCGCGAAGAGGGCAAGTTGTGGTGGGACGATAAAATCAAAGCATATGGAGAAGAGCAATGCATGTGCTTGACATGGGGGGAGTTTAAGAAGGAATTTTTCCAAGAATACCGAACTTCTTCCGATCTCGATAAAATTCGGGACGAGTTGCACAATTTGCGACAAGGTTCAATGGACTTGGTTACTCTTAAGTCTACCTTCTTGGCAAAGACTCATTTTTGTCCGGAGTACGTTCGTGATGATCACAAGTTGATGCTAGATTTCTACCATACTTTAAGTGATGAGTTGAAGGGTAAGATTAGCCGGGGTATGGCTAAGTCTTTTGAAGATTTATACGAATTGGCTAGGGGTTTTGAGCCGGAGGTTCCAAGGAAAAGCGATTTCACTTTTTCGAAGAGAAAGTTTGAAGGTTCGAGTTATTCGAACTTTTCAATTAAAAAGAACAAGAAAGGCTCTGAACGCGTTAATAGTGTGAAGAAGGGTGCTTCCGAAGGTTTCGGACCCATGTGTTATAATTGTAATCAAAGAGGGCACATAGCCCGTGATTGTACCAAGGCGTCGACCAAGCTTACTTGTTTTAATTGTGGTAAAGAGGGACACAAGAGGCCGGAATATCCCGATTTGAATAATGATCATGTGAAGAAGTTGGAGAGAGTGGCGGGTATGGCTAGGGGTCGCAATTACTTGATGACCAATGATGAGGCCAAGCAATCCAACGAAGTTGTCTCAGGTACTTTTATGGTTAACTCAAATCCGGCAAGGATTCTATTTGATAGCAGTGTAAATTTGTCGTTTGTATCTCCAAAATTTGTGCCTAGACTTAATAAACCGTTAGCTAAGTTAAGTCATCCGGTAGAAGTCGAAATAGCGGACGGCAAAACGGTGCTAGTGGTTGATGTATGTAAAAATTGTGATGTCATTTTTAGTGCCGAAAACTTTAAGATAGATCTTATCCCGATGACTTTGGGTGATTTTGATATCGTTGTTGGTATGGATTGGCTCGATCATAATAAGGCCGATATTGCATGCCATGAAAAATTTATTCGTGTGAAGACCCCAAGTGTGGGAGAGTTAATTATTCACGGTGATAAGTGTAGAAGACTTATGCCGATATGCACTTTTGCACGGGCACGTCGTCTCCTTGATAGTGGTGGCATGGCTTTTCTTGCCCATGTTGTTGATACTCGTGATGAGCCACCACCCATTCGTTAAATTCCGGTGGTTAGTGAATTCGAAGACGTTTTTCCGGACGAGTTACCGGGTGTTCCGGCGGAAAGACAAGTTGAATTTCGCATTGAGTTGGTTCCGAGGGCTACACCCATTGCTAAAACTCGTTATCGTTTAGCGCCGACGGAAATGCAAGAGTTGTTAAATCAAACCCAAGAGTTGCTTGAGAAGGGTTTTATTCGACCGAGTGCTTCGCCATGGGGCGCTCCGGTTTTATTCGTGAAAAAGAAGGATGGAAGTATGCAGATGTGCATCGATTATCGGGAGTTAAATAAAGTGATGATCAAGAATCGTTATCCATTATCTCGGATTGACGATTTGTTTGACCAACTCCAAGGTGCAACGTATTTCTCTAAAATCGACCTACGGTCCGGCTATCACCAAATGCGGGTCTGTGAGGAAGATATTGAGAAAACGGCTTTTCGAACGCGTTATGGGCATTTTGAATTCGTAGTTATGCCTTTTGGTCTTACGAATGCACCGGCGACATTCATGGACCTTATGAACCGAGTGTGCCAACCTATGTTGAACAAGTCGGTAATTGTGTTCATTGACGACATACTTGTCTATTCGAAGAGTATGAAAGAACATGAACTTCATTTGTGGTGTGTGTTAAAGACGTTGTGGAGGGAGAGGTTGTATGCTAAGTTCTCCAAATGTGAATTTTGGCTAAGGGAGGTTCAATTCCTTGGCCACATTGTGAACAAAAATGGTATTCAAGTAGATTCGGGGAAGATAGAGACAGTGAAGATTTGGGAACGACCGACTACGCCTACAGAAATCTGAAGTTTTCTCGGATTGGCCGGTTATTATCGTCGGTTTATCCAAGACTTTTCTAAGATCGCTTCTTCGTTGACAAAATTGACGAGGAAGAACACGAGATTTAATTGGGAGAACGAGCAAGAAATTGCTTTTCAATTGCTAAAAGAGAAATTGTGTCAAGCTCCAGTGTTAGTGTTGCCAGAAGGAGTGGAAGACATGACGGTTTATTGTGATGCTTCGTTAAATGGGCTCGGGTGTGTTCTAATGCAAAGAGGAAAAGTCATCGCTTATGCCTCTCGACAACTAAAGGAACACGAAACGAGGTATCCGACTCATGATCTTGAGTTGGCGGCGGTTGTGCATGCATTGAAAATTTGGCGCCATTACTTGTACGGTGTCAAGAGTACGATTTATTCGGATCATAAGAGTTTGAAACACCTCTTCAATCAACGAGATTTGAATTATCGCCAACGTAGGTGGATGGATATAGTAAAAGATTATGATTGTGAAATACTTTATCATCCGGGCAAGGCGAATGTGGTCGCGGATGCGTTAAGTCGAAAGATTCACCACCCGGCGTTATGATTGGGATTGTTAAGTATGATTATTACTAACGATTTTCTTGAAAAACTTGGTGTGATTCAAATAGAGGCTTACGTTCACAACTAGCATGCGGAACGAATAGTGCGGCAATCGGAGTTCATTACTATGGGCTCGCGTGGTTTGTTGTCTTTTCAAGAAAGAGTGTGGGTGCCTAAGATGGGTGATTATCGACAAGTGCTACTTGATGAAGCACATAAGTCAAAGTATTCCATTCATCCGGGCGCGATGAAAATGTATCTTGATTTAAGGAAAGATTATTGGGGGCCGGGCATGAAACGTGATGTTGTGAAGTATGTTGAGCAATGCGTCACGTGTTTGCAAGTTAAGGACGAGCACCAAAAGCCGTATGGTAAGTTACAACCGTTAGAAATCCCGAAATGGAAATGGGAGCACATTACCATGGATTTCATCACAAAGTTACCTAAAATGGCGAGAACCCAATTTGATTCGATTTGGGTTATAGTTGATCGATTGACGAAAAGTGCTTTGTTTCTTCCCATTTGGGAAGCGATATCGTCGGAGACTTTGGCTAAATTGTTTATCAAAGAGGTAGTCGCTCGACATGGGGTTCCTATATCTATTATTTTGGATCGAGATACCCGTTTCACATCTCGGTTTTGGAAAAAGTTTCACGAAGATATGGGTACACAGTTGAAATTGAGCACGGCGTATCATCCTCAAACGGACGGTTAAACCGAACGTACGAATCAAACATTGGAGGATATGTTACGGGTGTGTATTATTGATTTTGGTGGTAGTTGGGACGACCACTTACCTTTGGTGGAATTCTCGTACAATAATAGTTATCATACTAGTATCGGGATGCCACCTTACGAGATGCTTTATGGGCGGAGGTGCTGAACTCTGATTTGTTGGGGTGAAATTGGTCAAAGAGAAATCGGGAGTACCAATTTGGTTTTAGAGACGAATAACAAAATTGATATGATTCGGGATGATTTGAAAAAGGCTCAAGATAGACAAAAGTCGTATGCTGACAAACGTAGGCGAATGATCGAATTTCAAAAAGGTGACATGGTGATGCTTAAGGTTTCGCCATGGAAGGGCATTATTCGGTTTAGAAAATGGGGAAAGTTAGCTCCTCGGTTTATTGGGCCATTTAAGGTTTTAGCTCGTGTTGGTGAAGTCGCGTATCGTTTAGAATTACCCGAAGAGCTTGCGGGGATCCATAATACATTCCATGTTTCCCATCTCTGCAAGTGTCTTGCGGATGATTCATCTTGGGTACCATTTGACGAAATTGAGCTAAACAACAAGTTAGAATATATTGAGGAGCCGATTACCATACTCGATGAGAAGGTCAAAAGGTTGAGAAATAAAGAAGTGAGGACTTTTAAAGTTCAATGGCATTAGAGTAAAGGTTCCGAGTTTACGTGGGAGCCCAAAGAATTCGTGTTAGTTTATCTTCCTTCTTGTCATGCGGCTTGGATCGCGAGGACGCGCTCCAATTCAAGTGGGGGAGAGTTGTAAGACCCAAATAATTGTTGTGTACATAAGCGTAAATAAGATGCTTGAAGTGGGGGTTTCGTTGTACATTTTAAATGAAAAAGAATCTGATCTGGGGGAGTGGCGCGCCGCGCCGTTGGTCTGTGACAGATTCCCTTCTTTTTAAATTAGATATTTTGAGGGCTTTTTGGTAATTACACATGGGGGCCCGAATTTAAGGCCTAGATTCATTCTTGGAGCTTCATTTACTCCATCTTCAACAACCCTTATCACCTCCATTTAATTTCTAGAGAGAGAGTGATATTCTAGTGAGGGAAAACTTATTTTGGAGAAGAAGAAGAAGGAATCTTGCTTAAGCTCAAGTTCTAAAGTTTTTCATCTACTTCCTAGCTACGTTTTGAGTGTGGTGGTATGTTCTAACTTTGTTTTCCTTGTTTATTTTGATTGAGTGTGGTGGTATGTTCTAACTTGACTTTTAAAATCAACTAAACACATGTTCTATATCTATATGATATGCTAACTTAATGATTTAAAACCTGGAAACACGAAAAACATCGTAAAACCGGATTTATGCCGTCGTAGTAACACCGCGGGCTGTTTTGGGTTAGTTAATTAAAAACTATGATAAACTTTGATTTAAAAGTTGTTATTCTGAGAAAATGATTTTTATTATGAACATGAAACTATATCCAAAAATTATGGTTAGACTCAAAGTGGAAGTATGTTTTCTAAAATGGTCATCTAGACGTCGTTCTTTCGACTGAAATGACTACCTTTACAAAAACGACATGTAACTTATTTTTCCGACTATAAACCTATACTTTTTCTGTTTAGATTCATAAAATAGAGTTCAATATGAAACCATAGCAATTTGATTCACTCAAAACGGATTTAAAATGAAGAAGTTATGGGTAAAACAAGATTGGATAATTTTTCTCATTTTAGCTACGTGAAAATTGGTAACAAATCTATTCCAACCATAACTTAATCAACTTGTATTATATATTATGTAATCTTGAGATACCATAGACACGTATACTATGTTTCGACCTATCATGTCGACACATCTATATATATTTCAGAACAACCATAGACACTCTATATGTGAATGTTGGAGTTAGCTATACAGGGTTGAGGTTGATTCCAAAATATATATAGTTTGAGTTGTGATCAATACTGAGATACGTATACACTGGGTCGTGGATTGATTCAAGATAATATTTATCGATTTATTTCTGTACATCTAACTGTGGACAACTAGTTGTAGGTTACTAACGAGGACAGCTGACTTAATAAACTTAAAACATCAAAATATATTAAAAGTGTTGTAAATATATTTTGAACATACTTTGATATATATGTATATATTGTTATAGGTTCGTGAATCAACCAGTGGCCAAGTCTTACTTCCCGACGAAGTAAAAATCTGTGAAAGTGAGTTATAGTCCCACTTTTAAAATATAATATTTTTGGGATGAGAATACATGCAGATTTTATAAATGATTTACAAAATAGACACAAGTACGTGAAACTACATTCTATGGTTGAATTATCGAAATCGAATATGCCCCTTATTATTAAGTCTGGTAATCTAAGAATTAGGGAACAGACACCCTAATTGACGCGAATCCTAAAGATAGATCTATTGGGCCTAACAAACCCCATCCAAAGTACCGGATGCTTTAGTACTTCGAAATTTATATCATATCCGAAGGGTGTCCCGGAATGATGGGGATATTCTTATATATGCATCTTGTTAATGTCGGTTACCAGGTGTTCACCATATGAATGATTTTTATCTCTATGTATGGGATGTGTATTGAAATATGAAATCTTGTGGTCTATTATTATGATTTGATATATATAGGTTAAACCTATAACTCACCAACATTTTTGTTGACGTTTTAAGCATGTTTATTCTCAGATGATTATTAAGAGCTTCCGCTGTCGCATACTTAAATAAGGACGAGATTTGGAGTCCATGCTTGTATGATATTGTGTAAAAACTGCATTCAAGAAACTTATTTTGTTGTAACATATTTGTATTGTAAACCATTATGTAATGGTCGTGTGTAAACAGGATATTTTAGATTATCATTATTTGATAATCTACGTAAAGCTTTTTAAACCTTTATTGATGAAATAAAGGTTATGGTTTATTTTAAAATGAATGCAGTCTTTGAAAAACGTCTCATATAGAGGTCAAAACCTCGCAACGAAATCAATTAATATGGAACGTTTTTAATCAATAAGAACGGGACATTTCAGTTGGTATCAGAGCGTTGGTCTTAGAGAACCAGAATTTTGCATTAGTGTGTCTTATCGAGTTTGTTAGGATGCATTAGTGAGTCTGGACTTCGACCGTGTTTACTTGAAAAAATGATTGCTTAACAAATTTTGTTGGAAACTATATATTTTTAACATGTGAATATTATGTGATATATTAATCTCTTAACGCGTTTGATATTATGTGATAGATGTCTACCTCTAGAACAAGTCCCATTGACTCACCTAATAATAATGAAGAGTCAAATGTAAATTGGAATGATTCGTGGACTGATTCACAAGTTCCCGAAGAGGAACCGGAAGAAGAGCTGGAACCGGAAAAAGAATCGGAACCGGATGAAGAAATAGAACTGGTGGGGGAAATAATAAAACGGTTAAGTAAAAGAAAATCCTCAACCAACCGACTAAGGTTAATTATGGTCAATGGTGTTTCCGCCAAGGAAGCAAAATATTGGAAGGATTACCAATTCTCCGATGAATCGGATTCCGACGAGAATTCCGATGATGTTATAGAAATTACCCCAACTGAATTTAAAAAGGCAAAAGAAAATAATAAGGGAAAGGGCATAAAAATAGAGAAATCTAATTCCAACCCCGATGAACTTTATATGTATCGTCAACCCCCGAAGTCCTTAAGTTGTAACAATGACCCGGGAACCTCTAAACCACCAGGTTTTTCTAAACCAATGTGGAAAACGACGGCTCGTATTAGGGGAACATCATATATCCCTAGAAACTTGGCAAAACGAACCAAAACCGAAGAAGAAGAAACAAGCGAGTCGGAATAAGATAGTTGTATTCGTGTGGTGTAATATATGTAATATAGTGTGCTTATGCTTTATGATATATGTAAAAATTGCTTGTATTAATAAGTATTTTTTTTATGAATCTAACTCTTGTCTATTTTACAGTATAAAAACACAAAATGGATAGACAACCCAATATTTTAAGAGACCTACCCGGAGCCATGATTGATGAAATCTTGTCTAGATTCTGTCAGAATTTTTCGGCACAACTATTTAAGGCGAGATCAGTTTGTAAGACATTCGAAGAACGTTCCATGAATGCCTTGGTTTATAAAAGGCTTTCGTTCGAAAGATGGGGGATATCACATTGGGAAATCCATAAGTTACGATGTGTTTACTTTGACGCATATATTACGGGGAACCCAAATGCTATTTTACTCAATGGGTTAAGAAATTATTTTGACTCAATATATCCGAATATTGGACTTCGTGATTTAGAAAAAGCGGCTAACATGCAACATAAAGAAGCATGTTATGCTTACGGATTAGTAATGTTCGCTTCTCACCAAAGTGAGAACAAGAACATCGGGCTACAACTATTAAACAAAACGTTCCCACAAGTGACGGAGTCTGTAATTAGGGTAAGAAATGAGGTTTTTAGATTGTTACGGGACTGTTGGACATTACGTAACCCTCGTCCCTTTGACGACGTTACAACACGCTGTCTTATCAACGGCCATAACGGTTATGTTCCACAAGACCAAGGATGGGAAGTAATCCTAGTAAAACCAGAATGCATGACTTGTTTCTGGACGTATGAATTACGTGTCTTTATTGCCTTTGCTGAACGACTTGTGTACTAGCTAGAATTATCTTCACAACCATCTTGTATCAAATTTATTGTGTGCTATATTTCATGCTATATGTAAAATAAGCGGTATTGTAAGTTTGTAAAATATTGTGTAAAAGTTTGAACGCGAAATATTATTATAATCAGTTTTTCATATAGAATTGTAGTAGTTGAATTGTATATTAGCTACTAAGTATGAACTTAACAGGTAGGTACTACCCGAATTTAAACTTTTATAAAACGCTAATATGAAGAAAAAGCTTTTATAAATGAGTTCATATTATGCTACGAAATACTATTAACTACTCTTAATATTCTGTATGATTAACTTGTTCCATTTGACTATTTTGAAGGAAATGGCACCGACTACTCGACACACCGTGAATATGAATGAAGAGAAATTCCGTAATTTTCTAGCTTCAAACATAGCCACAGTACAGGCTGCGCTACATACCAACAATAACCTTGGATCTAGCAGTACAGGAAATCGTGTAGGATGCACCTACAAAGAATTCACTGCCTGCAAACCTTTGGAATTTGATGGAACCGAAGGACCGATCGGATTGAAACGGTGGACCGAGAAGGTCGAATCGGTGTTTGCCATAAGTAAGTGTTCTAAAGAGGACAAACTGAAGTACGCTACGCATACCTTCACAGGTTATGCGTTAACATGGTGGAATACCTATCTATAGCAAGTGGGACAAGACGATGCGTACGCACTACCGTGGTCAGCATTCAAGCACTTGATGAACAAGAAGTACCGTCCCAGAACCGAGGTCAATAAGCTCAAGACAGAACTTAGAGGGTTACGAACCCAAGGATTTGATATTACCACGTACGAAAGACGATTCACAGAATTGTGCCTATTGTGTCCGGGAGCATTCGAAGATGAGGAAGAGAAGATCGACGCGTTTGTGAAAGGATTACCGGAAAGAATCCAAGAAGATATAAGTTCACACGAGCCCGCATCCATACAACAGGCATGTAGAATGGCTCACAAACTAGTGAACCAGATTGAAGAAAGAATTAAAGAACAGACTGCTGAAGAGGCCAATGTGAAGCAAGTTAAAAGAAAGTGGGAGGAAAACGGTTATAAGAATCACCAATACAACAACAGCAGCAATTACAACAATAATCGCAACAATTATCCCAACAATCGCAACATTAATCGCAACTACAACAAACGGCCCAACAACAACAACAACAACAATAACAGCAACTACAACAATCATCCCAACAACAATAATAACCGCAACAACAACAACAATCAGAAGCAGCTATGCCAAAGGTGTCAAAAGTATCACTCGGGGTTCTGCACCAAATTTTGCAACAAGTGTAAAAGAAATGGTCATAGCGCGGCGAAGTGTGAGGTCTACGGACCAGGGGTTAATAGAACGAAAGGAACAAATGGTGTCGGAACGAGTAATGGCGGAGCAAGTAGTGTCGGAGCAAGTTATGCCAATGTAGTTTGTTATAAATGTGGAAAACCGGGCCACATTATTAGAAATTGCCCGAACCAGGAGAACACGAATGGACAAGGCCACGGAAGAGTTTTCAATATTAATGCGGCAGAGGCACAGGAAGACCCGGAGCTTGTTACGGGTACGTTTCTTATTGACAATAAATCTGCTTCCGTTTTATTTGATTCGGGTGCGAATAGAAGCTATATGAGTAGAGATTTTTGTGCTAAATTAAGTTGTCCATTGACGCCTTTGGATAGTAAATTTTTACTCGAATTAGCAAATGGTAAATTAATTTCAGCAGATAATATATGTCGGAATCGAGAAATTAAACTGGTTAGCGAAACATTTAAGATTGATTTGATACCAGTAGAGTTAGGGAGTTTTGATGTGATAATCGGTATGGACTGGTTGAAAGAAGTGAAAGCAGAGATCGTTTGTTATAAAAATTCAATTTGCATTATACGAGAAAAAGGAAAACCCTTAATGGTGTACGGAGAAAAGGGCAACACGAAGCTACATCTTATTAGTAATTTGAAGGCACAAAAACTAATAAGAAAAGGTTGCTATGCTGTTCTAGCACACGTCGAGAAAGTACAAACTGAAGAAAAGAGCATCAATGATGTTCCCATTGCAAAAGAATTTCCCGATGTATTTCTGAAAGAATTACCGGGATTACCCCCACATCGATCCGTTGATTTTCAAATAGATCTTGTACCAGGAGCTGCACCAATAGCTCGTGCTCCTTACAGACTCGCACCCAGCGAGATGAAAGAACTGCAAAGCCAATTACAAGAACTTTTAGTGCGTGGTTTCATTCGACCAAGCACATCACCGTGGGGAGCTCCTGTTTTGTTTGTCAAGAAGAAAGATGGTACATTCAGGTTGTGTATCGACTACCGAGAGTTGAACAAACTTACCACCAAGAACCGCTACCCACTACCGAGAATCGATGACTTATTTGATCAACTACAAGGCTCGTCTGTTTATTCAAAGATTGACTTACGTTCCGGGTATCATCAAATGCGGGTGAAAGAAGATGATATTCCAAAGACTGCTTTCAGAACACGTTACAGTCATTACGAGTTTATGGTCATGCCGTTTGGTTTAACTAATGCACCAGCTGTGTTCATGGACCTTATGAACCGAGTGTGTGGACCATACCTTGACAAGTTTGTCATTGTTTTCATTGATGACATACTTATTTACTCAAAGAATGACCAAGAACACGGTGAACATTTGAGAAAGGTGTTAGAAGTATTGAGGAAGGAAGAATTGTACGCTAAATTTTCAAAGTGTGCATTTTGGTTGGAAGAAGTTCAATTCCTCGGTCACATAGTGAACAAAAAAGGTATTAAGGTGGATCCGGCAAAGATAGAAACTGTTGAAAAGTGGGAAACCCCGAAAACTCCGAAACACATACGCCAGTTTTTAGGACTAGCTAGTTACTACAGAAGGTTCATCCAAGACTTTTCCAGAATAGCAAAACCCTTGACTGCATTAACGCATAAAGGGAAGAAATTTGAATGGAAGGATGAACAAGAGAAAGCATTTCAGTTATTGAAGAAAAAGCTAACTACGGCACCTATATTGTCATTGCCTGAAGGGAATGATGATTTTGTGATTTATTGTGACGCATCAAAGCAAGGTCTCGGTTGTGTATTAATGCAACGAACGAAGGTGATTGCTTATGCGTCTAGACAATTGAAGATTCACGAGCAAAATTATACGACGCATGATTTGGAATTAGGCGCGGTTGTTTTTGCATTAAAGACTTGGAGGCACTTCTTATATGGGGTCAAAAGTATTATATATACCGACCACAAAAGTCTTCAACACATATTTAATCAGAAACAACTGAATATGAGGCAGCGTAGGTGGATTGAATTGTTGAATGATTACGACTTTGAGATTCGTTACCACCCGGGGAAGGCAAATGTGGTAGCCGACGCCTTGAGCAGGAAGGACAGAGAACCCATTCGAGTAAAATCTATGAATATAATGATTCACAATAACCTTACTACTCAAATAAAGGAGGCGCAACAAGGAGTTTTAAAAGAGGGAAATTTAAAGGATGAAATACCCAAAGGATCGGAGAAGCATCTTAATATTCGGGAAGACGGAACTCGGTATAGGGCTGAAAGGATTTGGGTACCAAAATTTGGAGATATGAGAGAAATGGTACTTAGAGAAGCTCATAAAACCAGATACTCAATACATCCTGGAACGGGGAAGATGTACAAGGATCTCAAGAAACATTTTTGGTGGCCGGGTATGAAAGCCAATGTTGCTAAATATGTAGGAGAATGTTTGACGTGTTCTAAGGCCAAAGCTGAGCATCAGAAACCATCAGGTCTACTTCAACAACCCGAAATCCCGGAATGGAAATGGGAAAACATTACCATGGATTTCATCACTAAATTGCCAAGGACTGCAAGTGGTTTTGATACTATTTGGGTAATAGTTGATCGTCTCACCAAATCAGCACACTTCCTGCCAATAAGAGAAGATGACAAGATGGAGAAGTTAGCACGACTGTATTTGAAGGAAGTCGTCTCGAGACATGGAATACAAATCTCTATTATCTCTGATAGGGATGGCAGATTTATTTCAAGATTCTGGCAGACATTACAGCAAGCATTAGGAACTCGTCTAGACATGAGTACTGCCTATCATCCACAAACTGATGGGCAGAGCGAAAGGACGATACAAACGCTTGAAGACATGCTACGAGCATGTGTTATTGATTTCGAAAACAGTTGGGATCGACATCTACCGTTAGCAGAATTTTCCTACAACAACAGCTACCATTCAAGCATTGAGATGGCACCATTTGAAGCACTTTATGGTAGAAAGTGCAGGTCTCCAATTTGTTGGAGTGAAGTGGGGGATAGACAGATTACGGGTCCGGAGATTATACAAGAAACTACCGAGAAGATCATCCAAATTCAACAACGGTTGAAAACCGCCCAAAGTCGGCAAAAGAGCTACGCTGACATTAAAAGAAAAGATATAGAATTTGAAATTGGAGAGATGGTCATGCTTAAAGTTGCACCTTGGAAAGGTGTTGTTCGATTTGGTAAACGAGGGAAATTAAATCCAAAGTATATTGGACCATTCAAGATTATTGATCGTGTCGGACCAGTAGCTTACCGACTTGAGTTACCTCAACAACTCGTGGCTGTACATAACACTTTCCACGTCTCGAATTTGAAGAAATGTTTTGCTAAAGAAGATCTCACTATTCCGTTAGATGAAATCCAAATCAACGAAAAACTTCAATTCATCGAAGAACCCGTCGAAATAATGGATCGTGAGGTTAAATGACTTAAGCAAAACAAGATACCAATTGTTAAGGTTCGATGAAATGCTCGTAGAGGACCCGAGTTCACCTGGGAGCATGAAGATCAGATGAAGAAGAAATACCCGCATCTATTTCCAAAAGATTCGTCAACACCTTCATCAACTTAAAATTTCGGGACGAAATTTATTTAACGGGTAGGTACTGTAGTGACCCGAACTTTTCCATGTTTATATATATTAATTGAGATTGATATTTACATGATTAAATGTTTCCAACATGTTAAGCAATCAAACTTTTTAAGACTTGATTAATTGAAATATGTTTCATATAGACAATTGACCACCCAAGTTGACCGGTGATTCACGAACGTTAAAACTTGTAAAAACTATATGATGACATATATATGGATATATATATATAGTTAACATGATACTATGATAAGTAAACATATCATTAAGTATATTAACAATGAACTACATATGTAAAAACAAGACTACTAACTTAATGATTTTTAAACGAGACATATATGTAACGATTATCGTTGTAAAGACATTTAATGTATATATATCATATTAAGAGATATTCATACATGATAATATAATAATTTAAAATCTCATTTGATATTATAAACATTGGGTTAACAACATTTAACAAGATCGTTAACCTAAAGGTTTCAAAAACAACACTTACATGTAACGACTAACGATGACTTAACGACTCAGTTAAAATGTATATACATGTAGTGTTTTAATATGTATTTATACACTTTTGAAAGACTTTAATAAACTTATCAAAATACTTCTACTTAACAAAAATGCTTACAATTACATCCTCGTTCAGTTTCATCAACAATTCTACTCGTATGCACCTGTATTCGTACTCGTACAATACACAGCTTTTAGATGTATGTACTATTAGTATATACACTCCAATGATCAGCTCTTAGCAGCGCATGTGAGTTACCTAACACATGTGGGAACCATTATTTGGCAACTAGCATGAAATATCTCATAAAATTACAAAAATATGAGTAATCATTCATGACTTATTTACATGAAAACAAAATTACATATCCTTTATATCTAATCCATACACCAACGACCAAAAACACCTACAAACACTTTCATTCTTCAATTTTCTTCATCTAATTGATCTCTCTCAAGTTCTATCTTCAAGTTCTAAGTGTTCTTCATATATTCTACAAGTTCTAGTTACATAAAATCAAGAATACTTTCAAGTTTGCTAGCTCACTTCCAATCTTGTAAGGTGATCATCCAACCTCAAGAAATCTTTGTTTCTTACAGTAGGTTATCATTCTAATACAAGGTAATAATCATATTCAAACTTTGGTTCAATTTCTATAACTATAACAATCTTATTTCAAGTGATGATCTTACTTGAACTTGTTTTCGTGTCATGATTCTGCTTCAAGAACTTCGAGCCATCCAAGGATCCGTTGAAGCTAGATTCATTTTTCTCTTTTCTAGTAGGTTTATCCAAGGAACTTAAGGTAGTAATGATGTTCATAACATCATTCGATTCATATATATAAAGCTATCTTATTCGAAGGTTTAAACTTGTAATCACTAGAACATAGTTTAGTTAATTCTAAACTTGTTCGCAAAAAAAAGTTAATCCTTCTAACTTGACTTTTAAAATCAACTAAACACATGTTCTATATCTATATGATATGCTAACTTAATGATTTAAAACCTGGAAACACGAAAAACACCGTAAAACCGGATTTACGCTGTCGTAGTAACACCGCGGGCTGTTTTGGGTTAGTTAATTAAAAACTATGATAAACTTTGATTTAAAAGTTGTTATTCTGAGAAAATGATTTTTATTATGAACATGAAACTATATCCAAAAATTATGGTTAGACTCAAAGTGGAAGTATGTTTTCTAAAATGGTCATCTAGACGTCGTTCTTTCGACTGAAATGACTACCTTTACAAAAACGACATGTAACTTATTTTTCCGACTATAAACCTATACTTTTTCTGTTTAGATTCATAAAATAGAGTTCAATATGAAACCATAGCAATTTGATTCACTCAAAACGGATTTAAAATGAAGAAGTTATGGGTAAAACAAGATTGGATAATTTTTCTCATTTTAGCTACGTGAAAATTGGTAACAAATCTATTCCAACCATAACTTAATCAACTTGTATTATATATTATGTAATCTTGAGATACCATAGACACGTATACTATGTTTCGACCTATCATGTCGACACATCTATATATATTTCAGAACAACCATAGACACTCTATATGTGAATGTTGGAGTTAGCTATACAGGGTTGAGGTTGATTCCAAAATATATATAGTTTGAGTTGTGATCAATACTGAGATACGTATACACTGGGTCGTGGATTGATTCAAGATAATATTTATCGATTTATTTCTGTACATCTAACTGTGGACAACTAGTTGTAGGTTACTAACGAGGACAGCTGACTTAATAAACTTAAAACATCAAAATATATTAAAAGTGTTGTAAATATATTTTGAACATACTTTGATATATATGTATATATTGTTATAGGTTCGTGAATCAACCAGTGGCCAAGTCTTACTTCCCGACGAAGTAAAAATCTGTGAAAGTGAGTTATAGTCCCACTTTTAAAATCTAATATTTTTGGGATGAGAATACATGCAGGTTTTATAAATGATTTACAAAATAGACACAAGTACGTGAAACTACATTCTATGGTTGAATAATCGAAATTGAATATGCCCCTTTTTATTAAGTCTGGTAATCTAAGAATTAGGGAACAGACACCCTAATTGACGCGAATCCTAAAGATAGATCTATTGGGCCTAACAAACCCCATCCAAAGTACCGGATGCTTTAGTACTTCGAAATTTATATCATATCCGAAGGGTGTCCCGGAATGATGGAGATATTCTTATATATGCATCTTGTTAATGTCGGTTACCAGGTGTTCACCATATGAATGATTTTTATCTCTATGTATGGGATGTGTATTGAAATATGAAATCTTGTGGTCTATTATTATGATTTGATATATATAGGTTAAACCTATAACTCACCAACATTTTTGTTGACGTTTTAAGCATGTTTATTCTCAGGTGATTATTAAGAGCTTCCGCTGTCGCATACTTAAATAAGGACGAGATTTGGAGTCCATGCTTGTATGATATTGTGTAAAAACTGCATTCAAGAAACTTATTTTGTTGTAACATATTTGTATTGTAAACCATTATGTAATGGTCGTGTGTAAACAGGATATTTTAGATTATCATTATTTGATAATCTACGTAAAGCTTTTTAAACCTTTATTGATGAAATAAAGGTTATGGTTTATTTTAAAATGAATGCAGTCTTTGAAAAACATCTCATATAGAGGTCAAAACCTCGCAACGAAATCAATTAATATGGAACGTTTTTAATCAATAAGAACGGGACATTTCATGTTGAGTGGAAGCATAGTTTAGGATCGAACCTTACGTGGGAGACTAAAGAGCTGATGAAGGCTCGTTATCCACATCTATTTGACCTTGACCAGATTCCGAGGACGAAATCTCTTTAAGGGGGGTGGATTTGTAACATCCTCAGATCGGGCATAGATGTAAGATGACCTTTTTGTCCTTAGGCATAATTGTGTGGTTAATTATGCTTTTATTTTAATTAACTGTTCAGTGTTATTTTATTATTTGGTTAAGACCAGTTTGTAACAAGGGTCACAGAACAGGTTCGTTTATTTAATTTGGACTCCGTTAGGGCAGTCAAATTAAGTACGAAAGATTTTAGATAACTGGTAAATACCCGTGTGTCATGGAGTATTGTGTTTTAACACAATTAAGTGTATTGTGCAGCCATTATACTCTCATTTCTCCACTTATCTAAAAAATTCCCAAGCCAAACCCGTACTCACTTCTTCCTCATCCATCAAACCCTAGATTGCTAATTGGTGTTCTAGAGCTCAAATCTTTTGTATCATCTTGTTCCTTACAATTTACTGAGTCTTTTGAGGTAAGAATCATAGTGTATCAAGCTCTAATCTTTGAGAATATGAAGTTTTTGTGTCAAGTTTGTTAAAAGTGTAAATTGGGTCAAAATGGTTGATTTTGATGTTGTTAGTGTCAAAATCTTGTGGGTTTGTGTCTATTGATGTTTAGTATAGTCGATTTGGTCAGTTTTGAGGTAAGAAACGAGTTCTAGAGCAAGAAATGGCGAATTTTGGGTTAAACCAGTAGCTGTGTTCATCTTCTTCATCAGATGAACACACTCGGCCGAGTGTCTCTTGATACTCGACAGACCGTGTAGACGATCGACGGGTTGAGTGACACACTCGACCGAGTGTGTCTGAGTTCTGACCAGATGATTTATTTTACTCAGTCGACCGTGTGAGTGGACACTCGACCGAGTGTGTTGTAGTGACCCGAACTTTTCCATGTTTATATATATATTAAATGAAATTTTTATTTACATGATTAAGTGTTTCCAACATGTTAAGAAATCAAACTTGTTAAGACTTGATTAATTGAAATAGGTTTCATATAGACAATTGACCACCCAAGTTGACCGGTGATTCACGAATGTTAAAACTTGTAAAAACTATACGATGACATATATATGGTTATATATATATAGTTAACATGATTTTATTATAAGTATGTAACTCATTAGGTATTTTAACAATGAGTTATATATATAAAAATGAGACTATTAATTTAAGAAACTCGAAAACGATATATATAACGATTATCGTTATAACAACGTCTTACTAGGTACATATGAATCATATTAAGATATTGATACACTTGGTTAATTATATTAAATGATAAGTAAATATATTATTAAGTGTATTAACAATGAAATACATATGTAAAAATAAGACTACTAACTTAATGATTTCGAAACGAGACATATATGTAACGATTATCGTTGTAACGACATTTAACTGTATATATATCATACTAAGATATATTATATATCATAATATCATGATAATATAACAATTTAACATCTCATTTGTTATAATAAACAATGGGTTAACAACATTCAACAAGATCGTTAACCTAACGGTTTCAAAACAACATTTACAGGTAACGACTAACGATGACTTAACGACTCAGTTAAAATGTATATACATGTAGTGTTTTAATATGTATTCATACACTTTTGAAAGACTTCAAGACACTTATCAAAATACTTCTACTTAATAAAAATGCTTACAATTACATCCTCGTTCAGTTTCATCAACAATTCTACTCGTATGCACCCGTATTCGTACTCGTACAATACACAGCTTTTAGATGTATGTACTATTGGTATATACACTCCAATGATCAGCTCTTAGCAGCCCATGTGAGTCACCTAACACATGTGGGAACCATCATTTGGCAACTAGCATGAAATATCTCATAAAATTACAAAAATATGAGCAATCATTCATGACTTATTTACATGAAAACAAAATTACATATCCTTTATATCTAATCCATACACCAACGACCAAAAACACCTACAAACACTTTGATTCTTCAATTTTCTTCATCTAATTGATCTCTCTCAAGTTCTATCTTCAAGTTCTAAGTGTTCTTCATAAATTCCAAAAGTTCTAGTTTCATAAAATCAAGAATACTTCCAAGATTGCAAGTTTACTTCCAAGTTTTCTAAATCCATTCCAAGTAATCATCCAAGATCAAGAAACCTTTGTTACTTACAGTAGGTTATATTTCTAATACAAGGTAATAATCATATTCAAACTTTAATTCAATTTCTATAACTATAACAATCTTATTTCGAGTGGAAATCTTACTTGAAATTGTTTTCGTGTCATGATTCTGCTTCAAGAACTTTCAAGCCATCCAAGGATCCTTTGAAGCTAGATCTATTTTTCTCATTTACAGTAGGTTTATCCAAGGAACTTGAGGTAGTAATGATGTTCATAACATCATTCGATTCATACATATAAAGCTATCTTATTCGAAGGTTTAAACTTGTAATCACTAGAACATAGTTTAGTTAATTCTAAACTTGTTCGCAAATAAAAGTTAATCCTTCTAACTTGACTTTTAAAATCAACTAAACACATGTTCTATATCTATATGATATGCTAACTTAATGATTTAAAACCTGAAAACACGAAAAACACCGTAAAACCGGATTTACGCCGTCGTAGTAACACCGCGGGCTGTTTTGGGTTAGTTAATTAAAAACTATGATAAACTTTGATTTAAAAGTTTTTATTCTGGGAAAATGATTTTTATTATGAACATGAAACTATATCCAAAAATTATGGTTAAACTCAAAGTGGAAGTATGTTTTCTAAAATGGTCATCTAGACGTCGTTCTTTCGACTGAAATGACTACCTTTACAAAAATGACTTGTAACTTATTTTTCACACTATAAACCTATACTTTTTCTATTTAGATTCATAAAATATAGTTCAATATGAAACCATAGCAATTTGATTCACTCAAAACGGATTTAAAATGAAGAAGTTATGGGTAAAACAAGATTGGATAATTTTTCTCATTTTAGCTACGTGAAAATTGGTAATAAATCTATTCCAACCATAACTTAATCAACTTGTATTGTATATTATGTAATCTTGAGATACCATAGACACGTATACAATGTTTCGACCTATCATGTCGACACATCTATATATATTTCGGAACAACCATAGACACTCTATATGTGAATGTTGGAGTTAGCTATACAGGGTTGAGGTTGATTCCAAAATATATATAGTTTGAGTTGTGATCAATACTGAGATACGTATACACTGGGTCGTGGATTGATTCAAGATAATATTTATCGATTTATTTCTGTACATCTAACTGTGGACAAGTAGTTGTAGGTTACTAACGAGGACAGCTGACTTAATAAACTTAAAACATCAAAATATATTAAAAGTATTGTAAATATATTTTGAACATACTTTGATATATATGTATATATTGTTATAGGTTCGTGAATCAACCAGTGGCCAAGTCTTACTTCCCGACGAAGTAAAAATCTGTGAAAGTGAGTTATAGTCCCACTTTTAAAATCTAATATTTTTGGGATGAGAATACATGCAGGTTTTATAAATGATTTACAAATTAGACACAAGTACGTGAAACTACATTCTATGGTTGAATTATCGAAATCGAATATGCCCCTTTTTATTAAGTCTGGTAATCTAAGAATTAGGGAACAGACACCCTAATTGACGCGAATCCTAAAGATAGATCTATTAGGCCTAACAAACCCCATCCAAAGTACCGGATGCTTTAGTACTTCGAAATTTATATCATATCCGAAGGGTGTCCCGAAATGATGGGGATATTCTTATATATATGCATCTTGTTAATGTCGGTTACCAGGTGTTCACCATATGAATGATTTTTATCTCTATGTATAGGATGTGTATTGAAATATGAAATCTTGTGGTCTATTGTTACGATTTGATATATATAGGTTAAACCTATAACTCACCAACATTTTTGTTGACGTTTAAAGCATGTTTATTCTCAGGTGAATACTAAGAGCTTCCGCTGTTGCATACTAAAATAAGGACAAGATTTGGAGTCCATGTTTGTATGATATTGTATAAAAACTGCATTCAAGAAACTGATTTCGATGTAACATATTTGTATTGTAAACCATTATGTAATGGTCGTGTGTAAACAGGATATTTTAGATTATCATTATTTGATAATCTACGTAAAGCTTTTTAAACCTTTATTTATGAAATAAAGGTTATGGTTTGTTTTAAAAATGAATGCAGTCTTTGAAAAACGTCTCATATAGAGGTCAAAACCTCGCAACGAAATCAATTAATATGGAACGTTTTTAATCAATAAGAACGGGACATTTCATGTGTGGACACAGTCGACCGACTGTGTCGGTCAATCGACCGAGTGTCTTTGAGGGCAGAATATTTTACTAAGTGTTGTTTCCTAGCCGTTATGCTGTCCGCGTGACTTATGATGTGGACTTTTAGCGGCGCTTTTTGTGACTGATTTACTGTACTGTGCTGTTTTGTGTTAACAGGCAGAAACTAACTTGTTTTGCCTTATGTTCATTTGATAAGGATAAGGAAGCCTCTCAGTGATAGATTATCTGAGCTAGTTGCTGGTATTTGGTGAGTGGGTCTATCTCCGGATAGAGTATTAAGTAGCTGACACGCTACTTGTTCAGACTCTTTATATTATGTTTATGTTCAGTATGATTATCATGCGTAGTTAGATATTGCCATGCTAGTTAGGACGATTGCATGACTGTTTATCTATGATCTTATGTGCGCACTATTAGTTGGACACCAACCGAGGCGGCAAGGTTGGGAACCCACCGAGGCGGCAAGGTAGGGTTGATGTGAGGTCGACTGTGGTAGCCTGGTCGGGTCATGATGTTACTGATTGTTCAGTATAGCATAGAAGGACGCATGTGTTGTGTTCAGAAGGTTATGCGGTGGAATCAGTAAAGCGGACTATCGGTAGACTGTAGCTTGATCAACTAAGTCGTGTGCTCGTACAAGTCGCCGATCCTCATATTGTCAGTTGTTGTTGTTGTTGTATACTAGTTCAGGACGTTAGCATAGTTGTGACCCCTTGCATGTTCAGTTGATTATGCTTGGTCTGTTAGATAGTATCCATTCACTTAGCAGTTGTGCTAATTCCCCCACATTTTCGCCCCTTGCAGGTTTAGGTACTGCTGGTTAGGACGGATGTTGTGGACGGGTTGAAGACATGTTTGACTATGCGTTGACTCTGATATTTTCTAATTTAATTATGTTTTCACGTAACACCGTTGTTGTATAAAATTGGTTTGTAAACAATTTTATGTAAACATTAACTAAGGTTACTTTGGTAATTAAATATTTACTTCCGCTGTGTTTAAAAAAAAAAAAAAAAATTTAGGGTGTTACACTATAGTCCGTAGTTTTTCTTCTAACACTTCAGTACTCGCCTAATTTCTTGCCAATGATGAGTACTAGGATTACTAGTATATCTACTCAATTTCCCCACAACAAAAGCAATATCCGGCCTTGTACGAGTCATGACATACATCAAACAGTCAATCACCTGAAAATACTCCAGTTGTGATACATCAAACATTTTTGTTGATGTTTAAAGTATGTTTATTCTCAGGTGAATACTAAGAGCTTCCGCTGTTGCATACTAAAATAAGGACAAGATTTGGAGTCCATGTTTGTATGATATTGTTTAAAAACTGCATTCAAGAAACTGATTTCGATGTAACATATTTGTATTGTAAACCATTATGTAATGGTCGTGTGTAAACAGGATATTTTAGATTATCATTATTTGATAATCTACGTAAAGCTTTTTAAACCTTTATTTATGAAATAAAGGTTATGGTTTGTTTTAAAAATGAATGCAGTCTTTGAAAAACGTCTCATATAGAGGTCAAAACCTCGCAACGAAATCAAATAATATGGAACGTTTTTAATCAATAAGAACGGGACATTTCAGTTGGTATCCGAGCGTTGGTCTTAGAGAACTAGAATTTTGCATTAGTGTGTCTTATCGAGTTTGTTAGGATGCATTAGTAAGTCTGGACTTCGACCGTGTTTACTTGAAAAATGATTGCTTAACAAATTTTGTTGGAAACTATATATTTTTAACATGTGAATATTATGTGATATATTAATCTCTTAACGCGTTTGATATTATGTGATAGATGTCTACCTCTAGCACAAATCCCATTGACTCACCTAATAATAACGAAGAGTCGAATATATATTGGACTGATTCACAAGTTCCCGAAGAAGAACCGGAAGAAGAATCAGAACCGGAAGAAGAATCAGAACCGGAAGAGGAGGAACCGGAGGAGGAAATAGAACCGGTGGGGGAAATAATAAAACGGTTAAGTAAAAGAAAATCCTCAACCAACCGACCAAGGTTAATTATGGTCAATGGTGTTTCCGCCAAGGAAGCAAAATATTGGGAGGATTACCAATTCTTCGATGAATCGGATTCCGACGAGAATTCCGATGATGTTATAGAAATTACCCCAACTGAATTTAAAAAGGCAAAAGAAAATAATAAGGGAAAGGGCATAAAAATAGAGAAATCTAATTCCAACCCCGATGAACTTTATATGTATCGTCAACCCCCGAAGCCCTTAAGTTGTAACAATGACCCGGGAACCTCTAAACCACCAGGTTTTTCTAAACCGTTGTGGAAAACGACGGCTCGTATTAGGGGAACATCATATATCCCTAGAAACTTGGCAAAACGAACCAAAACTGAAGAAGAAGAAACTAGCGAGTCGGAATAAAATAGTTGTATTCGTGTGGTGTAATATATGTAATATAGTGTGCTTATGCTTTATGATATATGTAAAAATTGCTTGTATTAATAAGTATTTTTTTTATGAATCTAACTCTTGTCTATTTTACAGTATAAAAACACAAAATGGATAGACAACCCAATATTTTAAGAGACCTACCCGGAGACATGATTGATGAAATCTTGTCTAGAGTCAGTCAGAATTCTTCGGCACAACTATTTACGGTGAAATCAGTTTGTAAGACATTCGAAGAACGTTCCAAGAATGTCTTGGTTTATAAGAGACTTTTGTTTGAAAGAGGGGGGATATCACATTGGGAAACCCATAAGTTACGATGTGTTTACTTTGACGCATATATTGCGGGGAACCCAAATGCTATTTTACGCAACGGGTTAAGAAATTATTTTGACTCAATGTATCCGAATATAGGACTTCATGATTTAGAAAAAGCGGCTAACATGCAACATAAAGAAGCATGCTATGCTTACGGGTTAGTAATGTTCGCTTCTTACCAAAGTGAGAAAAAGAACATCGGGCTACAACTATTAAACAAAACGTTTCCACAAGTGACGGAGTCGGTAATTGGGGTAAGAAATGAGGTTTTTAGGTTATTACGAGACTGTTGGTCATTACGTAACCCTCGTCCCTTTGACGACGTTACAACACGCTGTCTTATCAACGACCATAACAGTTATGTTCCACAAGACCAAGGATGGGAAGTAGTCCTAGTAAAACCAGAATGCATGACTTGTTTCTGGACGTATGAATTACGTGTCTTTATTGCCTTTGCTGAACGACTTGTGTACTAGCTAGAATTATCTTCACAACTATCTTGTATCAAAGTTATTGTGTGCTATATTTAATGCTTTATGTAAAATAAGCGGTATTGTAAGTTTGTAAAATATTGTATAAAAGTTTGAACGCGAAATATTATAAAATCAGTTTTTCATATAGAATTGTAGTAGTTGAATTGTATATTAGCTACTAAGTATGAACTTAACGGGTAGGTACTACCCGAATTTAAACTTATAAAACGCTAATATGAAGAAAAAGCTTTTATAAATGAGTTCATATTATGCTACGAAATACTATTAACTACTCTTAATATTCTGTATGATTAACTTGTTCCATTTGACTATTTTGAAGGAAATGGCACCGACTACTCGACACACTGTGAATATGAATGAAGAGGAATTCCGTACTTTTCTAGCTTCAAACATAGCTGCAGTACAGGCTGCACTACATACCAACAATAACCTTGGATCTAGCAGTGCAGGAAATCGTGTAGGATGCACCTACAAAGAATTCACTGCCTGCAAACCTTTGGAATTTGATGGAACCGAAGGACCGATCGGATTGAAATGGTGGACCGAGAAGATCGAATGGGTGTTTGCCATAAGTAAGTGTACTGAAGAGGACAAAGTGAAGTACGCTACGCATACCTTCACAGGTTCTGCGTTAACATGGTGGAATACCTATCTAGAGCAAGTGGGACAAGATGATGCGTACGCACTACCGTGGTCAGCATTTAAGCACTTGATGAACGAGAAGTACCGTCCCAGAACCGAGGTCAATAAGCTCAAGACAGAACTTAGAGGGTTACGAACCCAAGGATTTGATATTACCACGTACGAAAGACGATTCACAGAATTGTGCCTATTGTGTCCGAGAGCGTTCAAAGATGAGGAAGAGAAGATCGACGCGTTTGTGAAAGGATTACTGGAAAGAATCCAAGAAGATATAAGTTCACATGAGCCCGCCTCCATACAACAGGCATGTAGAATGGCTCACAAACTAGTGAACTAGATTGAGGAAAGAATTAAAGAACAGACGGCTGAAGAGGCCAATGTGAAGCAAGTCAAAAGAAAGTGGGAGGAAAACGGTGATAAGAATCACCAATACAACAACAACAGCAATTACAATAATAATCGCAACAATTATCCCAACAATCGCAACATCAATCGCAACTACAACAAACGGCCCAACAACAACAACAACAACAACAACAACAACAACAACAACAACAACAACAACAACAACAACAACAACAACAACAACAACAACAACAACAATAACAACAACAACAACAACAACTACTACAACAATCATCCCAACAACAATAACAACCGCAACACCAACAACAATCAGAAGCAGCTATGCCAAAGGTGTGAAAAGTATCACTCGGGGTTCTGCACCAAATTTTGCAACAAGTGTAAAAGAAATGGTCATAGCGCAGCGAAGTGTGAGGTCTACGGACCAGGGGTTAACAGAACGAAAGGAATAAATGGTGTCGGAACGAGCAATGGCGGAGCAAATAGTGTCGGAGCAAGTTATGCCAATGTAGTTTGTTATAAATGTGGAAAACCGGGCCACATTATTAGAAATTTCCCGAACCAGGAGAACACGAATGGACAAGGCCGCGGAAGAGTTTTCAATATTAATGCGGCAGAGGCACAAGAAGACCCGGAGCTTGTTACGGGTACGTTTCTTATTGACAATAAATCTGCTTACGTTTTATTTGATTCGGGTGCGGATAGAAGCTATATGAGTAGAGATTTTTGTGTTAAATTAAGTTGTCCATTGACGCCGTTGGATAGTAAATTTTTACTCGAATTAGCAAACGGTAAATTAATTTCAGCAGATAATATATGCCGGAATCGAGAAATTAAACTGGGTAGCGAAATATTTAAGATTGATTTGATACCAGTAGAGTTAGGGAGTTTTGATGTAATAGTTGGCATGGACTGGCTGAAGAAGGTGAAAGCAGAGATCGTATGTTATAAAAATGCAATTCGCATTGTACGAGAAGAAGGAGAACCCTTAATGGTGTACGGAGAAAACGGCAACATGAAGCTACATCTTATTAGTAATTTGAAGGCACAAAAACTAATAAGAAAAGGTTGCTATGCTGTTCTAGCACACGTCGAGAAAGTACAAACTGAAGAAAAGAGCATCAATGATGTTCCCGTCGCAAAAGAATTTCCCGATGTATTTCTGAAAGAATTACCGGGACTACCTCCACATCGATCTGTTGAATTTCAAATAGATCTTGTACCAGGAGCTGCACCAATAGCTCGTGCTCCTTATAGACTCGCACCCAGCGAGATGAAAGAACTGCAAAGCCAATTGCAAGAACTATTAGAACGTGGTTTCATTCGACCAAGCACATCACCATGGGGAGCTCCTGTTTTGTTTGTCAAGAAGAAGGATGGTACATTTAGGTTGTGTATTGACTACAGAGAGTTGAACAAACTTACCATCAAAAACCGTTATCCACTACCGAGAATTGACGACTTATTTGATCAACTACAAGGCTCGTCGGTTTATTCGAAAATCGATTTACGTTCTGGATATCATCAAATGCGAGTAAAGGAGGCTGATATTCCAAAAACTGCTTTTAGGACGCGTTATGGTCATTACGAGTTTATGGTTATGCCGTTTGGATTGACTAACGCACCAGCTGTGTTTATGGACCTTATGAACCAAGTGTCTGGGCCATATCTTGACAAGTTTGTCATTGTTTTCATCGATGACATACTTATTTACTCAAAGAATGATTAAGAGCACGAAGAACATTTGAGAAAAGTGCTAGAAGTATTGAGGAAAGAAAAACTGTACGCTAAGTTTTCAAAGTGTGCATTTTGGTTGGAAGAAGTTCAATTCCTCGGTCACATAGTGAACAAAGAAGGTATCCAGGTGGACCCGGCAAAGATCGAAACCGTTGAAAAGTGGGAAACCCCAAAAACTCCGAAGCATATACGTCAATTTTTAGGATTGGCTGGTTACTACAGAAGATTCATCCAAGATTTCTCCAAAATAGCAAAACCCTTGACTGCATTAACGCATAAAGGGAAGAAATTTGAATGGAAGGATGAACAAGAGAAGGCGTTTCAATTATTGAAGAAAAAGCTAACTACGGCACCTATATTGTCATTGCCTGAAGGGAATGATGATTTTGTGATTTATTGTGACGCATCAAAGCAAGGTCTCGGTTGTGTATTAATGCAACGGACCAAGGTGATTGCTTATGCGTCTAGACAATTGAAGATTCACGAGCAAAATTATACGACGCATGATTTGGAATTAGGCGCGGTTGTTTTTGCATTAATGACTTGGAGGCACTACTTATATGGGGTCAAAAGTATTATATATACCGACCACAAAAGTCTTCAACACATATTTAATCAGAAACAACTGAATATGAGGCAGCGTAGGTGGATTGAATTGTTGAATGATTACGACTTTGAGATTCGTTACCACCCGGGGAAGGCAAATGTGGTAGCCGACGCCTTGAGCAGAAAGGACAGAGAACCCATTCGAGTAAAATCTATGAATATAATGATTCACACTAACCTTACTACTCAAATAAAGGAGGCGCAACAAGGAGTTTTAAAAGAGGGAAATTTAAAGGATGAAATACCCAAAGGATCGGAGAAGCATCTTAATATTAGGGAAGACGGAACCCGGTATAGGGCTGAAAGAATTTGGGTACCAAAATTTGGAGATATGAGAGAAATGGTACTTAGAGAAGCTCATAAAACCAGATACTCAATACATCCCGGAACGGGGAAGATGTACAAGGATCTCAAGAAACATTTTTGGTGGCCGGGTATGAAAGCCGATGTTGCTAAATACGTAGGAGAATGTTTGACGTGTTCTAAGGTCAAAGCTGAGCATCAGAAACCATCAGGTCTACTACAACAACCTGAAATCCCGGAATGGAAATGGGAAAACATTACCATGGATTTCATTACTAAATTGCCAAGGACTGCAAGTGGTTATGATACTATTTGGGTAATAGTTGATCGTCTCACCAAGTCAGCACACTTCCTGCCAATAAGAGAAGATGACAAGATGGAGAAGTTAGCACGACTGTATCTGAAGAAAGTCGTCTCCAGGCATGGAATACCAATCTCTATTATCTCTGATAGGGATGGCAGATTTATTTCAAGATTCTGGCAGACATTACAACAAGCATTGGGAACTCATCTAGACATGAGTACTGCCTATCATCCACAAACTGATGGGCAGAGCGAAAGGACGATACAAACGCTTGAAGACATGCTACGAGCTTGTGTTATTGATTTCGGAAACAGTTGGGATCGACACCTACCGTTGGCAGAATTTTCCTACAACAACAGCTACCATTCAAGCATTAAGATGGCGCCGTTTGAAGCATTTTATGGTAGAAAGTACAGGTCTCCGATTTGTTGGAGTGAAGTGGGGGATAGACAGATTACGGGTCCGGAGATAATACAAGAAACTACCGAGAAAATCATCCAAATTCAACAAAGATTGAAAACCGCCCAGAGTCGACAAAAGAGCTACGCGGACAGTAAAAGAAAAGATATAGAGTTTGAAATTGGAGAAATGGTCATGCTTAAGGTTTCACCTTGGAAAGGCGTTGTTCGATTTGGTAAACGGGGGAAACTAAATCCAAGGTACATTGGCCCATTCAAGATTATAGATCGTGTCGGACCAGTAGCTTACCAACTGGAGCTACCTCAACAACTCGCGGCTGTACATAACACTTTCCATGTCTCAAATTTGAAGAAATGTTTTGCTAAAGAAGATCTCACTATTCCGTTGGACGAAATCCAAATCAATGAAAAACTTCAATTCATTGAAGAACCCGTCGAAATAATGGATTGTGAGGTTAACAGACTTAAACAAAACAAGATACCAATTGTTAAGGTTCGATGGAATGCTCGTAGAGGACCCGAGTTCACCTGGGAGCGTGAAGATCAGATAAAGAAGAAATACCCGCATTTATTTCCAGAAGATACGTCAACACCTCCAACTACTTAAAATTTCGGGACGAAATTTATTTAACGGGTAGGTAGTGTAGTGACCCGAACTTTTCCATGTTTATATATATATTAAATGAAATTGTTATTTACATGATTAAGTGTTTCCAACATGTTAAGAAATCAAACTTGTTAAGACTTGATTAATTGAAATAGGTTTCATATAGACAATTGACCACCCAAGTTGACCGGTGATTCACGAACGTTAAAACTTGTAAAAACTATACGATGACATATATATGGTTATATATATAGTTAACATGATTTTATTATAAGTATGTAACTCATTAGGTATTTTAACAATGAGTTATATATATAAAAATGAGACTATTAATTTAAGAAACTCGAAAACGATATATATAACGATTATCGTTATAACAACGTCTTACTAGGTACATATGAATCATATTAAGATATTGATACACTTGGTTAATTATGTTAAATGATAATTAAATATATTATTAAGTGTATTAACAATGAAATACATATGTAAAAATAAGACTACTAACTTAATGATTTCGAAACGAGACATATATGTAACGATTATCGTTGTAACGACATTTAACTGTATATATATCATACTAATATATATTATATATCATAATATCATGATAATATAACAATTTAATATCTCATTTGTCATAATAAACAATGGGTTAACAACCTTCAACAAGATCGTTAACCTAAAGGTTTCAAAACAACATTTACATGTAACGACTAACGATGACTTAACGACTCAGTTAAAATGTATATACATGTAGTGTTTTAATATGTATTCATACACTTTTGAAAGACTTCAAGACACTTATCAAAATACTTCTACTTAACAAAAATGTTTACAATTACATCCTCGTTCAGTTTCATCAACAATTCGACTCGTATGCACCCGTATTCGTACTCGTACAATACACAGCTTTTAGATGTATGTACTATTGGTATATACACTCCAATGATTAGCTCTTAGCAGCCCATGTGAGTCACCTAACACATGTGGGAACCATCATTTGGCAACTAGCATGAAATATCTCATAAAATTACAAAAATATGAGTAATCATTCATGACTTATTTACATGAAAACAAAATTACATATCCTTTATATCTAATCCATACACCAACGACCAAAAACACCTACAAACACTTTCATTCTTCAATTTTCTTCATCTAATTGATCTCTCTCAAGTTCTATCTTCAAGTTCTAAGTGTTCTTCATAAATTCCAAAAGTTCTAGTTTCATAAAATCAAGAATACTTCCAAGATTGCAAGTTTACTTCCAAGTTTTCTAAATCCATTCCAAGTAATCATCCAAGATCAAGAAACCTTTGTTACTTACAGTAGGTTATCTTTCTAATACAAGGTAATAATCATATTCAAACTTTAATTCAATTTCTATAACTATAACAATCTTATTTCGAGTGGAAATCTTACTTGAAATTGTTTTTGTATCATGATTCTGCTTCAAGAACTTTCAAGCCATCCAAGGATCCTTTGAAGCTAGATCTATTTTTCTCATTTCCAGTAGGTTTATCCAAGGAACTTGAGGTAGTAATGATGTTCATAACATCATTCGATTCATACATATAAAGCTATCTTATTCGAAGGTTTAAACTTGTAATCACTAGAACATAGTTTAGTTCATTCTAAACTTGTTCGCAAATAAAAGTTAATCCTTCTAACTTGACTTTTAAAATCAACTAAACACATGTTCTATATCTATATGATATGCTAACTTAATGATTTAAAACCTGGAAACACGAAAAACACCGTAAAACCGGATTTACGCCGTCGTAGTAACACCGCGGGCTGTTTTGGGTTAGTTAATTAAAAACTATGATAAACTTTGATTTAAAAGTTGTTATTCTGGGAAAATGATTTTTATTATGAACATGAAACTATATCCAAAAATTATGATTAAACTCAAAGTGGAAGTATGTTTTCTAAAATGGTCATCTAGACGTCGTTCTTTCGACTGAAATGACTACCTTTACAAAAATGACTTGTAACTTATTTTTCCCACAATAAACCTATAATTTTTCTATTTATATTCATAAAATAGAGTTCAATATGAAACCATATCAATTTGATTCACTCAAAACGGGTTTAAAATGAAGAAGTTATGGGTAAAACAAGATTGGATAATTTTTCTCATTTTAGCTACGTGAAAATTGGTAACAAATTTATTCCAACCATAACTTAATCAACTTGTATTGTATATTATGTAATCTTGAGATACCATAGACACGTATACAATGTTTCGACCTATCATGTCGACACATCTATATATATTTCGGAACAACCATAGACACTCTATATGTGAATGTTGGAGTTAGCTATACAGGGTTGAGGTTGATTTCAAAATATATATAGTTTGAGTTGTGATCAATACTGAGATACGTATACACTGGGTCGTGGATTGATTCAAGATAATATTTATCGATTTATTTCTGTACATCTAACTGTGGACAAGTAGTTGTAGGTTACTAACGAGGACAGCTGACTTAATAAACTTAAAACATCAAAATATATTAAAAGTATTGTAAATATATTTTGAACATACTTTGATATATATGTATATATTGTTATAGGTTCGTGAATCAACCAGTGGCCAAGTCTTACTTCCTGACGAAGTAAAAATCTGTGAAAGTGAGTTATAGTCCCACTTTTAAAATCTAATATTTTTGGGATGAGAATACATGCAGGTTTTATAAATGATTTACAAAATAGACACAAGTACGTGAAACTACATTCTATGGTTGAATTATCGAAATCGAATATGCCCCTTTTTATTAAGTCTGGTAATCTAAGAATTAGGGAACAGACACCCTAATTGACGCGAATCCTAAAGATAGATCTATTGGGCCTAACAAACCCCATCCAAAGTACCGGATGCTTTAGTACTTCGAAATTTATATCATATCCGAAGGGTGTCCCGGAATGATGGGGATATTATTATATATATGCATCTTGTTTATGTCGGTTACCAGGTGTTCACCATATGAATGATTTTTATCTCTATGTATGGGATGTGTATTGAAATATGAAATCTTGTGGTATATTGTTACGATTTGATATATATAGGTTAAACCTATAACTCACCAACATTTTTGTTGACGTTTAAAGCATGTTTATTCTCAGGTGAATACTAAGAGCTTCCGCTGTTGCATACTAAAATAAGGACAAGATTTGGAGTCCATGTTTGTATGATATTATGTAAAAACTGCATTCAAGAAACTGATTTCGATGTAACATATTTGTATTGTAAATCATTATGTAATGGTCGTGTGTAAACAGGATATTTTAGATTATCATTATTTGATAATCTACGTAAAGCTTTTTAAACCTTTATTTATGAAATAAAGGTTATGGTTTGTTTTAAAAATGAATGCAGTCTTTGAAAAACGTCTCATATAGAGGTCAAAACCTCGCAACGAAATCAATTAATATGGAACGTTTTTAATCAATAAGAACGGAACATTTCATGTGTGGACACAGTCGACCGGCTGTGTCGGTCAATCGACCGAGTGTCTTTGAGGGCAGAATATTTTACTAAGTGTTGTTTCCTAGCCGTTATGCTGTCCGCGTGACTTATGATGATCAGGATGTAAATTCTGGTGGACTTTTAGCGACGCTTTTTGTGACTGATTTACTGTACTGTGTTGTTTTGTGTTAACAGACAGAAACTAACTTGTTTTGCCTTATGTTCAGGTGATAAGGATAAGGAAGCCGCTCAGTGATAGATTATCTGAGCTAGTTGCTGGTATTCGGTGAGTGGGTCTATCTCCGGATAGAGTATTAAGTAGCTGACACGCTACTTGTTCAGACTCTTTATATTATGTTTATGTTCAGTATGATTATCATGCGTAGTTAGATATTGCCATGCTAGTTAGGACGATTGCATGACTGTTTATCTGTGATCTTATGTGCGCACTATTAGTTGGACACCAACTGAGGCGGCAAGGTTGGGAACCCACCGAGGCGGCAAGGTAGGGTTGATGTGAGGTCGACTGTGGTAGCCTGGTCGGGTCATGATGTTACTGATTGTTCAGTATAGCATAGAAGGACGCATGTGTTGCGTTCAGACGGTTATGCAGTGGAATCAGTAAAGCGGACTATCGGTAGACTGTAGCTTGATCAACTAAGTCGTGTGCTCGTACAAGCCGTCGATCCTCATATTGTCAGTTGTTGTTGTTGTTGTTGTATGCTAGTTCAGGACGTTAGCATAGTTGTGACCCCTTGCATGTTCAGTTGATTATGCTTGGTCTGTTAGATAGTATCCATTCACTTAGCAGTTGTGCTAATTCCCCCACATTTTCGCCCCTTGCAGGTTTAGGTACTGCTGGTTAGGACGGGTGTTGTGGACGGGTTGAAGACATGTTTGACTATGCGTTGACTCTGATATTTTCTAATTTAATTATGTTTTCACGTAACACCGTTGTTGTATAAAATTGGTTTGTAAACAATTTTATGTAAACATTAACTAAGGTTACTTTAGTAATTAAATATTTACTTCCGCTGTGTTTAAAAAAAAAAAAAAAAAATTTAGGGTGTTACACTGTAGTCCGTAGTTTTTCTTCTAACACTTCAGTACTCGCCTAATTTCTTGCCAATGATGAGTACTAGGATTACTAGTATATCTACTCAATTTCCCCGCAACAAAAGCAATATCCGGCCTTGTATGAGTCATGACATACATCAAACAGTCAATCACCTGAAAATACTCCAGTTGTGATACAACTTCACCTTGATTAGGCATAAGCTTCTCACTTGGATCCACATGTGTACTCACAGGAGTACAATCAAAACGATTGAACTTTCTCAACAACTTCTTAATATAATGAGATTGAGAAATCAAATTTCTATTACTCTCACGTTTGATCCTAATAACAAGGATAACGTCTGCCTCCCCCATATCTTTCATGGAGAGCTTTGATGACAAAAAATCTTTTGTTAAGTCAACCTGACTTTGGTCAGTCCCAAAAATTTACATGTCATCAACATATAGACAATATATAACTCCATTACCAGAATAATCAAACTTGCTATAGACACATTTATCTGCTTGGTTTAATTTGAAACCACTAGATAAAACCACTTCATCAAACTTCGAATGTCATTGCTTAGGTTCTTATTTCAATCCATATAAGAAATTCCAAGTTTTCACACATTGCTTTCTTTACCTGGCATGACAAAGACCCGAGGTTGCTTCATATAAACCTCCTCATCCAAATCAACATTCAAGAATGTTGTATTCACATCCATCTGGTGAATAACCAGATTGTGAACTGCAAACAATGCAATCAACAGTACAATGGTAGTAATACGAGCCACTAGAGCATAAGTGTCAAAATAGTCTATTCCAGACTTTTGTCTAAAGCCTTGAATGACTAACCTTGCTTTAAATTTTTTAATAGTTCCATTTTCCTTTTGAAGATCCACTTGCAACCCAAAGGTTTGCAACCAGGAGGTAGATCAGCTAACACCCAAGTATTTTTGCCCATGATGGAATCCATATCATCATTAATTTCGTCTTTCCAGAATGCAACATTCTGAGACCTCATTGCTTCATCATATATTTTAGGATCATCCTCAACAATGAAACAATATGAATATTGGGTAGAAACATCATCCCTGGAACCCTTAACTAAGTATAGTTGAAAATATGGTCCAAATGATTTATGTTTCCATTTTCATTTGCTTTTTTGAATCTCAAGTGACTGATCAATGGCCTTTTCGGAGACTTCATCATAACAATCCTCATTGATTCCATTGTTACTTAGAATCATGTCCCTTGGTCTAGGTATAGATGAAAATCAATTTTCATCAAAGATTGCATCCCTCGAATCAATCACAGAATTGATTGAGACTAACTCATTAGGCTCTATAACATAGAACATATATGCCTTGGAATGTTCAACATATTCAATAAATATGCAATCAATACCTCTTTTACTTAAACTTTTCTTCTTGAGATCAGGCAGTCTTACAACAGCCCTACAACCCCATACCCGAAGATAATTCAAGTTAGGTTTCCTTTTATTCCAAAGTTCATAAGGAGTAATCTTGTATCTTTTGTTAAGAACTCTACTAAGAAAATAGCAAGCTGTTAACATAGCTTCCCCCAAAATCCTTCACTTAAACCCAAATAGGATAACATGGAATTAATCATCCCTATTCTTCCTCCGAGATATACCATTTTTTGTGGTTTATAAGGAGCTGTGATCTCATGGATAATACCAACGGACTAGAAATACAATCGGTCAATGTATTCACCTTCCCTATCCGTTCTAAGTCTTTTTATCAAAGTCTTTTGTTGCAATTCTACTTCAGTTTTAAATATTTTGAATTTATCTAATGCTTCATCCCTAGTATGTAATAAATAAACATAGCAAAATCTAGAAGCATCATCAATAAAAGTCACAAAATATTTCTTATTCCCTAGAGTAGGAGTTGCATACAAATCACATAAATCACTATTTATTAATTTCAAAATTTCAGTATTACGATGTACATTTTGAAAGGGTTTCTTAGTAATCTTTGTCAACATACATGTTTTACACTTTTCATTTTTCATATCAAAGGCGGGTATTAAACCATCGTTAGACATATCTTGCATTCTTTTAAAGTGTACGTGTCCTAGTCTAGCATGCCAAAAAGTAGAATCATTTATGCTAACAGTTGTCATACAAGCAATGTTAATATTCACATGATCAATATTAAGTCTAAACATTCCATTGATCTAATAACCAAAACCAACAAACAAAACATGCTTAGATAAAATAAACTTATCAGATTCAAAAACTTGTTTGTAACCACAATTATTCAACATACTACTAGAAACCAAGTTTTTCCTAATTTGTGGTACATGAAAAACATTAAACAAAGAAACAACTTTTCCAGAACTAAAACTTAAATCCACACTTTCACGTCCATGAACAGAGGCTCTTGAATCGTTTTTCATATGAAGAATTGATCCACCAGTCATCGAATCGTAAGTCTTGAACCAATATCTATCCTTGCACACATGAGTAGTAGCAACTGAGTCAACCCATCACGCAACATCATCATCCTGCATAAGATAAGTCTCAGATATATACAAAACATAGTAATTCTGAATTGAATTAATTAAATATATTCTGAACTTTCGAGTTTTGGTTGTTCGAATCATTGTCCGAACCACTTATGCTAGATCCCTTAGCAATGTTAGTGCCAAACATAACCTTGCAATCCCTTTTCAAGTGTTCAGATTTACCACACTTCCAACAAGTCAATTTAGACTTCTTATATGGATCAGATTTGTAATTACACAGATGCTTACATTTTCCCCTTTTGTCATTATTACCAGTGAACCTTTTATGTTCCACCATTTTGACAGTAGATGTACCAGCAACTTCATTGCTCTTTGGCTTGTCATTATCCTGCTGCCCGAGAGATTCCTCAATATGTAGATGAACGCCCAACTCAACAAGAGTTAACTCCTCATTCTTATGTTTCAAAGAATGTTTAAATTCTTTCCAAGAAGGAGGTAGTTTATCAATGATACTTGAGACTTGAATAGACTCATCCATGTTCATCTTGTGTTGTGTGAATTCAAGTATACGAATGAGCTCATTGTATTGTTCCATGACCGGTCTAGAATCGACCATCTTGTAATTATTAAAATTACTCACTCGGAACTTTCTACTAGAAGCATCCTCAGACATATACTTGGTTTCCAACATGTCCCATAGTTTTTTAGCAGATTCAACATTATGATAAATATCGAAAAGGAAATCAGCCATACCATTGAGGATTAAACCTCGAGCTATGTAGCCATCGTTGTCCCACTTGCTCCTTTGCCGAATCTGTTCAACAGTAGCATCATCATCATAATCTTCTGGAATTGGTGTGCTGAGTACATACACCACACTCATAGGAAGTGCATCTTCTTCTGCCATCTCCGAAAATCAATTCCTTCAAACTTATAAAGTTTAGAGAAATTCGACATCATGTGCTTCATCGTAGTCGCCATCGATTATAACATATAATTACTTTCGATTATTGGAGGTTTCAGAATTTTCGTGTAGGGTAAAATAATCAATGACCGGATAAATCACTGAATCGTGGTATCACTTTCCGAAAGTAATTATTCGACCTTAATTGTCTGGGTTACACGAATATCACTTTGAGAAAAGACATTGTTTTTGGCATCAACAAGAACCCTTTGCAGAAGAGTATTTAGTGTTTTATATTGTATATATGTATTCTCATGAATAATCATCTTTGTATTTATAGGCACCCGTAATTATGGAAGAAGATATATTCGAATCAATTGGCCGATTGACTCTCCATAAATATCTCTCATAATATTCTTTTTGGTTAGGATAATAATATTTTCTATAAAAAAGAATAATCCTTTTCCATAAGATAATAATTTTTTCCAAAAATGCAAATTATTCTTCCCTGTATTTACTAAAACTTGGACATCGAGCTAAACTAACTTGAACAGCAAGCTATAACTCAACTTGAACACCAAGCTAAAACTAACTAGGACAACAAGCTAAAACTCAAATCGAGTAGACCAAGTCAAGATAGTAAGTAAAGAAAAACCACTTTTGAGTCTGGGTAATCTATTACTTAATGGGTGTACATTCCGTCCTTCCTAATCCATTTACAAGTGTATATTAAATCCCTCGATTATATTAAATTTACAGAAAAGGGTTTCGGGTTCACCATTGGGGAGAAATAATTTGGGAGCATTTCAAATTCTTTTGTGATGAACCATTATGTCTGTTCCTTCACCGACCATTACGTCATTTCATCTATTTTATTGTCAAAAATTAACCAACACAACTATTGATTTACACATTTTCTTTTGCAACTTTTGGCTTACAATAACTTGTTCCTATACTATGTATAATGTAAAAAAACAATCGTACAAGTACTGGTATAAATGTTCGGTTTAATTATATTCGTGGATAAATAATCCAACCGAGCCGTAATGTGAAAATATACTCGCAATCATAAGACAAAACATAGACCTCGATCAATCCTAACATATTCAATTCGTTTCAAACTATGAAACACTAGGACATATTATATTATAAAAACTCATATTTATATAAATGTGTAATCTATTATACAATTTCATCCAAAAAAAAATCCAAAAATTCCAAAGCCATGTATCCAATTAGTTTTATTTTCTTACTTGTTACTCTACTCATACATTTTTTCCTGTTTTGCGCTACCTCCGATTACTTGATCGGAGTTGGAAGCTATGACAGTACTGGACCAGCTGCTGGTGTTAACATGATGGGGTACGGAAATTTTGATCAAAACACAGCAGGCATACATTTTCGACTAAGAGCACGAGCCTTCATTGTAGCCGAGAGCCAAAATGGGCCGAGGATTGCCTTTGTGAATCTCGACGCTGGAATGGCGTCTCAACTTGTCACAATCAAAGTACTCGAGAGACTATCAAAAAGGTATGACGTCACCAAATTGTCACAATCAATTATATTCTATTCATAATTCTATCATGCTATTAAATATGTCAAATTCACTAAAGTAAACTAAAATGAACGAGTAACGGATAAGGTATTCCCTAGCCAGCCCAAGATATGTTGCTGGTAAGGTAAAAAAATATACAGTAATTTGTTACGTCACTAAAGTATCATGTCCATCTGTTTATTGTAGATTTGGGAACATATACAATGAAGATAATATAGCTATAAGTGGAACGCATACTCATGCTGGTCCGGGAGGGTATATGCAATATGTGTTGTACTCTGTGACGTCACTTGGTTTCGTTCATCAGTCTTTTGATGCTATTGTTACAGCTATCGAAATGAGCATTCTTCAAGCTCATCAGAATCTCAAATCTGGTTCCATTTTCATCAGTTCAGGTGCGTTTGTACATTATGCTCTGATTGTTGTACCAAGCCGATCTTGGTAACTTGATCATATTTTAGAAAATAGTCATTTTGTGATGAATTCACTTGTCAAGAATTTTGGCCATGGTGAACATATATCGCAAAAGGTTTTTTAGGCGCTTATATTTTAAATTGTCAACAGTGTTTAATGAGGGATTCATTTGTTTTGTAGGGGATTTGGACAATGCAGGAGTAAACCGAAGCCCAACTGCATATTTGTGTAACCCTCGAGATGAGAGGGAACGATATGCACGAGATGTTGATACCCTAATGACGCTTCTGAACTTCGTTGATGGTAAAAGTCAGAAAAGCATAGGAGCTTTCACATGGTTTGCGACTCATGGAACATCTATGAGCAACAACAACACACTTATTAGTGGTGACAATAAGGGTGCTGCTGCTAGGTTCTTTGAAGATTGGTTTACTTCCATAAGCACAAACTCGACAACTTTTGATGCACAAGGTACGCACAAACGTAGCATATACACATTTTGACAATGATTTTTGGTAAACGGGAAAATGGATGTTTCCTATTCAAGAGGGGAATATTTCTTACTCAGATGTACGTAGCGTAACCAGTTATCCTATGACCGTTTTTTACCCTTTTCACTGGCCACCCAAAATACGCTGCCGATAAGGTTTGAAAATCGGGCTCTAACCACCAGCCTATCTTTGGATGGTTGACTAGGATCTTTAGTGACCGAGTTAATCTTTTTAAATGTTACTTGTAATAGCGATATAACTGGGTTATCTTGCAACCGTTTCTAACCCTTTTCTGTGACCTCCCCTATTAGAACATTCATGCAATACACTCAATATATTAAACAGAAACCAAATACATAGAAGACTACATTGTTAACTTTCTCTGCATTTTTAATCAACTTAAACATGACTATTAAATAGGATCCTATAGGGAGGTTTTACCGGATTCGTTCACGGACCTCTACTCAGGAACACTGCCCGAATGGATGTGTTCTCGGGTACCGTCGATCGGGTTCAGGTTTCCGCCCGAATGTGTGTGCTACGTGCAAATGATGAGGGTCGTTGAAAGAAATGATCTACTGATGCCAAAAAATCGCCGTTCAAAAAAAAAATTATAGCAAACGTACAACAAGTAATACCTACATACTAGCAACTACCCACTAGCCACTACCTAATTTCCAGCAACATGCCTTTGAATTTCTCATCCCACTTGACCTCAACATTCGGTGGTCAACTTGATCAATTCATCCTTCAATATCTAGACTGATTAAAACCGATTAATCCTAACATTATCGTGTAGGATCGATTATGGTCCACCAACATGTACGACATATAAGCTCATGACATGACGACTTGCACACTTTAACCGATTATACTTCAACAATCACCCCGTTAATCGGTTAATCCATGCTGCTCCGACTCTAATACCGCGTATAGGATCATTTCAGGTCCACCAACATGTACAACATATAAGCTCATGAGTTCCATATTACTCTAAAACCAATTGGTGATAGAGGGAGGTTCTCAGAAGCGTATATACATACGTTTGGTTCACTCCTTTTCGTGTGTAGGACATGACTTGCATACCTTAACCGATTATACTCCAACATCCCAGATATACTGTTAGTGAGGTTTGAACTTCAGACCTCTTATAAGGAAATCAGACCTGCCTATCTTGGGATGGTTGACTATGATCTTTAGTGATCGAGTTAATCTTTTTAACCGTTACCTGTAACAGATAAAACCAATATCCATACCTTGATAGCGAAGGCATTGACCATCAAAGCTACGGGAGGTCAACCTTGTAATCAAACGTCGAGTCAAGGGTTTAAGGTGAGGAAGAATGATGGGTCTCGGTTTGTTGGAGCATTTTGTCAATCAAATGTAGGAGATGCAAGTCCTAATGTGTTGGGAGCATTTTGCACTGATACTGGTTTACCTTGCGGTTCTTCTATTCACTCCTCCTGCAATGGGAACGACCAACTTTGTATCGGACGTGGTCCCGGGTAAGTTTCCCTCTTTATTATGTCAGTTATTTTTGCGACGAACTCAATAACACGAGAAAAACCAACACTCAACAGGTACCCAGATGAAATAAAGAGTACTAAAATCATAGGGGAGAGACAATATTTAAAAGCAGTTGATTTGTTCATGTCAGCCAAGGAACAATTAACAGGAAAAATCGACTATCGTCATGTTTACTTAAACTTCACTAATATTGAAGTGAAGTTAGCCGGTAACAAGACTGCAAAAACATGTCCTGCAGGCTTAGGGCCCGGTTTTGCTGCAGGAACCACTGATGGTCCTGGTGCTTTTGGGTTCCAACAAGGTGATAAAAAGGTCAGAATTGCGTTGTATAATAAAGAGCGTTGTAAAATAAGTATCTTTTCCTGATGTTTGATCAAGACTTTTACAATCGTAGATTAATGAATTCTGGAAACGAGTAAGAGATCATCTAAAAAAACCAAGCGATTATCAAGTCAACTGCCAAAAGCCAAAGCCGGTTCTGTTATCGACCGGAGAAATGTTCTTTCCTTACGCCTGGGCGGTAATCTTGACTATTTAAAAAAAAATCTTGATCATTTTTTATGGTCAATTTCGAAATTTAAATGGATTTAATTTGTTTAATTTCAGCCCGCAATTGTTCCACTACAAATCCTGAGAATAGGGAACCTAATCCTACTATCGGTTCCTGGAGGTTTTCCCATTCTTTTTCTCAAAATCTAGATCTATCAGATCGTAACAAACTAAACTTTCAGATTTTTTTTTTCAGAGTTTACAACAATGTCGGGTCGAAGATTACGAGAAGCAGTGAAACAGACACTCATAAGTAACAGTAACGGTGAATTTAAAAATGACACTCATGTCGTAATAGCAGGTCTGACTAACACGTACTCACAATACATTTCGACACCTGAAGAATACGGTCAACAAAGATATGAGGTAACATATTGCTTAACTAAACATATATTTAAAAGCTAATAATTGGTCTGTTTAACAATCTCCACTTGCTACACTTTGAGACCTTGAATTTAAAAAAAAAAAAAAAATTTGTTCAGTTTGATAATCCCCACTTGCTACTTGAGACCTTGCATTTCAAAAAAGAAAAAAAAAAGTCTGTTTGACCTTAAAAACTACAGGCTGCATCAACATTATACGGTCCTCATACTCTATCGGCATACATTCAAGAATTCAACAAGTTAGCAGAGTCGATGGCAAAAGGACGTAAAACAGTTACCAAAGGCCCATCACCACCCGATCTCTCATCCGTCCAACTGACTCTGCTACCGGACCCTACAGGCGAATCACCGCCACCTGGCGTAAAGTTTGGTGACATGAAACACGATATTTCCGTACCAAAAAGTGGATTCTTTAGTAAAGGAGATAAACCAAGCGCAGTGTTTTGGAGCCCAAACCCACGATATGACCTACTGACTGAAGGCACGTACGCTGTAGTTGAGATGCTTCAGGGAGAAAAGTGGGTCCCGGCATACGATGATGATGATTTTTGTTTGATCTTCAAGTGGAGTGTAGATGATAAAAGTACTAATGGATTGGCTACTTTAGAATGGGAAGTGCCTAAATCGGCTAGTAAAGGAGTTTATAGATTTAGGCATTTCGGCTCATCTAAGAAAACGATAGGTTCTACAACAGAATACTTTACAGGTGCATCAAGTGCGTTTACAGTGTCGTAAAACACAAACTTTGAGTACCATGTTATAGTACTTAATAAAATAAATGGACATCAGTGATGGTTATAAATCACTGCACTTGCTGTTTTTTCAGTAACCCATATATGACCCTTTTTAGGAATAATTTCGGGTTTTAGTGTGTCGAGAGTTCAGTAACAAGTAAATTTTTTGAAGACGCATTAAGAGAGAAGATATATGCCGTTTATTAGTCACCACATCTTTGTTTATTGTATGAAGTGATGAAATCAGGAACTTAACTTTTTAGTTAAAGTAATGAAAATTGACATTTACCAATTCATGGTGCAAAAACTACTGTTGCAACAAAACATGATCATTTGTTCATCCAAATGACACACCGTATGCTCTTCCCTTCAAGTAGCAAATCGAAAGCCTTATTGATGTCTTCGAAGTCTACATCATGAGATACGAATTCATCAAGTAGTAGCTCCTAAAAATATTGAAAAATTATTAGAAGTCAAGGTTAGATATTAAAAGTCAAAGACAAATAATTAAAGAGACAGAACATGCTTACTTTGTCCATGTAGCGTTTTATGAGAAGTGGGATATCAGCTTTTGGTTTGAGACCTCCAAATAGCGATCCAGTAATAGATTTTCCGCTGTGAAGAACCTCATAAGAACTCAAGGTCAACATTTCTGCTTGCTGGTCAAATCCCAAAACAACTGTTTTCCCCCATCCCTGAATTACAATAATACAATTTACAATCAATGTAAAAAACAAATTCAATTACTGCATAAAAACAGCTCGATATGATGGAATAACTTATAATCAACATGGCTACTTATTTGAGATAAAGAACGAATGAATTGACCTTTCTAGAAGAAGCATAAGCTTCTTGCATCAGGGACGTTACACCAACACACTCGAAACAATAGTCTGCACCCCCACCAGTCATCTCAATTATTACCTGTTTCGAGAATAAACTTTATGTTATTTATGCTACACAAATATCACTATATATAACCACGCAGGTGGCCACTCCTGTGGCCACCGAGTTGACCAATGAAGCATGCCACCCGGGTTCAATTACTAGCTATGCCAAATTGTTCAAAAAGGGTGTGTGACAAGAGGGTGCGCATAATGCGCAATTCACGCGGTACCAGGTTTCGCGCTCGGGGGGATTGATTACCCGAGGTTTTACATTCTATGAGGAAGCGAATGTACACGTTCATAGGAGGGTTTCCTCACTTACCCAAAAATATCACTATATATCACATGTTTGAACAATTGAACTTATCTAAAAAAATAATTTTGCAGGTGAATTTTATTATTTGTGATGTCACATGAAGTTACATCCATGAATCAGGACACGAATGGTTAAGTCACCTGGCTCACAGTTTTATCCCCACAGTTGCGTGAGTTCACGAAATCAGTGACTCCAAATTTCTTTCCTGTTAATATCATAAAATAACATATTGTTAAATAAATACATTAAACAAACAATTATATACATTTTTAGAAACCAATTACCTAATTCAAACTTGTCTTCGTTCGCATCAACACCAATGATCCTCTTAGCCCCACATAGCCTTGCTCCTTCAGCAACCTGTAAAACAGGTTTAACTTATCAAGTTTGTACAATAACATATTGTTGAATCACAATGTTGCAGAACCCTTCATCTGTAACATTTGCAAATATTAAAAAAAAAAATATATTAATGACATATATAGAACACAATCATACAGCTAGCCCAATTGAGCCCAGTCCAAATATCGCGACAGTTGTTCCAGCTTCCACATTTGCTTTTTTCCACACAGCACCCACACCTGATAGATTAATACATTTTCATAAGCTCAATTAAAATTAAAAACCGTAGTTATTACAAAATCTATGTAAAACTGTCCTTTTGTTAAAAGATGATACTAAAAAGTAAAAAGGTATAATGATCACAGTTTACCAGCTGCTACTCCACAAGTAAAGAGACAAGCTCTATTTGGTGGTGTCGCTGGATCGATTTTAGTTACATGAGCAATATCAACCACCGTGTACTCACTAAAACTCGATACAAACATAAAGTGGTATAGTGTTTCTCCGTTTATGTCAGTGAACCTGCTTGTTTTGTCTCTAGTAATCCAAGGAGAAATACTAAAAGAGAACTTTGAACAGAGGTTGCTTTTATTCGACAAGCAATCAGTACAGTCACCACAATCGGGCAAAAAAATTGGGATCACGGTGTCTCCTTCAACAACTTCGTGTACACCTTCTCCTACGCTCTCAACAATCCTTTAAAAATCAAAAATACAAATATCAGTCCATAAATATTGCAAATATAAGAAATTGAGAATTTGTTATATATGTAAAACAACTAAAGATACCACTCAACTGATGTAACATGAGCAGTTAAGTAGTAAAATGTTATATAGTTTTACCCCATTGCCTCATGACCAAGTATTCTGGGAAAAATAGCAGGAGGATGCTTCATGAAATAAAGATGGTAATTAAAGATTAAAAAACAGAAAAACTCAGCAACGTTAATATGCGTGTAATTGTGATGAGACTAATATAAACCTCCGATTTCCAAAAGGTAAGATCAACATGACAAAGAGAAGTGCAAATGATTTTAATTCGAACTTCGTGAGTTTTTGGTGGTGCTACTATCACTTCCTCTATCACAAGTGGCTCCCCTGGTTTTCTAGCAATCGCAGCTGCAAGAAACACACTTTGAGACTGTATAAAATAAGTAATAAGTAAATAAGTAAAGTTTAGTTCCATGAGACTGAATAACATAAGTAAATAAGTTAAGTTCCATGAGACTGAATAACATAAGTAAATAAGTAAAGTTTAGTTCCATGAAACTGAATAACATGACCTGAAACGAAGTCAACTCACTTTGCTTAACACAGGGTAGCAGAGCACGACAGTCTCACACACTCACTACAGGTGCCCGTGCCCGTAGTAGGCCGACAACCCTACCTAAAAATGTTCACACTATCTAAAGAGGGTGAGTATTTTTACTCTAAGATATCTGGCCTAACCGGGTTATAGGGTGACCGTTTCTTACCCCAAGATGATGTTAGTAAGATTTGATCATGAGATCTCTGAAAATCAGGACTCTAACGACCGCTCTATGTCAGGATGATTAGTTTTGAATTATATATAGGTTAGACACTTTACCTCTGCACCGGATAGGCTTGCCAGCATTGTTGCTTGAGCTTTTTCGATCCATGTTCTACCAGTAGCAAATGTTTGGATTTGTTTTTTTAACATATAGAGATATACCACTAATTTTATGAGATATTTTTCTTGAGTGTGATGACTTAAATGGAAAATTAGATGTAAGATATTAGTTGCCAACAAAATATTGTCGCATTGGAACTGCACAGAAAATACATTAATTGGCAGTGGGACAATATTATTTTAAAGTTTGCATGTGCGTATTAAAGGTAGTAGTAATGGCAACAACAATGATATTGTTGGGCAGGACTATTAACTAAAACTAATAGTCGAGCTCAACTTGATCATCTAAGGCTATGTTTGAGATCGACTCCTTAGCTCGACGACAAGATCAACACCAGAGCTCTAATAGCTCGAGAATTTGTTAGTATACATGTTTAATTAAGCAAACTTGACGTTAAAGAAAATAAGGAAACTTGATATAGTGTGCGTTTGATAAACTGAATAATTAAGCGATGAATGGATTATAATTTTAATGATTCAAAGGTGCTGAATAAAGTCGATTCTACATGGCAATAACCTATTTAATAATCATTTTGAACGAATAATCTGAATGATGTAAAAATTCCTTATTAACCTTTGACATGAGTAAAAACTACATTATAGTTGTTTAATATGTGTTATTGTTATAATTTAAATTAAGTAAAATTTAGATGTTTAATGATTAAGAGAGAATTCAAGCTTTGAATGGTTCAGCACTGAATGTTAAACCATTTAGCATAATCTGTCATTCCGAAATTAGAAACAAAACGCACTGAATATTCAATTAAGAAATAAACAAATGCACCCTTATTCATTTGAGATAGATATACAGATGAATATGAGATGATTAAAACATTAGCTCGAACGAAATTTAATAAATGCTTAAAGTCATGTCAAAGTTAAAAGTTTGACTCGAATGGGTATATTAGTGATAGAAAAATGCTAGACTTGTATAACTTTTATTATATAAGAACATTTTTAATGGTGTGGGCATGATGAGTAGTGATGAGGTATTTTTGTGAGGTATAGTGCTGATCTGGCAAATGTGATAGCGTGATAGCGGAATGGAGTTTGTAATGGTATGACGTGATAGTTGTGTGATATAAAAAATAGGTTCCACCTTTTTATTTTCTTGTTTTAAATAAGTTATGTATTATTAATTTTTATTTATTATTATAATTATAATTAATATTAATTAATTTGTATAAAATATGAGTATAATTTAAATATACAAATAAAAAATTAATAAATTATAAAATCATATACTTACTAACTTTAATTTAATGAACTAAACTATAAATAAAACAATCGATCTATTTATATAATTAATATACATAGTCTAAGGACTAATTTTGTAAATGTGATGACCCGAAAATTTCTGACCAAATTTAAACTTAATCTTTGTATGAGTAACATTTTCGACACGATAAACAAAGTCTGTAAAACTGAATCTCAAAATTTTTGAACTATTTTCATATATTCAAATACCTTTCAGTTGTTCTCGACGATTCGCGAACAATTATATGTATATAGATACATATATATATACTATAACTTGAAAACGTAACAATGTATTAATTTTTTTGATACCGTACATTAAACTTATTGGTTTAAATATTTATTTGAATATATATGATAAGTTGGAATATTAATTGTATGAATAACTTACGACGTATATTTAAAACGTGTTTATGAATGTTGAAAATATATATTAACTTGGTCATAAAATGATTTGTTATTATTATATATATATATATATATATATATATATATATATATATATATATATATATATATATATATATATATATATATATATATATATATATATATTAACAAATAGCGAGACAATGATTTATAGAAGTAAATGACCAAAACACTCGAAAGTTTAAGATACACTTTGAATGATATAGTTTATTGATAATTTAAGACTATATTTTGACAAAAGTACGAGTCACAAAACGTAAATTGCGAGTTTTCTAAGCGTACGAAAATGCGTTCGAGAAATCGGAACCGGGACATAAGTCGAGTGACAACGTACGAGTCATCTGAACGAAAATTACAAGTCAACTATGCACATGAATTTAATATAATATATAATTAATTATTTAAATTATATATATTATATATATTATATTTAATTATGTCGACAAACAAGAAAACAAAAAAATATGTGAGCTGGATCTGACGGCCATTCGATCGCATGAGAAATAGGCATAAAACCCATGCGATCGCATGGGCATCAGAATCAGGATTTATGGCTATAAATACCAGGTTTCTTGCGCATGTTTTTTTACACATATTACTCCTAAGTATTTATTTATTTATTTATTTATTTATTTATTTATTATTATTATTATTATTATTATTATTATTATTATTATTATTATTATTATTATTATTATTATTATTATTATTATTATATTATTATTATTAAGATTATTATTATTATTAATCTTAATATTTTTAGTAATATTATACATAAAATATTACGACGAGGTCATGAGCGTGTCACTTTCAAAACAAGCTTCAAACGTGATAGAACTAAGGAAATTATGGGTTATAGCTATGGAGGTTATGGGTGAAATGTCCCGTTCATATTGATTATAAACTTTCCATATTAATTGATTTCGTCGCGAGGTTTTGACCTCTATATGAGACGTTTTTCAAAGACTGCATTCATTTTTAAAACAACCATAACCTTTATTTTATCGATAAAGGTTTAAAAAGCATTACGTAGATTATCAAATAATGATAATCTAAAATATACCGTTTACACACGACCATTACATAATGGTTTACAATAAGAATATATTACATCAAAAATAAGTTTCTTGAATGCAGTTTTTACATAATATCATACAAGCATGGACTCCAAATCTTGTCCTTATTTTAGTATGCAACAGCGGAAGCTCTTAATAATCACCTGAGAATAAACATGCTTAAAACGTCAACAAAAATGTTGGTGAGTTATAGGTTTAACCTATATATTATCAAATCATAATAATAGACCACAAGATTTCATATTTCAATATACATCACATACATAGAGATAAAATTCATTCATATGGTGAACACCTGGTAACCGACATTAACAAGATGCTGATAATGCTAAAAACGAACATATATTTCATCGCATTATCCCTCAAGAAAGACAAGCTTTTAGTTGCAGTTGTCCTATTTACAAGGAATATTTGTTTAAAAATTAAAAGGTGAAGACAAAAGACAGATTCGACGAATTGAAGACGCAAACGACCAAAAAGCTCAAAAGTATAAAGTACAATCAAAGTGGTTCAAATTATTGATGAGAAACGTCTCAAAATTACAAGAGTACAAGACGCAAAACGCAAAGTACAAGATATTAAATTATACGAAAGGACGTTCGAAAATCCGGAACCGAGACATGAACCAGCTTTCAACGTACGACGCAACGGACCGAAAGTTACAAATTAATTATGTATATAAATATAATATAATATATAATTAATTATATAAATTATATATTTATATTATATTTATATAATAAAATCCGTCGGCAAGCTAGGAGCCAAACTTGTGTGAGCTGGATTCCAGAGCTCCGCACTCGCGGAGCTTATAAAGGCAAAACCCACCGCACTCGCGGAGCACATAAAAACAGTAATCTGCCTATAAAAGGCCATGCAATTCGACGGATTATTTACACTTTTTTCATTCTCATCATACGTAAAATATATATATATATATATATATATATATATATATATATATATATATATATATATATATATATATATATATTATAATTTTAATTTTAATTTTTAATCCTAATAATAAGGGTATGTTAGCGAATATTGTAAGGGTGTAAGTCGAAATTCTGTCCGTGTAACGCTACGCTATTTTTAATCATTGTAAGTTATGTTCAACCTTTTTAATTTAATGTCTCGTAGCTAAGTTATTATTATGCTTATTTAAAACGAAGTAATCATGATGTTGGGCTAAATACTAAAATTGGGTAATTGGGTTTTGTACCATAATTGGGGTTTGGACAAAAGAACGACACTTGTGGAAATTAGACTATGGGCAATTAATGGGCTTTATATTTGTTTAACTAAATGATAGTTTGTTAATTTTAATATAAAGATTTACAATTGGACGTACCTATAAATAACCATATACACTCGATCGGACACGATGGGCGGGATATTTATATGTACGAATAATCGTTCATTTAACCGGACACGAGAATGGATTAATAGTTAATAGATTTATTAAAACAAGGGTGAAATTATGTACAAGGACACTTGGCGTAATTGTTAACAAAGTATTAAAACCTTGGGTTACACGCAGTCTATAACCTGGTGTAATTATTAAACAAAGTATTAAAACCTTGTTACAGTTTAAGTTCCCAATTAGTTGGAATATTTGACTTCGGGTATAAGGATAATTTGACGAGGACACTCGCACTTTATATTTATGACTGATGGACTGTTATGGACAAAAACCAGACGGACATATTAAATAATCCAGGACAAAGGACAATTAACCCATGGGAATAAACTAAAATCAACACGTCAAACATCATGATTACGGAAGTTTAAATAAGCATAATTCCTTTATTTTCATATTTAATTGCACTTCTAATTATCACATTTTTATTTATTGTCATTGTATTTAATTGCACTTTTAATTATCGCACTTTTTAATTATCGTAATTTTATTTTATCGCACTTTTATTATTCACAATTTCATTATCGTTATTTACTTTACGCTTTAAATTAAGTCTTTTATTTATTTAATATTTTACATTAGGTTTTAACTGCGACTAAAGTTTTAAAAATCGACAAACCGGTCATTAAACGGTAAAAAACCCCCCCTTTATAATAATAATATTACTTATATATATATTTGTATTTTTATAAATTAAAACTAATATAGCGTTAAGCTTTGTTTAAAGATTTCCCTGTGGAACGAACCGGACTTACTAAAAACTACACTACTGTACGATTAGGTACACTGCTTATAAGTGTTGTAGCAAGGTTTAGGTATATCCATTCTATAAATAAATAAATATCTTGTGTAAAATTGTATCGAATTTAATAGTTTTTCCTAGTAAAATATACACTATTTCATATACGCCTCGCATAACATCAAGTATTTTTGGCGCCGCTGCCGGGGAACCCTTGAAAAAAAACCGAAAGCGCAACGCTATATATAAAAAAAATAAGATTTTTATAAAAGTTTTTGTTTAAGTTCTTTTTATAAAAATATAAGTTTTAAAATAAAAATATAAAAATTCAAAAAGAAAGAAAAATACATTTATATTTTTAAGAGTTTATAATATTTATAAGTATTTTTATTTTAGTTTTAAAATTAAATTTTTATTTAAGTTATATTTATATTTTATGTATAATATAAAAAGTAAAAAAATAAAAATATAAAAAAAACTGAACCTGTAAAAATCGACCCCTTTTGAGCTGAAATTGAACCCTCCGCGACTCGCGGAGCATTTGAACTGGACCATACCGCACTCGCGGAGGTCTTCTGACAGGTCAAACCTAGGACTGCAATTAATACGAAATTAGGGTTTAAAATTTTATTATTATTAGGGTTTTAATTAAATAAAATTAGTTTTAGTTTTATTTTAATTTGTATTTTTAAGTTATATTAAGTTTTAATAAATTATAAAATTAATAGTTTTATAAAATAAATAATATAAAAATAATATTTTTATAAAAATTATATTTTCATAAACTTTAGTTTTATTTTTTATATTTCGTACCTTTTTAATCGTTTCTTGTAATATTTTTAAATTTTTTTCGCTCGTATTTAATTTAAGACATAGTTTTTTGCCGTAGTTATTTTATTTCTAGATTTTTAAGATTTGCCGTAAAATCCCTTAAGTGCTTTTTCTTAGACTAAGATTTAGGTGCTTTAGAATTTTACGACGCTACAAATTTTAGTTTCTTTTTAAGTTTCGACGCGCTACTTTCTTATCTTTTATTCACCGACATTTTTCGACGCGCTCTTTTTCTCTCTTATTTCTCGCCATTCTAGTTTTTAGGACTTAGAATTTTCTCTATTTCTTATCTAATATTTCATTAAATTTCAAACGAAAAATTGTTTTAAGTGGTTAAATTGATAGACATCAAAATTTTCTGGTTCGTAGTAATAGTTGGATTTGTACGTGGACCGGGTTATTGGAGCCAAACAATACTCAATTATATTGAGACCAAACGAATCCTGCCCCTCTGCTGCATCTTTTGGCTATTCGAAACGTGGGCAAAATCAGAAAAGTCTATTAATTGGATAACTTATATAATTTTTCTTTCTTTTTAAAAACTAATAGGATATTCAATGAATACACCGAGCAAAACGTTCACCACCTTTTGTACGTTCACCACCTGTAACTCGATCAAGACATCTAGCAAATATTGTCGCCGTTGATTTTTCTTTAGAATCTTCATCCAGTCGACCAAGTACTCCAATTCAAATTTCCGATAATCCATTTTTTGAACCCGACCTCACAATTGAGAATCCGGAGAATATTCAGGGACGATTCACAGATCCTGAACCATTAATCTTTCCTCCGGAACCACCAATCATTCAAACAGAGATTGTTGAGGAACGAACCATTAAATCAGAATCCTCTAGTGATTCAGATTCAACAAATTCAATTATGGAAAATCTGGAACCTCTAAGTATGGAAGACCGAATGAGAGCTAAACGCACTGGCCAAGGTCACACAATTACTCATCCTGACATTAATGCGCCAGATTATGAAATCAAAGGACAAATTCTATACATGGTAACTAATCAATGCCAATTTAGTGGTGCGCCGAAGGAAGATCCAAATGAACATCTTCGTACCTTTAATAGGATCTGCACTCTATTTAAAATAAGTGAAGTTGAAGATGAACAGATATATCTCATGTTATTTCCCTGGACTTTAAAGGGAGAAGCCAAAGATTGGTTAGAATCGTTACCTGAAGGGGCGATTGATACATGGGACGTTTTAGTTGAAAAATTTCTTAAACAATTCTTTCCGGCATCTAAAGCCGTAAGACTTCAAGGAGAAATTGTTACGTTCACACAAAAGCCAAATGAAACTCTATATGAGGTGTGGACCAGATTTGAAAAGTTATTGAGAGGATGTCCGCAACACGGTTTAGACACTTGTCAAATAGTACAAATATTCTACCAAGGATGCGACATCACTACAAGGAAAGACATAGACATAGTAGCTGGTGGTTCCATTATGAAGAAAACAGAAACTGATGCTTATAAAATTATTGATAACACTGATTCCCACTCACATGAGTGGCACCAAGAAAAAGATATCGTTAGATCATCTAAAGCAGCTAGAGCTGATTCTAGCCATGACTTAGATTCCATTTCTGCAAAGATAGATGCTGTCGAGAGACGAATGGAAAAGATGACTAAGGATATACACTCAATATGAATTAGTTGTGAGCAGTGTGGAGGACCACATTTGACAAAAGATTGTCTCAGTATTGAACTAACAATGGAACAAAGAGAGAATGTTTCATACATAAACCAAAGGCCTGGAAATAATTATCAGAATAATTATCAACCGCCAAGACCAATTTACAATCAAAACCAGAATTATAACCGAAATGTTCCATACAACAACCAACAAGGTCCTAGTAATCAACAAGTATCCAATAATACTTACAATCAGCAAAGACCTAATTTTCAAAACAAACCACCACAAACCGATGATAAAAAGCCGAATTTAGAAGATATGATGACGAAGCTAGTTGAATATCAAACGCAGTTTTTCACATCTCAGAAACAAACCAATGAACAAAATGCTCAAGCATTTAGAAATCAACAAGCTTCTATTCAAAATTTGGAACAAGAAGTAAGTAACCTAGCAAGGTTGATAGGTGAAAGAAAACCGGGAAGTCTACCTAGTTATACAAATGCTAACCCCTGAAATGAAATAGCTAAAGCCATTACCACAAGAAGTGGTATTACACTTAAACCACCTGAAATACCTGTAATTTCTGATGAAGCTATTCTTACTCCACAAGAACCATAACCTGATCAAGATAAGGAAAAAGAACCGGTAGTTGAAAAGGTTAATGAAGATAACACCGTTAAGACTAAACCTTATGTTAAACCATACCAACCACCACTTCCTTACCCGAGTAAAATGAGAAAAGAGAGACTTGAAGCCGAGCAATCCAAATTCTTGGATATGTTTAAACAAATAAATATCAATCTTCCTTTCATTGATGTGATTTCAAGAATGCCTAGATATGCTAAATTTCTGAAAGATCTAATCACGAATAGAAAGAAAATGGAAGAACTCTCGGCTGTTACTATGAATGCTAATTGTTCTGCAGTGCTGTTGAATAAGATACCAGAAAAATTATCTGATCCAGGAAGTTTCACAATTCCATGTTTTCTGGGTAGTCTTAGTTCAATAGAAGCATTAGCAGACTTAGGTGCTAGTATAAATTTAATGCCGTATTCACTATACGCTAAACTAGACCTTGGAGAATTGAAACCAACAAGAATAAGTATACAACTAGCCGATCGATCAATAAAATATCCTAGAGGGATAATGGAAAACATGCTAGTTAAAGTTGGTACTTTAGTATTTCCAGTAGATTTTGTTGTTCTAGACATGGAAGAAGATTCTCAAGTTCCTCTCATATTAGGAAGACCATTTTTAAACACGGCTAAAGCAATGATAGACGTGTTTGGTAAGAAACTAAACCTAAGTATAGAGGAAGAGAGTGTTACCTTTTCAGTTGATAGAGCAATGCAACAACCGCAATCTGTAGATGATACATGTTATTATATTCAAATTATAGAATCACATGCAGAATTGTTAAAAGAATTTCCAGAATTACAAGGAACAGGAGAATGTTCTTTAGGAGAAGGAACTGAACCAATTGATGAAACTGAAATGTTAGCTACACTTATGGCTAATGGATATGAACCAACAACAGAAGAAATTCAAATGCTAAAAGAGGAAGACAGATATCGATATAAATCATCGATAGAAGAACCACCGACATTAGAGTTAAAGTCACTTCCAAACCATTTGGAATATGCTTATTTACATGGTGAATCTGAATTACCTGTAATAATATCGTCTTCTCTTACTGAAAATGAAAAATCTCAACTCATTTCTGTGTTAAAAGCTCATAAACCAGCTATTGCATGGAAGATTCATGATATTAAAGGAATAAGTCCTTCGTATTGCACACATAAAATCCTTATGGAAGAAGATCATAAAACATATGTGCAACGCCAACGAAGACTAAATCCGAATATGCAAGATGTTGTTAAGAAAGAAATCATTAAACTGCTAGATGCAGGTTTGATTTATCCAATTTCTGATAGTTCATGGGTAACCCCAGTTCAATGCGTGCCTAAGAAGGGTGGCATGACTGTCATTACAAATGAGAAAAATGAGCTTATTCCTACTAGGACTGTAATAGGATGGCGTGTTTGTATTGATTATAGAAAATTAAATGACACCACCAGAAAAGATCACTTTCCCTTACCTTTTATTGATCAAATGTTGGAAAGATTAGCCGGAAATAGTTACTATTGTTTTCTTGATGGTTTTTTTGGATATTTTCAAATTCCAATAGCACCCGAGGATCAAGAGAAAACCACATTCACGTGCCCTTATGGTACTTTTGCTTACAAACGCATGCCATTTGGACTTTGCAACGCCCCTGCAACCTTTCAAAGGTGCATGATGGCGATTTTTCACGACATGATAGAAGAATACATGGAAGTTTTCATGGATGACTTTTCATTCTTCGGTGATACTTTTGAATCATGTCTAGTTAATCTTGAACGAATGCTTATTAGATGCGAACAATCAAATCTAGTTCTTAATTGGGAAAAATGAAATTTCATGGTTAAAGAAGGCATCGTTCTTGGTCATAAAATTTCAAAGGAAGGAATTGAAGTGGATAGAGCTAAAGTAGATGTAATTGCTAAACTTCCACATCCCACCAATGTTAGAGGAGTTAGGAGTTTTCTAGGGCATCCCGGTTTTTACCGACGTTTCATAAAAGATTTTTCTAAAATTGCCACTCCTATGAATAAACTCCCAGAAAAGGATGCTCCATTCATCTTTTCAGATGACTGTATCAAATCTTTTAATATGCTTAAAGAAAAACTCACTAATGCGCCGATCATGAAAACACCAAATTGGAATCTACCGTTTGAACTAATGTGCGATGCAAGTGATTTTGCAATGGGAGCCGTTTTAGGACAAAAGATTGAAAAATGATTTCAACCTATTTATTATGCTAGTAAGACGTTACAAGGAGTACAAACAAATTACACAACTACTGAAAAAGAACTCCTTGCTATTGTCTTTGCTTTTGACAAATTTCGTTCATATCTCGTTCTAGCTAAAACGGTGGTCTATACCGACCATTCTGCTCTTAGATACCTATTTTCAAAACAAGATGCCAAACCACGATTAATCCGTTGGATCTTACTCTTACAAGAGTTCGATATTGAAATCCGAGATAAAAGAGGAGCAGAAAATGTCACCACTGATCATCTTTCTCGTCTTGAAAATCCTGAATTAGAAGTTCTAAATGAATCGGCCATACAAGACAACTTTCCTGATGAATATCTATTGAAGATAGATTATAATGAAATTCCATGGTTTGCAGACTATGCAAACCACTTAGTATGTGGATTCCTTGAAAAAGGATTATCGTACCAAAAACAAAAGAAATTCTTTAGTGATAAAAAACACTATTTCCGGGAAGATCCACATTTATTTAAAAGTTGTCCCGATGGAATAATACGCCGATGTGTATTCGGAGATGAAGCTAGTAAAATCTTAAACCATTGTCACACAGGACCAACAGGAGGGCATTATGGGCCTCAGCTCACAGCAAGAAAAGTTTATGATGTTGGATTCTATTGGCCTACAATTTACAAAGACGCACACCTTCTTTGCAAATCCTGTGATGCATGTCAAAGGGCCGGAAAAATAAGTCAACGTGATGAAATGCCACAAAATGTCATTCAAGTATGTGAAGTATTTGACATTTGGGGTATTGACTTTATGGGTCCATTTCCAAAATCTCATAATAATCTCTACATTCTCGAAGCCATTGATTATGTATCTAAATGGGCGGAAGCACAAGCTCTCCCAACTAACGATGCACGAGTTGTAGTCAACTTTTTAAAACGTCTTTTTGCAAGGTTTGGAACACCGAAAGCTTTAATAAGTGATCGGGGTACTCATTTTTGTAATAATCAACTTGAGAAAGTTCTTAAAAGATATGGAGTAACTCATAAAATCTCCACCGCATATCATCCACAGACAAGTGGACAAGTTGAAAATACCAACCGAGCTTTAAAATGTATTCTAGAGAAAACCGTAGGATCAAATCCGAAGGAATGGTTCATTAAATTGGAGGATTCACTCTGGGCTTTTAGAACAGCCTAAAAAACTCCAATTGGAACCACACCTTTTAGACTCGTTTACAGAAAAGCATGTCATCTTCCAGTAGAAATTGAACACAAAGCATTTTGGGCTTTGAAGACATGTAATCTTGATTTACATGAAGCTGGACGTCTACGATTAAGTCAACTAAATGAATTAGAAGAATTAAGACAAGAAGCATACGAAAATTCGTTAATCTATAAAGAAAGAACGAAGAAATGGCATGATAAAAGAATCAGAAGTTCAAAAGAATTTAAAGAAGGAGATAGAGTTCTTCTTTTCAATTCACGATTCAAGCTATTTCCTGGAAAATTGAAATCAAGATGGTCTGGACCATTCATAGTCAAAAGGGTTTTCCCGTACGGAACAGTAGAATTGATAAATTCAAATGGGATTGAATTTAAAGTTAATGGTCACAGAGTTAAACATTACATAGATAGTTTGATGGAAGTTGACAACGAAGTTAATCACAATTTCAACACCACAGCTAACTAAGTGTGGGGAGAATCAAGTCTTTAAAGGATAATTTGTATTTCTGTTAGAGTTAGATTTTCTGTTTTCGTGTAGTTCTCGAAAATGGAACCCGAATGGTCTTTCCCTAGCAGACCCTAAAGAACTAGTCTTCTCCCCCCATTCTGAATTTTTATTTTTTTTAGGTTTTACGAGATGAAGACTTCCTGTGAACTAAACCATGGTCTAATGCTACACGCTTTGATCACTAAACGTAATAATGACACCCTTCCAAGTGAAATAGTATCATTAATCAGAAGTAAATTGGACGGAGTAAGAAAAGAATCCAGATGCGAAAATAATAAGTTACAATTTGGTAAAGGAAAATCAAAATCCGCAGCGAAAAGGAGAGCACGACACCTTGAAAGATGTCACAAATGCGGAAAATGCTCGACGAATCAGACATATTCCAATACCGAGTTCGTTACTTTATGCAGAGATGGACCGTTCATATGTTTAGAAGAAAAAACGTTGAATGCTCGAGGTTACGCCTATGTAGCTATGGAAAACCAATTAGTCCGACTATCTTATGAGTGGGCTAGAGCATATCACTAAGAATACTATCTCACAGGTAAGATTGTACAGTTTTTATTTTTATTTTTATTTTTAACCTTTTGATAATAAACGCTAATTTGTTCACTATAAAGTATTAAATTGATATTCGATAAAATTAGGTCTTGCGACCGAAATTATTGATATCATTCAAAAATTTATTACATCACTGCGAAATTTAACATTTATTCTTAAGGTATAAATATCTTTAATCAATCAACCCAAAACATTTCAAAAATTCGTCATGAGTTAAACTGGGTTATGAAACCCAAATTACTTTACCGAAAAGAGGGGCGTATGTTTTTGATAATATTTGATTGATTAAAGTGGGATAAAAGACCAAAAAGATTTTTAATTTTATTTTTACTTTGTTTTTAAAATTAATATTAAAATAATATTGTAAACTTTTTAAATCAATATATTTAAAATTGTAAATATTTGAAAAATTAATATTTTTAATATAAGTTTGTATGTATAAAAACAAAAATATAATATAAGTTTGGTGTGAATTTTTAATTTTTAAAAATATGAATTTTTAATTTTATGCATTTTTAATTTAAGTTTGATGTGAATTTAAAAACAAAAATTTACTTTATTTCGCCAAGTTAAAAATATGATTTTTAAAATTCGTCGTGAGTTGAAGACTAGGTCATTGAACCGAAATTGCTCTACCCAAGGGAGGGACGAGAAATTTTATTATCATTATTTTTAATCTTATTGATTTAAAGTATGCCAAAAACATTAAAAAATCTAAAAAGTCTTTGCTTTTAAAACAAATGCCAATATGTTTGGAAACTTTGGTAAAATTTAATCATTTTTCTACGCTAATTACCCTCAATAATTTAAATTATTACTGATTTCTTGCAAATGAGGGCATTGCAAGATCTTAAGTGTGGGAAGAGGTTAAATTCTTTCGGGATTTTAAAAATTTTTGATTTAAACACTTGGTTACCATTAAAAATACTAGTAAAGTAGTAGTTGTATTAGAATCTAGTGCTCTCTGATAACAAAGAACAGCCCTAGTCTTATATACTGACTACCCAATTCTAGTAAAATTTTTCAAAATTTTCAATTAAATGAACTCAAAATCATGTTTATACATATTTATGAACATTAAAACTAGGTGTTAACACCGAAATTATTGTTACCTTGGAAAGGACATAAATTGAGAAACAAACCAAAATGTTAGAATTCATTTAAAATAGAATAGAGGACAATAAAAAGGCAAATAAAAGAAAATAAAAGTCAAGTGTGGGAAAATTTACCAAGTTATTTTGAACATATATCACATATTTTTGTACAAATAACTGAAGATGCTTTTGCTTTAGACTAAACTAATCAGTTTTACCCGATTTACTGTAATATATTTGAAAGAAAGATGGATCTACACGATAAATCAATTCCATCGTTAAAAGGAAGTAAAGTCTTGTGAAAAAGAAACGCGCTTCTTGATTTAGGTCATGAAGTTGTCGTCCAGACTAGCTGTAGGTTGACGAAAAATCTAGAAAAATCATCACTAAAATCAGCAGGAAATCCACGGACCTCAGCATAAAACAGGGTCGCCAAATGGTCAGACTTATCCTAACCATGAGAGGATCTGTCTTGTAAAATGGGGAGGACGCCGTGCAAATTAGCTGGATAAGACTAATGAATCAAATCTCCAGAAAGGATAATCTCCTTAAAGATCAAAAATCAGCTTTTAAGCCTGATATTACTCAATCCTAGAGATGGACCTTAAAGATTGAGAATTACAAACTCATGGAATTCAATGATATCTAAACTCGAGCTTGAACGAGAAAATATTTCGATCAAAATTACAAACCGATTTGTTTTCTGAAAACCTATTTTTAATGCGTTCATTACCATTGAACGTAAAATCCTAGGAATTCACCTGAAATTCATTAGATCACATGAACCAAATCGGGTGTTAACCGTAAGAACGGTGGTTGCATAGTATGGTCAAAGACAGGACCTTGTGCCAAACCGGAAAATTATAAGGGTGAGCTTTATTATTGCTCCTACCAAGGATAGTAATTGCATCCGACACGTTATAGACCATAATTAAAAGCATGTCACGGGACATTGCCTTAACAGTTGCTTGTTCAACACTTTCCTTTACAACCAGACGGTAGTTTATCGAAAGGTAATATACGGAGCAAGTATACTGGACGTGTTGCTTTCCTAATAAAAGGTTAGCAAGTGGATAACACAAAACCGCAAGTGTTGAGCTAAAATTTTCAAATCTGAAACCCACCAAACCCACAAAAACAATTTGCAAACACCGGTGAAGGGTTATTCCGGAAAATTTATCTAGGGTAAAAGCTAGATTTAATTTTCAAAAGATCAAATGTTTTCATAAAGATCTAATTTCCTAACGGATCTAAATTTTTATAGTCATGTGGGACGGTAAACCACAACGTTACTATCATTGTTCATACCGCCGTAATGAAATCACTGATGTACAAAGTGTGAAGAATAAAAAAGTAATTCTAGTATGTTTTTATTCAAGACTATATTGCTTGAGGACAAGCAACGCTCAAGTGTGGGAATATTTGATAATGCTAAAAACGAACATATATTTCATCGTATTATCCCTCAAGAAAGACAAGCTTTTAGTTGCAGTTGTCCTATTTACAAGGAATATTTGTTTAAAAATTAAAAGGTGAAGACAAAAGATAGATTCGACGAATTGAAGACGCAAATGACCAAAAAGGTCAAAAGTACAAAGTACAATCAAAGTGGTTCAAATTATTGATGAGAAACGTCTCAAAATTACAAGAGTACAAGACGCAAAACGCAAAGTACAAGATATTAAATTATACGAAAGGACGTTCGAAAATCTGGAACCGAGACATGAACCAGCTTTCTACGTACGACGCAACGGATCGAAAGTTACAAATTAATTATGTATATAAATATAATATAATATATAATTAATTATATAAATTATATATTTATATTATATTTATATAATAAAATCCGTCGGCAAGCTAGGAGCCAAACTTGTGTGAGCTGGATTCCACAGCTGATAATGCTAAAAACGAACATATATTTCATAGCATTATTCCTCAAGAAAGACAAGCTTTTAGTTGCAATTGTCCTATTTACAAGTGATATTCGTTTAAATAATAAAAGGTGAAGACAAAAGGCAGATTCGACGAATTGAAGACACAAATGACCAAAAAGCTCAAAAGTACAAAAGACAATCAAAGAGGTTCCAATTATTGATAAGAAACTTCTCAAAATTACAAGAGTACAAGAATTAAAACGCAAAGTACAAGATATTAAATTGTACGCAAGGACGTTCGAAAATCCGGAACCGGGACCAGAGTCAACTCTCAACGCTTGACGCAACGGACTAAAAATTACAAGTCAACTATGCACATAAATATAATATAATATTTAAATAATTCTTATAATTATTTATATATTATATATTATATTATTAAAAACCGTCGGCAGAAAAAACAAAGGCATGTGAGCCTCTCCAGCTGGCCATGCGATCGCATGGCCTTGAAGGGTAAAGCTCAAGCGATCGCATGAGCCACTTTTCCAGCCCACATGCCTATAAAATTCGCAGCTTGGTGAACATCAAAACACATCTTTTTCTATCTCTCAATATATCTATACGTAATATTTATATTTATATTTTAATTTTAATTTTAATTTTAATTTTAAATCCTAATAATAAGGGTATGTTAGCGAATGTTGTAAGGGTGTAAGTCGAAATTCTGTCCGTGTAACGCTACGCTATTTTTAATCATTGTAAGTTATGTTCAACCTTTTTACATTAATGTCTCGTAGCTAAGTTATTATTATGCTTATTTAATCCGAAGTAATCATGATGTTGGGCTAAAAATATTAAAATTGGGTAATTGGGCTTTGTACCATAATTGGGGTTTGGACAAAAGAACGACACTTGTGGAAATTAGACTATGGGCTATTAATGGGCTTTATATTTGTTTAACTAAATGATAGTTTGTTAATGTTAATATAAAGATTTACAATTGGGCGTCCCTATAAATAACCATTTACACTCGATCGGACACGATGGGCGGGGTATTTATATGTACGAATAATCGTTCATTTAACCGGACACGGGAATGGATTAATAGCCACTAGAATTATTAAAACAGGGGTGAAATTATGTACAAGGACACTTGGCATAATTGATAACAAAGTATTAAAACCTTGGGTTACACTCAGTCGACATCCTGGTGTAATTATTAAACAAAGTATTAAAATCTTGTTACAGTTTAAGTCCCCAATTAGTTGGAATATTTAACTTCGGGTATAAGGATAATTTGACAAGGACACTCGCACTTTATATTTATGACTGATGGACTGTTATGGACAAAAACCAGACGGACATATTAAATAATCCAGGACAAAGGACAATTAACCCATGGGCATAAAACTAAAATCAACATGTCAAACATCATGATTACGGAAGTTTAAATAAGCATAATTCTTTTATTTCATATTTAATTTCCTTTATTTTATATTTAATTGCACTTCTAATTATCGCACTTTTATTTTTTGTTATTGTATTTAATTGCAGTTTTAATTATCGTACTTTTTAATTATCGCAAGTTTATTTTATCGCACTTTTATTTATCGTAATTTCATTATCGTTATTTACTTTACGCTTTAAATTAAGTCTTTTATTTATTTAATATTTTACATTTGGTTTTAACTGCGACTAAAGTTTTAAAATCGACAAACCGGTCATTAAACGGTAAAAATCCCCTTTAAAATAATAATATTACTTATATATATATTCGTATTTTTATAAATTAAACTAATATAGCGTTAAGCTTTGATTAAAAGATTCCCTGTGGAACGAACCGGACTTACTAAAAACTACACTACTGTACGATTAGGTACACTGTCTATAAGTGTTGTAGCAAGGTTTAAGTATATCCATTCAATAAATAAATAAATATCTTGTGTAAAACTGTATCGTATTTAATAGTATTTCCTGCTAAAATTTAATAGTATTTTATACCCCTTAGCTTTAACATCAAGTATTTTTGGCGCCGCTGTCGGGGAACGCCGAAGCGAAACGCCACACATATAAAAAAAATACGCTTTTGTAAAAATACGTTTTAAATATTCGAAAATATAAAAAGAAAACAAAAATATAAATATTTTTAAAAGTTTGTTAAATATTTAAGTTCTATAAAAGTTTCTTTATCTTTATTTTATAAAAATATAAATTTTATTTAATTTATATAAATATATTACATAAATATATAAAATAGAAAATTCAAAACAGAAAAAAAAATATAAAAACACTCGGGCCTGCTACTGTAGCAGCCCGTAACCTGGCCCAAAATCCTGGCTCATGCGATCGCATGAGCCCGAAGGCATAAACTCATGCAATCGCATGAGAGTGTCTGACACGCCAACTGCAACCCTAATTCAGCATTTATTATGGATATTATTTATTATTATTAATTTAAAACCCTAATTAGGTTATATATATTATATTATTTAGTTTAGTTATTTTATTATTTGTATTATTTAGTTTAATTAGTTTAATTAATTTATAAAATTAATAGTTTTATAAAATAAATAATATAAAAATAATATTTTTATAAAAATTGTAATTTTTGCAACTTTTAGTATATTTTTATATTTTATTTTTTAATTGTTTTTAGCGTAATATTTGTATTTTTCGCTCGTATTTAGTTTTAAACTTATTTTTTGAAATAGTTATTTTTATTTATAGATTTTTAGGCCTTGCCGTAAAATCCCTTAAGTGCTTTTTCTTTAGACTAAGATTTAGGTGCTTTAGAATTTTGCGACGCCTTTTTAAGTTTTAGTACCTTTTTAAGTTATTTCCATTTGGAATATAGTTTTACTTGTAAGCTTTAATATTTTTAGACGCCTTTTACCTATGTATCAATTATCATTCCAATTAGTAATCTCAATTTGCGATTATAATTTTAAGTTAGTGATAGTAATAAGCTTGGGTTAGTCAAGTATTTTTAAGTTTTATAAGTCACTCTTTTTCTTTCTTATTTTTCGACGCCTTTTATTTTTCGACCTTTTTCGACGCGCTCTTTTTCTTTCTTATTTCTCGTCATTCTAGTTTTTAGGACTTAGAATTTTTTCTACTTCTTATCTATACTTCTTAAAATTATGAAAATTTATTTTAAGTGGTTAAATTGATAGACATCAAAATTTTCTGGTTCGTAGTAATAGTTGGATTTGTACGTGGACCGGGTTATTGGAGCCAAATAGTCCTCAATTATATTGAGACCAAACGAATCCTGTCCCTCTGCTGCATCTTTTGGCTATTCGAAACGTGGGCAAAATCAGAAAAGTCTATTAATTGGATAACTTATATAATTTTTTCTTTCCTTTTAAAAAAACTAATAGGATATTCAGTGAATGCACCGAGCAAGACGTTCACCACCTTTTATACGTTCACCACCTGTAACTCGATCAAGACATCTAGCAAATATTACCGCCGTTGATTTTTCTTTAGAATCGTCATCCAGTCGACCAAGTACTCCAATTCAAATTTCCGATAATCCATTTTTGAACCCGACCTCACAATTGAGAATCCGGAGAATATTCAGGGACGATTCATAGATCCTAAACCATTAAATTTTCCTCCGGAACCACCAATCATTCAAACAGAGATTGTTGAGGAACGAACCATTAAATCAGAATCCTCTAGTGATTCCGATTCAACAAATTCAATTATGGAGAATCTGGAACCTTTAAGTATGGAAGACCGAATGAGAGCTAAACGCACTGGCCAAGGTCACGCAATTACTCATCCTGACATTAATGCGCCAGATTATGAAATCAAAGGACAAATTCTACACATGGTAACTAATCAATGCCAATTTAGTGGTGCGCCGAAGGAAGATCCAAATGAACATCTTCGTACCTTTAATAGGATCTGCACTCTATTTAAAATCCGAGAAGTGGAGGATGAACAGATATATCTCATGTTATTTCCCTGGACTTTAAAGGAAGAAGCCAAAGATTGGTTGGAATCGTTACCTGAAGGGGCGATTGATACATGGGACGTTTTCGTTGAAAAATTTCTTAAACAATTCTTTCCGGCATCTAAAGCCGTAAGACTTCAAGGAGAAATTGTTACGTTCACACAGAAGCCAAATGAAACTCTATATGAGGCGTGGACAAGATTTGGAAAATTATTAAGAGGATGTCCGTAACATGGTTTAGACACCTGTCAAATAATACAAATATTCTACCAAGGATGCGACATCACTACAAGAAAAGACATAGATATAGCAGCAGGTGGTTCTATTATGAAGAAAACCGAAACTGATGCTTATAAAATTATTGATAACACTGCTTCTCACTCACATGAGTGGCACCAAGAAAAAGATATCATTAGATCATCTAAAGCAGCTAGAGCCGATTCTAGCCATGACTTAGATTCCATTTCCGCAAAGATAGATGCTGTCGAGAGACGAATGGAAAAGATGACTAAAGATATCCACTCAATACGAATTAGTTGTGAGCAGTGTGGAGGACCACATTTGACAAAAGATTGTCTCAGTATTGAATTAACAATGGAACAAAGACAGAATGTTTCATATCTAAACCAAAGGCCTGGAAATAATTATCAGAATAATTATCAACCGCCAAGACCGATCTACAATCAAAACCAGAATTATAATCGAAATATTCCATACAACAACCAACAAGGTCCTAGCAATCAACAAGTATCCAATAATACTTACAACCAGCAAAGACCTAATTTTCAAAACAAACCACCACAAGCCGATGATAAAAAGCCGAATTTAGAAGATATGATGACAAAGCTAGTTGAAATTCAAACGCAGTTTTTTACATCTCAGAAACAAACTAATGAACAAAATGCTCAAGCATTTAGAAATCAACAAGCTTCTATTCAAAACTTGGAACAAGAAGTAAGTAACCTAGCAAGGTTAATAGGTGAAAGAAAACTGGGAAGTTTACCTAGTGATACAAATGCTAACCCCCGGAATGAAACAGCTAAGGCCATTACCACAAGAAGTGGTACAACACTTAAACCACCTGAAATACCTGTAACTTCTGATGAAGCTATTCCTACTCCACAAGAACCGCAACCTGATCAAGATAAGGAAAAAGAACCGGTAGTTGAAAAGGTTAATGAAGATAACACAGTTAAGGCTAAACCTTATGTTAAACCATACCAACCACCACTTCCTTACCCGGGTAAAATGAAGAAAGAGAAACTTGAAGCCGAGCAATCCAAATTCTTGGATATGTTTAAACAAATAAATGTAAATCTTCCTTTCATTGATGTGATTTCAGGAATGCCTAGATATGCTAAATTCTTGAAAGATCTAATCTCAAATAGAAAGAAAATGGAAGAACTCTCGGCTGTTACTATGAATGCTAATTGTTCAGTAGTGCTGTTGAATAAGATACCAGAAAAACTATCTGATCCAGGAAGTTTCACAATTCCATGTTTTCTGGGTAGTCTTAGTTCAATAGAAGCATTGGCAGACTTAGGTGCTAGTATAAATTTAATGCCGTATTCACTATACACTAAACTAGACCTTGGAGAATTGAAACCAACAAGAATAAGTATACAACTAGCCGATCGATCAATAAAAATCCTAGAGGGATAATGGAGAACATGCTAGTTAAAGTTGGTACTTTAGTATTTCCAGTAGATTTTGTTGTTCTGGACATGGAAGAAGATTCTCAAGTTCCTCTCATATTAGGAAGACCATTCTTAAACACGGCTAAAGCAATGATAGACGTGTTTGGTAAGAAACTGACCCTAAGTATAGAGGATGAGAGTGCTACCTTTTCAGTTGATAGAGCAATGCAACAACCGCAATCTACAGATGATACATGTTATTATATTCAAACTATAGATTCACATGCAGAATTGTTTGAAGAATTTCCAGAATTACAAGGAACAGGAGAATGTTCTTTAGGAGAAGGTAATGAACCAATTGATGAAGCTGAAATGTTAGCTACACTTATAGCTAATGGATATGAACCAACAACAGAAGAAATTCAAATGCTAAAAGAAGAAGACAGATATCGATACAAATCATCGATAGAAGAACCTCCAAAATTAGAGTTAAAGCCACTTCCAAACCATTTGGAATACGCTTATTTACATGGTGAATCTGAACTACCTGTAATAATATTGTCTTCTCTTACTGAAAATGAAAAATCTCAACTCATTTCTGTGTTGAAAGCTCATAAACCAGCCATTTCATGGAAGATTCATGATATTAAAGGAATAAGTCCTTCATATTGCACACATAAAATCCTTATGGAAGAAGGTCATAAAACGTATGTGCAACGCCAACGAATACTAAATCCTAATATGCAAGATGTAGTTAAAAAAGAAATTATTAAACTGCTAGATGCAGGTTTAATTTATCTAATCTCTGATAGTCCATGGGTAAGCCCAGTTCAATGCGTGCCTAAGAAGGGTAGCATGACTGTCATTACAAATGAAAAAATGAGCTTATTCCTACTAGGACTGTAACAGGATGGCGTGTATGTATTGATTATAGAAAATTAAATGACGCCACCAGAAAAGATCACTTTCCCTTGCCTTTTATTGATCAAATGTTGGAAAGATTAGCCGGAAACAGTTACTATTGTTTTCTTGATGGATTTTTCGGATATTTTCAAATTCCAATAGCACCCGAAGATCAAGAGAAAACCACGTTCACGTGCCCTTATGGTACTTTTGCTTACAAACGCATGCCATTTGGACTTTGCAACGCCCCTGCAACCTTTCAAAGGTGCATGATGGCGATTTTTCACGACATGATAGAAGAATGCATGGAAGTTTTCATGGATGACTTTTCAGTCTTCGGTAATACATTTGAATCATGTCTAGTTAATCTGGAACGAATGCTTATTAGATGCGAAAAATCAAATCTAGTTCTTAATTGGGAGAAATGCCATTTCATTGTTAAAGAAGGCATCGTTCTTGGACATAAAATTTCAAAAGAAGGAATTGAAGTGGATAAAGCTAAAGTAGATGTAATTGTTAAACTTCCACATCCCACCAATGTTAGAGGAGTTAGGAGTTTTCTAGGGCATGCCGGTTTTTACCGACGTTTCATAAAAGATTTTTCTAAAATTGCCACTCCTATGAATAAACTCCTAGAAAAGGATGCTCCATTCATCTTTTCAGATGAATGCATCAAATATTTTAATATTCTTAAAGAGAAACTCACTAATGCGCCGATCATGATAACACCAAATTGGAATCTACCGTTTGAACTTATGTGCGATGCAAGTGATTTTGCAATGGGAGCCGTTTTAGGACAAAGGATTGAAAAAAGATTTCAACCTATATATTATGCTAGTAAGACGTTACAAGGAGCACAAACAAATTACACAACTACTGAAAAAGAACTCCTTGCTATTGTCTTTGCTTTTGACAAATTTCGTTCATATCTCGTTCTAGCAAAAACGGTGGTCTATTACGACCATTCTGCTCTTAGATACCTATTTTCGAAACAAGATGCCTAACCAAGATTAATCCGTTGGATCTTACTCTTACAAGAATTTGATATTGAAATTGGAGATAAAAGAGGAGCAGAAAATCTCACCGCTGATCATCTTTCTCGTCTTGAAAATCCCGAATTAGAAGTTCTAAATGAATCAGCCATACAAGACAACTTTCCTGATGAATATCTATTGAAGATAGATTATAATGAAATTCCATGGTTTGCAGACTATGCAAACTACTTAGTATGTGGATTCCTTGAAAAAGGATTATCGTACCAAAAACGAAAGAAATTCTTCAGTGATATAAAACACTATTTCTGGGAAGATCCACATCTGTTTAAAAGTTGTCCAGATGGAATAATACGCCGATGTGTATTCGGAGATGAAGCTAGTAAAATTTTAAACCATTGTCACACAGGACCAACAGGAGGGCACTATGGGCCTCAACTAACAGCAAAAAAAGTTTATGATGCGGGATTCTATTGGCCTACAATTTACAAAGACGCACACCTTCTTTGCAAATCCTGTGATGCTTGTCAAAGGACCGGAAAAATAAGTCAACGTGATGAAATGCCACAAAATGTCATTCAAGTATGTGAAGTATTTGACATTTGGGGTATTGACTTTATGGGTCCATTTCCAAAATCTCATAATAATCTCTATATTCTCGTAGCCATTGATTATGTATCTAAATGGGCAGAAGCACAAACTCTTCCAACTAACGATGCACGAGTTGTAGTCAACTTTTTAAAACGTCTTTTTGCAAGGTTTGGAACACCGAAAGCTTTAATAAGTGATCGGGGTACTCATTTCTGTAATAATCAACTTGAGAAAGTTCTCAAAAGATATGGAGTAACTCATAAAATCTCCACTGCTTATCATCCACAAACAAGTGGACAAGTTGAAAATACCAACCGAGCTTTAAAACGTATTCTAGAAAAAACCGTAGGATCAAATCCGAAGGAATGGTCCATTAAATTGAAGGATGCACTTTGGGCTTTTAGAACAGCCTACAAAACTCCAATTGGAACCACACCTTTTAAACTCGTCTACGGAAAAGCATGTCATCTTCCAGTAGAAATTGAACACAAAGCATTTTGGGCTTTGAAGACATGTAATCTTGATTTACATGAAGCCGGACGTCTACGATTAAGTCAATTAAACGAATTAGAAGAATTAAGACATGAAGCATATGAAAATTCGTTAATCTATAAGGAAAGAACGAAGAAATGGCATGATAAAAGAATCAGAAGTTCAAAAGAATTTAAAGAAGGAGACAGAGTTCTTCTTTTCAATTCGCGATTCAAGCTATTTCCTGGAAAATTGAAATCGAGATGGTCTGGACCATTCATAGTCAAAAGAGTTTTCCCATAGGGAACGATAGAATTAATAAATTCAAATGGAATTGAATTCAAAGTTAATGGTCACAGAGTTAAACATTACATAGATAGTCCGATGGAAGTCGACAACGAAGTTAATCACAATTTCGATACCACAGCTAACTAAGTGTAGGGAGAATCAAGTCTTTAAAGGATAATATGTGTTTTTGTTAGAGTTAGATTGTCTGTTTTCGTGTAGTTCTCGAAAATGGAACCCGAATGGTCTTTCCCTAGCAGACCCTAAAGAACTAGTCTTCTCCCCCCATTCTGAATTTTTATTTTTTTTAGGTTTTTACGAAATGAAGACTGCCTGTGAACTAAACCATGGTCTAATGCTACACGCTTTGATCACTAAACGTAATAATGACACACTTCCGAGTGAACTAGTATCAGTAATCAGAGAAAGATTGGACGGAGTAAGAAAAGAATCCAGATGCGAAGATAATAAGTTACAATTTGGTAAAGGAAAATCAAAATCTACAGTGAAAAGAAGAGCACGACACCTAGAAAGATGTCACAAATGCGGAAAATGGTCACATGGAGGTAAATGTTCAAATAATCAAACCTATTCAAACACCGAATTTGTTACTTTATGCAGAGACGGACCGTTCATATGTTTAGAAGAAAAAACATTGAATACTCGAGGTTACGCCTATGTAGCTATGGAAAACCAATTAAACCGACTATCTTATGAATGGGATAGATCATATAACTAAGAATACTATCTCACAGGTAAGTCTGTACAGTTTTTATTTTTTATTTTTATTTTTAACCTTTTGATAATAAACGCTAATTTGTTCGCTATAAAGTATTAAATTGGTATTGAATAAAATTAGGTTTGGCGACCGAAATTATTAATATCATACAAAAATTTATTACATCACTGCGAAATTTAACGTTTATTCTTAAGGTATAAATATCTTTAATCAATCAACACAAAATATTTCAAAAATTCGTCATGAGTTAAATTAGGTCATGGAACCGAAATTACTTTACCGAAAAGAGGGGCGTATATTTTTGATAATATTTGATTGATTAAAGTGGGATAAAAGCCAAAAAAAAGATTTTTAATTTTATTTTTACCATGTTTTAGAATTAATATATAAAAATTAAAATAATATTGTAAACTTTTTAAAATTAATATATTTAAAATTGTAAATATTTGAAAAATTAATCTTTTTAATATAAGTTTGTATGTATAAAAACAAAAATATAATATAAGTTTGGTGTGAATTTATAATATAAATTTTTAATTAAGTTTGGTGTGAATATTTAATTTTATGCATTTTAAATTTAAGTTGTGTGAATTTAAAAACAAAAATTTACTTTATTTCGCTAAGTTAAAAATATGATTTTTAAAATTCGTCGTGAGTTGAAGACTAGGTCGTTGAACCGAAATTGCTTTACTCGATGGAGGGACGAGAACTTTTATTATCATTATTTTTAATCTTATTGAATTAAAGTATGCCAAAAACATTAAAAAAATCCAAAAATCTTTACTTTTAAAACCGCGATTTGATTTGACAAATTTTAAAATTTTTGTCAAGGGACAGACTAGGACATCGATCCGAAACTCCCTCGCTCCTAAAGGAAATTTTTTTTTTAAAATTTAATTAATTATAGGTTTTATAAAGTATAAGGTTTTATTTAAAAAAAAAAAAGAGGCAAAACACTGTAGCCGGGTACCCATGCGATCGCATGGGAATCACCCTATCCCTCCATGCGATCGCATGGAGGCAAATTCAAGGCCTGATACATACAGCTCGCTGTTCTGTCTTCTCCACATAAACACACACACATATACGAAAAACACTCCAAACCTCACCAAATTTCATCATTTTTCCACCGTAATTCATCATTTTCCTTGCTCTAATCATGCCTAGATTCTCATTCTTCAGCAAAATGGTAAAAATTACACCCCCAAACTCATAAATTTGCTAGTTTTTGTGATAAATTCCAATTTTTTACCTAATGCAATTTTGTTAATTTCTAGTGTAATTAGTGTTAAATTGTTAGTATTTTATGCATGTATAACCTATATTGATGCTATTTAACATGATTTGAAGCCAAAAACTTCAAAATTTTTAGAAATCTAGGGTTTGTGTTCTTGAGCAATTTGGGGCTTTTTGATATAAACAGGTTATGGCCGATTTTTGTCATGAATTATTGCTAAATTGAGTAGTGTAATATGTTTAGATAGTTAAATGATCCAAACATTGATCCTAAACATGATTTTTAGAGATTAAAGTGGACTTTTTAAGTCCAAAATTCATGAACTTGATTAATTTGATATATTTGCCATTTGAGACTTGTTTAATTATTAGTAATGACTATTTTTGTAGTGACCCGAACTTTTCCATGTTTATATATATTAATTGAGATTGATATTTACATGATTAAATGTTTCCAACATATTAAGCAATCAAACTTGTTAAGACTTGATTAATTGAAATATGTTTCATATAGACAATTGACCACCCAAGTTGACCGGTGATTCACGAACGTTAAAACTTGTAAAAACTATATGATGACATATATATGGATATATATATAGTTAACATGATACTATGATAAGTAAACATATCATTAAGTATATTAACAATGAACTACATATGTAAAAACAAGACTACTAACTTAATGATTTTTAAACGAGACATATATGTAATGATTATCGTTGTAAAGACATTTAATGTATATATATATCATATTAAGAGATATTCATACATGATAATATCATGATAATATAATAATTTAAAATCTCATTTGATATTATAAACATTGGGTTAACAACATTTAACAAGATCGTTAACCTAAAGGTTTCAAAACAACACTTACATGTAACGACTAACGATGACTTAACGACTCAGTTAAAATGTATATACATGTAGTGTTTTAATATGTATTTATACACTTTTGAAACACTTAAATACACTTATCAAAATACTTCTACTTAACAAAAATGCTTACAATTACACCCTCGTTCAGTTTCATCAACAATTCTACTCGTATGCACCCGTATTAGTACTCGTACAATACACAGCTTTTAGATGTATGTACTATTTTTATATACACTCCCATGATCAGCTCTTAGCAACCCATGTGAGTCACCTAACACATGTGGGAACCATCATTTGGCAACTAGCATGAAATATCTCATAAAATTACAAAAATATGAGTAATCATTCATGACTTATTTACATGAAAACAAAATTACATATCCTTTATATCTAATCCATACACCAACGGCCAAAAACACCTACAAACACTTTCATTCTTCAATTTTCTTCATCTAATTGATCTCTCTCAAGTTCTATCTTCAAGTTCTAAGTGTTCTTCATATATTCTACAAGTTCTAGTTACATAAAATTAAGAATACTTTCAAGTTTGCTAGCTCACTTCCAATCTTGTAAGGTGATCATCCAACCTCAAGAAATCTTTGTTTCTTACAGTAGGTTATCATTCTAATACAAGGTAATAATCATATTCAAACTTTGGTACAATTTCTATAACTATAACAATCTTATTTCAAGTGATGATCTTACTTGAACTTGTTTTCGTGTCATGATTCTGCTTCAAGAACTTCGAGCCATCCAAGGATCCGTTGAAGCTAGATCCATTTTTCTCTTTTTCAGTAGGTTTATCCAAGGAACTTAAGGTAGTAATGATGTTCATAACATCATTCGATTCATACATATAAAGCTATCTTATTCGAAGGTTTAAACTTGTAATCACTAGAACATAGTTTAGTTAATTCTAAACTTGTTCGCAAACAAAAGTTAATCCTTCTAACTTGACTTTTAAAATCAACTAAACACATGTTCTATATCTATATGATATGCTAACTTAATGATTTAAAACCTGGAGACACGAAAAACACCGTAAAACCGGATTTACGCCGTCGTAGTAACACCGCTGGCTGTTTTGGGTTAGTTAATTAAAAACTATGATAAACTTTGATTTAAAAGTTGTTATTCTGAGAAAATGATTTTTATTATGAACATGAAACAATATCCAAAAATTATGGTTAAACTCAAAGTGGAAGTATGTTTTCTAAAATGGTCATCTGGACGTCGTTCTTTCGACTGAAATGACTACCTTTACAAAAATGACTTGTAACTTATTTTTCCGACTATAAACCTATACTTTTTCTGTTTAGATTCATAAAATAGAGTTCAATATGAAACCATAGCAATTTGATTCACTCAAAACGGATTTAAAATGAAGAAGTTATGGGTAAAACAAGATTGGATAATTTTTCTCATTTTAGCTACGTGAAAATTGGTAACAAATCTATTCCAACCATAACTTAATCAACTTGTATTGTATATTATGTTATCTTGAGATACCATAGACACGTATACAATGTTTCGACCTATCATGTCGACACATCTATATATATTTCGGAACAACCATAGACACTCTATATGTGAATGTTGGAGTTAGCTATACAGGGTTGAGGTTGATTCTAAAATATATATAGTTTGAGTTGTGATCAATACTGAGATACGTATACACTGGGTCGTAGATTGATTCAAGATAATATTTATCGATTTATTTCTGTACATCTAACTGTGGACAACTAGTTGTAGGTTACTAACAAGGACAGCTGACTTAATAAACTTAAAACATCAAAATATATTAAAAGTGTTGTTCTTAATATATTTTGAACATACTTTGATATATATGTATATATTGTTATAGGTTCGTGAATCAACCAGTGGCCAAGTCTTACTTCCCGACGAAGTAAAAATCTGTGAAAGTGAGTTATAGTCCCACTTTTAAAATCTAATATTTTTGGGATGAGAATACATGCAGGTTTTATAAATGATTTACAAAATAGACACAAGTACGTGAAACTACATTCTATGGTTGAATTATCGAAATCGAATATGCCCCTTTTTATTAAGTCTGGTAATCTAAGAATTAGGGAACAGACACCCTAATTGACGCGAATCCTAAAGATAGATCTATTGGGCCTAACAAACCCCATCCAAAGTACCGGATGCTTTAGTACTTCGAAATTTATATCATATCCGAAGGGTGTCCCGGAATGATGGGGATATTCTTGTATATGCATCTTGTTAATGTCGGTTACCAGGTGTTCACCATATGAATGATTTTTATCTCTATGTATGAGATGTGTATTGAAATATGAAATCTTGTGGTCTATTATTATGATTTGATATATATAGGTTAAACCTATAACTCACCAACATTTTTGTTGACGTTTAAAGCATGTTTATTCTCAGGTGATTATTAAGAGCTTCCACTATCGCATACTTAAATAAGGACGAGATTTGGAGTCCATGCTTGTATGATATTGTGTAAAAACTGCATTCAAGAAACTTATTTTGTTGTAACATATTTGTATTGTAAACCATTATGTAATGGTCGTGTGTAAACAGGATATTTTAGATTATCATTATTTGATAATCTACGTAAAGCTTTTTAAACCTTTATTGATGAAATAAAGGTTATGGTTTGTTTTAAAATGAATGCAGTCTTTGAAAAATGTCTCATATAGAGGTCAAAACCTCGCAACGAAATCAATTAATATGGAACGTTTTTAATCAATAAGAACGGGACATTTCAGTTGGTATCCGAGCATTGGTCTTAGAGAACCAGAATTTTGCATTAGTGTGTCTTATCTAGTTTGTTAGGATGCATTAGTGAGTCTGGACTTCGACCGTGTTTACTTGAAAAATGATTGCTTAACAAATTTTGTTGGAAACTATATATTTTTAACATGTGAATATTATGTGATATATTAATCTCTTAACGCGTTTGATATTATGTGATAGATGTCTACCTCTAGAACAAGTCCCATTGACTCACCTAATAATAATGAAGAGTCAAATGTAAATTGGAATGATTCGTGGACTGATTCACAAGTTCCCGAAGAGGAACCGGAAGAGGTGTCGGAACCGGAAGAAGAATCGGAACCAGAAGAAGAATCGGAACCGGATGAAGAAATAGAACTGGTGGGGGAAATAATAAAACGGTTAAGTAAAAGAAAATCCTCAACCAACCGACCAAGGTTAATTATGGTCAATGGTGTTTCCGCCAAGGAAGCAAAATATTGGGAGGATTACCAATTCTCCGATGAATCGGATTCCGACGAGAATTCCGATGATGTTATAGAAATTACCCCAAATGAATTTAAAAAGGCAAAAGAAAATAATAAGGGAAAGGGCATAAAAATAGAGAAATCTAATTCCAACCCCGATGAACTTTATATGTATCGTCCACCCCCGAAGTCCTTAAGTTGTAACAATGACCCGGGAACCTCTAAACCACCAGGTTTTTCTAAACCAATGTGGAAAACGACGGCTCGTATTAGGGGAACATCATATATCCCTAGAAACTTGGCAAAACGAACCAAAACCGAAGAAGAAGAAACAAGCGAGTCGGAATAAGATAGTTGTATTCGTGTGGTGTAATATATGTAATATAGTGTGCTTATGCTATATGATATATGTAAAAATTGCTTGTATTAATAAGTATTTTTTTTATGAATCTAACTCTTGTCTATTTTACAGTATAAAAACACAAAATGGATAGACAACCCAATATTTTAAGAGACCTACCCGGAGACATGATTGATGAAATCTTGTCTAGAGTCGGTCAGAATTCTTCGGCATAACTATTTAAGGCGAGATCAGTTTGTAAGACATTCGAAGAACGTTCCAAGAATGCCTTGGTTTATAAAAGGCTTTCGTTCGAAAGATGGGGGATATCACATTGGGAAATCCATAAGTTACGATGTGTTTACTTTGACGCATATATTGCGGGGAACCCAAATGCTATTTTACGCAATGGGTTAAGAAATTATTTTGACTCAATATATCCGAATATTGGACTTCGTGATTTAGAAAAAGCGGCTAACATGCAACATAAAGAAGCATGTTATGCTTACGGATTAGTAATGTTCGCTTCTCACCAAAGTGAGAACAAGAACATCGGGCTACAACTATTAAACAAAACATTCCCACAAGTGACGGAGTCGGTAATTGGGGTAAGAAATGAGGTTTTTAGATTGTTACGGGACTGTTGGACATTACGTAACCCTCGTCCCTTTGACGACGTTACAACACGCTGTCTTATCAACGGCCATAACGGTTATGTTCCACAAGACCAAGGATGGGAAGTAGTCCTAGTAAAACCAGAATGCATGACTTGTTTCTGGACGTATGAATTACGTGTCTTTATTGCCTTTGCTGAATGACTTGTGTACTAGCTAGAATTATCTTCACAACTATCTTGTATCAAAGTTATTGTGTGCTATATTTCATGCTTTATGTAAAATAAGCGGTATTGTAAGTTTGTAAAATATTGTATAAAAGTTTGAACGCGAAATATTATTATAATCAGTTTTTCATATAGAATTGTAGTAGTTGAATTGTATATTAGCTACTAAGTATGAACTTAACGGGTAGGTACTACCCGAATTTAAACTTATAAAACGCTAATATGAAGAAAAAGCTTTTATAAATGAGTTCATATTATGCTACGAAATACTATTAACTACTCTTAATATTCTGTATGATTAACTTGTTCCATTTGACTATTTTGAAGGAAATAGCACCGACTACTCGACACACCGTGAATATGAATGAAGAGGAATTTCGTACTTTTCTAGCTTCAAACATAGCCGTAGTACAGGCTGCGCTACATACCAACAATAACCTTGGATCTAGCAGTACAGGAAATCGTGTAGGATGCACCTACAAAGAATTCACTGCCTGCAAACCTTTGGAATTTGATGGAACCGAAGGACCGATCGGATTGAAACGGTGGACCGAGAAGGTCGAATCGGTGTTTGCCATAAGTAAGTGTACTGAAGAGGACAAAGTGAAGTACGCTACGCATACCTTCACAGGTTCTGCGTTAACATGGTGGAATACCTATCTAGAGCAAGTGGGACAAGACGATGCGTACGCACTACCGTGGTCAGCATTCAAGCACTTGATGAACGAGAAGTACCGTCCCAGAACTGAGGTCAATAAGCTCAAGACAGAACTTAGAGGGTTACGAACCCAAGGATTTGATATTACCACGTATGAAAGACGATTCACAGAATTGTGCCTATTGTGTCCGGGAGCATTCGAAGATGAGGAAGAGAAGATCGACGCGTTTGTGAAAGGATTACCGGAAAGAATCCAAGAAGATATAAGTTCACACGAGCCCGCCTCCATACAACAGGCATGTAGAATGGCTTACAAACTAGTGAACCAGATTGAAGAAAGAATTAAAGAACAGACTGCTGAAGAGGCCAATGTGAAGCAAGTCAAAAGAAAGTGGGAGGAAAACGGTGATAAGAATCACCAATACAGCAACAACAACAATTACAACAATAATCGCAACAATTATCCCAACAATCGCAACATCAATCGCAACTACAACAAACGGTCCAACAACAACAACAGCAACAACAACAACAACAGCAACTACAACAATCATCCCAACAACAATAATAACCGCAACAACAACAACAACAATCAGAAGCAGCTATGCCAAAGGTGTGAAAAGTATCACTCGGGGTTCTGCACCAAATTTTGCAACAAGTGTAAAAGAAATGGTCATAGTGCAGCGAAGTGTGAGGTCTACGGACCAGGGGTTAATAGAACGAAAGGAACAAATGGTGTCGGAATGAGTAATGGCGGAGCAAGTAGTGTCGGAGCAAGTTATGCCAATGTAGTTTGTTATAAATGTGGAAAACCGGGCCACATTATTAGAAATTGCCCGAACCAGGAGAACACGAATGGACAAGGCCGTGGAAGAGTTTTCAATATTAATGCGGCAGAGGCACAGGAAGACCCGGAGCTTGTTACGGGTACGTTTCTTATTAACAATAAATCTGCTTACGTTTTATTTGATTCGGGTGCGGATAGAAGCTATATGAGTAGAGATTTTTGTGCTAAATTAAGTTGTCCATTGACGCCTTTGGATAGTAAATTTTTACTCGAATTAGCAAATGGTAAATTAATTTCAGCAGATAATATATGTCGGAATCGAGAAATTAAACTGGTTAGCGAAACATTTAAGATTGATTTGATACCTGTAGAGTTAGGGAGTTTTGATGTGATAATCGGTATGGACTGGTTGAAAGAAGTGAAAGCAGAGATCGTCTGTTACAAAAATGCAATTCGCATTATACGAGAAAAAGGAAAACCCTTAATGGTGTACGGAGAAAAGGGCAACACGAAGCTACATCTTATTAGTAATTTGAAGGCACAAAAACTAATAAGAAAAGGTTGCTATGCTGTTCTAGCACACGTCGAAAAAGTACAAACTGAAGAAAAGAGCATCAATGATGTTCCCATTGCAAAAGAATTTCCCGATGTATTTCTGAAAGAATTACCGGGATTACCCCCACATCGATCCGTTGAATTTCAAATAGATCTTGTACCAGGAGCTGCACCAATAGCTCGTACTCCTTACAGACTCGCACCCAGCGAGATGAAAGAACTGCAAAGCCAATTACAAGAACTTTTAGAGCGTGGTTTCATTCGACCAAGCACATCACCGTGGGGAGCTCCTGTTTTGTTTGTCAAGAAGAAAGATGGTACATTCAGGTTGTGTATCGACTACCGAGAGTTGAACAAACTTACCATCAAGAACCGCTACCCACTACCGAGAATCGACGACTTATTTGATCAACTACAAGGCTCGTCTGTTTATTCAAAGATTGACTTACGTTCCGGGTATCATCAAATGCGGGTGAAAGAAGATGATATTCCAAAGACTGCTTTCAGAACACGTTACGGTCATTACGAGTTTATGGTCATGCCATTTGGTTTAACTAATGCACCAGCTGTGTTCATGGACCTTATGAACCGAGTGTGTGGTCCATACCTTGACAAGTTTGTCATTGTTTTCATTGATGACATACTTATTTACTCAAAGAATGACCAAGAACACGGTGAACATTTGAGAAAGGTGTTAGAAGTATTGAGGAAGGAAGAATTGTACGCTAAGTTTTCAAAGTGTGCAATTTGGTTGGAAGAAGTTCAATTCCTCGGTCACATAGTGAACAAAAAAGGTATTAAGGTGGATCCGGCAAAGATAGAAACTGTTGAAAAGTGGGAAACCCCGAAAACTCCGAAACACATACGCCAGTTTTTAGGACTAGCTGGTTACTACAGAAGGTTCATCCAAGACTTTTCCAGAATAGCAAAACCCTTGACTGCATTAACGCATAAAGGGAAGAAATTTGAATGGAATGATGAACAAGAGAAAGCATTTCAGTTATAGAAGAAAAAGCTAACTACGGCACCTATATTGTCATTGCCTGAAGGGAATGATGATTTTGTGATTTATTGTGACGCATCAAAGCAAGGTCTCGGTTGTGTATTAATGCAACGAACGAAGGTGATTGCTTATGCGTCTAGACAATTGAAGATTCACGAACAAAATTATACGACGCATGATTTGGAATTAGGCGCGGTTGTTTTTGCATTAAAGACTTGGAGGCACTACTTATATGGGGTCAAAAGTATTATATATACCGACCATAAAAGTCTTCAACACATATTTAATCAGAAACAACTGAATATGAGGCAGCGTAGGTGGATTGAATTGTTGAATGATTATGACTTTGAGATTCGTTACCACCCAGGGAAGGCAAATGTGGTAGCCGATGCCTTGAGCAGGAAGGACAGAGAACCCATTCGAGTAAAATCTATGAATATAATGATTCATAATAACCTTACTACTCAAATAAAGGAGGCGCAACAAGGAGTTTTAAAAGAGGGAAATTTAAAGGATGAAATACCCAAAGGATCGGAGAAGCATCTTAATATTTGGGAAGACGGAACCCGGTATAGGGCTGAAAGGATTTGGGTACCAAAATTTGGAGATATGAGAGAAATGGTACTTAGAGAAGCTCATAAAACCAGATACTCAATACATCCTGGAACGGGGAAGATGTACAAGGATCTCAAGAAACATTTTTGGTGGCTGGGTATGAAAGCCGATGTTGCTAAATACGTAGGAGAATGTTTGACGTGTTCTAAGGTCAAAGCTGAGCATCAGAAACCATCAGGTCTACTTCAACAACCCGAAATCCCGGAATGGAAATGGGAAAACATTACCATGGATTTCATCACTAAATTGCCAAGGACTGCAAGTGGTTTTGATACTATTTGGGTAATAGTTGATCGTCTCACCAAATCAGCACACTTCCTGCCAATAAGAGAAGATGACAAGATGGAGAAGTTAGCACGACTGTATTTGAAGGAAGTCGTCTCCAGACATGGAATACCAATCTCTATTATCTCTGATTGGGATGGCAGATTTATTTCAAGATTCTGGCAGACATTACAGCAAGCATTAGGAACTTGTCTAGACATGAGTACTGCCTATCATCCACAAACTGATGGGCAGAGCGAAAGGACGATACAAACGCTTGAAGACATGCTACGAGCATGTGTTATTGATTTCGGAAACAGTTGGGATCGACATCTACCGTTAGCAGAATTTTCCTACAACAACAGCTACCATTCAAGCATTGAGATGGCGCCGTTTGAAGCACTTTATGGTAGAAAGTGCAGGTCTCCGATTTGTTGGAGTGAAGTGGGGGATAGACAGATTACGGGTCCAGAGATTATACAAGAAACTACCGAAAAGATCATCCAAATTCAACAACGGTTGAAAACCGCCCAAAGTCGACAAAAGAGCTACGCTGACATTAAAAGAAAAGATATAGAATTTGAAATTGGAGAGATGGTCATGCTTAAAGTTGCACCTTGGAAAGGTGTTGTTCGATTTGGTAAACGAGGGAAATTAAATCCAAGGTATATTGGACCATTCAAGATTATTGATCGTGTCGGACCAGTAGCTTACCGACTTGAGTTACCTCAACAACTCGCGGCTGTACATAACACTTTCCACGTCTCGAATTTGAAGAAATGTTTTGCTAAATAAGATCTCACTATTCCGTTAGATGAAATCCAAATCAACGAAAAACTTCAATTCATCGAAGAACCCGTCGAAATAATGGATCGTGAGGTTAAAAGACTTAAGCAAAACAAGATACCAATTGTTAAGGTTCGATGGAATGCTCGTAGAGGACCTTAGTTCACCTGGGAGCGTGAAGATTAGATGAAGAATAAATACCCGCATCTATTTCCAGAAGATTCGTCAACACCTTCAACAGCTTAAAATTTCGGGATGAAATTTATTTAACGGGTAGGTACTGTAGTGACCCGAACTTTTCCATGTTTATATATATTAATTGAGATTGATATTTACATGATTAAATGTTTCCAACATATTAAGCAATCAAACTTGTTAAGACTTGATTAATTGAAATATGTTTCATATAGACAATTGACCACCCAAGTTGACCGGTGATTCACGAACGTTAAAACTTGTAAAAACTATATGATTACATATATATGGATATATATATAGTTAACATGATACTATGATAAGTAAACATATCATTAAGTATATTAACAATGAACTACATATGTAAAAACAAGACTACTAACTTAATGATTTTTAAACGAGACATATATGTAATGATTATCATTGTAAAGACATTTAATGTGTAACATCCCGCGTTTTTCCGTTAAATTATTTTAACACCGTCTTTTTTTTGAAAAAAAATAACATCCCTCGTCACCTATACTCGTGCACTTCGTTAACTAGTGTTCATGATAATCCCGTTACTCGATTATAACATCTCTCGTTAACTTGCGTTTTAAAAATATTCGTTTGGTTATTTCCCGCACCCGACAACAAACTTGAGGGACTAATCTCGCCACTCGGGTAAACTTGGCTAACTAGTGACTCCTCACCACCACACACTTCATTTCACCATCTTCTTCCTCTTTTTCTTTCTTCCTTTTCTCTCAAGAACACAAACACAAAATTCATCATCTAATTTTGATCTTGGAAACTCACAACAAATCCGACTACATATTCTTAATCCTCTCGTCATCCTCTACGATTTGATACTAACTACACCGATTTTGGGTAACATCTCTAAAACTCTAGATTTCTCAAATTCATGTTTTTGACTTGATATGTTGTTAGTTAGTGTCTATGGCTCGTGTATAACATGAATATATGATTTGTATGCTCGATCTTGATGTTTTGGTGTAACTAGCTTGAAAATGAAAAGTGTATGCTTAATCTTTGATTTTGGATGATGAAATGTATTTAGATGTTAATGTTTGTGTGTTCAAAGTGTTAGTTACTTCAATAGCTTCGTTTTGGTGTGTTGATTGACATGAAAACCTTACATTAACATGATTAGTGATTTTGAGGTTTTGGTTAGGGTTTGACAACTCTTAAAACGAACTTTTGATGCGTTGAATGCTTGTTAATGTTATTGGTAAGTGTTTAGTTGGATTGTATGCTTGATTACCTTCAAAACGGCATATCATATGTGTGAATTGGTTTCCCGAAACTCAAAATGCAATTGATGAACTTGAAACTTTGAAAATGGACTTTTATTGTTCGCTTGATGAGTTTTCGGCTATTGTAAATGATGTTATTGTTGGACCATAAGTGCTTAGTTATATTCCTCGTCAAAATACCTTTCCAACGATATATGATAGGCATTATAAGTGTTTGCGGGTCAATTGTTGTGTTAGAATTGATTTTGGCTCGTGCATACTTGTGGAAAAACAGAAACAGACCTGCACAGATGGTGGCGCGGTGCGCCCCATCCCCGCGCGGCGCGCAGATGTACCTGGTCAGATTCTGACCTCCTCGTCCCATTTCACGTGAAATGTTTGACTAGCTACCGACCTCCGATTCACATGAAACTTGTTCTAATATACTTGTATATGAATAATTAGCATAGAAAAATAGTCCGGGACCCGACCCGAACATGTTGACTTTTTCGTTGACTTTGACCCGACCAAGTTTGACTTTTTGTCAAACTTAACCAATTAATTATGCAATCTTTCTAACATGATTCTATACTTGTATCTTGCATGAAACTTGACAATTTTCTTCACATGCTACATAATCGAGTCGTGTCGAGCCATAGGACTAATTGAACAACTTTGACCCTTCGTGACTATCGTTATTGATACAACCTACTTGTTTAGGTCGAGATTAGCTTTGTCTTTGCACGCGTTTACTCGTTGAAGTACTTTATTAACTCTTGCGCTCAAGGTGAGATCATAGTCCCACCTTTTCAACAACTTTTATACTTTTAAATCGTGGGCTGAGAAAACATATACTTTGTTACATCTTGTACTACTTACTTTTATGTTTTGAACACAAGTGTGAAAACAAACATTCCACGTGCGAGTTAGAACAAAAATGCCTCAATTCGATTATCATTAGTTACACTTGCAGGGTGTAAGCGAGAACTTATATTGTGTGGCCATACGGGTTTAACAAACCCTCATTCGGACGGTTCGCTACCGTTATGCGGATGAAATATATTTTTGTGTTTTAGTGTGGGTTCTAGCACTGTGTGATGGGGTAACGTTGGTTAAGTTTTGATAATTGAGTGCTCGCGTATAACAACACTTTTGGAATGCAAATGATTTGGATAATCTACGTTATGGAAATACAAAATCTTGTGGTTCAAAAACAACGTTTAATACTTACTAAACCTATGATTTCACCAACGTTTTCGTTGACAGATTCTTCTATGTTTTCTCAGGTTTTGAATGCTTAGTGATACATGCTTCCGCACTCTTTTGATACTTGCTTGGATGTCGAGTATACATGCATTTTGGAGCATCTCTTGAACTTATTTAAACTGTGTCGCATAGTTTTCATTTATACTTATAACGTTGTAACTTAACTTGTGGTCAATTATCTTTGTAAACTTTGAAACAATCTTTACACTTGAATGGATGCGACATATTTTGGGTCAACGTCTGTTTTAAAGACTTATGACCAGGTAATGGGACCTACGTAGTCGACGCCGTCACTTGACGATTTGTCGGGGTCGCTACAAGTGGTATCAGAGCCTTGGTTGTAGGGATTTAGAGTTCATTTGTGTCCACCCCGAGTCATAGGGTACATAGGTGAATCTAGACTACAACCGGCATATAGACTGAAGTAGGAATTACTTGACTATTTGTGCATCTATACTCGAACTCTTCTATCATATCTAACTCGTATTCGATCTTGATCTTACGTTGATAAATTTTTTTGACGCGCCACCTTGACTTTATGAGGTAATGTTAAATGCACATGAGAATCAGGGTAATATAATTTCCGGGATTATATTACGGTGATTCATATGGACATTCCGACATTATGACATAAAGAATTTAAGGCGAGTCAAGGAAAATTTTCTCTACATCATCATTCCCTATCATGATTAGTATTATTGAGAATACTAATCAACGATATTCTTGTGTCTTGAAGGAACAATGCCTCCCCGTCGCGGACCACGTAATGAAACTTCCGAACAAGCTTTTCAACGCATGATAGCCACCGCCATAGGTGCGGCTATGGCTAGTATCTCCTCCGACATCAATAACAACCACAACCACAACAACCATGGAGCCGGTAATTCAAACGAGGGTTGCTCCTACAAAACTTTCATGGGGTGCAAACCTCACACCTTCGATGGGACCGGAGGACCGGTTGTGCTCACCCGATGGTTTGAGCAAACAGAAGCCGTTTTTAGCATAAGCGGTTGTCGGGACCAAGACAAAGTCAAATATTCCACCCACACTTTTGCCAGTATCGCCCTCACATGGTGGAATACGTATGTGCTGTCGGTGGGTATCGATGAAGCCCACACACTCTCATGGGCCGACTTAAAGAAAAAGATGATCACCGAATACTTCCCGCGCGAAGAGACCCGTAAGCTCGAACACGAACTAAGAACTTTAAAAGCGGTCGGGAATGACCTAAAGGCATATAATCAACGATTTTCTGAGCTATCCTTGATGTGCCCAAACCTCGTGACCCCCGAACCTCTAAGGGTTGAACTTTACATGGATGGTCTTCCCAAGAGCATCAAACAAGGAGTAATGTCATCCAAACCCAGTAATCACCAAGAGGCCCTGAATATGGCCCGTCAATTGATCGAAACGGTAGACGAGATTGAAGTGCCGGCACCTAAAGCCGAGGATGAGTCGGGTGACAACAAAAGAAAATGGGAAGCCCCCCCAATCGAGTAACTACAACAACAACTTTTCCAAGGAACCTCTCACCCCCGTCGGCAAGAAAAGTTATGCCGGGACACGACCTTTTTGCAACAAATGCCACAAGCATCATTTTGGTGAATGTGGCAAGCTAATTTGCCATCGGTGCCAAGGTAGTGGTCATATTTCCAAGTATTGTGGAAGTACCGCCCCCGTCACTCAAAAGGGGCCCGACGCACCAAAGCCGAGTATTTGCTACAAATGTGGCCAATCGGGTCATTTTAGGAATGAATGCCCAAAGAATAAAGCAAAAACCAACGCGCGCCGTTGAACTTACAACATCGACACCTAGGATGCCCGAGACGATGATGGACTAGTCACGGGTACGTTTCTTCACAACAAACCGTATATTTCATACTTATTCGATTCGAGTACCGTTAGACGTTTTATAACCAAGGATTTGACTCGTGCTCTTTATATTCCACCTCTTTCCCCCAGATACTACTTAGACGATTTAAGTGACCGACGGAAAATATTGTGTGCCTATAAATTTTATCGGAGGATATGCGTTAAGAAATTGGACTCGACACCTATAGAACTAAGGAACTCAAAACTTATTCATTAAGGAGAAATTGTTGCCCTACATTTATGTATAGATTATTGTGAACTAAGTAACTTTCGGTTGGAAACCAATACTCTCTTCCTCGTATCCATTACCTCATGATTATTTGCGTGGATCCCGTGTATTCCAAATCGACCTCCGTTCTGGTTATCATCAATTGGGGGTTAAGGGAGACGATGTCTCCTAAGCCATTTTCCGAGCTCGCAATGTTAGTTGTAAATCCCTCTTAGTACCGTTTGATTTATTTAGGACTCCGTCCGTATTCATGAACCTCCTAAACCACGTATGCAACTTATCTAGACAAATCTGTTATCATATTTATAGATGACATCTTAACTTATTCAAGTAAAGAAGGCAAACGAACAACATCATCATCTTACGCTCGAACTTTGAGAAAAGAGCAACTCTATACCAAATTCTCCGAGTGAGAATTTCTGTTAAACGAAGTCAAATTTTCTAGACCATGATGTTAATGGTCAAGGCATTACAATCAATCTCGAAATCAAGCCACACGTAATCATGAAACTCTCTCAACTCAGACTTGTATTCGTAAAATCTTAGATCTCGCCTGTTATCACCGAAGATTCATTTCTGACTTTTCTCGTGTTACCCGACTTTTAAACTCGTTAACTCACTAAGGGAAAACTTTAAACCTCTCCGTGTTCGAACCTTGAGCGTGATTCTTCACACCAACATTTCTAGTTAAAATAGTATAGCAACAGATGGAACTCAAACATGGAAATATTTCTACATGAACGCCGAAAGGCATACTCTCTCGACTCAAAATTAACGTAACTAAAATTCGTTATTTTGCACGAAGAATTCGAATATTAAACTGTAGATCCGATCAACTTTCTCGTCATCACGTACCACACACATACCTCTGTTATTTCACCGTTACTATCTGATATTACTGGGATTTAAGATAACACACAATCCAACGATACTTCACTCTTCTTTGACTTAACGTCCTTGTGTTTCTGATAATCGGCCAACTATTATTCAACCCCGAACTATACAACTACGTGTACTATCTCGTTTCTCTTTCAGACTTCAACTTTTGACAACTAGAGGCACGTTATGGCAACCTCGAGATGCAAGCTCATCCTATTCTAAGTCCTCATTTCACTCCTATCTTTATCGCTCGCATTTCCGTTTAAAGAAACTCCTTGTAACATTTCTCCATGGATAGAGAAATTCCTCATATTATATTAGTATTCGCCACGAGGGTGAATAGTCCTAACGAACATTTTTCGAACCCTAACTGACTTGTTCAAACATATCTTAAGAGATTCTATTCCAACACGGAGTATCTTTGTCAATTATCCCGTATCGAAATACTCGTTTCGCCTCTAGTTTTACAAGAAACCTTGGAGACCCGCTTAGACATGAGTACCGCGTACCACCCACAAACAGACGAACCGAACAAACGAACGATTTACGTCTTTAAAAGACATGTTTCAAACTTGCATGGTCGCTTTTAGTAGATCCCTCTTACAACAGTAGTTACCACTCGTGTGTTCACACGCACTTTCCGAAACCCTATATGACCGCTAATGTCATACCCCTATTCGTTGGACCAAAGCATGTGGCAAACAAAACACCGAATCTTAACTCACCCAAGAAACAACAATTGAGATAATCCAAGTCCGAGAAGGGCTCGAGACGACCCGTAGTCGCCCAAAAGAGTCATACCAAACTTAGATGAAAACCTCACAAATCCCAGTGTGTAACCGCGTAATATTGAGAAACCGCACCTTGGAAAGGTGTAATCCATTTTGGGAAATCGAGAAAGGCTATATCCGCAATATCGAACCTTTTGAAACCTTGGGGCGTATTGGAACCGCTTCCTATCGTTTAGAACTTCCGACTCAATTAAGTTTCCGTTTACCCTACATTTCGTGTAACAAACTTAGAAACGTGTCCTGTGGAACAGGAACGTGCAATCCTGCTAGGTACATCAACTATCGATGACAAACTACTCTTCATAGGAAAACCAGTTGAAACCGGGGATCGTAAAAACCAAGCCCTAATACAACGTAACACCCCGACTATCCGGATTCGTGGAATGTCCAAGAAAGTACCTTCAATCATTCGTAGAGTTACTACACTAGGTCTCGAGTAAGATACATCGACTATTACTTCCAACTAAATTTCGGGACGAAATTTCTTTTAAGGTGTGGATAATGTAACATCCCGCGTTTTTCCGTTAAATTATTTTAACACCGTCTTTTTTTTGAAAAAAAATAACATCCCTCGTCACCTATACTCGTGCACTTCGTTAACTAGTGTTCATGATAATCCCGTTACTCGATTATAACATCTCTCGTTAACTTGCGTTTTAAAAATATTCGTTTGGTTATTTCCCGCACCCGACAACAAACTTGAGGGACTAATCTCGCCACTCGGGTAAACTTGGCTAACTAGTGACTCCTCACCACCACACACTTCATTTCACCATCTTCTTCCTCTTTTTCTTTCTTCCTTTTCTCTCAAGAACACAAACACAAAATTCATCATCTAATTTTGATCTTGGAAACTCACAACAAATCCGACTACATATTCTTAATCCTCTCGTCATCCTCTACGATTTGATACTAACTACACCGATTTTGGGTAACATCTCTAAAACTCTAGATTTCTCAAATTCATGTTTTTGACTTGATATGTTGTTAGTTAGTGTCTATGGCTCGTGTATAACATGAATATATGATTTGTATGCTCGATCTTGATGTTTTGGTGTAACTAGCTTGAAAATGAAAAGTGTATGCTTAATCTTTGATTTTGGATGATGAAATGTGTTTAGATGTTAATGTTTGTGTGTTCAAAGTGTTAGTTACTTCAATAGCTTCGTTTTGGTGTGTTGATTGACATGAAAACCTTACATTAACATGATTAGTGATTTTGAGGTTTTGGTTAGGGTTTGACAACTCTTAAAACGAACTTTTGATGCGTTGAATGCTTGTTAATGTTATTGGTAAGTGTTTAGTTGGATTGTATGCTTGATTACCTTCAAAACGGCATATCATATGTGTGAATTGGTTTCCCGAAACTCAAAATGCAATTGATGAACTTGAAACTTTGAAAATGGACTTTTATTGTTCGCTTGATGAGTTTTCGGCTATTGTAAATGATGTTATTGTTGGACCATAAGTGCTTAGTTGTATTCCTCGTCAAAATACCTTTCCAACGATATATGATAGGCATTATAAGTGTTTGTGGGTCAATTGTTGTGTTAGAATTGATTTTGGCTCGTGCATACTTGTAGAAAAACAGAAACAGACCTGCACAGATGGTGGCGCGGCGCGCCCCATCCCCGCGCGGCGCGCAGATGTACCTGGTCAGATTCTGACCTCCTCGTCCCATTTCACGTGAAATGTTTGACTAGCTACCGACCTCCGATTCACATGAAACTTGTTCTAATATACTTGTATATGAATAATTAGCATAGAAAAATAGTCCGGGACCCGACCCGAACATGTTGACTTTTTCGTTGACTTTGACCCGACCAAGTTTGACTTTTTGTCAAACTTAACCAATTAATTATGCAATCTTTCTAACATGATTCTATACTTGTATCTTGCATGAAACTTGACAATTTTCTTCACATGCTACATAATCGAGTCGTGTCGAGCCATAGGACTAATTGAACAACTTTGACCCTTCGTGACTATCGTTATTGATACAACCTACTTGTTTAGGTCGAGATTAGCTTTGTCTTTGCACGCGTTTACTCGTTGAAGTACTTTATTAACTCTTGCGCTCAAGGTGAGATCATAGTCCCACCTTTTCAACAACTTTTATACTTTTAAATCGTGGGCTGAGAAAACATATACTTTGTTACATCTTGTACTACTTACTTTTATGTTTTGAACACAAGTGTGAAAACAAACATTCCACGTGCGAGTTAGAACAAAAATGCCTCAATTCGATTATCATTAGTTACACTTGCAGGGTGTAAGCGAGAACTTATATTGTGTGGCCATACGGGTTTAACAAACCCTCATTCGGACGGTTCGCTACCGTTATGCGGATGAAATATATTTTTCTGTTTTAGTGTGAGTTCTAGCACTGTGTGATGGGGTAACGTTGGTTAAGTTTTGATAATTGAGTGCTCGCGTATAACAACACTTTTGGAATGCAAATGATTTGGATAATCTACGTTATGAAAATACAAAATCTTGTGGTTCAAAAACAACGTTTAATACTTACTAAACCTATGATTTCACCAACATTTTCGTTGATAGATTCTTCTATGTTTTCTCAGGTTTTGAATGCTTAGTGATACATGCTTCCGCACTCTTTTGATACTTGCTTGGATGTCGAGTATACATGCATTTTGGAGCATCTCTTGAACTTATTTAAACTGTGTCGCATAGTTTTCATTTGTACTTATAACGTTGTAACTTAACTTGTGGTCAATTATCTTTGTAAACTTTGAAACAATCTTTACACTTGAATGGATGCGACATATTTTGGGTCAACGTCTGTTTTAAAGACTTATGACCAGGTAATGGGACCTACGTAGTCGACGCCGTCACTTGACGATTTGTCGGGGTCGCTACATAATGTATATATATCATATTAAGAGATATTCATACATGATAATATCATGATAATATAATAATTTAAAATCTCATTTGATATTATAAACATTGGGTTAACAACATTTAACAAGATCATTAACCTAAAGGTTTCAAAACAACACTTACATGTAACGACTAACGATGACTTAACGACTCAGTTAAAATGTATATACATGTAGTGTTTTAATATGTATTTATACACTTTTGAAACACTTCAATACACATATCAAAATACTTCTACTTAACAAAAATGCTTACAATTACATCCTCGTTCAGTTTCATCAACAATTCTACTCGTATGCACCCGTATTAGTACTCGTACAATACACAGCTTTTAGATGTATGTACTATTGGTATATACACTCCAATAATCAGCTCTTAGCAGCCCATGTGAGTCACCTAACACATGTGGGAACCATCATTTGGCAACTAGCATGAAATATCTCATAAAATTACAAAAATATGAGTAATCATTCATGACTTATTTACATGAAAACAAAATTACATATCCTTTATATCTAATCCATACACCAACGATCAAAAACACCTACAAACACTTTCATTCTTCAATTTTCTTCATCTAATTGATCTCTCTCAAGTTCTATCTTCAAGTTCTAAGTGTTCTTCATATAATCTACAAGTTCTAGTTACATAAAATTAAGAATACTTTCAAGTTTGCTAGCTCACTTCCAATCTTGTAAGGTGATCATCCAACCTCAAGAAATCTTTGTTTCTTACAGTAGGTTATCATTCTAATACAAGATAATAATCATATTCAAACTTTGGTACAATTTCTATAACTATAACAATCTTATTTCAAGTGATGATCTTACTTGAACTTGTTTTCGTATCATGATTCTGCTTCAAGAACTTCAAGCCATCCAAGGATCCGTTGAAGCTAGATCCATTTTTCTCTTTTCCAGTAGGTTTATCCAAGGAACTTAAGGTAGTAATGATGTTCATACCATCATTCGATTCATACATATAAAGCTATCTTATTCGAAGGTTTAAACTTGTAATCACTAGAACATAGTTTAGTTAATTCTAAACTTGTTCGCAAACAAAAGTTAATCCTTCTAACTTGACTTTTAAAATCAAATAAACACATGTTCTATATCTATATGATATGCTAACTTAATGATTTAAAACCTGGAGACACGAAAAACACCGTAAAACCGGATTTACGCCGTCGTAGTAACACCGCGGGCTGTTTTGGGTTAGTTAATTAAAAACTATGATAAACTTTGATTTAAAAGTTGTTATTCTGAAAAAATGATTTTTATTATGAACATGAAACTATATCCAAAAATTATGGTTAAACTCAAAGTGGAAGTATGTTTTCTAAAATGGTCATCTAGACGTCGTTCTTTCGACTGAAATGACTACCTTTACAAAAACGACTTGTAACTTATTTTTCCGACTATAAACCTATACTTTTTCTGTTTAGATTCATAAAATAGAGTTCAATATGAAACCATAGCAATTTGATTCACTCAAAACGGATTTAAAATGAAGAAGTTATGGGTAAAACGAGATTGGATAATTTTTCTCATTTTAGCTACGTGAAAATTGGTAATAAATCTATTCCAACCATAACTTAATCAACTTGTATTGTATATTATGTAATCTTGAGATACCATAGACACGTATACAATGTTTCAACCTATCATGTCGACACATCTATATATATTTCGGAACAACCATAGACACTCTATATGTGAATGTTGGAGTTAGCTATACAGGGTTGAGGTTGATTCTAAAATATATATAGTTTGAGTTGTGATCAATACTGAGATACGTATACACTGGGTCGTGGATTGATTCAAGATAATATTTATCGATTTATTTCTGTACATCTAACTGTGGACAACTAGTTGTAGGTTACTAACATGGACAGCTGACTTAATAAACTTAAAACATCAAAATATATTAAAAGTGTTGTAAATATATTTTGAACATACTTTGATATATATGTATATATTGTTATAGGTTCGTGAATCAACCAGTGGCCAAGTCTTACTTCCCGACGAAGTAAAAATCTGTGAAAGTGAGTTATAGTCCCACTTTTAAAATCTAATATTTTTGGGATGAGAATACATGCAGGTTTTATAAATGATTTACAAAATAGACACAAGTACGTGAAACTACATTCTATGGTTGAATTATCAAAATCGAATATGCCCCTTTTTATTAAGTCTGGTAATCTAAGAATTAGGGAACATACACCCTAATTGACGCGAATCCTAAAGATAGATCTATTGGGCCTAACAAACCCCATCCAAAGTACCGGATGCTTTAGTACTTCAAAATTTATATCATATCCGAAGGGTGTCCCGGAATCATGGGGATATTCTTATATATGCATCTTGTTAATGTCGGTTACCAAGTGTTCACCATATGAATGATTTTTATCTCTATGTATGGGATGTGTATTGAAATATGAAATCTTGTGGTCTATTATTATGATTTGATATATATAGGTTAAACCTATAACTCACCAACATTTTTGTTGACGTTTTAAGCATGTTTATTCTCAGGTGATTATTAAGAGCTTCCGCTATCGCATACTTAAATAAGGACGAGATTTGGAGTCCATGCTTGTATGATATTGTGTAAAAACTGCATTCAAGAAACTTATTTTGTTGTAACATATTTGTATTGTAAACCATTATGTAATGGTCGTGTGTAAACAGGATATTTTAGATTATCATTATTTGATAATCTACGTAAAGCTTTTTAAACCTTTATTGATGAAATAAAGGTTATGGTTTGTTTTAAAATGAATGCAGTCTTTGAAAAACGTCTCATATAGAGGTCAAAACCTCGCAACAAAATCAATTAATATGGAACGTTTTTAATCAATAAGAATGGGACATTTCAATTTTGACATGATATTTGAGTTAAATGCTTATGAATTTTGTATACATTTTCATATGTGCTTATTTGAAAAGTGTAGAATTGTGAAAATGTGTATAAGTTTAATTTTGATTTAACATGTTATAGTGATTGTTTTAAGTTGTTATTTTGCTAACACTAATGCATATTTGGATGTACAAATTTTGTGTTTAATGTGTTTTGCAGAAAGCCGATACTGGAGGTTCAGGAGCATCATCATCTAGATGACCAGCACCAGAACCAGAACCAGAAATGCAACACGAACAACAACCACAACAGGAACAACAACAACAACCTGATCAGCACGTACCTTATTATGATCCGGTAGAGTTTGTTGATGAATTCATAGTATTCCCAATGAGGCCGCCAGTAGAATTCCTAACGATTCCTGAGCACACTCTGCATCATAATCTGAGATTTGATAGGAGATGGAGAGATTACAAGACATATCAAAGGAACAAATTTAAATTGGTAACAAAAAATGTAGAGGTGCCAAGGGTAATCGATTGGGCCCCTTTGGAAACGGTCCATCTAGCTGACCGTGTTAGACAGCTTTTGGTATAAAGGTATGTCAGTTCTTCTTTTACAGATTGGGAACGTCTTTTCACCATTCGTAGACCTGTATATAAGGAATGGTGTGTTGAGTTGATGAGTACTGTATCACTTGATACAAATATAGTTACAATAGATGATAGAAGATTTCTTAGGTTTATCCTTGGCGGTAGGATGTACAGAATGTCCATGCTGGACATGGCCAGGGCTTTACAGATATATACTCCTGGTGAGTTGCTATTACTCGATTGTACAAATTTGATTCATTATGGTGAAAGGGTAGATAGTAACTTTGACGCTGACGCCATTTGGAGGCGTATGTCACATTTTGATGTTTTTACACGAGTAGGAGGACACTCCTATACACATATTGACAGAGCCGAGCTTCGTATTATTCATAGATTTTTGGCTAACTCAATTACACAGAGAGGTCACAATAAAGAAAAAATTACCTTACATGATTTATTCTACCTAAAGTGTATTCGGGATCCTAGAAGCTTTGTCAATATCCCTTACTGTGTTGCTTTTTATTTATCTAAAATGGTAGAGGGAATGCAGGACGGGAGTATAATAGGAGGAGGTATTTTTGTTACTCTCATTGGTGAGTATTTAGGTGTTGATAGGAACCAAGGGGGTCCATTACAGCTTTGTAGAGAACAGGTTGAGCCCTTAGGATTGAAAGTTTATGTGGGTGCTAAGGTATTGAAAAGTAGACGTAACCAGGCATTACCCTATGAGGGATCTCATCCTCAGGTAGAGAGAGGCTCAGACGAGGAAATGGAGGAGGCGGAAGACATTAGGGATGTCTTTCGAGATGCTATTCTTGACGTCCACGTTCGTATAGATGAGGAAGCAATGACGAATGCGGCCAGACATAGTATGTATGAGCAGTGGAACTCCGAGCGAGTATACGAGGATTATAGGCGACGCCAACACGATAGCTGGTTAGTTCATCAGCACCAAATCATGAGCCAGCTATCATATCAGGTACCAAATAACTATGTACCTACTCGACCTGCTCATTTTCTGCCACACAGCCCCGATATCCGACCACCCTTTAACCGGTATGACTATAACCAAGCCTATCAAAACACCTATAACCAACAATGGAACCCACCTGACGAGATGAACTGGAACCCATATCCAGACTGATTTAGTTCCATTTGGTTATTTATATTATTTTTATGTTTTTATGTTTTTACTTATTCATGTTTAAACTTATGTTATTGAATATACTTATGTAATCTTTATCATTTTTATTATTATTGTGTACTAATATTTCACATTTAGGATTTGAAAGTGGGATATTAAGTCCCATTTCAAATTGCCATGCATGTTTATATTTGTATGTATGTATATTGTAAATTGTACAAAACAGGGTAAAACAGCGCATTTTCAAAGACTGGCATTAAGTTCAGCAAAAGCTACTAATTTTGACGACAAGATGACAAATAAATGTGATGTAACAACAGACGGAATGAACAAATGATATGCACCATTTATCATTCAGCAAACAAACGCCAATATGTTTGGAAACTTTGGTAAAATTTAATCATTTCTACGCTAATCACCCTCAATAATTTAAATTGTTACTGATTTCTTGCAAATGAGGGCATTGCAAGATCTTAAGTGTGGGAAGGGGTTAAATTCTTTCAGATTTTTAAAATTTTTATCTTAAACACTTGGTTACCATTAAAAATACTAGTAACGTAGTAGTTGTATTAGAATCTAGTGCTCTCTGATAATAAAGAACAGCCCTAGTCTTATATACTGACTACCCAATTCTAGTAAAATTTTTCAAAATTTTCAATTAAATGAACTCAAAATCATGTTTATACATATTTATGAACGATAAAACTAGGTGTTAACACCGAAATTATTGTTACCTCGGAAAGGACATAAATTGAGAAACAAACCAAAATGTTAAAATTCATTTAAAATGGAATAGAAGACAATAAAAAGGAAAATAAAAGCCAAGTGTGGGAAAAATTACCAAGTTATCTTAAACATATGTCACATATTTCTGTAACAAATAATCGAAGATACTTTTGCTTTGGACTAAACTAAACTGTTTTACCCGATGAAAGAAAAGAAGAGATGGATCTACACGATGAATCAATTCCATCATTAAAAGGAAGTAAAGTCTTTCGAAAAAGACACGCGCTTCTTGATTTAGGTCATGAAGTTGTCGTCCAGACCAGCTGTAGGTTGATGAAAAATCTAGAAAAGTCATCTCTAAAATCAGCAGGAAATCCACGGACCTCAGCATAAAACAGGGTCGCCAAGTGGTCAGATTTATCCTAACCATGAGAAGGATTTATCTCGTACAATGGGGAGTACCGTGCAAATTAGCTTGATAAGACTAATGAATCAGATCCCCAGAAAGGATAATCTCCTTTAAAGATCAAAAATCAGCTTTTAAGACTGATATTACTCAATCCTAGAGATTGACCTTAAAGATTGAGAATTACAAACTCATGGAATTCAATGATATCTAAACTCGAGCTTGAACGAGAAAATATTTTAATCAAATTATAAACCGATTTGTTTTCTGAAAACCCATTTTCAATGCGTTCATTACCATTGAACGTAAATTCCTAAGAATTCACCTGGAATTCAATAGGTCATCTGAACCAAATCGGGTGTCAACCGTAAGAACGGTGGTTGCATAGCATGGTCAAAGACAGGACCTTGTGCCAGACCGGAAAATTATAAGGGTGAGCTTTACTATTGCTCCTACAAAGGATAGTAATTGCGTCTGACACGTTATAGACCATAATTAAAAGCATGTCAGGGGACATTGCCTTAACAGTTGCTTGTTCAACGCTTTCCTTTACAACCGGACGGTAGTTTACCGAAAGGTAATATACGGAGCAAGTATACTGGACGTGTTGCTTTCCTAATACAAGGTTAGCAAGTGGGTGACACAAAACCACAAGTTTTGAGCTAAAATTTTCAAATCTGAAACCCACCAAACCCACAAAAATATTTTGCAAACACCGGTGAAGGGTTATTCCGAAAAACTTATCTAGGGTAAAAACTAGATTTAATTTTCAAAAGATCAAATGTTTTCATAAAGATCCAATTTCCTTAATGGATCTAAATTTTATAGTCATGTGGGACTGTAAACCACATCGTTACTACCATTGTTTATACCGCCGTAAAGAAATCACTTATGTACAAAGTGTGAAGAATAAAGAAGTGATTCTAGTATTTCAAGACTATATTGCTTGAGGACAAGCAACGCTCAAGTGTGGGAATATTTGATAATGCTAAAAACGAACATATATTTCATAGCATTATTCCTCAAGAAAGACAAGCTTTTAGTTGCAATTGTCCTATTTACAAGTGATATTCGTTTAAATAATAAAAGGTGAAGACAAAAGGCAGATTCGACGAACTGAAGACGCAAACGACCAAAAAGCTCAAAAGTACAAAAGACAATCAAAGAGGTTCCAATTATTGATAAGAAACGTCTCAAAATTACAATAGTACAAGATTCAAAACGCAAAGTACAAGATATTAAATTGTACGCAAGGACGTTCGAAAATCCGGAACCGGGACCAGAGTCAACTCTCAACGCTTGACGCAACGGACTAAAAATTACAAGTCAACTATGCACATAAATATAATATAATATTTAAATAATTCTTATAATTATTTATATATTATATATTATATTATTAAAAACCGTCGGCAGAAAAAACAAAGGCATGTGAGCCTCTCCAGCTGGCCATGCGATCGCATGGCCTTGAAGGGTAAAGCTCATGCGATCGCATGAGCCACTTTTCCAGCCCACATGCCTATAAAATTCGCAGCTTGGTGAACATCAAAACACATCTTTTTCTATCTCTCAATATATCTATACGTAATATTTATATTTATATTTTAATTTTAATTTTAATTTTAATTTTAAATCCTAATAATAAAGGTATGTTAGCGAATGTTGTAAGGGTGTAAGTCGAAATTCTGTCCGTGTAACGCTACGCTATTTTTAATCATTGTAAGTTATGTTCAACCTTTTTACATTAATGTCTCGTAGCTAAGTTATTATTATGCTTATTTAATCCGAAGTAATCATGATGTTGGGCTAAAAATATTAAAATTGGGTAATTGGGCTTTGTACCATAATTGGGGTTTGGACAAAAGAACGACACTTGTGGAAATTAGACTATGGGCTATTAATGGGCTTTATATTTGTTTAACTAAATGATAGTTTGTTAATGTTAATATAAAGATTTACAATTGGGCGTCCCTATAAATAACCATTTACACTCGATCGGACACGATGGGCGGGGTATTTATATGTACGAATAATCGTTCATTTAACCGGACACGGGAATGGATTAATAGCCACTAGAATTATTAAAACAGTGGTGAAATTATGTACAAGGACACTTGGCATAATTGATTACAATGTATTAAAACCTTGGGTTACACTCAGTCAACATCCTGGTGTAATTATTAAACAAAGTATTAAAATCTTGTTACAGTTTAAGTCCCCAATTAGTTGGAATATTTAACTTCGGGTATAAGGATAATTTGACGAGGACACTCTCACTTTATATTTATGACTGATGGACTGTTATGGACAAAAACCAAACGGACATATTAAATAATCCAGGACAAAGGACAATTAACCCATGGGCATAAAACTAAAATCAACACGTCAAACATAATGATTACGGAAGTTTAAATAAGCATAATTCTTTTATTTCATATTTAATTTCCTTTATTTTATATTTAATTGCACTTCTAATTATCGCACTTTTATTTTTTGTTATTGTATTTAATTGCACTTTTAATTATCGTACTTTTTAATTATCGTAAGTTTATTTTATCGCACTTTTATTTATCGCAATTTCATTATCGTTATTTACTTTAGCTTTAAATTAAGTCTTTTATTTATTTAATATTTTACATTTGGTTTTAACTGCGACTAAAGTTTTAAAATCGACAAACCGGTCATTAAACGGTAAAAACCCCCCCTTTAAAATAATAATATTACTTATATATATTTATATTCGTATTTTTATAAATTAAACTAATATAGCGTTAAGCTTTGATTAAAAGATTCCCTGTGGTACGAACCGGACTTACTAAAAACTACACTACTGTATGATTAGGTACACTGCCTATAAGTGTTGTAGCAAGGTTTAAGTATATCCATTCAATAAATAAATAAATATCTTGTGTAAAATTGTATCGTATTTAATAGTATTTCCTGCTAAAATTTAATAGTATTTTATACCCCTTAGCTTTAACATCAACAGCTCTGCACTCGCGGAGCTTATAAAGGCAAAACCCACCGCACTCGCGGAGCACACAAAAACAGTAATCTACCTATAAAAGGCCATGCAATTCGACGGATTATTTACACTTTTTTCATTCTCATCATACGTAAAATATATATATATATATATATATATATATATATATATATATATATATATATATATATATATATATATATATATATATATATATATATATATATATATATATATATATATATTATAACTTTAATTTTAATTTTAATTTTTAATCCTAATAATAAGAGTATGTTAGCGAATATTGTAAGGATGTAAGTCGAAATTCTGTCCGTGTAACGCTACGCTATTTTTAATCATTGTAAGTTATGTTCAACCTTTTTAATTTAATGTCTCGTAGCTAAGTTATTATTATGCTTATTTAAAATGAAGTAATCATGATGTTGGGCTAAATACTAAAATTGGGTAATTGGGTTTTGTACCATAATTGGGGTTTGGACAAAAGAACGACACTTGTGGAAATTAGACTATGGGCTATTAATGGGCTTTATATTTGTTTAACTAAATGATAGTTTGTTAATTTTAATATAAAGATTTACAATTGGACGTACCTATAAATAACCATATACACTCGATCGGACACGATGGGCGGGATATTTATATGTACGAATAATCGTTCATTTAACCGGACACGGGAATGGATTAATAGTTAATAGATTTATTAAAACAAGGGTGAAATTATGTACAAGGACACTTGGCATAATTGTTAACAAAGTATTAAAACCTTGGGTTACACGCAGTCGATAACCTGGTGTAATTATTAAACAAAGTATTAAAACCTTGTTACAGTTTAAGTTCCCAATTAGTTGGAATATTTGACTTCGGGTATAAGGATAATTTGACGAGGACACTCGCACTTTATATTTATGACTAATGGACTGTTATGGACAAAAACCAGACGGACATATTAAATAATCCAGGACAAAGGACAATTAACCCATGGGAATAAACTAAAATCAACACGTCAAACATCATGATTACGGAAGTTTAAAAAAGCATAATTCCTTTATTTTCATATTTAATTGCACTTCTAATTATCACATTTTTATTTATTGTCATTGTATTTAATTGCACTTTTAATTACCGCACTTTTTAATTATCGTAATTTTATTTTATCGCACTTTTATTATTCGCAATTTCATTATCGTTATTTACTTTACGCTTTAAATTAAGTCTTTTATTTATTTAATATTTTACATTATGTTTTAACTGCGACTAAAGTTTTAAAAATTGACAAACCGGTCATTAAACGGTAAAACCCCCCCCCCCCCTTTATAATAATAATATTACTTATATATATATATTTGTATTTTTATAAATTAAAACTAATATAGCGTTAAGCTTTGTTTAAAGATTTCCCTGTGGAACGAACCGGACTTACTAAAAACTACACTACTGTACGATTAGGTACACTGCCTATAAGTGTTGTAGCAAGGTTTAGGTATATCCATTCTATAAATAAATAAATATCTTGTGTAAAATTGTATCGTATTTAATAGTTTTTCCTAGTAAAATATACACTATTTCATATACGCCTCGCATAACATCAGATGCATATAAGAATATCCCCTATCATTCCGGGAAACCCTTCGGACATGATAAAAACGAATTCGAAGTACTAAAGCATCCGGTACTTTGGATGGGGTTCGTTAGGCTCAATAGATCTATCTTTAGGATTCGCGTCAATTAGTAGATCGGTTTACTAATTCTTAGGCTACCAAGCAAAAGGGGCATATCTGGCTTCGATCATTCACCCATATAATGTAGTTTCAATTACTTGTGTCTATTTTGTAAAACATTTATAAAACTGCATGTATTCTCATCCCAAAATATTAGATTTTAAAAGTGGGACTATAACTCACTTTCACAGATTTTTACTTCGTCGGGAAGTAAGACTTGGCCGCTGGTCGATTCACGAACCTATAACAAATATGTACATATATATCAAAGTATGTTCAAAATATATTTACAACACTTTTAATACATTTTGATGTTTTAAGTTTATTAAGTCAGCTGTCATCGTTAGTAACCTACAACTAGTTGTCCAAAGTTAGATGTACAGAAATAAATCGATATATATTATCTTGAATCAATCCACGACCCAGTGTATACATGTCTCATACTAGATCACAACTCAAAGTATATATATTTTTGGAATCAACCTCAACTCTGTATAGCTAACTCCAACATTACTGCATATAGAGTGTCTATGGTTGTTCCAAATAATATATATACATGGGTCGATATGATATGTCAAAAGATTTGCATACGTTTCTATGGTATCTCAAGATTACATAATATATTAGAATACATGTATAATACAATATAAGTTAGCTAGGATATGATTTGTATAGAATTGTTAATATTTCCCGTAGCTACAAAAATCAAAAAATATCCAATCTTGTTTTACCCATAACTTCTTCATTTTAAATCCGTTTTAAGTGAATCAAATTGCTATGGTTTCATATTGAACTCTATTTTATGAATCTAAACAGAAAAAGTATAGGTTTATAGTCGGAAATATAAGTTACAAGTCATTTTTGTAAGAGGTAGTCATTTCAGTCGAAAGAACGACGTCTTGATGACCATTTTGAAAAACATACTTCCACTTTGAGTTTAACCATGATTTTTGGATATAGTTTCATGTTCATAAGAAAAATCATTTTTCCAGAAGAACAACTTTTAAATCAAAGTTTATCATAGTTTTTAATTATCAAACCCAAAACAGCCCGCGGTGTTACTACGACGGCGTATGTCCGGTTTTACGATATTTTTCGTGTTTCCAGTTTTTAAATCATTAAGTTAGCATATCATATAGAAATAGAACATGTGTTTAGTTGATTTTAAAAGTCAAGTTAGAAGGATTAACTTTTGTTTGCGAACAAGTTTAGAATTAACTAAACTATGTTCTAGTGATTTCAAGTTTAAACCTTCGAATAAGATAGCTTTATATGTATGAATCGAATGATGTTATGAACATCATTACTACCTCAAGTTTTGTGGATAAACCTACTGGAAAAGAGACAAATGGATCTAGCTTCAAAGGATCTTGGATGGCTTGATAGTTCTTGAAGTAGAATCATGACAAGAAAACAAGTTCAAGTAAGATTTTCACTCGAAATAAGATTGTTATAGTTATAAAAATTGAATCAAAGTTTGAATATGAGTATTACCTTGTATTAGAAAGATATCTTACTGTAAATAAGAAAGATTTCTTGAGGTTGGATGATCACTCTACAAGATTGGAAGTAAGCTAGCAAACTTGGAAGTATTCTTGATTTTATGAAACTAGAACTTGTAGAATTTATGAAGAACACTTAGAACTTGAAGATAGAACTTGAGAGAGATCAATTAGATGAAGAAAATTGAAGAATGAAAGTGTTTGTAGGTGTTTTTGGTCGTTAGTGTATGGATTAGATATAAAGGATATGTAATTTTGTTTTCATGTAAATAAGTCATTAATGATTACTCATATTTTTGTAATTTTATGAGATATTTCATGCTAGTTGCCAAATGATGGTTCCCACATGTGTTAGGTGACTCACATGGTCTGCTAAGAGCTGATCATTGGAGTGTATATATCAATAGTACATACATCTAAAAGGTATGTATTGTACGAGTACGAATACGGGTGCATACGAGTAGAATTGTTGATGAAACTGAACGAGGATGTAATTGTAAGCATTTTTGTTAAGTAGAAGTATTTTGATAAGTGTCTTGAAGTCTTTCAAAAGTGTATGAATACATATTAAAACACTACATGTATATACATTTTAACTGAGTCGTTAAGTCATCGTTAGTCGTTACATGTAAGTGTTGTTTTGAAACCTTTAGGTTAACGATCTTGTTAAATGTTGTTAACCCAATGTTTATAATATCAAATGAGATTTTAAATTATTATATTATCATGATATTATGATATATGAATATCTCTTAATATGATATATATACATTAAATGTCGTTACAACGATAATCGTTACATATATGTCTCGTTTCAAAATCATTAAGTTAGTAGTCATGTTTTTACATATGTAGTTCATTGTTAATATACTTAATGATATGTTTACTTATCATAATATCATGTTAACTATATATATATCCATATATATGTCATCATATAATTTTTACAAGTTTTAACGTTCGTGAATCACCGGTCAACTTGGGTGGTCAATTGTCTATATGAAACCTATTTCAATTAATCAAGTCTTAACAAGTTTGATTGCTTAACATGTTGGAAACACTTAATCATGTAAATAACAATTTCATTTAATATATATATAAACATGGAAAAGTTCGGGTCACTACAATGGGTAATGTTCATGGGTATTGTTCGCAAGTCAAACCTAGTATTTATCATCTCTGTTGCGTCTATGTACTTTCCTGCAATATTGAATCTCAATATTGATACGTGAGCATTCATATCTTATCTTTTATATATTAATAGTGTATACATGTCTAGAGCTCGAGTATATATTTATACATGCTTGTATGCTAAATTTCGTCGTTAAACAGTTTATAATGAATCACGAATTAAATACATATATTACTGGTAAAAGGTATATGATATACATGTTTTCGGAAAGCTGGCAAAAAATCAATAACTTTTCATTTAGAAATCGCGTAATTTCGATGAACGAATCAAAAGATATGGTCAACTGAATTATAATTGACGTTAATTGGAATTGCTTTTGAATCTGCAATTAATATTTAAACAACCTGTTTATTTAGATTGATAAAATACTACTAGCTAAGTAAATGAATCCTTATATAAGGCACGTCTCGTTTTGTTGAACAATTGTCAAAATTGACTTTTTGAAATGACTTTTGATAACTTTTGTATGTCGATCTCGAGCATTAGGATTGTGATACACTATAACCCAACCTAGTTTATTAGACATGTATTGACCAACATATGTTCTCTAGGTTGAGATCGACGGTTAATCTTGCATTCCGAGTTACGGTCACTTTTTGATGAATGACCTTATGTGCTGCTAAGGTGAGTTTCATTTGCTCCCTTTTTAATTGCTTTTGCAATCTATATTTTTGGGCTGAGAATACATGCACTTTATTTTAAAAGCAATGGATACAAGTACATACTAAATTCTACATCGAGTTTGAACCGAAAATCCCTTAGCTTTGGTAACTAGTAACTTCCGGTTATAAGAACTGGTGGGCGCGAGTAGTTATATATGGATCCATAGGTCTTGATATCCCCGTCTGAGCTAGAGCACTAGCCTTTTAACGGACGTATGCTATTTGAGAAGCGTACACGTTGGTTTGCGTATATTATTAAGATGATTATACAAAGGGTATAAATTATATATACGTTAAGTTTAGTTACCAGGGTGCTCAATTTCGTAGAATATTTTGATAAACGTTTCGGATGAAACAACTGAAATCTTGTGATCCACCTTTATATACAGATTATGTGAAACACTAAAACTATAAACTCACCAACCTTTGTGTTAACACTTGTTAGCATGCTTATTCTCAGGTTCCCTAGAAGTCTTCCGCTGTTTGCTTATATGTTAGACAAGCTATGTGCATGGAGTCTTACATGGCATATTTATCAAGGAAACGTTGCATTCACCAAATCATCACCATGTATCTTATTTTGACTGCATTGTCAACGGCATTACTATTGTAAACTATTATTTAGGGTGATTGTCTATATGTAGAAATCATCAGATGTCGAAAACCTTTGATTTAAATATTCATTTATGGTGTGCCTTTTCAAAAGAATGCAATGTTTACAAAACGTATCATATAGAGGTCAAATACCTCGCAATGAAATCGATGAATGACGTGTTTGTCCATATGGATTTGGAGCGATCGTCATAGTTGGTATCAAAGTGTTGGTCCTAGTGAACCAGGTCTTGCATAAGTGTGTCTAACTGATAGTTGTTAGGATGCATTAGTAAGTCTGGACTTCGACTTTGTCTGCATGTCAAAAGTTTTGCTTATCATTTCTTGTCATAAATTACCTGTCTATCATCTTAAGTCTAAACGCATCTTATTGCATTGATTGCATAGATAGTGTATAGACAAAATTCATATCTTGGCATATCTATTACAGTAAACTTTGACTGCCATCTTCCGAAAATTTCTCCGTAATTTACGGGATTTTGGTATTATATATACATATGTAAATTATGTATTGAAGAGTACCAATCAAATTCTATAATCTATTTCATATCAAAAATTATCTCTCTAATTATACAAGATGGATCCCGTATCTAGTTCAAATTCCTTAAATTCCGACAGTTATTCCGATATGGATATTCACCTGAACTCTGAAGAAAGTGTAACCAGAATGGATCAACCAATCAGCCATCACCTATTCTGGATGAATTGGGGATGGGTTCGTAGCCTACTTAATCATTGGAGACAAGAAGAAGGTGATCTCTTCCATCCACCACATTGCCCTCTTGGCGAAGAACCTGAAGCACTTACTGGCGAACCTATTCGTAATACTATTTTCTCTCTCATTTCCAGAGTATCTCATCATGATTATATACTATCCCATATTATAAATCTTATTTATCCGATCGTCCGAACCACCGATCATCCCGGTATAATAGAAGAAGTCAACGAGCTTCGTGCTCGGGTAGTGGCTTTGGAGAATATGGTACAAAGGTTACGAACACCAGCAGCAGCACCCGCAGCATAACCGGTACCACCATCATCCACACCAACAAGATCATTACCACCACCAACAACCACATCCGCATCACACGCCTCAACATCACAATTTGTACCTCGGATATCAATATCATACGCACCATAGGTACCAAGAAGTACCAGCAACGACAAACGATGAAATATGGATTCATAACTTCATCGGAGAAACATTCTACGACGATTATGTAATTTCTAAAGTTTATAGATTATCTATTCTAGCCTTAACCCTAAATTAGATAGCGTAGAAACCCTTATCCGAATGGTGTAAGATACAAGCTAGACTTGTTTTACCAACAGCATCAACAGTACCCTTAGCCTCACCAGCACAGTCAGTGATGTCAACATCGTCAGAATCAGCAGCACCTCTAACATCGCAAGCTCCGTCAGTTCAAGAAAGCACCGTGGACATCATTACGAGTCAACAACGAGTATATTGTATCAATGAGTTATGAAGTAATAACTCAATTCATCTAAAGAATTTATATGTATATCTTATATATATAAATTTTTAAACCATCATGAATCTTTTCGTACTAAGCTATTACGTGTGAATTTTAAGGGGTAGATACTACTCGGTTAATTCATATTACTAATATGCTATGATGTACATCCTTCGTTAACAACTTAACCATCGTTAACTACAAATATCTGTTTCAACTCAATGAATTCCATTTCATAATGAACTTAATGTATTAATCAATTACATGTTTGATTTTACACTTTTATCTTCGATGTACTCGAAACTTTCTAGAAAACATCATTTATATCTTATGAAGTTCATAAGAATTCCACGAGCATCAACATCCTTCACCGAGGAATAAGAATAAATAATGAAGTATTGATTTCATTAGTGAAATACTCCGCGGAGATTATGTAATCCTTAATGTTTTAGAGATTATTCATTCAATTCAAAAATCAAATGAGCTTAATATGATAATAACTCATCAAATCTGTATTACATCTGAAGAAAATATACATACATATATTTTCATAAAGACGGTAATAAAAAAATTCTTTTGTACAAAGTATTAATTGTGAAATCTTTAACGGGTAGGTAATACTCGGGAAATATATAAGTTCACAATTAATATGTTATACTGTACATTCTTCAACTTTGATTCAAAAATTATTAACTATGCTCACAGCGATATACAATCGTTTCCATACAAATTCAATTACATATTCTGATTTTGAAAAATCAGAATCCAAGCTAAGATTTAACAGAAAACATCACTCTTAGATTCTTACATCTTTCAAATACTATACTTTGACTTCAAAACTGTGCTAGAACATCACTTATTCATAAACCCAGAAAAAAAAGAAAAAAAAATTGTATCGTTCAAAATTCTAGAACAGCATATGTATCTTGACAATTACAATCTTCATGTAAACCCTTCAAACTTTTGAAAACACCTCGGATTGATAACCAATGATTCAGTTATGATAACTTTGAATGCTGATGAAGCAGCAAAAACTATAAACGACCTTAACAGCCAAAAGTTTGATGATAAAGAATAGTGTGTTGGCAAAGCTCAGAAAAAGAGAAGGTTTGGAACTGGAAAACGGATTTAGCAAAGTATGAAGGAGGCTGTGGATAAATCACAAAGACTAAACCTGCCTTCAAAGAATTCAAATTATTCAGTATCTGCTGAAGCCATTAACGAATACCTTGCTTCCGAATCTAAACCCTTGCGGACAATATTCTTCATCATCCTCTGATATTAGAAATTCTAAGATATCATCGTATCTTTCATTATAAATATCCTCCATATTTCTGGAGATAATTCCATAATCATTCTCATCGGAAATCAATTTTCTCCTTGCGATATCTGTGTAACATCATAAAAGAAACTATTTTAGTTTCTAAATTCTGGAACCTTCGAGTTTAAAATATGAATATTTTTGAAGTGGTGTTGGGAACTGAAGCATGAGTTAGTATAATATAATGACACTTGATCAACGTGATTATATTACAGTTGAAATGTCCCGTTCTTATTGATTAAAAACGTTCCATATTAATTGATTTCGTTGCGAGGTTTTGACCTCTATATGAGACATTTTTCAAAGACTGCATTCATTTTTAAAACAAACCATAACCTTTATTTCATAGATAAAGGTTTTAAAAAACTTTACGTAGATTATCAAATAATGATAATCTAAAATATCCTGTTTACACACGACCATTACATAATGGTTTACAATACAAATATGTTACAACAAAATAAGTTTCTTGAATGCAGTTTTTACACAATATCATACAAGCATGGACTCCAAATCTCGTCCTTATTTAAGTATGCGACAGCGGAAGCTCTTAATAATCACCTGAGAATAAACATGCTTAAAACGTCAACAAAAATGTTGGTGAGTTATAGGTTTAACCTATATATATCAAATCATAATAATAGACCACAAGATTTCATATTTCAATACACATCCCATACATAGAGATAAAAATCATTCATATGGTGAACACCTGGTAACCGACATTAACAAGATGCATATATAAGAATATCCCCATCATTCCGGGACACCCTTCGGATATGATATAAATTTCGAAGTACTAAAGCATCCGGTACTTTGGATGGGGTTTGTTAGGCCCAATAGATCTATCTTTAGGATTCGCGTCAATTAGGGTGTCTGTTCCCTAATTCTTAGATTACCAGACTTAATAAAAAGGGGCATATTCGATTTCGATAATTCAACCATAGAATGTAGTTTCACGTACTTGTGTCTATTTTGTAAATCATTTATAAAACCTGCATGTATTCTCATCCCAAAAATATTAGATTTTAAAAGTGGGACTATAACTCACTTTCACAGATTTTTACTTCGTCGGGAAGTAAGACTTGGCCACTGGTTGATTCACGAACCTATAACAATATATACATATATATCAAAGTATGTTCAAAATATATTTACAACACTTTTAATATATTTTGATGTTTTAAGTTTATTAAGTCAGCTGTCCTCGTTAGTAACCTACAACTAGTTGTCCACAGTTAGATGTACAGAAATAAATCGATAAATATTATCTTGAATCAATCCACGACCCAGTGTATACGTATCTCAGTATTGATCACAACTCAAACTATATATATTTTGGAATCAACCTCAACCCTGTATAGCTAACTCCAACATTCACATATAGAGTGTCTATGGTTGTTCCGAAATATATATAGATGTGTCGACATGATAGGTCGAAACATTGTATACGTGTCTATGGTATCTCAAGATTACATAATATACAATACAAGTTGATTAAGTTATGGTTGGAATAGATTTGTTACCAATTTTCACGTAGCTAAAATGAGAAAAATTATCCAATCTTGTTTTACCCATAACTTCTTCATTTTAAATCCGTTTTGAGTGAATCAAATTGCTATGGTTTCATATTGAACTCTATTTTATGAATATAAACAGAAAAGTATAGGTTTATAGTCGAAAAAATAAGTTACAAGTCGTTTTTGTAAAGGTAGTCATTTCAGTCGAAAGAACGACGTCTAGATGACCATTTTAGAAAACATACTTCCACTTTGAGTTTAATCATAATTTTTGGATATAGTTTCATGTTCATAATAAAAATCATTTTCTCAGAATAACAACTTTTAAATCAAAGTTTATCATAGTTTTTAATTAACTAACCCAAAACAGCCCGCGGTGTTACTACGACGGCGTAAATCCGGTTTTACGGTGTTTTTCGTGTTTCCAGGTTTTAAATCATTAAGTTAGCATATCATATAGATATAGAACATGTGTTTAGTTGATTTTAAAAGTCAAGTTAGAAGGATTAACTTTTGTTTGCGAACAAGTTTAGAATTAACTAAACTATGTTCTAGTGATTACAAGTTTAAACCTTCGAATAAGATAGCTTTATATGTATGAATCGAATGATGTTATGAACATCATTACTACCTTAATTTCCTTGGATAAACCTACTGGAAAAGAGAAAAATGGATCTAGCTTCAATGGATCCTTGGATGGCTCGAAGTTCTTGAAGCAGAATCATGACACGAAAACAAGTTCAAGTAAGATCATCACTTGAAATAAGATTGTTATAGTTATAGAAATTGAACCAAAGTTTGAATATGATTATTACCTTGTATTAGAATGATAACCTACTGTAAGAAACAAAGATTTCTTGAGGTTGGATGATCACCTTACAAGATTGGAAGTGAGCTAGCAAACTTGAAAGTATTCTTGATTTTATGAAACTAGAACTTTTGGAATTTATGAAGAACACTTAGAACTTGAAGATAGAACTTGAGAGAGATCAATTAGATGAAGAAAATTGAAGAATGAAAGTGTTTGTAGGTGTTTTTGGTCGTTGGTGTATGGATTAGATATAAAGGATATGTAATTTTGTTTTCATGTAAATAAGTCATGAATGATTACTCATATTTTTGTAATTTTATGAGATATTTCATGCTAGTTGCCAAATGATGGTTCCCACATGTGTTAAGTGACTCACATGGGCTGCTAAGAGCTGATCATTGGAGTGTATATACCAATAGTACATACATCTAAAAGCTGTGTATTGTACGAGTACGAATACGGGTGCATACGAGTAGAATTGTTGATGAAACTGAACGAGGATGTAATTGTAAGCATTTTTGTTAAGTAGAAGTATTTTGATAAGTGTATTGAAGTCTTTCAAAAGTGTATAAATACATATTAAAACACTACATGTATATACATTTTAACTGAGTCGTTAAGTCATCGTTAGTCGTTACATGTAAGTGTTGTTTTGAAACCTTTAGGTTAACGATCTTGTTAAATGTTGTTAACCCAATGTTTATAATATCAAATGAGATTTTAAATTATTATATTATCATGATATTATCATGTATGAATATCTCTTAATATGATATATATACATTAAATGTCTTTACAACGATAATCGTTACATATATGTCTCGTTTAAAAATCATTAAGTTAGTAGTCTTGTTTTTACATATGTAGTTCATTGTTAATATACTTTATGATATGTTTTCTTATCATAGTATCATGTTAACTATATATATATCCATTTATATGTCATCATATAGTTTTTACAAGTTTTAACGTTCGTGAATCACCGATCAACTTGGGTGGTCAATTGTCTATATGAAACATATTTCAATTAATCAAGTCTTAACAAGTTTGATTGCTTAACATGTTGGAAACATTTAATCATGTAAATATCAATCTCAATTAATATATATAAACATGGAAAAGTTCGGGTCACTACAGTACCTACCCGTTAAATAAATTTCGTCCCGAAATTTTAAGCTGTTGAAGGTGTTGACGAATCTTCTGGAAATAGATGCGGGTATTTCTTCTTCATCTGATCTTCACGCTCCCAGGTGAACTTGGGTCCTCTACGAGCATTCCATCGAACCTTAATAATTGGTATCTTGTTTTGCTTAAGTCTTTAACCTCACGATCCATTATTTCGACGGGTTCTTCGATGAATTGAAGTTTTTCGTTGATTTGGATTTCATCTAACGGAATAGTGAGATCTTCTTTAGCAAAACATTTCTTTAAATTCGAGACGTGGAAAGTGTTATGTACAGTCGCGAGTTGTTGAGGTAACTCTAGTCGGTAAGCTACTGGTCCGACACGATCAATAATCTTGAATGGTCCAATATACCTTGGATTTAATTTCCCTCGTTTACCAAATCGAACAACGCCTTTCCAAGGTGCAACTTTAAGCATGACCATCTCTCCAATTTCAAATTCTATATCTTTTCTTTTAATGTCAGCGTAGCTCTTTTGTCGACTTTGGGCGGTTTTCAACCGTTGTTGAATTTGGATGATCTTCTCGGTAGTTTCTTGTATAATCTCCGGACCCGTAATCTGTCTATCCCCCACTTCACTCCAACAAATCGGAGACCTGCACTTTCTACCATAAAGTGCTTCAAACGGCGCCATCTCAATGCTTGAATGGTAGCTGTTGTTGTAGGAAAATTCTGCTAACGGTAGATGTCGATCCCAACTGTTTCCGAAATCAATAACACATGCTCGTAGCATGTCTTCAAGCGTTTGTATCGTCCTTTCGCTCTGCCCATCAGTTTGTGGATGATAGGCAGTACTCATGTCTAGACGAGTTCCTAATGCTTGCTGTAATGTCTGCCAGAATCTTGAAATAAATCTGCCATCCCTATCAGAGATAATAGAGATTGGTATTCCATGTCTGGAGATGACTTCCTTCAAATACAGTCGTGCTAACTTCTCCATCTTGTCATCTTCTCTTATTGGCAAGAAGTGTGCTGATTTGGTGAGACGGTCAACTATTACCCAAATAGTATCAAAACCACTTGCAGTCCTTGGCAATTTAGTGATGAAATCCATGGTAATGTTTTCCCATTTCCATTCCGGGATTTCGGGTTGTTGAAGTAGACCTGATGGTTTCTGATGCTCAGCTTTGACCTTAGAACACGTCAAACATTCTCCTACGTATTTAACAACATCGGCTTTCATACCCGGCCACCAAAAATGTTTCTTGAGATCCTTGTACATCTTCCCCGTTCCAGGATGTATTGAGTATCTGGTTTTATGAGCTTCTCTAAGTACCATTTCTCTCATATCTCCAAATTTTGGTACCCAAATCCTTTCAGCCCTATACCGGGTTCCGTCTTCCCGAATATTAAGATGCTTCTCCGATCCTTTGGGTATTTCATCCTTTAAATTTCCCTCTTTTAAAACTCCTTGTTGCGCCTCCTTTATTTGAGTAGTAATGTTATTATGAATCATTATATTCATAGATTTTACTCGAATGGGTTCTCTGTCCTTCCTGCTCAAGGCATCGGCTACCACATTTGCCTTCCCCGGGTGGTAACGAATCTCAAAGTCGTAATCATTCAATAATTCAATCCACCTACGCTGCCTCATATTCAGTTGTTTCTGATTAAATATGTGTTGAAGACTTTTGTGGTCGGTATATATAATACTTTTGACCCCATATAAGTAGTGCCTCCAAGTGTTTAATGCAAAAACAACCGCGCCTAATTCCAAATCACGCGTCGTATAATTTTGTTCGTGAATCTTCAATTGTCTAGACGCATAAGCAATCACCTTCGTTCGTTGCATTAATACACAACCGAGACCTTGCTTTGATGCATCACAATAAATCACAAAATCATCATTCCCTTCAGGCAATGACAATATAGGTGCCGTAGTTAGCTTGTTCTTCAATAACTGAAACGCTTTCTCTTGTTCATCATTCCATTCAAATTTCTTCCCTTTATGCGTTAATGCAGTCAAGGGTTTTGCTATTCTGGAAAAGTCTTGGATGAACCTTCTGTAGTAACCAGCTAGTCCTAAAAACTGGCGTATGTGTTTCGGAGTTTTCGGGGTTTCCCACTTTTCAACAGTTTCTATCTTTGCCGGATCCACCTTAATACCTTCTTTGTTCACTATGTGACCGAGGAATTGAACTTCTTCCAACCAAAATGCACACTTTGAAAACTTAGCGTACAATTCTTCCTTCCTCGATACTTCTAACACCTTTCTCAAATGTTCACCGTGTTCTTGGTCATTCTTTGAGTAAATAAGTATGTCATCAATGAAAACAATGACAAACTTGTCAAGGTATGGTCCACACACTCGGTTCATAAGGTCCATGAACACAGCTGGTGCATTAGTTAAACCAAACGGCATGACCATAAACTCGTAATGACCGTAACGTGTTCTGAAAGCAGTCTTTGGAATATCATCTTCTTTCACCCGCATTTGATGATACCCGGAACGTAAGTCAATCTTTGAATAAACAGACGAGCCTTATAGTTGATCAAATAAGTCATCGATTCTCGGTAGTGGGTAGCGGTTCTTGATGGTAAGTTTGTTCAACTCTCGGTAGTCGATACACAACCTGAATGTACCATCTTTCTTCTTGACAAACAAAACAGGAGCTCCCCACGGTGATGTGCTTGGTCGAATGAAACCACGCTCTAAAAGTTCTTGTAATTGGCTTTGTAGTTCTTTCATCTCACTGGGTGCGAGTCTGTAAGGAGCACGAGCTATTGGTGCAGCTCCTGGTACAAGATCTATTTGAAATTCAACGGATCGATATGGGGGTAATCCCGGTAATTCTTTCAGAAATACATCAGGAAATTCTTTTGCGACGGGAACATCATTGATGCTCTTTTCTTCAGTTTGTACTTTCTCGACGTGTGCTAGAACAGCATAGCAACCTTTTCTTATTAGTTTTTGTGCCTTCAAATTACTAATAAGATGTAGCTTCGTGTTGCCCTTTTCTCCGTACACCATTAAGGGTTTTCCTTTTTCTCGTATAATGCGAATTGCATTTTTGTAACAAACGATCTCCGCTTTCACTTCTTTCAACCAGTCCATACCGATTATCACATCAAAACTCCCTAACTCTACTGGTATCAAATCAATCTTAAATGTTTCGCTAACCAGTTTAATTTCTCGATTCCGACATATATTATCTGCTGAAATTAATTTACCATTTGCTAATTCGAGTAAAAATTTACTATCCAAAGGCGTCAATGGACAACTTAATTTAGCACAAAAATCTCTACTCATATAGCTTCTATCCGCACCCGAATCAAATAAAACGTAAGCAGATTTATTATCAATAAGAAAAGTACCCGTAACAAGCTCCGGGTCTTCCTGTGCCTCTGCCGCATTAATATTGAAAACTCTTCCACGGCCTTGTCCATTCGTGTTCTCCTGGTTCGGGCAATTTCTAATAATGTGGCCTGGTTTTCCACATTTATAACAAACTACATTGGCATAACTTGCTCCGACACTACTTGCTCCTCCATTACTCGTTCTGACACCATTTGTTCCTTTCGTTCTATTAATCCCTGGTCCGTAGACCTCACACTTCGTCGCGCTATGACCATTTCTTTTACACTTGTTGCAAAATTTGGTGCAGAACCCCGAGTGATTCTTTTCACACCTTTGGCATAGCTGCTTCTGATTGTTGTTGTTGTTGCGGTTATTATTGTTGTTGGAATGATTGTTGTAGTTGCTGTTGTTGTTGTTGTTGTTGTTGTTGGGCCGTTTGTTGTAGTTGCGATTGATGTTGCGATTGTTGGGATAATTGTTGCGATTATTGTTGTAATTGTTGTTGTTGTTGTATTGGTGATTCTTATCACCGTTTTCCTCCCACTTTCTTTTGACTTGCTTCACATTGGCCTCTTCAGCAGTATGTTCTTTAATTCTTTCTTCAATTTGGTTCACGAGTTTGTGAGCCATTCTACATGCCTGTTGTATGGAGGCGGGCTCGTGTGAACTTATATCTTCTTGGATTCTTTCCGGTAATCCTTTCACAAACGCGTCGATCTTCTCTTCCTCATCTTCGAATGCTCCCGGACACAATAGGCACAATTCTGTGAATCGTCTTTCGTACGTGGTAATATCAAATCCTTGGGTTCGTAACCCTCTAAGTTCTGTCTTGAGCTTATTGACCTCGGTTCTGGGACGGTACTTCTCGTTCATCAAGTGCTTGAATGCTGACCACGGTAGTGCGTACGCATCGTCTTGTCCCACTTGCTCTAGATAGGTATTCCACCATGTTAACGCAGAACCTGTGAAGGTATGCGTAGCGTACTTTACTTTGTCCTCTTCAGTACACTTACTTATGGCAAGCACCGATTCGACCTTCTCGGTCCACCGTTTCAATCCGATCGGTCCTTCGGTTCCATCAAATTCCAAAGGTTTGCAGGCAGTGAATTCTTTGTAGGTGCATCCTACACGATTTCCTGTACTGCTAGATCCAAGGTTATTGTTGGTATGTAGCGCAGCCTGTACTGCGGCTATGTTTGAAGCTAGAAAAGTACGGAATTCCTCTTCATTCATATTCACGGTGTGTCGAGTAGTCGGTGCCATTTCCTTCAAAATAGTTAAATGGAACAAGTTAATCATACAGAATATTAAGAGTAGTTAATAGTATTTCGTAGCATAATATGAACTCATTTATAAAAGCTTTTTCTTCATATTAGCGTTTTATAAGTTTAAATTCGGGTAGTACCTACCCGTTAAGTTCATACTTAGTAGCTAATATACAATTCAACTACTACAATTCTATATGAAAAACTGATTATAATAATATTTCGCGTTCAAACTTTTATACAATATTTTACAAACTTACAATACCGCTTATTTTACATAAAGCATGAAATATAGCACACAATAACTTTGATACAAGATAGTTGTGAAGATAATTCTAGCTAGTACACAAGTCGTTCAGCAAAGGCAATAAAGACACGTAATTCATACGTCCAGAAACAAGTCATGCATTCTGGTTTTACTAGGACTACTTCCCATCCTTGGTCTTGTGCAACATAATCGTTATGGCCGTTGATAAGACAGCGTGTTGTAACGTCGTCAAAGGGACGAGGGTTACATAATGTCCAACAGTCCCGTAATAATCTAAAAACCTCATTTCTTACCCCAATTACCGACTCCGTCACTTATGGAAACGTTTTGTTTAATAGTTGTAGCCCGATGTTCTTGTTCTCACTTTGGTGAGAAGCGAACATTACTAATCCGTAAGCATAACATGCTTCTTTATGTTGCATGTTAGCCGCTTTTTCTAAATCACGAAGTCCAATATTCGGATATATTGAGTCAAAATAATTTCTTAACCCGTTGCGTAAAATAGCATTTGGGTTCCCCGCAATATATGCGTCAAAGTAAACACATCGTAACTTATGGGTTTCCCAATGTGATATCCCCCATCTTTCAAACGAAAGTCTCTTATAAACCAAGACATTCTTGGAACGTTCTTCGAATGTCTTACAAACTGATCTCGCCTTAAATAGTTGTGCCGAGGAATTCTGGCCGACTCTAGACAAGATTTCATCAATCATGTCTCCGGGTAGGTCTCTTAAAATATTGGGTTGTCTATCCATTTTGTGTTTTTAAACTGTAAAATAGACAAGAGTTAGATTCATAAAAAAATACTTATTAATACAAGCAATTTTTACATATATCATAAAGCATAAGAACACTATATTACATATATTACACCACACGAATACAACTATCTTATTCCGACTCGCTCGTTTCTTCTTCTTCGGTTTTGGTTCGTTTTGCCAAGTTTCTAGGGATATATGATGTTCCCCTAATACGAGCTGTCGTTGTCCACATTGGTTTAGAAAAACCTGGTGGTTTAGAGGTTCCCGGGTCATTGTTACAACTTAAGGACTTCGGGCGTTGACGATACATATAAAGTTCATCGGGGTTGGAATTAGATTTCTCTATTTTTATGCCCTTTCCCTTATTATTTTCTTTTGCCTTTTTAAATTCAGTTGGGGTAATTTCTATAACATCATCGGAATTCTCGTCGGAATCCGATTCATCGGAGAATTGGTAATCCTCCCAATATTTTGCTTCCTTGGCGGAAACACCATTGACCATAATTAACCTTGGTCGGTTGGTTGAGGATTTTCTTTTACTTAACCGTTTTATTATTTCCCCCACCGGTTCTATTTCTTCTTCCGATTCCGATTCTTCTTCCGGTTCCGATTCTTCTTCCGGTTCCGACTCTTCTTCCGGTTCCTCTTCGGGAACTTGTGAATCAGTCCACGAATCATTCCAATTTACATTTGACTCTTCATTATTATTAGGTGAGTCAATGGGACTTGTTCTAGAGGTAGACATCTATCACATAATATCAAACACGTTAAGAGATTAATATATCACATAATATTCCTATGTTAAAAATATATAATATCCAACAAAAATGTTAAGGAATCATTTTTAAAAAAAAACACGGTCGAAGTCCAGACTCACTAATGCATCCTAACAAACTCGATAAGACACACTAATGCAAATTTTCTGGTTCTCTAAGACCAACGCTCGGATACCAACTGAAATGTCCCGTTCTTATTGATTAAAAACGTTCCATATTAATTGATTTCGTTGCGAGGTTTTGACCTCTATATGAGACAGTTTTCAAAGACTGCATTCATTTTTAAAACAAACCATAACCTTTATTTCATAGATAAAGGTTTTAAAAAAACTTTACGTAGATTATCAAATAATGATAATCTAAAATATCCTGTTTACACACGACCATTACATAATGGTTTACAATACAAATATGTTACAACAAAATAAGTTTCTTGAATGCAGTTTTTACACAATATCATACAAGCATGGACTCCAAATCTCGTCCTTATTTAAGTATGCGACAGCGGAAGCTCTTAATAATCACCTGAGAATAAACATGCTTAAAACGTCAACAAAAATGTTGGTGAGTTATAGGTTTAACCTATATATATCAAATCATAATAATAGACCACAAGATTTCATATTTCAATACACATCCCATACATAGAGATAAAAATCATTCATATGGTGAACACCTGGTAACCGACATTAACAAGATGCATATATAAGAATATCCCCATCATTCCGGGACACCCTTCGGATATGATATAAATTTCGAAGTACTAAAGCATCTGGTACTTTGGATGGGGTTTGTTAGGCCCAATAGATCTATCTTTAGGATTCGCGTCAATTAGGGTGTCTGTTCCCTAATTCTTAGATTACCAGACTTAATAAAAAGGGGCATATTCGATTTCGATAATTCAACCATAGAATGTAGTTTCACGTACTTGTGTCTATTTTGTAAATCATTTATAAAACCTGCATGTATTCTCATCCCAAAAATATTAGATTTTAAAAGTGGGACTATAACTCACTTTCACAGATTTTTACTTCGTCGGGAAGTAAGACTTGGCCACTGGTTGATTCACGAACCTATAACAATATATACATATATATCAAAGTATGTTCAAAATATATTTACAACACTTTTAATATATTTTGATGTTTTAAGTTTATTAAGTCAGCTGTCCTCGTTAGTAACCTACAACTAGTTGTCCACAGTTAGATGTACAGAAATAAATCGATAAATATTATCTTGAATCAATCCACGACCCAGTGTATACGTATCTCAGTATTGATCACAACTCAAACTATATATATTTTGGAATCAACCTCAACCCTGTATAGCTAACTCCAACATTCACATATAGAGTGTCTATGGTTGTTCTGAAATATATATAGATGTGTCGACATGATAGGTCGAGACATTGTATACGTGTCTATGGTATCTCAAGATTACATAATATACAATACAAGTTGATTAAGTTATGGTTGGAATAGATTTGTTACCAATTTTCACGTAGCTAAAATGAGAAAAATTATCCAATCTTGTTTTACCCATAACTTCTTCATTTTAAATCCGTTTTGAGTGAATCAAATTGCTATGGTTTCATATTGAACTCTATTTTATGAATCTAAACAGAAAAGTATAGGTTTATAGTCGAAAAAATAAGTTACAAGTCATTTTTGTAAAGGTAGTCATTTCAGTCGAAAGAACGACGTCTAGATGACCATTTTAGAAAACATACTTCCACTTTGAGTTTAATCATAATTTTTGGATATAGTTTCATGTTCATAATAAAAATCATTTTCTCAGAATAACAACTTTTAAATCAAAGTTTATCATAGTTTTTAATTAACTAACCCAAAACAGCCAGCGGTGTTACTACGACGGCGTAAATCCGGTTTTACGGTGTTTTTCGTGTTTCCAGGTTTTAAATTATTAAGTTAGCATATCATATAGATATAGAACATGTGTTTAGTTGATTTTAAAAGTCAAGTTAGAAGGATTAACTTTTGTTTGCGAACAAGTTTAGAATTAACTAAACTATGTTCTAGTGATTACAAGTTTAAACCTTCGAATAAGATAGCTTTATATGTATGAATCGAATGATGTTATGAACATCATTACTAACTTAATTTTCTTGGATAAACCTACTGGAAAAGAGAAAAATGGATCTAGCTTCAATGGATCCTTGGATGGCTCGAAGTTCTTGAAGCAGAATCACGACACGAAAACAAGTTCAAGTAAGATCATCACTTGAAATAAGATTGTTATAGTTATAGAAATTGAACCAAAGTTTGAATATGATTATTACCTTGTATTATAATGATAACCTACTGTAAGAAACAAAGATTTCTTGAGGTTGTATGATCACCTTACAAGATTGGAAGTGAGCTAGCAAACTTGAAAGTATTCTTGATTTTATGAAACTAGAACTTTTGGAATTTATGAAGAACACTTAGAACTTGAAGATAGAACTTGAGAGAGATCAATTAGATGAAGAAAATTGAAGAATGAAAGTGTTTGTAGGTGTTTTTGGTCGTTGGTGTATGGATTAGATATAAAGGATATGTAATTTTGTTTTCATGTAAATAAGTCATGAATGATTACTCATATTTTTGTAATTTTATGAGATATTTCATGCTAGTTGCCAAATGATGGTTCCCACATGTGTTAGGTGACTCACATGGGCTGCTAAGAGCTGATAATTGGAGTGTATATACCAATAGTACATACATCTAAAAGCTGTGTATTGTACGAGTACGAATACGGGTGCATACGAGTAGAATTGTTGATGAAACTGAACGAGGATGTAATTGTAAGCATTTTTGTTAAGTAGAAGTATTTTGATAAGTGTATTGAAGTCTTTCAAAAGTGTATAAATACATATTAAAACACTACATGTATATACATTTTAACTGAGTCGTTAAGTCATCGTTAGTCGTTACATGTAAGTGTTGTTTTGAAACCTTTAGGTTAACGATCTTGTTAAATGTTGTTAACCCAATGTTTATAATATCAAATGAGATTTTAAATTATTATATTATCATGATATTATCATGTATGAATATCTCTTAATATGATATATATACATTAAATGTCTTTACAACGATAATCGTTACATATATGTCTCGTTTAAAAATCATTAAGTTAGTAGTCTTGTTTTTACATATGTAGTTCATTGTTAATATACTTTATGATATGTTTTCTTATCATAGTATCATGTTAACTATATATATATCCATTTATATGTCATCATATAGTTTTTACAAGTTTTAACGTTCGTGAATCACCGATCAACTTGGGTGGTCAATTGTCTATATGAAACATATTTCAATTAATCAAGTCTTAACAAGTTTGATTGCTTAACATGTTGGAAACATTTAATCATGTAAATATCAATCTCAATTAATATATATAAACATGGAAAAGTTCGGGTCACTACAACAGTAAGTCATACTGAGTTTCTAATGGAACGTGATAAAGGTTCACAGATCATACCCTCATTATAAACCATGTTACATAACTCTTTCATTCTATTTAACCTCCAAACTATCAAGAAAATATTTTCTTAATGATTCGGTCTTTTTCGAGGTATTCTGGTAATTTGACAAGTCAGATTGTGCTATTACCAATTTTTTTTTTAACATTAATTATGTTCATTCCAAAATTCATACCTACGAATTCTGGACCATTATTAGCTTGATTTAAAGTCGGGAAGATAAAACAAAAGCATGAAGCTTCAAAATATCAATGGGAGTATATATAAATCACACTAAATTGGAGAGAGTATTAACTGTGGATGTCAATGATTATGGAAAGACAGAAGCAGAGACATCGAAATATAAGGGAAGATATAAAATCCAACAACCACCCAGAAATTACAAACCGTGTATATCAATGCGTATAGCAATATAAAGACACGGGAGAATGAAAAACACTATAACCCCAAGGTAATGGTAGAAGAAAATAACTTCCTCCTGTGGTAGATGAAAAAGAAGAATGACAGATATGAAAGTTAGGAGTATATCAAGAATCAGAACTGGATGAAGCATTTTTACAATCTTTTGAAAATAGGAAATGAGGAAGAAGATGTAAGAGTGATGAAAATAATGAAACGGAAGAGGTCAATTTATAGCGAAATATCAAACATAGCAATCGAGGCAAATTACGCATTTAATCAAAAGAAATCTTAATTTCCTTAAATTCTGAAGAATCAAATCTTATTTAAATTATGAAGATTTTCTATTCCTTAAATTACGGAAATCAATCGTTAATACGTCAAGAGTTAAGACGAATCTCTATTCTCTATTTCACTCTTTTACGATAACTTCTCTCATACGCTTCGAATAATCGGATTGTTTTATCCATATTATTCAACGGTGATAAAACTCTTTTTATCAACACATATACGGCATGAAAATATTTTTATTGTTAGTCATGACAACCGCACTCAAATTTCGGGACGAAATTTCTTTAACGGGTAGGTACTGTGATGACCCGGAAATTTCTGACCAAATTTAAACTTAATCTTTGTATGAGTAACATTTTCGACACGATAAACAAAGTCTGTAAAACTGAATCTCAAAATTTTTGAACTATTTTCATATATTCAAATACCTTTCGGTTGTTCTCGACGGTTCGCGAACAATTATATGTATATAGATACATATATATATACTATAACTTGAAAACGTAACAATGTATTAATTTTTTTGATACCGTACATTAAACTTATTGGTTTAAATTTTTAATTGAATATATATGATAAGTTGGAATATTAATTGTATGAATAACTTACGACGTATATTTAATGAATGTTGAAAATATATATTAACTTGGTCATAAAACGATTTGTTATTATATATATATATATATATATATATATATATATATATATATATATATATATATATATATATATATATATATATATTAACAAATAGCGAGACAATGATTTATAAAGTAAATGACCAAAACACTCGAAAGTTTAAGATACACTTTGAATGATATAGTTTATTGATAATTTAAGACTATATTTTGACAAAAGTACGAGTCACAAAACGTAAATTGCGAGTTTTCTAAGCGTACGAAAATGCGTTCGAGAAACCGGAACCGGGACATAAGTCGAGTGACAACGTACGAGTCATCTGAACGAAAATTACAAGTCAACTATGCACATGAATTTAATATAATATATAATTAATTATTTAAATTATATATATTATATTTAATTATGTCGACAAACAAGAAAACAAAAAAATATGTGAGCTGGATCTGACGGCCATGCGATCGCATGAGAAATAGGCATAAAACCCATGCGATCGCATGGGCATCAGAATCAGGAATTATGGCTATAAATACCAGGTTTCTTGCGCATATTTTTTTACACATATTACTCCTAAGTATTTATTTATTATTATTATTATTATTATTATTATTATTATTATTATTATTATTATTATTATTATTATTATTATATTATTATTATTATTATATTATTATTATTAATAATCTTAATATTTTTAGTAATATTATACATAAAATATTACGACGAGGTCATGAGCGTGTCACTTTCAAAACAAGCTTCAAACGGGATAGAACTAAGGAAATTATGGGTTATAGCTATGGAGGTTATGGGTAATGTTCATGGGTATTGTTCGCAAGTTAAACCTAGTATTTATCATCTCTGTTGCGTCTACGTACTTTTCTGCAATATTGAATCTCAATATTGATATGTGAGCATTCATATCTTAACTTTTATATATTAATAGTGTATACATGTCTAGTGCTCGAGTATATATTTATACATGCTTGTATGCTAAATTTCGTTGTTAAACAGTTTATAATGAATTACGAATTAAATACATATATTACTGGTAAAAGGTATATGATATACATGTTTTCGGAAAGCTCGCGAAAAATCAATAACTTTTCATTTAGAAATCGCGTAATTTCGATGAACGAATCAACAGATATGGTCAACTGAATTATAATTGACGTTAATTGGAATTGCTTTTGAATCTGCAATTAATATTTAAACAACCTGTTTATTGAGATTGATAAAATACTACTAGCCAAGTAAATGAATCCTTATATAAGGCACGTCTCGTTTTGTTGAACAATTGTCAAAATTGACTTTTTGAAATGATTTTTGATAACTTTTGTATGTCGATCTCGAGCATTAGGATTGTGATACACTATAATCCAACTTAGTTTATTAGACATGTATTGACCAACATATGTTCCCTAGGTTGAGATCTACGGTTAATCTTGCATTCCGAGTTACGGTCACTTTTTGATGAATGACCTTATGTGCTGCTAAGGTGAGTTTCATTTGCTCCCTTTTTAATTGCTTTTGCAATCTATATTTTTGAGCTAAGAATACATGCACTTTATTTTAAACGCAATGGATACAAGTACATACTAAATTCTACATCGAGTTTGAACCGAAAATCCCTTAGCTTTGGTAACTAGTAACTTCCGGTTATAAGAACTGGTGGGCGCGAGTAGTTATATATGGATCCATAGGGCTTGATATCCCCGTCTGAGCTAGAGCACTAGCCTTTTAACGGACGTATGCTATTTGAGAAGCGTACACGTTGGTTTGCGTGTATTATTAAGATGATTATACAAAGGGTATAAATTATATATACGTTAAGTTTAGTTACCAGGGTGCTCAATTTCGTAGAATATTTTGATAAACTTTTCGGATGAAACAACTGAAATCTTGTGAACCACCTTTATATACAGATTATGCGAAACACTAAAACTATGAACTCACCAACCTTTGTGTTAACACTTGTTAGCATGTTTATTCTCAGGTTTCCTAGAAGTCTTCCGCTGTTTGCTTATATGTTAGACAAGCTATGTGCATGGAGTCTTACATGGCATATTTATCAAAGAACGTTGCATTCACCAAATCATCACCATGTATCTTATTTTGACTGCATTGTCAACGGAATTACTATTGTAAACTATTATTTACGGTGATTGTCTATATGCAGAAATCATCAGATGTCGAAAACCTTTGATTTAAATATTCATTTATGGTGTGCCTTTTCAAAAGAATGCAATGTTTACAAAACGTATCATATAGAGGTCAAATACCTCGCAATGAAATCGATGAATGACGTGTTCGTCCATATGGATTTGGAGCGATCGTCACAGTAAATATTACAAAAATCTCATCTACTCCAATTTCATACTCCGTATTTCATTTCAGTCGCAGGATCATCATCTCAATATAAAAAATACGCAAAATAGAAAATGTGAAAAAATAGAAAATGGAAACATGGATCTAGAGAAATGGCAGCATTTGATTGGCCCAAGCATCCTTCACGCTCTTCTTCTTCCCCATGATGCTCCCATTGCGCCAGAAATTTTTTACTACCATCACACCGCATGGTGACGCTATGGTGGCATGATGGTGATGATTTCGGAGCCACCACACTGCATTACATATGGTGTAAGTAATTTTACAAAGTAACATGACATTAGATATGAATCAATCACATGATTTTTTTTTTCATTCTCACATATTTCTCTCTCCTCATCTAATTAGTAAACTTAATTAGACCATTCTCAGCAGTTCTTCCATTCTGGTCGCTCAGCTAGTCACCCATGAGATCTTTGATGGAAGTCACTAGCCCTCATTTAGTCCTCCTCTGGTCCTATTCCATTCGACTAGCTTGTTGTCCTCGTATAACATAACTTTGGACGGAATAAATGAATAATAGGTTGTACTTTTAGTTCAAATGCTTGTAACTTGTTTAACTAATTAATATTGTAAGTCCCAATTTTTTTGAGAAAGTATATCATGGTTGTGAGTGTTTAATTTAGTCCTCGTGAGAAAGTGCTGATATAACACTGATGTGGCAATTAATCTCGATAAGGAAGTATGTCCTTGTTGAAAGTGATCTTATGTAAAAACAATTATGTAAGACCAAATCAATTTAAGAAGTTTCATGATGAGGGCCTCGTGATATTGACCAATCATTTTAAAAAGTTTCATGGTGAGGGTCTACCCTCCATTATTGTATGTTGTTAACATCCCATGATCGTGTTTAATTTAAGTAGTTGAAGTTTGTAGCTAGAGCTTCTAATCGAAACTTACTTAAAGCCGAGAGTTGAAATTTATTACTTTTTTATAAGTGCTTGACAAAGTATGTGGAGTTGTAAGCTTAGATGTTGTTTTTAATTCAGTTTACATATCTTATTATGTCTTATTTCTGCGTGTTCGCAGACATTTTTACTGCAAACGGATTGTTTTGCAAACGGATTGTTTTTCTAAAAACATAGATAAAATAATGTCCAATTATGTCCAATAATGTCCAATCGTTGTACATGACATTTTATTCATTCCACAGCATTCCATATCATTCTTACGAAGTATTAGAGTAAAAAATTAATACTATAATAAATAAATATGTTAAAACATATCTCTGTATTCATTTTCGCAATTTAGTAAAGAAGATGAGAAGCGGTCGTATGCTTTTTGTGAATATAGGTTTTTAATTTTAGGATAATTAAAAGGTTTGTTGATTAAGGCTAGTAAGGGTAATATAGTCCAAATAAATATTTTAGTGGTGTATTGTAAAAGTTTGGTGGTGTAAAGATTACCACCCTTGTTCAATGCAGCAAACCCTCATTGAGTTTTTTAATCATCCCTATATATCCTATAAAAGGAAGAGAAAAAAAAATCGTCATTAATGAAATAAGTAATTTACTTTTCATGTTTTTTAGTAACTGACATCATTAATTATAATGCGTTATGAACATGAAATGTGGGATGCAAATAACATCGCGTATTAAATACAACAAATATTTTTTATCATCCGCATTTAGGTGATTGCATCACAACTCACAAGATATTCGCTAATTACATGAATGCGTTAACTTATTCGATAGCAATTTATTTTTTATGGATAATTACATCCACATTTTTTTTAATCCATGTAATCATTTTTTTTTTTTTTTTTTTTGAAAGATCAAAAGGATTTTATTAAAATCAAACATATACATCGAGAGGAGCTTTTGTCCAATTATACAACTCGAAAATTAACAAAACAGAAAACATGAAAGAGTGTTCAGTGGGGATTCACAAGCTATTTAACAAGACAGGAAAACACTCGTTTCACTCGACCAACCACTAAGTTTGAGATTTAACTTGTAACCACAAGCTGAGATGAAAACTATGTAGCAGTGCTGGGCAGTCCAGCTACAAAGCACTTAGGTCCACCCCAATTATGTCTCCATAATTAGTATTGGACAAGGAAACGAGAAAAAACTGTAGGTTATCCAGTTCCCACTTTGGGATCCGGATTAGCATCGAAGGTTAAAGGATTGTCCAGCCATGTTTGCCAATCAAGATTGAGTTTTTTTGCTGCGGGCATTAATCCATTCAAATGTTTTTACTTGCCAATCATGGATGCATACTAAACTTCTGATGGTAGGGAGGCATCCACTTTAAATAATATACTTTGGTGCAAACTACCAATCTTTTAATCCCAAAACTAATTTTTATTATATTACTAGCTTTAATAGCGGTGCGTTGCACGGTGGCTTAAAATCTCGATATAATAATACGTTAATATTCGTACATATTGTATGTGTTATACATCGTAATTTCTTGCACGTTGTACATCCATTGTAAAACCAAAGCTTATCAAAAGTAGTATAAACATCCCAAACCTTATCACCTTACAAGAAAGAGCATAACTTAAGACCAAAACCCATTGACTTGTAAATGTTAACAATTCAGCACCAACAAAGCATTGAAAATCTTGATCATTTTTATGGTGTAGGTAATGGTATAATGAGCAAATCCAAGTCCCTCTCATACATTCTTGAGAACTTGACTCCAATAATAAAATACCTTAGATTAACATTCTTCACAAGCCCGGGTAAAAACACATAGTGCCAAAATTTGACACGTTGACTTTTTGGATTCTTTAACATTTCACAAGTAATATAACATGATTTAAAATATGTGTCCATGGTCATAATATACCCAACAGTAGTCTCCAACTTTGCAGCATCTCCCTATATCCAATAATCTGCCTTTTGATTATAAACAACACATTCTATTAATATATCAATCTAAATAATTTTATAAACGTATTAATAAAACACTAAAGTATCCACTTTCACCCCTGCTCAATTCACCCATTTTACCACAATACAGAAATCATGAAATCAACAGGATTTGCAGCCCAAGAAGGATGCCTGATGTAATCTGAAGACATAATATAATATTAGGGAAAAGAGATATAGAGTCCATCTTAAAAACCGAGAAGAGAAACATGGTGTTGAAAGTGGTGTGGTGCCAATATTGTGTGACTTCATGGTTCTCACTTCATCTTAGTCACTCAGTAAATTTAATATCCACACAGTACAAAGTCTTTAGCCAACGCATCAACATCAACATTTATTAGATGGAGAGAGGCATCTATGAAAGCATCACGAAGTTCTTGCTTGCTTTCATCCATCATACTGAAATCTGAACCAAGCACAAGAATGATTAATGACTACTATTAATCACTAAGCATTAATCAATATAAATAATTACAATTTAGACAAATTAGTTTATCGAGTGTACCTCAACCAGATAGAGATTCTGAGCTTCAGACTACTTCTGACCTTGAACGTCATAAAGTAGAAATATGAAGTGATTAAATAATATCCAAGTAAATAAGAAAATAAATCTTCAAACTTACCTCTAGCCACTGCATATTAAGCACATCCTCTAGACTGCCATATAGTTCTCCGTTTGAATGCAAATAATGACACATTATATGATGCAAGACTTTTTAATCCATTGATAGATTTCCAGGATAACATTAACAATCGAGATAAAAAGCTGGTCGACTTTATGGACAATAAAAAAACGATCGACTTAATAAAACACAATTGATACAAAAACACGATCGAACTTCGTTTTGTTTGAAGATTTCACAACCCTTTAACCACTTTCTTTAACCAAATGTGTTTCGTTTTGACCATTTGTGATCAAACTTCGTCATTGATGTTAGAAAATATATAAACCAAATTAATCAACGAATGATGACAATGCTAGTTAACAATAGTAATTCAAACTAAAGTTAATAGATACCAGACTACTCAAAACCGAAATAACAACAATGACACCAACTCGTAATAGTAACAATTTTCTAAATCATATTCAACATATAGCATTTCATTTATTTAATGTCAGAGCATGAACCCGAAAAAACAAAATCCAAGAATTCACAGATTTAACAACAACAACAACAACAGCACATTCATAGCTAACTGGCTATGTAGACTTAGGATGGTGATTGATATTATGATGAGAGATATTAGTTTAGAACACAAATGAACATAACCAATCAAACATATAATAGGACTTATTTAACATGTTTATAATTCGAATCATGATGTCATTACAATGAATACAAAAGGTGTGATCAGATTGATCAAAAATACATCTCAAATATATTCGTCCAATCAACTAAACCTCTTGACCCACAAATATATATTAATAAGATTGGTCCAATCGAATCTAGAATTTAAAACCAAATAACAATAAAATATTAATCATCACTTATATATAGATAATCAGTAGAAACCGATAATCGTAGTAAAGCTATAAAGCTAAGAAATTAACAAATTAGAGAAAAGTATACCAATAACATGTCTGCATTAACGTTCATTGATATTTCAATTGTTTAAAAAAACCTAGAAAAATTAGAAGAACGATGTAAGAAATTGGAATACCTTCATATCAGTTTTGATCGACCCGTTTTTGATCCGAAATCCTTTTTGCAACTTCTCCCTGTTCCTAAAATCCATAAACACTCGCCTATAAAACTTGATAATCAAAAGTTATTTTATCGATTTTGGTATCAAATTTTCATTTTCATCTGATAGATCCTGTAAATATTTGGAAATTATAGATTGAAAGATATGATGTCAAGTGGATCGGATTGTTTCGTGGGTTAGAGGTGTTAGGGTTTTTTTAAAGTAAAATTAAAGACGATGGAGTGAATTGAAAGGGAAAAAGTTAGGGTTTAAGAGAAATAGAAAGATACGATTTTTGTATGTTGGTTTCAAAAAGGACGAATGATATTGAGACAGATGGCATCTTCTGAGGGTATTGCAAAAGAAATTAGAATAGAGTATAGGGCAATTTGTAGACTGTCACGTGGCATCATCATATGCCATATTATAAGTTACTAGCCTTTAAGAGCATGTGCGTTGCACGACAACTCTTAATCAAACAAACTGGAAACGTATTTGTTATAACAATTAACGGTACAATAAAGAAAGTGTCAAAAGTATTCATGTGGATGAAATAAACATAATGAAAGTAAAGATAGTTTCTGTTGAGATGATTATTTAATAATCATGAGAAACTAACACCTTACTGAAAACCCAAATACCCTGACCCAATTATTATTAAGTTTATCAGGTAGCATCTATACAGATCAAAACCCAAATACCCTGACCCAATTGACATGAAACCTAAAAAAACCCCACTGGACAACACTCCTTAATCTAAGCAAAAGCAAGATATGTAGATAAAATAATTGAAATATATACATGTACTTTGAGTTGGAGCTGCTTCAAATATTCAATAGGCTCATCCATCATTGATGCCTTATCTTCCTTTTTACCTTGTTAATATTTGGAACCAAGGTCTACAAAGCGTTCAATTCAACTTCTCATTAATTTTACTTCTCCTTCTCTGTAAACCACAATTTAACACCAATATATAATCATAATCAATCATAATTATAATCAACATACATTAATAGAAAAAAAACCTAACTCCAAGTGTAAAACCCGAACCTTCTCAGACATATTATGAATCTCAGCTGCTCATGTCTTTTTTGAAGAACGTTGTGTTGATCCGGAAATTTTTGACCAAATTTAAACTTAATATTTGTATGATTAATATTTCCGACGCGATAAGAAAAGTCTGTAAAACTGAATCTCAAAATTTTTGAACTACTTTCATATATTCAAATACCTTTCGGTTGTTCTCGGCGATTCGCGAACAATTATATGTATATAGATACATATATATATATATATATATATATATATATATATATATATATATATATATATATATATATATATATACACTATAACTTGAAAATGTAACAATGTATTAATTGTTTGATACGGTACATTAAACTTATTGGTTTAAATATTTATTTGAATATATATGATAAGTTGGAATATTAATTGTATGAATAACTTACGACGTATATTTAAAACGTGTTTATGAATGTTGAAAATATATATTAACTTGATCATAAAACGATTTGTTATTATATATATATATATATATATATATATATATTAACAAATAGCGAGACAATGATTTATAGAAGTAAATGACCAAAACACTCGAAAGTTTAAGATACACTTTGAATGATATGGTTTAGTGATAATTTAAGACTATATTTTGACAAAGGTACGAGTCACAAAATGTAAATTGCGAGTTTTCTAAGCGTACGAAAATGCGTTCGAGAAACCGGAACCGGGACATAAGTCGAGTGACAACGTACGAGTCATCGGAACAAAAATTACAAGTCAACTATGCACATGAATTTAATATAATATATAATTAATTATTTAAATTATATATATTATATTTAATTATGTCGACAAACAAGAAAACAAAAATATGTGTGCTGGATCTGATAGCCATGCGATCGCATGAGAAATAGGCATAAAACCCATGCGATCACATGGGCATTAGAATCAAGAATTATGCCTATAAATACCAGGTTTCTGCGCGAGTTGTTTTACACATATATTACTATGTGTAAATTTATTTATTTAATTTATTATTATTATTATTATTATTATTATTATTATTATTATTATTATTATTATTATTATTATTATTATTATTATTAAGATTATTATTATTTATTTTATTATTATTAATAGTATTATTATTATTATTATTAATTATATCACTTAAAATACTACGACGAGGTCATGAGCGTGTCACTTTCAAAATGGGTTTTCAAGTGGGATAGAGCTAAGGAAACTATGGGTTATTACTAAGGAGGTTATGGGTATTGTTCGAGGGTTTTGCTCGTAAGTCAAACCTAGTGTTTATCATCTCCATTACTTCTACGTACTATCCTACAATATTGAATCTCAATATTGATACGTAAGCACTCATATTTTATCTTTTATATATTAATTGTGTATCCATGTCTAGTGCTCGAGTATATATATTTATACATACGTGTATGCTAAATTTCGTCGTTAAACAGTTTATAATAGATCACGAATTAAAAACATATATTACTGGTAAAAGGTATATGATATACATGTTTTTGGAAAGCTGGCGAAAAATCAATAACTTTTCATTTAGATATCGAATAATTTCGATGAACGGATTAAAAGATATGAGCAACTGAATTATGATTGAAGTTAATTGAAATTGCTTTTGAATCTACAATTAAGATTTAAACAACTTGTTTACGACATTTGGTAATCCGAGTTTCGGTCACATTTTAGTGAACGACTTTATATGCTGCTAAGGTGAGTTTCATATGATCCCTTTTACTCAATATATTTTTGGGCTGAGAATACATGCGACTGTTTATAAATACTGAAAATACTAGATTTATATGCGTGAGTTTCATTGCTCCCTTTTTAATTGCTTTTGCAATATATATTTTTGGGCTGAGAATACATGCAATTTATTTTAAACGCAATGGATACAAGTACATACTTAATTCTACACTGAGTTTGAACCGAAAATCCCTTAGCTTTGGTAACTAGTAGCTGCCAGTACATAGGTTATGGACTGGTGGGCGTGAATAACAGTATATGGATCCATAGGGCTTGACATCCCCGTCCGAGCTAGAGCGCTAGCCTTTTAACAGACGTGTGTTATTTGAGTTTAGGACACGTTGGTTTGCGTGTATTAAAACGAATGGGGTATTTATCATTATAACGTTAAAGCTTAGTTACCAGGGTGCTCTGTTATATAGAATCTATTGATAAACGTTTCTGGATGAAACAACTGAAATCTTGTGATCCACTTTTATATACAGATTATGCGAAACACTAAAACTATGAATTCACCAACCTTTGTGTTGACACTTGTTAGCATGTTTATTCTCAGGTTCCCTAGAAGTCTTCCGCTGTTTGCTTACATGTTATACAAGCTATGTGCATGGAGTCTTGCATACTTTATTCAAGAAAACGTTGCATTCACAAAATCATCACCATGTATCTTATTTTGACTGCATTGTCAACGGAAGTACTATTGTAAACTATTATTTACGGTGATTGTCTATATGTAGAATTCATCAGATGTCGAAAACCTTTGATTTAAATATTCATTGATGGTGTGCCTTTTCAAAAGAATGCAATGTTTAAAAAACGTATCATATAGAGGTCAAATACCTCGCAATGAAATCGATGAATGACGTGTTCGTCCATATGGATTTGGAGCGATCGTCACAGTTGGTATCAGAGCGTTGGTCCTAGTGAACCAGGTCTTGTATGAGTGTGTCTAACTGATAGTTGTTAGGATGCATTAGTAAGTCTGGACTTCGACTGTGTCTGCTTGTCAAAAGTTTTGCTTATCATTTCTTGTCGGAAATTATATGCTTATCATTCTTAAGTCTAGACACGTTTTCCTGCATTTATTGCATAAATAGTGTATAGACAAAAATTCATATCTTAGCGTACCTGTTACTGTAAACTTTTCCTGACATCTTCCGAAAATTTCTCCGTGATTTATGGAATTTGGTATTATATATACATATGTAAATTTTGTATTGAAGAATACCAAACTAAATTCTATAATCTAATTCATATCAAAAATCATCTTCCTAATTATACAAGATGGATCCCGTATCTAGTTCAAATTCCTTAAACTCTGACAGCTATTCCGATATGGATATTCACCTGAATTCCGAAGACAGTGTAACTGGAATGGATCAACCAATTAGCCATCATCTATTCTTGATGAATTAGGGATGGGTTCGTAGCCTACTTAATTATTAGAGACAAGAAGAAGGCGATCCCTTCCATCCACCACATTGCCCTCTTGGCGAAGAACCTGACGCACTTACCGGCGAACCTGTTCGAGACACCATTTTCTCTCTTATTTCCAGAGTGTCTCGTCACGATAATATACTATCTCAAATTCTGGATCTTATTCATCCGCTCATCCGAACTGCCAATCATCCCGGCGTAGTAGAAGAAGTCAACGAACTTCGCGCTCGGGTGGTGGCTTTGGAGAATATGGTGCAAAGGTTGCAAGCACCAGCAGCATCACCGGCATCAACAGTACCACCTACAACAACACCAACAGTACCATTACCACCACCAACAACATTCGCATTGCAAACCTCAACTTCACAATCTGTTCCACGAGCATCAATGTCATACGCACCGTAGTTACCAAGAAATACCAGCAAAAATAACCGATGAAGTATTAACTCATTTCCCCTGAAGAAATTTTATGTATATTTAATATATATGAATTTTGAAATCAAAATAAATCTTTTCGTACTAAGCTATTACGTGTGAATCTTAACTGGTAGGTACTACTCGGTTAGTTCATATTACTAATATGCAATGATGTACATCCTTCCTTAACAACTTAACCATTGTTAACTACAATCTCTGTTCCAACTTAATGAATTCCATTTCATAATAAACCAAGTGTATTATTCAATTACATAATTGATTTTACATTTTCATTTTCATTTTCATTTTCGATATACTCGAAACTTTCCAGAAAACATCATTTTTACCTTTCGAAGTTAGTAAGAGTTCCATAAGCACCAACATGATTCACTGTGGAAATATCAATAAAACTGAATAACGAAGTATTGATTACATTAGTAAAATACTCCACGAAGATTATGAAATCTTTAATGTTTTAAAGATTATTCATTTCTAATCCAGCCAAAAATTAAAGGAGCTTAATATGATATTAACTCATTAAATCTACGTTACATCTGAAGAAAATATACATACATATATTTTCATAAAGACGGTAATAAAAATTCTTTTGTACAAAATATTACTTGTGAAATCTTTAACGGGTAGGTAATTCCCGGGAAATATATAAGTTCACAATTAATATGTTATACTGTACATTCTTCAACTTTGATTCAAAAATTATTAACTATGCTCACAGCGATATACAATTGTTTCCATACAAATTCAATTACATATTCTGATATTGACGGATCAGAATCCAAGTCAAGATTTAACGGGTGACATCATTCTTAGATCTCTACATCTTTCAAAGCTATACTTTGACTTCAAAAATGTGAAAGATCCTTTAGCATTGTTATTACTGAAAATAACCTTGCAATTTCTTTTCAAAGTATCCAGTATTATCAACCGTTCAACCAGTTAACGACGACCTTTCAGACTTGTAACTTTGGCATATACATTTTTTTTATCGGGGAACCTTTCATATTCCACCACATTAGCAGTAAACTTATCAACAACTTCATTGATCATTAAGCCTCTCCGAAAAATCACGATAATTATTCATTGAAACTCTATCAAGTACTCATATACAACTTTTAACAACAATTGTCATACCAACTACTGGGAATTAGCAAATCAGTATTTTGAATTTCGTAGCAATTTTTCGCCAACAGTTATATATATACATATAACGTTTACCTTCAAGACTTACAGACTTCGAATGTGAAGTTTCTGAAAAACACCCTAAACTATGAACTAGTTCTCGAAATCTTGAAAAATGCTGATGAAGCATCAAAAACTGTAAACGACTTTAACAGTCAAAAGTTTGATGATAAAGAGTAGTGTATTGGCAAAGCTCAAAAAAAATTTGGTACTGAAAAACGGATTGAGCAAAGTATGAAGGAGGCTGTGGATAAATCACAAAGACTAAACCTGCCTTCAAAGAATCCAAATGATTTAGTATCTGCTGAAGCCATTAACGAATACCTTGCTTCCGAATCTAAACCCTTGCGGACAATATTCTTCATCATCCCCTGATATTAGAAATTCTAAGATATCATCGTATCTTTCATTATAAATATCCTCCATATTTCTGGAGATAATTTCATAATCATTCTTATCGGAAATCAATTTTCTCCTTGCGATATCTGTGTAACATCATAAAAGAAACTATTTTAGTTTTTAAATTCTGAAACCTTCGAGGTTAAAATATGAATATTTTTGAAGTGGTGTTGGGAGCTGAAGCATGAGTTAGTATAGTATAATGACACTTGATCAACGTGATTATATTACAGTAAGTCATGCTGAGTTTCTAATGGAACTTGATAAATGTTCACAGATCACACCCTCATCATGAACCATGTTACATAACTCTTTCATTCTATATAATCTCTAAAAATATCAAGAAAATATTTTCTTAATGATTCGGTCTTTTTCAAGGTATTCTGGTAATTTGACAAGTCAGATTGTGCTATTACCGTTTCTTTCTTAGAACATTAATTATGTTCATTCCGAAATGTATAGCTACGAATTTAGGACCATTATTCGCTTGACTTAAAGTCGGGAAGAGAAAACGAAAGCATGAAGCTCCGAAATATAATGGAAAATATAAAGCCCAAAAACAATCCCGAAATTACAAACCGTGTATATCAATGCGTATAGCGATATAAAGACACGGGAGAATGAAAAACAATATAACCCCAAGGTAATAGTAGAAGAAAATAACCTCCTCTGGTGGCAGATGAAAAAGAAGAATGAATGATATGATAGCCAAGAAAATATCAAGAATCAGAACTGGATGAAGCATTTTCACAAATCTTTTGTAAGTATGAAATAAGGAAGAAGCTTATAAGAGTGGTGAAAATAAATGAAACGGAAAAGGTCAATTTATAGTGAAATATCAGACATAGCAATCGAGGCAGATTACGCATTTAATAAAAGAAGATCTTAATCTCCTTAAATCCCGAAGAATCAAATCTTATTTAGAATATGAAGATTTTCTAATTCTTAAATTCCGGAAATCAATCGTTACTACGTCAAAAATTAAGATGAATCTCTATTCCTTCATTTCACTCTTTTATGATAACTTCTCTCATACGCTTCGAATAATCGGATTGTTTTATCCATATTATTCAACGGTGATAAAACTCTATTTATCAACACATATACGGCATGAAAACATTTTTATTGTTAGTCATGACGACCTCACTCAAATTTCGGGACGAAATTTCTTTAACGGGTAGGTACTGTGATGACCCGGAAATTTCTGACCAAATTTAAACTTAATATTTGTATGATTAATATTTCTGACGCGATAAGCAAAGTCTGTAAAACTGAATCTCAAAATTTTTGAACTACTTTCATATATTCAAATACCTTTCGGTTGTTCTCGGCGATTCGCGAACAATTATATGTATATAGATGCATATATATATATATATATATAGATGCATATATATATATATATATATATATATATATATATATATATATATATATATATATATATATATATATATATATATACACTATAACTTGAAAACGTAACAATGTATTAATTGTTTGATACCGTACATTAAACTTATTGGTTTAAATATTTATTTGAATATATATGATAAGTTGGAATATTAATTGTATGAATAACTTACGACGTATATTTAAAACGTGTTTATGAATGTTGAAAATATATATTAACTTGGTCATAAAACGATTTGTTATTATATATATATATATATACATATATATATATATATATATATATATATATATATATATATATATATATATATATATATATATATATATATATATATATATATATATATATATATATTAACAAATAGCGAGAGAATGATTTATAGAAGTAAATGACCAAAACACTCGAAAGTTTAAGATACACTTTGAATGATATGGTTTAGTGATAATTTAAGACTATATTTTGACAAAGGTACGAGTCACAAAACGTAAATTGCGAGTTTTCTAAGCGTACAAAAATGCGTTCGAGAAACCGAAACCGGGACATAAGTCGAGTGACAACGTACGAGTCATCGGAATGAAAATTACAAGTCAACTATGCACATGAATTTAATATAATATATAATTAATTATTTAAATTATATATATTATATATATTATATTTAATTATGTCGACAAACAAGAAAAAAAAAATATGTGAGCTGGATCTGACGGCCATGCGATCGCATGAGAAATAGGCATAAAACCCATGCGATCGCATGGGTATCAGAATCAGGAATTATGCCTATAAATACCAGGTTTCTGCGCGAGTTGTTTTACACATATATTACTATGTGTAAATTTATTTATTTAAATTATTATTATTATTATTATTATAATTATTATTATTATTAAGATTATTATTATTTATTTTATTATTATTAATAGTATTATTATTATTATTATTATTATTATTAATTATATCACTTAAAATACTACGACGAGGTCATGAGCGTGTCACTTTCAAAATGGGTTTTCAAGTGGGATAGAGCTAAGGAAACTATGGGTTATTACTAAGGAGGTTATGAGTATTGTTCGAGGGTTTTGCTCGTAAGTCAAACCTAGTGTTTATCATCTCCATTACTTCTACGTACTATCCTACAATATTGAATCTCAATATTGATACGTAAGCACTCATATTTTATCTTTTATATATTAATTGTGTATCCATGTCTAGTGCTCGAGTATATATATTTATACATACGTGTATGCTAAATTTCGTCGTTAAACAGTTTATAATAGATCACGAATTAAATACATATATTACTGGTAAAAGGTATATGATATACATGTTTTTGGAAAGCTGGCGAAAAATCAATAACTTTTCATTTAGATATCGAATAATTTCGATGAACGGATTAAAAGATATGAGCAACTGAATTATGATTGAAGTTAATTGAAATTGCTTTTGAATCTACAATTAAGATTTAAACAACTTGTTTACGAGATTGATAAATTGGATTTTTGAATATTACCAACCGAGTAAATGAATCCTTATATAAGGTACGTCTCGTTTTGTTAAACTATTGTCAAAATTGACTTTTTGAAATGACTTTGGATAACTTTTGTATGTCGACATCGAGCATTAGGATTGTGATACATTATGACCTGACCTAGCTTGATAGACATTTATTGACCAACATATGTTCTCTAGGTTGAGATCTACGGTTATTTGGTAATCCGAGTTTCGGTCACATTTTGGTGAACGACTTTATATGCTGCTAAGGTGAGTTTCATATGATCCCTTTTACTCAATATATTTTTGGGTTGAGAATACATGCGACTGTTTATAAATACTGAAAATACTAGATTTATATGCGTGAGTTTCATTGCTCCCTTTTTAATTGCTTTTGCAATATATATTTTTGGGCTGAGAATACATGCAATTTATTTTAAACACAATGGATACAAGTACATACTTAATTCTACACTGAGTTTGAACCGAAAATCCCTTAGCTTTGGTAACTAGTAGCTGCCAGTACATAGGTTATGGACTGGTGGGCGCAAATAACAGTATATGGATCCATAGGGCTTGACATCCCCGTCCGAGCTAGAGCGCTAGCCTTTTAACGGACGTGTGTTATTTGAGTTTAGGACACGTTGGTTTGCGTGTATTAAAACAAATGGGGTATTTATCATTATAACGTTAAAGCTTAGTTACCAGGGTGCTCTGTTATGTAGAATCTATTGATAAACGTTTCTGGATGAAACAACTGAAATCTTGTGATCCACTTTTATATACAGATTATGCGAAACACTAAAACTATGAATTCACCAACCTTTGTGTTGACACTTGTTAGCATATTTATTCTCAGATTCCCTAGAAGTCTTCCGCTGTTTGCTTACTGATAATGCTAAAAACGAACATATATTTCATAGCATTATTCCTCAAGAAAGACAAGCTTTTAGTTGCAATTGTTCTATTTAAAAGTGATATTCGTTTAAATAATAAAAGGTGAAGACAAAAGACAGATTTGACGAATTGAAGACGCAAAGGTCCAAAAAGCTCAAAAGTACAAAGTACAATCAAAGAGGTTCCAATTATTGATAAGAAACGTCTCGAAATTACAAGAGTACAAGATTCAAAACGCAAAGTACAAGATATTAAATTGTACGTAAGGACGTTCGAAAATCCGGAACCGGGACATGAGTCAACTCTCAACGCTCGACGCAACGGACTAAAAATTACGAGTCAACTATGCACATAAATATAATATAATATTTAAATAATTCTTAAAATTATTTATATATTATATTTATATTAAAAATCCGTCGGCAAACAAAGAGCCAAAGCTGGGTGAGCTGTAAAATCAAACTCCGCGAGTTGCGGAGTTTGAAGAAGGAAAATGCCGCGAGTCGCGGAGTTCACCTGGACTCAAATTCTTATAAAAGCCAACGCAGTTTGACGAGTTTTAAAATCATATAATCTATCTCTCTCTCAATATATACGTAATATATATATATATATATATATATATATATATATATATATTTATATTTTAATTTTAATTTTAATTTTAATTCTAATAATAAGGGTATGTTAGCGAATGTTGTAAGGGTGTAAGTCAAAATTCTGTCCGTGTAATGCTACGCAATTTTTAATCATTGTAAGTTATGTTCAACCTTTTTACATTAATGTCTCTTAGCTAAGTTATTATTATGCTTATTTAATCCGAAGTAATCATGATGTTGGGCTAAAAATATTAAAATTGGGTAATTGGGCTTTGTACCATAATTGGGGTTTGGACAAAAGAACGACACTTGTGGAAATTAGACTATGGGCTATTAATGGGCTTTATATTTGTTTAACTAAATGATAGTTTGTTAATGTTAATATAAAAATTTACAATTGGGCGTCCCTATAAATAACCATTTACACTCGATCGGACACGATGGGCGGGGTATTTATATGTACGAATAATTGTTCATTTAACCGGACACGGGAATGGATTAATAGTCACTAGAATTATTAAAACAGGGGTGAAATTATGTACAAGGACACTTGGCATAATTGTTAACAAAGTATTAAAACCTTGGGTTACACTCAGTCGACATCCTGGTGTAATTATTAAACAAAGTATTAAAATCTTGTTACAGTTTAAGTCCCCAATTAGTTGGAATATTTGACTTCGGGTATAAGGATAATTTGACGAGGACACTCGCACTTTATATTTATGACTGATGGACTGTTATGGACAAAAAACAGACGGGCATATTAAATAATCCAGGACAAAGGACAATTAAACCGTGAGCATAAAACTAAAATCAACACGTCAAACATCATGATTACGGAAGTTTAAATAAGCATAATTCTTTTATTTCATATTTAATTTCCTTTATTTTATATTTAATTGCACTTCTAATTATCGCACTTTTATTTATTGTTATTGTATTTAATTGCACTTTTAATTATCGTACTTTTTAATTATCGCAAGTTTATTTTATCGCACTTTTATCGCAATTTCATTATCGTTATTTACTTTACGCTTTAAATTAAGTCTTTTATTTATTTAATATTTTACATTTTGTTTTAACTGCGACTAAAGTTTTAAAATCGACAAACCGGTCATTAAACGGTAAAAACCCCCCTTTATAATAATAATATTCCTTATATATATATTTGTATTTTTATAAAATAAAACTAATATAGCGTTAAGCTTTGTTTAAAAGATTCCCTGTGGACCGAACCGGACTTACTAAAAACTACACTACTGTACGATTAGGTACACTGCCTATAAGTGTTGTAGCAAGGTTTAAGTATATCCATTCTATAAATAAATAAATATCTTGTGTAAAATTGTATCGTATTTAATAGTATTTCCTTGTAAAATTTAATAGTATTTTATACCCCTTAGCTTTGACATCAAGTATTTTTGGCGCCGCTGCCGGGGAACTTAAACGCCGAAAGCGCAACGCTAAATATTAAAAAAAAAATTTATTTTTAGTTTACTTTTATAAAAAGACGCTTTTGTAAAAATACGTTTTAAATATTCGAAAACATAAAAATAAAAAAAAAATATAATATTTTTAAGAGTTTGTTAAATATTTAAGTTTTATAAAGTTTCTTTATTTTTATTTTATAAAAATATAAGTTTTATTTAAATATTTTGTTTTTATTTAAAACATAAAATCAAAAACCGAAAAAAAATTTATATATAAATCTAGTTTTAAGATTTTTATTTATAAAATTGTAACATATTTTTATTTCTATTCTAGTTTTTAAAATATAATTTTTATTTAAATTATATAAATATTTTAATTAAATTAAAAACAGAAAAATAAAAAAATATATATAAATAAAATTACGTTGAACCTGTCAAACGAAGCAACCTGATCTGAAATTTAAAACCCCGCGACTCGCGGAGTTTTCCAGCCTCGGGCACCGCAAGTCACGGAGCAGCCCTGACACGGGTACACAGGAACCCTAACAGCATTAATTACGGGATAATTATTATTATTATTAATTCTAAACCCTAATTAGGGTATTTTTATTGTAATATTTAGTTTTAATTAGTTTATTTTGTTTTATTTAATTTTATTTAGTTTAATTAAATTATAAAATTAATAATTTTATAAAATAAATAATATAAAATAATATTTTTATAAAAATTGTACTTTTTACAACTTTTAGTATATTTTTATATTTTGTCCCTTTTTAATTGTTTTAGCGTAATATTTGTGTTTTTCGCTAGTTTTTAGTTTTAAACTTAATTTTTTTGCCATAGTTATTTTTATTTATAGATTTTTAGGCTTTGTCATAAAATCCCTTAAGTGCTTTTTCTTTAGACTAAGATCTAGGTGCTTTAGAATTTTGCGACGCCTTTTTAAATTTTAGTGTTTTTTTAAGTTATTGCCATTTGGGATATAGTTTTACTTGTAAGCTTTAATATTTTTAGACACCTTTTACCTATGTATCAATTATCATTCCAATTAGTAATCTCAATTTGCGATTATAATTTTAAGTTAGTGATAGTAATAAGGTTGGGTTAGTCGAGTGTTTTTAAGTTCTATAAGTCATTCCTTTTTATTTCTTATTTTCCGACGCCTTTTATTTTTCAACCCTTTTCTTTTTCTTTTTCGACGCACTCTTTTTCTTTCTTATTTCTCGCTATTCTAGTTTTAGGACATAGATTTTTATTCTACTTCTTATCTAAATTTCTTAAAATTACGAAAATTTATTTTAAGTGGTTAAATTGATAGACATCAAAATTTTCTGGTTCGTAGTAATAGTTGGATTTGTACGTGGACCGGGTTATTGGAGCCAAACAGTACTCAATTATATTGAGACCAAACGAATCCTGCCCCTCTGCTGCATCTTTTGGCTATTCGAAACGTGGGCAAAATCAGAAAAGTCTATTAATTGGATAACTTATATAATTTTTCTTTCCTTTTTAAAAACTAATAGGATATTCAGTGAATGCACCGAGCAAGACGTTCACCACCTTTTGTATGTTCACCACCTGTAACTAGATCAAGACATTTAGCAAATATTACCGCCGTTGATTTTTCTTTAGAATCGTCATCCAGTCGACCAAGTACTCCAATTCAAATTTCCGATAATCCATTTTTTGAACCCGACCTCACAATTGAGAATCCGGAGAATATTCAGGGACGATTCATAGATCCTGAACCATTAAATTTTCCTCCGGAACCACCAATCATTCAAACAGAGATTGTTGAGGAACGAACCATTAAATCAGAATCCTCTAGTGATTCCGATTCAACAAATTCAATTATGGAGAATCTAGAACCTTTAAGTATGGAAGACCGAATGAGAGCTAAACGTACTGGCCAAGGTCACGCAATTACTCATCCAGACATTAATGCGCCAGATTATGAAATCAAAGGACAAATTCTACACATGGTGACTAATCAATGCCAATTTAGTGGTGCGCCGAAGGAAGATCCAAATGAACATCTTCGTACCTTTAATAGGATCTGCACTCTATTTAAAATAAGAGAAGTTGAGGATGAACAGATATATCTCATGTTATTTCCCTGGACTTTAAAGGGAGAAGCCAAAGATTGGTTAGAATCGTTACCTGAAGGGGCGATTGATACATGGGACGTTTTAGTTGAAAAATTTCTTAAACAATTCTTTTCGGCATCTAAAGCCGTAAGACTTCAAGGAGAAATTTTTACGTTCACACAGAAACCGAATGAAACTCTATATGAGGCGTGGACAAGATTTGGAAAGTTATTAAGAGAATGTCCGCAACATGGTTTAGACACCTGTCAAATAGTACAAATATTCTACTAAGGATGCGACATCACTACAAGAAAAGACATCGATATAGCAGCTGGTGGTTCCATTATGAAGAAAACCGAAACTGATGCTTATAAAATTATTGATAACACTGCTTCCCACTCACATGAGTGGCACCAAGAAAAAGATATCGTTAGATCATCTAAAGCAGCTAGAGCCGATTCTAGCCATGACTTAGATTCCATTTCCGCAAAGATAGATGCTGTCGAGAGACGAATGGAAAAGATGACTAAAGATATACACTCAATACGAATTAGTTGTGAGCAGTGTGGAGGACCGCATTTGACAAAAGATTGTCTTAGTATTGAATTAACAATGGAACAAAGAGAGAATATTTCATATCTAAACCAAAGGCCTGGAAATAATTATTAGAATAATTATCAACCGCCAAGACCGATTTACAATCAAAACCAGAATTATAACCGAAATATTCCATACAACAAGCAACAAGGTCCTAGCAATCAACAAGTATCCAATAATACTTACAATCAGCAAAGACCTAATTTTCAAAACAAACCACCACAACCCGATGATAAAAAGCCGAATTTAGAAGATATGATGACAAAGCTAGTTGAAACTCAAATGCAGTTTTTCACATCTCAGAAACAAACGAATGAACAAAATGCTCAAACATTTAGTAATCAACAAGCTTCTATTCAAAATTCGGAACAAGAAGTAAGTAACCTAGCAAGGTTAATAGGTGAAAGAAAATCAGAAAGTTTACCTAGTGATACAAATGCAAACTCCCAGAATAAAACAGCTAAAGCCATTACCACAAGAAGTAGTACAACACTTAAACCACCTGAAATACCTGTAACTTCTGATGAAGCTATTCCTACTCCACAAGAACCACAACCTGATCAAGATAAGGAAAAAGAACCGGTAGTTGAAAAGGTTAATGAAGATAACACAGTTAAGGCTAAACCTTATGTTAAACCATACCAACCACCAATTCCTTACCCGAGTAAAATGAAGAAAGAGAAACTTGAAGCCGAGCAATCCAAATTCTTGGATATGTTTAAACAGATAAATGTAAATCTTCCTTTCATTGATGTGATTTCAGGAATGCCTAGATATGCTAAATTCTTGAAAGATCTGATCACGAATAGAAAGAAAATGGAAGAACTCTCGGCTGTTACTATGAACGCTAATTGTTCAGCAGTACTATTGAATAAGATACCAGAAAAATTATCTGATCCAGGAAGTTTCACAATTCCATGTTTTCTGGGTAGTCTTAGTTCAATAGAAGCATTGGCAGACTTAGGTGCTAGTATAAATTTAATGCCGTATTCACTATACGTTAAACTAGACCTTGGAGAATTGAAACCAACAAGAATAAGCATACAACTAGCCGATCAATCAATAAAATATCCTAGAGGGATAATGGAGAACATGCTAGTTAAAGTTGGTACTTTAGTATTTCCAGTAGATTTTGTTGTTCTGGACATGGAAGAAGATTCTCAAGTTCCTCTCATATTAGGAAGACCATTCTTAAAACCGGCTAAAGCAATGATAGACGTGTTTGGTAAGAAATTGACCCAAAGTATAGAGGACGAGAGTGTTACCTTTTCAGTTGATAGAGCAATGCAACAACCTCAATCTGCAGATGATACATGTTATTATATTCAAACTATAGATTCACATGCAGAATTGTTAGAAGAATTTCCAGAATTACAAGGAACAGGAGAATGTTTTTTAGAAGGAACTGAACCAATGGATGAAGTTGAAATGTTAGCTACACTTATAGCTAATGGATATGAACCAACAACAGAAGAAATTCAAATGCTAAAAGAAGAAGACAGATATCGATATAAATCATCGATAGAAGAACCACCGACATTAGAGTTAAAGCCACTTCCAAACCATTTGGAATACGCTTATTTACATGGTGAATCTGAATTATCTGTAATAATATCGTCTTCTCTTACTGAAAATGAGAAATCATAACTCATTTCTGTGTTGAAAGCTCATAAACCAGCCATTGCATGGAAGATTCATGATATTAAAGGAATAAGTCCTTCGTATTGCAGACATAAAATCCTTATGGAAGAAGGTCATAAAACGTATGTGCAACGCCAACGAAGACTAAATCCGAATATGCAAGATGTAGTTAAAAAGAAATTATTAAACTGCTAGATGCAGGTTTAATTTATCCAATTTCTGATAGTCCATGGGTAAGCCCAGTTCAATGCGTGCCTAAGAAGGGTGGCATGACTGTCATTACAAATGCGAAAAATGAGCTTATTCCTACTAGGACTGTAACAGGATGGCGTGTGTGTATTGATTATAGAAAATTAAATGACGCCACCAGAAAAGATCACTTTCCCTTACCTTTCATTGATCAAATGTTGGAAAGGCTAGCCGGAAACAGTTACTATTGTTTTCTAGATGGTTTTTCCGGATATTTTCAAATTCCAATAGCACCCGAGGACCAAGAGAAAACCACGTTCACATGCCCTTATGGTACTTTTGCTTACAAACGCATGCCATTTGGACTTTGCAACGCCCCTGCAACCTTTCAAAGGTGTATGATGGCGATTTTTCACGACATGATAGAAGAATGCGTGGAAGTTTTCATGGATGACTTTTCAGTCTTCGGTGATACATTTGAATCATGTCTAGTTAATCTGGAATGAATGCTGATTAGATGCGAACAATCAAATCTAGTACTTAATTGGGAGAAATGCCATTTCATGGTTAAAGAAGGCATCGTTCTTGGACATAAAATTTCAAAAGAAGGAATTGAAGTGGATAGAGCTAAAGTAGATGTAATTGCTAAACTTCCACATCCCACCAATGTTAGAGGAGTTAGGAGTTTTCTAGGGCATGCCGGTTTTTACCGACGTTTCATAAAAGATTTTTCTAAAATTGCCACTCCTATGAATAAACTCCTAGAAAAGGATGCTCCATTCATCTTTTCAGATGAATGTATCAAATCTTTTAATATTCTTAAAGAGAAACTTACTAATGCGCCGATCATGATAAAACCAAATTGGAATCTACCGTTTGAATTAATGTGCGATGCAAGTGATTTTGCAATGGGAGCCGTTTTAGGACAAAGGATTGAAAAACGATTTCAACCTATATATTATGCTAGTAAGACGTTACAAGGAGCACAAACGAACTATACAACTACTGAAAAAAACTCCTTGCTATTGTCTTTGCTTTTGACAAATTTCGTTCATATCTCGTTCTAGCAAAAACGGTGGTCTATACCGACCATTATGCTCTTAGATACCTATTTTCGAAACAAGATGCCAAACCAAGATTAATCCGTTGGATCTTACTCTTACAAGAATTTGATATTGAAATCCGAGATAAAAGAGGAGCAGAAAATCTCGCCGCTGATCATCTTTCTCGTCTTGAAAATCCCGAATTAGAAGTTCTAAATGAATCGACCATACAAGACAACTTTCCTGATGAATATCTATTGAAGATAGATTATAATGAAATTCCAGAGTTTGCAGACTATGCAAACTACTTAGTATGTGGATTCCTTGAAAAAGGATTGTCGTACCAAAAACGAAAGAAATTCTTCAGTGATATAAAACACTATTTCTGGGAAGATCCACATCTATTTAAAAGTTGTCCAGATAGAATAATACGCCGATGTGTATTCGGAGATGAAGCTAGTAAAATTTTAAACCATTGTCACACAGGACCAACAGGAGGGCATTATGGGCCTCAACTAACAGCAAGAAAAGTTTATGATGCTGGATTCTATTGGCCTACAATTTACAAAGACGCACACCTTCTTTGCAAATCCGGTGATGCTTGTCAAAGGGCCGGAAAAATAAGTCAACGTGATGAAATGCCACAAAATGTCCTTTAAGTATGTGAAGTATTTGACATTTGGGGTATTGACTTTATGGGTCCATTTCCAAAATCTCATAATAATCTCTATATTCTCGTAGCCATTGATTATGTATCTAAATGGGCGGAAGCACAAGCTCTCCCAACTAACGATGCACGAGTTGTAGTCAACTTTTTAAAACGTCTTTTTGCAAGGTTTGGAACACCGAAAGCTTTAATAAGTGATCGGGGAACTCATTTTTGTAATAATCAACTTGAGAAAATTCTCCAAAGATATGGAGTAACTCATAAAATCTCCACCGCATATCATCCACAAACAAGTGGATAAGTTGAAAATACCAATCGAGCTTTAAAACGTATTCTAGAAAAAACCGTAGGATCAAATCCGAAGGAATGGTCCATTAAATTGGAGGATGCACTATGGGCTTTTAGAACAGCCTACAAAACTCCAATTGGAACCACACCTTTCAGACTCGTCTACGGAAAAAATTGTCATCTTCCAGTAGAAATTGAACACAAAGCATTTTGGGCTTTGAAGACATGTAATCTTGATTTACATGAAGCCGGACGTCTACGATTAAGTCAACTAAACGAATTAGAAGAATTAAGACATGAAGCATACGAAAATTCGTTAATCTATAAGGAAAGAACGAAGAAATGGCATGATAAAAGAATCAGAAGTTTAAAAGAATTTAAAGAAGGAGACAGAGTTCTTCTTTTCAATTCACGATTCAAGCTATTTCCTGGAAAATTGAAATCAAGATGGTCTGGACCATTCATAGTGAAAAGAGTTTTTCCATACGGAACAGTAGAATTGATAAATTTAAATGGGATTGAATTTAAGGTTAATGGTCACAGAGTTAAACAGTACATAGATAGTCCAATGGAAGTTGACAATGAAGTTAATCACAATTTCGATACCACAGCTAACTAAGTGTGGGGAGAATCAAGTCTTTAAAGGATAATATGTATTTCTGTTAGAGTTAGATTGTCTGTTTTCGTGTAGTTCTCGAAAATGGAACCCGAATGGTCTTTTCCTAGCAGACCCTAAAGAACTAGTCTTCTCCCCCCATTCTGAATTTTTATTTTTTTTAGGTTTTTACAAAATGAAGACTTCCTGTGAACTAAACCATGGTCTAATGCTACACGCTTTGATCACTAAACGTAATAATGACACACTTCAGAGTGAAATAGTATCAGTAATCAGAGAAAGATTGGACGGAGTAAGAAAAGAATCCAGATGCGAAGATAATAAGTTACAATTTGGTAAAGGAAAATCAAAATCCGCAGCGAAAAGAAGAGCACGACACCTAGAAAGATGTCACAAATGCGGAAAATGGTCACATGGAGGTAAATGTTCAAATAATCAAACCTATTCAAACACCGAATTTGTTACTTTATGCAGAGACGGACCGTTCATATGTTTAGAAGAAAAAACACTGAATGCTCGAGGTTACGCCTATGTAGCCATGGAAAACCAATTAAACCGACTATCTTATGAATGGGATAGATCATATAACTAAGAATACTATCTCACAGGTAAGTCTGTACAGTTTTTATTTTTATTTTTAACCTTTTGATAATAAACGCTAATTTGTTCGCTATAAAGTATTAAATTGGTATTGAATAAAATTAGGTTTGGCGACCGAAATTATTGATATCATTCAAAAATTTATTACATCACTGCGAAATTTAACGTTTATTCTTAAGGTATAAATATCTTTAATCAATCAACCCAAAATATTTCAAAAATTCGTCATGAGTTAAATTAGGTCATGGAACCGAAATTACTTTACCGAAAAGAGGGGCGTATATTTTAGATAATATTTGATTGATTAAAGTGGGATAAAAGCTAAAAAGATTTTTAATTTTACCATGTTTTAAAAAAATTAATATATAAAAATTAAAATAATATTGTAAAATTTTTAAAATTAATATATTTAAAATTGTAAATATTTGAAAAATTAATTTTTTAATATAAGTTTGTATGTTTAAAAACAAAAATATAATATAAGTTTGGTGTGAATTTTTAATTTTTATTATATGAATTCTTAATTTTATGCATTTTAAATTTAAGTTTGGTGTGAATTTTTAATTTTATGCATTTTAAATTTAAGTTTGGTGTGAATTTAAAAACAAAAATTTACTTTATTTCGCTAAGTTAAAAATATGATTTTTAAAATTCGTCGTAAGTTGAATATTAGGTCTATGAACCGAAATTGCTTTACCCGAGGGAGGAACGAGAACTTTTATTATCATTATTTTTAATCTTATTGAATTAAAGTATGCCAAAAACATTAAAAAAAAAACCCAAATATCTTAGCTTTCGCTACAAAAAGACAAATTTTAAAATTTTGTCGAAGGACGGACTAGGACATCGATCCGAAACGACCTCGTCCTAAAACAAAGGAAAACAAAATTTTAAATTTATTTTATATTTGTTTTATAAGTTAAGATTTAAAAAAAAAAAGCACCGCGACTCGCGGAGTTTGATGGGCAAAATCACCGCGACTCGCGGAGTTTAGAAATTACAGAAAAAAATAAAAACGCTGGAATCAGCTCAGTCCACACACAACACCCACATAAACTGCGAAAAATACCGAAAAATTACTCCCAAAATCGAATTTTTTCACCGAAAATCATCAAATCTTTCACAAAATCATGTTGAGAAGGATGTTATCAAGGAATTACTCAAGAAAAACGGTAAATTTCTACACCTAAACACCATTTAATCCGAAAATTGGTGTTCTTGAGCAATTTTTTTTCCCCAATTCGATTTTGATACTTTTTAGTGTAATTATGCTTAAATTGCTTATGTATTATGCTTGTATAACCTAGATTAATGCTATTTAACATGATTAGATGCCTTAAACTTCAAATTTTGAGTAATCTAGGGTTTGTGTTCTTGAGCAAATTTGGGGCTTTTTGATATAAACAGGTTATGGCCGATTTTTGTCATGAATTGTTGCTAAATTAAGTAGTGTAATATGTTTAGGTAGTTAAATGATCCAAACTTTGAGCCTAAGCATGATTTTGAGAATTAAAGTGGACTTTTTCAAGTCTAAAATTCATGAACTTGATTTTTGAGAGATAATGTCATTTGAAACTTGTTTAATTGCTAGTAATGATTATTTTGACATGTTATTTGAGTTGAATGCTTATGAACTTGGTGAACATTTTCGTATATGCTTATTTGAAAAAGTGTAGATTTGATAAAAATATGAAAATGAGCTTATGTTTGATATAAATTGAACATGTCATTGTAATTATTTTGATTGATGATTTTGCTGACACTAATGCATATTTGGATGCACAAAAATTGTGTTTGATGTGTTTTGCAGACTGAAAGGGGTGAATCTTCATCCCAAGCTCGCAATGCTCCTGCTGAGAATACGGAACAACAGGAGGTGGATAACTACTACAAACAAGATATACCTCATCCAGTCATGACATTTTCAGATATGCACTTGGAAGATTTGCACCCGAACTTGAGATTTGACAGACGTTGGATAGATTATCCAAAATACCAAAGGGGTTTGCATACTCTTCATTCTAAAGCTGTTGAAGTACCTAGGATAATAGAATGGGCACCGTTAGAAGCTGTAGAATTAGCCGGGCCAATTAGGGAATTACTTACACAGAGGTATGGTAATTCTACTTTTAACGATTGGGTACATTTATTCAACATGCGTAGACCTGTATATAAAGTATGGTGTGAAGAATTATTGTGTAGTATAGAAATAAATGATCGGGTAGTTAGTTTAACCGATCGATCTTTTATTAGATTTTTGTTAGGAGGTTCGATGCGCCACATGTCTTTACTAGACATGGCTCAGGCTTTACGTATATATACGCCTGAGGAGTTAGCATCTGCCGATTGTAGAGGGTTGATACTAAATGGTAGAAAGATAGACGAAAATTTTGATACGCATGGTGTATGGAGTCAAATGACTAGCCATCACCGATTTAAAGGGAGAAATTACTCTTATTTGGATATAGATAGAGCAGAGTTAAGAGTAATTCATAGGTTTTTAGCCAATTCGATTACACAACGAGGTAAGAATAAGGAAAAGGTAAATGAAAAGGATTTGTTTTACCACATGTGTATTCGAGACCCACAAAGCGCTGTAAGTATACCTTATTGTGTGGGTTATTATTTATCAGCTATGGTTAGGGGGATGAGACCGCATAGCATAATAGGAGGTGATATATTTATTACTTTGATTGCTGAATATCTCGGTGTGGATATAAGTCGGGGGGGATTATTAGTCGAAGAACCAGAACCCCGCGATACAATAGGTTTAAATGTATACCATGGTGCGAAGGTTTTGAAGAGGCGAAATAACGCCGCAGTACAATACCATGGTAGACATCCACAGGTTGAGAGAAACCAACAGCCAGGTAATGTGGGAGGAGGAAATGAAATGAAGAGTATGAAAATGCTAGACATCGAGCATTTGAAGATTGGCAAGTTCATCAAAACCAAATCATAGCTCATTGCCAACATGTAGGTAGAAACTATATTCCTACTCCATCGCCCGTATTTCCTCCCTGGTCTATAGAGATCCAACCACCATATCCTACGTATAACCCAGCCGAAGCATTTTATAACACATATGGTTATGCATGGAACCCTTACTGGTATCAGTATCATCCCTAGTCTACTTAGTTGTATTTATTTTATAATTTGTAATGTTGATACATTTAATACTTATGTTGGAATTGTATTAGTTTTTATAAATTTTTATTTTTAGATTTTAATAATGTTTGAATGTGGGGTAATATACCAAACTTCAAAAATATGTATATATGTTTGCAGTTTATCTTATGTACACAACAGGGTAAAACAACGCATTTTCAAAGACTGGCATTAAGTTCAGCAAAAGCAACTAATTTTGACGACAAGATGCAAAATAAATGTGATATAACAACAAGACGGAATGAACAAATGATATGCACCATTTATCATTCAAGAAAAGCAAACGCCAATATGTTTGGAAACTTTGGTAAAATTTAATCATTTTCACACAAATCACCCTCAATAATTTAAATTGTTACTGATTTCTTGCAAATGAGGGCATTGCAAGATCTTAAGTGTGGGAAGGGGTTAAATTCTTTCGGATTTTAAAATTTTTACTTTATACACTTGGTTACCATTAGAAATACTAGTAAAGTAGTAGTTGTATTAGAATCTAGTGCTCTCTGATAATAAAGAACAGCCCTAGTCTTATATACTGACTACCCAATTCTAGTAAAATTTTTCAAAATTTTCAATTAAATGAACTCAAAATCATGTTTATACATATTTATGAACGATAAAACTAGGTTTTAACACCGAAATTATTGTTACCTCGGAAAGGACATAAATTGAGAAACAAACCAAAATGTTAAAATTCATTTAAAATGGAATAGAGGACAATAAAAAGGAAAATAAAAGCCAAGTGTGGGAAAATTTACCAAGATATTTTAAACATATGTCACATATTTCTGTAACAAATAACTGAAAATACTTTTGCTTTGGACTAAACTAAACTGTTTTACCCGATGAAAGAAAAGAATAGATGGATCTACACGATGAATCAATTCCATCATTAAAAGGAAGTAAAGTCTTCCGAAAAAGAAACGCGCTTCTTGATTTAGGTCAGGAAGTTGTCGTCCAGACCAGCTGTAGGTTGACGAAAAATCTAGAAAAGTCATCACTAAAATCAGCAGGAAATCCACGGACCTCAGCATAAAATAGGTTCGCCAAGTGGTCAGCTTTATCCTAATCATGAGAAGGATTTATCTCGTAAAATGGGGGGGCACCGTGCAAATTAGCTGGATAAGACTAATGAATCAGATCTCCAGAAAGGATAATCTCCTTAAAGATTAAAAATCAGCTTTTAAGACTGATATTACTCAATCCTAGAGATTGACCTTAAAGATTGAGAATTACAAACTCATGGAATTCAATGATATCTAAACTCGAGCTTGAACGAGAAAATATTTTGATCAAAATTACAAACCGATTTGTTTTCTGAAAACCCATTTTCAATGCGTTCATTACCATTGAACGTAAAATCCTAGGAATTCACCTGGAATTCATTAGGTCACCTGAACCAAATTGGGTGTCAACCGTAAGAACGGTGGTTGCATAGCATGGTCAAAGATAGGACCTTGTGCCAGACCGAAAAATCATAAGGGTGAGCTTTACTATTGCTCCTACCAAGGATAGTAATTGCGTCCGACACGTTATAGACCATAATTAAAAGCATGTCAGGGTACATTGCCTTAACAGTTGCTTGTTCAACGCTTTCCTTTACAACCGGACGGTAGTTTACCGAAAGGTAATATACGGAGCAAGTATACTGGACGTGTTGCTTTCCTAATACAAGGTTAGCAAGTGGGTGACACAAAACCGCAAGTTTTGAGCTAAAATTTTCAAATCTGAAACCCACCAAACCCACAAAAATATTTTGCAAACACCGGTGAAGGGTTATTCCGAAAAACTTATCTAGGGTAAAAGCTAGATTAAAATTTTCAAAAGATCAAATGTTTTCATAAAGACCCACTTTCCTTAATGGATCTAAATTTTATAGTCATGTGGGACTGTAAACCATATCGTTACTACCATTGTTTATACCGCCGTATAGAAATCACTGATGTACAAAGTGTGAAGAATAAAGAAGTGATTCTAGTATTTCAAGACTATATTGCTTGAGGACAAGCAACGCTCAAGTGTGGGAATATTTGATAATGCTAAAAACGAACATATATTTCATAGCATTATTCCTCAAGAAAGACAAGCTTTTAGTTGCAATTGTTCTATTTAAAAGTGATATTCGTTTAAATAATAAAAGGTGAAGACAAAAGACAGATTCGACGAATTGAAGACGCAAAGGTCCAAAAAGCTCAAAAGTACAAAGTACAATCAAAGAGGTTCCAATTATTGATAAGAAACGTCTCGAAATTACAAGAGTACAAGATTCAAAACGCAAAGTACAAGATATTAAATTGTACGCAAGGACGTTCGAAAATCTTGAACCGGGACATGAGTTAACTCTCAACGCTCGACGCAACGGACTAAAAATTACGAGTCAACTATGCACATAAATATAATATAATATTTAAATAATTCTTAAAATTATTTATATATTATATTTATATTAAAAATCCGTCGGAAAACAAAGAGCCAAAGCTGGGTGAGCTGTAAAATCAAACTCCGCGAGTTGCGGAGTTTGAAGAAGGAAAATGTCGCGAGTCGCGGAGTTCACCTGGACTCAAATTCCTATAAAAGCCAACGCAGTTTGACGAGTTTTAAAATCTTATAATCTATCTCTCTCTCAATATATACGTAATATATATATATATATATATATATATATATATATATATATATATATATATATATATATATATATATATATTTATACATTAATTTTAATTTTAATTTTAATTTTAATTCTAATAATAAGGGTATGTTAGCGAATGTTGTAAGGGTGTAAGTCAAAATTCTGTCCGTGTAACGCTACGCTATTTTTAATCATTGTAAGTTATGTTTAACCTTTTTACATTAATGTCTCGTAGCTAAGTTATTATTATGCTTATTTAATCCGAAGTAATCATGATGTTGGGCTAAAAATATTAAAATTGGGTAATTGGGCTTTGTACCATAATTGGGGTTTGGACAAAAGAACGACACTTGTGGAAATTAGACTATGGGCTATTAATGGGCTTTATATTTGTTTAACTAAATGATAGTTTGTTAATGTTAATATAAAAATTTACAATTGGGCGTCCCTATAAATAACCATTTACACTCGATCGGACACGATGGGCGGGGTATTTATATGTACGAATAATTGTTCATTTAACCGGACACGGGAATGGATTAATAGTCACTAGAATTATTAAAACAGGGGTGAAATTATGTACAAGGACACTTGGCATAATTGTTAACAAAGTATTAAAACCTTGGGTTACACTTAGTCGACATCCTGGTGTAATTATTAAACAAAGTATTAAAATCTTGTTACAGTTTAAGTCCCCAATTAGTTGGAATATTTAACTTCGGGTATAAGGATAATTTGACGAGGACACTCGCACTTTATATTTATGACTGATGGACTGTTATGGACAAAAACCAGACGGACATATTAAATAATCCAGGACAAAGGACAATTAACCCATGGGCATAAAACTAAAATCAACACGCCAAACATCATGATTACGGAAGTTTAAATAAGCATAATTCTTTTATTTCATATTTAATTTCCTTTATTTTATATTTAATTGCACTTCTAATTATCGCACTTTTATTTATTGTTATTATATTTAATTGCACTTTTAATTATCGTACTTTTTAATTATCGCAAGTTTATTTTATCGCACTTTTATCGCAATTTCATTATCGTTATTTATTTTACGCTTTAAATTAAGTCTTTTATTTATTTAATATTTTACATTTTGTTTTAACTGCGACTAAAGTTTTAAAATCGACAAACCGGTCATTAAACGGTAAAAACCCCCCTTTATAATAATAATATTACTTATATATATATTTGTATTTTTATAAAATAAAACTAATATAGCGTTAAGCTTTGTTTAAAAGATTCCCTGTGGACCGAACCGGACTTACTAAAAACTACACTACTGTACGATTAGGTACACTGCCTATAAGTGTTGTAGCAAGGTTTAAGTATATCCATTCTATAAATAAATAAATATCTTGTGTAAAATTGTATCGTATTTAATAGTATCTCTCTTACACTAATAACAAACACACAATTAGGTGATATCTCCAAAAAAATTTCGATCCTAACCATCCATCCAAAATCATCCTTTAATCCTGCCCATCCATCACCCATCATCTATACAATCACACGTGATAAGTCTTCCATACTCGCTTAAAATCTCCTGATTACCCTCTCCATACAAAACACACGGAAGAAAAAATAGAGATTAGGGGTTCAAAACAACACGCTCAATTTTCAATTCCTCGCTCCGTATTACATTTGAACGCACAATTGTTCAACCTCCCAAAATTCTTCATCAATCGATCACTCCTTCACTCACGAATTCTTCATCAAAAAAACCCTAATGTACAGAATAACCGCAAAACCCTAGGTGAATATCGTTCTTTCGTCTCCAATCTGTTTATCGCAAACTTAATTTCGGATCTTGCCCTAATTCCGATAACCAAACCTGCTATGATAAAAACCTTCAGTGGGAAATCAAACAACGGTAAGGGTTTTTAATTCCTTAAATTTGAGAAATTGTGAATAAAGTAGACGTTTGTTCAACACCTTCGATGCAAGAAATCAGACAACGGTAAGTAATTTTATTGGAATTACAGTTCTTATTGAATTTTTTGATTTAGTTCTATATTTTGCTAATTTCTTAAAATAGGTTCAAAATCTGTAAAATTGCGCTTAATTATATTATAAAATGCATATCACCAGGCTTTAGCATATTAGCAGGATATATAGTGTTTACTGGTTGTTGGTTGACCTAAGTAGTCGAGTAGTTCAATTGTGAACTTAGACTTATTCACTCGTGAATGGGTCGTTTCATGTTATTCTTCAGTTTTAAGGAGTCAAATTCGCTGAACAAATAAAATTAGTTTAAAGGAAACCAACAGACAGATTGAAAGTCATCCATTGTGTATCCAATATGTTTTCTTAACGGATACATCCTTCCTAACTGGTACATTCAGAAAAGTTTTTAGTTATGAAGTATTATGTACAAAGTTTATGAAGTATTATGGAAAAGGTGTACTAGGTCAACACAAGCCAACAATAACCCATACCTATCACTGGTAATGTTAGTGGTAATGTTGTTGCATCAAATAATTCCCATCACTGGTCTTTTTCTCCATTTCTATTTTCCAATGATTTTGTAACTTTAATGTATGTATGTACGTATATGTTTCTGTTTGTATATATTTATAAAGTCAAAGCTTTAGTATGAAAATGAATTACACTTAGCGGTATACGATATCCTTCCAATATCTACAGCCATGGTAAGTAAATACTTATTCTTAATTCGTTTCTATAGTTTGAATTATTATGTATTTTAAAGTTCAAAGATATTTAGGGTTTCTTTATATTCAATTGGATCTTTCGATTCTTATTTTGTTTCAAAATTCGTTTCTATATTCTACATCCAGTAATATGAATCATGAGAGATAAAATTATATTGTTTTTATAAATTGTAGGGGCTGAGAGGTGTAGTGAAGCACTTTAAAAACTCTGCATATAGTATGAATTGATATCAATATTCAAGTTGAAGAACCTCTAATTGAACTTTAAATCCTTATTAGTATTGTATGACCAAGAAAATAATGTTCCAATACAATCCGGGAAGATAAGGTGAATTTTACAGCCATTCAGATTCATTATATGGTTGTGGTGGCAATATGGGCGGGTATGGTCTCAAGGTGACAGCTCAAATTGGGGTAACTGTTTCTAACGATCTTCATTTCTATTAATTAAATGAATTTTCTATATTTTCATGTTCATCAGATTAATTAAAATCAAGTTGAAAATGATCTTGCAGTCGTGTGTTTTTTGATGGACCTAATACTAATTTCAAGGTATACCGTATTTCGCATATATTCTTCACCTATCAGATTTATAACGGGTATGAGGTGCGTTCTTGATTTATTGTATTAGTTTTCAATATCATAATGGGCGGAAGGAGTATCTAATATTTGGAGCCAAAATGGGAGGGTTGAGATGCTATTTTTTAGTATAGATAGTCCTGTTGAAATCTCTATAAATTGTACATATTTAGATACAATAAATACTGTTGAAATCTCTATTATTTAGTATAGACAGTCCAGTTGAAATTAATAAAAAACTGATAATAATTTCAAGTATAGAAAGTCCTGTTGAAATATCTATAAATTGTATATATTCAGATACAATAAATACGCATACAGGTTAGAGGTTTGGGAAGGATTCGAAAGTGCAATATATACATTTTGTGTTTTTACAGGTAAGGGATGAAGATGGTTGAAGAAGGGTTCACTCGAATTTTAAGGTTTTGTATTTCTTTGAGTTATAAACTGTTGTAACTATAACCTAATATAATGGTTAAAAGTTCCATTAGATATGGGAATTTTTAAATTTATAAAGTGATACTTCTGACTGGCTTTGTCCGATCAAGACGTGGAACACTTTAAAATATTTTATTGTTCTTCTTCTAATATGTTTTTTTACAGCATATAAAAACTTGATGCAATTGTAATGTTCATATCTTTTTCATCCATTTATAATCGTCTTATCTATACTTCTCCTAATCGCAAGTGTTATTAAGGTGGTGTTCTTATACTCTGGTGTTTCCATTGAACATGACTTAGTCAGTGTCAAAGGTTATCTCAGCTGGCCAAAACTTACAATGCATTGTCCACGCTCAGCAAACAAGTTGTAGACTCGGGTAACAAATACGCCTCACAGTCGATGTTTATTAAATTATTCACATCTTACATATATATACAGGGGACTAAATGTGTGAGCATCTACAATAATAGGTACTTTATTTTCTTTAGATTGATTGTGTTAGTTGCTATTGTTTAGCATATATTTTCTCAGGTTTTAATTTGTGTCCCCTTATATTTCGTAGCTATACCTGTACAACCATGCGTTGCTGCTATTGACCTACCACAGAGGTTTGTTTCAGGTACATCTGATTAATGTTAGTCTCTTGGTGTGCTATTTACATCTGATCAATATTGACCTGCAACAGGTATGTATATATTTAATACAAATTCAGTTTTTTAAAACCAACACTACAAATTAAATATAAAAGGCATTTTTTGCATTTATTATGGGTCAAAATATTTTTGTCCAACATGAGTTGGCCAGAATCATAAAATTAGCATATGCTTTCGCTATTTCGGACTCAGAGAGCAGTCTTGTGCAGAAATCAATGAGTTAAAAATTGTACCAAACATGATTATTGCTGATGTTGAGGAATATTATAGAGATGCAGGTATGTTGTTGTTTATGTTTATTCTTTCAGTGCCAATATTCATTGCTTATGATGTCACGTGCCCATCACTTTGCTGCTAAAAACTGTCATCCCAAATTTTGTTATACACCAACCAGAATACTAACTTCTTTAACTGTATTGAATTTGTGCGGGTGGTAAACTTCTAATACTTCAGAACGTGAAACTTACTTATGACCCGCCTATTTGACTACGTACCATGTCCTTGCAAATCAAACTTATCCAATATACATACAATTTTTGAATGGTAATAAAAGTAATAAAAGTGTAATATAGGTGACTGAATCTTTTTCATAGATACTATCAACTTATGGAGCAAAATATATTGTGTTGTTGCACGTCTTATTTATGTCGATGATCGGATACGATAAGATGCAACATAAACGTTCAATCTTTAACCAGTCAACGAATCAATGTATTGTTGCTAACTGGAGATAAAAAGAATTCATTTGAGTATGTCGCGTCAGTTGTTGGTATTCCAAAAGGACATGTACAAACACTTGTGGTGGTTTGATTTTATGTCTCATGCAGTTATTACGTAACTGTTTAGCAAATTTTCAAATCTAAATTATCGATTTTTTGAACATATGTTAGCTTTTAGCAGTATGATGGTCATATTTTATCTTCCGAACAGGTATTCTATGGAGTTAAACCTGATGAAAAGAATTAAATTTATAACCAGACTACAGAGAGAGTAGCATTTAGTTGCAATGGTCAGGACGGAGTCAATGATGCTGCTGCCCTGGTTGAATCACATGTACGGGTTGCCGGGAGGTTGCTTCAGTTGTTGTACTCATGGGTAACAAAATTTCGCAGGTACATGCTATCACTTTTTCATCTATGGAATCAAAGAGATATGACTCTCCCTAAAATAGTGGTTAATTTAGCTGTTTAGGAATGAAAGGGGATATTTTCATACACTTTAAGTAAAGAAGTGGAATTTTCAACTCGTGCATTATATATGATTTTACTTATACGGATAAAGTTTTGTAATTAAGAATTATCGTAGGTATCAAATGATTCAAAACTCACTAAAGTGATTTTAAGTTTCAAGTTGTATTAATCATTTGAAGTCATTATATTTTAAATAATTAGAACTTCATTGTAATAATATACAGAGTAGTCCCATGATTATATTATAATTATTAAATATTTGTAAAATTCCAAGGAAAGAAAGGAAAAATTGTGTTTGAGAACCAGTCTAATATCGACTTTTAAGAACAGTTGCGTGTTCTTATACCATTGGTTAATTTAAATGACAAGGATATCGAGATAGTACCTTTAAATATATAGTTCTTAATTAAGTGATATTGTTAACTATAAATCATTTTTATGCTCTTTTATGTTACACTAAATTACTAATTGCTGTTTATAGAGTTTAATGGTTGTAAATTGTTGTAGACAAATTTAGCTGTGTACTTTTCATTAGCATATACAAATTTTTATTATTTACTGTTACTTATTTCATTAAAAAAATTTAGTTGGTACCTCAAATGTGTATATTTGAGTCTGAAAAGTTTATTTGAGGCTGAAAAGTCAAACATGGAGACATGGGGTAACTGTCTTATGTTCTTCTTCAATAACTTCAACACTTTTGTTATACAATGTTTAGATCCATTTTGCACAAATATGCAAATGAAGACGCGTCACTTGGTTTTTGGCTTATGTGTGCAGAATGGGTAGCAGTTTAAAATGGTTTTCCTTCAAAACGGGTAGTATGGGTCAAATCGAGTCTGCATAGGAATTACTTACTATCAGAATAAAGACTTCCGACATGTAGTTAAACTTGATGGTGTCTGTGTTTGGTGATTGAGAACAACATAGCGGTTGGATGGGGACTTCTATGAGAGCAACCGGTGTATATGGGGATCCACAAGGTCGAGCTTACTCAAATTGATGAACTCGTGAAAATTATACTGGAATGTCATTGAATGATACAAGATCAAATAAATGAGATTGAATCGTTAATTCAAGCACAAATTCAGGTATATGTAACTAAATGAATTTTTTGTATCTAATGAGTTCTGTTATAAATATTGAAGTGGCAATATATATATATATATATATATATATATATATATATATATATATATATATATATATATATATATATATATATATATATTACAATATATTTTTGTCAGGCGAACACTTGTGTGGAATCGCAATCAGGTACGTTTACAAAACTCTAATTCTTGCAAATAAGGTAAATAGTGTATTTATAACGAAGATACTTAATATTAATTTTTATATTATTTTAATTATATTGTAGATATTACATATAAGCAAATAAAGACTGTACTCACACTAAGACAAACCGTTCTCGCTTTTTACGTGGTTCATAAACATGTAAAGCGTCTACAATCTTGGAATAATTTGTGGAAAACTAGACCGGAAGTGTGACTAAAGTGTTATTTTTCTGTTCACAATGTTTAATTTTTATTTTTATTAACACTATATAGACATTTATAATACTTTTGTGAAACTGAATGCTATTATATTAATGTCATATAAACATTCGAAGCATCTCTCTTAATTAATGACTCGAATAACCCCGCGAAGTCGCGGGTCTCCAGCTAGTTTCCTTGTAAAATTTAATAGTATTTTATACCCCTTAGCTTTGACATCACTTACATGTTATACAAGCTATGTGCATGGAGTCTTGCATACTTTATTCAAGAAAACGTTGCATTCACAAAATCATCACCATGTATCTTATTTTGACTGCATTGTCAACGGAAGTACTATTGTAAACTATTATTTACGGTGATTGTCTATATGTAGAATTCATCAAATGTCGAAAACCTTTGATTTAAATATTCATTGATGGTGTGCCTTTTCAAAAGAATGCAATGTTTACAAAACGTATCATATAGAGGTCAAATACCTCGCAATGAAATCGATGAATGACGTGTTCGTCCATATGGATTTGGAGCGATCGTCACAAACGTGCAGCGCTCGAATTTTGACACCCCTCCTCCATACTCTGTACCTTCAAAATGCAGTTTATTATCGTTAAAATACCTAATGTATTCTCAATAATAAAGAAGAAGATGAAGCACCTGATGTGATGTGGGCCTGTTTCTTTGATAATGCTAAAAACGAACATATATTTCATAGCATTATTCCTCAAGAAAGACAAGCTTTTAGTTTCAATTGTTCTATTTACAAGTGATATTCGTTTAAATAATAAAAGGTGAAGACAAAAGACAGATTCGATGAATTAAAGACGCAAACGACCAAAAAGCTCAAAAGTACAAAATACAATCAAAGAGGTTCCAATTATTGATAAGAAACGTCTCGAAATTACAAGAGTACAAGATTCAAAACGCAAAGTACAAGATATTAAATTGTACGCAAGGACGTTCGAAAATCCGGAACCGGGACCGGAGTCAACTCTCAACGCTCGACGCAACGGACTAAAAATTACAAGTCAACTATGCAAATAAATATAATATAATATTTAAATAATTCTTATAATTATTTAATATATTATATTATTTATAAAACCATCGGCAGAAGAAAACAACCAAAAATGAGCCTCCCCAGCTGGCCATGCGATCGCATGGCCTGGAAGGCAAAAATCCATGCGATCGCATGAGCCCCAATTCCAGCCCACATGCCTATAAAAATCGAGCTTTGATGCACCAAAAACATATCCATCTTTCTCTTTTCTCATACGTAAAACATATATATATATATTTATAATTTATATTTTAATTTTAATTATAATTCTAATAATAAGGGTATGTTAGCGAATGTTGTAAGGGTGTAAGTCGAAATTCTGTCCGTGTAACGCTACGCTATTTTTAATCATTGTAAGTTATGTTCAACCTTTTTACATTAATGTCTCGTAGCTAAGTTATTATTATGCTTATTTAATCCAAAGTAATCATGATGTTGGGCTAATTACTAAAATTGGGTAATTGGGCTTTGTACCATAATTGGGGTTTGGACAAAAGAACGACACTTGTGTAAATTAGACTATGGGCTATTAATGGGCTTTATATTTGTTTTAACTAAATGATAGTTTGTTAATGTTAATATAAAGATTTACAATTGGGCGTCCCTATAAATTACCATATACACTCAATCGGACACGATGGGCGGGGTATTTATATGTACGAATAATCGTTCATTTAACCGGACACGGGAATGGATTAATAGCCACTAGAACAATTAAAACAGGGGTGAAATTATGTAAAAGGACACTTGGTATAATTGATAACAAAATATTAAAACCTTGGGTTACACTCAGTCGACATCCTGGTGTAATTATTAAACAAAGTATTAAAATCTTGTTACAGTTTAAGTCCTCAATTAGTTGGAATATTTAACTTCGGGTATAAGGATAATTTGACGAGGACACTCGCACTTTATATTTATGACTGATGGGCTGTTATGGACAAAAACCAGACGGACATATTAAATAATCCAGGACAAAGGACAATTAACCCATGGGCATAAAACTAAAATCAACACGTCAAACATCATGATTACGGAAGTTTAAATAAGCATAATTCTTTTATTTCATATTTAATTTCCTTTATTTTATATTTAATTGCACTTCTAATTATCGCATTTTTATTGTTATTTTATTTAATTGCACTTTTAATTATCGTACTTTTTAATTATCGCAAGTTTATTTTATCGCACTTTTATTATTCGCAATTTCATTATCGTTATTTACTTTACGCTTTAATTTAAGTCTTGTATTTATTTTTATTATTTTACATTTGGTTTTAACTGCGACTAAAGTTTTAAAATCGACAAACCGGTCATTAAACGGTAAAAACCCCCCTTTATAATAATAATATTACTTATATATATATTTGTATTTTTATAAAAGTAAACTAATATAGCGTTAAGCTTTGTTTAATGATTTCCCTGTGGAACGAACCGGACTTACTAAAAACTACACTACTGTACGATTAGGTACACTGCCTATAAGTGTTGTAGCAAGGTTTAAGTATATCCATTCTATAAATAAATAAATATCTTGTATAAAATTGTATCGTATTTAATAGTATTTTCTGCTAAAATATAAGCTATTTCGTATACGCCGCCGCAGACATCAAGTATTTTTGGCGCCGCTGCCGGGGACGTCTTAAAAGCCGGAAGCGCAACGCTAATATAAAAAAAAAAAATTAGTTTACTTTTATTAAAATTCGTTTTTGTAAAAATACGTTTTAAATATTCAAAAATAAAAAAAAAGAAAAACAAAAATATAAATATTTTTTAGGAGTTTGATAAATATTTAAGTTTTATAAAGTTTTTTTATTTCCATTTTTTTTTAGTTTGTAAAAATATAAGTTTTATTTAATTAATAAATATATTTTATACAGCAAAAACAAAAAAAAAATATATAATTAATTCGGCCTGTACTGTAGCAGCCAACTCTATGGCCAGAAACCCTAGCCCATGCGATCGCATGGCTGGGCAACTGAGGACTCATGCGATCGCATGAGCCCATCTGACACGCCAGGTTTGACTCTGCAACTGCATTAATTACGGAGTATATTTTAATTATTATTATTAAAACCCTAATTAGGGTTTATTAGTTAATTAATATTAATTAGTTTAATTTTATTTATTTAATTTGTATTTTTAAGTTTAATTAGTTTTATAAATTATAAAATTAATACATTTATAAAAATAAATAATATAAAAATAATATTTTTATAAAAATTGTACTTTTTACAACTTTTTGTATATTTTTATATTTTGTCCCTTTTTAATCGTTTTAGCGTAACTTTTGTATTTTTCGCTCCTATTTAGTTTTAATTCATAGTCTTTGCCATAGTTATTTTTACTTCTAAATTTTTAGGCTTTGCCGTAGAATTCCTTAAGTGCTTTTTCTTTAGACTAAGATTTAGGTACTTTAGAATTTTGCGACGCCTTTTTAAGTTTTAGTTTCTTTTTAAGTTAATTCCATTTGGGATTTAGTTTTTCTTGTAAGCTTTAATATTTTTAGACGACTTTTACCTATGTATCAATTATCATTCCAATTAGTAATTTCAATTTGCGATTATAATTTTAAGTTAGTTGTAGTAATAAGGTTAGGTTAGTCAAGTATTTTTAAGTTTTATAAGTTTCTTTTATTTTTCCGTCACCTTTTATTTTTTCAACCATTTTTCTTTTTCTACCTTTTTCGACGAACTCTTTTTCTTTCTTATTTCTCGCTATTCTAGTTTTAGGACATAGATTTTTATTCTACTACTTATCTAAATTTCTTAAAATTACGAAAATTTATTTTGAGTGGTTAAATTGATAGACATCAAAATTTTTTGGTTCGTATTAATAGTTGGATTTGTACGTGGACCGGGTTATTGGAGCCAAACAGTCCTCAATTATATTGAGACCAAACGAATCCTGCCCCTATGCTACATCTTTTGGCTATTCGAAACGTGGGCAAAATCAGAAAAGTCTATTGATTGGATAACTTATTATAATTTTTCTTTCCTTTTTAAAACTAATAGGATATTCAGTGAATGCACCGAGCAAGACGTTCACCACCTTTTGTACGTTCACTACCTGTAACTAGATCAAGACATTTAGCAAATATAACCGCCGTTGATTTTTCTTTAGAATCGTCATCCAGTCAACCAAGTACTTCAGTTCAAATTTCCGATAATCCATTTTTTGAACCCGACCTCACAATTAAGAATCCGGAGAATATTCAGGAACGGTTCGTAGATCCTGAACCACTAAATTTTCCTCCGGAACCACCAATCATTCAAACAGAGATTGTTGAGGAACGAACCATTAAATCAGAATCCTCTAGTGATTCCGATTCAACAAATTCAATTATGGAGAATCTGGAACCTTTAAGTATGGAAGACCGAATGAGAGCTAAACGCACTGGCCAAGGTCACGCAATTACTCATCCAGACATTAATGCGCCAGATTATGAAATCAAAGGACAAATTCTACACATGGTGACTAATCAATGCCAATTTAGTGGTGCGCCGAAGGAAGATCCAAATGAACATCTACGTACCTTTAATAGGATCTGCACATTATTTAAAATCCGAGAAGTGGAGGATGAACAGATATATCTCATGTTATTTCCCTGGACTTTAAAGGGAGAAGCCAAAGATTGGTTGGAATCGTTACCTGAAGGGGCGATTGATACATGGGATGTTTTAGTTGACAAATTTCTTAAACAATTCTTTCCGGCATCTAAAGCCGTAAGACTTCAAGCAGAAATTGTTACGTTTACACAGAAGCCAAATGAAACTCTATATGAGGCATGGACAAGATATGAAAAGTTGTTAAGAGGATGTCCGCAACATGGTTTAGACACCTGTCAAATAGTACAAATATTCTACCAAGGATGCGACATCACTACAAGGAAAGACATAGATATAGCAGCTGGTGGTTCTATTATGAAGAAAACCGAAACTGATGCTTACAAAATTATTGATAACACTGCTTCCCACTCACATGAGTGGCACCAAGAAAAAGATATCATTAGATCATCTAAAGCAGCTAGAGCCGATTCTAGCCATGACTTAGATTCCATTTCCGCAAAGATAGATGCTGTGAAGAGACGAATGGAAAAGATGACTAAGGATATTCACTCAATACGAATTAGTTGTGAGCAGTGTGGAGGCTCACATTTGACAAAAGATTGTCTCAGTATTGAATTAACAATGGAACAAAGAGAGAATATTTCATACATAAACCAAAGGCCTGGAAATAATTATCAGAATAATTATCAACCGCCAAGACCGATTTACAATCAAAACCAGAATTATAACAGAAATATTCCATACAACAACCAACAAGGTCCTAGCAATCAACAAGTATCCAATAATACTTACAATCAGCAAAGACCAAATTTTCAAAACAAACCACCACAACAAACCGATGATAAAAAGCCGAATTTAGAAGATATGATGACGAAGCTAGTTGAAACTCAAACGCAGTTTTTCACATCTCAAAAACAAACCAATGAACAAAATGCTCAAGCATTTAGAAATCAACAAGCTTCTATTCAAAATCTGGAACAAGAAGTAAGTAACCTAGCAAGGTTAATAGGTGAAAGAAAACCGGGAAGTCTACCTAGTGATACAAATGCTAACCCCCGGAATGAAACAGCTAAAGCCATTACCACAAGAAGTGGTACAGCACTTAAACCACCTGAAATACCTGTAACTTCTGATGAAGCCATTCCTACTCCACAAGAACCACAACCTGATCAAGATAAGGAAAAAGAACCGGTAGTTGAAAAGGTTAACGAAGATAACACAGTTAAGGATAAACCTTATGTTAAACCATACCAACCACCACTTCCTTACCCGAGTAAAATGAAGAAAGAGAAACTTGAAGCCGAGCAATCCAAATTTTTGGATATGTTTAAACAGATAAATGTAAATCTTCCTTTCATTGATGTGATTTCAGGAATGCCTAGATATGCTAAATTCTTGAAAGATCTAATCTCAAATAGAAAGAAAATGGAAGAACTCTCAGCTGTTACTATGAATGCTAATTGTTCAGCAGTGCTGTTGAATAAGATACCAGAAAAATTATCTGATCCATGAAGTTTCACAATTCCATGTTTTCTGGGTAGTCTTAGTTCAATAGAAGCATTGGCAGACTTAGGTGCTAGTATAAATTTAATGCCGTATTCACTATACGCTAAACTAGACCTTGGAGAATTGAAACCAACCAGAATAAGTGATGTGTGTCGCGAGGGGTACGAAATAGTGTTTATTTTTAATACGAAATTCGATGAAATTTTACACAAGTTTTATTATTTTTACGGATGGGAAATACCTAAACCTTGCTACAACACTTATAGGCAGTGTACCTAATCGTACTGTAGTGTAGTTTTTAGTAAGTCCGGTTCGTTCCACAGGGACGCAGTGAAGTTTAACACTATATTTTTATAAAACTATATTTTTACAAAAATATATAATATAAGTAGTATTATTATTATAAAGGGGGGTTTTTACCGTTTAATGACCGGTTTGTCGATTTTAAAACTTTAGTCGCAGTTAAAACCAAATGTAAAATATTAAAAATAAATACAAGACTTAAATTAAAGCATAAAGTAAATAACGATAATGAAATTGCGAATAATAAAAGTGCGATAAAATAAACTTGCGCTAATTAAAAAGTACGATAATTAAAAGTGCAATTAAATACAATAACAATAAAAATGCGATAATTAGAAGTGCAATTAAATATAAAATAAAGGAAATTAAATATGAAATAAAAGAATTATACTTATTTAAACTTCCGTAATCATGATGTTTGACGTGTTGATTTTAGTTTTATGCCCATGGGTTAATTGTCCTTTGTCCTGGATTATTTAATATGTCCGTCTGGTTTTTGTCCATAACAGTCCATCAGTCATAAATATAAAGTGCGAGTGTCATCGTCAAATTATTCTTATACCCGAAGTTAAATATTCCAACTAATTGGGGACTTAAACTGTAACAAGATTTTAATACTTTGTTTAGTAATTACACCAGGATGTCGACTGAGTGTAACCCAAGGTTTTAATATTTTGTTATCAATTATACCAAGTGTCCTTGTACATAATTTTACCCCTGTTTTAATTATTCTAGTGGCTATTAATCCATTCCCGTGTCCGGTTAAATGAACGATTATTCGTACATATAAATACCCCGCCCATCGTGTCCGATTGAGTGTATATGGTAATTTATAGGGACGCCCAATTGTAATCTTTATATTAACATTAACAAACTATCATTTAGTTAAACAAATATAAATCCCATTAATAGCCCATAGTCTAATTTTCACAAGTGTCGTTCTTTTGTCCAAACCCCAATTATGGTACAAAGCCCAATTACCCAATTTTAGTAATTAGCCCAACATCATGATTACTTCGTTTTAAATAAGCATAATAATAACTTAGCTACGAGACATTAATGTAAAAAGGTTGAACATAACTTACAATGATTAAAAATAGCGTAGCGTTACACGGACAGAATTTCGACTTACACACTCAAACGATCTCTATCATAAATCTTATTATTATCATAATTTAAAATTAAAATTAAGATTATTGTTATATCTTATTAAGTTAACATTATGATAGAGATATAGAATATAGATATTGATAATTGATATTGATAATAGATAGATGGATCGATATATAGATAGAAAATATGATCGAAAAAAGGTATGCTTCAATTACGTTTACATAGCCTTTTATAGGCGAATTTATAAATTGAATTTTCACTTATGACCCCTGAACTATGCTCAATTAACAACTTTTTATTATTTAATATTATTCTTATTATGAATTATTTAAATATTATATTTTATTCTTGTGCATAGTTGACTCATAATTTTTACACCATTGCGTCGAGCGTTGAGAGTTGGTTCATGTCCCGGTTCCGGATTTTCGAACATCCTTGCGTACTATTTTATATCGTGTACTTTGCGTTTTGTAACTTGTACTCTTGTCATTTTTAGACGTTCCTCATCAATAATTTGAACCTTTTTGATTGTATCTTGTACTTTTTAGCATTTTGGACCTTTTTGTCTTCAAATCTTCGTTTTCGCCTTTTGTCTTCGCACTTATTAAATATAAACGAATATTACTTGAAAATGGAACAATTGCAACTAAAATCTTATCTTTCTTGGGGGATTTTGCTATGAAATATATGTTCCTTTTTAGCCTTATCAATATCCCCACACTTGAGCGTTGCTTGTCCTCAAGCAATACAGTCTTGAAATAAGATAATACAAATCACACGAATCACTTCTTTATTCTTCATACTTTGTACATCAGTGATTTTGATATGGTGGTATAAACAATGATAGTAACGATATAATCATGGTTAAAGGTGGGTGTGTTATTCACAGTTGCTTTGGGTTTAGGTCAACGACACTTGCAATCAAATAGCCGATTTACTTTCGGTTTCCAAAGCAAAGTGCACATTTGAAAGGCGGTTTACAGTCCCACATGACTATAAAAATGTAGATCCCTAAGGAAATTGGATCTTTATGAAAACTTTTGATCTTTTGAAAATTTAATATAGCTATTACCCTAGACAAGTTTCCTGATATAATCCACCATTAGTGTAAAAAAAAAAAATATTTGTGGATCAGTATTTTGGCTAAAACTTTTAGGTTCGTGTAATCCACTGCTATCCCGGTATCGGAAAGCACACATCCAGTTTACTTGTTCCGTATATTACCTTTCGGTAAACTACCGTCCGGTTGTAAAGGAAAGCGATGAACAAGAAACTGTTAAGGCAATGTCTAATGACATGCATTTGTTCATGGTCTAATTTCGTGTCGGATGCTAGTACTATCCTTGGTAGGAGCAATAGTAAAGATCATCCTATAATTTTTCGGTCTGGCACAAGGTCCTGTCTCCGACGATGCTATGCAACCACCGTTCTTACGGTTGACACCCGATTTGGTTCAGGTGACCTAATGAATTCTGATGAATTCTCAGGATTTTACGTTCAATGGTAATGAACGCATTGAAAATGGTTTTTCAGAAAACAAATCGGTTTGTATTTTTGATCAAAATATTTTCTCGTTCAAGCTCGAGTTTAGATATCATTGAATTCCATGAGTTTGAATTCTCAATCTTTAAGGTCAATCTCAAGGATTGAGTAATATCAGTCTTAAAAGCTGATTTTTAATCTTTAAGGAGATTATCCTTTCTGGGGATCTGATTCATTAGTCTTATCAAGCTAATTTGCACGGTGCCTCCCCATTGTACGAGATAAATCCTTCTCATGGTTAGGATAAATCTGACCACTTGGCGACCCTGTTTGATGCTGAGGTCCGTGGATTTCCTGCTGATTTTAGAGATGACTTTTCTAGATTTTTCGTCAACCTACAGCTGGTCTGGACGACAACTTCTTGACCTAAATCAAGAAGCGCGTGTCTTTTTCGGAAGACTTTACTTCCTTTTAAATGATGGAATTGATTCATCGTGTAGATCCATCTCTTCTTTTCTTTCATCGGGTAAAACAGTTAATTATCGTCCAAAACAAAAGTATTTTCAATTGTTTTCACAAAAATATGATATATGTTTTGAATAACTTGGTAAAAATTTCCCACACTTGGCTTTTATTATCCTTTCTTTGCCTTTTTCTCCTCTATTCCATTCTTAAATGAATTCTAATGTTTTGGTTATTTCTCAATTTATGTCCTTTCCGAGGTAACGATAATTTCGGCTCAATGACCTAGTTTTCATCGTTCATAAATATATAAACATGATTTTGACTTCATTTAATTGAAAATTTTTCAAATTTTCACAAAATTTAGCAAATAAACCAAGTATAAACCTGAGAGAATTTATAACCCTTCCCCACACTTAAGATCATGCAATGCCCTCATTTGCATGAAATCAGACTATAATTATAAATTCATGAGGGTGATTAGTGTAGAAAAGTGATTAAAAATACCCAGTTTGTAAGCATATTATTTTACATCACATTTGATATTTTGCGCCTTGTCATCAAAATTAGTAGCTTTTTGTTGAACTTAATGACAGTCTTTGAAAGTGCGCTGTTTTACCCTGTTGTGTACATAACATAAAATACAAACATATATACATATATATATTTTTGAAGTTTGGTTTATAACCCCACTTTTCAAAAATTTATAAAGTATAATATTTTTGACATACTTTAAATCAATAAAATTAAAAATAATGATAACAAAATTTGTCGCCCCGCCCTCGGGTAAAGTAATTTCGGCTTAATGACCTAGTCTTCAACTCACGACGAATTTTAGAAATCATTTTTTCAACTTAATGAATTAAAGTAAATTTTGTTTTTAAAAACTTAAATTAAAATGCATATTAATTTCATAAAAAACCTACAAAACAAAAATTCAGAATGGAGGGAGAAAACTAGTTCTTTAGTGTCTTCTAGTGGAAAAGACCACTCGGATTCCATTCTCGGAACTACACGAGAACAGAACAACTAACTCTAGATAGCATTTTCTTTTTAGAACACTTGAATCTCCCCACACTTAGGTAGCTGTGGTGTCAAAATTGTGATTAACTTCATCGTCAATTTCTCTTGGTCCATAATCAACTTGCATATCTGTGACTTTCTCTTTAAGCCATTGGTCGGATTCCTGTGTAATATCCACAATTTCAACTAGCTTCACCTTTTCTTTAGGCGATAGATTGGATACTAACCGGTTACATAACTTAAAGTTCCCCTTGGTTATAGCATCGCGAATCCGTTTAATAAGTTTCTTCATTGAACTATTAATAACGGGGTCATTTAATTTCGTATCAACAACGGGGTTCTTTGTTATCATGTCATCATTAGGTGTTACTTCATTTTCCCCACACTTAGGCGTTTTATTATTGTTAAGCACTACCGTTGGAGTTGGTAAAACAACATGGTTCTTACCAATCGTTTTTGCTGGTTCAACGGTTTTGGTTGGTGGAGATTTAGACTTTCGAATCATAAAGGTGATCGATTTGTCACCACTACTAAGTGTCATTCTACCGTTTCTTACATCAAAGAACGCCCCGGTGGACGCTAAGAATGGTCGACCTAAAATTAGAGGAATGTTTGGGTCCTCTTCTATGTCAATGACAATGAATTCGACTAGAAAGGTTAAATTGCCTACTTGAACGGGTAGGTTGTCGGCAATTCCAACTGCGTGCTTAATGGTTTGATCAAAGAGTCGAACACTCATATCCGTTGGACTTAACTCACCTACACCTAATCTCTTATATAAGGAAAGAGGCATAACACTCACACTCGCACCTAAATCTGCTAGTGCATCATACATGACACAATCACTAAGTAGACAAGGAACAATAAATTCACCCGGATCACCTACCCTAGGTAGAGGTTTTGGTGGAACTGTCTTTACCGGGTTTATATTTACGGCTTTTGTTTCTTGCACTTTCTTATTCTTTTTCTTCTTCTTCTTTCCAGAGGTATCACAATCTTTATTACCTATCACTTGCTCATACTCAACTCCTTTTCTTGGAAACGGGATGGGTGGTTTGTATGGTGCCACCACTGGCTTTACATACTCGGGTGGTGGTGGTGTAACTTCTTCATTGTTACTCTCATCTAAAACCTTCCCATCTTCTGGTGCTGGTTTTTCAGAATTCGTTGAAACCATATTAACATTCTCATTCCGAGGATTTACTTCAGTATTACTCGGTAGCTTTCCTTGTTCCCTCTCACTCATCATGCTAGCAAGAGTACCTACGTGTTTTTCTAGATTCAAAATGGAAGCTTGTTGAGTTCTTAATGACTGATCAAACCTCTCATTCGTTTGAGTTTGAGTTTCAATAAATTGTGTTTGAGATTCAACTAGCTTAAATACCACTTCTTCCATATTTGACTTTTTCTCTTCGGTTTGTTGTGGTGGTTTATACAAGCCAGGTCTTTGTTGATTGAAAGTGTTGTTTTGATTTGGTTGGTTATTCGGACCTTGTTGGTTATACGAGTTATTGTCGGGTCCGTTTGGATTGTAAAGAATGTTTTGATTTCGATTGAAGTTTAACTTTGGCGGTTGATAATTATTTTGATAATTATTTCCCGGCCTTTGGTTCATATAGGAAACATTATCTCGTTGTTCCATCGTTGGTTCAATGTGACAATCTTTCATTAAGTGTGGTCCACCGCATTGCTCACAACTGATTCGTATTGCGTGAATATCTTTATTCATCTTTTCCATTCGTCTTTCGAAAGCATCTATTTTTGCGGAAACGGAATCAAAGTCATGGCTAGAATCGGCTCTAGCCGCTTTAGATGAACGAAAAATATCTTTTTCTTGATGCCACTCATGAGAGTGGGAGGTTGTGTTATCAATAATTTTGTAAGCTTCAGTTGCGGTTTTCTTCATAATTGAACCACCAGCTGTTATGTCGATGTCTTTCCGTGTAGCAACGTTGACACCTTGGTAGAATATTTGTACTATTTGATAAGTGGCTAAACCTTGTTGAGGACATCCTCTCAACATCCTTCCGAATCTTGTCCATGCCTCATATAGAGTTTCATTTGACTTTTGTGTGAACGTAACAATTTCTCCTTGAAGTCTCACGGCTTTAGATGCCGGAAAGAATTGTTTAAGAAATTTTTCAACTAAAACATCCCATGTGTCAATCGCCCCTTCAGGTAACGATTCTAACCAATCTTTGGCTTCTCCCTTTAAAGTCCAGGGAAACAACATGAGATAGATCTGTTCATCCTCTACTTCTCGGATTTTGAATAGTGTACATATCCTATTAAACATACGAAGATGTTCGTTTGGATCTTCCTTCGGCGCACCACTGAATTGGCATTGGTTAGTCACCATATGTAGAATTTGTCCTTTGATTTCATAATCTGGTGCATTAACGTTTGGTTTAATAATGGCATGACCTTGGCCCGTGCGTGTAGCTCTCATTCGGTCTTCCATACTTAGAGGTTCTAGATTTTCCATGATTGGAAGTGTTGTATCTGAATCACTAGAGGTTTCTGATTTAATGGTTTCTTCCTCAACAATCTCTGTTTGAATGATTGGTGGTTCCGGAGGAATAATTAATGGATCAGGGTCTTGGAATTGTCCCTGAGTATTCTCCGGATTCTCAATTGTGATATTGGTTTCAAAAACTGGATTATCAGAAATTTGAGTTGAAGTACTCGGTCGACTTGATGACGAGTCTAAAGAAAAATCAACGGCAGCTATATTTGTTAAACGATGTCTTGATCGAGTTACAGGTGGTGAACGTATGACCGGCGGCGAACGTCTTGCTCGGTGCATTCACAGAATTATCCTATTAGTTATAAAAAATAATAAAAAAAACTTATATAAGTTGTCCAATTAATAGACTTTTTTGATTTTGCCCACGTTTTGAATAGCCAAAAGATGCAGCAGGTAGCCAGGACCCTATAAATCGGAAGCCCACAACTAGCCACTAACAAATCCAACTATTACTACGAACCAGAAAAATGTCAACGTCTATTAACTTAACCGCTTAAATAATTTCTCTTTCCGTTTGGAGAATTAGATAAGAAGTAGAGAAAATTCTAAGTCCTAAAAACTAGAGCGTCGAGAAATAAGAAAGAAATAGATTGCGCGTCGAAAAATGTCGAAAAATAAAAGGTCAAAAAATAGGCGTCGAAAAATAAAAATAAGAAAGTAGCGCGAAAAACGGCGTCGCAAAATTCTAAAGCACCTAAATCTTAGTCTAAGGAATAAGCACTTAAGGGATTTTACGGCAAAGCCTAAAAATCTAAAAATAAAAATAACTACGGCAAAAATAAACTTAATACTAAAAGTTGCGACTATAGTCTAAAAAAAACTAAAGGTAATAAAACTTAAAATAATTTTTTTATAGACAAAATCTTAAAAATATATAATTTTTTAAATTTTTTTTTTTTTTTTAAAAAAACGAATTTTTTTTTTTCTTAAAAAAAAACGTTTTTTTTTACAGAATTTTTTTTTTTTTTTTTACGCTTTTTTTTTTTTTTTTTACAGAATTTTTTTTTTTTTTTTTCAAATATAAATTAAAAATATAGTGTTTCGCCGAGTCCCCGGCAGCGGCGCCAAAAACTTGATGTGTGTCGCGAGGGGTACGAAATAGTGTTTATTTTTAATACGAAATTCGACGAAATTTTACACAAGTTTTATTATTTTTACGGATGGGAAATACCTAAACCTTGCTACAACACTTATAGGCAGTGTACCTAATCGTACTGTAGTGTAGTTTTTAGTAAGTCCGGTTCGTTCCACAGGGACGCAGTGAAGTTTAACACTATATTTTTATAAAACTATATTTTTACAAAAATATATAATATAAGTAGTATTATTATTATAAAGGGGGGTTTTTACCGTTTAATGACCGGTTTGTCGATTTTAAAACTTTAGTCGCAGTTAAAACCAAATGTAAAATATTAAAAATAAATACAAGACTTAAATTAAAGCATAAAGTAAATAACGATAATGAAATTGCGAATAATAAAAGTGCGATAAAATAAACTTGCGATAATTAAAAAGTACGATAATTAAAAGTGCAATTAAATACAATAACAATAAAAATGCGATAATTAGAAGTGCAATTAAATATAAAATAAAGGAAATTAAATATGAAATAAAAGAATTATGCTTATTTAAACTTCCGTAATCATGATGTTTGACGTGTTGATTTTAGTTTTATGCCCATGGGTTAATTGTCCTTTGTCCTGGATTATTTAATATGTCCGTCTGGTTTTTGTCCATAACAGTCCATCAGTCATAAATATAAAGTGCGAGTGTCCTCGTCAAATTATTCTTATACCCGAAGTTAAATATTCCAACTAATTGGGGACTTAAACTGTAACAAGATTTTAATACTTTGTTTAGTAATTACACCAGGATGTCGACTGAGTGTAACCCAAGGTTTTAATATTTTGTTATCAATTATACCAAGTGTCCTTGTACATAATTTTACCCCTGTTTTAATTATTCTAGTGGCTATTAATCCATTCCCGTGTCCGGTTAAATGAACGATTATTCGTACATATAAATACCCCGCCCATCGTGTCCGATTGAGTGTATATGGTAATTTATAGGGACGCCCAATTGTAAATCTTTATATTAACATTAACAAACTATCATTTAGTTAAACAAATATAAAGCCCATTAATAGCCCATAGTCTAATTTTCACAAGTGTCGTTCTTTTGTCCAAACCCCAATTATGGTACAAAGCCCAATTACCCAATTTTAGTAATTAGCCCAACATCATGATTACTTCGTTTTAAATAAGCATAATAATAACTTAGCTACGAGACATTAATGTAAAAAGGTTGAACATAACTTACAATGATTAAAAATAGCGTAGCGTTACACGGACAGAATTTCGACTTACACACTCAAACGATCTCTATCATAAATCTTATTATTATCATAATTTAAAATTAAAATTAAGATTATTGTTATATCTTATTAAGTTAACATTATGATAGAGATATAGAATATAGATATTGATAATTGATATTGATAATAGATAGATGGATCGATATATAGATAGAAAATATGATCGAAAAAAGGTATGCTTCAATTACGTTTACATAGCCTTTTATAGGCGAATTTATAAATTGAATTTTCACTTATGACCCCTGAACTATGCTCAATTAACAACTTTTTATTATTTAATATTATTCTTATTATGAATTATTTAAATATTATATTTTATTCTTGTGCATAGTTGACTCATAATTTTTACACCGTTGCGTCGAGCGTTGAGAGTTGGTTCATGTCCCGGTTCCGAATTTTCGAACGTCCTTGCGTACTATTTTATATCGTGTACTTTGCGTTTTGTAACTTGTACTCTTGTCATTTTTAGACGTTCCTCATCAATAATTTGAACCTTTTTGATTGTATCTTGTACTTTTTAGCATTTTGGACCTTTTTGTCTTCAAATCTTCGTTTTCGCCTTTTGTCTTCGCACTTATTAAATATAAACGAATATTACTTGAAAATGAAACAATTGCAACTAAAATCTTATCTTTCTTGGGGGATTTTGCTATGAAATATATGTTCCTTTTTAGCCTTATCAATAAGCATACAATTAGCCGATAGATCAATAAAATATCCTAGAGGGATAATGGAGAACATGCTAGTTAAAGTTGGTACTTTAGTATTTCCAGTAGATTTTGTTGTTCTGGACATGGAAGAAGATTCTCAAGTTCCTCTCATATTAGGAAGACCATTCTTAAACACGGCTAAAGCAATGATAGACGTGTTCGGTAAGAAATTGACCCTAAGTATAGAGGATGAGAGTGTTACCTTTTCAGTTGATAGAGCAATGCAACAACCACAATCTGCAGATGATACATGTTATTATATTCAAACTATAGATGCACATGCAGAATTATTAGAAGAATTTCCAGAATTACAAGGAACAGGAGAATGTTCTTTAGGAGAAGGTAATGAACCAATTAATGAAGCTGAAATGTTAGCTACACTTATAGCTAATGGATATGAACCAACAACAGAAGAAATTCAAATGCTAAAAGAAGAAGACAGATATCGATATAAATCATCGATAGAAGAACCACCGAAATTAGAATTAAAGCCACTTCCAAACCATTTGGAATACGCTTATTTACATGGTGAATCTGAATTACCTGTAATAATATCGTCTTCTCTTACTGAAAATGAGAAATCACAACTCATTTCTGTGTTGAAAGCTCATAAACCAGCCATTGCATGGAAGATTCATGATATTAAAGGAATAAGTCCTTTGTATTGCACACATAAAATCCTTATGGAAGAAGGTCATAAAACGTATGTGCAACGTCAACGAAGACTAAATCCTAATATGCAAGATGTAGTTAAGAAAGAGATTATTAAACTGCTAGATGCAGGTCTAATTTATCCAATCTCTGATAGTCCATGGGTAAGCCCAGTTCAATGCGTGCCTAAGAAGGGTGGCATGACTGTCATTACAAATGAGAAAAATGAGCTTATTCCTACTAGGACTGTAACAGGATGGCGTGTATGTATTGATTATAGAAAATTAAATGACGCCACCAGAAAAGATCACTTTCCCTTACCTTTCATAGATCAAATGTTGGAAAGATTAGCCGGAAATAGTTACTATTGTTTTCTAGATGGATTTTCCGGATATTTTCAAATTCCAATAGCACCCGAGGACCAAGAGAAAATCACATTCACGTGCCCTTATGGTACTTTTGCTTACAAACGCATGCCATTTGGACTTTGTAACGCCCCTGCAACCTTTCAAAGGTGTATGATGGCGATTTTTCACGACATGATAGAAGAATGCATGGAAGTTTTCATGGATGACTTTTCAGTCTTCGGTGATACATTTGAATCATGTCTAGTTAATCTGGAACGAATGCTTCTTAGATGCGAACAATCAAATCTAGTACTTAATTGGGAGAAATGCCATTTCATGGTTAAAGAAGGCATCGTTCTTGGACATAAAATTTCAAAAGAAGGAATTGAAGTGGTTAGAGCTAAAGTAGATGTAATTGCTAAACTTCCACATCCCACCAATGTTAGAGGAGTTAGGAGTTTTCTAGGGCATGCCGGTTTTTACCGACGTTTCATAAAAGATTTTTCTAAAATTGCCACTCCTATGAATAAACTCCTAGAAAAGGATGCTCCATTCATCTTTTCAGATGAGTGTATCAAATCTTTTAATATTCTTAAAGAGAAACTCACTAATGCGCCGATCATGATAACACCAAATTGGAATCTACCATTTGAACTAATGTGCGATGCAAGTGATTTTGCAATGGGAGCCGTTTTAGGACAAAGGATTGAAAAACGATTTCAACCTATATATTATGCTAGTAAGACGTTACAAGGAGCACAAACGAACTATACAACTACTGAAAAAGAACTCCTTGCTATTGTCTTTGCTTTTGACAAATTTCGATCATATCTCGTTCTAGCAAAAACGGTGGTCTATACCGACCATTCTGCTCTTAGATACCTATTTTCAAAACAAGATACTAAACCAAGATTAATCCGTTGGATCTTACTCTTACAAGAGTTTGATATTGAAATCCGAGATAAAAGAGGAGCAGAAAATCTCGCCGCTGATCATCTTTCTCGTCTTGAAAATCCTGAGTTAGAAGTTTTAAATGAATCGACCATACAAGACAACTTTCCTGATGAATATCTATTGAAGATAGATTATAAAGAAATCCCATGGTTTACAGACTATGCAAACTACTTAGTTTGTGGATTCCTTGAAAAAGGATTATCGTACCAAAGACGAAAGAAATTCTTCAGTGATATAAAACACTATTTTTGGGAAGATCCACATCTGTTTAAAAGTTGTCCCGATGGAATAATACGCCGATGTGTATTTGGAGATGAAGCTAGTAAAATATTAAACCATTGTCACACAGGACCAACTGGAGGGCATTATGGGCCTCAACTAACAGCAAGAAAAGTTTATGATGCTGGATTCTATTGGCCTACAATTTACAAAGACGCACACCTTCTTTGCAAATCCTGTGATGCATGTCAAAGGGCCGGAAAAATAAGTCAACGTGATGAAATGCCACAAAATGTCATCCAAGTATGTGAAGTATTTGACATTTGGGGTATTGACTTTATGGGTCAATTTCCAAAATCTCATAATAATCTATATATACTCGTAGCCATTGATTATGTATCTAAATGGGCGGAAGCACAAGCTCTCCCAACTAACGATGCACGAGTTGTAGTCAATTTTTTAAAACGTCTTTTTGCAAGGTTTGGAACACCGAAAGCTTTAATAAGTGATCGGGGTACTCATTTCTGTAATAATCAACTTGAGAAAGTTCTTAAAAGATATGGAGTAACTCATAAAATCTCCACCGCATATCATCCACAAACAAGTGGACAAGTTGAAAATACCAACCGAGCTTTAAAACGTATTCTAGAGAAAACCGTAGGATCAAATCCGAAGGAATGGTCCATTAAATTGGAGGATGCACTCTGGGCTTTTAGAACAGCCTACAAAACTCCAATTGGAACCACACCTTTTAGACTTGTTTATGGAAAAGCATGTCATCTTCCAGTAGAAATTGAACACAAAGCATTTTGGGATTTGAAAACATGTAATCTTGATTTACATGAAGCTGGACGTCTACGATTAAGTCAACTAAACGAATTAGAAGAATTAAGACATGAAGCATACGAAAATTCGTTAATCTATAAAGAAAGAACGAAGAAATGGCATGATAAAAGAATCAGAAGTTCAAAAGAAATTAAAGAAGGAGACAGAGTTCTTCTTTTCAATTCACGATTCAAGCTATTTCCTGGAAAATTGAAATCAAGATGGTCTGGACCATTCATAGTCAAAAGAGTTTTCCCATACGGAACGATAGAATTAATAAATTCAAATGGGATGGAATTTAAAGTTAATGGTCACAGAGTTAAACATTACATACATGGTCCGATGGAAGTCGACAACGAAGTTAATCATAATTTCGACACCACAGCTAACTAAATGTGGGGAGAATCAAGTCTTTAAAGGATAATATGTATTTTTGTTAGAGTTAGATTGTCTGTTTTCGTGTAAATCTCGAAAATGGAACCCGAATGGTCTTTCCCTAGCAGACCCTAAAGAACTAGTCTTCTCCCCCCATTCTGAATTTTTATTTTTTTTAGGTTTTTACAAAATGAAGACTGCCTGTGAACTAAACCATGGTCTAATGCTACACGCTTTGATCACTAAACGTAATAATGACATACTACCGAGTGAATTAGTATCAGTAATCAGAGAAAGAATGGACGGAGTTAGAAAAGAATCCAGATGCGAAGATAATAAATTACAATTTGGTAAAGGAAAATCAAAATCCGCAGCGAAAAGAAGAGCACGACACCTAGAAAGATGTCACAAATGCGGAAAATGGTCACATGGAGGTAAATGTTCAAATAATCAAACCTATTCAAATACCGAATTTGTTACTTTATGCAGAGACGGACCGTTCATATGTTTAGAAGAAAAGACACTGAATGCTCGAGGTTACGCCTATGTAGCCATGGAAAACCAATTAAACCGACTATCTTATGAATGGGATAGATCATATAACTAAGAAATCTATTTCACAGGTATGTCTGTACAGTTTTTATTTTTATTTTTATTTTTAACCTTTTGATAATAAACGCTAATTTGTTCGCTAAAAAGTATTAAATTGGTATTGAATAAAATTAGGTTTGGCGACCGAAATTATTGATATCATTCAAAAATTTATTACATCACTGCGAAATTTAACGTTTATTCTTAAGGTATAAATATCTTTAATCAATCAACCCAAAATATTTCAAAAATTCGTCATGAGTTAAATTAGGTCTTGGAACCGAAATTACTTTACCGAAAAGAGGGGCGCATATTTTTGATAATATTTGATTGATTAAAGTGGGATAAAAAGCCAAAAAGATTTTTAATTTTATTTTTACCATGTTTTTAAAATTAATATTTAAATCTTAAATTAATATTGTAAACTTTGTAAAAACAATATTTTTAAAAAATGTAAATATTTGAAAAATTAATATAAGTTTGGTGTGAATTTTTAATTTTTAAAATATGAATTTTTAATTTTATGCATTTCAAATTTTAAGTTTGGTGTGAATTTTTAATTTTATATTTAAGTTGTGTGAATTTAAAAACAAAAATTTACTTTGTCTCATTAAGTTAAAAATATGATTTTTAAAATTCGTCGTAAGTTGAAGACTAGGTCTTTGAACCGAAATTGCTTTACCCGAGGGAGGGACGAGAACTTTTATTATCATTATTTTTAATCTTATTAAATTAAAGTATGCCAAAAACATTAAAAAAACCCAAAAATCTTTACTTTTAAAAACCGCGCTTTGATTTGACAAATTTTAAAATTTTGTCGAGGGACAGACTAGGACAACGATCCGAAACGCCCTCGTTCCTAAAGGAAAACAAAATTTTTAAAAATTTAATTAATTATAAGTTTTATAAAGCATAAGTTTAAAAAAAAAAAAAAAAAAAAAAAAAAAAAGCTGAAAACACTGTAGCCGGCACCCCATGCGATCGCATGGGGTTTACACACCAACCTCATGCGATCGCATGAGGCTGGAAAACTGGCCAGATCAAAAACTCTCAGCGAGTCTGTTCTTCACCACAACACACACACATACACCCGAAACTCACCCAAAAATTCACCAATTTTCGCCATTTTTCCACCGTAATTCGTCGTTTTTCTTGCTCTAATCATGCCTAGATTCTCATTCTTCAGCAAATTGGTAAAAATTACACTCCTAAACTCTATAAATTCCTAGTTTTTGTGATAATTACCAATTTTTTACCTAATGCAATTTTGTTAATTTCTAGTGTAATTAGTGTTAAATTGTTAGTATTTTATGCATGTATAACCTAGATTGATGCTATTTAACATGATTTGAAGTCAAAAACTTCAAAATTTTTAGAAATCTAGGGTTTGTGTTCTTGAGCAATTTGGGGCTTTTTGATATAAACAGGTTATGGCCGATTTTTGTCATGAATTATTGCTAAATTGAGTAGTGTAACATGTTTAGATAGTTAAATGATCCAAACAATGATCCTAAACATGATTTTTGGAGATTAAAGTGGACTTTTTAAGTCAAAAATTCATGAACTTGATTAATTTGATATATTTGCCATTTGAGACTTGTTTAATTATTAATAATGAATATTTTGACATGTTATTTGAGTTAAATGCTTATGAATTTTGTATACATTTTCATATGTGCTTATTTGAAAAGTGTAGAATTGTGAAAAATTGTGAAAATGTGTATAAGTTTAATTTTGATTTAACATGTTATAGTGATTGTTTTAAGTTGTTATTTTGCTAACACTAATGCATATTTGGATGCACAATTTTTGTGTTTAATGTGTTTTACAGAGAGCCGATACTGGAGGTTCAGGAGCATCATCATCTAGACGACCAGCACCAGCACCAGAACAAGAACCAGAAATGCAACACGAACAAGAACCGCAACAGGAACAACAACAGCCTGATCAGCACATACCTTATTATGATCCAGTACAGTTTGTTGATGAATTCATAGTATTCCCAATGAGGCCGCCAGTAGAATTCCCAACAATTCCTGAGCACACTCTACATCCTAATCTGAGATTTGATAGAAGATGGAGAGATTACGAGACATATCAAAGGAACAAATTCAAATTGGTAACAAAAAATGTAGAGGTGCCAAGGGTAATTGATTGGGTCCCTTTGGAAACGGTCCATCTAGCTGACCGTGTTAGACAGCTTTTAGTTCAAAGGTATGGCAGTTCTTCTTTTACAGATTGGGAACGTCTTTTCACCATTCGTAGACCTGTATATAAGGAATGGTGTGCTGAGTTGATAAGTACTGTATCACTTGATACAAATATAGTTAGGATAGATGATAGAAGATTTCTTAGGTTTATCCTTGGCGGTAGGATGTACAGAATGTCCATGCTGGACATGGCCAGGGCCTTACAGATATATACTCCTGGTGAGTTGCTATTACCCGATTGTACAAACTTGATTCATTATGGTGAACGGGTAGATAGTAACTTTGACGCTGACGCCATTTGGAGGCGTATGTCACATTTTGATGTTTTTACACGAGCAGGAGGACACTCCTATACACATATTGACAGAGCCGAGCTTCGTATTATTCATAGATTTTTGGCTAACTCGATTACACAAAGAGGTCATAATAAAGAAAAAATTACCTTATATGATTTATTCTACCTAAAGTGTATTCGGGATCCTAGAAGCTTTGTCAATATCCCTTACTGTGTTGCTTTTTATTTATCTAAAATGGTAGAGGGAATGCAGGACGGGAGTATAATAGGAGGGGGTATTTTTGTTACTCTCATTGGAGAGTATTTAGGTGTTGATAGGAACCAAGGGGGTCCATTACAGATTTGTAGAGAACAGGTTGAGCCCTTAGGATTGAAGGTTTATGTGGGTGCTAAGGTATTGAAAAGTAGACGTAACCAGGCAGTACCCTATGAGGGATCTCATCCTCAGGTAGAGAGAGGCTCAGACGAGGAAATGGAGGAGGCGGAAGACATTAGGGATGTCTTTCGAGATGCTATTCTTGACGTCCACGTTCGTATAGATGAGGAAGCAATGACGAACGCGGCAAGACATAGTATGTATGAGCAGTGGAACTCCGAGCGAGTATACGAGGATTATAGGCGACGCCAACATGATAGCTGGTTAGTTCATCAGCACCAAATCATGAGCCAGCTATCATATCAGGTACCAAATAACTATGTACCTACTCGACCTGCTCATTTTCCGCCACATAGCCCCGATATCCGACCACCCTTTAACCGGTATGACTATAACCAAGCCTATCAGAACACCTATAACCAACAATGGAACCCACCCAATGAGATGAACTGGAACCCCTATCCAGACTGATTTAGTTCCATTTGGTTATTTTTATGATTATTATGTTTTTATCTTTTGACTTTTTCATGTTTAAACTTATGTTATTGGATAAATTTGTGTAATTTTTATTATTTTATTATTATTGTGTACTAATATTTCATATTTAGAATTTGAAAGTGGGATATTAAGTCCCATTTCAAATTGCCATGCATGATTATACTTGTATATATGTATATTGTCGATTGTTCAAAACAGGGTAAAACAGCGCATTTTCAAAGACTGGCATTAAGTTCAGCAAAAGCTACTAATTTTGACGACAAGATGACAAATAAATGTGATGTAACAACAGACGAAATGAACAAATGCTATGCACCATTTATCATTCAGCAAACAAACGCCAATATATTTGGAAACTTTGGTAAAATTTAATCATTTTCACACAAATCACCCTCAATAATTTAAATTATTACCGATTTCTTGCAAATGAGGGCATTGCAGGATCTTAAGTGTGGGAAGGGGTTAAATTCTTTCGGATTTTTAAATTTTTATCTTTATACACTTGGTTACCATTAAAAATACTAGTAACGTAGTAGTTGTATTAGAATCTAGTGCTCTCTGATAATAAAGAACAGCCCTAGTCTTATATACTGACTACCCAATTCTAGTAAAATTTTTCAAAATTTTCAATTAAATGAACTCAAAATCATGTTTATACATATTTATGAACGATAAAACTAGGTGTTAACACCAAAATTATTGTTACCTCGGAAAGGACATAAATTGAGAAACAAACCAAAATGTTGAAATTCATTTAAAATGGAATAGAGGACGATAAAGAGGAAAATAAAAGCCAAGTGTGGGAAAATTTACCAAGTTATCTTAAACATATGTCACATATATCTGTAACAAATAACTGAAAATACTTTTGCTTTGGACTAAACTAAACCATTTTACCCGATGAAAGAAAAGAAGAGATGGATCTACACGATGAATCAATTCCATCATTAAAAGGAAGTAAAGTCTTCCGAAAAAGACACGCGCTTCTTGATTTAGGTCAAGAAGTTGTCGTCCAGACCAGCTGTAGGTTGACGAAAAATCTAGAAAAGTCATCACTAAAATCAGCAGGAAATCCACGGACCTCAGCATTAAACAGGGTCGCCAAGTGGTCAGATTTATCCTAACCATGAGAAGGATTTATCTCGTACAATGGGGGGGCACCATGCAAATTAGCTTGATAAGACTAATGAATCAGATCCCCAGAAAGGATAATCTCCTTAAAGATTAAAAATCAGCTTTTAAGCCTGATATTACTCAATCCTAGAGATTGACTTTAAAGATTGAGAATTACAAACTCATGGAATTCGATGATATCTAAACTCGAGCTTGAACGAGAAAATATTTTTATCAAATTAAAACCGATTTGTTTTCTGAAAACCCATTTTCAATGCGTTCATTACCATTGAACGTAAAATCCTAGGAATTCACCTGGAATTCATTAGGTCACCTGAACCAAATCGGGTGTCAACCGTAAGAACGGTGGTTGCATAGTGGTCAAAGACAGGACCTTGTGCCAGACCGAAAAATCATAAGGGTGAGCTTTACTATTGCTCCTACCAAGGATAGTAATTGCATCCGACACGTTATAGACCATAATTAAAAGCATGTCAGGGGACATTGCCTTAACAGTTGCTTGTTCAACGCTTTCCTTTACAACCGGACGGTAGTTTATCGAAAGGTAATATACGGGACAAGTAAACTGGACGTGTTGCTTTCCAAATACAAGGTTAGCAAGTGGGTGACACAAAACCGCAAGTTTTGAGCTAAAATTTTCAAATCTGAAACCCACCAAATCCACAAAAATATTTTGCAAACACCGGTAAAGGGTTATTCCGGAAAACTTATCTAGGGTAAAAACTAAATTTAATTTTCAAAAGATCAAATGTTTTCATAAAGATCTAATTTCCTTAATGGATCTAAATTTTTATAGTCATGTGGGACTGTAAACCATATCGTTACTACCATTGTTTATACCGCCGTATAGAAATCACTGATGTACAAAGTGTGAAGAATAAAGAAGTGATTCTAGTATTTCAAGACGATATTGCTTGAGGACAAGCAACGCTCAAGTGTGGGAATATTTGATAATGCTAAAAACGAACATATATTTCATAGCATTATTCCTCAAGAAAGACAAGCTTTTAGTTTCAATTGTTCTATTTACAAGTGATATTCGTTTAAATAATAAAAGGTGAAGACAAAAGACAGATTCGACGAATTAAAGACGCAAACGACCAAAAAGCTCAAAAGTACAAAATACAATCAAAGAGGTTCCAATTATTGATAAGAAACGTCTCGAAATTACAAGAGTACAAGATTCAAAACGCAAAGTACAAGATATTAAATTGTACGCAAGGACGTTCGAAAATCCGGAACCGGGACCGGAGTCAACTCTCAACGCTCGACGCAACGGACTAAAAATTACAAGTCAGCTATGCACATAAATATAATATAATATTTAAATAATTCTTATAATTATTTAATATATTATATTATTTATAAAACCGTCGGCAGAAGAAAACAACCAAAAATGAGCCTCCCCAGCTGGCCATGCGATCGCATGGCCTGGAAGGCAAAAATCCATGCGATCGCATGAGCCCCAGTTCCAGCCCACATGCCTATAAAAATCGAGCTTTGGTGCACCAAAAACATATCCATCTTTCTCTTTTCTCATACGTAAAACATATATATATATATATATATATATATTTATAATTTATATTTTAATTTTAATTATAATTCTAATAATAAGGGTATGTTAGCGAATGTTGTAAGGGTGTAAGTCGAAATTCTGTCCGTGTAACGCTACGCTATTTTTAATCATTGTAAGTTATGTTCAATCTTTTTACATTAATGTCTCGTAGCTAAGTTATTATTATGCTTATTTAATCCAAAGTAATCATGATGTTGGGCTAATTACTAAAATTGGGTAATTGGGCTTTGTACCATAATTGGGGTTTGGACAAAAGAACGACACTTGTGGAAATTAGACTATGGGCTATTAATGGGCTTTATATTTGTTTTAACTAAATGATAGTTTGTTAATGTTAATATAAAGATTTACAATTGGGCGTCCCTATAAATTACCATATACACTCAATCGGACACGATGGGCGGGGTATTTATATGTACGAATAATCGTTCATTTAACCGGACACGGGAATGGATTAATAGCCACTAGAACAATTAAAACAGGGGTGAAATTATGTAAAAGGACACTTGATATAATTGATAACAAAATATTAAAACCTTGGGTTACACTCAGTCGACATCCTGGTGTAATTATTAAACAAAGTATTAAAATCTTGTTACAGTTTAAGTCCTCAATTAGTTGGAATATTTAACTTCGGGTATAAGGATAATTTGACGAGGACACTCGCACTTTATATTTATGACTGATGGACTGTTATGGACAAAAACCAGACGGACATATTAAATAATCCAGGACAAAGGACAATTAACCCATGGGCATAAAACTAAAATCAACACGTCAAACATCATGATTACAGAAGTTTAAATAAGCATAATTCTTTTATTTCATATTTAATTTCCTTTATTTTATATTTAATTGCACTTCTAATTATCGCATTTTTATTGTTATTTTATTTAATTGCACTTTTAATTATCGTACTTTTTAATTATCGCAAGTTTATTTTATCGCACTTTTATTATTCGCAATTTCATTATCGTTATTTACTTTACGCTTTAATTTAAGTCTTGTATTTATTTTTATTATTTTACATTTGGTTTTAACTGCGACTAAAGTTTTAAAATCGACAAACCGGTCATTAAACGGTAAAAATCCCCCTTTATAATAATAATATTACTTATATATATATTTGTATTTTTATAAAAGTAAACTAATATAGCGTTAAGCTTTGTTTAATGATTTCCCTGTGGAACGAACCGGACTTACTAAAAACTACACTACTGTACGATTAGGTACATTGCCTATAAGTGTTGTAGCAAGGTTTAAGTATATCCATTCTATAAATAAATAAATATCTTGTGTAAAATTGTATCGTATTTAATAGTATTTTCTGCTAAAATATAAGCTATTTCGTATACGCCGCCGCAGACATCATTCTTTCATAACCCAAATGAATTGCCATCATTTTGATTCAATACTACATATGTTACAATCAACCAATAAGTGTACTCCAAAACTTTGATCATACTAAAAGGAAAAGAGTAATGATATATAGACTAAAAGGAAGGATAACACATAGATAACTAACAAATAGTCACATAACTCACAGAGAAAGCCTACAGTTCAGGTAATTAAAAAATAAATCCCTGAAATCACAAAAAACATCAAAAGTTTGTATTAGACACACCCTATCACCTCTTTATCTCTATCAGGGGTTGGAATAAGCCATCAATCAATTTATTTGACCATGGAATAAGCCCTGTTCGACCCACTCTAAAATAGTGAATTTCAACTTTCAACCCAAACCCATTATCACACATTACCCAACCCGCCCATGTTGCCACCTTTCTAAGTGATATAAAGCAGATTGAGATAGAAGAATAAAATATATGAAATGCTTTTAATGGACTTGATACATATACATTAACACCCAAGTATAAACGAATTCTTAAATAAACATAGATTTACATTGTTCAATACCCTGCCAGAAACTTAAGGTGATCATTACTCAAAAATTTTGCTGAATAAAAGAAATTATGATCCATAATGATTGCATTATATTATAAGCCACTAATTTAACTCAATTGTATAGTGTACCTGCAAATATATGGGTCAAACAAGCACTTATGACCCAAATGGATGATAAATTCACGCGCAACGTCTTACTTTTAATCTTAAAATCAGTAGCAAAGGAGTAAAACCAACAACTCAGTTTTTCTTCTATGTACAAAAAAGTATAGCGTAAATGTGTTTCATAAAGATTTGACAATGTTTAATGTTTAAAACTTTTATAAATATGTTTAATTTGTAAACCACACTAATTAGACTGTTAATATAAACGCACAAAATTGATCATGTTAACATTTAAGTAGAGATATTTACCTTGTAATTTACCAATGTAGACGTATGCTACTGCTAGTTTCTGACAAGTTAAAAGAAACTCCTCCTGGTTTAGTTGACCCTCTACGACTTCTAACCTACATTAAATATAAAATAATCTACATCAAAGTTAACTACAATTTTAAACATCGGGTTAAAAAGTTGGAAACAAAAAAACTTTTTAATTGAAACGAACAATGCAGAGTATAGAGAGTAATGCAAGATGATTGAAAATGTGGGCAGTTTAGAGGTTTATATAAATAAATTTAACGTGAAAACTACCTGTAGTTATTTAGGATGGTGATATGGTGAATCCCTTAAAATACGGCGACAGTTGTTAACTTCCCAAATTTACATTTCAAATTACAATCAAGATTCAATTAGGATAATTCGTATACATTAATATCATAGGCGAAAATTAGCCAACATTAATTTTACTATTGTAAAATTTATATCACAGAGATTAATAATAATCATTTATATGAACCCAATAAATAATAAATAAATAATAATTAAACAAATAAAAAGGATTAATTTTGAAGATTAAACTATGTAAAGCAAGAACCAATGACCATAGATTGAAACTTTTTAATTACGTATGAAGATGGATATTATGCGATTAACATACAAACAAAATTTGAATTACTAATTTAGATCTTAATCCTATACCTGAGAATGAAATTAGGGCAGCTTAACGAAAATAATTTTGTTGAATACACTCTCCAGTCTCGCATACTGTTAAATCGGCAGCATACCGTTGATCGTAGTTAATCATCGGTCAGCGAGTGTAATACGATTACATTAAAGCGGTACCCTTCTACATGTAAAAATATATACATCAATACTCCGATCAATACTCCGGTGGTTCCGATTAATTGCTTCGTCGGCGAAGGCGTAAAATGGTGATAGGAAAGGGCTCATCGAAATCAATTTTTTGATCAGAGTTAGAGAGAGAAGTTAGGTGAGAGAGGGTGTACGTGAAAAGAGTTTATCTTTTAGAATATGTTTAAGGATTGGATGCTTGTACACGTGACATTTTTTGGTGATGAATTGAATAAAGAATAAATAAAAAACAAAGTTACACGTGGAAGTGTATATGTAGGGTCATTGTCAGACTGACACGTCAGGTTTCATCGCATGCATTATGTGATGTAGAGATAGATTGGTTCATGTGATCATGGGATGCGATTAGCAGTTTACATGTAACCATGGATGCGTTCAAAAACTTTTAAGAGCCGAGATGAACAAATATGCACATGAACATACTTCTCTATAGTTACGAAAGATAAGAATGAGTATTATCATTAATATTAAAAAACTAAATACTTATTTAATCTAATTTTATAAAAACTTAAAAAATTTATTAATTTTTTAAAGAATTAATAATTTTTTTAGAAATATTATTTTTTTTAATTTTAGTTATATTCTTAAATACTAAAGTATTGTAAATTGTAATGTCCTTACAAATACTTTGGGCCCAAGTTCTCACTATTTGGTGGTAGAGGTCGTGCTTGGTCATGAACTAAAGATAATGATTATGAGGAGAATGAATGGATGATAGTGATGGTGGTGAATGGTGAACTTTTACTTTTTTATATTATTTTTTTTGATAATATAAAAATTAAATACAAATTTATTTTAAAATAAAATAATATAATTATTATTTTATTTTTTATTTTGCAGATTCGACTAGGGCGTTGTATACCTTAGCGTAGATAACCTTCTAATTTATTTTTTTAATTTTTTAATAAAATAAATTAAAAATTTTTTAATTTTTAAATAATTTTATATGCAAAATTTTTAAATATATAAAAAAAATTTATAATTAAAATGTTTTAAATTTATTTACTCGTAACGTTAAAATATTTTAAATAGAAAATTAATTATTTTTTTATTTCTTTTAATAATATAAAAAAATTTATTTTTTATTATTTATTAAAAAATTAATAAATAATCTTCACCCATTAACCACCGTCAACCTCATCCATTAATTCTCATAAAAATCATAAAAAAAACAAAACTTTTTTTGCCTTGAATCTTCTTTTCACCTTGTGGACTTCAATACTCTGAGAGTTCTTCATTGATTTAGTGAGTCTTGAAATCCCTATTTTAAAGCTAAGTAGTAGGATATACCTCTTGAATATAAATAGTACTAAAAAACCATGTTAAAAATTCACTTTTGGATACTTTTTGACATTTCGGTACTTTTCACCCTTAATAATAATATTTGTGTGATTTTTCTTGTTTTAAGATCTTTTAATTTTTATCAAGGCCAAAAATGTGTGATATCACTAGTAAAAACATGACAATTTTGTGTGATATCAAGTATTCCATACTTAGGTTTTGCTTGTGCTCAAGCAAATGCTTGAACTAAAATCTCCTCGAGAAATTTCAAAGCAAAGATCCAAATTCCGAAAGTTATTAAGTAATAGTTTTATTTTCAAATCAAATATTTTCTAAAGTTTGTTTGTTTAGGTTTACTCATACGAATTACGAGATTAAGATCTATAGGTATTTCTCTCAATTCTTGAGTGTGGTATGTACATGATGAGGCTTCTTTTCTATCGTGGTCACTCAATTCACACAAATGTATCGGGTTACTTATTCTATTGTATGTCACTCAGAAACCAGACATGTTGTATCTCGCATCATAGGCTTGGTCAAATTGATCTTATCCTCAGTAGTTGAAAGATAGGGACGACACTAATTATCGAAAGACATCATATTTGGGTTGTAACATTAGGGGAAAGGGTTTTATGGTTAGGTGGTGTTAGTGATGGTTTGTGAGATGGATTTTGGAGTGGATAGTTAGTTTTAGGGTTTGAGTCATCAAGTTTCTTCTTCCTTCAGTTATAGTGTTGCTTAATTTTATTTTTTTGCCAAGAGATAACACTTCTAGCTTTCTTGCTTCTCAATTCATGACTTCGATAGAATGAATCTAAATAAGAGAGGTTTATTCTACAAAAGTAATAAAAATAGATTGAATCTAAACCCTAATGATTCTCGTCAGGATTTAGCAGTCCCTGATTCTTGTAGTCCAAGGGGCCGGATAACTTCATCTGACTTAGGGATTTCATTGTTTTTAGAAAAATTTTACACAAATGAACCAGGAGACCCTATTCACGATCCAAAAGGATGATTCAGTCTAAATGAACTCCTTCACATGGAAGATGAAATCCTGGAAGAATACCCGGCCATTTCCAGATATCCGTATTTAATTAAGTTTATTCCCGAGGAAAATCGACACATTGATGATCCAGCTGCTCCATTAATGGGAAATATGTTAAATCCCTCCAGAAGGTTAAACGTCTATAGATAATTCATTAGACACCTCTATTTTTAGAATTTTCTGTTTGTTAAGATTCATCAAAATTTCGTGAGTAATCTGCGAAATCATGTTCAATCTCTCCACAAGCTATCAAAAGAATGTGGGAAAGAAATAAAAAAAAAATTAGTAATACAAAATTATTTAAAAGAATTTATATATAAAATTTAATAAATAAGTTAAATCTTTAAAAAATTATTTATTTTTACTCGCGAATCAATATACAATTTTTTTATTAATTTTTAGAATACAAAAAACTAAATTATTTTTTATTGTTTAATAATTAAAAATTATAAAACTTAAAAAAACTATTTTAAATATTAAAAATTTATTTGCAAAAAAATTTATATTTATTTTAATATTTTTTGATTATTAATTTCTATTTAATAAAAAAATGCTAGTTTGCATAGTTTTTTCAATAAAATAAAATAAAATTAAATTAACTATTTTATTAAATTTTAAATTATTTTTAAAACAAAAATTTAACTATATTTAAATATTTTCTGTACCTAGCCAACTGATTTTTCATAATATTTTATTAAATTTAATTAATTATTCAACAAAATAATCATTGATAAATTTAATAAAATTATCAAAAACAAATTTGATAAAAAAAATTCTTTCATAATATAAAATAATTTTTAAAAAAATAATATTAATCATTAAATTTATAAATTATAAACAAATTTGATAAAAAAAAAATTCTTCAATAATAAAAAATAATTCTTTAATACTACATTGAAGTTTGCTCAAGTGAGGAAGATACGTCAAAACTTTGCTAAGGAGTTCAAATGGTGGTACTATGATGACAGGCTAGAAGAGGCGGTGATAGTATTGGAGAACCAAGGGAAGCTCAATCAGATTAGGATGTTTGATCCCAGATGGATTAGGAATCTATGTAAGTCAGATATCAAAGTTCTGAAGAAGCAACCAATTTTTCATGATATCTACAAAATGGAACATGCGTTGCAGTTCAATCAAGCTGTTCGTACTTGTTATGCTTATGATTTGTGTGCTTAAATGTTTTATCATTCGATTTTGGTCGTTTTTGAAATAGTAAATTGTGAACTGTGAACTTTGAATTTTTGTTGATGAACTGTGATGTTGAATTTTTAATTTGTTAGTATGTGAACTATGAAATTTTAATGTTAATCTTTTATGTTACAGTATTGTCATGTTATATCTCATTCTATGTGTGTGTTAAGACTGTTAATGGTTATATTGAATGAGCAAAGGGTCTTAAGGAGAGTTTGTTGGTGCATGAGTGTAAGACCCTCGTTCATTTGGACTACGTACAAGAACTTAAAGTTTTACACCAAGTTTACATTCGTACGGATAGAGATACTGTAGCACGGATACATTACATCCGTACAGATGCCTGACACATCCGTACGGATAAATCTGCAGACTCTATATATAGGGTTATTCAATTTCATTGTTAAGGTTACGAACCCTAACACCTCTAAGCCGTATCCACTCGTTCCTAAACGTTCACTATCAAACCCTACTCGATTACTAATCGTTCCAAGTCAGTTCTTAAGGTAAATCGATCAATTAATCAAGTGTTTTCGACTAAAAACACTATATCGAGGATTCCGTACTCGATATAGTAATCAACGATTGTTTAAATCCGTTTAAACGATCCTACATTCTTGGTATTATGTACAACGTGGGTTCCTCTGCTTCTTCCTTAATATCACTGTACAAAGTACAATAGAGATTGCATCATTCCCTATCTATATATATTTCATATAATAGCATTTACTTTTTCATAAACAAATTTAAGCTTATATTTTTCAGTTAAACATGATCAGATTCCTCATTTGAAAGTACCAAGAAATACGACCGTATACTTCTACAATCACACGATAATCCTTCATATTATTACAAACCAACACATTCGAAAAATCGACTTTATTACAAAAGATGCAGGATGTACTTAAATTAATTTAGTTAACCTTACCTTCAAACCGTCCTTCATTCGAAGTATCATAGAATTGCTCGGAAACACGAGATGACCTTGCACGAGCTCAACGTGATAATGATACATGATCTTAGCTGCAACTATCTTCATCTGAGTAAAACTCATGTCCTTACCTAAACAAGCCCTTGGTCCAGCATTAAATGCTGTAAATTTGTAAGATGGCTCATGTTTAATCCCACCTTCTTTCAAAATCCATCTTTCAGGCTTAAATTCTTTGCAATCATCACCCCATATTGTTTTCATTCTTCCCATCCCATAAAAATATAGCAAGACTCTGGTTTTTCTGTTTACTTTATGGCCACTCGGGAGTACGTCAGGTAACAATGGAGATTTGGAATTAAACGGAATCGGTGGGTAAAGCCTTAAGGCCTCACATAAAGCTCCATGAAGATAAACTAGTTGATGCAGCTGCTTTATATCCCATTTTTTGTCACCTTCAAGATGTGCATATATCTCTGTTCGAATCTTGTCCTCAATGATTGGATGTTTCGCAACGAGATAGAAAAACCAAGACAGAGCTGTGCTTGTTGTTTCTCTCCCTGCACCGATTAAAGTTACTACCGAATCCCTCAAACATTTTTTGTCTTTGTTCTCTCTTAACATAGATGCAAATAATCCAAGTGATGCATCTTCTTCATTACGAGTAGCTGACTCGTTTTGGGTTCTAGCTAAACACTCATGAATAAATTCGTCAATCACTTTCCATGCGTCTCTCAATTTCTTCTCATTCCCCATTCTAAAAAGTCGTTGCAGTTTCCAAACGATACCTGAAAAAGATGTCTCTTAAATATAGCTTCTAGCCTATCGGTATAGATGTAACCCCTCCCACCAAGAGGTGGTGGGTTCAAGTTCAAAAGTGGATATTTTTTATATATTCGTAAAAAAAAGTAATGGGTGTGTATGAGTTTGCCTTAAAAATAGTCGTTGCAGTTTCCATACCTTGGAAAAGATGTCTCTTAAATATAGCTTCTAATTTGTAACCAAGAGATTGCATGCTCAAGTTCAGGGATGGACATTTATATATATTCGTAGAAAAGTAATGGGTGTGTGTGAATTTGCCTAAAAAATAGTCGTTGCAGCCAAGAGGTTGTGATTTCAAGTTCAAGGGTGGACATTATTATACTATCTTTTTTTTTTTTTGGCAAAAATATTAATATGTATATATATAATAGAACCAAGGTTCAGGTGAAGCAACATTAGGAGTACTTGGTCACAGACGACCAAAACTCAACAAAACACACTATGTTCGTTCTAAACAATATGAACGACAACAATATAGAGCACAATAATGAATAACGATAGAAAAGTCAACCACACAAAATCACCAACCCTAGGCCTAAACAACAAACACATAACCCGACCCCGTATCCAATCCCGCATCTTTACTCCTCAGAAGCCGCCAATCCAAACCATTTACTGGGGCAACCCAAGAACACCTAACCCGAGGCCTATTTACCGAAGTTAACAAAGTCAACAACGCCGGCAACAACATCAAACCCACAAAAGGCACGACGACGAGAAAAATGGAATGAATGACCAAACAAGCCGCAACAGAACAGTACCAAATGCAAAATCAAACCTTAAAGGAACCAGTCATCTTCACCAAGTTTTCTAAGGACATTTACAAACCCCCGGATTCAAACAGTCATAGCTTCAAGCAGTCGGCTAATAACAGCTAGCTTCCGACAGCAGCCACAGCCGCAGCCGGCGACCGCCATCGGCATCCAACCACCACTAGCACAACTGCTAACCACTATTAGTCGCCACCCGCAGCCACCAATAACCGGCTACAACTGCTAGCATCCACTGAAGGCCGCCAGCAGCTGCCACCAACCCCCAGTAGCCGCTGGAAGCGACTAGACCATCGAGATCCGCCGGATTTCAACACAACCGACATTACTATACTATCTATTACACAAAAATGATGAATAGTAACTAGGGGCGCTTTCGTCTTTTCACCTTTTTTTTTCTTTCTTTTTTTCCCCTAAATTTCATTTCACTTACAAAGCCCCCCCCCCCCCCCCCTCTTCTTTCAAAAAATCAAATCGACCCTCCAAACAGGGGGTAAAGTGTCAAATAACCATTTTCATAAAAAATCTTAAATAAACTCCACCCAAATATTCAACGGGTCATACCCGCTCGCTCGCAACGAGTTAAATTTTTCCGACACCATCGTTAAACTCGAAATAATTTTAGGAACACAATGTCACTAACTATACACAAAACAGACGCTTTTTAAAAAACGCTAAATATTTTGGGTACTTTTCATACACGTTGATTTTGCGTTAAATTTTTAAAAGTCGACAATTCCATAGCGAAACGCGGAGATGCACATATATTGTTAATTTAAAATAACATTTAAATCTTTCACGAGTTATACCTTTTAGTTCAACTCAAGCTACGCTTCAACGATATCATCGTTAGCCACGAAATAATTTTACAAACTAAACGCAATAAAAATACATTGAAAACTGAACCCTCGGCGTGAAGCGAGGGTTCGAAAACTAGTTAATATATAATTGTAAAGAAATTATAGGTGAGTGTGAATTTGCCTTAAAAATATAGTTGCAGTTTTATAACTTGAAAAGGATGTCTCTTGAATATAGCTTCTAGCATAGCAGTATCGGTAACCTCTCCAACCACGAGGTTGTGGGTTTAACTCCAAGCATGGATATTTTATATAATTAATTTGTGAAAAAATTTGTGGGTGTGTGTTAGTTTGCCTTTAAAAAAAAAATAGTCGTTGCAGTTTCGAAACGATACCTGGGAAAAGATACCTAGTAAATAAAGCTTCTTCGATTTCTGGAATGGCCGACTCACACGGAATACAATGAAAGTCGAGTGACAAGCTTTGTAGGTCAATGTCCACGAGCAACTTCAAGATATTGTCAAAAGTTAACTTTTGAAATATTTGTTGCAGATCGATCTCGGTTCCTAGTTTAGATTCTAATACTGGTACAAGCCCTCTCTCGACCGTACTCCAGACAATCGTTTCCCAGATACTTTGAAATTTGACATGTTTGGTGATGGACAACGTGTTTTTGCGGTGCATCTCCCATAAATGACCATCCACATTGATAATTCCATCTCCGAAGAAATCAAATATGTCGCGAAATTTGTCGCCTTTTGGATAATTGGAGAAGTTTTTGCTCAAAATGTGGTGGATGTCCAAAGGATGTGTGGTAACAAGCATATCCATGTTGGCAAACCAAGGGCCTTTTAACATGAAGGTGCCACCATTACGTATCAAAAAATTTGTGGCATAATCATGTAAACGGTGCATGTTAGCAAGGACTACAGATATCATACCGAGGACATGCCAACTTTTTAGTTTGAAGTTTTTAGCTTTGAATATATAAAGTAAAAGGGTTAGGAAAATCAGAGCCAAACAGAAAATTGTGAAAAGTTGAAAGAAAGCCATTGTGAAACCAACATATGCAATATAAGAAGCTAGATGAACCTTATATGCCCTGAATAGGGAGGGTATATATAATATGGAGTAGTATATATTTGCAGTTAATAATTTTAAGCATACAAATTATCATGTTATTTCCTAATAGGTAGACGTTGACTTTTGACAGTTAAATATACTCAAAGAGTCAAAATTAAATTGGAAAATGATAAACGTAGCCTTAAGGCTACGTTTAATCATACCATAAATAATATAATTCTTTTTTTATAACTCAGACATGCCATGAATAATATTATTATTAAAATTATATATGGGAAAGTCGATATTAAAAAAGGAATAATTATACTTTGTAATTAATTAAAGAGAGTTTACAAATCTAATTATGGTAAGCTTAAATGTAGCCGTAAGGGCTACGTTTAGCGTAATTTTTTGGGATTTGGGAATGTAAATATTGCTTAGTTTTGATACTTGAAAATAGGGATGACAATGGGCGAGAAAAAACCCGTAACTCGCGGGTACCCGATCCGTGATGGGTGGGTAAAATCATAAAATCTTACCCGCGGGCACGGGTACGAGTAAAAAATTATATCTGCCAACGGGTTGCGGGCGGGTTGTGCCTGATCCGCTAAATCTTAAGATTTTTTTAGTTTATCCGCGAGTTTATACATACAATTATCAATTTAAAAGGGATTTTACTTGTAGTGCAATAATGATTAAAAATATAATACTACATATAAGTAGAAAAACTTGATTTTCACGTCATTTTTTACATGTTAATTCTACATATTATTTATAATTAATAAATTTTTTTAACTTTTCTAAAAAAAATTAATAACGTTATATAAATCAAACTCCTCACCCTTGAACAAATTGCTAGTCATTAATATCATATTACTTTATCTCACTAGCATCTCTCTACAAGAAATCCTCTCAAAACCTACTTACACTATCAAGAAACAGATCGAACACCCTAATTGTGGACTAACAATTGGTATCAGAGCGGGACTATACATTCGTGTAGTAGATTCTTGTCGCAAGGTGTTCATCGCGTTTATAGTGTTTGTGTTCCATTTGGTTTTGTTTGGATCTTGACTTTTTATCCTTTTTCTTAATTTTATTTCATTTTCAAAACTATTAATTTTTTTTATCAACTGTCGGTTTTTTGTTTTAATTAAACAAAATCAGTTCTAAAAGATTCAAGTTTGAATAACTAATTATCAGATCTTCTGTAACATTCAAAAAAAAAAGGAAAAAAGAAAAATAAAATACGTTCATCATCATCACACTTAAAATCTTCAACTTCTTTGATGATGTTCGAGAACACGATTTGAACTCAGAAATTGTTCCTAATCACAAACCCAACACTCGAAGATCTTCAGATCCAACACAAAACATCATTTAAACAGATCCAAAAAAATAAAAATTAAAAAAAATGACTTTTTTTTTTGGTCTTGATGATTTAGAGTAAATCTTGAAAAAGTGTTTTAATAGAAAGCTTTGTAATCTCCTCATGATTGTGTATCTCAAATTTCAAGTTCAGATTCGCAACAATAAGGGAGATCCATGATTTTTTTGTTTTCGAAATAAAGTCACTGATTTTGAATTAATTCGTGATTTTGGTGAACTGTTCCCGAAATCTGTAATTGTAGAAGTGTTCACCGGGTCCTAATGCATCTTCCTTCAAAATTTCATGAGTTTTGGTTTTGTTTTGAGCTCATTTCCAAGAATGCCGCCTTCATCCGCCACTAGCCACCACCTACTCGCCGGAGCTTGTTCTTTATCAATTTCTGCTCGAAATAATTGCTTGTGCTTGAAATCTTCATGCTCGAAAAGTTATACGCTCAAAAACCGGTGCTCGAAAAATGTTGATGCTCGAAAGATAGGTGCTCGAGAACTTTTTGAAATGAAAGTCTGCTCAATTTTTTTTTCTTTCCTTGCTTTTTGAGTTCTATCATAAAGAGATGATAGAGATAATGTATGGTGATGATGGTGGTGAGTAATTGAAACAAGACCCGTAAAATATTTGAATTCAAAATGGTTCTTGGACACAACGGTTCAAGACCCGAACTTAACCCGCTGACACCTGAATGTCCTACTCGCAACCTCAAATGACCTGATGTGTTGTTTGAACCTATCTTTCCTCCAACCTTTCCCAATCCCACGGTTACTCCAAAGCCAAATTTGCGCAAATCCATAACAATTGGTACATCTACTTCTGTAGTTTTAGGCGAATCGCCATCCGCTGAAAAAGACTCATCCGAGTTTCTTCTCCTGGATGAACTTGAAAAATGCATGTGTCTAGGGGGAGCAATACATGGGCCTAGGGAGAGCAATGAACAAAGACGGGAAGTGACGGTTATCAAAATCTAAAATGTCAAATTTTTTTTTAGGGGGAGAAGGAGGGAATGTTGGTTCCTATATAGATCATGATGGTTCCCATAATAGATCTGTATGGGAACTACACTCCAAAGAAGGTTTTTCCAAAAACCTTATATGGTGTATGCACATATTTCAGTGTATGCCTCGCGTCTCAAATGCCTTCCAATTTTTCTCTTAAAAATATTTCAGTGGAAACGTCAAAATTTTTTAGGGGGAGAAGGAGGGAATGATGGTTCTCATATAGATCTGTATGGGAACCGCACTTCAAAGAAGGTTTTCACCAAAACCTTATATGGTGTATGCACATATTTCAGTGTATGCCCCACGCCTCAAATGTCCCCCATTCTTTCTCTTAAAAACATTTCAGTGGATATGTCAAAAAAAAATTTAGGGGGAGAAGGAGGGAATGATAGTTCCCATATAGATCTATATGGGAACCGCACTGCAAAGAAGGTTTTCTCCAAAACCTTAAATGGCCCACGTATCAACTGCCTTTCAATCTTTCTCATCAAAACCTATATTCTTTGTGTAGCAAATTGTCGAAATATGTTTTAATTCCAAATAAATCATATTTTGAGGGGGAGAAAAATACCAAGAAAATAAAGGTTTTATCAAAATATGACACGTCATTAATTTGAGGGGGAGGATAAAAGGACTAAAACTAAATTGAGTTCCATCCATAATGACTTCTACATACTTCTGTGTAGAACCCGCATCTCAAAGTGGTGTCAAACACACTTCAAAGTGTTGTTAAACATCAAAATGGCTTTTGCACACATAACACTGTAAAACCCGGCCTTTCACATCAAACTCACCCAAAACGTGCAACTATCAAGGGGGAGTTTAAAGATTCAAATGTCAGTAATGACGGAGGATGTGTCCTAGTGACTGCCTCAGGAGGATGTGTCTAGATGACTGCCTCAAACAAAATAGTCATCAAAAGACGGAGGATGTGTCCTAGTGACTGCCTCAGGAGGATGTGTCTAGATGACTACCTCAAATGTGGAAATACCCAACAGCTTGATGTAAATTAAGTGTTTGGAGTCTCGAACTGCCGAAGGGGTTTCGAAAAACCTTGAATAGGAACCCTGCTTATCGACTGGAAATCCTCTATCAACGCCTTATTGCATTTATAACTTTATCGAAGAATTAAGCTTTCGTTTTCTTTATTTAATAGATCAAGTGATTATAAAGATGATGCAAGAATAAACGAAGGAATCGGGCTTAAAACGAAGAATCTAGAGCGAAAACGGTGTAAGTCAAGTTACGATCCCGGAAACAAAGGAAGCCCTTCAGGAATGAAGGCACACGGGCTATGAAACGACTCAAAACCGATCATCAAAACACTCACATTTTTTAACAGGTGACCCTCGCGCCGCGAGGTCAAGTATTTTTCTAAGTTCGACCATTCTGATCATACCAGAACACCTGAACCAGCACACTCTCGCGTCGCGGCCTGGAGGGGTTGCGTCACGACACCTGATATCGGCTAAAAAGTCACGTTTTTACCCCCGATATTGAGTCCTAAAAAGTATAAAGTTCCAAACTTTGTCGGAAAAATAATCGTTTTTTCGGTTAAATTTTTACATTAAGTAATTACGAAGAAGATGGCAAAAGAATCAAGAGAATCGGAGCTAAAAAGAAGATTCTAGAGCGAAAAATGATGAAAGACAAGAAATCAAGTTACGATCCAGGAAACAGACTGACCAAACGGTTTGCTAAACAGCCTGCCACTATGAAAAACGGCCTGCCAAACGGCCCAGACAAACAGCCAATAAAAACGGGCTGGCTTGCCAAATGGGCCTTGCAAACGGCTTGCCAAACGGCCTGCCAACCGTTTGCAGGCATTTTTCACTTCTATTTAAAGGCTTTTTGTCATCCATTTTCAACAAACCTCTCTTCACTCTCTCACTACAATACACTTTCTCACACTAGAGATTTCAAGGCCTTCTCACCTCCGAGCGGGAAATTAAGTACCCGGAGGCGAACGCCGAAGATTGTAATAGGAACGGTCTAGAGGATGTCAGCACTTGTAATGGTCCAGATCTAGTCTGTAAACGGTGAACGCTTTCCTTAACTTAATAAAGTTATCTTGTTACTTTAAGTTACTTTCATCTTGCATGCTTATCTATCCATTGCAAATGTTTATTATGTGTTGAATACTTTATCTGAAACTTATGCTATTGTTATGCTAAAACCTTGACGGTTAGAAGTCTAATTTACGGATCACCCTTTCCGCTTATTCACGTGGCTATAACCTAGTATTAGGACCTGATCAACCCTAGAATACAAGGTAAGTAGTTATGTGTGCTTAACGTCACAATAGGGATATAGTACCTACGTATGAATAATCATTTATTCGTCAAAGAAGAGCTGCCCATTTAGATTGTGATTAGAGTAGGCAATATAGAGTTCAGTGAACACTGGCTTGCTCAAAAGCATGATTCGCGTCAGAAGCAATGTTCTTGAGATGTTATAAGATGATCCAGGGTTGAGTAAGTGATCGCAAAGGAGAGATCTCTAATTCAATTAGCAGTACCTTAGAATATCTAAGATTGCACATATGTTAATGTTAAGTCATAACTTAGTATTAAGTGGTGGAATATTACTATAGTTAGACCAACTAGGATTAAGAAAAGCTGAGACTTTCCTTTAAAGATATACCACTTTATTCATGTGCCTAGGATCCTTTCCATAAGGTTATTTAAACCTTCTAATGTTAACGTTGGGAGTAGAGATATCCGTCTTAGCCAGAATCTTCAAAGCCTAAACTCTTAGTGACAAATCAATTAGGTTCATGGCCCAGTTGATTGAGGTTTATTGTTTATTCTAGGAAGTTAAACTCTTGTGATAGTTCCCCATTAGGATTCTATTCTTCAAACCTATCCCTTTTATTCTTTCTAGCTTATGTTACCTTAGTTAATTTTAATCTATCACCACTTGTCACCAGGGTTAACTGTATAGGCATTTTTTTCCCATGTTACTGAGCAAACATACAAAAGTACGAACCTGAGTTATATTTACCACTTACTCGTTAAAAGGAAGACAAGTAGGTGAACTATAGCTAGGAAACCTAGCTAAATATAAATAATAAAACCACTGATCTCTTTTGGTAACTGATTATGACGTTTTGCGACCTAACGACACCGCATAAATAAAACCGTCCGTTTTAGTTATATCAACAAAACACTGTTCCAGATACTCCAGTCCTTAAAAATGCTCGGCAATCAAATTTCACTATTGGTCGCGTCGCGACACCTAGCTAATCCAGATTCTGATTTGCCTCATTTTTAACACAACACAAATTTTCCAACCATACATGTTTTTGATCACCAAAACCTGCTCAAGCATTAAGTACAAGGCTAAATACGTTAAGTTACAAGTTTACAACATCGGGAACTCAAGTCCCATAATTTAACCAATGTTTAACACACCCATTTTACCAAAGTGACCCAAAAGTGAGCATGACCGTCGGGACCATTACCAAAAGCGTCTTCCCAAGACCACCAACAAGCAAGCTAATCCAAGCCTTTACCTTTGTCCTTCGAAGTGCAAAAATCTATAAAAAGTTAAACAACGAGGGAGTAAACAACAATGCTTAGTGAGTGTAATACTTATATGCATACATACATAAACCACTTACTTGTACCACTTACACACATTACCACATACAAGCAAGCATCACAACGTATACAATCCCAATATAATACATTACGCTATAACATGCCAATATGGTTAACCATACGAATGGTACTAGTCATCAAATGAGTTAACACTACCAAAACACATGCACATGGCCGCGAAGGCACCTTCCGGATGGCACCGCCATGTACACACGAATGTGGTCGCCGAAGAGTGTATTCGTTGAGTGGCACTCACCACATCCCAAAACAATGTGTGGCCACCAAAGAGTGAATAACACTCGCCACACTTAATCCGCAATTGTGGTCGCGAAGAGTGAAACCTTCCGGTAACACTCACCACCTAGCACTAAGTGGCCACGAAGAGTAAACCTTACAACCGGTGTCACACGCCACATCGTAATACATGCAAACAATATATATATATATATATATATATATATATATATATATATATACACACACACACACACACACATATAAATACTCCACTCACCTTGATCACTTAGATGAGTTGGTAAACGCGATAGGACTTCAAGATTGAACCAAAAGAAAATCACCTAGCATAAAATCACAACATCAAGCTATAAACACTAGTAGGTTGACCCTAAAGCACCCAAGTGAAATTTCAACCCAAAATGCATCTTGTGATGCCCCGTACAAAACTATCGTGTACGAATCATCAACAACAGGATTATTACAAGGTTAAGTACTATATGCTGTAATAAAAGAAGTTGCATTTACGATAAAAAGATGACGTCATAACCGACGTCAATTGTTTTACACCAACAGTATGCTTCTACGAATAGCAAGCATGAATAAATGTATGTGACCCTTAGGTCGTTACAAAACATAGTTTCAAATGTAATTAAGTTTGAATGCAAGATAAACAGTTCATGCGGTCATAACACTAGAGCAGCGAGTGTCTACGGCAAGACTAGCCCGACTGCGGAAGCAAATAACCTTAAGCACCTGAGAAAAACATGCTTAAAAACGTCAACACAAAGGTTGGTGAGCTATAGTTTAAGTATAACAGTAAGTAAGGTAGGCCACGAGATTTCAGTGCTACAAAGAGCGTTTCAAAATAGTAAGATAAAGTATATGTTAACCGTGGGCACTTGGTAACTAACTTAACGTTTATACCCCCTGAAAGTACACTTGGCAAGTGCGTATGTTTACGAAGTATTAAACACTCGTTAAATGCTAGCGCTACTAGCCCGAGTGGGGATGTCAAACCCTATGGATCCATATCTAAGATTTGCGTTCACGGTTCAAAAACCAATGATTAAACGTTACCGAGCTAAAGGGAATGTTTATGCCGTTGTATAACCCACACATATATAAGCTTAAGTACTCGTGCCTAGTATGTAAAACATAAAATCTGCATGTATTCTCAGTTCCCAAAATAAGTTAAAGTAAAAAGGGAATACTATAACTCACAATGATAAAGTAGCGGTAAAGTATGACTAGGAAAGTAAGCAAGTAATGAAGGTTGTCCAAACGGGTTCTCAACCTAAGTCAAATAGTACTAAGTTAGTAAATCGTCCGAATAGGTTTAAAAGTATGTAAATATGGTCTTAAGGGTCATCATCATTCATCATCAAACAAAAGGCGTAAAGTAAGTTTCGTTCATGAAAGTAGTTTAAAACAAAGGCTGACTTCGATCAGTCACCACGGCCTCTAACCTTACTGAATTAAGGTGAGACCAGTGGCCATGGCTCCATATATGAGTCCTTTAAGTGTGGTAAAATTTACAGAAGCAAACTCGTCTTCGTTTGACCGTGGCGACGGTCTAAGTGCGAGTAGGTCAGAAATTTCTGCACAACGTTAAAAGGACGTAGTGACGATCGGAGGGCCATAAATCCTAAACCGTAACTCGGATTAAGACGAGTCCTATATGAAAAATTATCTACTCAAAAAGGTCTATCTGAAAATCAAGGTTACAGTAGCCCAGGTGTACTGGTCTGTTACAAAAACCAGAAAACAGTAGGCAGAAGACAGAAAACAGAAAAATAATGGGTTCCGGTGGTCTTGGTGCTCGATGCTTATCACGGTTCTCATCCTTGATGCATATAGCTTCAATTGTACAACTCGTTGATGTGTTTGCATCATTTTCACTAAGGTTTGACCATCATAACTCAAGTGTAAGTCTAAGACATGAAGCACAACTCACTTAAGTGTTGCAAGTGTTTTGATGAACCAAAGTTACATCAAAGTCTTAGATTCAACACATACATGAAATGTAAAAGTAATATTAACCAAGTTTTGACTATTATGACACAAGTGTAGGTCTAAGACATGTAGCACAACTCACTTAAGAGTTGTATGAAGTTTGATGAACCAAAGTTACATCAAAGTCTTAGATCTAACACATACATGAACTTTAGAACTAATAATAAGTTACAAACTTGAAAGTAAACTCATGAAATCAAGATCTTGAGTTGTAGAACATAGTTCTTTAGTTTGATCTTGAAGATCCAAGACTCAAAAGTCTAGATCTAACATAAGTGTACCAAGTTATAATTAAAGAAACTTACTTACATGTTCTTGAACTTTTAAAGTTAATTTTAGTTCAAGATTAATGAGATCAAAGTTAACTAGTAACATTTGACCAATAACAACCAACAAACAAGAAATTAAAATGCATAAAATGAAGACATAAACTAAGTAAACAAGTTAATAAGTCCATGGGTTGAATACTTTAAAGATTCAAGCCTAAGCTTGATCTTTAAGGAAAGTAAACTTTAAAGTTTACCTCATGAATCACAAGTATGCTTTCAACACATGAACTTTGATCTTTTAAATCTTTAAATGTAGAAAATAAACTATAAAGTTTAATCCTTGTATGTTCTTGTTATGAACAAGATAAAGTGAAGAATCAAATGTAACACCCCAGCTTAACATGACCACAATATTGTCCGCTTTGCCCGCAGGCGCACGGCTTTTTCTTTGCGACCACACACGAGAAGCACTTTCCCAGGAGGTCACCCATCCTGGTAGTGCTCTCGCCCCAGCACGCTTAACCACAATGTACTCGCACTTCTACTCAGCCTGTGATCCCAAAACGCGTTGTGTCATTTAAGCGTGAGTATTACCTTATAATCCCATGATCACTCATGTTCGTGGGCGATGTGGGATTTGCCTAGGGTGTTACATTCACCCCCCTTAGGGACTCATCGTCCTCGATGAGGTTTGCCCCACCACCCCCAACGGCACATGAGTGGCTCTGATACCATTCTGTAACACCCCAGCTTAATATGACCACAATATTGTCCGCTTTGCCCGCAGGCGCACGGCTTTTTCTTTGTGACCACACACGAGAAGCACTTTCCCAGGAGGTCACCCATCCTGGTAGTGCTCTCGCCCGAGCACGCTTAACCACAACGTACTCGCACTTCTACTCAGCCTGTGATCCCAAAACGCGTTGTGTCATTTAAGCGTGAGTATTACCTTATAATCCCATGATCACTCATGTTCGTGGGCGATGTGGGATTTGCCTAGGGTGTTACATCAAACTAGAAAGTTTGCTTCTTAGTAATTAGTAAGTAACCAAACAACAATATGAAACAAGTAACAACAAGCAAATGATGATGATTATGCTTATGTTAGGCCACGGTTTTGGATCAAAAAAAGTAGGGAGAAAAGAGTTTGTTACTTACAAGTCTTGAGAGAAAAATGAGATTAGAGAAAGTGTGTAAGTAAGTGTGTGTAAAAATGAGGAAGTGAAATGAGAGAAAGCAAGTAAGTAATTGATCAAAATTTGAAAACAAAACTCTCCCCATCTACACCTAAGGTCGATGGTTTTGGGAAGAGGAATGGGGGAGGAGATTGTTCACTAGTCCATGCATGGTAAAGCCTTAAAAGTGTGGATAAAAGATGGGTTTATATGGGGATTATATGTTAACTAGATTCCAATTGTTCTTAACTAACTAGTTTCCATTTACAAGTAATACTTACATGTGATGATGGGCTAATTAAGTCCATATAAGAAGTAGGGTGGGCTTCACGGTTCTCATCCTTGATGCATATAGCTTCAATTGTATAAATCGTTGATGTGTTTGCATAATTTTCACTAAGGTTTGACCATCATAACCCAAGTGTAAGTCTAAGACATGAAGCACAACTCACTTAAGTGTTGCAAGTGTTTTGATGAACCAAAGTTACATCAAAGTCTTAGATTCAACACATACATGAAATGTAAAAGTAATATTAACCAAGTTTTGACTATTATGACACAAGTGTAGGTCTAAGACATGTAGCACAACTCACTTAAGAGTTGTATGAAGTTTGATGAACCAAAGTTACATCAAAGTCTTAGATCTAACACATACATGAACTTTAGAACTAATAATAAGTTACAAACTTGAAAGTAAACTCATGAAATCAAGATCTTGAGTTGTAGAACATAGTTCTTTAGTTTGATCTTGAAGATCCAAGACTCAAAAGTCTAGATCTAACATAAGTGTACCAAGTTATAATTAAAGAAACTTACTTACATGTTCTTGAACTTTTTTAAGTTAATTTTAGTTCAAGATTAATGAGATCAAAGTTAACTAGTAACATTTGACCAATAACAACCAACAAACAAGAAATTAAAGTGCATAAAATGAAGACATTAACTAAGTAAACAAGTTAATAAGTTCATGGGTTGCATACTTTAAAGATTCAAGCCTAAGCTTGATCTTTAAGGAAAGTAAACTTTAAAGTTTACCTCATGAATCACAAGTATGCTTTCAACACATGAACTTTGATCTTTTAAATCTTTAAATGTAGAACATAAACTATAAAGTTTAATCCTTGTATGTTCTTGTTATGAACAAGATAAAGTGAAGAATCAAACTAGAAAGTTTGCTTCTTAGTAATTAGTAAGTAACCAAACAACAATATGAAACAAGTAACAATAAGCAAATGATGATGATTATGCTTATGTTAGGCCACGGTTTTGGATCAAAAAAGTAGGGAGAAAAGAGTTTGTTACTTACAAGTCTTGAGAGAAAAATGAGATGAGAGAAAGTGTGTAAGTAAGTGTGTATAAAAATGAGGAAGTGAAATGAGAGAAAGCAAGTAAGTAATTGATCAAAATTTGAAAACAAAACTCTCCCCATCTACACCTAAGGCCGACGGTTTTGGGAAGAGGAATGGAGGAGGAGATTGTTCACTAGTCCATGCATGGTAAAGCCTTAAAAGTGTGGATAAAAGATGGGTTTACATGGGGATTATATGTTAACTAGATTCCAATTGTTCTTAACTAACTAGTTTCCATTTACAAGTAATACTTACATGTGATGATGGGCTAATTAAGTCCATATAAGAAGTAGGGTGGGCTTCATGGGTCCATTAACACTAATAAAGGCCCAAGTTCTAAGTAATAACAAGTTAAGTCCAACAAAGCCCAAGTAATTAACATATAACCTTTGTTAATTAAAATGATTAATAAAATCAATCATGAATGTAAATAATACTTGAAAATATTATTCGTGTAAGTTTCGTGTGTCACCAAGACGTTTCGGGCAATTAAAGTCAAGTACGGGCAATCATGGCAACAAGTAAATGTAATAACATACATTTGTTTAATCACAAGTATTAATAATAATAATTATTAATAAATAAACGTTGGAAAATCCAAGGTCGTTACATTACCCACCTGTTAAAGAAAATTTCGTCCCGAAATTTAAGCTGAGGTAGATGGAGGAGTCGGGAAAAGGTGAGGATACTTCCGCATCATTTGATCCTCTCGCTCCCAAGTAAACTCAGGTCCTCGTTTGGCATTCCATCGTACTCGTACAATCGGAATCTTGTTGTGTTTCAAAGTTTTAACCTCACGGTCCATAATTTCAACAAGCTCTTCCACGAAGTGGAGTTTGTCGTCAATCGTAAGTTCCTCAAGTGGTATGATAAGTTCGGGTGCAGCAAGACACTTCTTCAAGTTTGACACGTGGAAGGTAGGATGAACTGAGCTCAATTATGCTGGTAGATCCAAACGGTAAGCAACGGGTCCAACACGTTCCAAGATTTCAAAAGGACCAATGTATCGTGGGTTCAACTTTCCACGTTTTCCAAAACGAATCACACCTTTCCAAGGTGCAACCTTCAACGTTACACGATCACCAACGTTGAATTCAAAGTCCTTACGTTTAAGATCGGTATAACTCTTCTGACGATCGCGGGCAGTTTTAAGTCTAGCTTGAATCTGAGCAATCTTCTCCGTCGTTTCGTGGACTACCTCGGGTCCGGTGATTTGCTTCTCGCCTACTTCGGCCCAACAAATAGGAGATCGGCACTTACGGCCATACAATGCTTTAAAAGGTGCAGCATTAATGCTCGAGTGATAACTGTTGTTGTAAGAAAATTCGGCGAGTGGCAAATGCCTTTCCCAGGCCTTTCCGAAATCAATGACACATGCACGCAACATGTCTTCCAATGTCTGAATCGTTCGTTCACTTTGCCAGTCAGTCTGTGGGTGATATGCTGTACTCATGTCGAGACGGGTTCCCATGGCTTCTTGTAAAGAACGCCAAAATCTAGAAGCAAAACGGGGATCGCGATCCGAGATGATCGATAAAGGTACACCATGACGAGATACAACCTCCTTGATGTATAGTTGAGCAAGTCTTTCCATTGTATCCGTTTCCTTCATCACTAAGAAATGTGCAGATTTGGTAAGGCGGTCAACAATAACCTAAATAGTATCGTATCCGCCCACCGTCTTTGGTAGCTTGGTAATGAAATCCATTGTGATCCTTTCCCACTTCCATTGTGGGATTTCCGGCTGTTGAAGTAAACCAGAATTTCTCTGATGCTCGGCTTTAACTTTCGAGCAGGTTAAACATTTACCAACATAGGTCGCAACGTCCTTCTTAAGATTCGGCCACCAATACTGTTCTTTAAGGTCGTGGTACATTTTGCCCGCACTGGGGTGAATCGAATATCATGACTTGTAGGCTTCATCAAGTATAAGGTTCCATAGATCTCCGTAATAAGGTACCCAAATTCTTCCGGCATAACATCGGAGTCCAGACTCCCTAACCTCGAATCGAGAGACAAGTATGTTCAAATGTTCGTGAGATATATTCTCCTCCTTGAAAGCCTTATCTTGGGCTACTCTGATCTGGCTATTGAGGTTCGAATGGATGGTGATGTTCAGAGCCCTAACACGAAGAGGTGTCATCCTCTCCTTTCGGCTTAAAGCGTCAGCTACAACATTGGCCTTGCCAGGATGATAGCAAAGTTCACAATCGTAGTCGTTGAGCGTCTCGATCCATCGACGCTGTCTCATATTCAGTTGCTTCTGATCAAAGATGTGCTGGAGACTCTTGTGGTCGGTGAAGATAGTACTCTTAGTTCCATACAAATAGTGTCTCCACAATTTGAGTGCAAAGACAATGGCTCCAAGTTCAAGATCGTGAGTTGTGTAATTCCGTTCGTGAATCTTCAATTGTCGGGAGGCATAAGCGATAACCTTTGAGCGTTGCATCAGTGCAGAACCAAAACCACTTTTCAACGCATCGCAATAAACAACAAAGTCGTCACTACCCTCAGGAAGTGATAGGATAGGTGTGGTGGTTAACTTCTTCTTCAAAGTTTGGAATGCTGATTCGTGTGCGGGTTCCCAAATGAACTTCTTGCCCTTGTGAGTCAGCGCGGTCAAAGGAAGCGCAATTAGAGAAAATCCTTCAATGAACCTTCGGTAGTAATCGGCGAGACCTAAAAATTGGCGAATATGCGTTGGAGTAGTGGGGGTCTCCCACTTGCTGATAGCTTCAATCTTGGTGGGATTAACTTTGATACCCTGGTTGCTCACAACATGACCCAGAAACTGGACTTCCTTCAACCAAAATTCACACTTGGAGAATTTGGCGTAAAGTTGCTCTTGTCTCAGGATTTCAAGTACTAGTCGGAGGTGCTGCTCATGTTCTTCTTCGCTCTTAGAGTAGATGATGATATCATCTATGAAGACGATAACAAACTTATCCAAGTACGGCTTGCAGACACGATTCATGAGGTCCATGAACACGGCAGGTGCATTTGTCAAACCGAATGGCATCACTAGAAACTCATAATGACCATAACGGGTCCTGAATGCAGTTTTCATCACGTCACTTTCCTTCACCCTCAACTGGTGATAACCGGATCGCAAATCAATCTTTGAGTAGACACTCGATCCTTGTAGTTGGTCAAAAAGATCATCAATTCGTGGAAGAGGATACCGATTCTTGATAGTCAATTTGTTGAGTTCACGGTAGTCGATACACATACGGAAGGATCCATCCTTCTTCTTCACAAACAGCACGGGTGCGCCCCAAGGCGAGAAACTTGGTTGGATAAATCCACGGTCAAGTAGTTCTTGTAGTTGGCTTTGTAATTCTTGCATCTCGGAAGGTGCGAGTCTATAAGGTGCGCGAGCTATAGGTGCAGCTCCTGGCACTAAATCAATCTGAAACTTTACTGCTCTCTGCGGCGGCAATCCAGGCAATTCCTCTGGGAAGACATCGGAAAATTCGTTCACAATTCGAACGTCGTTCACGCTTTTCACCTCGATTTCTACCGCTTTCACATGTGCAAGGACAGCAAAACGTCCCTTCTTCATTATCTTTTGCGCTTTCACGCAACTAATGAGGTTCAACTTCGAGGTACATCTCTCTTCGTAGATAACCAGTGGCTCGCCGTCTCCTTGTGGTATACGAAGAGCTTTATCTCCACAAATAATATCAGCCTTTATCTTGCTCAACCAATCCATACCGACTATCACGTCAAAACTTCCCAATTTGATAGGTATCAAATCAATTTCGAAATCTGCACCAGCTATGTTGATAATAGCTCCTCGACTAATATGGTCAACTTTCTCAAGTTTTCCATTGGCGACCTCGACAAGCATACTCTCTTTTAACGGGACTAATGACCAATTAATCTTATCGCAAAAGTGTTTACATACATAACTTCTATCCGCACCAGTATTAAACAAGACAGAAGCTAAAAGATTGTTGATTTTGAATATACCTGTCACCAAGTCGGGGTTTTTGCGTGCGTCCCTTGCATTAACATTGAAAGCTCTAGTGCGGGGTGGTCCGCCATCTTTTCTTTTGTTTGGACACGCATTTCTGAAATGGCCCATCTGCCCGCATTCATAACACTTCTTTGGACCGTTGGTGTTTGGCTTCCCATTCAAAGCGGTGACCTTGCAGTCTTTTCCAACATGCCCAGACCGTTGGCACTTCTCGCAGACAACATTTCAATACCCAGTGTGGTGTTTGTAACACCTCTTTCATTGAGGTAGGGTTCCCTTGTAGTTCGGGTTGGAGTTGGTGTTGTTGTTGGGGTTGGGGTTTCCACCGTTGTTGTTTCCTCTGAAACCCTCATGTCGTTTTGCCGGGTTCTGTTCATAGTTTCTTCCCCTGTTGTTGTTGTTGTTGTTGTGGTTATCCCATTTGCGCTTCTCACTAGTACCCGCTTCAGACTTAGTTTTCTCCGGTTCATCAATGGTTATTTGATTCATTAAAGTATGCGCCATGCGCATCGCTTCGGGAACATTTGGTGGTTTGGATGAGGTGACGTTTCCCTTAATGCTCTTAGGGAGTCCCCAAAAGTATCTCTCCATTCGCTTGAATTCTGAGGTGACCATTGTCGGACACATCAGGGCTAGTTCCAAAAATCTCCTGTTGTAACCATCAAGGTCGTTCCCAACGGCCTTTAACTTCATGAATTCCATTTCCATCTTTTGGATCTCGGTTCTTGGACAATACTCCTCAATCATGGCACACTTAAATGCTTCCCATGGCGTAGCATACGCCTCATCAATGCCTTGTGCATGTGCCATTGTGTTCCACCACGTGAGCGCGCTGTCAGACAGCGTGCAAGAAGCAAATTTGGTTTTGCTGTCCTCCGAACAGTTGCTAACTCGGAATACTGATTCAAGTTTCTCGAACCATCTGGTGAGACCAACCGGTCCCTCAGTGCCGCTGAAGTTATGTGGTTTACAGCTCTAGAATTCCTTGTAAGTACACCCATTTCGAACGGGTTGAATAACCGGTGGTGGTGGCGGTGGCGGTGGAGCTTGGGGTTGCATTTCCGCAATGGCTGCGGCTACACGTTCTTGGATCATCTCTTCAATTTGAGCAGCAGTAGGTGTGGATCTACCGTTAGCCATGGTGTTCTAAAATTTTTTTTTGACTCAAGTCAAAATCCAGCATTCAATATATAGTAATATAGTATATAACAACCAACATGTAAACAGCACAACACATGTTAATTAAGTAACGCAAGTTGATACAAGTACCGCAAAACACCATACAGTAAAGTAAATAGAACACTTGTGAAAAAAGTAACATCACAAAGTTTCCATTCATTAATAATAAGTTTCGTACATCATGATAGATTCGTACAATACATAAGTGAAATATGAAACTACAACTAGATTACATCATGAAATCTAATACAAAAGGTCCTACGGTGAAGGTGGGTGTAGGATGTCTAAAACCTGAGCCAACTGCTCCTCGAGCTCAGTAACCCGAGCTCGGAGGATTCCCACCTCCCTCCTCAGTTCCTCGTTAGAGGGAGATGGTGGGGCAGGTGGTGCAGATGGTGCGGGTGGTGCCGGTGGTGCCGGTGGTGCCGACCGCACGAAACGGGGTGCAGACGTTCCGGCTCCAGAAATAGTCAGTACGTAATGGGGTGTCTTACGCACTTGTGGGTCGGCAGGGTACGGCACAAGCCACTTACGAGCAGTAACCCTACGACGCCGACCAAATGCGTCAGTGAAAGCATGACCTCCATTCACCCCTGGAATGACGGTGCCATCAAAACGGCACCGCTTCTTCGGCGGGGTAGAGGGTGCCTGTATAGGTACATCAGCAGGGTCCTCATCATCACTGGAGTCGTCTGAGGAAGAGTCATCTGATGAAGAATCGGCGGATGATGAGTCATCCGAATCATGTGGTGGCTGTACGGGTGGCTGAACTGGCCGTCCGTGAGCGGCCATCATCTGTCTGTATCTGCCTGGCGGAATCGGCACTAAACGTCCATTTGGAGTGCGTCGGCACGGCATGCGCATATGGTTACGGAATGGCCCTTCCCCGAACTCCGCAGGAATCACAACACCACCGATGCGGGGCTGTGGCTCCGAGGGTCCGGGAGCAGACGGAGCTGGAATCTCCGTAGGTTCCACGTGTCTGTCAATAGTAGCCACTGGTGCCGGCGCACTACTACTAGCTCCGGAAGACGAAGCGCCGGGGTCACTGGTGTGTATCGGGATCGGTGTGTCGGCAGCAGCAGCAGGTGGGGTGACTGACGAGTCTAAACTGCCCAAAACAATAGCAGGTGGAACATCCGACATCTGAACAAGGAAAAATAAATTTGTCCATGTCAGTAAGTCATAAAGCAAGCACGTATTAGGCCAACAGCTTAAATCATGTATAACAATAAGTAGCATGGCAATAATAACGAATCGTACAGAAGTAGCATGCAATCGAAAGTAAGTAATATCATACAGTAGTGAAATCATGTAGTAGCATACGGCATATAGTAGTAAAAGTAAGCAGCAGCATCCAGTGAGTTCAGCAGAAACACGTAAACTAGCAAGTTGTAGATTAGTCCTATTAGTGAATCCTACTCGGGTCGGTCTTTGACTCACTAATGCAACCTAATTCCCTACAACCAATGCTCTAATACCAAATGTGATGCCCCGTACAAAACCATCGTGTACGAATCATCAACAACAGGATCATTACAAGGTTAAGTACTATATGCTGTAATAAAAGAAGTTGCATTCATGATTAAAAAAAAGATGACATCATAACCGACGTCAATTGTTTAACACCAACAGTATGCTTCTACGAATAGCAAGCATGAATAAATGTATGTGACCCTTAGGTCGTTACAAAACATAGTTTCAAATGTAATTAAGTTTGAATGCAAGATAAACAGTTCATGCGGTGATAACACTAGAGCAGCGGGTGTCTACGGCAAGACTAGCACGATAGCGGAAGAAAATAACCTTAAGCACCTGAGAAAAACATGCTTAAAAATGTCAACACAATGGTTGGTGAGCTATAGTTTAAGTATAACAGTAAGTAAGGTAGGCCACGAGATTTCAGTGCTACAAAGAGCGTTTCAAAACAGTAAGATAAAGTATATGTTAACCATGGGCACTTGGTAACTAACTTAACGTTTATACCCCCTGAAAGTACACTTGGCAAGTGCGTATGTTTACGAAGTATTAAACACTAGTTAAATGCTAGCGCTACTAGCCCGAGTGGGGATGTCAAACCCTATGGATCCATATCTAAGATTCGCGTTCACGGTTCAAAAACCAATGATTAAACGTTACCGAGCTAAAGGGAATGTTTATGCCGTTGTATAACCCACACATATATAAGTTTAAGTACTCGTGCCTAGTATGTAAACCATAAAATCCGCATGTATTCTCAGTTCCCAAAATAAGTTAAAGTAAAAAGGGAATGCTATAACTCACAATGATAAAGTAGCGGTAAAGTATGACTCGGAAAGTAAGCAAGTAATGAAGGTTGTCCAAACGGGTCCTCAACCTAAGTCAAATAGTACTAAGTCATTAAATCGTCCGAATAGGTTTAAAAGTATGTAAATAAGGTCTTAAGGGTCATCATCATTCATCATCAAACAAAAGGCGTAAAGTAAGTTTCGTTCATGAAAGTAGTTTAAAACAAAGGCTGACTTCGATCAGTCACCACGGCCTCTACCCTTACTGAATTAAGGTGAGACCAGTGGTCATGGCTCCGTATATGAGTCCTTTAAGTGTGGTAAAATTTATAGAAGCAAACTCCTCTTTGTTTGACCGTGGCGACAGTCTAAGTGCGAGTAGGTCAGAAATTTCTGCACAACGTTAAAAGGACATAGTGACGATCGGAGGGCCATAAATCCTAAACCGTAACTCGGATTAAGACGAGTCCTATATGAAAAATTATCTACTCGAAAAGATCTATCTGAAAATCAAGGTTACAGTAGCCCAAGTGTACTGGTCTGTTACAGAAACCAGAAAACAGTAGGCAGAAGACAGAAAATAGAAAAATAGTGGGTTCCGGTGGTCTTGGTGCTCGATGCTTATCACGGTTCTCATCCTTGATGCATATAGCTTCAATTGTACAAATCGTTGATGTGTTTGCATAATTTTCACTAAGGTTTGACCATCATAACCCAAGTGTAAGTCTAAGACATGAAGCACAACTCACTTAAGTGTTGCAAGTGTTTTGATGAACCAAAGTTACATCAAAGTCTTAGATTCAACACATACATGAAATGTAAAAGTAATATTAACCAAGTTTTGACTATTATGACACAAGTGTAGGTCTAAGACATGTAGCACAACTCACTTAAGAGTTGTATGAAGTTTGATGAACCAAAGTTACATCAAAGTCTTAGATCTAACACATACATGAACTTTAGAACTAATAATAAGTTACAAACTTGAAAGTAAACTCATGAAATCAAGATCTTGAGTTGTAGAACATAGTTCTTTAGTTTGATCTTGAAGATCCAAGACTCAAAAGTCTAGATCTAACATAAGTGTACCAAGTTATAATTAAAGAAACTTACTTACATGTTCTTGAACTTTTTTAAGTTAATTTTAGTTCAAGATTAATGAGATCAAAGTTAACTAGTAACATTTGACCAATAACAACCAACAAACAAGAAATTAAAGTGCATAAAATGAAGACATAAACTAAGTAAACAAGTTAATAAGTTCATGGGTTGCATACTTTAAAGATTCAAGCCTAAGCTTGATCTTTAAGGAAAGTAAACTTTAAAGTTTACCTCATGAATCACAAGTATGCTTTCAACACATGAACTTTGATCTTTTAAATCTTTAAATGTAGAACATAAACTATAAAGTTTAATCCTTGTATGTTCTTGTTATGAACAAGATAAAGTGAAGAATCAAACTAGAAAGTTTGCTTCTTAGTAATTAGTAAGTAACCAAACAACAATATGAAACAAGTAACAACAAGCAAATGATGATGATTATGCTTATGTTAGGCCACGGTTTTGGATCAAAAAAAGTAGGGAGAAAAGAGTTTGTTACTTACAAGTCTTGAGAGAAAAATGAGATGAGAGAAAGTGTGTAAGTAAGTGTGTATAAAAATGAGGAAGTGAAATGAGAGAAAGCAAGTAAGTAATTGATCAAAATTTGAAAACAAAACTCTCCCCATCTACACCTAAGGCCGACGGTTTTGGGAAGAGGAATGGAGGAGGAGATTGTTCACTAGTCCATGCATGGTAAAGCCTTAAAAGTGTGGATAAAAGATGGGTTTACATGGGGATTATATGTTAACTAGATTCCAATTGTTCTTAACTAACTAGTTTCCATTTACAAGTAATACTTACATGTGATGATGGGCTAATTAAGTCCATATAAGAAGTAGGGTGGGCTTCATGGGTCCATTAACACTAATAAAGGCCCAAGTTCTAAGTAATAACAAGTTAAGTCCAACAAAGCCCAAGTAATTAACATATAACCTTTGTTAATTAAAATGATTAATAAAATCAATCATGAATGTAAATAATACTTGAAAATATTATTCGTGTAAGTTTCGTGTGTCACCAAGACGTTTCGGGCAATTAAAGTCAAGTACGGGCAATCATGGCAACAAGTAAATGTAATAACATACATTCATTTAATCACAAGTATTAATAATAATAATTATTAATAAATAAACGTTGGAAAATCCAAGGTCGTTACACATCTTAACCTCCCAACTTAGTCTATCAAGACCCCAACACCCCAAATCACTAACGGCTAGTGATTTTGGTCCAAACTCACCAAATGAAACCTATGGTCAAGTGCTTGAAGCACTCCATGACCCATTTCAACACAAGACTCATTTTTGACCCAAATTAGGAACAACACCCAAGGTCAAGTTCATACAAACCCACCAAATTGTAAGTGTTCAAGTGAACATCTAGCCATTTCAAGTTCATGCACTTGCAAAATCACTACTTAACCCAAAAATCACGAATTTGGGTTCACACACCCAAGCTCCACCCAAAAACCCCAATTTCCTCAAGAAAGGAGGCTTGCAACCCATTTCAAACCCAAATCCTAATTAGAATCCGAAATTACACAATTAAAATCGAGTTAGGGTTTTACCTCAAGGATGAAATGGAGCTATAAAGTAACTTCAACAAGGTGGAACTTCATTTGGGTTGGATTGAGCTTATCTTCATAAGCAACAAGCTTTATCTCACTAAAACTCTCTCACTCTAAATTGGGGAGTATTTGGTGAAGATGAGAAATAACCCAAATGACTCCAATAATTTGATCTAAAGCTTTCCCATTCGGCCATGAAAAATTGCAATATGGTCCCCGAACTAATTTATTTTATATTACAAAACAGTCCTCGATCAATTCCAGACAAGTGTCGCGTCGCGACATGATGAGTTGTTACAGAATTTTGGGTTGTTACAGGCTGCCCATAAAGCTACATAGGCTTCCAAGCCCCCAGCCACACGACTAGCCACCCAAGCTACCATCTTCACTCGACTGCCTCCCCTGATCCTTGTACATGGGCTGCCCATTCTACACGAGCTGTGTACACAGGCTGCCTAGTCTAGAATTACTATAAATAGGTCCATTTATCATCCAGTTTTTATACATACTTCAAAACACAACGTTCTCTCAATCCCACTTCTCTCTAGTTTCTTTTCTAGGATTATGAAATAAATATCGATTAGTGATAATTACCTAGAGTATATGGTAAACGGAGTGTGTAAACGATTGGAGGTGCGTTTGAAGTTGTCACTTTTGTACTTTCAGAAAACTCGATTAATCTACTGGTACTTCTATCCCTTTTTATCTATATGTTATAATGTCTTCTATTATTATGATACTTGATATTATTACCATGATTAGCGAGTAGTTATCTTAAAGTGTATGTTACGACGTAGTTAGTTACGAAGCTGAAATAATGAGCTGTTTTTGAAATGCTTTCCGGTTATGCTTTAAACTCAATTACTTTTTCAACTAATAGAACGTAGTTATAGGCTATATTATTGGGAAGTCGCGAACCCCAATTCAGAGTACACTATATGTGTCCCCCTTGGTAAGAAAACTATGCCGGATACATAATGCGCTTGACAGAGGCACAAAGGTTGTAGTATGTCAACCTATGCTACGGATTCCATCGCAGATGACACTTTCTTAATGGAAACTCTGGCTAGACACTAGGAGTACAAGGTTGGGATTGAGCTATGAATGTGTAGTCACTACCATATGATACATATTAAGCACACGCTGAAGCACAACAGTTGTTGTAAGTTGTATCCCTGCCATGTATAGCCATGGAAACGGTCTCTAGAGTAGACTAAGTATATTACACCATAACATGGCCTCAGCATTGCACTAAGCTGAGGGATTCTTTAGTTAATTCTAGGAACTATTTTTTTAAAGACATAAAGGATTGGATCGTTAGGATAACTGAACGTGTTCCAAGAGGTTACTCTGTAACTTGGCCAAGGTGTTCTTTATGGTTAAACTCTTTTAAATAAGCGCCTAACCGATCTTTTACCAATCATTAACGAAAGCATTGATACACATCACGTCGCTAGGATAAGAGGTATCTTATGATCCTTCGTTATGCATAATAATTCTAGACCTTGTGGAATGTTAATATGTCGCCTTTTCCAAGCGATCCTCTGAAGAGCCGCCCATACCTTCACGTAGCAATGATTGATGGACGTCGATGGTTGAGGGCATTGTTTTCTATTTAGAATCACCAAACCTAGCATAATTACCTAGTGACATGTCGATCATCTGACAGAGACATTTAGGTACAGCATAACGAGTCTGAGGTCATCGCCTATCCATGAGCCAGCATTATGAACTCGGCAAAGTAACTAACGAAGTCATGACTTGCACTTGCTTTAACCTGATCTGAAATACGAATTTTATCTTTATCGCTTTATTTATTTATCTGTTGCCTTTGAAAATAGAAAACTCAAAACTATCTCAAACTACTCCTTAGCATAATTAGTCTACTAAGTGTCTTAGTTTGCTATTGTGAAGGTTCAATTATGTTGTCTTCTTAAACGAATGACCATGTGTCATACTTCCCTTACTCACCCATAGAAATGGAAGTCGGACCAATTAAACTCCAAAAAGAATCCGCTTCCACTCCCATCCCACGATTCCAATCAGTCGAAAATTCTAAAATTGTGCATGGCAAAATTCAACAAATATTCCACCAGTCCAAACAAAGACGCCCAAATTTTAAGTAAAAAATTATATGTAAGCTTAATATGTTATGTCATTAACAAATGATACTGTAGATAGATACGTAAGTAAGTACTACTCCTCTCGTCCCAATTTAATATGCTTGTTTTACTTTTTAGTATATCCAAATTTAATCGTCCTCTTCTAAAAATAGATAATAATAATATTAAAGTAAAGTTATTTTATACGCTTGTATTACCGTATTACTTAGGGACCAAGTTAAATGTATATATACTTGGAGAGCAAGTTATATTTGGCCTGGAGTGCAAGTTAGAATAAATTATTGTGTATATAGTTTCCATATTTGCTATAATTTATCTTATTCTCTAAGTTATGCATTGTACTATAAATATTAATGAATCAATCCCACAGTGTGCAGAGAATTATTTTCTAATATGGTATCAGAGCGGGAGATCCTGAGATTGAGTCAGGCCATCATCATGGCGCGTCTCTTTATCTCGGGACCGAGTCATACCATCATTGTGCCGTCATCTCTTTACAACGCAGACAAACCTTAGCCACTCTTCTAATCACGTTATTTCTTCTCTATTCAATCCTCACGATCAATTAAATAACGTTCGCGAATTTACAATTCAATCATTTAACCTTCTTCTAAAAAAATTCCTTTATCTTATCTTTATTAATTATTCCTTTTTCACCATCGCTTTTACTTATCTCTCGATAGTTTTCTACTGAGTATTATTTAATACTTATCTCTCGATATTATTGTTGCTAATCTTATAAATCTTTCCTTGAGAGCCGATTACCTAAATCTCACAAAAATAATCCCTTAATATCTTTTCCATATCTAATTTTTTTTCTTCTTCAATATGTTACTTTCCTTTTATTTTTTTGTACAAATACCATGAGAGCGCCGACCCTTATCGTTGTTGGCTTTGTCCACCGCATGTGTTGTTAGGATAACCTTAAAAGAAGCTTCATCTGACGTTCTCGGCTTGCACACTGAAATGTCCCGTTCTTATTGATTAAAAACGTTCCATATTAATTGATTTCGTTGCGAGGTTTTGACCTCTATATGAGACGTTTTTCAAAGACTGCATTCATTTTTAAACAAACCATAACCTTTATTTCATCAATAAAGGTTTAAAAAGCTTTACGTAGATTATCAAATAATGATAATCTAAAATATCCTGTTTACACACGACCATTACATAATGGTTTACAATACAAATATGTTACAACAAAATAAGTTTCTTGAATGCAGTTTTTACACAATATCATACAAGCATGGACTCCAAATCTTGTCCTTATTTAAGTATGCGACAGCGGAAGCTCTTAATAATCACCTGAGAATAAACATGCTTAAAACGTCAACAAAAATGTTGGTGAGTTATAGGTTTAACCTATATATATCAAATCGTAACAATAGACCACAAGATTTCATATTTCAATACACATCCCATACATAGAGATAAAAATCATTCATATGGTGAACACCTGGTAACCGACAATAACAAGATGCATATATAAGAATATCCCCATCATTCCGGGACACCCTTCGGATATGATATAAATTTCGAAGTACTAAAGCATCCGGTACTTTGGATGGGGTTTGTTAGGCCCAATAGATCTATCTTTAGGATTCGCGTCAATTAGGGTGTCTGTTCCCTAATTCTTAGATTACCAGACTTAATAAAAAGGGGCATATTCGATTTCGATAATTCAACCATAGAATGTAGTTTCACGTACTTGTGTCTATTTTGTAAATCATTTATAAAACCTGCATGTATTCTCATCCCAAAATATTAGATTTTAAAAGTGGGACTATATCTCACTTTCACAGATTTTTACTTCGTCGGGAAGTAAGACTTGGCCACTGGTTGATTCACGAACCTATAACAATATATACATATATATCAAAGTATGTTCAAAATATATTTACAACACTTTTAATATATTTTGATGTTTTAAGTTTATTAAGTCAGCTGTCCTTGTTAGTAACCTACAACTAGTTGTCCACAGTTAGATGTACAGAAATAAATCGATAAATATTATCTTGAATCAATCCACGACCCAGTGTATACGTATCTCAGTATTGATCACAACTCAAACTATATATATTTTGGAATCAACCTCAACCCTGTATAGCTAACTCCAACATTCACATATAGAGTGTCTATGGTTGTTCCGAAATATATATAGATGTGTCGACATGATAGGTCGAAACATTGTATACGTGTCTATGGTATCTCAAGATTACATAATATATAATACAAGTTGATTAAGTTATGGTTGGAATAGATTTGTTACCAATTTTCACGTAGCTAAAATGAGAAAAATTATCCAATCTTGTTTTACCCATAACTTCTTCATTTTAAATCCGTTTTGAGTGAATCAAATTGCTATGGTTTCATATTGAACTCTATTTTATGAATCTAAACAAAAAAAGTATAGGTTTCTAGTCGGAAAAATAAGTTACAAGTCGTTTTTGTAAAGGTAGTCATTTCAGTCGAAAGAACGACGTCTAGATGACCATTTTAGAAAACATACTTCCACTTTGAGTTTAATCATAATTTTTGGATATAGTTTCATGTTCATAATAAAAATCATTTTCTCAGAATAACAACTTTAAAATCAAAGTTTATCATAGTTTTTAATTAACTAACCCAAAACAGCCCGCGGTGTTACTACGACGGCGTAAATCCGGTTTTACGGTGTTTTTCGTGTTTCCAGGTTTTAAATCATTAAGTTAGCATATCATATAGATATAGAACATGTGTTTAGTTGATTTTAAAAGTCAAGTTAGAAGGATTAACTTTTGTTTGCGAACAAGTTTAGAATTAACTAAACTATGTTCTAGTGATTACAAGTTTAAACCTTCGAATAAGATAGCTTTTATATGTATGAATCGAATGATGTTATGAACATCATTACTACCTTAAGTTCCTTGGATGAACCTACTGGAAAAGAGAAAAATGGATCTAGCTTCAATGGATCCTTGGATGGCTCAAAGTTCTTGAAGCAAAATCATGACACGAAAACAAGTTCAAGTAAGATCATCACTTGAAATAAGATTGTTATAGTTATAGAAATTGAACCAAAGTTTGAATATGATTATTACCTTGTATTAGAATGATAACCTACTGTAAGAAACAAAGATTTCTTGAGGTTGGATGATCACCTTACAAGATTGGAAGTGAGCTAGCAAACTTGAAAGTATTCTTGATTTTATGAAACTAGAACTTTTGGAATTTATGAAGAACACTTAGAACTTGAAGATAGAACTTGAGAGAGTTCAATTAGATGAAGAAAATTGAAGAATGAAAGTGTTTGTAGGTGTTTTTGGTCGTTGGTGTATGGATTAGATATAAAGGATATGTAATTTTGTTTTCATGTAAATAAGTCATGAATGATTACTCATATTTTTGTAATCTTATGAGATATTTCATGCTAGTTGCCAAATGATGGTTCCCACATGTGTTAGGTGACTCACATGGGCTGCTAAGAGCTGATCATTGGAGTGTATATACCAATAGTACATACATCTAAAAGCTGTGTATTGTACGAGTACGAATACGGGTGCATACGAGTAGAATTGTTGATGAAACTGAACGAGAATGTAATTGTAAGCATTTTTGTTAAGTAGAAGTATTTTGATAAGTGTATTGAAGTCTTTCAAAAGTGTATAAATACATATTAAAACACTACATGTATATACATTTTAACTGAGTCGTTAAGTCATCGTTAGTCGTTACATGTAAGTGTTGTTTTTAAACCTTTAGGTTAACGGTCTTGTTAAATGTTGTTAACCCAATGTTTATAATATCAAATGAGATTTTAAATTATTATATTATCATGATATTATCATGTATGAATATCTCTTAATATGATATATATACATTAAATGTCTTTACAACGATAATCGTTACATATATGTCTCGTTTAAAAATCATTAAGTTAGTAGTCTTGTTTTTACATATGTAGTTCATTGTTAATATACTTAATGATATGTTTACTTATCATAGTATCATGTTAACTATATATATATCCATATATATGTCATCATATAGTTTTTACAAGTTTTAACGTTCGTGAATCACCGGTCAACTTGGGTGGTCAATTGTCTATATGAAACATATTTCAATTAATCAAGTCTTAACAATTTTGATTGCTTAACATGTTGAAAACATTTAATCATGTAAATATCAATCTCAATTAATATATATAAACATGGAAAAGTTCGGGTCACTACAGTACCTACCCGTTAAATAAATTTCGTCCCGAAATTTTAAGCTGTTGAAGGTGTTGACGAATCTTCTGGAAATAGATGCGGGTATTTCTTCTTCATCTGATCTTCACGCTCCCAGGTGAACTCGGGTCCTCTACGAGCATTCCATCGAACCTTAACAATTGGTATCTTATTTTGCTTAAGTCTTTTAACCTCACGATCCATTATTTCGACGGGTTCTTCGATGAATTGAAGTTTTTCGTTGATTTGGATTTCATCTAACGGAATAGTGAGATCTTCTTTAGCAAAACATTTCTTCAAATTCGAGACGTGGAAAGTGTTATGTACAGCCGCGAGTTGTTGAGGTAACTCTAGTCGGTAAGCTACTGGTCCGACACGATCAATAATCTTGAATGGTCCAATATACCTTGGATTTAATTTCCCTCGTTTACCAAATCGAACAACGCCTTTCCAAGGTGCAACTTTAAGCATGACCATCTCTCCAATTTCAAATTCTATATCTTTTCTTTTAATGTCAGCGTAGCTCTTTTGTCGACTTTGGGCGGTTTTCAACCGTTGTTGAATTTGGATGATCTTCTCGGTAGTTTCTTGTATAATCTCTGGACCCGTAATCTGTCTATCCCCCACTTCACTCCAACAAATTGGAGACCTGCACTTTCTACCATAAAGTGCTTCAAACGGCGCCATCTCAATGCTTGAATGGTAGCTGTTGTTGTAGGAAAATTCTGCTAACGGTAGATGTCGATCCCAACTGTTTCCGAAATCAATAACACATGCTCGTAGCATGTCTTCAAGCGTTTGTATCGTCCTTTCGCTCTGCCCATCAGTTTGTGGATGATAGGCAGTACTCATGTCTAGACGAGTTCCTAATGCTTGCTGTAATGTCTGCCAGAATCTTGAAATAAATCTGCCATCCCTATCAGAGATAATAGAGATTGGTATTCCTTGTCTGGAGACGACTTCCTTCAAATACAGTCGTGCTAACTTCTCCATCTTGTCATCTTCTCTTATTGGCAGGAAGTGTGCTGATTTGGTGAGACGATCAACTATTACCCAAATAGTATCAAAACCACTTGCAGTCCTTGGCAATTTAGTGATGAAATCCATGGTAATGTTTTCCCATTTCCATTCCGGGATTTCGGGTTGTTGAAGTAGACCTGATGGTTTCTGATGCTCAGCTTTGACCTTAGAACACGTCAAACATTCTCCTACATATTTAGCAACATCGGCTTTCATACCCGGCCACCAAAAATGTTTCTTGAGATCCTTGTACATCTTCCCCGTTCCAGGATGTATTGAGTATCTGGTTTTATGAGCTTCTCTAAGTACCATTTCTCTCATATCTCCAAATCTTGGTACCCAAATCCTTTCAGCCCTATACCGGGTTCCGTCTTCCCGAATATTAAGATGTTTCTCCGATCCTTTGGGTATTTCATCCTTTAAATTTCCCCCTTTAAAAACTCCTTGTTGCGCCTCCTTTATTTGAGTAGTAAGGTTATTATGAATCATTATATTCATAGATTTTACTCGAATGGGTTCTCTGTCCTTCCTGCTCAAGGCATCGGCTACCACATTTGCCTTCCCCGGGTGGTAACGAATCTCAAAGTCGTAATCATTCAACAATTCAATCCACCTACGCTGCCTCATATTCAGTTGTTTCTGATTAAATATGTGTTGAAGACTTTTGTGGTCGGTATATATAATACTTTTGACCCCATATAAGTAGTGCCTCCAAGTCTTTAATGCAAAAACAACTGCGCCTAATTCCAAATCATGCGTCGTATAATTTTGCTCGTGAATCTTCAATTGTCTAGACGCATAAGCAATCACCTTCGTTCGTTGCATTAATACACAACCGAGACCTTGCTTTGATGCGTCACAATAAATCACAAAATCATCATTCCCTTCAGGCAATGACAATATAGGTGCCGTAGTTAGCTTTTTCTTCAATAACTGAAACGCTTTCTCTTGTTCATCCTTCCATTCAAATTTCTTCCCTTTATGCGTTAATGCAGTCAAGGGTTTTGCTATTCTGGAAAAGTCTTGGATGAACCTTCTGTAGTAACCAGCTAGTCCTAAAAACTGGCGTATGTGTTTCGGAGTTTTCGGGGTTTCCCACTTTTCAACAGTTTCTATCTTTGCCGGATCCACCTTAATACCTTCCTTGTTCACTATGTGACCGAGGAATTGAACTTCTTCCAACCAAAATGCACACTTTGAAAACTTAGCGTACAATTCTTCCTTCCTCAATACTTCTAACACCTTTCTCAAATGTTCACCGTGTTCTTGGTCATTCTTTGAGTAAATAAGTATGTCATCAATGAAAACAATGACAAACTTGTCAAGGTATGGTCCACACACTCGGTTCATAAGGTCCATGAACACAGCTGGTGCATTAGTTAAACCAAACGGCATGACCATAAACTCGTAATGACCGTAACGTGTTCTGAAAGCAGTCTTTGGAATATCATCTTCTTTCACCCGCATTTGATGATACCCGGAACGTAAGTCAATCTTTGAATAAACAGACGAGCCTTGTAGTTGATCAAATAAGTCGTCGATTCTCGGTAGTGGGTAGCGGTTCTTGATGGTAAGTTTGTTCAACTCTCGGTAGTCGATACACAACCTGAATGTACCATCTTTCTTCTTGACAAACAAAACAGGAGCTCCCCACGGTGATGTGCTTGGTCGAATGAAACCACGCTCTAAAAGTTCTTGTAATTGGCTTTGCAGTTCTTTCATCTCGCTGGGTGCAAGTCTGTAAGGAGCACGAGCTATTGGTGCAGCTCCTGGTACAAGATCTATTTGAAATTCAACGGAACGATGTGGGGGTAATCCCGGTAATTCTTTCGGAAATACATCGGGAAATTCTTTTGCAATGGGAACATCATTGATGCTCTTTTCTTCAGTTTGTACTTTCTCGACGTGTGCTAGAACAGCATAGCAACCTTTTCTTATTAGTTTTTGTGCCTTCAAATTACTAATAAGATGTAGCTTCGTGTTGCCCTTTTCTCCGTACACCATTAAGGGTTTTCCTTTTTCTCGTATAATGCGAATTGCATTTTTGTAACAGACGATCTCTGCTTTCACTTCTTTCAACCAGTCCATACCGATTATCACATCAAAACTCCCTAACTCTACTGGTATCAAATCAATCTTAAATGTTTCGCTAACCAGTTTAATTTCTCGATTCCGACATATATTATCTGCTGAAATTAATTTACCATTTGCTAATTCGAGTAAAAATTTACTATCCAAAGGCGTCAATGGACAACTTAATTTAGCACAAAAATCTCTACTCATATAGCTTCTATCCGCACCCGAATCAAATAAAACGTAAGCAGATTTATTGTCAATAAGAAACGTACCCGTAACAAGCTCCGGGTCTTCCTGTGCCTCTGCCGCATTAATATTGAAAACTCTTCCACGACCTTGTCCATTCGTGTTCTCCTGGTTCGGGCAATTTCTAATAATGTGGCCCGGTTTTCCACATTTATAACAAACTACATTGGCATAACTTGCTCCGACACTACTTGCTCCGCCATTACTCGTTCCGACACCATTTGTTCCTTTCGTTCTATTAACCCCTGGTCCGTAGACCTCACACTTCGCCGCGCTATGACCATTTCTTTTACACTTGTTGCAAAATTTGGTGCAGAACCCCGAGTGATTCTTTTCACACCTTTGGCATAGCTGCTTCTGATTGTTGTTGTTGTTGCGGTTATTATTGTTGTTAGGATGATTGTTGTAGTTGCTGTTGTTGTTGTTGTTGTTGTTGGGCCGTTTGTTGTAGTTGCGATTGTTGGGATAATTGTTGCGATTATTGTTGTAATTGCTGTTGTTGCTGTATTGGCGATTCTTATCACCGTTTTCCTCCCACTTTCTTTTGACTTGCTTCACATTGGCCTCTTCAGCAGTCTGTTCTTTAATTCTTTCTTCAATCTGGTTCACTAGTTTGTGAGCCATTCTACATGCCTGTTGTATGGAGGCGGGCTCGTGTGAACTTATATCTTCTTGGATTCTTTCCGGTAATCCTTTCACAAACGCGTCGATCTTCTCTTCCTCATCTTCGAACGCTCCCGGACACAATAGGCACAATTCTGTGAATCGTCTTTCGTACGTGGTAATATCAAAGCCTTGGGTTCGTAACCCTCTAAGTTCTGTCTTGAGCTTATTGACCTCGGTTCTGGGACGGTACTTCTCATTCATCAAGTGCTTGAATGCTGACCACGGTAGTGCGTACGCATCATCTTGTCCCACTTGCTCTAGATAGGTATTCCACCATGTTAACGCAGAACCTGTGAAGGTATGCGTAGCGTACTTCACTTTGTCCTCTTCAGTACACTTACTTATGGCAAACACCGATTCAACCTTCTCGGTCCACCGTTTCAATCCGATCGGTCCTTCGGTTCCATCAAATTCCAAAGGTTTGCAGGCAGTGAATTCTTTGTAGGTGCATCCTACACGATTTCCTGTACTGCCAGATCCAAGGTTATTGTTGGTATATAGCGCAGCCTGTACTGCGGCTATGTTTGAAGCTAGAAAAGTACGGAATTCCTCTTCATTCATATTCACGGTGTGTCGAGTAGTCGGTGCCATTTCCTTCAAAATAGTTAAATGGAACAAGTTAATCATACAGAATATTAAGAGTAGTTAATAGTATTTCGTAGCATAATATGAACTCATTTATAAAAGCTTTTTCTTCATATTAGCATTTTATAAGTTTAAATTCGGGTAGTACCTACCCGTTAAGTTCATACTTAGTAGCTAATATACAATTCAACTACTACAATTCTATATGAAAAACTGATTATAATAATATTTCGCGTTCAAACTTTTACACAATATTTTACAAACTTACAATACCGCTTATTTTACATATAGCATGAAATATAGCACACAATAAATTTGATACAAGATGGTTGAGAAGATAATTCTAGCTAGTACACAAGTCGTTCAGCAAAGGCAATAAAGACACGTAATTCATACGTCCAGAAACAAGTCATGCATTCTGGTTTTACTAGGATTACTTCCCATCCTTGGTCTTGTGGAACATAACCTTTATGGCCGTTGATAAGACATCGTGTTGTAACGTCGTCAAAGGGACGAGGGTTACGTAATGACCAACAGTCTCGTAATAACCTAAAAACCTCATTTCTTACCCCAATTACCGACTCCGTCACTTGAGGGAACGTTTTGTTTAATAGTTGTAGCCCGATGTTCTTGTTCTCACTTTGGTGAGAAGCGAACATTACTAATCCGTAAGCATAACATGCTTCTTTATGTTGCATGTTAGCCGCTTTTTCTAAATCACGAAGTCCAATATTCGGATATATTGAGTCAAAATAATTTCTTAACCCATTGCGTAAAATAGCATTTGGGTTCCCCGCAATATATGCGTCAAAGTAAACACATCGTAACTTATGGGTTTCCCAATGTGATATCCCCCATCTTTCAAACGAAAGTCTCTTATAAACCAAGACATTCTTGGAACGTTCTTCGAATGTCTTACAAACTGATCTCGCCTTAAATAGTTGTGCCGAAGAATTCTGGCCGACTCTAGACAAGATTTCATCAATCATGTCTCCGGGTAGGTCTCTTAAAATATTGGGTTGTCTATCCATTTTGTGTTTTTAAACTGTAAAATAGACAAGAGTTAGATTCATAAAAAAAATACTTATTAATACAAGCAATTTTTACATATATCATAAAGCATAAGAACACTATATTCCATATATTACACCACACGAATACAACTATCTTATTCCGACTCGCTCGTTTCTTCTTCTTCGGTTTTGGTTCGTTTTGCCAAGTTTCTAGGGATATATGATGTTCCCCTAATACGAGCCGTCGTTGTCCACATTGGTTTAGAAAAACCTGGTGGTTTAGAGGTTCCCGGGTCATTGTTACAACTTAAGGACTTCGGGGGTTGACGATACATATAAAGTTCATCGGGGTTGGAATTAGATTTCTCTATTTTTATGCCCTTTCCCTTATTATTTTCTTTTGCCTTTTTAAATTCAGTTGGGGTAATTTCTATAACATCATCGGAATTCTCGTCGGAATCCGATTCATCGGAGAATTGGTAATCCTCCCAATATTTTGCTTCCTTGGCGGAAACACCATTGACCATAATTAACTTTGGTCGGTTGGTTGAGGATTTTCTTTTACTTAACCGTTTTATTATTTCCCCCACCGGTTCTATTTCTTCATCCGGTTCCGATTCTTCTTCCGGTTCCGATTCTTCTTCCGGTTCCGACTCTTCTTCCGGTTCCTCTTCGGGAACTTGTGAATCAGTCCACAAATCATTCCAATTTACATTTGACTCTTCATTATTATTAGGTGAGTCAATGGGACTTGTTCTAGAGGTAGACATCTATCACATAATATCAAACACGTTAAGAGATTAATATATCACATAATATTCATATGTTAAAAATATATAGTTTCCAACAAAAATGTTAAGCAATCATTTTTAAAGAAAACACGGTCGAAGTCCAGACTCACTAATGCATCCTAACAAACTCGATAAGACACACTAATGCAAATTTTCTGGTTCTCTAAGACCAACGCTCGGATACCAACTGAAATGTCCCGTTCTTATTGATTAAAAACGTTCCATATTAATTGATTTCGTTGCGAGGTTTTGACCTCTATATGAGACGTTTTTCAAAGACTGCATTCATTTTTAAACAAACCATAACCTTTATTTCATCAATAAAGGTTTAAAAAGCTTTACGTAGATTATCAAATAATGATAATCTAAAATATCCTGTTTACACACGACCATTACATAATGGTTTACAATACAAATATGTTACAACAAAATAAGTTTCTTGAATGCAGTTTTTACACAATATCATACAAGCATGGACTCCAAATCTTGTCCTTATTTAAGTATGCGACAGCGGAAGCTCTTAATAATCACCTGAGAATAAACATGCTTAAAACGTCAACAAAAATGTTGGTGAGTTATAGGTTTAACCTATATATATCAAATCGTAACAATAGACCACAAGATTTCATATTTCAATACACATCCCATACATAGAGATAAAAATCATTCATATGGTGAACACCTGGTAACCGACAATAACAAGATGCATATATAAGAATATCCCCATCATTCCGGGACACCCTTCGGATATGATATAAATTTCGAAGTACTAAAGCATCCGGTACTTTGGATGGGGTTTGTTAGGCCCAATAGATCTATCTTTAGGATTCGCGTCAATTAGGGTGTCTGTTCCCTAATTCTTAGATTACCAGACTTAATAAAAAGGGGCATATTCGATTTCGATAATTCAACCATAGAATGTAGTTTCACGTACTTGTGTCTATTTTGTAAATCATTTATAAAACCTGCATGTATTCTCATCCCAAAATATTAGATTTTAAAAGTGGGACTATATCTCACTTTCACAGATTTTTACTTCGTCGGGAAGTAAGACTTGGCCACTGGTTGATTCACGAACCTATAACAATATATACATATATATCAAAGTATGTTCAAAATATATTTACAACACTTTTAATATATTTTGATGTTTTAAGTTTATTAAGTCAGCTGTCCTTGTTAGTAACCTACAACTAGTTGTCCACAGTTAGATGTACAGAAATAAATCGATAAATATTATCTTGAATCAATCCACGACCCAGTGTATACGTATCTCAGTATTGATCACAACTCAAACTATATATATTTTGGAATCAACCTCAACCCTGTATAGCTAACTCCAACATTCACATATAGAGTGTCTATGGTTGTTCCGAAATATATATAGATGTGTCGACATGATAGGTCGAAACATTGTATACGTGTCTATGGTATCTCAAGATTACATAATATATAATACAAGTTGATTAAGTTATGGTTGGAATAGATTTGTTACCAATTTTCACGTAGCTAAAATGAGAAAAATTATCCAATCTTGTTTTACCCATAACTTCTTCATTTTAAATCCGTTTTGAGTGAATCAAATTGCTATGGTTTCATATTGAACTCTATTTTATGAATCTAAACAAAAAAAGTATAGGTTTCTAGTCGGAAAAATAAGTTACAAGTCGTTTTTGTAAAGGTAGTCATTTCAGTCGAAAGAACGACGTCTAGATGACCATTTTAGAAAACATACTTCCACTTTGAGTTTAATCATAATTTTTGGATATAGTTTCATGTTCATAATAAAAATCATTTTCTCAGAATAACAACTTTAAAATCAAAGTTTATCATAGTTTTTAATTAACTAACCCAAAACAGCCCGCGGTGTTACTACGACGGCGTAAATCCGGTTTTACGGTGTTTTTCGTGTTTCCAGGTTTTAAATCATTAAGTTAGCATATCATATAGATATAGAACATGTGTTTAGTTGATTTTAAAAGTCAAGTTAGAAGGATTAACTTTTGTTTGCGAACAAGTTTAGAATTAACTAAACTATGTTCTAGTGATTACAAGTTTAAACCTTCGAATAAGATAGCTTTTATATGTATGAATCGAATGATGTTATGAACATCATTACTACCTTAAGTTCCTTGGATGAACCTACTGGAAAAGAGAAAAATGGATCTAGCTTCAATGGATCCTTGGATGGCTCAAAGTTCTTGAAGCAAAATCATGACACGAAAACAAGTTCAAGTAAGATCATCACTTGAAATAAGATTGTTATAGTTATAGAAATTGAACCAAAGTTTGAATATGATTATTACCTTGTATTAGAATGATAACCTACTGTAAGAAACAAAGATTTCTTGAGGTTGGATGATCACCTTACAAGATTGGAAGTGAGCTAGCAAACTTGAAAGTATTCTTGATTTTATGAAACTAGAACTTTTGGAATTTATGAAGAACACTTAGAACTTGAAGATAGAACTTGAGAGAGTTCAATTAGATGAAGAAAATTGAAGAATGAAAGTGTTTGTAGGTGTTTTTGGTCGTTGGTGTATGGATTAGATATAAAGGATATGTAATTTTGTTTTCATGTAAATAAGTCATGAATGATTACTCATATTTTTGTAATCTTATGAGATATTTCATGCTAGTTGCCAAATGATGGTTCCCACATGTGTTAGGTGACTCACATGGGCTGCTAAGAGCTGATCATTGGAGTGTATATACCAATAGTACATACATCTAAAAGCTGTGTATTGTATGAGTACGAATACGGGTGCATACGAGTAGAATTGTTGATGAAACTGAACGAGAATGTAATTGTAAGCATTTTTGTTAAGTAGAAGTATTTTGATAAGTGTATTGAAGTCTTTCAAAAGTGTATAAATACATATTAAAACACTACATGTATATACATTTTAACTGAGTCGTTAAGTCATCGTTAGTCGTTACATGTAAGTGTTGTTTTTAAACCTTTAGGTTAACGGTCTTGTTAAATGTTGTTAACCCAATGTTTATAATATCAAATGAGATTTTAAATTATTATATTATCATGATATTATCATGTATGAATATCTCTTAATATGATATATATACATTAAATGTCTTTACAACGATAATCGTTACATATATGTCTCGTTTAAAAATCATTAAGTTAGTAGTCTTGTTTTTACATATGTAGTTCATTGTTAATATACTTAATGATATGTTTACTTATCATAGTATCATGTTAACTATATATATATCCATATATATGTCATCATATAGTTTTTACAAGTTTTAACGTTCGTGAATCACCGGTCAACTTGGGTGGTCAATTGTCTATATGAAACATATTTCAATTAATCAAGTCTTAACAATTTTGATTGCTTAACATGTTGAAAACATTTAATCATGTAAATATCAATCTCAATTAATATATATAAACATGGAAAAGTTCGGGTCACTACACACACCACTCGTGAAGTTAGGGTAGCTTGAAAGAAGCACTATCAAGAGTTGCCTAGCTTGTAGTTTGAATTTTTTTTTTTGAGCCAAGCTTCGTGTTGGATCACCACGTTTTCCTTTGAGGGGGTCTTAACGTATTACTTAGGGATCAAGTTAAACGTATGTATACTTGGAGAGCAAGTCAGGATTAAATATTGTATAGATAGTTTCCGTGTTTGTTGTAATTTATTTGATTCTCCAAGCCAAGTATTGTATAATAAATATTACCACAATGAATGAAAGATTATTTTCTAATACTTTGTTTTATGCATGTAAAACAAAAGGGTAGATAAAAGTAAGCGGTAAAATAGAAAAATGAATAAAATAATTGAATGTGATCTTAACATTTTTTTAAACTGTGTATTTTTTACTTGCGACCATCAAATTGGACCGGATGGTTGTTTACACCAAGATCTTAGTAAAATTATTAAAACCTAGTAGGAGTGAAGATGACAGGACGTATACGTAATGTCAATAACAAAATGTCCTACTTATCAAGGTGCAGACCTCGAATTCAAGGAGTGGTCGATTGTTAATTCTTATCAAAGTACGTTTGCATATGATGGTTAGCATTTACATCAAAACACTGAATATTATTTTATCAAAATTCTTTATTAGCTGCCAAGGCGTGAATGACGACGGACGATATAATGTAAGAAACTAAATGGACATATACGTGACCTTATTGTTGCGATCGCACAAGTTGATCATCAATACCTCACACACGGATGCCAAGTTGAACATCCGACCGAGTCAGATCAAAAGATCTAAAGGTAGATCATCTGAGGTGATGAAAACTAGGATGGTGTAAAAGGTTTATTGTACGTAATCGTGTACGGAGTATAATTAATTCAAATTAAACATGTACTAAAACGTTTAAAGTTCGATATTTTTAACGGTCCTTTTATTAACACACTCACTCTACCAAGATATGGTGGAAAGCGTTGCGCACCTCTCAGTTGGCGTACACGACACCCTTCGGAAGTGCAACAATGCCATCGATACAACTTCGTTTGTTTGGACCCCAATCCCGTAAATGGACGATTTTGAGGCATTAATCTTTAGACCCGAAACCGCATGAAAACAAGAAAGAATGTCCATGAGGTTTAACGTGTTATAGGTATTCCATTCACCCATAAATAGAGCATCATCTGCAAACATACAAGTAGAAATAGACAATCCTATGAACGCTCTGTAATTGTTTTTTCTTCCTAGCTTCTTGCTAGTCTCTTTATAAAATTTAGCTGCTGTTCAAAAAAAAAATCAAAAGTTTACCAACTGATTTTAGAGTATTATATATATGGAACTCGTGAGCTTATATGTAGGGCATGTTTTTGAACTAAAGCGATCCAATAATGATAATAAAAGGCTAAATCGATCCGAAAAATAATATCACGGCCAAGCTAGCTAAAGCCCAGATGTGGTGGACGACGCATATGACGCACCTCTCAGTAAGCACACACTTCAGCACCCCTCGACAGTGTAAAGATGAGTTGATCCCTTATACCGAAAGTCTCCCAATTGGTTTTAATGTACGAAACTCGTGGGCTTATATGTAGGAAATGCTAATGAGGCTAAAGCGGTCCAACAATAACTTGTTTGATAGTTGTTCTGAATAAACACTCTAAAAATATAAAATTGTCGTGTTACTCTTTTACATAGATATAATAGATGTTTGATAATTTTTTTGATACATAAAAGGTTATTATAAAAAATGAAGGTGCTTAGGTTAATAGATAACTTCAACTTTCAATGAAATAGTTCTATCACAAATTTTCATTTCATTCAGCACCACTTGTTATTTAATGGTTACATATAAAAGCGTAGATATTCAATATTTAGTGCTAAATCATTCTATTAAAAAGTAATCACAGACCAAGTAATTTTAAGTAGTTACTCTAATGCATTTCAATTCATGTGGTCGTTCTCTGCTGCATCGGGCCAATTCAATGTACAAGATGTTTACGAATGAATTTAGTTCTTAAGCATAGTCGTTAGTGCAATGTTTAAAAACTCGATAAATTATGGGTGCGTAATCAAGCACTACTTAGTGTAACAACCAGATGATGGTACATACATTCAATGTTTGTGAATGTTTCGTTTATTTATAGGCGGATGGGATTTATTTTGGCCGCCCGTGAAGCATTATGAATGTTGGAGCAGTTATGTTCTCTGATTTTTGGCGTGTAAGCGAGCATCGGCGTTCTCCTGATGTTTCATTTGATTCGTCGGGAATGGTTTGGGTGCTTTCAGATTTAATGATTTTGAGTCTAGCCTTGTTTCTTTTTAGCTAGCTTTACTAATTGTTTTCACACCCTGTTGGTGATTCGTTCATTTTGTTTAGCATAGCTTAGCTTGTGTGTTTTCGCTTTCATGGTTTGTTGTAGGCTAGATTTCAGTTTTCCGATGATGCGATCTGGTACCATGTTGATTTTCGGATCCGTTAGTTGTATTATTGTTTTCCCATCACATATATATATATATATATATATATATATATATATATATATATATATATATATATATATATATATATATATATATATATATATATATATATTCAATATTCAAAGTTTGTAGGAGTGAAGACACTAGTACCTAATGTCATCACTAACAATGACAATACTTATCAAGTGACCTTATTTAAGTGGTCTGTCTTTAAAGCTATCAACGTACGTTTGTATGGTGGTTATCATCAAAATATTGAATTAAGTTCCATCAAAATTCTTTATTGCCAACACATGAATAATGATGCAAGAAACTAATAAACACATGGTCGCGACCCACGAGTAAAATACGGAGTACCTCATACATGAATGCAGCGGTGGTCACACGTCTTTTGATGGCCCCAGCAAAACAGATGAAAATGCCCCGTTAGACATATATTGTTAACAAATACTCCCATTTAGTCAAAATTTAGCCAGAATTATATGGTTCTTTCTCGTGAAGATCATAATTATATGGTTCTTTCCGTGAGGATCTGTGTTACAATATATGTGAGGATCAACTACTAGTGCGTAGAAATGCAACACCAATTATATTCCCGATGAATATATAATAGTAATAGTTCTATTCCAAAATAAAGCTCTTTCAAATAATAGTTCTCAATAATTATAGATAGATCGGTCACTTGATTAAAACCTTATATATTTAAAATGTTCAAACACATAGTTGACATATTTATTATTTAACAACCAAATCATTACTATTTTACAAAGAGATTCAATCATTTTCTCATCCAAATCACACACCGTAACAAATCAAAGAGATTTGCTCTTTCCTTCATCAAAAGCCTTGTTGATGTCTTCAAACTCGACCTCATGCGTAACACAATTATCTAGCTGTAGTTCCTACAAGAATTGACAATTGTTGGATATCTTTTATTTTCTTGTATTATTTGATATTTATATATGTTACACAAATGAGAATGCAAACCCCCAATGCAAACCGGTTTTTAAAGAAACCCCTAAAAACAGGTTTGCAAAGTGAAACGAGACCGGTTTTAAAAAATCCGGAAATGGGAAACCGGTTTTTACAAAAAACAGGTTTGCAAAGTAGACTTTGCAAAGCTGTTTTTTTTATAAAAACAGGTTTCAACTTTGCAAACCTGTTTTTAAAAAAGACTTTGCAAACCTGTTTTTTTTTCTAAAACCGGTTTGCAATCTCCTCCCACACTTACGAATTTCTGAAAGTTGCAAACCTGGCGGGGACATCAAACTTTTTAAATATTTCAAATCTAGATCTTCACATTCATTCTACCAAATACTTCAAAATTCAAACACTTTCAAACCCAAAAACCTCATCGTCACCGCCATATTCGATCTCTTCTTTCAATTCGAGTTCATCAATTCATTCAAGCTAAAGTAAACAGGTTATTCAGATTCATCAATTCATTGTTTCATTCAGATTCATCAGTTCATTCAGATTCATATTTCGATTCGTGTAAAAAGGTTCGATTACTAAAGTCTTTGTTTTATTTTGCTTATCTATTTTCGATTCGAGTATTTTGATTTGATTGTGTAGTGTGTTCTTTGTATTACGCTAGAAGAAAGGAACAGATGACTTAACTGGTTGAGTTACGCTAGAAGAAAGGATGAACATGGATGAAGATGCTGTAATTTTTAAAAAAAAAAAAATAAAAATAGAATCCAAACCGGTTTTATGAAAAAACCGGTCTCAACTTTCGGAACCGGTTATAAAACCGGTGTGGACTTTGCAAACCCCTACCATTACAAACCGGTTTTAAAACCGGTTTGCAAAGTCCAAAAAACCGGTTTGTAATGTCATTTTCTGTAGTAGTGTTTGTCCGTTTCCTTTTAAAACCCACATCACTAACCCAATCAAATGGGCACCTAGAAATGTATTTGGAAGTTTGAATTTGCAATTTCACATGTCATGTGGTGTTGGTGTTGATGACATAGTGTTGATGTTAACTGTGTTGAGATATGGAAACTTTAAACAAAATGAATGAAATCAAATTAGCTTGGAGATTAAATTAGCTTGGAAACTAAGTTTTACTTAGGGAGCAAGTATTTTATTTTTGAATTACCTTTGGCTTGAAGGACAAGTTAGCTTGTTCAACAAGTAGCTAGCTTTAATGTTTCACTATAAATAGACCCCTAGCCTCATTGTAATTGTGTGCACAAAAATTATAGTAAAAATCTCTGGTTTGTGCCCGTGGAGTAAACCCTTCTCCGTGTTTTGGAGTTGGGATATAACCACGTTAAATCTTGTGTCGTTTATCTTTTATATTTATCGTTCTTGCTTTAGCTATTTCGTTTGTCGTTGTGGGTTTGGTGATTGGTTTAAATCACCGGTCTTGTTTAGGTCCACAAATCCTAACAAGTGGTATCAGAGCTCAAGGTTCGAGTATGGGCACGATGGCGATTTGAAAGCAAGGTGTTCGATATGGTTGATGATTCGGGTTTTTTCCCATCAAGGATAGATCAAACGACAGGGTTGTGTGCCTTGCAACTTGTGTCGAGATTCAGAGACTTAGTTGATCGCGGTGAACTTTGAAATGTCCCATTCTTATTGATTAAAAACGTTCCATATTAATTGATTTCGTTGCGAGGTTTTGACCTCTATATGAGACGTTTTTCAAAGACTGCATTCATTTTAAAACAAACCATAACCTTTATTTCATCAATAAAGGTTTAAAAAGCTTTACGTAGATTATCAAATAATGATAATCTAAAATATCCTGTTTACACACGACCATTACATAATGGTTTACAATACAAATATGTTACAACAAAATAAGTTTCTTGAATGCAGTTTTTACACAATATCATACAAGCATGGACTCCAAATCTCGTCCTTATTTAATTATACGACAGCGGAAGCTCTTAATAATCACCTGAGAATAAACATGCTTAAAACGTCAACAAAAATGTTGGTGAGTTATAGGTTTAACCTATATATATCAAATCATAATAATAGACCACAAGATTTCATATTTCAATACACATCCCATACATAGAGATAAAAATCATTCATATGGTGAACACCTGGTAACCTACATTAACAAGATGCATATATAAGAATATCCCCATCATTCCGGGACACCCTTTGGATATGATATAAATTTCGAAGTACTAAAGCATCCGATACTTTGGATGAGGTTTGTTAGGCCCAATAGATCTATCTTTAGGATTCGCGTCAATTAGGGTGTCTGTTTCCTAATTCTTAGATTACCAGACTTAATAAAAAGGGGCATATTCGATTTCGATAATTCAACCATAGAATGTAGTTTCACGTACTTGTGTCTATTTTGTAAATCATTTATAAAACCTGCATGTATTCTCATCCCAAAAATATTAGATTTTAAAAGTGGGACTATAACTCACTTTCACAGATTTTTACTTCGTCGGGAAGTAAGACTTGGCCACTGGTTGATTTCCGAACCTATAACAATATATACATATATATCAAAGTATGTTCAAAATATATTTACAACACTTTTAATATATTTTGATGTTTTAAGTTTATTAAGTCAGCTGTCCTCGTTAGTAACCTACAACTAGTTGTCCACAGTTAGATGTACAGAAATAAATCGATAAATATTATCTTGAATCAACCACGACCCAGTGTATACGTATCTTAGTATTGATCACAACTCAAACTATATATATTTTGGAATCAACCTCAACCCTGTATAGCTAACTCCAACATTCACATATAGAGTGTCTATGGTTGTTCCGAAATATATATAGATGTGTCGACATGATAGGTCGAAACATTGTATACGTGTCTATGGTATCTCAAGATTACATAATATACAATACAAGTTGATTAAGTTATGGTTGGAATAGATTTGTTACCAATTTTCACGTAGCTAAAATGAGAAAAATTATCCAATCTTGTTTTACCCATAACTTCTTCATTTTAAATCCGTTTTGAGTGAATCAAATTGCTATGGTTTCATATTGAACTCTATTTTATGAATCTAAACAGAAAAATTATAGGTTTATAGTCGGAAAAATAAGTTACAAGTCATTTTTGTAAAGGTAGTCATTTCAGTCGAAAGAACGACGTCTAGATGACCATTTTAGAAAACATACTTTCACTTTGAGTTTCACCATAATTTTTGGATATAGTTTCATGTTCATAATAAAAATCATTTTCTCAGAATAACAACTTTTAAATCAAAGTTTATCATAGCTTTTAATTAACTAACCCAAAACAGCCCGCGGTGTTACTACGACGGCGTAAATCCGGTTTTACGGTGTTTTTTCGTGTTTCCAGGTTTTAAATCATTAAGTTAGCATATCATATAGATATAGAACATGTGTTTAGTTGATTTTAAAAGTCAAGTTAGAAGGATTAACTTTTGTTTGCGAACAAGTTTAGAATTAACTAAACTATGTTCTAGTGATTACAAGTTTAAACCTTCGAATAAGATAGCTTTATATGTATGAATTGAATGATGTTATCAACATCATTACTACCTTAAGTTCCTTGGATAAACCTACTGGAAAATAGAAAAATGGATCTAGCTTCAACGGATCCTTGGATGGCTCGAAGTTCTTGAAGCAGAATCATGACACGAAAACAAGTTCAAGTAAGATCATCACTTGAAATAAGATTGTTATAGTTATAGAAATTGAACCAAAGTTTGAATATGATTATTACCTTGTATTAGAATGATAACCTACTGTAAGAAACAAAGATTTCTTGAGGTTGGATGATCACCTTACAAGATTGGAAGTGAGCTAGCAAACTTGAAAGTATTCTTGATTTTATGTAACTAGAACTTGTAGAATATATGAAGAACACTTAGAACTTGAAGATAGAACTTGAGAGAGATCAATTAGATGAAGAAAATAGAAGAATGAAAGTGTTTGTAGGTGTTTTTGGTCGTTGGTGTATGGATTAGATATAAAGGATATGTAATTTTGTTTTCATGTAAATAAGTCATGAATGATTACTCATATTTTTGTAATTTTATGAGATATTTCATGCTAGTTGCCAAATGATAGTTCCCACATGTGTTAGGTGACTCACATGGGCTACTAAGAGCTGATCATTGGAGTGTATTTACCAATAGTACATACATCTAAAAGCTGTGTATTGTACGAGTACGAATACGGGTGCATACGAGTAGAATTGTTGATGAAACTGAACGAGGATGTAATTTTAAGCATTTTTGTTAAGTAGAAGTATTTTGATAAGTGTATTGAAGTCTTTCAAAAGTGTATAAATACATATTAAAACACTACATGTATATACATTTTAACTGAGTCGTTAAGTCATCGTTAGTCGTTACATGTAAGTGTTGTTTTGAAACCTTTAGGTTAACGATCTTGTTAAATGTTGTTAACCCAATGTTTATAATATCAAATGAGATTTTAAATTATTGTATTATCATGATATTATCATGTATGAATATCTCTTAATATGATATATATACATTAAATGTCTTTACAACGATAATCGTTACATATATGTCTCGTTTAAAAATCATTAAGTTAGTAGTCTTGTTTTTACATATGTAGTTCATTGTTAATATACTTAATGATATGTTTACTTATCATAGTATCATGTTAACTATATATATATCCATATATATGTCATCATATAGTTTTTACAAGTTTTAACGTTCGTGAATCACCGGTCAACTTGGGTGGTCAATTGTCTATATGAAACATATTTCAATTAATCAAGTCTTAACAAGTTTGATTGCTTAACATGTTGGAAACATTTAATCATGTAAATATCAATCTCAATTAATATATATAAACATGGAAAAATTCGGGTCACTACAGTACCTACCCGTTAAATAAATTTCGTCCCGAAATTTTAAGCTGTTGAAGGTGTTGACGAATCTTCTGGAAATAGATGCGGGTATATCTTCTTCATCTGATCTTCACGCTCCCAGGTGAACTCGGGTCCTCTACGAGTATTCCATCGAACCTTAACAATTGGTATCTTGTTTTTCTTAAGTCTTTTAACCTCACGATCCATTATTTCGACGGGTTCTTCGATGAATTGAAGTTTTTCGTTGATTTGGATTTCATCTAACGGAATAGTGAGATCTTCTTTAGCAAAACATTTCTTCAAATTCGAGACGTGGAAAGTGTTATGTACAGCCGCGAGTTGTTGAGGTAACTCAAGTCGGTAAGCTACTGGTCCGACACGATCAATAATCTTGAATGGTCCAATATACCTTGGATTTAATTTCCCTCGTTTACCAAATCGAACAACGCCTTTCCAAGGTGCAACTTTAAGCATGACCATCTCTCCAATTTCAAATTCTATATCTTTTCTTTTAATGTCAGCGTAGCTCTTTTGTCGACTTTGGGCGGTTTTCAACCGTTGTTGAATTTGGATGATCTTCTCGGTAGTTTCTTGTATAATCTCCGGACCCGTAATCTGTCTATCCCCCACTTCACTCCAATAAATCGGAGACCTGTACTTTCTACCATAAAGTGCTTCAAACGGCGCCATCTCAATGCTTGAATGGTAGCTGTTGTTGTAGGAAAATTCTGCTAACGGTAGATGTCGATCCCAACTGTTTCCGAAATCAATAACACATGCTCGTAGCATGTCTTCAAGCGTTTATATCGTCCTTTCGCTCTGCCCATCAGTTTGTGGATGATAGGCAGTACTCATGTCTAGATGAGTTCCTAATACTTGCTGTAATGTCTGCCAGAATCTTGAAATAAATCTGTCATCCCTATCAGAGATAATAGAGATTGGTATTCCATGTCTGGAGACGACTTCCTTCAAATACAGTCGTGCTAACTTCTCCATCTTGTCATCTTCTCTTATTGGCAGGAACTGTGCTGATTTGGTGAGACGATCAACTATTACCCAAATAGTATCAAAACCACTTGCAGTCCTTGGCAATTTAGTGATGAAATCCATGGTAATGTTTTCCCATTTCCATTCCGGGATTTCGGGTTTTTGAAGTAGACCTGATGGTTTCTGATGCTCAGCTTTGACCTTAGAACGCGTCAAACATTCTCCTACGTATTTAGCAACATCGGCTTTCATACCCGGCCACCAAAAATGTTTCTTGAGATTCTTGTACATCTTCCCCGTTCCAGGATGTATTGAGTATCTGGTTTTATGAGCTTCTCTAAGTACCATTTCTCTCATATCTCCAAATTTTGGTACCCAAATCCTTTCAGCCCTATACCGGGTTCCGGCTTCCCGAATATTAAGATGCTTCTCCTATCCTTTGGGTATTTCATCCTTTATATTTCCCTCTTTTAAAACTCCTTGTTGCGCCTCCTTTATTTGAGTAGTAAGGTTATTATGAATCATTAGATTCATAGATTTTACTCGAATGGGTTCTCTGTCCTTCCTGCTCAAGGCATCGGCTACCACATTTGCCTTCCCCGGGTGGTAACGAATCTCAAAGTCGTAATCATTCAATAATTCAATCCACCTACGCTGCCTCATATTCAGTTGTTTCTGATTAAATATGTGTTGAAGACTTTTGTGGTCGGTATATATAATACTTTTGACCCCATATAAGTAGTGCCTCCAAGTCTTTAATGCAAAAACAACCGCGCCTAATTCCAAATCATGCGTCGTATAATTTTGTTCGTGAATCTTCAATTGTCTAGACGCATAAGCAATCACCTTCGTTCGTTGCATTAATACACAACCGAGACCTTGCTTTGATGCATCACAATAAATCACAAAATCATCATTCCCTTCAGGCAATGACAATATAGGTGCCGTAGTTAGCTTTTTCTTCAATAACTGAAACGCTTTCTCTTGTTCATCATTCCATTCAAATTTCTTCCCTTTATGCGTTAATGCAGTCAAGGGTTTTGCTATTCTGGAAAAGTCTTAGATGAACCTTCTGTAGTAACCAGCTAGTCCTAAAAACTGGCGTATGTGTTTCGGAGTTTTCGGGGTTTCCCACTTTTCAACAGTTTCTATCTTTGCCAGATCCACCTTAATACCTTCTTTGTTCACTATGTGACCGAGGAATTGAACTTCTTCCAACCAAAATGCACACTTTGAAAACTTAGCGTACAATTCTTCCTTCCTCAATACTTCTAACACCTTTCTCAAATGTTCACCTTGTTCTTGGTCATTCTTTGAGTAAATAAGTATGTCATCAATGAAAACAATGACAAACTTGTCAAGGTATGATCCACACACTCGGTTCATAAGGTCCATGAACACAGCTGGTGCATTAGTTAAACCAAACGGCATGACCATAAACTCGTAATGACCGTAACGTGTTCTGAAAGCAGTCTTTGGAATATCATCTTCTTTCACCCACATTTGATGATACCCGGAACGTAAGTCAATCTTTGAATAAACAGACGAGCCTTGTAGTTGATCAAATAAGTCGTCGATTCTCGGTAGTGGGTAGCGGTTCTTGATGGTATGTTTGTTCAACTCTCGGTAGTCGATACACAACCTGAATGTACCATCTTTCTTCTTGACAAACAAAACAGGAGCTCCCCACGGTGATGTGCTTGGTCGAATGAAACCATGCTCTAAAAGTTCTTGTAATTGGCTTTGTAGTTCTTTCATCTCGCTGGGTACGAGTCTGTAAGGAGCACGAGCTATTGGTGCAGCTCCAGGTACAAGATCTATTTGAAATTCGACGGATCAATGTGGGGGTAATCCCGGTAATTCTTTCGGAAATACATCGGGAAATTCTTTTGCAATGGGAACATCATTGATGCTCTTTTCTACAGTTTGTACTTTCTCGACGTGTGCTAGAACAGCATAGCAACCTTTTCTTATTAGTTTTTGTGCCTTCAAATTACTAATAAGATGTAGCTTCGTGTTGCCCTTTTCTCCGTACACCATTAAGGGTTTTCCTTTTTCTCGTATAATGCGAATTGCATTTTTGTAACAAACGATCTCTGCTTTCACTTCTTTCAACCAGTCCATACCGATTATCACATCAAAACTCCCTAACTCTACTGGTATCAAATCAATCTTAAATGTTTCGCTAACCAGTTTAATTTCTCGATTCCGACATATATTATCTGCTGAAATTAATTTACCATTTGCTAATTCGAGTAAAAATTTACTATCCAAAGGCGTCAATGGACAACTTAATTTAGCACAAAAATCTCTACTCATATAGCTTCTATCCGCACCCTAATCAAATAAAACGTAAGCAGATTTATTGTCAATAAGAAACGTACCCGTAACAAGCTCCGGGTCTTCCTGTGCCTCTGCCGCATTAATATTGAAAACTCTTTCGCGGCCTTGTCCATTCGTGTTCTCCTGGTTCGGGAAATTTCTAATAATGTGGCCCGGTTTTCCACATTTATAACAAACTACATTGGCATAACTTGCTCCGACACTACTTGCTCCGCCATTACTCGTTCCGACACCATTTGTTCCTTTCGTTCTATTAACCCCTGGTCCGTAGACCTCACACTTCGCCGCGCTATGACCATTTCTTTTACACTTGTTGCAAAATTTGGTGCAGAACCCCGAGTGATACTTTTCACACCTTTGGCATAGCTGCTTCTGATTGTTGTTGTTGTTGCGGTTATTATTGTTGTTGGGATGATTGTTGTAGTTGCTGTTGTTGTTGTTGTTGTTGTTGTTGGGCCGTTTGTTGTAGTTGCGATTGATGTTGCGATTGTTGGGATAATTGTTGCGATTATTGTTGTAATTGCTGTTGTTGTTGTATTGGTGATTCTTATCACCGTTTTCCACCCACTTTCTTTTGACTTGCTTCACATTGGCCTCTTCAATCTGGTTCACTAGTTTGTGAGCCATTCTACATGCCTATTGTATGCAGGCGGGCTCGTGTGAACTTATATCTTCTTGGATTCTTTCCGGTAATCCTTTCACAAACGCGTCGATCTTCTCTTCCTCATCTTCGAATGCTCCCGGACACAATAGGCACAATTCTGTGAATCGTCTTTCGTACGTGGTAATATCAAATCCTTGGGTTCGTAACCCTCTAAGTTCTGTCTTGAGCTTATTGACCTCGGTTCTGGGACGGTACTTCTCATTCATCAAGTGCTTGAATGCTGACCATGGTAGTGCGTACGCATCGTCTTGTCCCACTTGCTCTAGATAGGTATTCCACCATGTTAACGCAGAACCTGTGAAGGTATGCGTAGCGTACTTCACTTTGTCCTCTTCGGTACACTTACTTATGGCAAACACCGATTCGACCTTGTCGGTCCACCGTTTCAATCTGATCGGTCCTTCGGTTCCATCAAATTCCAAAGGTTTGCAGGCAGTGAATTCTTTGTAGGTGCATCCTACACGATTTTCTGTACTGCTAAATCCAAGGTTATTGTTGGTATGTAGCGCAGCCTGTACTGCGGCTATGTTTGAAGCTAGAAAAGTACGGAATTCCTCTTCATTCATATTCATGGTGTGTCGAGTAGTCGGTGCCATTTCCTTCAAAATAGTCAAATGGAACAAGTTAATCATACAGAATATTAAGAGTAGTTAATCGTATTTCGTAGCATAATATGAACTCATTTATAAAAGCTTTTTCTTCATATTAGCATTTTATAAGTTTAAATTCAGGTAGTACCTACCCGTTAAGTTCATACTTAGTAGCTAATATACAATTCAACTACTACAATTCTATATGAAAAACTGATTATAATAATATTTCGCGTTCAAACTTTTACACAATATTTTACAAACTTACAATACCGCTTATTTTACATATAGCATGAGCACACAATAAATTTAATACAAGATGGTTGTGAAGATAATTCTAGCTAGTACACAAGTCGTTCAGCAAAGGCAATAAAGACATGTAATTCATACGTCCAGAAACAAGTCATGCATTCTGGTTTTACTAGGATTACTTCCTATCCTTGGTCTTGTGGAACATAACCGTTATGGCCGTTGATAAGACAGCGTGTTGTAACGTCGTCAAAGGGACGAGGGTTACGTAATGTCCAACAGTCCCGTAACAATCTAAAAACCTCATTTCTTACCCCAATTACCGACTTCGTCACTTGTGGGAACGTTTTGTTTAATAGTTGTAGCCCGATGTTCTTGTTCTCACTTTGGTGAGAAGCGAACATTACTAATCCATAAGCATAACATGCTTCTTTATGTTGCATGTTAGCCGCTTTTTCTAAATCACGAAGTCCAATATTCGGATATATTGAGTCAAAATAATTTCTTAACCCATTGCGTAAAATAGCATTTGGGTTCCCCGCAATATATGCGTCAAAGTAAACACATCGTAACTTATGGATTTCCCAATGTGATATCCCCCATCTTTTGAACAAAAGCCTTTTATAAACCAAGGCATTCTTGGAACGTTCTTCGAATGTCTTACAAACTGATCTCGCCTTAAATAGTTGTGCCGAAGAATTCTGACCGACTCTAGACAAGATTTCATCAATCATGTCTCCGGGTAGGTCTCTTAAAATATTGGGTTGTCTATCCATTTTGTGTTTTTATACTGTAAAATAGACAAGAGTTAGATTCATAAAAAAAAATACTTATTAATACAAGCAATTTTTACATATATCATAAAGCATAAGCACACTATATTACATATATTACACCACACGAATACAACTATCTTATTCCGACTCGCTTGTTTCTTCTTCTTCGGTTTTGGTTCGTTTTGCCAAGTTTCTAGGGATATATGATGTTCCCCTAATACGAGCCGTTGTTTTCCACATTGGTTTAGAAAAACCTGGTGGTTTAGAGGTTCCCGGGTCATTGTTACAACTTAAGGACTTCGGGGGTTGACGATACATATAAAGTTCATCGGGGTTGGAATTAGATTTCTCTATTTTTATGCCCTTTCCCTTATTATTTTCTTTTGCCTTTTTAAATTCAGTTGGGGTAATTTCTATAACATCATCGGAATTCTCGTCGGAATCCGATTCATCGGAGAATTGGTAATCCTCCCAATATTTTGCTTCCTTGGCGGAAACACCATTGACCATAATTAACCTTGGTCGGTTGGTTGAGGATTTTCTTTTACTTAACCGTTTTATTATTTCCCCCACCGGTTCTATTTCTTCATCCGGTTCCGATTCTTCTTCCGGTTCCGATTCTTCTTCCGGTTCCGACTCTTCTTCCGGTTCCTCTTCGGGAACTTGTGAATCAGTCCACGAATCATTCCAATTTACATTTGACTCTTCATTATTATTAGGTGAGTCAATGGGACTTGTTCTAGAGGTAGACATCTATCACATAATATCAAACGCATTAAGAGATTAATATATCACATAATATTCACATGTTAAAAATATATAGTTTCCAACAAAATTTGTTAAGCAATCATTTTTCAAGTAAACACGGTCGAAGTCCAGACTCACTAATGCATCCTAACAAACTCGATAAGACACACTAATGCATCCTAACAAACTCGATAAGACACACTAATGCAAAATTCTGGTTCTCTAAGACCAACGCTCGGATACCAACTGAAATGTCCCGTTCTTATTGATTAAAAACGTTCCATATTAATTTATTTCGTTGCGAGGTTTTGACCTCTATATGAGACGTTTTTCAAAGACTGCATTCATTTTAAAACAAACCATAACCTTTATTTCATCAATAAAGGTTTAAAAAGCTTTACGTAGATTATCAAATAATGATAATCTAAAATATCTTGTTTACACACGACCATTACATAATGGTTTACAATACAAATATGTTACAACAAAATAAGTTTCTTGAATGCAGTTTTTACATAATATCATACAAGCATGGACTCCAAATCTCGTCCTTATTTAAGTATGCGACAGCGGAAGCTCTTAATAATCACCTGAGAATAAACATGCTTAAAACGTCAACAAAAATGTTGGTGAGTTATAGGTTTAACCTATATATATCAAATCATAATAATAGACCACAAGATTTCATATTTCAATACACATCCCATACATAGAGATAAAAATCATTCATATGGTGAACACCTGGTAACCGACATTAACAAGATGCATATATAAGAATATCCCCCATCATTCCGGGACACCCTTCGGATATGATATAAATTTCGAAGTACTAAAGCATCCGATACTTTGGATGGGGTTTGTTAGGCCCAATAGATCTATCTTTAGGATTCGCGTCAATTAGGGTGTCTGTTCCCTAATTCTTAGATTACCAGACTTAATAAAAAGGGGCATATTCAATTTCGATAATTCAACCATAGAATGTAGTTTAACGTACTTGTGTCTATTTTGTAAATCATTTATAAAACCTGCATGTATTCTCATTCCAAAAATATTAGATTTTAAAAGTGGGACTATAACTCACTTTCACAGATTTTTACTTCATCGGGAAGTAAGACTTGGCCACTGGTTGATTCACGAACCTATAACAATATATACATATATATCAAAGTATGTTCAAAATATATTTACAACACTTTTAATATATTTTGATGTTTTAAGTTTATTAAGTCAGCTGTCCTCGTTAGTAACCTACAACTAGTTGTCCACAGTTAGATGTACAGAAATAAATCGATAAATATTATCTTGAATCAATCCACGACCCAGTGTATACGTATCTCAGTATTGATCACAACTCAAACTATATATATTTTGGAATCAACCTCAACCCTGTATAGCTAACTACAACATTCACATATAGAGTGTCTATGGTTGTTCCGAAATATATATAGATGTGTCGACATGATAGGTCGAAACATTGTATACGTGTCTATGGTATCTCAAGATTACATAATATACAATACAAGTTGATTAAGTTATGGTTGGAATATATTTGTTACCAATTTTCACGTAGCTAAAATGAGAAAAATTATCCAATCTTGTTTTACCCATAACTTCTTCATTTTAAATCCGTTTTGAGTGAATCAAATTGCTATGGTTTCATATTGAACTCTATTTTATGAATCTAAACAGAAAAAGTATAGGTTTATAGTCAGAAAAATAAGTTACAAGTTGTTTTTGTAAAGGTAGTCATTTCAGTCGAAAGAACGACGTCTAGATGACCATTTTAGAAAACATACTTCCATTTTGAGTTTAACCATAATTTTTTGATATAGTTTCATGTTCATAATAAAAATCATTTTCTCAGAATAACAACTTTTAAATCAAAGTTTATCATAGCTTTTAATTAACTAACCCAAAACAGCCCGCGGTGTTACTACGACGGCGTAAATCTGGTTTTACGGTGTTTTTTCGTGTTTCCAGGTTTTAAATCATTAAGTTAGCATATCATATAGATATAGAACATGTGTTTAGTTGATTTTAAAAGTCAAGTTAGAAGGATTAACTTTTGTTTGCGAACAAGTTTAGAATTAACTAAACTATGTTCTAGTGATTACAAGTTTAAACCTTCGAATAAGATAGCTTTATATGTATGAATTGAATGATGTTATCAACATCATTACTACCTTAAGTTCCTTGGATAAACCTACTGGAAAAGAGAAAAATGGATCTAGCTTCAACGGATCCTTGGATGGCTCGAAGTTCTTGAAGCAGAATCATGACACGAAAACAAGTTCAAGTAAGATCATCACTTGAAATAAGATTGTTATAGTTATAGAAATTGAACCAAAGTTTGAATATGATTATTACCTTGTATTAGAATGATAACATACTGTAAGAAACAAAGATTTCTTGAGGTTGGATGATCACCTTACAAGATTGGAAGTGAGCTAGCAAACTTGAAAGTATTCTTGATTTTATGTAACTAGAACTTGTAGAATATATGAAGAACACTTAGAACTTGAAGATAGAACCTGAGAGAGATCAATTAGATGAAGAAAATTGAAGAATGAAAGTGTTTGTAGGTGTTTTTGGTCGTTGGTGTATGGATTAGATATAAAGGATATGTAATTTTGTTTTCATGTAAATAAGTCATGAATGATTACTCATATTTTTATAATTTTATGAGATATTTCATGCTAGTTGCCAAATGATGGTTCTCACATGTATTAGGTGACTCACATGGGCTGATAAGAGCTGATCATTGGAGTGTATATACCAATAGTACATACATCTAAAAGCTGTGTATTGTACGAGTACGAATACGGGTGCATACGAGTAGAATTGTTGATGAAACTGAACGAGGATGTAATTGTAAGCATTTTTGTTAAGTAGAAGTATTTTGATAAGTGTATTGAAGTCTTTCAAAAGTGTATAAGTACATATTAAAACACTACATGTATATACATTTTAACTGAGTCTTTAAGTCATCGTTAGTCGTTACATGTAAGTGTTGTTTTGAAACCTTTAGGTTAACGATCTTGTTAAATGTTGTTAACCCAATGTTTATAATATCAAATGAGATTTTAAATTATTGTATTATCATGATATTATCATGTATGAATATCTCTTAATATGATATATACATTAAATGTCTTTACAACGATAATCGTTACATATATGTCTCGTTTAAAAATCATTAAGTTAGTAGTCTTGTTTTTACATATGTAGTTCATTGTTAATATACTTAATGATATGTTTACTTATCATAGTATCATGTTAACTATATATATATCCATATATATGTCATCATATAGTTTTTACAAGTTTTAACGTTCGTGAATCACCGGTCAACTTGGGTGGTCAATTGTCTATATGAAACATATTTCAATTAATCAAGTCTTAACAAGTTTGATTGCTTAACATGTTGGAAACATTTAATCATGTAAATATCAATCTCAATTAATATATATAAACATAGAAAAATTCGGGTCACTACAAACTTGAGGTATGTCTATGTATCCATGAAGTTGATCACACCAAGTAGGTCTGATCCTGGCGGGTTTTGATGTAAACGGGACGCTGGTTACATCGTGATGGTGATTTATTCGCGAAGGGTTACAGAGTCAAGGGGATCGGTTCGATAGGGTTCTGGTGCAGAAGACACAAGGAGAGATTTTTCAGAAGATCCGGGTGACAAGTCAGGTTCTTGTTCCTCGTTTTCCCGTACGAAGGAACAATTGAGCAAAATTCGGATGTTCATGCGTAGCAGCAGAAGAAAATTCATAGCGGGTTCGTTAACCGTTGGATTTTGAGTTACGATTTTTCGAATCTGGGCAGTTTTCAGGATGAAATTTTTCAAGTTTTGATGACGCGAGTGCGAGACGGTTGTCTCGTGAAACTTCAAGAGATACGAGCTATGTTTTCAGAGATGTGGGTTTGTTATGGGAGCTCAGGAGGGTGTTTTTCTCTCGGGTTAGAGCGGTTAGGTAACAAACAAGATGCATCAGTTTTAAAGTCAATAGTGGGAGTTATCGGGGAAGTTTGGTGCTTGCGTGTTTTGAAACGGGGGGACCAAGTGTATGGTCGAATATTCCAAGTCAATGGAATATGCGGGCGGGTTAGAGTTCCTTGTCACTAAGGAATTAGATGTCGAAGGGTGTCGGATAGAACGCATCTGACTGTTGCTCAGTTATTGGTTGATGTTTCAATAAAGGGAGCGGTTTTCTTAGAGGGTGATCAATAGAAATCTTTAGGTGATGGATAGGGGCGGATAATCTTGTAAGTCCCAGAACTTGAGCTTTCTAGGATCGTTGAGGGTGTTGGAAACTCGGTGAGAGTTTGGTTACCGACGGAAGTTATCGAGCTAGTGGGAGTTTGACAACTAGTAGGGTTGTGGAGATAGTTGAGCGACTTGTTTCTCCAATGTTCTCAAGTTTAGTGTGTTAATTCCGGTAACACTAGGGCTTCGAATACTTGTTACTCTCTGATGACAAAGTAATTTGTGACTAACCGATGATACGAACAAAGTTTCTTCTCGAAGCTGCGATTTAATTCTTACTCGTACAGTGGGAGCGTGCTTGGGATGAGAAGATGGGGTTTGTGAAATTCATAGCGCTATGAGGAGGTTAGTGTACCAACGAAAAAGCGAAAAGTTGAAAAGATGGTAGACTTCAAGGTGGTAATGGCGTTCACACTAGGGTATCTTGAAGAATAGTCTACAAAGGCGTCTGTTGGAGTTCCTTTTTTGTTGGTGAAGGAAATCATAGATAGACGGAAATTCTGTACGAGGATAGTCATTGACATGTGTGTTCGGGATTGGACGTGTCTAGATCGATCGGTGAGGCGGCGTTGTCTCATGAAAGAATCCTATGATTGAAGTCTCGCTCACTTCAATTGATCTTCTAGTGTAAGAAGATGATCTTCATGATAGAAAATGGTGGTGAAAGAAACCGAGATGGCCTAAGCTAGTAACTAAGAGATTGGATTATCGCTCAACAGTGATTTTGGTGTCGAAAGACTTCACTTGCTCGTAGTTTAACGAGTGAAGTGCGGCGTGATTCGGGTAGCTTACTCGGTGGTATCAAAAGGAGTTGATAATCAGTTAATCTTGAGTTATTGTGGGTTTTGAATAAACACAGTTGAGGTGGTTTGGATTTTCTGTTGAAGATCGGTAGGGGTTTGTTCAAAGTCTCCAAGTGGGAGATTGTTGAGATATGAAAACTTTAAACAAAAGGAAAGAAATCAAATTAGCTTGGAGATTAAGTTAGCTTGAAAACTAAGTTTTACTTAGGGAGCAAGTATTTTATTTTTGAATTGCCTTTGGCTTGATGGACAAGTTAGCTTGTTCAACAAGTAGCTAGCTTTAATGTTTCACTATAAATAGACCCCTAGCCTCATCGTAATTGTGTGTACGAAAATTATAGTAAAAATCTCATGTTTGCGCCCGTGGAGTAAACCCTTCTTCATGTTTTGGAGTTGTGATATAACCACGTTAAATCCCGTGTCATTTATCTTTTATATTTATCGTTCTTGCTTTAGCTATTTCGTTTGTTGTTGTGGGTTTGGTGATTGGTTTAAATCACCGATCTTGTTTGGGTCCACAAATCCTAACAAACTGGAGATATGAAACACCCATAATAATATTACGACCATTCACGTGAAGCTTGACGACGTTGACGTTGAGTCAGAGAGTGTTTTTTTTTGGCCTGCTGACTGTGAGGTGATAAATGTTAGACTCTGGCCTTCCTAGTGGGGAAATGTCAAAAAAGACCCACCAGTTTTGATTTTTTTTATTTGATTTTTTTATTAAATTTTCCATTTAATATGTATTATATAATAAAATTAGATTACATAAATTAAATTTGATAGAATAAAAATGACATAAAATAAATTCATTAAAATTAAAACTTTACATAATTTTTGTTACTGAATTGGACTTTGCCATTTAGCTTTTTTTTTTTTTTTTTTTTTGAGAAGTTTAAGCCCACAAAATAAAAATTGAGCTTTCTCAATCTCTTAAAATTCTTCTTCATCTTCCCAAGCCTCCATCTGGGTTTCAAGCAACACACACCAATTTTCTCAAAAAAAAATATATATTATAAGCTAAAAACCTCAACCAATGAAAATCTTGTACGAAGCCCTGACGCCAATTTTTTTCCAGTTGCGGAGTTGACTAACGTCAAGAAACAGTCACCAATAACGCCTGGTTAGTGGCGTTAGCCGGCGCCAATTCAGCGGCAGATGGCCATGGTAATGCCCCTTTGGGCATGGTCTAAGGAAAACTATATTGTTGACGGAAGGAGTATATTACATGTGTTAAAAATCGCTTAAGTTTTGAAGTCAAAGTAACTAATATTTCCTCTGGACATTTGGTGCAAGTGCACCACACTTGATGCCAGTGGCGAATCTAGGATGAAAACTCAATAGGGTCTCAATTTTTTTTTTTCGAAGCTAACTATATTTGAAGGGTGTTTTAATGGTTGTTTACCTCTAAAAACTATAAATTTTAAAAATATGAGAGGTTCTATAGTTAAATTTAGTGGTGTCCTATACGATTAGCAAGGTACATTGTTTAAAAGTTTTTCAAAATAGTGGGATCATAGGACCCCACAACAACCAATATCGACTCCCCCTGCTTAATGCTATGATCTTACCGAGATCACCTTAAGAAATGAGGAAGACCCAAAACTAACCTCAGGATTCCACACAATTAGGGAGGAAAGAATGAGAATCCGAGTAAAAGTTAGCCCGACGTAGTAATAAGGTAAATGTTAACTGTAAAACTCACTCACAATAGCTTGCGGGAGAAAAGGATACCCAAGCTTATAAGTCATCAGCTACTCAGCTAGTCTCATACCTAGTCGATGGGTGATCATAACAATTAGTGTTGCAAAAATCGGCCAACTCGGCCGAGAACTCAGGGAGTTCTCGGTTTCAAATAACTGCCGAGTTCTCGGGCCCAGACTCGGAAAAAATGGGCCAACGAACGAGTCAACTCGATTAACGTCCAAAAAATCAGAAAAATGGGGAAAATTTGGAAAAATTTGGTTGAAAATCAAATAAACGGGGATAAACTCGTTCACGTGAGAGATGTGTTTTTTAGTTGAATTTATCTTTTAACCCCTTGTAATTACCAAACTAACCCTTTACTCTATTTAAATATACACTTTTAACACTCTATCTAAATGTATTTAATGTTTTCATTAATAATATACACTTTTGCCATATATTGTAAATTTTATTATTTCTATATTCCTAAAAGTCAACGTTAGTCAACATCCAAGTTCTCCCCCGAGAACTCCCGGAGTTGCCGAGAACTCCATTAAAAGTCTCTGCCGAGTTCTCCCTAAGAAGTGATTTCTTAAACCTTGGTAACAATACCCCATTGTTAAGAATCAACGTCCTCGTGATGAGTTGATCTTATACCATTTGTTATGATCTTCCTGAAATCACCTTTAAGAAATGAGGAAGACCCAAAACTAATCCAGGGATTCCACGCAATTAGGGAGGAAAGAATGGGAATCCGAGTAAAAGTTAACCCGACGTAACAATAAGTCCAAGTGTAGAATTTACTCCTAAAAACTAGATTGAAGGAAGGGACACCCAAGCTTATAGGCCATGAATTAGTCTCATGCCTCGTCGATGTGGGATCATAAGACTTTATGCATTTGGCGCGATCGTAAATTCCTTCTATAACTAGTCTCCCTACTTTTGGTTTCCCTATTTGGACCTTTCCCAGCGACCTGTGTTGCAGGCCGCCCTCCACTCCGCCCAACAGGGCGCCGATGGCACCGCCTCAGCCCTTGGCCGCCCTGCTACCTTTATCCCTACTTCTCATGTTATTCAATCATAAATTTGGACGAGATGCGTAGCCGTTTGTGGGTCCAGAGATGAAGTTTGTGCTTTTTTTTTATGGTTTTGTATTATATTTTTCAGTAATTATAATATATGTGTGTATGTATCTTCTATGTGTATATGTGTATAGTTTTCAAAGGAATAAATGACCTAGTCGGGTCATAAATTATTTTAAAATAATAATAACAATTTTTTTTAAACTTGGTCACATCACCACATATTTTTTGAGTGTATAATTTAACAATAATTCAGAGTAATAATTAATAATATTAATAATTTAATAATAATAATAATAGTAATAATAATAATAATAATAATAATAATAATAATAATAATAATAATAATAATAATAATAATAAAACTATTTTGTATTTTTAAATAACATAGCGGTTCTCATTTTATTTTTATTTTTATTTTTTGAGAAAGTATGTCATGGTTGAGAGTAATTAAAGCCGAGTTAGTGCTGGTAAGAAAGCGTTGAATGTGGTAGTTAGTTCTGGTGAGAAAGTATGTCATGGGAATGGTCTTATATCGTAGCCCCAGAGGCGAATCTAAGTAGACCCGTGGGGTCACGGGACACCGCTAGTTTAAAAACTTTTAGTAGAAAATTCCCTTTAGATTGCATAACACACCACTAAATTTAAATGTATGACCCCATATTTTTTTTTATATCTATTGTTTTTTCTTTTAAATTGTATAGAATACCACTAAATTATATACTATTCGGACCCCCGAATATTTTTTGAATTTATAATTATTTTTAAGATAGTTTATCACTAAAATAACATTATAATATAATTAGTACTGAAAAAAATTTCAAGACCACGTTGAATTATAATCCTGCACTGCTTATCCCATACCCTAGCTCAGCGGAATTGGCTAATGTTGTTGTTGCCTCAAACTTTATAAAATATACATGACCCAGGGGAAGAATGTTGGAATGTTGGTGTTAACTGAAAACAACAAATGAAAAAAAAAAATCCTGAATCCATATCAATTTAGACTTTTGAGAAAGAAATGGATTGAATTCAAAAGTCAAAGACAAACTATTAAAGAAACAGATTATCCTTACCTAATCCATGTAGCCTTTTTTGAGAATTGGGATATCCGATTTCGGTTTGACACCTCCAAAAAGGGAGCCTGTAAGAGTTTTTCTGCTGCCAAGAACCTCAGATGAACTTAAAGTTCAACATTGCCCAAGGCTTGTCAACTCCTAAAACAATTGTTTTCCCCCAACCCTAAACATTACATACATATACAAAATATTAATTAGATACATGTACAAAACAAGACATTTCAGTTAGTGCAGAAAAAACACTGGCCAAATATAAAGATAAGAAGTAAATGGACCTTTCGACAACAAGTGTAAGCTTCATGCACCAAGGATGCAAAACCAATGCATTCAAAGCAATAGTCTGCACCTCCTCCAGTCATCTCTATTATTACCTATATCAAGCAACAACTTTATGTGATAACTAAAACTTTCATTCATATAAGGTATCAAGAAAATCGAACACATTACATTACTTGGCTAATAGTTTTGTCCCCTATATCCCGGGAGTTGACAAAATCGGTCACCCCAAATTTCTTTCCTGTCAATTAAAAAGTGCATAAAAAGTATCCAAATAAAAAAATAAAAAAATAAAAAAATTTTCTCTATTAAAACCAATTGTAATAGGTGGCGGATCCAGGAAAAATTTTCACCGGGGGCGAATTTTTTTTAAAATGTGAGGATTTTTTTTTTACAAAATAGAGAGGTTTTGGGGCAAAATATAGAGTTTTTTGGGGCAAACTTTAGAGGTTTTTGATCAAAATACGAAGGTTTTGGGGCAAAATATGGAGATTTTGGGGCAAAATATGAAGGATTTGGGGCAAAAAAAAAAAAAATTCAACCGGGGCAAAATCGAAAAACCGAAAAAATTTGCACTAAAATTTCGAAATCCACCGGGGGCGGGCCCCCCCTCTCTCTCTCTCTCTAATACACTAAATCCGCCACTGATTGTAGTAGGATACAATTACAAACCATATAATAGAAAAGAGTTTGCAATGAATTTACTACATTGAAAGTAAAGCTAAACGAATAATAACCAATAGAAAACAGAAAGGATATTCATCAACATTGCCTGTGATTAACACGGTTCCTTTGAAACAGTATATATTTTCAATGGTACAACGACTGAAGTAGTTGTATTGTCGGACTTTGAAACAAATATGTTTTAATCTCTTTTTCTCAACTAGAAACTAATCTCTATGTTATATTCATAAATTATAGTGAACAAAAAGGATGAAATCAATCGCAATAAAATATTTGAATTGTTCATATGTTTTGTAAATATGGGAATTCAATATAAATTGTAACCTTTCACAGTTTCACCACACCTTGAACATAAAAGATTAAAAGTATAAAACAGTCTTGCAGAACTGATAGATACATAGAAGTATAGAACAACCCCACTCATAAAAGGGACTTTTTTTTATTCTAAACTAAATTATCTTTAGGAAAACTACATCTACATTCTACAAGCAAGGGACCGGTATATGTATATAAGATCCATTACCTACTTCAGACTTGTCTTGGTTCACATCAATACCAATGATCCTCGTTGCTCCACATAGCCTTGAACCCTCAGCAACCTCGAAAAACAGAATATATGACAATTGTACTCTCATTATTGTGTTATATATTACTATGTTAAAATTGGAACATCTCATTTGAGATATGTTATAAACCATGTGTCACCAAACCATAACTAGCAACTTCATGATCAAGTGTTGTATACATTATTATGTTCAATCACTGATTATATTATAGCCTTTATGTTTGATGCCTAAACATATAACAAAATACATGTAGAGGAAACGAGCAGAAATCATACTGCTAGACCAATTGCACCCAATCCGAATATAGCAACTGTTGTGCCGGCTTCCACGTTTGTTGTTTTCCAGGCAGCACCCACCCCTGAAATAATTATGATTTTTGATTAACTTATGTTCCATGGGATAAAAAGCATTATGGTACTTTAGTAATATTTCTTAATTTATTAACATTTAAATATTATCATTAGTTATCAATTCATCACCAAGATACTATCTTTTATGTACTGAAAACAAATTGTGGCAATCATATCATATTTTAACTTGAAACTAAGATGATTATTTGCATTATATACTTTTCGTATGCATAAGCGACATACTCCTTCCCCTAACCTATTACCCGACCCGCCCATTTTGTTACCTACTATAGATAGTAAAATAAAAACTCGGAAGATTAGAATTATACCAGTTGATACTCCACAACTTAATAAGCAAGCTCTGTTTGCTGGGATTGCTGGGTCAATTTTTGTCAGATGAGCAATGTCAACCACCGTGTACTCACTAAAACTCGACACGTACAAAAAGTGGTAGAGAATATCTCCATTGATGTCAGTGAACCTGCTCATATCTTCTCTATCCATATAAGGAGAAAGAGTAAACGGCAATTTTGAACATAGGTTGCTTTTTTGGGATAAACAATCGGTACATTCACCACAGTCATGCAAAAATATTGGGATCACAGTGTCTCCTTCAACAACTTCATGTACACCTTCACCAGTGGTGGAAGCAGGATTTTTCTTCACCGGGGGCGAAATATTTTTTTAAAACCGTAGCAACTTTTTTGGGCAAAATACGGAGTTTTTGGGACAAAAATTGGTGGTTTGTAGGCAAAATTTTGAGGTTTTTGGATAAAATTTGAAGGTTTGTGGGCAAAATTTGACGGTTTTGGGGCAAAATTTAGAGAATTGTGAGCAAAATTTAGAGAATTGTGGGCAAAATTTGAAGGTTTTGAGGCAAAATATGTAGGTTTTGGGACAAATGGCTTTTATGTTTGGGGCAAATGGCTTTTGGGTTTGGGGCAAAATAAAAAAAATCCAAATTTTTACACTAAAATTTTGAAATCGACTGAGGGCGGGCGCCCCCTGCCCCCCCTCTAAATTCGCCCCTGACCTTCACCCACACTCTCTACAACCCTTTATTAAAAAAAAAAAAAAAAAAAAAATGGTATTTGTTTAAAAACGTAAAGGTCAACATGTTAGTAATAATTAGTACAAATTACAACAAATTTTAAGTAAATTGTACGGAGTAGTAATAAATGCATCATCATGCTTATCTCATTCTTCTAGGTGGTACCATAAAACTGCAACTTAAAAATTGTTTTTCTTTATGTGAAATGTCAGAAGATACCATCCAACAAAGGCTAATTGTATTCTTAGAATCTTAGGTAATGAAGTTTGGTCTGATTTTATTTTAGTTTTGAACTTTTGGGTAAACAATTTTAGTATATGTTCACAAAAGAGGCAAGTTTTTTAAAACTTTTCAACAAGGGGTTATGTTTTAAATTAACCAGTTGTTAGAAGCCATAGCAACAACATACACCAGCATCATATACAAAAAGGTCAAGACGGTCAATGCACTAATACATCAGTTTCCACATGATATTATTAAGTGGTAATCGAGCAGATAACCGAATCAGAAGGTTGAAAGTTTGAGCCTCTTTTGAATAGAAGTGAAGTTAAGACGTTAAGTAAGACCAAAGTCAGTGGCGAGTTTTGTGGGGTGCAAGGACCCCACTAATTTTGAAATTTTACAAAGTATTGTTCAAATAGTACGGGACACTGCTAAAGTTAATGATAACAACAAAATATAATTAATTCACGTAAGGACCCCGTTCAGTTAGTGATTCTAGATTTGCCAATGACCAAAGTATAATATAAATAATCCCATAAAAAATGTGTCAGATAAATATAAAAATCTCAAAAATAGAATAACGTCTCAATTAGAAAATAAAAAAGATTAGTTTTAATCAAAAACCTATAATATAAGTCTGTAACAAAATACTGTAACGGAAATCAGTCGCACCAAATCCTTACCCAACTGCTTCATGACCGAGTATTCTAGGGAAAATAGCAGGAGGGTGCTTCAAAAAGTAAATTAAATAACAATAATTAGTTAAGGTAACACAATGACTAATTTTTGAAATTGATTAAATTTGATTTTGTACCTCCAATTTCCAATAGGTAATATCACTATGACAAAGAGATGTATAAATAATTTTGATTCTAACTTCACGATGTTTTGGTAGAGACACAATCACTTCCTCTATCACCAGTGGCTTTCCTGGTTCCCTAGCAATCGCAGCTTATAAAAAAAAATAAACAAATAATCCATTAATTCATTCCATTGATATTAATTCCTCACAAGGACCTGTTCAATAAAGGAAAAATTTGTAACAAACATAACTGAAGTTTCAAAAAGCTTGATAGAAGAAATGGAAGTTCGTTTAGGCATTTAAAAAAGGTGAATGGTTAATTTCTATCACAAGTGGACACTCCCAACCATCACTAAACTTGCTCTCATAAACAAGGTTGAAAAAGGCGTGAGACAGGGTCGAGACGGTCGGGACCTTAAAGGGCCGAGATGGAGTCGAGACGTACGTTGACCAACGTTGACTTTTAAAATATGTGTATACATATTTTAAAGCCAAAAACTTACCATGACTAATTTGTACCTATAGTCGCTATCACCGTTAATTTATTACAAAAAAGCAAACTAAAATACGACAATTTTGACTAATTTGGCCGACTTTCTGATTTTTGACCGACTTTTCCCGACTCTAACCCAACTTTTGACCGATAGTCACCGATTTGTACTTTTGTAGTTTTGACCGAGAACGTCAAGATAGAGATAGGACGGGCTAGTCACCAAACCGCCGTAACGGCACGAGACGGGGTCGTTTGCAACCATGCTCATAAGCGACTGTCACATCATCACCTCCTAAGACTTCACCCTATGACTGAATGAGAAGTGAATCACGGTCATACATGACTTAATTCCTCCAAAAAACTGAGACTGGATATTATATTTATATTTATATTTATATTTATATACTATCTAACAGACAAAAATCGTGAATAGTAACTAGGGGCACTTTCGTCCTTTTACCTTTTTTTTTTTTTTTGTATGTTTTCACCTTTTTTCCTTTTTTCAAAAAAAACCTCAAACTTTGTTCTAAAATTAAAAGCGGTCCCCCAAACAGGGAGGTAAGCGTCAAATAACTATTTTCAAAAAAAATCTTAACTAAACTCCACCCAAATATTTAACGGGTCATATTTTCTCGCTCGCAACGAGTTAAATTTTCCCGACACCATTGTTAAACTCGAAATAATTTTAGGAACACAATGTCACTAACTATACGCAAAACGGACGCTTTTTAAAAAATGCTAAATATTTGAGGTACTTTTCATACACGTTGATTTTGCGTTAAATTTTTAAAAGTCGACAGCTCCATAGCGAAACGTGGAGACGCACATATATTGTTAATTTAAAATAACATTTAAATCTTTCAAGGATTATACCTTTTAGTTCGACTCGAGTTGCGCTTCAACGACATCATCGTTAGCCACGAAATAATTTTACAAATTAAACGCAATAAAATACATTGAAGACCGAATCCCCAGCGCGAAGCGAGGGTTCGTAAACTAGTTTATATTAATTAAATAAATCAAAGTATTAACCTTATAGCCAACAACTAATATATATTAAACTTTTCGTTCGGAAACATCTCAAATAAGCACGAAGTTGAGGAAAAAAGTGTGGAAACTAAGCGAGAATGTGATGCTGGCATTTGTGCCCTCGAGGGGTAAGTTGAGAGCGAATGAGGGCGATCACCGATGAGGGTGCTTTAACGTAAAATGAAAAGTTCTACGCAACCAACTAAATAATATACTTTTGATTGTTAACAGAAATAGAATATAAAAGTATAGTATCGCTCAGAGCGTGCGCTCGTGGGACTTGATTACCCGAGGTTTTACCTTCTATGGAGGAGCCAATGTGCTCGTTGGGTTTCCTCGCTTACCCAAAATATATATAGTATAGACAATTCACATGAGTAAAACTGAACTTATACTTTTGACATGCAGATGAACTTAACTTCCCTGTATCAATACAAGCTTTTGGTAAATGGCAACTTTCATTACTTTTTATTGGAATTTGTCGGTTTAAATAAAAATATTGAAGTTCATATTAAAAACTGAAATTATATTATATTATTATTATATTATATTATACTACATACTAATTTCCGTAACTTTTCCTCCCCTAGAATCTACTGTTCACCCGTAGCAGCATTATTTCGTTTTCCCTTTTTCCTTTTTTATTTTTCCTTGACCCTTGGTACACTATAAATTGCCAAAAAAAAAAAAATATTCAATCAAATTACATAAAAAAATCAAAAACTAACATATGAACTAGATCTCTAACAAAAATTTACTCACTGAACAAATTTGCTATGCAAGATCTACAAAAGTAATATAACAAACTATATCTTCAAACAAAATTCATATCCTAGAATTACTAAAAAAAAAATGTAAACACCTTCAAAATACCCGTCGGACACAACCGACAGCCGTGATCTCCCACTACCATCACTGAAAAATTAAAAAATGGGGTTTGAGATCTGCACAATGGAGGAAGAAATTTCTTCAAATCTCACCGGATCTAAACATAGATCTAACAATAAAATAGATCGAAACGTGAATCTAAAGAAAAGATACATCTAAATGTCTATGTTTAGATCTGAACCGTCATCCGAGAGTCGTAGGAACAATGGATGTTGGGTCGTTGATGTAGAAGAAAAAGCCGCATCATTGGAAGGTAAAAAGATTAAATCTGCCATCACCACATGTGACGGACACCGTTAAAAATGTGAAGCCATAAGATCCAAAAATCGAGAGCCGGCCAACAGCAATTACGACCACTGACCACCTATAGGAAAAAAAAGTTGGTTTGACGGTGGTAATTTGCGTACCTTTTTCTCCCCTAGAATTTACTGTTCACCTGTAGCAGCATTATTTCTTTTTTTCTTTTTTTTTTCCTTGACCCTTGGTACACTATAAATTGCAAAAAATAAAAAAAAATAAAAATAAAAAATTCTATCAAATTACATAAAAAATCAAAAACTAACATGTGAACTAGATCTCTAACAAAAATTTACTCACTGAACAAATTTGCTATGCAAGATCTACAAAAGTAATATAACAAACTATATCTTCAAACAAAATTCATATCCTAGAATTAGTAAAAAAAAACAAAAAATAAAATGTAAACACCTTCAAAATACCCGTCGGACACAACCGACAGCCGTGATCTCCCACTACCATCACTGAAAAATTAAAAAAGGGGGTTTGAGATCTGCACAATGGAGGAAGAAATTTCTTCAAATCTCACCGGATCTAAACATAGATCTAACAATAAAATAGATCGAAACGTGAATCTAAAGAAAAGATACATCTAAATGTCTATGTTTAGATCTGAACCGTCATCCGAGAGTCGTAGGAACAATGGATGTTGGGTCGTTGATGTAGAAGAAAAAGCCGCATCATTGGAAGGTAAAAAGATTAAATCTGCCATCACCACATGTGACGGACACTGTTAAAAATGTGAAGCCATAAGATCCAAAAATCGAGAGCCGGCCAACAGCAATTACGACCACTGACCACCTATAGGAAAAAAAAGTTGGTTTGACGGTGGTAATTTGCGTAACTTTTTCTCCCCTAGAATCTACTGTTCACCTGTAGCAGCATTATTTCTTTTTTTCTTTTTTTCTTTCCTTGACCCTTGGTACACTATAAATTGCAAAAAAAAAAAAAAAAAAAAAATTCTATCAAATTACATAAAAAATCAAAAACTAACATATGAACTATATCTCTAACAAAAATTTACTCACTGAACAAATTTGCTATGCAAGATCTACAAAAGTAATATAACAAACTATATCTTCAAACAAAATTCATATCCTAGAATTACTAAAAAAAATAAAATGTAAACACCTTCAAAATACCCGTCGGACACAACCGACAGCCGTGATCTCCCACTACCATCACTGAAAAATTAAAAAAGGGGGTTTGAGATCTGCACAATGGAGGAAGAAATTTCTTCAAATCTCACCGGATCTAAACATAGATCTAACAATAAAATAGATCGAAACGTGAATCTAAAGAAAAGATACATCTAAATGTCTATGTTTAGATCTGAACCGTCATCCGAGAGTCGTAGGAACAATGGATGTTGGGTCGTTGATGTAGAAGAAAAAGCCGCATCATTGGAAGGTAAAAAGATTAAATCTGCCATCACCACCTGTGACAGACACCGTTAAAAATGTGAAGCCATAAGATCCAAAAATCGAGAGCCAGCCAACAGCAATTACGACCACTGACCACCTATAGGAAAAAAAAAAAGTTGGTTTGACAGTGGTAAGCGGCGTTTATCAAACCAGAAAGAAGAGGATGAAAGAGGATGACCGTTAACGGCGACCGGAGTTGGGTGGCATGTGGTGGTCGGAGTTAGGTTTTGAGTTTCAGGGTCAACGTACTCCAGATATGTGAATGAGATGACAATCGTGGGTGATTGTAGGCTGTTTCATGGTGATTAACGGCTGCAGATGGTGGTGGGCTACGACGGCCGCCACTTTGGAAAGAGGTGGAGTGAAAGTGTTTGCTAGGGTTTGAGTGGTAGGAGATGATCAGATGAAATATAAAAATAAAAATTAGTTTTAAAGTGAGTGGAGAATGCAAACTAAAAATGGTTTGGTATTTTAACTTTAGGAATCAGTTTTGTTATGTATAAAGAGTCTGATTACAATACATCAATGGGCTAAATAAATCAATCAATAACATAGGCCTAATTTTTGGCCCAAAGAGTGATTTCGTTTATATATATATAAATTGTGATAAATAGTGTCACCATTTGATTGGTTAATCTCATGTGTTAACTGTAACTAACAGTACCTGGACAACCCGGTAATAAACTCCAACTATAGGGGTAGATTTGAAGGCCACAATTTTTTAAATCCTAAATTCAATCAAACTCTCTGCTTCCTCCTCCCAGAAACTTCTGGCGATTTTTAGGGTTCCACCTCCACCAACCATCCTCTCGATTACCACTTTTGTACATCGCTATCCCGTCTCCATGGCCACCTGTGTCCATCGCTATCACTGTCTCCGTCGCCAACACCATCGTCGCAACCACCATCATCGTACCACTGGCTTTAATCGAAGTTTTCAGCCGACGGTTGCGGTGATTTTAGCAACTGCGTTACATTCGACGGCCAAGGAATCGATGGTTTGCTTCTGATTATCCGATTTGATTTCATCCTGTCTTTAATTCATTTTTATCTGTTGGTTTGTTGCCGATTTGATTTCGACATGTTTTCACTATTAGCGTTCCAATCTGAGATCTTTGAATCAATTGAAGATTTATCGACCTTTTATCAAGGTTTTTTTTTTTTTTTTTTTTTTTTTTTTTTTTTACTAAATCTGCCATCTTTTGTTTATATGATGCTATATTGTGTGTAACGATATTCAGTAAAGGATGTGCTCGAGAAATGGAAAAAGAAGGCAATTGATGCAACAAAAAAGAGTTAGATTTATCCTGTTGAACTCTGTTAACATTGTAAGTATATTAATTCTTTGTTCGTAATTTGTTGTTATGGTTTGATTTCTATTTAAGTTTATTTTTCTATGCTTAGTGAGTGAATCTTTTATTTGCACAGTGACAACTGATATCCGATTATGCCTTAAAAAGTTGTTATTCATGTGAATATGTTGAAGAGATTTTACTTATAATATGAGAATGTTTACAAACATTTTATGTGACCTTTTTACACGCTTAACTACATTTTGCAGGCGCAAAAAGGGCTTGCGATGAGTCAAGAATCAACATTGGACATTGAAGTAATGCTTAAGGTAAATTTTAACTCTATTTAGGTGTTCACGTTTTTTCCTTACAAAGTTGTTCATTACTTATGATGCTTACTGATCTTGGTATTTGATACTGATAATATATATAATGTGATTCTCTAACATGCATCTCCATTTATTATGACTTTTGAAATATTACTCTCTATTAGTTTCTTAGTATATGGCTACTAAAGAAGGCGAATAGAAAATGATGCTGATAACTTTGTATGCAATGAAACTGTTAATGCCAATTCTGTTTCTTTTCTTAATTCTGGTGTTTCATATATTCTAAATTCTGAAAATTACACAAGTGATATTGGCTCTACTGGATTTGTTCATTTTAACCATGCAACAAGCCGTTTAAAGAACTTGAAATTAAAAGTAGTAAGGGGTGACTTTTGAATGAATTTAACTCAAACATATGTAGAGTTAGTCTATTGTTTGCAAGTATTATAATGTATGTGCAACTTTTAGATTCTTGAATGTCATTCATAATACCATCTTGCGTGAATAAACGTACAGGATTATGAGCCTTTTCTAAATGCAAAAGGACCCAAATATTGAAATTGTGATGATTAATTAGATTAAACTGAAGTGGAAGTAATATTAACTTTAAATGTAAAAACTATAAAGTATGCTATGAAGTTGAAGTATGGATAGTGTTAGTGTTGTGATTGACTTTCAAAGGTCAAATTAAGTACTGCTATAATTTTGATATAACATAAATATGTTTTATTTGGCATGTCATCTTATACTTAGACCTTTTAGATTTTTTTTTAATAAAGCCACCGTTTGAACATTTTAGTTAACTTCTGTTACTATAAGTAGCTATATATTTTTATAAATGCAATTGTTAGTATTCAAACTTTGTTTTCAAAACTGAATAAGCTATTACAGTACTACTATTAATTTTGGAGTTTAAGAAACTAACTTTTGACTTTTACTAGCTATTCGTTTCATGTGTAAGTTAAGTCATGTAATGATTTCGATCGGTTAGAAAGTGAGTTATTATATTTCTTTACAATTCATTTTCAGCCCGTTATTTACCTTTGGTGATTGAGCACTTTAAAGTCTTCTAGAGTTTCTGATCCTGTATGTATTCATATTTATAGTTTGTCGTGCTTCGAACCCTCTACAAGCCTTGGCCATTGTTTGCCTCTTTTTTGTGAGTGTGCTCGAAGGTATTTGTCTATTTATTTATTTTTTATTCATAAACCTTTGACTTCCATATGTTTCATACTTTCAGATATTTTTCTTTATGATTGTTCATCCTTATATGTTTCAATTTGTAAAGTATTGGTTTTTGACTTTTGTAGTTGTTGATTTTGTTGTTATTTGTGTGTGTATGTATGGTTGTTTACAAGAAATATGCTTCACAAAATTTCAATTCAGGATCTTGGATAGTTTTTTGGTAATGAATAGCAGCTTATATTGATCAACGTATATTTAAACATATAATCATTAGTTACTAGGAGTATATATCTTACGTATATAATATATTAATGATATTTGTTGAGGTTGAGATGAAGGCTTTAGATCCCAAGAGAAGTGTAACGTCTTTCGATGCAGTGGACGGGTGTAATCGGCAGTGACGGTTACGACCATGATTAGAATAAGAATCACCGTTAATGATAAAAAGTAGCTTGAGCTTATTTCGTTAACTAAGCCTTTACAGACTGTTATAATGCCAGCTAAAAGGTATTTTTAAATTTGTTTATGTTATAATGCCACGTAAGAAATGACTAACTAAGCTTTTACAGACTGTTTTGCCATCCAATATTACTGCTCATATAAGTGGTGATGGTCAGCTACGTTTATCTGCAACACAACAAGTGCATATGAAGAAGGCGTGGTTGGCGGTTATAGCTTTGTCTCTACACTGTGTGCTGAAATTGTGCCTGATTGTCAATCTGTTGTGTAATGACATCTATCTGTGAGTCGTCCACATCTTCTACTGCTGAAGGTTTATCTCTGTCTGACACTTCCAATAATACATGTATGTTTATGAGTTTGGGTAATTGTTATGTTTTTTTTAGTCTCTTAACTATTTAGCTAATGTGTGTTTATTTTTTTAAAGCCAATTACATTTGTTATATTCAGCTGCTGTTTAAGTGTTTTACCTCAAGTTTCTTTCCCAGCGTGTACATGCAGAACACAGCCTCATACTTTTATTATTTGGTATTCTTTTGAACCTGCACTTTGTCACTTCATTATCGTTGACATCTACAACTGAAGGAATTTAATAAGTTATGTTTTGTTACATTATTTTCTATGTGGGGTTAATATGTACTTCTGTTATTTGAGATTTTTGAATTTTTGAGATTCTTTTATATGTATGATATTTAATTGGGCGAAGATGGGCTCGAAAACCATTGAATTTGTTATGTTCAGCTGCATGATATTTTGATTTTAAGTGTTAACTAATACAATAGAATTACATACGTTTGATAATTACATTGTATTTTGGTTTCTTGAAGAACTTACATTCCTTTGTCTTACATGACTAACATGAGTGGATGATTAGTACTATGATATTAGCTCCTGTAGCCACTTTTAATTTGATAATGTAAATAGTCGATAAAAACACTAACGGTATCAAGATATGTTCTATGACATGTTCAAACTTATTTGTTGCTATTTTATTAATCCTAATTTTGCTACTTTAAGTACATACTACTATCATCTTGCAACAATGATCAGTTCATAACTACATATTCATAAAACATACTTACCTTATTGCAGCTAAAAAAACCAACAATACCAAGAAAAGGAAAGAGTAGCAAACACCGGTATCCACCTCCACCTCCCACTTTCCATACAGACGTGTACTAATTTAGCTAAATATAGTTGCTACGGCTAACAACTATTACCACATAATGCAGAAAATAAATGCATGCTGTCGCTCCAACTATTTGTGGAACACCAATACATTAACAAAATTCACCAGGTATGTCTATCAAAGCATCATACTGTACATACATATATTTCATACATTCTCTTTCCCATACTACTCTTAGGTAAATATGATTTGGCATTGGCCAATGAGGAGGTGACACCATTTACGGGAATCAATATATATATAAATTTGTGTCATTAACTACAGGTTAATCACAAAGAGTATGTCTGCTCATGAATTTTAAACGAGTAATTTTGTACAAACACCGGGTGTGGCTGATGCGCAAACTACTAAGAACATGTCTGCTCATGAATCACAGATATTAACCGGCTAAGGTATATTTAATTTTATTGACTCGGTTGTTTCTTTGGAGTTCTTAAACTTTAATATCTCAAATGTTATCATTTGTGGTCTTTTTAATGGCTGCTACCATTTTATTAAACACATGTGTCGCCTCTTTTTACCATGAGCTGTGCAATTGTGCAATATTTACCAGGTCAACCGCTCTTCAACCAAATATTCAGAAGTAATAGAAAGATATCGTTTACCAAATACCCAAAAATATCGTATACAAAATCCGCGGCAACGCGCGGACCACGTTACTAGTTAAATTTAAAAGACGAAAAAAACAATAATAACATTAGTTTTTATATGTACGAGGGTGGGAGTTTTAGTTGATTGTATAAATTTTTTGATTAACTTTTACATTCCATATTACTCCACCATTTAACAATTAATTTTTATAATATTTAATTTTAGTTATATCGGAGTATATGTTTTTAGATGGTAATTAACTTATATGTGTAAATGCATTGTATAAAGATCACATGAACACCTTTAAAATAGCTAGAAACATTCCAAATTTTTTTTAATGCAACTTGAAAATTTTTAGTCACCATTTGTAATATGCCTTAGTGAAGTGATTAAGTGAACTTTTTTTTCTTCTTTTCTTTATAGCTTTCTTCCTTCCCTTTTTATTCTTTTATTTTTTTCTACGTTCAATTAACCTATTATCAACCCTCCGAAATCACTCATTCGATAACCGACCAAGTTCACTCCGCAGCGAAGCGCGGGTATTTTTTCCTCGTTATAAATATTATTAGTATTGAAATTCAATTGAAGTGGACTACAATGAAAATGTATGCTTACACAAACGTCTATTAAAGGGATCGATCTGACATGAAAAGGAAGTTACCTCTGCATTGGATAGGCTTGCCGGAAGTGTTGGTGGCGCTTTTTCCGTTCAAAGTCAAATGTCAACAGCCACAGTGCCACACTAGTTTGTCTTTGCTATATCTTCTTGTTTGTTACTACAAACAACAAAACAGAATAAGCACATATTACATGTTCAGTCCCTAAACTTTTTTTCTTGTTTGGACAGTTCTCGTGGTTTGCATATGTTACACATACAGTCCTTAACACTCATGGCTGTTAAAATAATTCCGTTAAGTCACCTCACGTGTGTTGCACACGAGGGTAGTTACGTCAATTCACATGTCCTTTACCTTTTTCTTTTACCCACCGACACCTATTTCACCTGCTAACTTCAGCTCATCCTCAAATCTAAAAACCCTGACGTCACCAACCTTAAAATCAAATCTTCAAATTAATTGTCGTACATCTCTTATATATGTGTTACTCCGTATTTGACTGTTAATCAATAATCCTTTTTAAATATATAGATTTGTTATTATTACTTACCCAGATCTCAAATTGCGTTCACTTATATCTCAAATTGTGTTAACTTGAAACACTTGCAGTAGCAGCTGTAGGGCGGAGGATAAGTGTAGCCACCGCCGGAATATTTTAATCCTAGGTTTCCGATCAAAAGACGAAAGAAAGGACACAGATTTATCGATTAGCATCGACATGATTTTATTCAGCCTTCAAACCCCGATTGACGTTTTAAATGTTTTGGGAACAGTGGTTGCGATGCAGTGGTGGATGTCCGCAGAGTTGTGATTCCCGATCATGGCAAAGTTGCGAAGATGTCCTTTCTGTTCACTCAATGTTGTAAAAGGAAAATTGTATGATAGTATCTAAATTTAAATATATGTATGTGATTATCTAAAAGTTGAATTTATTTGGTACTCCGTAGTTTGATTTGATGAGGGTTTATTGTAATTTTGTTTTTTAATTATTAAAAAAATAAAATTAGGGTTTTAGAATTTGGGGAAGATATGAAATACCAAGGAATGAGTTTAATGAAAATAAAAAGACAAAAACACCCTCGTTTGCAAGCCTTGTGCCATCACTTGATGGATTTCTTGACGGACGTGACATATGCAAAACGTGCAAACCATAAAAAAAATAATAATAATAAAATTAAAAAAAATAAAAAATTAAGAGACTATCGTAAAATTTGACCTTAGGATGCGTTTGATAAAACAAAATGATTTAGCGCATTTAGAATCAACAATATAAATTGAGTAAAATTATCTTATTAACGTGTAACATGAATAAAAAATTCAATATACTTATTTGTTAAGTGTTCAAGATATGATTTGAAAAGAATATTACAAAAAATTTAGGCTCTTAATTCTTAAGAGAGCGTTTCAGCTCTGAATGGTTCATCACTGAATTATGAGCCATTCAGCACCATATATCATTCAGAGGTTAGAAACAAACACGCTGAATGTTGAATGGTTCAGCATTCAGCGCTGAACCATTCTATTAAGAGGCAAACAAACACACCGTATTGATATCTATCTATCTATATCTATATTCTACATCTACATTATATATAATAATAAAATCAACTTTTTCGCTAATCATTTTTTTTTCAAAAATAAAAGATGGAGTCAAATCCATTAAGTTTGGTTATTTTTTTCAATAGTTTATTAGGTATTCTTCATAATAACATATTCAAACTTGAATTATTTAATGGAAAATTGGTTCAAATACACTTTTTTTTTAAGTTTTATTTCAAAATACACTTTTTGTAAAAAAATTGTCTTTTTACACCATTGGGTAGACCAAAGTGTTGGTCGACCACCATATACCTTGGTCGACCACCTCATTTTTCAAGGTGGTCGATCAAGCTTCATTGAGGTCTCGGTCGACTACTGTGTAAACATGGTCGACTACCTCTCATATTTTCATGGTCGACTACCCCCACAAAAAATAACGCGGGCGACCCAAATGGTGGTCGACTACCCATTTGGTAAAAAGACAAACACATTTGGGGTAGTCGACCACCATTTGGGTCGCCCGCGTTATTTTTTGTGGGGGTAGTCGACCATGAAAATATGAGAGGTAGTCGACCATGAATACACAGTAGTCGACCGAGACCTCAATGAAGCTTGGTCGACCACCTTGAAAAATGAGGTGGTCGACCAAGGTATATGGTGGTCGACCAACACTTTAGTCTACCCAATGGTGTAAAGGGACAATTTTTTTTTTTACAAAAAGTGTATTTTGAAATAAAACTTAAAAAAAAAAATGTATTTGAGCCAATTCCCCTTATTTAATAAACCCGCAAATTTCACAAGTAAACTAGTTTTTTTATAATTTACACTTTATAGTTGTTAAAATTGGAGAATAACAAAAACACAAGTTTCACACCTTTTTCAAGAATTATACGTAAGATTCTTGTATAGTAGATCTTTCCATATACTGTATATACATAATAACTTAAATAGTATTTTTGTCAAAGGCTCCATGCCTAAAATAGTACTCCATCCGTTCCTAATTTATTGTCCAGTATTTTATTTTGAAATGTCTCAAATTAACTGTCCACTCCCATAAATAGAAAATAATAAAAAGTTTAAGTTCTATTATACCATTAATGTATGTGAATATGATTAAAGAGGAAAGAAAATGTAAAGGTAAAATTGAAAATTAAACGGAAAGTACATTAGTTTTATACTAACATTCTTTAAACTGTGTATTTTTTGTATGAGTACTATAGTTGTTATGTAACTCTCCTACAATACAAATGTACAATTTCCACCTTGTCCATCTGGTTATGTGTTATTTTGATCGCTGCAAAATAGATTTATCTCTCCACAATTTGTTAATCACAAAATTACCAACCAAAGTAAATACATTTGTTTATTTAGTAAGGGAAAAACATTAATAATAAACTTATCAAGTATTGTAGTTATGGATATATATTATTATGAGGCATGTATTTAATATATATGTTTAACATAGTTGCATACTTCAACTTCAAATGATACAAACTTAAGGAAATACAATCTCTATCGGAATGCAATTTGATCATTTGTTCATCCTGATGACAGTCCGTAAACTCTTCCCTTCAAGTAGCAGATCAAAAGCCTTGTTGATGTCTTCAAAGTCGACCTCGTGCGTCACAAAGTTATCAAGTTGCAGTTCCTAAATGGACCACGAAGAATTAGATAGTCAATATTCATCTTTATACAAGAAATTAATCATTAAGTTTACATAGTTTGTTATGGCTTCGTGACATCTTGTCTGTTATTAATCCCAAAAAATAGAATATTCATACAATGTCTGTTTTCATGAACCAGCTATCTATTCCAACATAAATCAATCTATAAACTGAGATCACAGACATATAGATATAGTTTAAAAGTTGAATTTAAATGACAATCCATTTCAACCTAGATAACAAAAGTACTTTTTTGGTTTAATCTTAAAGTTCAAGACGGGTACAAGCAAAGATACGGTATTTTACTCACCTTATCCATATAACGTTTTGCAAGTGTATGGATATCAGATTTTGGTTTGAGACCACCAAAATAAGACCCCATGAGAGTTTTCCCACTGTGAAGTACTTCAAAAGAGCTGAAGGTCAACATTGTGTCCAGATTCTTGTCAAGTCCCACCACGATCGTTTTTCCCCATCCCTGATAATTACATTTTAATAAAGTTAAAAAGAATTAGGAGATGATTAAAGGAAGTCTAAATTACAGATTATTAGTTTTTATGTAAATAAAGATTCAAAATAATGGAGATATATAATGGATCGACCTTTCGACAACAAGCATAAGCGTCATGCACCAAGGATGCTAAACCAACGCACTCAAAACAATAGTCTGCACCTCCTCCAGTCATCTCTGTTATTACCTATATCAATAGACACTTTTTTTTATGCTATTAAAATGGCACACACTAACAACTATAACGATTATTATATGCTATGATGTGCAATGACAATATATAATAATGTAACCTGGAACAAAATGTAAGCTTAATTTACCTGGGACACAGTTTTATCTCCACAGTCAAGGGAATTCACAAAATCAGTGACTCCAAATTTCTTTGCTGTTGATATAAGAAGAATTATCAATATTGTAAAACAGAAATTAAACTAACTTGTAAATTACCATACATTTAGAAAAACTACACCGTCTAGCAAAGTTGCAAAACTCGATATTCGGGGAGTAATCGGTCGGGACTTTGGAAGGAGTAATCGACAATTCGGGGATTAATTGGATTGTACTTTTTATACACTTAAATATATATTTCAAAATTATATGTGTAAATATAAAAGAAAACCATAAACATAAACATACACTTAATCAAACTCAGTCATTGTCTAAAATCGTTCATTTTGTTCAAAAACTTCAAAATTTTGGTTTAAATTCATGTTAAATTGTTGACCCACTTTGATCAACAAATCCGATTTTGACCCATTAACCGCCGTTGACCGATTAATTAAACGACTTTTAAGAAATCGGAACGGACTTTTCTTAAAAAGAAGTAATCAGGGTTCACCTAATTCACACTTGTCCTGGTTCACATCAATACCAATGATCCTCTTAGCTCCACATAGCCTTGCTCCCTCAGCAACCTGCAGTTAAAAACAGAACACTGTCGTTATGCTCTCATCAAGACACATATATCCTGTTAATAGCAAAATCTTTAATATCTTAGCATGCAGTTACAATTCTGCGTATATATGGTTTGTCATGCCGGGTTACAATATATTCGTTGAAGACTTCATTCGTAACGCCTCAGAGTTTACAAAATTATTGTTGATTCAAGCAAAGGAGCGTTGAGTAATAAAATTTCTTCTGTTAAAAAAGTAATAAAAAAATACCGCAAGCCCAATTGTACCAAGTCCAAATATAGCAATTGTTGTTCCAGCCTCTACCTTGGCTGTTTTCCAGGCAGCACCCACGCCTGAAAGCATAATTTACCTTCATACACTTTAATTTTCAAACAAAATATGTAAAGCTTAAAACAGAAAATAAGCTAGCTTGTCTGACATAAAGCTTTGACCAAAGCTAGTAACACATTTAAGCAAGTAATCCAATCCAAAACTTATTAAAAAAATCAGAATTTTACCTGTTGATATTCCACAACCTAACAGACAAGCTCTGTTTGGTGGTATTGCAGGATCGATTTTAGTTACATGAGCAATGTCAACTACCGTGTACTCGCTAAAAGTCGATACAAACAAGTAGTGGTATACAATTTCTCCATTAATGTCGGTGAACCTACTTGTCTCCTCCCTATCCATCCAAGGTGAGATACTGAAAGGCAACTTTGTACATAAGTTGCTTTTTTCGGATAAACAATCGGTACATTCACCACAGTCGGGCAAAAATATTGGGATCACAGTGTCTCCTTCAACAACTTCATGTACACCTTCTCCCACACTCTCTACAACCCTTTATTAAAAAAGAAAAAAAGAAAAAGAAACAATTGTAATTGTTTAAAAACGTAATTAACAATAACAAATGAGTAAGGTGAATATAAGGCTGTTCTACACCTAGTTAGGTATAAAACCATTATATCATTAGTTCATATGATTATAAAAAGTTTAAACCATTGAAAAATGGTCTTTTGACTTGTTTTTTAACCAATAATGTATTTCTTCTATACACAACTTGAACGTATAACAGCCACATATTCTCCATCCTCATAACAAATTACTACAAATTTGATGATTCAAAATATATTACCCCACTGCTTCATGACCGAGTATTTGAGGGAAAACGGCAGGAGCAGTCTGCAGTGAAACAAAAACAGATATAGTTAAGTACTTAACTAACAAGAAATTAAAACGCTTAATGCTTATTTAAGAAATCAATGACTATTTCTTTACCTCCATTTTCCAAAAGGTAATATCACTGTGACAAAGCGAAGTGCATATGATTTTAATACGAACTTCAAAAGATTTAGGTGGCGCTACCATTACTTCCTCTATCACCAACGGCTCCCCTGGTTTTCTAGCAATTGCAGCTGCCAAATAATACATAATTAATACTCACTTTAAAGTTGCTCATACTTTTGCTAATGACGGCCCCGAATGGCTGTGTATAAATAAACGGATTCGAAGATCAACATGGTACAAAACCGACACAACATGCAACAAATATTAACCCTAGTTAACACCCGTAAACATACAGAAAAAATCGACAAACAAGCAAACCAATCTAAAGTTAGCCACCATCTCTAATCGTTGCTGAAGAGCTGTTTTGAACTGTCGAAGTGGAACTAAAAATACAAGATAACTCACAAACAAATAACTAAGGTTACATCCAAAGTCACCCGAAGAGCCGGCATGATCAAACAATTGACGTTCGCCGAATCCGCCGGCAATCAGAAAATACCGACAGCAGCTAAACACCCCAAGCCTTTGCACACGAGACCCAAACCACAAATAAGCTACAACTCCCGGGTTAAAACCAGAGATCGTCTCCTGGTTCAACCTAAGATTCGAAACTGGAGATCAGGAGCTAGATCGATAGTGAACCAACGACTCTGAACTCAAAAACCAGCATCCAAGACCCCACTAAAAACACACCACCCCGCTGTGAAAAAAGCAGCCACCACCAAAACCATCCCAACCATCGGCACCACCACCCCCACCAGTGATGGATAAAGGATTTTTAGTTGATGAGGGCGAAAAACTAATCCATAATAAATATAACACAAAAATGGCGTAAAACGTCATCAAAATGTTTTTAGAGTCGCTCATCTACATAAGTAAATCTCACAATAGTTAGAAACAACTAACTATATCATTATTTCAATTAGATTATTATATGACAAAAGCTAACTTGTCTTCGACACAAGTTAAGAATGTTTTCTTACATCTTGATGCTTATAAACTCAAAAACATGAATACTTTTTACAATAAAGTCAATAATATTATAATAGTCGTAACATCAAATCTTTTATATCAAATAATAAAAACTTAAAAATGGAAAATAAAACTAAGAGAAAGTGGTACCCATCACCGACCAAGACCTAATGCGGCCACCACCCGAGATGAGACCTAATGCGGCCACCACCAACCTGGGTGGTGAACCGCCACGCCTCCAGCAAGAGAAACCAGTAAACCACCACCAACCGCCAACACTCCGCTCAGAGGCGAATTTAGCACTAAGCATGTCGGGTCCTTGGACTCCATTTAAATAGAAATCTTTTATAAAAAGTAGCATTCAAATTGTATAGAACACCTTTAAATTTAAATATAGGACTTCATATATTTTTTGATTAATGATTTTATGAGTGTAAATGACCATTTTCTAGAAGAATTTTTTTTTTTTACCAAGTACCAATCAAATTATGTAACAAATTGTATATGACCTTGTTTAGTTTTAATTCTCGAACCACCACTCACTCTACCTCCACCCGTAACAGTAGGCGGCCACACCAACTGGGTTGTGAACCGCCACCCGCCAGCGGGGAATAACAGGAAAACCAGTGATGATCAATATATTTGGAACACGTGAACAGTTATGAAACACATATAGGTTGAACAACTTACCTCGGCAGCGGATAGGTTTGCCGGCGGTGTTGGAGTTTTTCCCGTTCATAGTGCTTATGTTGTTGGTTGTATGTTTTGTCACAATTGTAATAGAGTTATGTCTCGAGTTCTTTTGAAGATTCACAAAAATAAATAAGTGACAAATGGTTAGTGTCAGTCGTGGCGGGAATCGGTGATTGATGGGCCCATCATTACTTGCCCTTGTTTTAACTTTTTGTATCGAGTCCGATGAAGAAACATTATTCAAATTTTATGACTTTCATGCTCAATTTTCCGTATCATTTCGGTATTTTTCTGATAACGACCGCTAACTTGACAGATACTGAAAAATTAACATTGGAACTCAAGTGAGGAAATAATTTAGTGTCAGTTTTTAATGTCATAGAAAAAAATATTATTTTTTCTTATTATTTAATTCTCTTTTATTAATTAAATATTATAAAATAAATTTTATAGTTATAAAAATACTTTCATTAATAAAAATAAAATTACATTTTAATTATATATTTATATATTTTTAATTATATAATAATTCATTTTAACAAGTTTATTAAGGAGTTTATATTCACCATTCAAATTAATTCTTTCACCATAAATTATGCAATGATAGATTGTACTATACAATTAAATAATGCATATATTTGGTGGAAGAAATAATTTGGATGATGAATATAGGGCAAATTACATAAAAAGGTAACTCATTTTCATGGTTTTCCTATTCCAGGTAATCTATATCATTCGGATATAAAAAATGAGTCTTTTTTCAAAAGTTAATCAGAAAGAGGGATGTCGTTAACTTTCTCCGTTAAACGCCACCGTGGCATGACTCGTCACTTCTTTTTTCCACGTGGACCAGTTACACACTTACACGTTGACCATAGTATTTCTTTATTATGAGCTAATCTGCTATTGTACGCATACATTTATGAGCTAAAAAATCAAATTCGTTCATTCATGTTTCTCATCACAAATTGATGTTACATTCATGATCCTTACACTAATCCTAAGCTACGTCCATCATCAAATCCAATAAACAACAACAGCTTCGATGCAATTCGCTTCGTGTTCATCATTATGTGAAAAGTCAACACAATTTGACCTCTGGATCGATTCGGAACAAAATCGAGGAAAGTAAAATTGCAGAGTTCTTCATTTTCATCTAGTGATCGTGTCTGCAAATTTTGAAGATCTAATTCGTTGAATCGAATTCGAATTTTGTGGTCAAATTTTTGGATAAAAAGTCAAACGCGATGTTCATGATCAAATTCGACGTCTATGTGTTGTTTCAAATGAAGAAGATGATTTTAGAGTGTTAATGGAAGGATTTAGAGCAACTTTCATGAAGGAATCGAGTTATAAAACTTCATAAATTTCGAATATAATTTTTGGTGTTCATCATTCGATTCATCGATTCATTGTTGGTGGGTTCTCAATGATTTTAAGCTTCAATTCATCAGAATTCAGTGTTTGGCGAATTTTTTTATGGAGAACGGTAACCGGTCCACATGGAAAAAAAGTGACGTGTAATGCCACGTTGGCGTTTATTAGAAAAAGTTAACGACACCCCTTTTTTGATTAACTTTTGAAAAAAACTCCTTTTTTTTATATCCGAATGAAATAGATTACCTAGAATAGGAAAATCATGAAAACATGTTACCTTTTTATGTAATTTGTCAATGAATATAACATTAGCTTTTTATTTTTTATTTAATATTAACAAATTTTAAAATAATAAAAACAATATGCAATGTGCCCAATTAACAAGTCAAACTTTAAAAACCAAAAAGTCTAATTAACAAGCCCTACTTGCAGATGTCATCTTATTCACTGAGTGATATTGATATAACCTAAATAAAAAACCAAGAGGTAAACGAGTATAATATAATCCATGTAAAATGCTTGTTTAACGGCCAAAATTCGAATATGTATTAAAAGATATTAATGTTGACCAATCTTGACTTGTCCTTTCTAGTTTATAAATTGAAATGTTGTTTATGCAGTTAGTAGCTGTGTTCGTTCAAAGAGATTGCTGAGTTGATTCTGCAGAAGCTTAGAGTTGAAGAGTGAAGAGCCAAAACCTTTGTGAATCATGTGAAATATTATTTGGTTAACATACCTAGTATGGGGGCTAAATAGTACTTTCACAAAGATGGGACATAGTTGGTTTTGGTGTATAGAACTTGAAGGACCATTTGTGTAAATATCAAAAGTTTCAGTCAATTAGGTCATTGGCGGTTATACAGTATTATATAACACATGGTCCTCTCTCCAAAAAGATCAATCGTTCTCAATTCATAAATTATGTATTACTCAAATTCTCTAAATAGTGCAGATCCTTAGTTAGGGTTTGTAATATTAATTCATCTAGTTGATGAATTTAGATCTGTGATCTTTGTTTGTAATACGTTCGGTTAGTTAACAAGTTTTGTTAATTTTGTGGTTTAAATTGATTTCTTGGTAAAGAATCAATAGATTCTTATAATTTTTCATGGTATCAGAGCGATTTGTTCTGATATCTGACGTATTCGAAGTGATAAAGGGTCAATTTCTGGAAAATTAGGGCTCTATTCGTTTTTAGGGTTCTTGTTGAATTTGGGGATTTTCTCTGAAATCCTTCGATTGACGATTATCAGGCTAGTTCTTGGGATATCAATTGAAGATTCGTGTCTTTCTTCATTGTGTAGACACATCTGGTGATTTTAAGATTACTCTTATCGTCTTCCGCTGTGTAAGTGAATCTTGTTCATTGTGGTGTGTTCCTCGCAGAGAAAGCCACTGTAAGTCTTCTTTTCTCACCTTCTCTGTAGCAATTTGCCTTAGCACAGAATAGCTGTTGTGCTAGGGAAATTGGCCTATAGGTTGGATCTTGACTGACTAGTTGTTTATCTTGATCTTGATTGACTTGTTGTCTTTATTTTTTGTTTGCTGTTAACATGGGTGATAGTACTAGTGATACAATGATCAGCAAACTTGATTTTGGTGATTCATTGTATCTTCATCCATCTGATATAAGTAGTACATCTTTGATTAATATAAAACTGGTTGGGACTGAGAATTACAGGGTTTGGGCATGTGCTATGACTTTAGCACTTGAAACTAAAAACAAATATGGTTTTTGTAACGACTCAACCCGTTATCCAACCAAATATGCAGCAAAAGAATTTTTTTTATTTACAGTGAGGTGCGCGGCGCTCAACCCCCTATGTGCGCGGCGCGCACATAGGCCTGGACAGTTCTGATCAAAATGTTCATTTTACGCAAAAAGATCTACCACTTCCCGACACTATTTGACAAAACGGCTTTCACGACATATTACAATAAGTAAAACTAACACGTTCCAATAATAAAACGAGTTTTACGACACCGGGCCCACATATGCCCAAATTACCATTAAGTACAAATATACAAGTTCAACCCAATCTACATTTAGACGAGTTAGGACTCTATAACCCAACCCGATACCAAGAGCATAATTCCGGAGAATACTAAATCCCCAATCCGCGTCCAAATATCCAATAGCTACCCCGTCGAGCCCCAGCGCTCCTACACATCTAATCTAACGACTAAGTAGCTTCATAACACGATACCTGTAAAAAAGTAAACAACGAGAGGGTAAGCTAACGTTTAGTGAATGCAATAATTATACATATACACATATAATATACCTACGTGCAAACACTTACACAAATACCTCATACACGCTAGCAATTTATACAGCATACCATCGGAAAGTATAACGCTACAATCTTCAAGACCACAAGCTAGCACAACAATAGCATAAATAACTCGAATAATATATTATGCTACACTACAACACGTAACCATGGTTAACCAGTAACACAAGGGAATGGTACTTCGAATTTCCCACCGGTGTTCATAACAACCGTTAGTGTACAACGAAATATATCACTAACCCCTAGGCTATTCGGACAACGAAATATCCGTTCAAAAGCAATCATTAGTGTACAACGAAATATATCACTAACTCTTGATCGGTTTGGACAACGAAATGTCCATCGTTAGTGTACAACGAAATATATCAATAACTCTTGGGCGATTTGGACAACGAAATATCCATCGTTAGTGTACAACAAAATATATCACTAACTCTTGGTGGTATAGACAATGCATACCCGACCCTCCCCCGCCCTACAAATAGATACATTATATACACACATGTATAATCATTCCACTCACCTCGAGATGCCCGCACAAATCATATATGTAAACCGCCTCCAAATGCAACCGAGCAAGTTTTTACCTATAATACGCATATAGATATACACACAGTCAACATACATTCTCTACAAGAGAATTCGACTCCAACACCCTTAACCGAGGGTTTATACCTACTTCCACAATCCGCCCATTTAGACACCTAAAGTGGACTTCACCAATTACCACTACGGGTGGTAATTTCGACCCATTCAACAAGTACAATTTGACCTAAATTATACTTGACGCCATTTAAACCAACCTAGGTCTTAACACTAAATTACTACTTAGGTAGTAATCATATCAAATGCCGTTAAACACTTAACAAAAGTGCTTATCATCCAATTAATCCAAACTTAGTGTCATTACCAAATTTGACCCAATTCATTTCACCCATTTTGACATAAGTCCCGAAAATGCCCAAAATCACTAACGACTAGTGATTATATTTTCAAAACACCAATTAACACCTAAATCAAACATTTATATACTTGATTCATCAAATCTTGACCTCATATCTTAGTTTGACTCCATATCAAGGTTAACACCCATTTTAACCAACTAACATGTTCTTATGAACATCTAAATCACCAACACACTTACAATCTAGTGATTAACACCCAAATCAATGACAAATGCTTCCAAATTTGTCATCTAACCCAAAACCCACAATAAATGGGTTTAATTACACTAACAATACCCATAACCCCCAAATTTCACAAGAAATGGGGTTTATAACCCTAACTAGCTCAAACCCTAACCCCAAATCAAAATCAAAGTAATTAAATCGAATCTAGGGTTTACCTCAACTCCAAAACCGAGCTAGTAACAAGAAACACCAAGGAGAACCAAAACCCGCTTTCAATTTGGGCAAAAATCACCATCTTCATCATCCATTCAAGCTTCCTCTCTCTAGAACTCTCTCTCTCTAAGATAAGATGGGAGTGTTTGTGGATGTGAAAGTGATCCAAAACTAGATCCAACCCAGCTGATATGGCCTCAGATCCGGCCTTAAGTGAAATGACCAAAAAGCCCCTCATTTAATTCAAATTGGAAAAAGACAGAAATCTGTCGCAGGCATGGTGCGCGGCGCGCACCCTTAACCCTGCGCGGCGTGCACAAGGGTCTGCACAGACTATCTGCTTTTAAATTTATACCACGCTTCACCCACCCTACGTACATCATTTTAACTCTATGTACCATAAATATTTGGGTGTTACAACTCTCCCCCACTTAGAATCAATCACGTCCTCGTGATCCGCACCAAATACTAGAAGTTAAGCACTCCCCCTTGAATCTTCCCGCTTCCAACGCGGGTCACACATGTAGTAATCACGCATCCGAATCCTCATCTCGTACACTAACGCATCACATTTTACATCAATATCGGGTAATCAACCCTCGAGTCAAAACAACCGTTTGCGCCTACACCGAGTACCCAACTCGTACAATACATTTCATAATCAACCCAAAGTAGAACAATTCACTGACAACCATCATCGTCACGCCTCACGGTCCTACGAAATACAACCAAGCCCGACATCCATAACATCTTTCGTAAATTCTAAGATCTTACCACACACTAATAATCACTAGCGTGCACTACCGCAACAAGCGATATCTCACACACACAACGTCCAGAATTCCCATTTAAGAAATACGAAAAGCACCATATATCACTTCAAGTTCTCGCTACAACTTGCAACAAGCTACATCCATAACCATATCACCCAACGCAATCTACTAAATCCACTACGTCATGAACCATGTATTGCATTAATCCCCATCAAGAAGGATTCACGCTTCCTTAAAACTCAATACTCCATCAGTTCATAAACGTACTACTCAACCGATCATTCATGAATATTATCTGGACCAATAACCTATGTAACACCCCGTTTTCCCCGTACATGACTTATAGGTGTAAAGTGTGCGTACGACTAGTTTACGGATGGTTTAAAGCGTACTCGCATGTTAAAGTTAGTACGCGAGAAAAATGAATCAGTGAAAGCAGAGTGTCGCGGGGCGACAAATGGAGCCGCGGCGCGGCGTTTCGAAAGAATCCAGATCAGAAGTTAGTTATAAAATGATCCCAGAGTTAGTCAAATGTCGCGGCGCGACATTTATGGCCGCGACGCGGCATACTGCACGAACTGGCACCAGATTCTTGTAATTTTAAATGAAGTTCAAGGGCAATTTGGTCTTTTCGCGTTTGAGCCAGATTTGAGGATTTAACCTCATCCGTTCATTTCATTTCTTATTTTCTTTTCCTTTTTCTTTCATTTTCTCCCAAGAAACTCAAATACCCCAAGTGATTCAAGTGGGATTTTGGAAAGGAAGAAGCGGGTTTCGATCTTTGGCGTAGTTGACAAGTTTGTTCTCCTCGTTTTTAGCTACACGGTGATACTAGTGGTAAGCTCTTACTCCGAATTTCGTTTTTGTGTTCATCATTCAATTTTGGGGCTTTTGATTGTATGATTCAAAGATGGAACCCATTTAGTTGTTAATTGAAGATTAACACCAAGATTCGGGTTTATAAGTGTTAAAGGCGGGTTTTGGATTGGTTAATGATTTAACCATGTTTAAGACTTGTAAATGGTGTATAATCACTAGTATTAATGATTATTGATGATTTGGAGACCTTTAGGGTTATTGTGGTTGACTAATTTTGACTAGAGTCAAAATTAGGGTTTGTTGATGATTATGACCCGAATGTCGATTCGATGAGGTTTATAAACTTAAAATGGATTAAGTTGAAGTATAAAACCGAGTTATATATGTTCTGGTGTCAAAGCTTGTAATTGGTGAGATTTTGACTTTATGGGTCAAAATTAGGGTTTATGGGCGTTTTTGAGAACGATAAGTGTTTAACACTTGTGTTTGGGTTTAATTGGCATATTAGGACCATTTTCACTTGCGTTAGTGAATGTTGGTTAGTTTGGGCGCGGTTTGTGCTTGAAAGTGCATTTGGGTCGAAATTGCACTAAGTGTCGAATTGGGTTGGTTTGTAAATCCATCCTAATTGTGTTGTGGTATTTATGATAATGGAATAGGTACATTCCTTCGGCGAGTTGCGGATTATTCGGAAGCGTTCATCAAGGCGACAAGGTGAGTGTTAATATCCTATGTGCATATGTATGTGTAGGATGGGTGCGGGTCGGGTGAAGGGGTTCTCGATTATAGAGCTCACTTCTCATATAGGTGGAATTATTGGACTTGTGTATAGGTCCAATTGGCACGGTTGTGCGTTTTGGTTGACTACCTTGGCGAGGTGCACACTTTGTGTGTACGTTATCACATGGGCGTGTGATGTGGATTATATAACCCCAATGGCGAAGGGTTAATATTGTGAGTGGAATATCTATGTATGTATGTATATGATTTATGTGCCGTAGTAATGGTGTCACATAGCCGTTTTTGTGACCATAGTTGTGGGACATAGTCGTTTTGTCCAATTGATAATTATGCACATAGCCGTGTTTGTGCATATGGTGGTGAGTAATAGCCGTGATTTACTCCCACATTGTTGCCCGTATTAATTGTTGCACATAGCCGTGTTTGTGCACATGATTGTGAGTAATAGCCGTGTTTTACTCACACATTGATCAAGTGATGCCATAGCCGTTTTTGGAACACTTGGGGGTGATGCCATAGCCGTTTTTGGAACACCTCGGGGGTTAGCATGCTATAGCCGTGTTTGGAAGCTAACGGTTGTTATGAACATCGATGACTTGTTTCGCGAAGTCATTCCCTTGCGAAGATTTGGTTAACCATGGTTATTTGTGTTGTAAGCGTAAGTATGTTATTCGAGATATATATATATATATATATATATATATATATATATATATATATATATATATATATATATATTGTATACGTATAATGTTGTATTGTCGTGATGTAGTTAACCCTCCGGGTGTAGCTTATTGGCATTTGTTCACATTGTCGTTGGTGAACTTACTCATTGTTGATGTTGTTAGCTTATTGCTTAGTGATCGTACGGTATGCTTAGATTAGCTTGCCTTTATGCTTGGATGCTTCGGTATGCGGTATTTGTTTATTTATGCGGCGTGTCCATTTTATGCATATATATGTATGTAGTATATTTTCACTCACTAAGCGTTAGCTTACCCTCTCGTTGTTGATATTTTTATAGGTTCGCATGCTTGGCGGCTCTGGTAAGCTTGGGGATTAGAGATCTTGGCTATGTTGCTTAGAAGATCTTGCTTTTGTACTCGATTAGGATTTAGGTAGCGTAGTCCCAAATCACCATGCTCGGTTTTGTGTAAACGTAACTAGACGGGTCATAATGATTATAACCGGTTTATGATTTAACTATGTATTATTGTAATGTGAAGTTTAAATTGTTAATGTATGCTTTAAGTTCGTTGAACTTACTTTGGTAACAAATATGTTTTGGTAAATGTGTAATGGGACCTAAAGTATTATTTAACGTATATTAAAAGGAAAAATTGTTATGGGCCGGTTTAATATGGGTTGGGTTGTTACAAGTGGTATCAGAGCATGGTCTAAGGGATTTAGGCGACTTGAGATCGGTGCCTAGACTTAGACTTTTGTGTGTGCTTATTTGCTGCGGGACTTGTAGGTGAACGGGTCGGAATGGGAACTTGGTTAGTGCCTTAGCGTGTAGGTGAACTAACTAGGATTTTGGCTTGTGTTGTGATGTAATTCTTGCGTGTGCTTATATCGCGTAGAATTTACGTTGTGTTGGTTTATATCATCGAGCGGGGCGGTCGTTGTACTAACGAGTCGATACGGCGTGTGTGCGTAATAAGGACTTGCAAACCTTATTACGGGTGCAAATCGTGTCAAACAAGTGATGTACGACGGGTGTTAAGCAAGATGGGGCGGTGTTGTGCGTATGGTTTTATAAGTTCGTGGACTAATCGTTTTGAATTCTTTAGAATGGCGACGCAAAACGAGATCGAGACGAACGACGTGGAGTTTAACTCTAGAGTTGCGGCCGCCGTTGCAGAGCAAATGAGTGCGTTTGAGAAGAAATGGATAGGAAGTATTCCGAATTTCGGGGTAGTAGTGAAATGGAGCGTTGTCTTAAGAGCTTCATGAGGACTAAACCCCCGATGTATGACGGGAAACTGGATCCTTTGGTAAGCACAACTTGGATCTCGGATGTCGAAGGGTGTTTTCGTACTATTAAATACCCTCCTGAGAAGAAGACGAGACTCGCAACTAGTTTGTTGCGGGGTAGGGCAAAGGATTGGTTGGATGGTAAGATTGATCTTGTCGGTGGTGAACCGTTTATGGCATTATCGTGGGACGGGTTTAAGAAGGAATTCTTCGAGGAGTTCCGGACTTCAGCCGATTTTTCGGAAATGCGTAATGAGTTGCGAAATTTGCAACAGAGTTCTATGGATTTGAATACTCTCAAGACGACCTTTATGGCGAAGGCTCGTTTTTTCCCGGAGTATTTGGGGAATGATAATTTGTTGATGCAAGATTTCTATCGAACCTTGAATGATGACTTGAAGAATAAGATTAGCCGGTGTCACGCGAAATCGTTTGCGGAATTATTCGCCGTGGCTAGAGGTTTCGAGTCGTATACGCGATCAAAGATTGGTGAACCTTCAAGTGAGAGAAGGGTTGTTTCGTATGGTGCTCCGAGTAAGAGGACTAAGGGTCCGAGTGTGAGCACGGGTGGTACGCGGATGGGTATACCGGATTCTAGTGCATCTAGATGTTACAATTGTGGCATGAGGGGTCACAAGTCTTGGGAATGTTCGGTACCAAAGGGTGATGGCATGGTGTGCTTCAACTGCCAAGAAGAAGGACATCGTAAGTCGGAATGTCCCAAATTAGCGGGGACGGGGGCGGCAAGGAGACGTTAAGGTACGTTTCGTTTTAATAAATATGCCCTTTGATTATTTATTATGCGCCGTTGAGTTTGAGTTTATTAAATGCATTGTGTTGTGCATGTTGTTGTTATGGGTGACGTTCCTAATGGAAGTACCCAATGGTGACGTTGATTGTCGGGCGAAGGGCGTAAGACTTGGTGCCACCATCCATTCCTTAGTATTGGGAAATGTTTCTACCAAGCCATGGAAATGGGTTTTGGTGTTCCGTTGTTAAGCGCGTGTTCGCTTTTATGTGGAGGTCGATGAACCGTGAGGTTCGACGGGTGGGCTGAAAACCTTGAGATCGAGTGTTTTGGATCTCGATGTATGTTGGTAATGGAGTATATAAGACGCGACATTAGGTGCCTCTTTTATACCTACTAGCGTAGTGTTCGACTCCGATTGTGTTATGGTTACATTGTACTTAGGGTACCGAAGTGAAACCCTTAGGTACATGAGTGAAAAGGTAGAAGTTGACAAACTAAAGCAATTGGATGATTGCGAGGGTGTGGTTTGTGTAATCGTGGTAAACTTTTGTTCGAAGTGTTTAAGGATTGATTAAAATCCTTTGTGTGCTCAAGGCTGGAGCAAGATATGGTGATGGGTCGTGTGAGCCCAATCGTTTGTAAAGTCTACCTTTGGTAGCATTGTACGGTTGTACGAGTTGTGGATATGGGACGTAGTTCCAAGTGGGGGAGTTACACTCCCGCACGAGGAAGTTTTAGTGTGAGATTTTGGATGATGCTTTTGGTAGATCCAGAAAATGTTGTCGAGACCTAGTGTTGGTCGATTTGGGGTAGAGTACAATTTCGGATAAAATGTACTTATGGTTTGGATTTGAATTATCACCGAGGTGGTAATGCGGTAAATCTCGATTAAGAGATAATGGATGTGTTTGGCGAGCAAGGTGAAATCCTTCGGTTAAGGGAGGTGTGTATCGGATTCTCTTCTAGAGAATTATTGTTTTGTGCCTATGTTTAATATAGGTGGTTCTTGCTCGAGTGTGTGAATGGTTAGTGGTATCCGTTAGGGTTCAGTATAGTGTAGCAGAGCGCGATGTTACGCTACTCGTTGTTCGAGGCCAAAAGGGCGTTGATTGGTGAAGCATGACCTTCGGGGTCCGCTGACTTCATCATGGTTATTGATTGGTGGAGCATGACTTTCGAGTCCGCTGACTTCATCATGGTTATTGATTGGTGGAGCATGACTTTCGGTCCGCTGACTTCATCATGGGAGTATGCGATTGGTGGAGCATGACCTTCGGGGTCCGCTGACTTCATCATGAGCGAGGTGTTATATCGGTGAAGCATGACCGTTGAGGGGTCCGCTGACTTCATCCGGTGTTGAGATTGGTGAAGCATGATCTTCGGGTCCGCTGACTTCATCATGGTAGTGGATCGTGTGTGGTTTCGGATTCACGATGACTCCTGTGGTTTCGGTCATTGTATTGAGGAGTGAGTCTCGTGTAGTTCGGATTCACAAATGACTCGTGTGGTTTCGGTCATTGTATTGAGGAGTGAGTCTCGTGTAGTTCGGATTCACTAAGGCGCGTGTGTTTTCGGCCAGCCTTCGGGTTGTGTGATCTGTCGGTTGTTTTATACACCGATGGTGGGGTCGTAAGGAGCATGTCGTGTGATCTATTGGTTGTTTGATACACCAATGGTGGGGTCGTAAGGACCATGTTGTGGGAACTATCGGTTGTTTTATACGCCGATGGTGGGGTCGTGAGGACCATGTTGTATGATTAGTGATGTGATAGCCGTGCTTCGCTCACCTGTTGTTACAGGTGTGACAATATCGATTTTGTACACCTTGAGATTTGGGTTTCCATAGTCGTTTTGGGCGCTATCGGTTTTAGCCGTTGGATTATGATGTTACGGTAGTTACGTATTGGTCGTATTGCGCACTACAAGGGATGTTTAGTGATTGGTGTTATCCGTCAGGATTCGTTTGGTTCGGTCTTCATCATTTCGGATTGTTGACCTTAGGTTGAGACTTGGTTGCTTTTAGCGTTGTACTCGGTAATGGTACGCTAAGGGGTTGATATCTCGGTACGAGATTGGTTGAGTTTTCCCGATGGTAGGGAATGAGCATGGTTTTAGTGCTCGGATTGTGGATTTGATAAATCGCGGGTGACGATTTAGTTGTTAAAGGCATTTCAGTGGGAAGAATTGCTTAGGAAAGTCGGTTGGGACTTATGTTTGAAGACCGTGAAGTGTGGTCCGTTTGGTTAAGTGACGAGGATCACGAGGACGTGATCGAATCTAAGTGGGGGAGAGTTGTAACACCCCGTTTTCCCCGTACATGACTTATAGGTGTAAAGTGTGCGTACGACTAGTTTACGGATGGTTCAAAGCGTACTCGCATGTTGAAATTAGTACGCGAGAAAAATGAATCAGGGAAAGCAGAGTGTCGCGGCGCGACAAATGGAGCCGCGGCGCGGCGTTTCGAAAGAATCCAGATCAGAAGTTAGTTATAAAATGATCCCAGACTTAGTCAAATGTCGCGGCGCGGCATACTGCACGAACTGCACCAGATTCTTGTAAATTTAAATGAAGTTCAAGGGCAATTTGGTCTTTTCGCGTTTGAGCCAGATTTGAGGATTTAACCTCATCCATTCATTTCATTTCTTATTTTCTTTTCCTTTTTCTTTCATTTTCTCCCAAGAAACTCAAATACCCCAAGTGATTCAAGTGGGATTTTGGAAAGGAAGAAGCGGGTTTTGATCTTTGGCGTAGTTGACAAGTTTGTTCTCCTCGTTCTTAGCTACACGGTGATACTAGTGGTAAGCTCTTACTCCGAATTTTGTTTTTGTGTTCATCATTCAATTTTGGGGCTTTTGATTGTATGATTCATAGATGGAACCCATTTAGTTGTTAATTGAAGATTAACACCAAGATTCGGGTTTATAAGTGTTAAAGGCGGGTTTTGGGTTGGTTAATGATTTAACCATGTTTAAGACTTGTAAATGGTGTATAATCACTAGTATTAGTGATTATTGATGATTTGGAGACCTTTAGGGTTCTTGTGGTTGACTAATTTTGACTAGAGACAAAATTAGGGTTTGTTGATGATTATGACCCGAATGTCAATTCGATGAAGTTTATAAACTTAAAATGGATTAAGTTGAAGTATAAAACCGAGTTATATATGTTCTGGTGTCAAAGCTTGTAATTGGTGAGATTTTGACTTTATGGGTCTAAATTAGGGTTTATGGGCGTTTTTGAGAACGATAAGTGTTTAACACTTGTGTTTGGGTTTAATTGGCATATTAGTACCATTTTCACTTGCGTTAGTGAATGTTGGTTAGTTTGGGCATGGTTTGTGCTTGAAAGTGCATTTGGGTCGAAATTGCACTAAGTGTCGAATTGGGTTGGTTTGTAAATCCATCCTAATTGTTTTGTGGTATTTATGATAATGGAATAGGTACATTCCTTCGGCGAGTTGCGGATTATTCGGAAGCGTTCATCAAGGCGACAAGGTGAGTGTTAATATCCTATGTGCATATGTATGTGTAGGATGGGTGCGGGTCGGGTGAAGGGGTTCTCGGTTATGGAGCTCACTTCTCATATAGGTGGAATTGTTGGACTTGTGTATAGGTCCAATTGGCACGGTTGTGCATTTTGGTTGACTACCTTGGCGAGGTGCACACTTTGTGTGTACGTTATCACATGGGCGTGTGATGTGGATTATATAACCCCAATGGCGAAGGGTTAATATTGTGAGTGGAATATCTATGTATGTATGTATATGATTTATGTGCCGTAGTAATGGTGTCACATAGCCGTTTTTGTGACCATAGTTGTGGGACATAGCCGTTTTGTCCAATTAATAATTATGCACATAGCCGTGTTTGTGCATATGGTGGTGAGTAATAGCCGTGATTTACTCCCACGTTGTTGCCCGTATTAATTGTTGCACATAGCCGTGTTTGTGCACATGATTGTGAGTAATAGCCGTGTTTTACTCACACATTGATCAAGTGATGCCATAGCCGTTTTGGAACACTTGGGGGTGATGCCATAGCCGTTTTTGGAACACCTCGGGGGTTAGCATGCCATAGCCGTGTTTGGAAGCTAACGGTTGTTATGAACATCGATGACTTGTTTCGCGAAGTCATTCCCTTGCGAAGATTTGGTTAACCATGGTTATTTGTGTTATAAGCGTAAGCAACTTATGTTATTCGATATATATATATATATATATATATATATATATATATATATATATATATATATATATATATATATATATATATATATATATATGTATACGTATAATGTTGTATTGTCGTGATGTAGCTAACCCTCCGGGTGTAGCTTATTGGCATTTGTTCACATTGTCATTGGTGAACTTACTCATTGTTGATGTTGTTAGCTTATTGCTTAGTGATCGTACGGTATGCTTAGATTAGCTTGCCTTTATGCTTGGATGCTTCGGTATGCGGTATTTGTTTATTTATGTGGCGTGTCCATTTTATGCATATATATGTATGTAGTATATTTTCACTCACTAAGCGTTAGCTTACCCTCTCGTTGTTGATATTTTTATAGGTTCGCATGCTTGGCGGCTCGGGTAAGCTTGGGGATTAGAGATCTTGGCTAGGTTGCTTAGAAGATCTTGCTTTTGTACTTGATTAGGATTTGGGTAGCGTAGTCCCAAATCACCATGCTCGGTTTTGTGTAAACGTAACTAGTCGGGTCATAATGATTATAACCGGTTTATGATTTAACTACGTATTATTGTATTGAGAAGTTTAAATTGTTAATGTATTCTTTAAGTTCGTTGAACTTACTTTAGTAACAAATATGTTTTGGTAAATGTGTAATGGTACCTAAAGTATTATTTAACGTATATTAAAAGGAAAAATTGTTATGGGCCGGTTTAATACGGGTTGGGTTATTACAACCTAGCTTCCTCCGGCTCCACACCGGATCATTCCTTCAACGAAGAATTTTCGGGAATCCCAAAATAATCACTTCAGGGGTACCACCTCCCCACCGATCAACCCGCACACGACTATATGTCACTGGATTAATCCAGGATGACAATAGTACACCACGAGTTAGACGAAACATCAACACAAAATTTCCACAATTAGCCAGACGACTCACAAAATAGTCACCAAATTCGGGTGAACCTTCTTACCTAGACCGTCCGTTAGGGATGGTCTCGACATTTTGATGCGAACTACGGGTCACATCACTAGGGTACACACTCGTGCAACCAAACAACATCCGCGTGTCTCTACGTGAGATAATCAATACCGACACTCTTGCCTCACAATCGTCCATAAAGTGGAATAATCCACTGAAAATTTCTAAGATCACATTTCCCGATAGGGAAAATACAGCATTCGCTATGATATCAAACTCATACTCTCTCAACAGTACTACACGAGTTTCACACCAACCCAGATTTTTCAATACGGGAGCACCCGCAACGACCTCTTCATTCTCTCACTCCGGGATCTCAAACTTCACATTTGGTCTCGTACCGCACATTGGTACTATACGACCACCTTACATAGGAAGTCTTACACTTCCTTCGATCCCATCATCACAATCTTCACGCATAACATTCCCAAATAATAACTCACAATCGTAATGCACGATCTCGAGTCAACATCAAAAACCCGTCACTCTTCCTCGTTAGGAACTCTGAACACCTATTGAGGCTTAGCAGGGTACACCCCGACATTTCACCATACTAACACCAACGAAGCTTCCTTGTTACATCAGTAAAAACTCCCCCACTTAGGATTTAGCTCCATTTCTCACTGTCAAGATGATAACATCCTGCGGAGTTCCCATTTCACGAAACACCTGATCACCCTCATCATTGGTCATCCACACCAAACCACCGTAAATTCACTTTGGGCTCTCAGAGCCATCATGCACAATCACTAGAGATGTCGTACAGGCGACGACATCGCACCTTTGTACCACGATTAACAACTAACAGGCCTTCATCGTTCACAAAGCGAACTCCACCAAAATCCTATCTACGCCTCTAAGCCTAGGCATACGCCACTCCGATTAATCAGTCGTGCATCTCGGTCTAGGTCACCCGACCTTCCACGCAACAAACTTTTATCAACTATTGCTCACTCTCATGGGGAAAAGTGACCAATCCGACACATTAATTATATCGACCGCAATATCAATACTTCATCATAACCTTTGGCCTAACCGACCATTAAATCCATCACCGGTCCACCGGTAATCTAAACCCGTCTATCACTTAAGAGTAATAAGATGCTCTCACCCGTCACTTCATAAGAAGTATTTACCGCAATGCTCTTAAACTTTGACTTTCGCAATCGTCGAATCACTATCACCCGTCGATCACTATTGTAATCTTCGCTGCCTCTAAGGGTATCTCACGGGCACCCTAAGCACAACGATCACACCATCACCGGAGTTGAACATCACACTAGCAGGTATAAGAAGGCACCTGACGCCGTGTCATGAAAACTCCCTCCGTAACCTACCGAATTTTAGAATCTCAAACCTTGGGTTCCACACACCCGATGTCACCCGTCTCTCCACAATAATGACCCGAAGTTATACCTACTCGACAAACCTTACGGTTTATTGTATTATCGAAAGTTCCTAGCAATCACACGCTACCCGTAATTTCCACAAAGGTAATCGATATAGCCTAACGAAAAAAAAACTTCCATCAAACGCTGAGAGGTGCTTGGAAACACCAAGTCTTACGCCCTTCCACATATCGGTACAACCACAACAACAAGGGGTATTCCGTTAGGAGTGTTACCCTATAATCCACAACACACTAACACAATCATCATCATATGGGTCCCACTCCCATGAGTTTAATGACCCGAAGACTCCTCGATTCGCCAATTCCAAGGCGACTCATAATTAGAATCCTATCACGATTCTCTAACCACACACACTCTACCTAGTGTAACCCAACTAAAATCATTAGACTTGTCGCATTCTTTCACGGAATTCAAGTCCTCAACGCACACACGCACGCATATAAACTGGTCATCCTAGTTACGATGGATAACTACAACCAATGACAATCTCAATAGTGCACCCACTACACAGGGTGACTAAGTACACGCTGAACTCGTGAGTTTGCTCACTCACATAACTAACCGAATCCACCGTAACACTTCCCGACCCGCAATGTACCCGATGTGACTACAAGCACATCACCCGAGACAACTATATCCTAGGAACCGATAGAAGATTTCTAGTTTATCCTGAATCTACCCCAACCATGCCACGTTTCCTCCGTTCGGTACTCGTCATGTCATGCTTGAAGTCAAGATACACTTTCATAATAATGGTGATCGGTCACTATTACAAATGCGTACCTTACCATTTTCACATGGTCACGCAAAGTGCTTTACTCGGACTGACGCAACATTCACACAAGATAACGCGCGATAACTCCTAGTACCCGAATGACCAAGTCCTTACCGTGAACTTGATCACTCAAAACCGTCAAACATTCGAATATTTCCAATAGATTCGCCCCTAGGACACCGCATAAATAGATACCTGTATATATATATACACACCTATATACAATATAATAATAGATATACACAGTATACCGCAACTACAAGTCAACCTACAACCTAGGCGACTATCACTAAAACAACGTCCAAGTTCGCCTACTTACATTAGGCACTAGCAATCTAAGGCACTAATTTACTCACGAAATAAGGCCCCACATAATCCCGCATTGGACAAACACAAGTCCTAGTTAGTCACCTACTATAAGGCACTAACAAATCTCAATCCGACCCGTATTCCTACAAGTCCCGCAAATAATTCATAACCGCCAATAAGTATAAGACTAGGCACCTATTCCAATGTCACCTAATTCCCTTAGACTATGCTTTGATACCACTTGTAACGACTCAACCCGTTATCCAACCAAATACACAGCAAAAGATTTTTTATTTTTTTTTATTTACAGTGGGGTGCGCGGTGCGCAACCCCCTATGTGCGCGGCGCGTACATAGGCCTGGACAGTTCTAATCAAAATGTTCATTTTACGCAAAAAGATCTACCACTTTCTGACACTATTTGACAAAACGGCTTTCACGACATATTACAATAAGTAAAACTAACACGTTCTAATAATAAAACGAGTTTTACGACACCGGGCCCACATATGCCCAAATTACCATTAAGTACAAAAATACAAGTTCAACCCAATCTACATTTAGACGAGTTAGGACTCTATAACCCAACCCGATACCAAGAGCATAATCCCGGGGACTACCAAATCCCCAATCCGCGTCCAAATATCCAATAGCTACCCCGTCGAGCCCCAGCGCTCCTACACATCTAGTCTAACGACTAACTAGCTTCATAACACGATACCTGTAAAAAGGTAAACAACGAGAGGGTAAGCTAACGCTTAGTGAATACAATAATTATACATATGCACACATAATATACCTACTTGCAAACACTTACACAAATACCTCATACACGCTAGCAATTTATATAGCATACCATCTCAAAGTATAACGCTACAATCTTCAAGACCACATGCTAGCACAACAATAGCATAAATAACTCGAATAATATATTATGCTACACTACAACACGTAACCATGGTTAACCAATAACACAAGGGAATGGTACTTCTAATTTCCCACCGGTGTTCATAACAACCGTTAGTGTACAACGAAATATATCACTAACCCCTAGGCTATTCGGACAATGAAATATCTGTTCAAAAGCAATCATTAGTGTACAAAGAAATATATCACTAACTCTTGGTCGATTTGGACAACGAAATGTCCATCGTTAGTGTACAACGAAATATATCACTAACTCTTGCGCGATTTGGACAACGAAATATCCATCGTTAGTGTACAACGAAATATATCACTAACTCTTGGTGGTATAGACAATGCATACCCGACCCCTCCCCCGCCCTACAAATAGATACATTATATACACACATGTATAATCATTCCACTCACCTCGAGATTCCCGCACAAATCATATATGTAACCCGCCTCTAAACACAACCGAGCAAGCTTTTACCTATAATACGCATATAGATATACACACAATCAACATACATTCTCTACAAGAGAATTCGACTCCAACACCCTTAACCGAGGGTTTATACCTACTTCCACAATTCGTCCATTTAGACACCTAAAGTGGACTTCACCAATTACATATACGGGTGGTAATTCCGACCCATTCAACAAGTACAATTTAACCTAAATTATACGTGACGCCATTTAAACCAACCTAGGTCTTAACACTAAATTACTACTTAGGTAGTAATCATATCAAATGCCATTAAACACTTAACAAAAGTGCTTATCATCCATTTAATCCAAACTTAGTGTCATTACCAAATTTGACCTAATTCATTTCACCCGTTTTGACATAAGTCCCGAAAACGCCCAAAATCACTAACGACTAGTGATTATATTTTCAAAACACCAATTAACACCTAAATCAAACATTTATATACTTGATTCATCAAATCTTGACCTCATATCTTAGTTTGACTCCAAATCAAGGTTAACACCCATTTTAACCAACTAACATGTTCTTATGAACATCTAAATCACCAACACACTTACAATCTAGTGATTAACACCCAAACCAATGACAAATGCTTTCAAATTTGTCATCTAACCCTAAACCCACAATAATTGGGTTTAATTACACTAACAATACCCATAACCCCCAAATTTCACAAGAAATGAGGTTTATAACCCTAACTAGCTCAAACCCTAACCCCAAATCAAAATCAAAGTAATTAAATCAAATCTAGGGTTTAGCTCAACTCCAAAACTGAGCTAGTAACAAGAAACACCAAGGAGAACCAAAACCCACTTTCAATTTAGGCAAAAATCACCATCTTCATCATCCATTCAAGCTTTCTCTCTAGAACTCACTCTCTCTCTCTCTCTCTCTAAGATAAGATGGGAGTGTTTGTGGATGTGAAAGTGATCCAAAACTAGATCCAACCCAGCTGATATGGCCTCAGATCCGGCCTCAAGTGAAATGACCAAAAAGCCCCTCATTTAATTCAAATTGGAAAAAGACAGAAATCTGTCGCAGGCATGGTGCGCGGCGCGCACCCATAACCCTGCGCGGCGCGCATAAGGGTCTGCACAGACTGTCTGCTTTTAAATTTATACCACGCTTCACCCACCCTACGTACATCATTTTAACTCTATGTACCATAAATATTTGGGTGTTACAGTTTTATTGATGAAACTGTTGTAAAATCAGAAGATGATGAGGTTTTATCAAAACAGTGGGATAGATGCAACTCAATTGTGCTGTCATGGATTTTAGGATCCATATCAGAAGAGTTGTATCTAGGCCAAGTTTTTTCTAAAATTGCATCAGATGTTTGGAAAGAACTTAAGGAAACTTATGACAAAGTGGATGGGTCTGTTATTTTCAATTTACATCATAAGATTACTTCTCATACTCAAAATGGTTCTAGTTTATCTGACTATTATCATAAGCTAAATGCATTGTGGAAGCAATTTGATTCTATGGTTCACTTACCTGATTGTACTTGTAAAGCTGAAAAGAAACTAAAAGAACATAATCAATTACTAAAGTTAATGCAGTTTTTAATGGGTCTTGATGACAAATATTCACATATAATAAGTAATCTTTTAACTAGTGATCCTTTACCATCTATAAAGGGTGCATATGCTATACTATCTAGAGAAGAATCTCATAGAGATTCTTCTATTTCATCAAATGGAAAAATGCAGTCCTCTGCTATCATGTCTAAAGCTAATCTAAATACATCTAATGCTGTTAGCAACTTCAATAATCCAAGTTTTAAAACTGGCAAAGGGCCTAACCCTAATCTCAAATGCACAAAGTGCAGTAAAACTAGTCATACAATTGACAAATGCTTTGAGGTGGTAGGATATCCACCTTTCTTTAAAGGGAAAAATAATCCAAATTATATAAATAATGGTAACACAAACAGTAGTAGGGCTACTAGTTCTTGAAACAGTAATAATAACTACAACTCTGCTACTAAATCTTTTGTGAGTAACAATTGTGTTACAGATAGAAATATAAATTTGAACCTTTCTGAAGAGCAAATAACCAAGTTACTATCTTTGTTGAGCAATAATGTGTGTGAAGAACCTAAGGCTAATATGGCAGGTAATATTTTTCATTCAAATATGACAAGTAGTCATTTCTTTTCTTCCATGGCTATTAATTGTTTTAGTCCAAGTCATTCTGGATGGATTATAGATTCAGGAGCAAATCAACATTATGTAAACACTCAAAATCATCTACACAATTTAGTTGATGTGTCTGACCTAGGTCTTGTTGTTGGTCATCCAAATAGTTCTATGGCCAAAATAACTAAGATTGGTGATTGTAGGTTAACATTAGATATTACACTATTTGATGTATTGGTTATTCCTGAGTATGTTGTGAGTCTGTTGTCTGTCAGTAAGTTGACTAGGGATAGCAAAAGATTTATTGGTTTTGATGAGCACATGTGTTACATACAGGACTTGCCCCAAGGAAGAGTGATGGGCAAGACTCTGGGGACTGGTAGTGTTCAGGGTGGTCTTTACTTCTTTAATGACTTGAAGGGTGAGCAAGATGCTAATATATCTATTCCTAGTTCTAATATCTGTCTTTTATCAAAACATACTTGGCATAATAGATTAGGTCATCCAGCTGAACCTGTGTTACATGCATTAAAACATAAATTGGCTTTTGGAAATGAAAAATTGATGCCATGTGAAGTATGCCATAAGGCTAAACAGACTAGGGACCCATTTCCATTAAGTGATCATAAAACCAAGGATATTGGTGAGCTTATTCATTTAGATCTTTGGGGTCCATATAAAGTAACTAGTAGAGATGGATATAGGTATTTTTTTAACTATTGTAGATGATCATTCTAGAGCAGTTTGGGTTTTTTATTAAAACATAAAAGTGATGCTTCTCAGAACATTATGGATTTCACAGAAATGTTTCTAAATCAGTTTAATAAAAATATTAAAATTGTTAGGAGTGACAATGGTACAAGGTTTTTTAATACAACCTTGTCTCTATTTTTTAAACAGAAATGTATACTTCACCAAACCTCATGTGCATACACTCCACAACAAAATGGTGTTATGGAGAGGAGGCACAGACATCTTTTAAATGTGGCAAGGTCACTTTTGTTTCAAGGGGGAGTACCATTGCAATTTTGGAGTGAGTGTGTTTTAACTGCAACATATTTGATTAATAGAACTCCTTCATCTGTTTTAAATGGAAAATCTCCTTATGAAATTGTATATGGAAGGGAACCATCACTTAACCATTTGAGAGTGTTTGGTTGTCTTTGTTTTGCCACAAAGTTAAATAATAATGATAAGTTTGCATCAAGAGCTGATAAGTGTGTATTCTTAGGATATTCAAATGTGCAAAAAGGTTATAAACTTTATAATTTGGATACAAAGCTAATGACCTTCTCTAGGGATGTCAAGTTTTATGAGCAAGAGTTTCCTTTCAAAATGTCTTCTAAACTGAGTGTTGATGTATTTCCAGGATTGGATCATTTGAATTTCTTTGACAACAAGCTGCTTTATGATAACCCCATTGACCCCAATGATGACAGTCATAATAATAATAATACAGATACAGTGAAGGCAATAGAGTATCTGTGTTTGGAAGTAGTAGTCATGAATCAACCAGTAAATCATCTTCTAACACAGAACATGATCTTAATGGTAATAATAGGTCAAATTCTAGGGGCTTAGATGATTCTGTATTACAAGGTGTTGACACTGGAAATGTACATGGACTTACTTCTACCAACACAGATAATACTAATGCAATACATGTTGATTCTGTCAATACAAGTTCTGAGGGAAGTCAGGTTGAACCTACTTCTTCTTTAAGAAGGTCAAATAGGGAAGTAAAAGTTCCAAAAAGATTTGAAGATTTTGTTGTTAACACAAAAGTAAAATATGGAATAGATAAAGTTGTTAATTATTCTAAACTGTCCATGAAAAATGTTTGCTTTCTTACAATGTTAAATAAGACTGTTGAACCTAAGAATTATTTGAAAGCTTATAAAGACCCTAGATGGGTTGAAGCTATGAACAATGAAATGGAAGCACTGAACAGAAATAATACATGGGTTTTAACAGAATTGCCTTCTAATAGAAAACCAATAGGTTGTAAGTGGGTGTACAGAGTAAAATACAAGTCTTCAGGAGAGATAGAAAGATTCAAAGCTAGGTTAGTTGCAAAGGGTTATAGTCAAACTGAGGGTGTTGACTATGATGAAACCTTTTCACCTGTAGTGAAAATGGTCACTGTAAGATGTGTTTTGTCTTTAGCTGTCAATAATGGTTGGTCATTATATCCGTTGGACATAAACAATGTTTTTTTGTATGGTGAATTAGATGAAGAAGTTTTTATGTCACTTCCCTTAGGATATTTTGATAAGCATGAAACAAAAGTGTGCAAACTAAACAAGTCTTTATATGGTCTAAAACAAGCACCAAGAAAATGGAATGAAAACTTATCTAATTGTCTTATTAGTCATGGCTTCATACAAAGTAATAATTATTATTCACTTTACACTAAGACTAAAGATAACATATTTATTGTTCTACTTGTGTATGTAGATGACATTGTGATAACAGGTAATAATCTTGATGAAATTAACAATGTTAAGCAATTTTTAAGTAAGATGTTTATGATAAAAGACTTAGGAAAGCTTAAGTATTTTCTAGGTATTGAAGTCATTGAAACTGAACAGGGTTTAGGATTGTGTCAAAAAAAAGTACTACTTGGAGTTATTAAATGATTTTGGTTTGTTAGGTAGCAAACCATTAAACACTCCCATTGAAGCTAATGTTTCAGTATATAATCCAAAAGAAAAAGAAAAGGTTTTATCCAATATCACTGTATATCAAAAATTAGTTGGTAAACTAATATACATAACTGTTACCAGACCAGATATAAGCTTTTCTGTACATGTTCTTAGCCAGTTTATCATGCTCCTACAAGTAATCATTTAAGGTTAGCCTTCAGAGTGCTTAGATATCTCAAAGGCAGTCCAGGTAAGGGTATTCATATTGTAAAAGGTATATCCCTCAATCTCACTGCATATTCTGATTCAGATTGGGCAAAGAATTTGGTTAGGAGAAAATCTATAACTGGTTATTGTGTGTTTTTGGGTAAAACTTTAATTTCATGGAAAAGTAAAAAACAACCAACAGTGTCCAGGTCATCTGCTGAGGCAGAATACAGGGCATTAGCTGCTGTTACTTGTGAATTAATCTGGATTTTAAAGGTTTTAAATGATTTGAAACTAAGTGATTTAATTCCAGTTACATTGTTTTGTGATAACACACCTGCTATTCAAATTGCAGCAAATCCTGTACATCATGAAAGGACAAAGCATTTTGATATTGATTGGCATGTTGTTAGGGAAAAGGCCAGTAGTGGCATGTTAAAGATTTTGAAAATTGGTTCAGATTTAAATATTGCAGATTTATTTACTAAAGGGTTAATCACAAGTCAGCACAATATGTTATGTGAAAAACTTCAAATGGTTGATGTGTTTACAAGTCAAGATTGTGGGGGTGTATTAAAAGATATTAATGTTAACCAATCTTGACTTGTCCTTTCTAGTTTATAACTTGAAATGTTGTTTATGCAGTTAGTAGCTGTGTTCATTCAAAGAGATTGCTGAGTTGATTCTGCAGAAGCTTAGAGTTGAAGAGTGAAGAGCCAAAACCTTTGTGAATCATGTGAAATATTATTTGGTTAACATACCTAGTATGGGGGCTAAATAGTACTTTCACAAAGATGGGACATAGTTTTGGTGTATAGAACTTGAAGGACCATTTGTGTAAATATCAAAAGTTTCAGTCAATTAGGTCATTGGCGGTTATACAGTATTATATAACACATGGTCCTCTCTCCAAAAAGTTCAATCGTTCTCAATTCATAAATTCTGTATTACTCAAATTCTCTAAATAGTGCAGATCCTTAGTTAGGGTTTGTAATATTAATTCATCTAGTTGATGAATTTAGATCTGTGATCTTTGTTTGTAATACGTTCTGTTAGTTTACAAGTTTTGTTAATTTTGTGGTTTAAATTGATTTGAATACTAGTTGTATTCAAGTATTCTTGGTAAAGAATCAATAGATTCTTATAATTTTTCAATATGGGACCCACTTCAACCATTGCATTCGACGTCCTCCTCTCGACTTCAAAACAAGAGATGCCGAACCGACGCCTGTCGGGTGTCGGCCGACCCTCGATCACAACCGACGTCGACGCTAGAACTGACCCCTATCTCCGTGTGCTCTTATTAAGAGGTACTCCGTACATAGAGATTTTTCATTGTTTCTTTCAGCGTTGTTTATTAACGAATATGCTCGTTGCACCGAGATATGATTTCGCTCGACAAGTTAAACATTATTTTGGTAGTGGAGATCACCCGCACATATTAAAATGTATTATTTTTTACTCGAATAGAAAAAAAATTAAACACTTATAATGACTTACTTTTACATATTTAACATGGATTATTTCTTAGATGAAATTAATAAAATACATCTATAATTTTTTAATATTTATTGAAAAAAGATTGAGATAAGTATGATTTAGAAAAATTAAAAAGATTTTAGTATGTTATTATTCCCTAACTTTCGACAATTGTTATAATATAATATCCTATTAATATTTAATATATTATATAATATACGGAGTAAAATTTAATATATAAGAAAAATTTAAACATTTATAATGACTTACTTCTGCATATTTAGCATGGATGATTTCTTAAATGAAATAAAAAATTACATGTATAATTTTCTAAGATTTACTGAAAAAAAAGTTGAGATAAGTATGATGTAGAAAAATTAAGAAGATTTTAGTAAGGAAAAGAAAGAAAAAAAGATAAAATATGTAAAAATAAAAACAAATTAGGAAAACACAAAATAGGAAGTTACTATTCGAGAACTTTCCATAATTACTATAATATAATATAATATATAATATATAATAGAAAAAATTGTGCGGATAGTTCCTCTGATTTGTACCATATTGCATGGTTAATCAAAGTATCAGTTTTTTATGTGGATAGTCACTGTAATTTGCAAGAGGAGCAAGGATAGTCAAATTCACTAACGTCCATTAATTTTTCTGATAAATTTGGTCATATGACAAGCATGTGAGGGTGTTTTCGTCATTTAAAGTCTTCTTCTTCTTCTTCTTCTTCTTCTTCTTCTTCTTCTTCTTCTTCTTCTTCTTCTTCTTCTTCTTCTTATCTTTTTACAAAACCTACAAAATTAACTTGCAAATCAAAACCCTAAATTCATACCCCAAATTCATCTACCAAATCAAAACCCCAAATCATCTACACAAATAAAATCGTCACTTAAAGCAGCAACATAGCTACTATCATAACGTGATCCATTCACTAAAATCCTTAATACAAAATTAAAGCAAATTTTAGAAACAATCATATCTTAGTAAAAATGCTAAATAATAATCATTAACAAAAAACTTTGTATTGTAGCTCATGTGGTAGTGGTCTACATCTCTTAGCAAGAGGTCAAGAGTTCAACTCCCGTGGGGTGCAGCATTGCACACAAGGTTGCCCCTTAACCCTTGAATTCCACCCAATAGTGCCTTCAGCACATCGCAGTGGGGAATGTGGATATGGTGCCAGAATTCCAGATCTGGTGACGGTAACAAACCCACCACCGTAGCCTTTACGAAGAAGTTTTAACAAATAAATCAAATGCTTACATTTAGGAGGAAATTGAATGAGTGATGATGTGGAGGAAGTTACGCAGAGAGAAATTGAAGATGAACGATGGTGAATTTCGAATGAGTGTGGTGACGATGATGATGGTGAAACCCTAGGTCAATCTTCAATAGCTCAACTACGTTTCGGAAATATTAGATGAAGGAATTGATTTTTGTTGTTGTTGGACTTTTATTAATAACACTTGCAGGTTTATTTTGTTTTTGTTTTTTTATTGATTTATGTTTAGATTTTAGTTTTTGATTTTTATCTTTTCAAAATTTTGATTATTATTTTCGGGGGATGAAGATGAAGATGAGATAATAAATGTGAAGATAGGTCAAATACCAAAAAATACCCTCACATGCTTGTCACATGACCAACTTTAACAGAAAAGTTAACCGACGTTGATGAATTGGACTATTCTTGCTCCTCTTGCAAACCACGGTGACTATCCACACTAAGAACTGATACTTTGATTAACCATTATAGTACAAACTACATGAACTATCCGTACAATTTTCTCTATATGATATATAATAATATAAATAAGCTACGGGAACCCGCACTTTGAAGCGGTGAGATTCTTAGGATATTGATTTATGTCAGTTTATGAAGGTTCATTGTTTAATTATATACATTATATTATATCTATATAGAAAATGGTGTAACATAGTTTTTACATATATGATCAATCATTCTTGTGCATTATATGATCAATCATCTTGGTCTACACATTTGATAGTGTCTTTCATTGTTTAGTCTGCGGTGAATTGTAACACCCCGTTTTTCTTAAAGGCGTTGATTTGGACATTTTATGAAGTCTCAAGGTACGAGTTTATCTTATATATGCATAACTTTAACCGCATTCGATACTAGGGGTGTTAAAATGTGAACATGGCTGGAGATAGGCAAATCGCGGTCGCAATAAAGGTGGTCGCGCTCGCTATTCATCATCAGAAAAACAGAAAATGTATTAAGCTATTTCGCGGTCGCGATTGGAAACATCGCGGTCGCGATACTGGTAATTGCGGTCGCAGCAGGGTAGGTTGCGGTCGCTAGATGTCAGGGTCAGTACAACTCTTTTTGGTCGAACAGAATTGCGGTCGCGATTCTGAGGGTTGCGGTCACGATCCGGCTCCAGAATGCCCTCCCAACTCGTTTTTAAAAGGGGTTTTAAGGGGTGTTGTGTTCTTTTCACATAGGGGCCGGTTTGAAGGTCATAAGAGGCAGGTTTGGCCTCATCAAAACCTTATCCTCTCATCTCACCCCCCATCTTCAACCTCTTGCTAGTGAGAGAAAGATTTTAGAGAGAGAAAGCTCAACAATATGAAGTTGGGGCTTGAATCAATTCAAAGTGTGAGAATTAAAGTTGTTCCTCTTGCTCTTAGCTACGTTCGAGTAGTGGCGGTAAGTCTTAACTCCTATTTTCTTTACTTTAATTTTGATAGAAAGTTAGGGTTTGAGTTAGTGTTAGGTTATAAACCTCATTTCTTATGAAATCGAGGGTTTTATTGTATGTATTGTGTAAGTAAACTCAATTATTGTGGGTTTAGGGTTTGATGATGAATTTGGAAGTATTTATCATGGTTTGGGTATTAAATCACTAGGTTGTAAGTATGATGGTGTTTTGATGTTCTTAAGGACATGTTTGCTAGTTAAAATGGGTGTTGACTTTGATTTGGTGTCAAACTAAGTTTTGAGTCAAGTTTTGATGAATCAAGTATGTAAATACTTAGTTTAGGTGTTAATTGGTGTTTTGGAAATATAATCACTAGCCGTTAGTGATTATGGACGTTTTTGTGACTTGGGTCAAAATGGGTAAATTGAATTGGGTCAAAGTTGATGATGACACTAGTTTTGGTCAAATGGATGTTAAAACACTTGTGTAAAGTGTTAAATGGTGTTTTTGGAAGTAATCGCTCATGAGAAGCGATTTTGAGTCAAAGTGATGTTTTAACATAAGTCAAATGTGGTCAAGTGTAATATGGGTCAATATTGCACGTGTGTGGTTTTGGTGTAAATGACGGTTTGGAATGATCACTACCTAAGTAGTAATCTAGTGTCAGGACCTAGGTTGGTCAATTTGGTGTCAAGTATAATTTGGGTTAAATTGTACTTTGTAGTGTGAGTTTGAATTACCACCCAAAGTGGTAATTGAATTGTGTCTATTAGGTGTTAAATGGGCGGCTTTTGGAGAACAAGGTGTGATCCCTCGGCTAAGGGATGATTGTGTCGGATCTTCTTTTAGAGAATGTATATTTATTTGTATATTGTGCATATGTGTGATATAGGTGGTCACTTGCTCGGATTTGAGGACGGAGATCATGTTATACATGACTTGTGCGGTCATTCCAAGGTGAGCGAAATAATTATACGTGTATGTATATGATGTATTTACTTGTGTAGCGTGAGATGTGGTGTAGTCGACGTGTTAAGACCCCACATTTCACGTGATGACTGAAGTGTCGAAGTGTTAAGACACCACTCCGGGAAGCATGAGGGGTGAAGTGTCGAAGTGTTACCTAGTTGCTAGACTAGGGTTGATAGACGTTTCTTAAGCTTGGAGGATTAGCTTTTGGATATTTTGACGCGGATTGGGGATTTGGAAGTCTAAGGATTATGCTCTTGGTATCGGGTTGGGATATTGAGTATTAACCCGTATTTTGTGTGATTGGGTCATTGTTACAAATGCTTTGTAATGTGTCATTTGTGTACCAAGGGTCATTAAAAATTGTTTAACGTATCGTTATGATATTATGTCTTTGGTTAAAACAGAGTTGGAAACGTTATGTATTATGAACGCTTTAATGGGACCTAACTTATAAAAAACAAATGTGCTTCGTTTTTGGTAAACGGATTCGGGTTGTTTCAAGTGGTATCTGTAACACCCCAAATTTCAAGATATTTTTCTAGTAATTAATAAGTAACTTTTATTAACGTTTTATAGGTATGATTTAAGAATAAATGTAAAAAGAAAGGTTAGAAGTGACTTGAAACATTATTATTTTTAATAATAATAATTGTTGGTGGTCGTGGGCCAAAAATAGTAAGTCGAAATGCTTAACGGTTAACTTTTCGATAAGTTGTCATTTTGGAGCTGTTTCATAAAACGAGCATAACTTGCTCATATTTTCTCGGATTGAGGTTATTCAAAAACTCAGATGTCCGTAATTAAATATGTGACAACTTTCGTGTTTTAAGTTTTTCAAAATTCTGCCCCGATTGACGGGAAACGGGTCAAATATGAGTTAAAGTGGGGTTTGACAGCTTTTGTATATTGAGGGACTAGTTGTGTAAAAGTGCCAAAAACATTTTTGAGCACCAAAATCTGATTTTGGAGCTCATTTCCAGCTTTTGTATATGTGTGTGGGATGGGTGACGAACAAGGAAGGGCAAGAGGAGCAAAAATTGAACCTCAAATCTTCCATGCAATCATAAATTTGTAGTCTAGAGCCCCTTTCAACAAGTATACAACCACTAGTTTATCACCATCTCTTCTTTGTGTACAATTAGGGTTCTCAAATCCTAAAATTTAAGGTATGAATTCTATGCTTAAAATTGGGTTAAATGTATGCTTGATTGTGTCTAAACCATGTTTAATTATGAAGTTCATACCTTATAAAAGTTAATTTCATGTTGTTTGGTTGAATTGATTTAGTTTATGCACAAACTTGAACAAGAACAAGTCTTGTGTGAAAATGATGATTTCAAAGAGTTGTGTTTTGCTAGATATGTGAAAATGTACACCAAGTGTTTGTTAAAATACCTAAGAGAAGAACTAGTAATGTTCATGTTGTTACTAGCCATGTATGATGATTAATTGAGTCAAGGATCATCTCTAATAGTGTTATTAGTATATGTATGTAACTTGGTTTTGTTGGAAATGCTTTTGTATTGATTTGAGTCGAAAATGGAGTCAAAATTGGTCAAACCCGTCACTAAGAAAAACTGCACAAAACTTGATTTTGTAAAAATCATATAAAATCAACCGTAGCTCCATTTTGAGCGTGTGAGCACTTTTCGGAAAGGATTTGAGTGTCCTTTCCAATGAACAAGTCTTTAAATGCTGAACAGAGACTTAAATGGGTCAGAATCTACTATGAATGTAGGGCTGTCCAAATGGTGGAATTGTGTAAAGCTTGTGTAAAGTATTATTGTTGGGAATTTTGGGCATATTGTAAGTGTCCATGTTATTAGGGAGTTATTTAGACATGAGTTACCACTTGTAGTATAGTGGTTCAAGTTCCTTTCTTGAGTCAAAATTAGTCTAAAGCTTAATTGGGTCAAAATTAAGCTAGTAGCCATTTTGGTGTCTAATGGGATTATGAGCGGATTTATGTGTTAAGTAAGCTATTAATGTGATTGGCATTGCGATTAGGAGCTAATCAAGGGAAGGAAAGTGGCCAAGTGTGCAAAAGAGGCCAAGGTGAGTACATAGGTAAATTTATGTTTGAATAATGATTTATTTATGTATTCGATATTATGATGTGTTTTTCGTTGTATCATGAATATTACGATTGAGTGGACCAAGAATTTTGTTTACGGTAAGTTATCAAGTTAAAGATTTTGATGAAGATAATTTTATTAGTTTATGTTATGGTTGTTAATGGGTACTTAATGATGAATGCGGTAGATGATATTATGATGTGTTAAGTTTGCTAATATAATTTCAAGATGTTAAAGAAATCTTTTAAGAATTTTAGTAGTAAAGGGATTCGAGTAGAGTGACGAGATATGAGTCTATGATAGACCAATGAAGAAGTAACTACACCGGGACAAGCCGATCATGAGGGTCATGACAGGTAAGTGGGGATATACTTGTACATACACAAGTGCGCAAGGTAAGTATTACGTGATTGATGATTTACGATTATTGTGGAGTTCTTTTTATGAATATAATGTGTTGTAGATATGTATTGTTATGATGTTTTAGTGATGAAGCGTATGATGTGTTCGTGAATCAAGGACATACAAACTCTACTAAAAGAGATTAGCTACCAAGAAGATGGTTTACGGAGGATAATTATTGCTATTTATAGTGTCCCAAGTTTATGGACACTTATTATTAACTCTCTATGTTACTCACTAAGCATTGAGCTTACCCATATTCATTGTTATCACGTATGTAGGTACTTGAAAAGCGGAAAAAGATCATAAGTGGACTTCATGGATGTATTGGGACAAGTGGAGAAAATGGATCTCGCAAGTTCCTAAAGGTATATAGCAAGTGTTGAAGATGTAGCGATTTCACAAGAAATTTAAGTAAGAAGTTAGCTCAAGTAAGTAAAAGCAACTTTCTAAATCTTGCTTTTATAATGATTATGATCTATGTTATTGAATGCGGATGATCATGTGTTCAAATGTTCGCAATTCAAGGTTGTTTTGCTTTAGAGTTTTCAAGTATGATCAAATTGGTTTATAAGTGGAATTGTGAGTCTCGAAAATTGAATCATGCTTTAGGTAATTACATGTGTTGACGTCTTTAGTTATGTCGTTAAACATTTTGGAGTAAACATGTAGTCAAAGATTTTGTAATAAGGTTAATGAAAGGTTTAAGTATGTTTAGATGAAGTGTGATAGATAATGGAATGAGTCAAATGGGTCAAGTTTGGCATATAAGCCGATATGGGTCAAAATGAAATGTTGATTGGTGTAATAGGTCGTGCGTGATCGAGTGACTTTAGTGTCTCGTTTTAATATTAGAAATGATAAATTTATGTAGATAAAAGATTGGTAATGTAACCTATTGGTGAAAATGTGGTTTTGATAATAAGTTGTAGATCAGTACCAACAGCCGTGTAATGTCGCGCCGCGACACTACATGTCGCGCCGCGACATATCGAATGTTTCAAATACAGAAGGGCTGTTAAGCAGGAATGATCTCCTTTGAAATGTTGTGCTGCGACCAAGGGATGCCGCGCCGCGGCATATCACTTGGTCTGGGCGGACACTTGTTTAAAAAAAAAAAAATTCGATCGTTTCTAGGCGTTAAAAGTTGGTATCAGAGCGCTGGTTTAAGAGAATTAGATAATCCACCATAGGATTTTTTAGACTTAAACCGAGGTATATCTATGCTTAGACATGTATGATTTCATGATTACTATGAGTAATGGCTTTTAATTATTATGAGTTGCTTACGCTAAATGAATGATGTGTGACTATATGATTATTAAATGAAATGAATTTTGAACGTATGAAGTTTAATTCGATAATGGTATGCATCATATGGAATAAGTTAACAAGTAGATAGTTTCGAGGAGACTATGCACTTGTGATGTGATGTATGAGAGTGGTTTGGTGCACCCGGATTGCATCCTTGCAAGAGGGTGACGATCAAGCCCACTAAGTAATGAAGCTTGGATCCATGTCAATGACGATTAGCTTGGATTTGTGTCCCTGTTGATGATGATAAGCTTGGACTTGTGTCCATGTCAATGACGATTAGCTTAGAGTTGTGTCCATGTCAATGATGATTAGCTTGGATTTGTGTCCATGTTGATGACGATTAGCTTGGACTTGTGTCCATGTCAATGACGATTAGCTTGGATTTGTGTCCATGTTAATGATGATAAGCTTGGACTTGTGTCCATGTCAATGACGATTAGCTTGGATTTGTGTCCATGTTGATGATGATAAGCTTGGACTTGTGTCCATGTCGATAATGATAAGCTTGGATCCATGGTAAAGTTAATGAGCTTGGACTTGCGTCCATGGTAATGTTATTGAGCCTGAACTTACGTCCATATTCATGATGATGAGCTTAGATTTATGTCCATGTAAATTGTGATAAGCATAGGCCATATGTCTATGAATGGTATGATTGAATCAGATTTTAGAAGGAAACTTTTGAGTCGAAAGGTTATGATTATGTATGAAAGAATGTTCATAATTTTATCGCGAACACAAATTATGATGTCATAAGTGACTTGATGCTCCCGGATTGCATCCGTGCAAGAGGGTGACGATCAAGATCACTAGGTGAAAAGCTTAGACTTATATCTATATTAATGTGAGGAGCTTAGACTCGACATCCATGTTAATTTTTTTGAGTTTAGACCTTATGTCTATGGGTATGTATGTTTAGCTTAGGCACAATCCTAGGTCATCCCTAGTAAGTTGCGTCTATGGTGTGGTATGACCGGATTCGATACAAGAAAGAAACTTGTGGGTTGACAGGTTATGTTTTTGGTTATGATTATGCTAATGCTAAGAGTGCTCTTGGGTTTTCGTGACCACGAATTTTATATTGGATAATGTAAGTTGCAAGTTTAGGATGAACAAAAATGATGAATAGAAACTGTCATGTAAAGCAGTTGTCAAAAGTATAATGAATGTACCCTTAAGTAATGATGACTAATAACGATGTAACGATAATGTGCTAAACAAGTTTTGACTTAGTTGAATGGTGTTTAAGAACGAGTCGATAAGAAATGTTAAATGAGTTAAAGTTGTATGCTTGATAAAAAGTTAAAGTTGTGAAAGGTAGACTTAAGTCTCTGGATGGCACCGAGCAAGGGATTCTTTATGGTTACACGAAAAATCAGAGTTGCAAAGATATAAATGTTAATGTGGTTGTTAAATGATATTTATGTAAATCATGAAATCTAAGTTTTATATCAAAGAATATGTAATGTGTAAGGATCATAAAGTGCAGGAATTATGAAATGCATAATTGATGGACAACTGAACGGACTCTATCGATCAAAGTATCAATGTTTGAAAGAACTTCACTTTAAGTGTGGAAGGACATGTAATAAAGGACTATCAAAATCATGTCGTGCACACATTAAGCAAGGTTTGATTTCTTGTAAGTTATGTTAATTATTCATATGAATGATGATACGATTGAGAAGTATAGATAATGGTCATTAAAGCGCAAAGATAGGAACCTGCAATGACTAAGTGAATGTGAATCCGTACGTTTGGAACACTCAACGCGACGACAAGATAAGTAAATTTTATACTATACCTGATGTTGATTATATCTATATCTCGATTTAAGAAAACCTGAGGGTTGTATTTATGATGAATATTATCACACAAGTGTTATGGGATTACAAGTGTTAAGAAAGTTTAGCATGATTAACGGTAATTATGAGATGAAAGAACTAATCACCAGAAGATGTTTATAGATAGACTTTTAACTAAAGGGAATACTCAGATAAAAAGGGAGTATGGCCTTAAGGTAGAATGGACTTAGAAATGTAATAGATTATGCCAGAGAAGAATGAATGTTATCCTTAAAATAAACGCGTGAGTTAACACGCCAAAATGCCATGATGGGTGCCCTTATTCTATGCTTCCGCGTTTAATTTTAGGTAAATGAAGATAGCTAGCAAGATTTTCCTTAATAAATAAGAATGTTTACATTGTCATGAAAGTTATATGATGAAGCTAAAAAGAAAACGGTGATTCCATAATTGAATATGATTAGTTGCAATTAATTGAAAACGAGTAAGAGTAGACGGGAAGTCACTTTAACGTTTCTGTTTTGATAGAACAGTTTCAAAGAGGATATACCACACGGGTGTGAATAAATTTTATGCAAGTAATTGGGAAGAAATAGAGTGAGATAAATGTGCACTTCCACAAATAAGAAGATAATTAAGTTATGTAGAGTCGTTGAACTAAAGTCATATTGTTGTAAATTGAAAGAAGTAAGGCAATACCAAGGAACTTGAAGTATTTCTTATGACATCTTTTGTGTATTTTCATAAGAAAATACATTTGATAGAAATAGCTCTTAAAAATGGTTATTGATTGAGATGTTGATTTAAGAGAAACCGTTTAAAAGAAGATAAATCATGATTAAAACAGTAAAAGTTATGTTAGAGACTAGTGAGCAGTGTAGTGGTATAAAGGAAAGTGATGTGAATTTACTTCGTTTATGTGTAATAAATGTCGGTTAGCTACGATCGGTATTATAGAATCGGTTCGTGATGACACGAACGATCCAACGGGGGGAGAGTTGTAACACCCCAAATTTCAAGATATTTTTCTAGTAATTAATAAGTAACTTTTATTAACGTTTTATAGGTATGATTTAAGAATAAATGTAAAAAGAAAGGTTAGAAGTGACTTGAAATATTATTATTTTTAATAATAATAAGTGTTGGTGGTCGTGGGCCAAAAATAGTAAGTCGAAATGCTTAACGGTTAACTTTTCGATAAGTTGTCATTTTGGAGCTGTTTCGTAAAACGAGCATAACTTGCTCATATTTTCTCGGATTGAGGTGATTCAAAAACCCAGACGTCCATAATTAAATATGTGACAACTTTCGTGTTTTAAGTTTTTCAAAATTCTGCCCCGATTGACGGAAAACGGGTCAAATATGAGTTAAAGTGGGGTTTGACAGCTTTTGTATATTGAGGGACTAGTTGTGTAAAAGTGCCAAAAACGTTTTTGAGCACCAAAATCTGATTTTGGAGCTCATTTCCAGCTTTTGTATATGTGTGTGGGATGGGTGACGAACAAGGAAGGGCAAGAGGAGCAAAAATTGTACCTCAAATCTTCCATGCAATCATAAATTTGTAGTCTAGAGCCCCTTTCAACAAGTATACAACCACTAGTTTATCACCATCTCTTCTTTGTGTACAATTAGGGTTCTCAAATCCTAAAATTTAAGGTATGAACTCTATGCTTGAAATTAGGTTAAATGTATGCTTGATTGTGTCTAAACCATGTTTAATTATGAAGTTCATACCTTATAAAAGTTAATTTCATGTTGTTTGGTTGAATTGATTTAGTTTATGCACAAACTTGAACAAGAACAAGTCTTGTGTGAAAATGATGATTTCAAAGAGTTGTGTTTTGCTAGATATGTGAAAATGTACACCAAGTGTTTGTTAAAATACCTAAGAGAAGAACTAGTAATGTTCATGTTGTTACTAGCCATGTATGATGATTAATTGAGTCAAGGATAATCCCTAATAGTGTTATTAGTACATGTATGTAACTTGGTTTTGTTGAAAATGCTTTTGTATTGATTTGAGTCGAAAATGGAGTCAAAATTTGTCAAACCCGTCACTAAGAAAAACTGCACAAAACTTGATTTTGTAAAAATCATATAAAATCAACCGTAGCTCCATTTTGGGTGTGTGAGCACTTTTCGGAAAGGGATTTGAGTGTCCTTTCCAATGAACAAGTCTTTAAATGCTGAACAGAGACTTAAATGGGTCAGAATCTGCTGTGAATGTAGGGCTATCCAAATGGTGGAATTGTGTAAAGCTTGTGTAAAGTATTATTGTTGGGAATTTTGGGCATGTTGTGAGTGTCCATGTTATTAGGAAGTTATTTAGACATGAGTTACCACTTGTAGTGTAGTGGTTCAAGTTCCTTTCTTGAGTCAAAATTAGTCTAAAGCTTAATTGGGTCAAAATTAAGCTAGTAGCCATTTTGGTGTCTAATGGGATTATGAGCGGATTTATGTGTTAAGTAAGCTATTAATGTGATTGGCATTGTGATTAGGAGCTAATCAAGGGAAGGAAAGCGGCCAAGTGTGCAAAAGAGGCCAAGGTGAGTACATAGGTAAATTTATGTTTGAATAATGATTTATTTATGTATTCGATATTATGATGTGTTTTTCGTTGTATCATGAATATTACGATTGAGTGGACCAAGAATTTTGTTTACGGTAAGTTATCAAGTTAAAGATTTTGATGAAGATAATTTTATTAGTTTATGTTACGGTTGTTAATGGGTACTTAATGATGAATGCGGTAGATGATATTATGATGTGTTAAGTTTGCTAATATAATTTTAAGATGTTAAAGAAGTCTTTCAAGAATTTTAGTAGTAAAGGGATTTGAGTAGAGTGACGAGATATGAGTCTATGATAGACCAATGAAGAAGTAACTACACCGGGACAAGCCGATCATGAGGGTCATGACAGGTAAGTGGGGATATACTTGTACATACACAAGTGCGCAAGGTAAGTATTACGTGATTGATGATTTACGATTATTGTGGAGTTCTTTTTATGAATATAATGTGTTGTAGATATGTATTGTTATGATGTTTTAGTGATGAAGCGTATGATGTGTTCGTGAATCAAGGACATACAAACTCTACTAAAAGAGATTAGCTACCAAGAAGACGGTTTACGGAGGATAATTATTGCTATTTATAGTGTGCCAAGTTTATGAGCACTTATTATTAACTCTCTATGTTACTCACTAAGCATTGAGCTTACCCATATTCATTGTTATCACGTATGTAGGTACTTGAAAAGTGGAAAAAGATCATAAGTGGACTTCATGGATGTATTGGGACAAGTGGAGAAAATGGATCTCGCAAGTTCCTAAAGGTATATAGCAAGTGTTGAAGATGTAGCGATTTCACAAGAAATTTAAGTAAGAAGTTAGCTCAAGTAAGTAAAAGCGACTTTCTAAATATTGCTTTTATAATGATTATGATCTATGTTATTGAAGGCGGATGATCATGTGTTCAAATGTTCACAATTCAAGGTTGTTTTGCTTTAGAGTTTTCAAGTATGATCAAATTGGTTTATAAGTGGAATTGTGAGTCTCGAAGATTGAATCCTGCTTTAGGTAATTACATGTGTTGACGTCTTTAGTTATGTCGTTAAACATTTTGGAGTAAACATGTAGTCAAAGATTTTGTAATAAGGTTAATGAAAGGTTTAAGTATGTTTAGATGAAGTGTGATAGATAATGGAATGAGTCAAATGGGTCAAGTTTGGCATATAAGCCGATATGGGTCAAAACGAAATGTTGATTGGTGTAATAGGTCGTGCGTGACCGAGTGACTTTAGTGTCTCGTTTTAATATTAGAAATGATAAATTTATGTAGATAAAAGATTGGTAATGTAACCTATTGGTGAAAATGTGGTTTTGATAATAAGTTGCAGATCAGTACCAGCAGCCGTGTAATGTCGCGCTGCGACACTACATGTCGCGCCGCGACATATCGAATGTTTCAAATACAGAAGGGCTGTTAAGCAGGAATGATCTCCTTTGAAATGTCGCGCCGCTACCAAGGGATGCCGCGCCGCGGCATATCACTTGGTCTGGGCGGACACTTGTTTAAAAAAAAATTCGATCGTTTCTAGGCGTTAAGGTATCAGCGCATAGTCTAAGGGAATTAGGTGACCTTGGAATAGGTGCCTAGTCTTAGACTTATTGACGGTTGTGCGTTATTTGCGGGACTTGTAGGAATACATGTCGGATTGAGATTTGTTAGTGCCTTAAAGTAGGTGACTAACTAGGACTTGTGTTTGTCCAAAGTGTGATTATGTGGGGCCTTATTTCATGTGTAAGTTAGTGCCTTAGATAGCTAGTAGCTATTGTTAGTAGGCGAACTTGGTCGTTGTTCTACTGCTAGTCTCCTAGGGAGTTGGTTGAATTGTTGTTGTGTTATACGTATATGTATATATTATTATACTATATATAGTGTACGGTGTCTTAGTGATGATTCCAATGGTGGGGCTCGGGTACTCGGGGGTTTTATGGTCCAGTCTAACAATGGGATTTCACTTGTTCGAAGGTACTAGTAGTATTGTATTTTGTATTGTGTGAATGTTGCGTGACTCCGGGTTAAGTACTTTGCGCGATCATGTGAAAATGGTAAGGTACGCAATTGTAATAGTGACTGATCACCATTATTACGAAAGTGTATCTTGACACCAAGCATGACATGACGAATCCCGAACAGAGGAAATGTAGCTTGGTTGGGGTAGATACGAGACGAATTAGGAATCTTTTATTAGTTCCTAGGATATAGTTGTCTTGAGTGATGTGCTTGTTGTTACATTAGGTTCTTTGTGAGTCGAGAAGTGTTACGGTAGTTTTTGTTAGCTAAGGTGAGTGAGCAAACTCACGAGTTCGACGCGTACTTAATCACCCTATGTAGTGTGTTCACTATTGAGATTGTCATTGGTGGTAGTTACCCATCGTAACTAGGATGATCAATTAGTGTGTGTGTGTGTGTGCGAAGAGAACTTGAATTCCGTAATCGGATGTAGCAAGTCTAATGAATGTGGTATTGGGTTACACTCGGTAGAGTGTGTGGTTAGAGAATCGTGTTAGGATTCTAGTTGTGAGTCGCCTTGAAATTGGCGAATCGAGGAGTCTTCGGGTCATTAAACTCATGAGAGTGGGACACGTATGATGATGATTGCGTTAGTGTGTTGTAGATTATAGGGTAACATTCCTAACGGAATATCCCTTGTAGTAGTGGTTTTATCGAGGTGTGGAAGGGTGTAAGACTTGGTGTTCCCAAGCATCTCCTTAGTGTTAGATGAAAGGTTTCATTAGGCTATATCGTTTGGCCTTGTGGGAATTGCGGGTAGCGTGTGATCGCTAGGAACTTTTTATAAGACAATAAACCGTAAGGTTTTTCGAATAGGTATGACTTCGGGTCATTGTTGTGGAGAGATGGGTGACATCGGGTGCATGGAACCCATATATCGAGTTTCTAAACTTCGGTAGATTGTGGTGGGAGTGTGCATGACACTGCGTCAGGTGCCCCCTTATACGTGCTAGTGTGATGTTCAACTCCGGTGATGGTGTGATCACTTTGTGCTTAGGGTACCCGTGAGATACCCTTGGAAGCATCGGAGATTATAATAATGATCGACGGGTGATGGTAATTCGACGGTTGCGAAAGTTGAAGTTTAAGATCATTGCGGTAAGTACTTCTTATGAGGTGACGGATGAGCGAATCTTTTTGCTCTTATGGGATAGACGGGCCGGTGGTGGACTTAATGGTCGGTTAGGCCGAAGGTTATGATGAAGTGTTGATATTGCGTTTAATGCAATTATTGTGTCGGATTGGTCACTCTTCTCCATGAGAGTGTTCAATTGTTGATAAAGGTTCGTTGAGTGGAAGGTCGGGTGATCTCGACTGAGAAGCACGATTGATTAAGCGGAGTGGCATGTGCCTAGGCTTAGAGGCGAATGTGGGACTTTGGTGGAGTTTTCTTTGCGAATGATGAAGAGCTGTAATTTGTGATTTGTGGCATGAAGGTGTGATGTCGTTGCGTGTACGACATTTCAAGTGAATGAGTATGTCGGCTCTGAGAGCTTGATGTGAATTCGTGGTGATTTGATGTTTATGACCAATGATGAGATTGATCATGTGTGTCGTGGAATGACAATTTTGCGGGATGTTATCATCTTGGCGGTGAGAGTGTGGATCTGAATCCTAAGTGGGAGAGTTATTATTGCCGCCAAAGAAAGCTCCGGTGATGTTCGACCAAGTGAAGTGTAAGACTTCTTATGTAAGTTAGTCGTGTAGTACCAAAGTGCGGTATGAGACCAAGTGTGAAGTTTGAGATCACGAAAGTGAGAGAATAAAACTGTCGTTGTAGGTGCTCTTGTGATGTAAATTTGAGTTGGTGTGAAACTCGGATAGTACTCTCGTGGAAATTGTCAGTGGATTATCCCACTTTATTGATGATTGTGAGGCGGGGAGTGCCGGTTTCGATTGTCTCACATAGAGACACACTGATGTTGTTTGTTTGTAAGGGTGTGTTCCCTACTGATACGACCCGTTAATTGCAATGAGATGTTGAGGCCATCCTTAACGAATGGTCGAGGCAAGAGATTCACCAGTCGTTGGTGGATATTTTGTGGGTCGTGCGGCGAATTGCGAATTTGTTATGATTGTAACACCCTGTTTTTCTGTTACGCGTTATTTTGGACGTCATTCGAATTACGAGGCATGTAAGCGTATATTTGGATCCCAAATAAAGTTTGAGTTGATGTTCTAAAACCTTACCATTGGATAGTAAATCTCATTAAGTTTCCAACGATATTTGATTCATCAAAAATGGAGATACGGTTTGAAAGTTACGACCAAAACAAGTTCCAGTTTCTGTCTCAGTTCATTGGGACGCCGTCCAGCCATTTTGGACGCCGTCCAAATGGCCTGACGGGCCAGCAACTGTAATTTACTTAAATTAAAAGAGGTACTTTGGTCTTTTCACTTGTGGACGGATTTGTGGCTTTAATATCAGTTTTAGATCCACTTTTGGATTATTATCACATCCATTCTCACTTACACTCCAAACCCTAGAGAGAGAAGCAAGGTTTAGTGAGGGAAAGCTCCATTGGAGAAGAAGGATGTTGATTTTGGGTTAAGGTGCAAGAGTTAATGTTGTTCACCTCGTTCACGGCTACGTTTTGGTAGTGTTAGTAAGCTCTAACTAAGAATCTAGTAGTTAAGATTCTTGTGCATGTTTAGGGTTTAAGCTTGTTTAGTTGTGAAACCCGTTTCGAAGACGAAGTGGGTTTATTGTGACTTGTTATTTTTTGATACTTGGCAGGATTTGGGTTGGTTGACTATTTGGCCATGATTAGGCTTTGATTTTGAGTGTAATCACTTAATTTAGTGATTATGGAGGTATTGGAACCCATTTGGGTATGTTTGAAAGACTAGTTTTGAATTGGGTCAAATTTAAGGTTTATGTGTCAAATTGGGTAAGATAAGTGTTTAACACTTGTGATTTGGTTTAATTGGTGTATTAGGTCCATTTTCACTTGTGTTAGTGATTATTGGTTAGTTTGGACATTTTGGGGAATTATGTCATAATGGGTGAATTGAATTGGGTCGAATTTGGTAATGACACTAATTTGGATTAAATGGATGTCAAACGCTTTTGTTTAGTGTTAAATGACATTTTGAATGGGTCGGAATTATCGCCCGTAGTAGTAATTGGTGAAGTCCACTTTAGGTGGCTAAATGGGCGGATTTGTGGAGGTAGGTATAAACCCTTGGTTATGGGTGTTGGGGTCGAATTCTCTCGTAGAGAATGTATGTTGATTGTTTGTATATCTATATGCGTATGATAGGTAAAAGGTTTGCTCGGTTGCGTTTGGAGGCGATTTACATATATGACTTGTGCGGGCATTTCGAGGTGAGTGGGATATTTATGTATGTATGTATATGATTTATTTGCCCGTATTAATTGTGCACATAGCCGTTTTGTGCACATGGTTGTGAGTAATAGCCACTATTAAGTGATGCCATAGCCATTTTGGAACACTTTGGGGGAATACCATAGCAGTTTTGGGATACATCGGGGTTAGCATACCATAGCCATTTTGGGAGCTAATTGAATAGCTGGTTCTTACTCACACGTGATCAAGTGATGCCATAGCCGTTTTGGAACACTTGGGAGTGATGCCATAGCCATTTTTGAACACCTCGGGGGTTAGCATACCATAGCCGTTTTGGGAGCTAACGGTTGTTATGAACACCGATGACTTGTTCGCGAGGTCATTCCCTTGCAATATTGGTTAACCATGGTTTGTGAATGTTTATGTTAGCATTTAATTATTATTATGATTATTTATGCTATTGATGTTGCTAGTTGTACGATTTGATGATACTAGATTTTGTTATGAGATGATATGCGATTGTATGCATTATATGATGTCGTGGATGCGAGTAGGTAAGTTGTATATGCATGTATATATTTATTCTACTCACTAAGCTTTAGCTTACCCCTCTCGTTGTTTACCTTTTTACAGGTATTGTGTTATGAAGCTAGCTAGTTGTTAGACTAGACGTGTAGGAGCGCTTGGGCTCGATGGGTAGCTATTGGATATTTGGACGCGGATTGGGGATTTGGTAGTCTCCGTGATTATGCTCTTGGTATTGGGTTGGGTTATTGAGTCATAACCTATATATTGTGATGTAAACACTTTTGTTTAATGTTTTGTGATGTAAAACTCGATTTAGATGTTACAAAGCGTTTGGTTGTTGATTTAAAGTGTTAAGTGTGTTTTGAAATGATTTGGGACTGATCAGGTCTGCTGGACGCCGTCCAGTATAACGTGGGTTGGGATTTCCTGTCTCAGAACATTTTAGTTCAATTGGACGCCGTCCCATTTTCTGGACGCCGTCCTGGTCTTTGTAACTGGAAGCCGTCCAGATTGTCTGTAAAAAAAAAAGTTTGTCGTGTTTTTTGGTAAAACAAGGTTGGGTCATTACAATGATGATAACTCGTTGTGGACGGGATTCTATATACGAATAGTTTCCATACTAGTACTAGGAAGTCGTCTCATATGGTTGTGTTATTGGGTTTAGAGGAGAAACCCTGTGTCGAGTGTTGATGTTGTGGCTAGCTCGTGGTATATTATTGTCGTCCTGGATTAATCCAGTGACGGATAGTCGTGTGCGAATCGAATGATGGGAAAGTTGTGTCCCTAGAGTGATTATTTTGGTGATACCGAAGTTTCTTCGTTAAAGGGATAACCCGGTTGAGGTGATGGGGGAAATTGGTTCTTGAATCGGAGAACATTCAAGATTGATCGGTCGAGTGGTGCGTTTATGAACGGATGAAGTACGAAGTTTTAACGCGGCATAAATCCTTCTCGATTTGGATTAATGCAAGACTTGGGTTACCGCGTAGTGGACCTAGTAGATTGTGTTGGTGATATAGTTATGGATGTAGCTTGTTGCGGGTTGAAGCCCGAGAGAACTTGTAGGGGTACATGGTGTTTTCGTAATTCCTAAGTGGGCATTTAGGGAGTTGAGTGTATGAGATACCGCTTGTTGTGGTGATGCACGCAAGTGATTATTAGCGTGTGGTGAGATATTCGGATTAGCAGAAGATGTTATGGGTGTAACGACCCGGATTTTTCCGTAGATATATATGAGATTGATATTTACATAAGTAAACGTTTCCAACATGTTAAGCAATCAAACTTGTTAAGACTTGAATATTTGAAATGAGTTTTATATAAACGTTTGACCACCCAGTTCGTCCGACGATTCACGAACGTCATAATTTGTAAAATTATATATTGGTAGATATATATATATATATATATATATATATATATATATATATATATATATATATATATATATATATATATATATATATATATATATATGTATATATATATATATGTATATATATATATGTATATATATATATGTATGTATATATATATATATATATATATATATATATATATATATATATATATATAACTTGATAAAATGATATTTAAGTATCTCATTAAGTATATTAACAATGAAGTATATACATAAAAATGAGACAACTAACTTAAGGTTTCGAAACGATATATATATGTAACGTTTAACAACATAATAACTCTTAAGTTAAAATGAATATATATATATATATATATATATATATATATATATATATATATATATATATATATATATATATATTGTATTAAGAAGTATTAATACACTTTTGAAAGACTTAAATATATATATCAATATACTTATACTCAACAAAGATAGCTATACTCGTATTCGCATTCGATTTTCTCAAGAATTCTACTCGTATTCATACGGTATTTTTACCCGTATTATACACAGCTTCTAGAAGTATTTACTATTAGTATATACCAATAATAAATACCAATGATCAGCTCTAAATCATTCACAAACATGTGGAGCCAACCATTTAACAACTAGCATGACTTATGAGCAAGAAAACAAACCAATATATCTATATCTATATCTATATCTATATCTATATCTATATGTACGTGTATATCTGTATCTATATATATATATCAATTCCATTTCCATTTTAATCTTCATTCTAATTCTCTCTAAAACACTTTCTTCCAAGAACATAACACAATAACCTTCATGTTCATCATAACCTACTTCAAAAACTATGTTAGAATCAAGCTTTAATCATTATAGAAACAATCATTCAAGAACACTTCAAGAATCCTTTCAAGTTTGCAAGATTACTTCCGAGCTTTCTAATCCATTACAAGAAATCGTCCAAGATCCATAATTTCCATTTAATCTCAACAACTTTTCATTCTTAATCATGGTAATAATCATATTCAAGATTTGCTTCAAGTCCTTTAATCATAACTATCTTAAATCAAGTAGTAATCTTACTTGAACTTTGTTTCATTCCATAATTCTACTTCAAAAGTTTCCATGCTTTCAAGAACATCATCAAGCTTAAGATCAAATCTTTATTTTTCCAGAAACTTTATTCATTTGATTTGAGGTAATAACCTTGTTCATAATCTTGTTCGATTCATATTCATATAGCTATCTTATTTAGAGCATATAAATTGTAATCACTAGAACATAGTTTAGTTAATTCTAAACTTATTTGCAAACAAAGTTAACCCTTCTAACTTGACTTTTAAAACACTTAAACACATGTAATATATCTATATGATATTCTAACATAAGATATATAACTTGCATATACGAAGAACACCTTAAAACTGAACATACGCCATCACAGAGAAATCGGAGACTGTTTTGGGTTGGATAATTAAAACATATCTTAAACTTTGAATTGGAAGTTTTTATTCTGGAAAAATGTTATTTCATATGAACATGATAATATATCCAAAAATCATAGTTAAACTCAAAGTGGAGGTATGTTTTTCCAAATAGTCATCAAGATGTCGTTTTTGCGATGGATATGACCACCTTCTTTTAAATTGATATGTAATCTGTAACTCCGACTATAAACCAATACTTTTTAAGTTTAGTTTTGAAAAATTTAGTTCAATACGAAACCATAGCAATTTGATTCACTCAAAACCGACTTGTAACGAAGAAATTATTGGCAAAACAATATTAGTTAGAAACAAGCTAAATTAGCTACGGTTCTAATTTAACAAAATCTATACTAACCATATCCTAGCTAACTTTTCCTATATCCTACATGTATTTAAACATTTCATGACTATTTCCTTATAATATACTAGTCTTGGTTAATTCCGAGACAATATAATATAGTCTGGATTAGTTAAGACAACATGTATGCAATACGTTCGGATAAATCATAAGACACCATGTACACAATACGTGTGGGTTAATTCTAAGACAACACGTGTACAATGGGTCATGATTGAGTCTTAAAAAATACGTATACAATACGTCTTGATTCAATTCTAAGATTATATATTGGACTATTAGACTATATTTGGACTACTAACATTGGACTACTAACTTGACAACTTAAATAATCACACGTGATTGAAAATATTATATGAATATATATATATATATATATATATATATATATATATATATATATATATATATATATATATATATATATATATATATATGATTGTTATAGGTTCGTGAATCATATCGAGGCGAAGTCTTAATTTTTCAACGATTTGAAAAATCTTATTAATTGAGTTATAGTCCCAATTTTACTACCTAATTATTTTTAGGATGCGAATACATGCTATTTTCGAAATGTTTTACAAAATAGGCACAAGTAATGAAACTGCATTGATATCCCAATTTTTGCTTGGTAGCATAAAAATTAGTGTTTATTATAATTTCCACTAATTGACGCGAATCCTAAAGATAGATCTATGGGAACTAACGATCCCCATTCTGAGAATTTGAATGCTTTAGTACTTCGATTTTGTATAGATGAGGTTCCTGTATGTTGGGGATATTCTATATGCATTTTGTTAATATCAGTTACCAGGAAACTCATCATATGAATGATTTTTATACAGACAAGATTCATGTATGTTATTAAAATAAATCTTGTAGCCTATTGTTATGATTTATTATATAGGTTAAACCTATGACTTACCAACATTTTGTTGACGTTTTAAGCACATCTTATTCTCAGGTGATTATTAAAAAGTTTCCGTTTTTGTATGCTATCTAAGGTCAAGATTTGAAGTCAGCATGCTTGTGTTATAATGTTTAAACTGCATTCGGAAATCTCTTGTTGTAACATATTATTAACCATTATGTAATGGTTGCGTGAAAATTCTGTACTTTTAGATTATCGTTGGTTAATAATCTATATTATGTCATTTAAAACTATATCAATAAAATAAAGGTTATGGTTTGTTTTTAAAATGAATGCAGGCTTTGAAAAACGTCTCATATAGAGGTCAAAACCTCGTAATGAAACTAATTAATATGAAACGTTTATAATCAATATGAACGGGGTATCTCAGTTGGTATCAGAGCGGAGGTCTTAGAAAACCAGAAATTTGCATTAGTGTGTCTAACCGATTTTGTTAGGATCCATTAGTGAGTCTGGACTTCGAACGTGTCTGCTTTAAAAATGATTGCTTATCATTTTTGTTGGAAACATAGAATATTAACGTGTAAATATTATAAGATATATTAATCTCTTAATGTGCTTGCTATTATGTGATAGATGACTTCTGCCGATTGCATTAACCTTTCTAGCGACTCAGACATTGAGTCAAGATCTTCAACTAATGTACCAAGTGTCAAGTTAGTCGATGATGTCACTACTGAAGAGCAAAAGTTCTCTGAAGATTCACAGTTTCCAGAAGAGGATCCAGAAGAGGATCCAAAGGAGGAGCCCGAAGAGGAAGTTGAAGTAGAAGAAATTATCGAGGCATAATTTATGAAAGGGAAACAAAACACTCGAGGGAAATTACTACCCATTAAAACGGAAATACCTGACCCCGGACCCTATGGACCTCTGATTATCCGAAATAACCCTGATAAATCATACCGTGATCACCCGTATCATTTAAACTTTTCAAAAAGACCTGGAACATCTAAGAGGGCAGGTGTCTCTAAATTTTTTTTGAGAAAAACTGCTCGTATTAGGGGTGGTATGAACTTCGGCAAACAATTGGAAAAAAAAAACTAAGTCCGAAGAAAAAGAAGCTGATAAATCCGAATTAAGAATTCACAGTAGTCACCGTTAACCATGCCTTGTAATATATATATATATATATATATATATATATATATATATATATATATATATATATATATATATATATATATATATATATATATATATATATATATATTATATTGTGTGTTAAGTTTGTGTAAAAATCTGCGATGTAATTTCCTTATTCCTATATAATAAAATTAAGCATGGAAGGTTTATTATTATTATTACTTCTTGTTATTATGTGATAACATAGTAACTTACCATGGTTTTTCATGATAGAATATTGTCTAAATTTTAGTAGTTAATTTGTGTTCTAGTTACTAAGTATGAACTTTAACGAGTAGGTACTACATGAATTACAATTATAAAACGCTAATATGAAGGAAATGCTTTTATAATGATAAGTTCATAATATGCTACAAAATACTATTGACTACTCCTAATATTCTATATGATTAACTTAACTCTTTTGGTATTTTTTGAAGGAAAGGGCTCCAATTACCAGACAAACCTTGAACATAAGCGAGAAAGATTTTCGTGCTTTCCTTGCTGCGAACATAGCCGCAGTGCAGGCTGCAATGCAAAACAACAATCCGTCAGGGTCTAGTAGTGGAACTAACTCCACAGGAAATCGTGTAGGATGCTCCTACAAGGCTTTCACTGCCTGTAAACCCCTTGAGTTCGATGAAACCGAAGGACCAGTCGGGCTAAAACAGTGGACTGAGAAGGTTAAATCTATTTTTGCAATAAGAAAATGTGCTGAAGAGGATAGGGTAAAATACGCCTCGCATACTTTCACAGGTACTGCGTTAACATGGTGGAACACCTATCTAGAGCAAGTGGGACAAAATATTGCTTACGGGCTACCATGGGCAGCATTCAAACTCATGATGAATGAGCAGTATCGTCCCAGGAATGAGGTCAATAAACTCAAGACAGAGCTTAGGGAATTATGAACTCAAGGATACGATATCACCACATTCTAGCGACGATTCACAGAGTTGTCTCTATTATGTTCGGGAGTATTTGAGGATGATGAAGAACAAAGTGTCGTGTTTGTAAACGGGTTACCGGATAGAATTCAGGAAAATGTAAGTTCATACGCACCCACTTCAATGCAGAACGCAAGTTTAATGGCTCACAAACTCATGGGCCAGATTGAGGAAAGAATCAAAGGGCAGGTGGCCGAGGAGGCAAAAATGAAAGAAGGCAAGAGGAAGTGGGAAAAAACAGTGACAAGGGTCACCAATACAACAACAACAACAATCACAACAACAATCGCAACAACAATCAGAACAACTATCGCAACATTAATCGCAACAACAATCGCAATAACAATCGTACCAACAATAATCGTAACCCCAACAACTATAACAACTACAACAACCATCCTAACAACAATAACAACCGCTAAAACAACAATTCCAAAAATAACAACAAAATGACAACAAGAGGCAGAAAACTCAATGCTTAAGGTGTGAAAAATACCATTCGGATAGGTTCTGTAAGGAGTTATGCACCAATTGCAACAGATCGGATCATAGTGCAGTGAAGTGTGATGTCTATGGACCAAAGAGAGCAAATAATGGTATAATTTGCTTTGGATACGGAAAGCCGGGCCATTTCAAAAGCGCGTGCCTAAACCCAGGGATTAATAACGGGCAAGGCTGTGGAAGAGCCTACAACATCAATGCGGCAGAAGTGCAGGAAGACCCGAAGCTTGTTACGGATACGTTTCTTATTGACGATAAACCTGCTTATGTTTTATTTGATTCGGGTGCGGATATGAGCTATATGAGTAGAGATTTTTGTGCCAAACTAAGTTGTCCGTTAACGCCTTTGGATGATAAGTGTATACTTGAATTAGCTAATGGTAAACAAGTTAAGGTTGATAAAATTTGTCGTAACCGAAAAATCAAATTGGTTAGCAAAACGTTTGAAATTAATTTGATACCGGTGGAATCGGAGAGTTTTGATGTAATAATTGGCATGGACTGGATGACCAAAGTGAGAGAAGAGGTCGTTTGTTACAAGAAGTCGATTCGCATTCCGCTCCAAAATGGAATACCCTTAATGGTGTACGGAGAAAAGGGTAATGCGAAGTTAAATCTTATTAGCAGTTTGAAGGCGCAAAAGCGAATAAGAAAATGTTGCTATGCCATTCTAGCACACGTCGAGAAAGTCAAACCCGAAGAAAAGAACATCAATGATGATTCCGTCGCAAGAGAATTCCCTATGTATTTCCGAAAGAATTACCGGGACTACCTCCACACTGATCCGTCGAATTTCAAATAGATCTTGTACCAGGAGCTGAACCTATAGCCCGTGCTCTATATAGACTTGCACCCACTGAAATGAAGGAATTACAAAGTCAATTACAAGAACTATTGGAGCGTGGTTTCATTCGACCAAGCACATCACCATGGGGAGCTCCTGTTCTGTTTGTCAAGAAGAAGGATGGTACGTTCAGGTTGTGTATCGATTACTGAGAGTTGAACAAGCTTACCATCAAGAACCATTATCCACTACCAAGAATCGACGATTTATTTGATCAACTGTAAGGCTTGTATGTTTATTCAAAGATCGATTTACGTTCCGGTTATCATCAAATGCGGGTTAAGGAGGATGATAATTCAAAGACTTCTTTTAGAACGTGCTACGATCATTATGAGTTTCTGGTTATGCCGTTTGGATTGACTAACGCACCAGCTGTGTTCATGGACCTCATGAACTGGGTTTGTGGGCCATATCTAGACAAGTTTGTCATTAATTTCATCTATGGCATACTTATTTACTCTAAGAATGCTCAAGATCACGAAGAACATTGGAGAATGGTGCTAGATTTTTTGAGGAAGGAAGAACTGTACGCTAAGTTTTCTAAGTGTGCATTTTGGTTAAAGGAAGTGCAATTCCTCGGTCATATAGTTAGCAAAGAAGGCATTCAGGTTAATCTGGCAAAGATTGAAGCTATTGAAAAGTGGGAAACCCCGAAAACTCCAACACACATACGTCAATTTTTAGGATTGGCTGGTTACTACAGGAGGTTCATCCGAGACTTTTCCAGAGTAGCAAAACTCCTGACTGCATTAACGCATAAATGGAAGAAGTTCGACTGGAAGGATGAGCAAGAGAATATGTTTCAATTGTTGAAGAAAAAGTTAATTACAGCACCTATATTGTCACTACCCGAAGGTAATGATGATTTCGTGATTCATTGTGACACTTCAAAGCAAGGTCTCGGTTGTGTGTCAATGCAACGTACGAAGGTGATTGCTTATGCATCTAGACAATTGAAGATTCATGAACAAAATTACACGACTCACGATTTAGAATTGAGCGCTGTTGTTTTTGCATTGAAGATGTGGAGGCACTACTTATATGGGGTCAAATGTATCATATATACTGACCACAAAAGTCTCCAACTTATATTTGATTAAAAGCAATTGAACATGGGGCAGCGACGCTGGGTGGAGTTGTTGAATGACTATAATTTCGGAATTCGTTATCATCCGAGAAAGGCAAATGTTGTAGCTAATGCCTTGAGCCGGAAAGTAAGAGAAAAACCTTAAGGGTTCTAGCTCTCAACTTGACTATCCAAACTAATCTCACTAAGCAAATTTTTGAGGCACAACAGGAAGCCTTGAAAGACGAGAACGTACAGGATGAGAATATTAGAGGGTTGAAGAAACAATTTGAAGTGCGAGAAAATGGGATTTGGTATTTTGCGGGACTAATTTGGGTTTCGAAGCTCGGTAATATAAGAATACTTGTTTTGAATCAAGCTCACAAGTCGAGGTACTCTATACATCCCGGAGCGGGAAAAATGTACCACGATCTTAAGAAATTTTATTGGTGGCCAAACTTGAAGGCTGATGTGGCTACTTATGTGGCAAAGTGTTTAACTTGTGCGAAGGTAAAAGCGGAACACCAAAAGCCGTCAGGACTGTTAGTACAACCAGAAATTACCGAGTGGAAGTGGGAATGCATAGCTATGGATTTCATTACGAAGTTGCAAAAGGCCACGTGCGGTTACGATACCATTTGGGTCATTGTAGACCGGCTCATGGAATTGGCACATTTTCTAGCTATAAAAGAGACAGATAAGATGGAGAAGCTCGCTCTACTATATTTAAAGGAAATTGTTTCTCGACACGGTGTCCCCTATCAATTTTTTCAGACCGGGACAATCGATTTACATCAAGATATTGGCAATCTTTACAAGAAGCTATGGGAACGAAACTGGATATGAGTACGGCCTATCATCCGTAAACTGATGGTCGGAGTGAGAGGACTATTCAAACCTTGGAAGACATGCTTCGTGCATGTGTTATTGATTTGGAAATGGCTGGGATAGATATTTGCCATTAGCCGAGTTTTTGTACAACAACAGTTACCATGCAAGTATTGGTGCTGCACCATTTGAGGCATTGTATGGTAGAAAGTGTAGGACACCTATTTGTTGGAATGAAGTTGGAGATAGTCAACTTACAGGTCCGGAAATCATTCACGAGACTATTGAGAAGATTGTTCAGATCAAAGAATGACATAAAACTGCCAGAAGTAGGCAAAAGAGTTACGCTGATAACTGCAGGAAACCTTTAGAGTTTCAGGTTGGGGACCGTGTTATGTTGAAAGTCTCACCTTGAAAAGGCGTTGTCTGTTTTGGGAAGCGAGGAAATTTAAACCCTCGATATGTTGGGTCGTTTGAAATCACCGAGAGTATTGGACCAGTGGCATACATGTTGAAGTTACCACAAGAGCTTAGTAGTATTCATGACACTTTTAACGTGTCTAATTTAAAGAAGTGTCTGGCCGAGGCCGATGAAAAAATTCCTTTGGACGAAATTCAAATCGATGATCAACTTCATTTTGTAGAGGAACCTGTTGAAATTATGGACCGCGAGGTCAAGAAACTTAAACAAAGCAGGATTCCTACTGTACGTGTTCGTTGGAATGCTAGACGCGAGCCCGAGTTCACTTGGGAGCGTGAAGATCAGATGAAGCAGAAATATCCTCATTTATTTCCAGATGATACGTCACATCTACAACTGCTTAAATTTTGGGACGAAATTTATTTTAACGGATAGGTACTTATAACAACCCTCACCTTTCCACTTCTAATTTGACTATTATACCCCTAGGTTTTCTTTGCATATTTATGTGTATTAATGTCTAGTGTTGTTCTTCGAGGTTAATTAATACGATATAATTAAAGTCTATATTAATCGTAATATACTATAATTGATATTAACATGTAATAAATAATTGTGGCACAATTATAAAATATAAAACTATAATGTAAAACTATAAACTAATTAAATGATTAATTAATATAATTATTGAATTAAATGATATAATATTTATATATTTATTACTAATTGGATAAATAAATAAATAAATAAAAGAGATAATAACAAATTTAAATAAAATCTAGAAACTTCTAAAATATTAGATAAGATTTTATTTTTATTTTATTATAACCAAAATATTTAAATTAAATATATTAAATTCAGATTTAATTAATTAATCAAGATAATGCCAAATTTAAATAGAATTCTAATACCTTTTTCTCCAAGAAACTTTTCCACTATAAATACACATTAAAAACCCTCATTTTTTTTATAAAAATTTCTGGAAACTCTCCCAAGTCTTGAAAATATTTGAGGTACTTTTTCTCTCTTTTTCTTTTATTTTTTTCTTTCGGTATATGCATATATGTACAAAAATTTAATAAAATAGCTATAAACTATTAAAATTCGTAAAAACAATTTTCCCAGGTACTATTAATGTTATAAAGATGATATAAGTCGAAAATATTATTTTTATGATGTATTACATATTTATTTTAATTATATCTATCGGCTAGGGTTTATATAAGCTAAAATTAATAAAAAATAGCAAACGACTTTAAAAAGTGAAACAAACATTTTTGTAACTTCTTTTTAATGTATAAAGAGTTTTGGAATTGAAAACATAATTTATTTGCTGTTCTAAATAATTATTACATATTTAGTATTGAAAACAATATACATATATGTAAAAAATAGTAATAATTCGTATAAAAATATAAGAACAGTAGGTTTTGCATAAAAATAACTTAGAACTGTTAAGAAACATATCTAGGTTGTTATATAATATTTTAGAAGGTTTATTATATTTAATTAGTTATTTATGGAATATTATGTATATTAGAGTGTAAAATTCTAAATAAATATTGTAAACCATATAAAATCGATTTATAATTTTTTTTATTATATTTACAGTATATAGAACTTATAAAAATTATAAAATTTATTGTTTAAGTCGAATTAGTATTTTATGCATAATTAATTTTGTTTCCATATAAACCGAGAAAATAAATAAGAAAATAAATACAACTAAATATAAAAACAAGGTAGAATAATTTTATAATATTTTCTACAGGTTTTTGCACTAAAGGAAACTTATAAAAATTATAAAATTAGTTATTTGATAATTATTTTAATTAAAAACGAATTTAATAATTACTAAATATGGAAACTATATAAAATTAGTAATAAATAGAAAAAGAGTAAATATAATAACTATAAAATTTTTCTAAGTTTCTAAGTATGTAATAAAGCTGTGAAAAATATAAAATCATATTTATAAGTATATTTAGTATTTTAATTGATTTTTGTAAAGTATTTATATGAATCAAGAGAAAATAAGAAAATAAATATAAAATAAATAATAAACTAATTAAACTAATTTTTATAAAATTTTTATATATTCATTAGGTTACATAGATACTGGAAAAATTATTAAAACTTATTTATTAAGTATTTATCTATTTTATTTAATTAATACCTATTATATCGGATAAACTACAAGAAAATATAAAATAAATAATAATATATACATAATTTTCGAAATGATATTTTTAAAACTTATTTACAGTATATGGAACTTATAAAAAAATATAAAACTATATATATAGGTCGAATATCTATTTATTACTTAATTAACTTGATTTATTATAAACCGGAAATATAAATATATAGAATAAGGAAATTTATACAAAATTTATAAAAATATTTTTAGTAAGTAACCTACTGATTTCTATGCTAAATTAAGTTATAAGTATTATGAATATATCATATGGTGAATTAAGTATTAATTTACATATATTATTATTAGATAATACGAAATTATAATAAGTACTAAGTTTATAATATAATTTATTATATATTTAGGTTATAATAATAATAAGAAGTTAATGGTAATAATAATATTAATACGTGTCTAATAAGTACCTATAGTAATAATCATATTATAAGTAATAAAAATATACAATATAACTTATAAAATAGTAATAACTAATAATAATATATAAGATAATAAAAATGTAGGTATAACTTAAACGTAAAGGTTATAATTAAAGACATCGTACAAAGACTACAAACATCACCGCTACTTGTGGCCTAGGGTGATCCTTGGTACCATTATGGGACGCTTGTGGATCTCGAATGCCATGATTTAGATTCTGGTCAAGAGATCCTGGGCCGCTCGGTAACAATAGATCATTCGAGTGACTTGCATGTTAGCAACAAAGTTTGAGCGAGGTTGTACAACATCTTTGTTAAAGATTATAACCCGAACATTCTTAAATTAGAAGCTTGCTATAAGTGGAAGCTTTCCATAAATAGTAGGTTTCCAAATATAGAAACTTTTGGGAAATAGAAACTTTTCTCGAAAACCGTCACTGTTAATATAGTTTTCTATATTAGACATTAACTAATCAAAGGTTATATCTCTAGGTTGAGATCTCCGATTTCATACTCCGTTCATACTTCTTGCGTGGAATATCTTACTTGCTACTAAGGTGAACTTTATAGCCCCTCTTTTTACTATTTCTTAACTGTTTTACAACTTTTGGGGTGAGACACATGCTTGCTTTTAAAATGATTTACAATTTAGACTCAAGTGCCTAAACTATTTGATATGCAATTTCGTGAGACTTTTGTTAAACATGTATTTATTATTACATGCGAATCCCCGCCATAATATCGTTAATTGCTGGAATTGAAATTTGCAAGCTTAATTATTGTGAGTAGGCCTATTGAGAGTGACGTCTCTACCCATTGGTGTAATCTTCAAGGGAGTACATAATAATGATTGCCGACACCCGTACAGTGTCAGGGGTTAATGTTTAGTTCGATATTATAACTCATGGCATATCGAAATTTTGATATTTTGAATTAAATCTTGTGGTCTAAAACTTATTAAATTTGCTAAACCTATGATGTTCACTCAACCTTTGTGTTGACACTTTTAAGCATGTTTGTCTCAGGTGAAGATTAGCTTGTGTGCTGCTCTATGATGCTTAGTTAGCTGTTGCATTGGAGTCCACATATTAGACTTATCATTTGAATTTCATTATGTAAAACATTATTATGTTTCCGCTCAAATCAAATTTTGTTTTATTAAAACGTCTCATGTAGAGTCGTTCTCGTTTATACATACTTATGTTGTGATATTGTGAAGTCATATTTCCCCGACCCTATTTGGGGGTATGACAGAGTGGTATCAGAGCTAGGTTGTTATAGAGAACCAGGATTGCATATTATGTGTGCCTTATGTGTTAATTAGGTGCCTTAGCAATCTATAGGACTATAACCTTTCCTGCCTTAGCTTGAAGTGTAATCCTCATATCTATGATTGCCTTACTATGCCCCCTTATATCCCTACCGTCATACCGTGCTTTAGAATCTACATAGTACTCCTTCTCTAGGATATCTAGTCATCACCCAGTCATCGTTTTGGATACCGAAGGATTCGACACTGAAGGATCTATCCGCACACCCAAATACTCACTTGCTTCACCATCATTATCACTAACTAACCCATATTACCTTTTCTTATCCATTGGTGTTGCTACTTAGTGCACCATAACTCTCCAACTAATACTGTCTTTGTGTATTGAAGATCAAAGGAAACTCGTGGTGCTAATGCTCTTCCCAATGTTACTTTGACTCCCTCACAATTTCAACAGCTGCTTGCTGTCGCCCAAGGCAACAATATTCAAGGAAACAACCAAGGAAACCCACCTACATCATGCACCTACAAGGAGTTTATGAACTGTAAGCCTCCATCCTTCAATGGAAATGAGGAAGTAGTCGAATTGACTCGTTGGTTTGAAAAACTCGAATCAATCTTTCGCATCTGTAACTGCGCGGAGGTCGGCCGAGTGAAGTATGCCACTCATACGCTAAGTGGTCTTGCTTTAACTTGGTGGAACGCTTATGCCCAAACTGTAGGGCTAGATGCTGCTAATGCTATTCCATGGGCCGTTGTGAAAAGAATGATGACGGATAAGTTTTGCCCAAGGAACCAAATTCAAAAGCTAGAGGTTGAGTTTTGGGAATTGAAGGTCAATGGTACTAATATTGAAGCTTATACCAACATGTTTATAGAGTTGGTTTCATTGTGCCCGGACATGGTGCCCACTGAACAAAAGAAGATTGAGCGATACATGGAAGGTCTTCCTGACGAGATTCAAGGAAATGTTATTGCTGCTAGTAAAGAGCCCTTAGATGCAGTGATACTTATGGCTCAAAACTTGATGATGGCTAAGAGGAGAAAGGCCGCGACTAATAAACTAGCCGAGGCTAAGACTAGTGAAGGCAAAAGGAAATTTGAGCCTACTCAGGAATCAAACCAAGGTTGAAATAAGAAAGTTGCTGAAAATTCAGGTAGAGGTTATTCTGGGAAACGACCTTATTGCAGGCGTTGTGAGAGACACCATTTTGGGTGGTGCAAGGCTGAGTGCACTAAGTGTAAGAAGATTGGTCATATAGCCAAGACTTGTAGGGTTGCAGTTCCTTCGACCAATACACCTGCCACAAAAGCCAAAGCAACCGTTCCTACATGCTATGACTGTGGAGAAACAGGGCATTTTCGCAACCAGTGTCCAAAGAAAAAGGATAACACGGGAAATGCTAAAGGCCGAGCGTTTGTGATGACTGCCGAGGAAGCTCGGGATAATGAGGAAGAAGGGGAAGAGGCAAAATGAAGAGTTTTTGGCAGCTACAAGAGTCATTTAAATTTCTCATAGTGTTCTTTATGTTACCATTTAGTACTTTTATATTTTAGAAGATTTCGTTAAGTTTCTGTAATACTCTGGTTATTTTCTTTTAAATGAATGAATGATGTTATTTTCTTTTCATTCATTTTCCATTGAATCATTCACCTCGAAGAAGATGAATATTGACTAGATGACATAGTAGTAACCTTATGGATTGATAAAAGTATGATTTAGTATAATATAATGGCGCTTGATCAACGTAGTTATATTATGATAAGTCATGCAGAAATCCTAATGGATCATGATGGAAATAAGATTTGATCAACCTTAGGACCATTGTGAGCCGTTACTTACTCCTTATCACTATATTGTCAACTAAAATAACAACTCTAGATATATTATATTATCTTTTGCTTTCAAATTATCCACGCCTGGTGCTGCACCTATTACATAGGTACCATACCGCTTAGCTCAATCCGAAATGAAGGAAATATCCAATCAAACTCCAAAGAACTTTTGGAGAAAGGTTTCATTCGTCCTAGCTTGCCTCCGTGAGGAGCACCCGTTCTATTTGTCAAGAAGAATGATGGCACGTTGAGAATGTGTATTGATTACTGAGAACTCAACAAGCTAACCATCAAAAATTGTTATCCATTCCCACTTATTGATGACCTGTTTGACCAACTGCAAGGACCAAGTCTCTATTCGAAGATTGATCTTAGGTTGGGTTATCATCCATTGAGAGTCAAAGAAACTAATATTTCTAAGACCGCTTTCCGAACACGTTATGGGCATTATGAGTTTCTTGTCATGCCTTTTGGTTTAACTAATGCTCCTGCTGTATTCATGGATCTTATGAACCGTGTATGCAAACCTCATCTTGATAAATTCGTAACCATTTTCATTAATGACATCTTAAGCTATTCCAAGAGCGAGAAAGAGTATGAGCAACCTCTGCGAATTATTCTAAGAGCTCTTAAAGAAGGTACAACTGAATGCCAAGTTTTTCAAGTGTGAACTTTGGCTGCGAACCGTACAATTTCTTGGGCATGTAGTTGATAGTGAAAGAATACATGTCGATCCTATAAAAATCACCGCTATTCAGAAATTTTTCGAGAACTAGTCATGGGTGAAGTTCATAAGACTAGATATTCTAATCACCCAGGCCCTTTTGGCTGAAATTTCATACAATATCAGCTATCACTCACATAGATCCCCACTATAATTAAGTGTAAACTTTGCTTTAACAAAACGTTGACCGAATGGTAATTTTTAGTCAACACTTCCTGTTAATTAAAGTTCATACATTTCACATCTTGAATCTTAAAAAGTATCTTGTTGATGACATACTTGTTATTTCCTTGAGTGATCTCCGTATTGATGATAAATTGCACTTCACCAAAAAAAAAAAAAAAAAACCTATAGAAGCTATGGATCGTGAGGTTTAACGTTTGAAACAAAGCTCTATTCCTGTTGTTAAGATCCGTTGGAATTCACGAAGAGGCCCCGAGTATACCTGGGAACGTGAAGACCCAAATGAAATGGAAATATCCAATTCTAGTCTCACCTGCTGATGCATCCGAGAAGTCTTCCTGAAACTTCGGGACGAAGTTTAAATTAACGGGGAGGTACTATAACAACCCTCACTTTTCCACTTCTAATTTGACTATTATACCCCTAGGATTTCTTTGCATCTTTATGTGTATTAATGTCTAGTATTGTTCTTCGAGGTTAATTAATACGATATAATTAAAGTCTATATTAATCGTAATATACTATAATTGATATTAACATGTAATAAATAATTGTGGCACAATTATAAAATATAAAACTATAATGTAAAACTATAAACTAATTAAATGATTAATTAATATAATTATTGAATTAAATGATATAATATTTATATATTTATTACTAATTGGATAAATAAATAAATAAATAAAAGAGATAATAAAAAATTTAAATAAAATCTAGAAAATTCTAAAATATTAGATAAGATTTTATTTTTATTTTATTATAACCAAAATATTTAAATTAAATATATTAAATTCGGATTTAATTAATTAATCAAGATAATGCCAAATTTAAATAGAATTCTATTACCTTTTTCTCCAAGAAACTTTTATCCTATAAATACACATTAAAAACCCTCATTTTTTTTATAAAAATTTCTGGAAACTCTCCCAAGCCTTGAAAATATTTGAGGTACTTTTTCTCTCTTTTTCTTTTATTTTTTTTCTTTCGGTATATGCATATATGTACAAAAATTTAATAAAATAGCTATAAACTATTAAAATTCATAAAAACAATTTTACCAGGTATTATTAATGTTATAAAGATGATATAAGTCAAAAATATTATTTTTATGATGTATTACATATTTATTTTAATTATATCTATCGGCTAGAGTTTATATAAGCTAAAATTAATAAAAAATAGCAAACGACTTCAAAAAGTGAAACAAACATTTTTGTAACTTTTTTTTAATGTATAACGTGTTTTGGAATCAAAAACTTAATTTATTTGCTGTTCTAAATAATTATTACATATTTAGTATTGAAAACAATATACATATATGTAAAAAATAGTAATATTTTGTATAAAAATATAAGAACAGTAGGTTTTAGATAAAAAAAACTTAGAGCTGTTAAGAAACATATCTAGGTCATTATATAATATTTTGGAAGGTTTATTATATTTAATTAGTTATTTATGGAATATTATGTATATTAGAGTGTAAAATTCTAAATAAATATTGTAAACCATATAAAATCGATTTATAATATTTTTTTTATTATATTTACAGTATATAGAACTTATAAAAATTATAAAATTTATTTTTTAAGTCGAATTAGTATTTTATGCATAATTAACTTCGTTTCCATATAAACCGAGAAGATAAATAAGGAAATAAATACAAATAAATATAAAAACAAGGTAGAATAATTTTATAAAATTTTCTACAGGAACTTAGTTATTTGATAATAATTTTTATTAAAAACGAATTTAATAAGTACTAAATATGGAAACTATATAAAATTAGTAATAAATAGAAAAAGAGTAAATATAATAACTATAAAATTTTTCTAAGTTTCTAAGTATGTAATAAAGCTACAAAAAATATAAAATCATATTTATAAGTAAATTTAGTATTTTAATTCATTTTTGTAAAGTATTTATATGAACCGGGAGAAAATAAGAAAATAAATATAAAATAAATACTAAACTAATTAAACTAATTTTTATAAAAATTTTATATAATAATTAGATTACATAGATACTGGAAAAATTATTAAAACTTATTTATTAAGTATTTTTTTAATTAATACCGATTATATCAGATAAAGTACAAGAAAATATAAAATAAATAATAATATATACATAATTTTCGAAATTATATTTTTACAACTTATTTACAGTATATGGAACTTATAAAAAAATATAAAACTATATATATAGGTCGAATATCTATTTATTACTTAATTAACTTGATTTATTATAAACCGAAAATATAAATATATAGAATAAGGAAATTTATACAAAATTTATAAAAATATTTTTAGTAAGTAACCTACTAATTTCTATGCTAAATTAAGTTATAAGTATTATGAATATATCATATGGTGAATTAAGTATTAATTTACATATATTTTTATTAGATAATACGAAATTATAATATGTACTAAGTTTATAATATAATTTATTATATACTTAGGTTATAATAATAATAAGAAGTTAATGGTAATAATAATATTAATACGTGTTTAATAAGTACCTATAGTAATAATCATATTATAAGTAATAAAAATATACAATATAATTTATAAAATAGTAATAACTAATAATAATATATAAGATAATAAAAATGTAGGTATAACTTAAACGTAAAGGTTATAATTAAAGACAGCGTACAAAGACTACAAACATCACCGCTACTTGTGGCCTAGGGTGATCCTTGGTACCATTATGGGACGCTTGTGGATCTCGAATGCCATGACTTAGATTCTGGTCAAGAGATCCTGGGCCGCTTGGTAACAATAGATCATTCAAGTGATTTGCATGTTAGCAACGAAGTTTGAGCGATGTTGTACAACATCTTTGTTAAAGATTATAACCCAAACATTCTTAAATTAGAAGCTTGCTATAAGTAGAAGCTTTCCATAAATAGTAGGTTTCTAAATATAGAAACTTTTGGAAAATAGGAACTTTTCTCAAAAACCATCACTGTTAATATAGTCTGTATATTAGACATTAACTAATCAAAGGTTATATCTCTAGGTTGAGATCTCCGATTTCATACTCCGTTCATATTTCTTGCGTGGAATATCTTACTTGCTACTAAGGTGAACTTCATAGCCCCTCTTTTTACTATTTCTTAACTGTTTTACAACTTTTGGGGTGAGACACATGATTGCTTTTAAAATGATTTACAATTTAGACTCAAGTGCCTAAACTATTTGATATGCAATTTTGTGAGACTTTTGTTAAACATGTATTTATTATTACATGCGAATCCCGGCCATAATATCGTTAATTGCTGGAATTGAATTTTGCAAGCTTAATTATTGTGAGTAGGCCTATTGAGAGTGACGTCTCTACCCATTGGCGTAATTGTCAAGGGGGTACATAATAATGATTGCCGACACCCGTACAGTGTCAGGGGTTAATGTTTAGTTCGATATTATAACTCATGGCATATCGAAATTTTGATATTTTGAATTAAATCTTGTGGTCTAAAACTTATTAAATTTGCTAAACCTATGATGTTCACTCAACCTTTGTGTTGACACTTTTAAGCATGTTTGTCTCAGGTGAAGATTAGCTTGTGTGCTGCTCTATGATGCTTAGTTAGCTGTTGTATTGGAGTCTACATATTAGACTTATCATTTGAATTTCATTATGTAAAACATTATTATGTTTCCGCTCAAATCAAATTTTGTTTTATTAAAACGTCTCATATAGAGTCGTTCTCGTTTATACATACTTGTGTTGTGATATTGTGAAGTCATATTTCCCCGACCCTATTTGGGGGTATGACAGTACTGTAACAACCCGGATTATTTCGTAGATATATATGAGATTAATATTTACATAAGTAAATGTTTCCAACATGTTAAGCAATCAAACTTGTTAAGACTTGAATATTTGAAACGAGTTTTATATAAACGTTTGACCACCCAGTTCGTCCGACGATTCACGAACGTCATAACTTGTAATAAATTATATATTGGTGGATATATATGGATATGTATATATATATATACATATATATATATATATATATATATATATATATATATATATATATATATATATATATATATATATATATATATATATATATATATATAACTTGAAAAATGATATTTAAGTATCTCATTAAGTATATTAACAATGAAGTATATACAATAAAATGAGACAACTAACTTAAGGGTTTCGAAACGATATATATATGTAACGTTTAACAACGTAATAACTCTTAAGTTAATATGAATATATATGTATTGTATTAGGAAGTAGTAATACACTTTTAAAATACTTAAATACATATATCAATATACTTATAAAAAATATAGGTATACTCGTATTCGCATTCGATTTTCTCAAGAATCCTACTCGTATTCATACGGTATTTTTACCCGTATTATATACAGCTTCTAGAAGTATTTACTATTAGTATACACCAATAATAGATATCAATGATCAGCTCTAAATCCTTCACAAACATGTGGAACCAACCATTTAACAACTAGCATAACTTATGAGCAAGAAAACAAACCAATATATCCATATCTATATCTATATGTACGTGTATATATGTATCTATATATATATATATATATATATATATATATATATATATATATATATCAATTCCATTTCCATTTTAATCTTCATTCTAATTCTCTCTAAAACTTTCTTCCAAGAACACAACACAATAACCTTCATCTTCATCATAAACTACTTCAAAAACTAAGTTAGAAACAAGCTTTAATCATCATAGAAATCTCAGCAACTTTTCATTCTTAATCAAGGTAATAATCATATTCAAGCTTTGGTTCAATTCCTATAAAAATAACTATCTTAAATCAAGTAGTAATCTTACTTGAACTTTGTTTCATACCATGATTCTACTTCAAAAGTTTCCAAGCTTTTAAGAACATCATCAAGCTCAAGATTAGATCTTTATTTTTCCAGAAACTATATTCATTTGATTTGAGGTAATAACCTTGTTCATAATGTTGTTCGATTCATAATCATATAGCTATCTTATTTAGAGCATATAACTTGTAATCACTAGAATATATTTTAGTTAATTCTAAACATGTTTGCAAACAAAGTTAACCCTTATAACTTGACTTTTAAAACACTTAAACACATGTAATATATCTATATGATATGTAAACATAAGGATATATAACTTATAACATCCTCAGATCGGTCTTAGAAATAAGATGACTATTGTGCCATTAGGAATTTTTGTGCTATTATTTATGCCTTTATTTTATTTATATGTGTAATATTATTTTATTATTTAGTTAAGAACAGTTTGTGACAAGGGTCACAGAACAGGTTCATTTATTTAATTTGGACTCCGTTAGGGCAGTCAAATTAAGTATGATAGATATTAGATAACTAGTAAATACCCGTGTGTGATGGGGTATGGGATTTTAATCCCAATTAAGTGTATAGTGCTGTCCTTTTCTTCTAATTTCTTCTTGAATATTCAAAGTACTCTGTACACTCTCATCTCATTCCTTCAAACCCTAGATTTCCAATTTGTGTTCTAGAGCTCAATTCATTTATATCATCTTGTTCCTTATGATTTACTGAGTCTTTTGAGGTAAGAATCATAGTGTATCAAGCTTTAATCTTTGTGAAATTGAGGTTTTTGTGTCAAGTTTGTTAAAAGTGCAAATTGGGTCAAAATGGTTGATTTTGATGTTGTTAGTGTCAAAATCTTGTGGGTTTGTGTTTATTGATGTTTAGTGTAGTCGATTTGGTCAGTTTTGAGGTAAGAAACGAGCTCTAGAGCAAGAAATGGAGAATTTTGGGTTAAACCCGTAGCTGTGTTCATCTTCTTCATCAGATGAACACACTCGGCCGAGTGTCTCTTGACACTCGACCGACCATGTAGACGATCGACCGGTTGAGTGACACACTCGACCGAGTGTGTCTGAGTTCTGACCAGATGCTTTATTTTACTCAGTCGACCGACTGAGAGGACACACGACCGTGTGTGTGGACACGGTCGACCGACTGTGTGAGTCAGTCAGCCGAGTGTCTTTGTGGGCAAAATATTTTACTAAGTGTTGTTTTCCTAGCCGTTATGCTATCCGCATGACTTATGATGATCAGGATGTAAATTCTGAAAATGCATAAGTGTTAGGTGGACTTTTAGCGGCGCTTTTTGTGACTGATTTACTGTACTGTGCTGTTTTGTGTTAACAGACAGAAACTAACTTGATTTGCCTTATGTCCAGGTGATAAGGATAAGGAAGCCGCTCAGTATTAGATTATCTGAGCTAGTTGCTGGTATTCGGTGAGTGGGTCTATCTCCGGATAGAGTATTAAGTAGCTGACACGCTACTTGTTCAGACTCTTTATATTATGTTTATGTTCAGTATGATTACCATGCGTAGTTAGATATTGCCATGCTAGTTAGGACGATTGCATGACTGTTTATCTATGATCTTATGTGCGCACTGTTAGATGGACACCAACCGAGGGGGCAAGGTTGGGAACCCACCGAGGCGGCAAGGTAGGGTTGATGTGAGGTCGACCGTGGTAGCCTGGTCGGGTCATGATGTTACTGATTGTTCAGTATAGCATAGAAGGATGCATGTGTTGCATCTGGACGGTTATGCAGTGGAATCAGTAAAGCGGACTACTGACTGTAGCTTGATCAACTAAGTCGTGTGCTCGTACAAGCCGCCGATCCTCATATTGTCACTTGTTGTTTTATGCTAGTTCAGGACGTTAGCATAGTTGTGACCCCTTGCATGTTCAGTTGCTTATGCTTGGTCTGTTAGATATTACTCATTCACTTAGCAGTTGTGCTAATTCCCCACATTTCCACCCCTTGCAGGTTTAGGTACTGCTGTTTAGGAAGGGTGTTGCAATCGGGTTTGAAGAAATGTTTAACTACGAGCTGACTCTGATGTTTTCTACTTTAATTATGTTTTCACATAATACCGTTGTTATATAAAGTTGGTTTGTAAACAATGTTATGTAAACATTAACTAAGGTTACTTGGTAATTAAATATTTACTTGGTATCAGAGCGTGGTTTAGCAGCAAGTACATGCGCGTAATTGTTTCTAAACCCTGAGTTAAGTCAAACATGTCTGTGGGATGGGAGCTAAGTGAATGTAGGATGTTGTGCATGTTAGTGTTTAGGAAACTAACAGTTATTCACTAAGCTTTTGTGCGAGTGTTTTGTAGCACAGATGACAGATAACAGGGATGCGAATGCTACAAACCCGATCCACCCCGGAACGTTCAGTGCTCCAGATGTGAAGGATGAGGTCGAGGTTTACGATGTTGATTATGTGCACGAGCTTGAAAATAAGTTTAAGGAAGCTCAAGAAAAGATTGCTGAGCTTGAGTTAGCTAGAAATTCGGGTAATGAGGATACACCACAGGGTTTTGCTACTGCTCAGTCGCATACCGTGCCACAGATAAACCAGAACCAGTATCAATACCCACTCCAGAATCAATTCCCTCAGCATGTCATGCCACCACATAATTACTATCGGTATCAAAATCCCATGATGATGAACCAAGTTCAACCACCCATATATCACAAATCATTTCCACAACAACAATTCCAACAACAGTACCAGCCACCAAAAAGATGCACTTTTAAACAATTCAGAGATTTTGGACCGTCTCCGTTTTCGGGAAGTCCTGACCCAACTGTGACTCTCAATTGGTTACAGGAAGTTGAAAAGGCATTTGAGGCTTGTCAGTGTGAGCCAGAACTAAAGGTGACTTATGCAAGCAGGTTATTGAAAGATAGAGCAATGGTATGTTGGGATTCTGTGATAGCTAGTGTTCCACCAGAGCTAGTTAGAATGATCACCTGGGAACAGTTTTACGCGAAAGTATGTGAGCATTATTGCAATGTGTTTGACATGAACAGAATTAAGATGGAGTTCCTTGAAATGTGGATGACGCCGCAGATGTCAATTGATGATGTAATAGAGAAGTATATGGACAAGTTGAGGTTTGTGCAACAGTGGGTGCTGGATGAACAATCTCGAATTCAGCATTTTGTGAACATGATATTGCCAGAGTACAGGACCTTTGTGAGGTCAGCACTGACATTATCTCAAGCTTTTGTGGTGGAAAAGATGGTTGAAAGTGATGTAAGAGCAGCTAGAGGAATGAACTGGGGAAACATTGCACCGCAGGGTAGTCAGGCTACCAGTCAATCCAGTTCGAAGTCTAAGAAATCATTTGGGTTTAGACAAAAGGGTAAGGGTAACCAAGGTAGTTCAGGTTCAGGTTCTGGAAAGAAAGAATGGTGTAAGGGATGTAAGTCTTCTCACAGTGGGCAGTGTTCAGAGGCGACGAGAAGGTGTTTAAGATGTGGTATGGTAGGTCATGAATCTCAGGGGTGTTCCTTCAGGGAGAATGTGTGCTGGAGTTGTCATCAGCCGGGTCATCGCTCAGCTAGTTGTCAGGCGTCAAAGGGCACAAGTTCCGGGGCAGGGTCAGGGGCACGTTTGGCATCTGTCGGGGGTTCCACAGCCTCAAGTGGACAAAAGAGAAAGAACCCACCGAGTGCGGAAGCCATGGACTTTCAGATGACAGTTGAGGCCGCAACTAATAATGAAGACGTCATAACTGGTATGTTCTTGATCAACTCAATACCTGCTAGGGTATTGTTTGATTCGGGTGCAAATAGGACATTTATGTTTGTAGATTTCTATACTAAGTTAGGGTTACCTGCTACTGTGCTGCCTGAGCTTGTTAGAGTAGAGGTAGCTAATAGTAAGACGGTTCCAGTCACAACGTAGGTGTCTGGGGCTAGTGTAGAAATTGATGGTAGACCGCTTGTTATGTCCTGTTTAGTGTTGCCTATCTCTATTTTTTACGTAGTGTTAGGGATGAACTGGATGAGCCTATATAAGGCCTACATTAAGTGCGATAAGAAGATTGTGACCTTCCGTTTAACCGATGGAACCCATATTGTGGCCCGAGGGGAACGAAGTGGGTTCAGTTTTCCGTTGATCTCTATGATGAAGGCGAAGAAGTCACTTTCGAAGGGGTGTGAGTCTTTTATGGCTTATGTTACTGATGCTAAGATAGAGAAGAGATATGTTACTGATATTCCGGTGGTTTCAGAATTTCCTGAGGTGTTTCCTGACGAATTACCGGGGTTGCCGCCTGTAAGAGAAGTATAGTATAAGATTGAGTTGGTTCCGGGAACAACTCCAGTAGCTAAGGCTCCTTATAGGTTAGCACCTTCCGAAATCAGAGAGATAATGTCTCAGATACAAGAACTGTTAGACAGAGGTTTTATAAGACCGAGTTCTTTGCCGTGGGGTGCACCGGTGTTGTTTGTAAAGAAGAAAGATGGTTCGTTAAGAATGTGTATAGATTATCGAGAATTGAATAAGAGAACGGTTAAGAATAAGTATCCGTTGCCTAGAATCGAGGATCTATTTGACCATCTTCAGGGTGCATCATATTTTTTGAAAATAGATCTTAGATCCGAGTATCATCAGGTTCGGGTTGCAGAATCAGATACACCGAAGACAGCGTTCAGAACTAGATATGGACATTACGCGTTCTTGGTTATGCCATTTGGTTTGACGAATGCTCCGGCAGTCTTCATGGATCTGATGAACAGGGTTTGTAAACCATATTTAGATCAGTTTGTTATTGTGTTTATCGATGATATATTGGTATATTCAAAGACAGAGGCTGATCATACGACACATCTTCGATTAGTGTTAGAGTTGTTAGAGAAAGAGAAGTTATACGCTAAGTTCTCGAAGTGTGAGTTTTGGCTTCGAGAGGTACAGTTTCTGGGTCATATTATATATGAGGCAGGTATTAAAGTGGATCCGTCAAAAATAGAAGCGGTAAGGAGTTGGAACTCGCCGAAGACGCCGACAGAAGTTAAGAGTTTCTTAGGTCTTGCGGGTTATTATCGCCGATTTATAAAAGATTTTTCTAAAATAGCGGGTCCGTTAACCAAATTGACCAGAAAAGATGTAAGTTTCCGATGGGGTGATCAACAGGAACAGGCCTTTCAGACTCTGAAACAGTTATTGTGTCAGGCTCCAGTGTTAGCATTACCAGAGGGTTCAGATGAATTCGTGGTTTATTGTGATGCGTCAATTTTCGGGTTGGGGTGTGTTCTGGTGCAGAGAGATAAAGTTATCGCGTACGCTTCTCGTCAGCTAAAGACACACGAACGTAACTATTCGGTTCATGGTTTAGAAATGGCTGCAGTGGTGTTTGCTTTGAAGTTATGGAGACACTACTTATACGGTACAAAGTGTGTAATATGTACAGATCATAAGAGTCTTCAGCATATTTTCACGCAGAAAGAACTGAATATGTGACAGAGACGGTGGATAGAGCTTATAAAAGACTATGATTGTGAAATAAAGTATCACCCGGGTAAAGCAAATGTTGTTGCTGATGCTTTAAGTCGTAAAAAGACCGCGGAGACCGTAAAATTTATGTGAATCGAAATAGTTTCTGACCTAATTGAACAGATAAAACAGGTGCAGGCCTAAGCTTTATTGGAGGAGAATTTAAAGACTGAATTGATGACCAAAATAAAGGACCAATTAATTGACGATTCTCGTGGACTTAAGACATTTAAGAACTGAATTTGGGTGCCTATGCTTAGAGATTTAAGGAAATTGATCTTAAATGAAGCACACAAATCGAGGTTAACTGTCCATCCGGGTAGTACTAATATGTATAACGACTTAAAACCGATGTATTGGTGGCCAACAATGAAGAAAGATGTTGCTCAATTGGTGGAAAAGTGTCATATTTTTGCACAGGTTAAGGCAGAACATCAGAAATCCCTATGGTTCATTACAGCAGTTGAAAATTCCAGAGTGGAAATGGGATCATATTACGATGGATTTTGTAACCAAATTACCTAGATCTCAGAGAGGTAATGATATGATATGGGTAATTGTTGATCGACTGACGAAAAGTGCACATTTCTTAGCAACAAAAGAGATAACTTTGTTGAGTACTTTGGCAGAATTGTACTTGAAAGAAATAGTTAGTCGACATGGGGTTCCGTTGTCTATCGTATCTAATAGGGATTCTAGATTTGTATTGAACTTCTGGAACAGTTTACAGAAAAGTTTGGGAATGAGGGTAAATCTGAGTACCGCGTATCATCCAAAGACCGACGGTCAAAGCGAGCGTACTATACAGACACTAGAGGATATGCTTAGGTCTTGCGTATTAGAGTACGGTGGTCCGTGGGATATACATCTACCTTTGATCGAGTTTGCCTACAACAACACTTACCATTCGAGTATTGGTATGCTGCCTTATGAGAAGTTGTATGGTCGCAAATGTAGAACGCCGACTTGTTGGTTAGAAGCCAGAGAGAAACAGTTTGCAGGTCCATCATTAGTTCATATAACAGCAGACAAGGTAGCGATAGCACGTGAAAAGTTGAAAGCGGCACGTGATAGACAGAAAATGTATGCCTATCCACGTAGGCGTCCGGTAAACTTTGAAGTGGGAGATCATGTTTACTTGAAAGTTTCACCGTGGAAGGGTGTTATCAGGTTTGGTAAGCGGGGAAAGTTAGCTCCGAGATACATTTGACCGTTCAAGATTATTTAGAGAGTTAATGATCAGACGATTGTATTAGAGCTCCCAACAGAGTTAGCAGGGATTCATAACACTTTCAATGTGTATTACCTTAGGAGGTGTAAGGTTGATGATGAGACGCAACTGGTTCCGTTAAGTGATTTGAGGGTGGACTTGAATCAAAGGTTAGTTGAAGAACCGGTAAAAATTGTCGATAGAAAGGTGACTAAGCTGAGAAAGATGGAGATCCATATGGTGCTTATTGAGTGGAAGCATAGTTTAGGATCGAACCTTACGCGGGAGACCCAAGAGTTGATGAAGGCTCGTTATCTACATCTGTTTGACCTTGACCAGATTCCGAGGACGGAATCTCTTTAAGGGGGTGGATTTGTAACATCCTCAGATCAGGCCTAGAAGTAAGATGACTATTGTGCCCTTAGGCATTTTTGTGAGATTATATATGCCTTTATTTTATTTATATGTGTAATATTATTTTATTATTTTAGTTAAGACCAGTTTGTGACAAGGGTCACAGAACAGGTTCATTTATTTAATTTGGACTCCGTTAGGGCAGTCAAATTAAGTACGATAGATATTAGATAACTAGTAAATACCCGTGTGTGATGGGGTATGGGATTTTAATCCCAATTAAGTGTATAGTGCTGTCCTTTTCTTCTCATTTCTTCTTAAATATTCTAAATACTCTGTACACTCTCATCTCATTCCTTCAAACCCTAGATTTCCAATTTGTGTTCTAGAGCTCAATTCATTTATATCATCTTGTTCCTTATGATTTACTGAGTCTTTTGAGGTAAGAATCATAGTGTATCAAGCTTTAATCTTTGTGAAATTGAGGTTTTTGTGTCAAGTTTGTTAAAAGTGCAAATTGGGTCAAAATGGTTGATTTTGATGTTGTTAGTGTCAAAATATTGTGTGTTTGTGTTTATTGATGTTTAGTGTAGTCGATTTGGTCAGTTTTGAGGTAAGAAACGAGCTCTAGAGCAAGAAATGGCGAATTTTGGGTTAAACCCGTAGCTGTGTTCATCTTCTTCATCAGATGAACACACTTGGCCGAGTGTCTCTTGACACTTGACCGACTGTGTAGACGATCGACCGGTTGAGTGACACACTCGACCGAGTGTGTCTGAGTTCTGACCAGATGCTTTATTTTACTCAGTCGACCGAGTGAGAGGACACACGACCGTGTGTGTGGACACACTTGACCGACTGTGTGAGTCAGTCGGCCGAGTGTCTTTGTGGGCAGAATATTTTACTAAGTGTTGTTTTCCTAGCTGTTATGCTGTCCGCGTGACTTATGATGATCAGGATGTAAATTCTGAAAATGAATAAGTGTTAGGTGGACTTTTAGTGGCGCTTTTTATGACTGATTTACTATACTGTGCTGTTTTGTGTTAACAGACAGAAACCAACTTGATTTGCCTTATGTCCAGGTGATAAGGATAAGGAAGCTGCTCAGTGATAGATTATCTGAGCTAGTTGTTGGTATTCAGTGAGTGGGTCTATCTCCGGATAGAATATTAAGTAGCTGACACTCTACTTGTTCAGACTCTTTATATTATGTTTATGTTCAGTATGATTACCATACGTAGTTAGATATTGTCATGCTAGTTAGGACGATTGCATGACTGTTTATCTGTGATCTTATGTGTGCACTGTTATTTGGACACCAATTGAGGCGGCAAGGTTGGGAACCCACCGAGGCGGTAAGGTAGGGTTGATGTGAGGTCGACCGTGGTAGCCTGGTTGGGTCATGATGTTACTGATTGTTCAGTATAGCATAGAAGGACGCATGTGTTGCGTCTGGACGGTTATGCAGTGGAATCAGTAAAGCAGACTATCGATAGACTGTAGCTTGATCAACTAAGTCGTGTGCTCGTATAAGTCGTCGATCCTCATATTGTCAGTTGTTGTTTTATGCTAGTTCAGGACGTTAGCATAGTTGTGACCCCTTGCATGTTCAGTTGCTTATGCTTGGTATGTTAGATAGTACCCATTTACTTAGCAGTTGTGCTAATTCCCCCACATTTACACCCCTTGCAGGTTTAGGTACTACTGTTTAGGAAGGGTGTTGCAATCAGGTTTGAATACATGTTTGACTACGAGCTGACTCTGATGTTTTCTACTTTAATTAAGTTTTCATGTAACACCGTTGTTGTATAAAGTTGGTTTGTAAACAATGTTATGTAAACATTAACTAAGGTTACTTGGTAATTAAATATTTACTTCCGCTGTGTTAAAAAAAAAATCAGGGTGTTACATAACTTGCATATACGAAGAACATCTTAAAACTGAACATACGCCATCATAGAGAAATAGGGGACTGTTTTGGGTTAGATAAATAAAACCTATCTTAAACTTTGAATTAGAAGTTTATATTCTAGAAAAATATTATTTCATATGAACATGATAATATATCCAAAAATCATAGTTAAACTCAAAGTGGAGGTATGTTTCTCAAAATGTTCATCAAGATGTCATTTTTGCGATGGGTATGACCACCTTCTTTTAAATTAGTATGTAACCTGTAACTCTGACTATAAACCAATACTTTTTAAGTTTAGTTTTGGAAAAATTTAGTTCAATACTAAACCATAGCAATTTTATTCACTCAAAACCGCCTTGTAACGAAGAAATTATGGGCAAAACAATATTAGTTAGAAACAAGCTAAATTAGCTACGGTTCTAATTTAACAAAATCTATAATAACCATATCCTAGTTAACTTTTCCTATATCCTACATGTATTTAAACATGGCATGGCTATTTCCTTATAATATACTAGTCTTGGTTAATTCCGAGACAATTTAATATAGTCTGGATTAGTTAAGACAACATGTATGCAATACGTTCGGATAAATCATAAGACACTATTTACACAATACGTCTTGGTTAATTCTAAGACAACACGTGTACAACAGGTCATGATTCAGTCTTAAACAATACGTATACAATACGTCTTGATTAAACGATAAGATTATATATTGGACTATTGGACTATATTTGGACTACTAACATTGGACTACTAACTTGACAACTTAAATAATCACACGTGATTGAAAATATTATATGAATATAACTGTATTATATTTTGAGATATATATATATATATATATATATATATATATATATATATATATACATACATACATACATAAATATATTATTGTTATAGGTTCGTGAATCATATCGAGGCCAAGTCTTAATTTTTCAACGATTTGAAAAATCTTATCAAGTGAGTTATAGTCCCAATTTTACTACATGATTATTTTTTGGATGAGAATACATGCTATTTTGGAAATGTTTTATAAATTGGCACAGGTAATGAAACTACATTCTATGATGGAATTGTTATAAAGGATATCCTTATTTTTGCTTGGTAGCCTAAGAATTAGTATTTAATATAATTGCCACTAATTGACGTGAATCCTAAAGATAGATCTATGGGAACTAACGATCCCCATTCTGAGAATTTGAATGCTTTAGTACTTCAATTTTGTACAAATGAGGTTCCCTTATGTTGGGGATATTCTATATGCATTTTGTTAATGTCGGTTACTAGGCAACTCATCATATGAATGATTTTTATACATACGAGATTCATGTATATTATTAAAAGAAATCTTGTGGCATATTGTTATGATTTATTATATAGGTTAAACATATGACTCACCAACATTTTTGTTGACGTTTTAAGCATGTCTTATTCTCAGGTGATTATTAAAAAGCTTCCGCTGTTGCATGCTATCTAAGGTCAAGATTTGAAGTCAGCATGTTTGTGTTATAATGTTTAAACTGTATTTGGAAATCTCTTATTGTAACATATTATTAACCATTATGTAATGGTTGCGTGAAAATTCTGTACTTTTAGATTATCGTGAGTTGATAATCTATATTATTTCATTTAAACATTTATCAATAAAATAAAGGTTATGGTTTGTTTTTAAAACGAATGCAGGCTTTGAAACACATCTCATATAGAGGTCAAAACCTCGTAATGAAACCAATTAATATGAAACGTTTATAATCGATATGAACGGGGCATTTCAATGGGTGTTCGGCTTGGTTGTGTTTTGAAGGATCATAGGGTGTGGTTCCTGGTTGTATGCAAGCATGTAGGAATGCATGAAGCAATTACCTCTTGGTAAATGATGAGGATCACCGGGACGTGATACAATCTAAGTGGGGGAGAGTTGTAACACTCTGTTTTTCTTAAAGGCATTGATTTGGACATTTTATGAAGTCTCAAGGTATGAGTTTATCTTATATATGCATAAATTTAACCGCATTCGATACTAGTGGTGTTAAAATGTGAACATGGCTGGAGATAGGCAAATCGTGATCACAATAAAGGTGGTCGCGCTCGCGATTCATCATCAGAAAAACAGAAAACGTATTAAGCTATTTCGCGGTCGCGATTGGAAACATTGCGGTCGCGATACTGGTAATCGTGGTCACGACAGGGTAGGTTGCGATCGCGAGATGTCGGGGTTTGTACAGCTCTTTTTGGTCGAACAGAATTGCGGTCGTGATTATGAGGGTTACGGTCGCGATCCGGCTGCAGCAATGCCCTCCCAACTCGTTTTTAAAAGGGGGTCTTAAGGGGTGTTGTGGTCTTTTCGCATGGGGGCCGGTTTGAGGGTCATAAGAGGTAGGTTTGGCCTCATCCAAACCATATCCTCTCATCTCACTCCCTCATCTTCAACATCTTGCTAGTGAGAGAAAGATTTTAGAGAGAGAAAGCTCAAGAACATGAAGTTGGGGCTTGAATCAATTCAAAGTGTGAGAATTAAAGTTGTTCCTCTTGCTCTTAGATACGTTTGGGTAGTGGTGGTAAGTCTTAACTCCGATTTTCTTTACTTTTATTTTGATAGAAAGTTAGGGTTTGAGTTATGTTGGGTTATAAACCTCATTTCTTATGAAATTGAGGGTTTTATTGTATGTATTGTGTAAGTAAACCCAATTATTGTGGGTTTAGGGTTTGATGACTAATTTGGAAGTGTTTGTCATGGTTTGGGTATTAAGTCACTAGGTTGTAAGTATGATGGTGTTTTGATGTTCTTAAGGACATGTTTGCTAATCAAAGAGGGGGTTAACTTTGATTTGGTGTCAAACTAAGTTTTGAGTCAAGTTTTGGTGAATTAAGTATGTAAATACTTGATTTAGGTGTTAATTGGTGTTTTGGAAATATAATCACTAGCAGTTAGTGATTATGGGCGTTTTTGTTACTTGGGTCAAAATGGATAAATTGAATTGGGTCAAAGTTGATGATGATACTAGTTTTGGTCAAATGGATGTTTAAACACTTGTGTTAAGTGTTAAATAGCGTTTTTGAAAGTAATCTCTCATGAGAAATGATTTTGAGTCAAAGTGATGTTTTAACATAAGTCAAATGTAGTCAAGTGTAATATGGGTCAATATTGCACATGTGTGGTTTTGGTGTAAATAACGGTTTGGAGTGATCACTACCTGAGTAGTAATCTAGTGTCGGGACCTAGGTTGGTCAATTTGGTGTCAAGTATAATTTGGGTTAAATTGTACTTTGTAGTGTGGGTTTGAATTACTACCCCAAATGGTAATTGAATTGTGTCCATTAGGTGTTAAATGGGTGGGTTTTGGCGAGCAAGGTGTGATCCATCGGCTAAGGGATGATTGTGTCGAATCCTCTTTTAGAGAATGTATATTTATGTGTATATTGTGTCTATGTGTGATATAGGTGGTCACTTGCTCAGATTTGAGGACAGGGATCATGTTATACATGACTTGTGCGGGCATTCCAAGGTGAGTGGAATAATTATACGTATATGTATATGATGTATTTCTTGTGTAGCGTGAGATGTGGTTTAGTCGACGTGTTAAGACCCCACATTTCACGTGACGAGTGAAGTGTTGAAGTGTTAAGGCACCACTCCGGGAAGTATGAGGGGTGTAGTGTCGAAGTGTTAAGACACCTCTTCGGGAAGTATGATGGCTGAAGTGTCGACGTGTTAAGACACCACCCAAGGGGTTAGTGATACGACGTGTTGATGCTCGTTTAACAAACATATATTTATCTTCAAATTTTATACTTAAATGTGGACTCAACTATGTGAAAAGCATACGAGAAACAATGACTTGGTAGTTGCAATTAGTAAGTTTTCCATTTAAGGTTCGCCCCAAGAGATTGGTGAATGCTAGTTGAATCGATGAAAACTCATAATCATCCTAAGGTTTTGGTTGATTGGGGGGTTTGAATTAGATATTAAGAAAACTATTGCAAATTAAAACTAGAATTAAAAGTGATTAAGTAAATATCAATATTAAAGGCATGTACACTTGCTTAATCCACTTGAAGCATTAGGATTGTTTTATTGTTCACTTAAGAGCTAATTGTGTTCAAACTTTGGACTAGTATCCCTACTAGATGTTCTTATGGTCAATCAAGACTTACAAATTCCCATAAGCATGCATTAATTGAATCTAGTTGAATCATGCAATTGTCATTAGTACTTAGCCTAGGTTAAAGTCTCCTAAAACCCTTTGGTGATCAAAACCCTTTAAGAAAACTAACCTCACTATGTTGACTAAGGACCAACTGAAAACCAATCCAAACTAAGACCCCAATCCCTTGAAAGCCCCAATTTGATTGTCTAGATCACCTAAGTGTTGAAGCATAAGTTGCTTCACTAATCAAATTCCTTTGAATGCTACACAACTCATATAATCAAAGTCAAGTCCAAAACAAGCATAATGAAGGATCCATTGACTAATCCTAATAACAAATCACAATCATTAACTCAAATACTCATCCAAACACAATCATTAATATAGATATGAACAATCCTTAGCAATCAAGATTCATAAACAAGTGCACATAATAAAATCTATCCAATCATGGCTAGAACTAGATCAATACAAGCTATAATAGTAAATCTAAATATCATTAAGCAATAAACAAGAGTAGATTGTACCAAAATTAAGAAATTACAAAAGTGACTAGATTAAGATGATGAAGAACAAGCCCTAGATCTTGATTCAATCTTCAAATCCTTGATGTAGAATGGAATAGATGATGAAAACTTGATGGAAAATCCAATAAAATAACTATGAAATCCTAATTTTGATCAGCCACCACGAACTACTATTCTATTGAATGTGATCTATGTGAAAACCTTCATCTCTTTCTATTTATACTCTTTCAAAAACTTCCCAGAAAATGTAGTGGAACGTCGTTCCTCTTTTAGGAACGTCGTTCCTGGCCTCTTAAATATGGAACGACGTTCTTAATTAAGAACGTCGTTCCTGAATCGTGCTCCAAATGCCATCTTTTCTGATTCCATTTCCTTTGTAAATTTCCCAGGTAGAACGTTGTTCTTGGCTTTGGAACGTCGTTCTTGATGATGGAACGATGTTCCTTAATGATGAAACGTCGTTCTTGTTGCCAGGTTGAGCACTTTGCAGTTTTCTTGATACATTTGCACACTTTGGTCAATTTTACATCAAATTTACACTTAGAACTGCAATAACACTCAGAACGCGATTAAACCCAAGATCACAGCTTTTCGAGCACTTTGGAAATGAAAACTGAGTAAAACGAGGTAGATATTGCGTGAGAAACATAGCGTCGATGAGCAATATCAAACCCCCTACATTTGAACCTTGCTTGTCCTCAATCAAGCATAGTAATAAATAAGTCTTGGAGATAAAGAGCAATAAGATGATCAAAGCCAAAGTGCAAAAAGTTTGGGCAACAATTGATACCTTCATGAATACACACTTTGAAAGCTAGAGTGATCTACAAATACTTGCATAATCTTAGGACCAAGCATAACCTCATCTTCTCTTCTTCTTCTTCTTCTTCCAAACACTAGCAAAAATTTAAACGTCAAGCTTCAAACCTCTACAATTCATCATATGGGCAATGGTGGGGGTGGCAATTGTAACGACCTAGATTTTTTCATAGACATGTATGAGATTAATATTTACATGAATAAATATTTCCAACATGTTAAGCAATCAAACTTGTTAAGACTTGAATATTTGAAATGAGTTTTATATAAACCTTTGACCACCCAGTTTGTCTGACGATTCACGAACGTCATAACTTGTAATAGTTATATAATGGTGTGTATATATATATATATATATATATATATATATATATATATATAACTTGATAAAATGATATTTAAGTATCTCATTAAGTATATTAACAATAAATTATATACATAAAATGAGACTACTAACTTAAGAATATCGAAACGATATACATATGTAACGTTTAACAACGTAATAACTCTTAAGTTAACATGTATATATATGTGTTGTATTAAGATGTATTAATACACTTTTGAAAGACTTAATTACATATATCAAAATACTTATACTCAACAAAGATATATTCGCATTCGATTTTCTCAAGAATTCTACTCGTATTCATACGGTATTTTTACCCGTATTATACACAGCTTCTAGAACTATTTACTATTGGTATATACCAATGATTAATACCAATGATTAGCTCTAAATCATTAACAAACATGTGGAGCCAACCATTTAACAACTAGCATGACTTATGAACAAGAAAACAAACTAATTTATTTATATCTATATCTATATATCATGTTTTCTATATCTATATATCTATATCATTTCTCATTCATTTTTCTATCAAAAATCACTCTCTAAAAACACCTACTTACAAGATCAAACAACCTCTTTCATAACCTTCATCATCTTCATCAAAAACTACTTCAAGAATCAAGCTTAAATCACCATAAAAAGAATCATTCAAGAACACTTCAAGAATTCTTTCAGGTTTGCAAGATTACTTCCAAGCTTTCTAATCCATTCCAAGAAATCATCCAAGATCAATAATTTCCATTTAATTTGAGTAATTTTTCATTCTTAATCAAGGTAATAATCATATTCAAGCTTTGGTTCAATTCCTATAAACATAACTATCTTAAATCAAGTAGTAATCTTACTCGAACTTTGTTTCATTCCATGCTACTACTTTAAAAGTTTCCAAGCTTTCAAGAACATCATCAAGCTCAAGATCAAATCTTTATTTTTCCAGAATCTTTATTCATTTGATTTGAGGTAATAACCTTGTTCATAATCTTGTTCGATTTATATTCATATAGCTATCTTATTTGGAGTATATAACTTGTAATCACTAGAACATAGTTTAGTATATTCTAAATTTGTTTGCAAACAAAGTTAATCCTTCTAGCTTGACTCTTAAAACACTTAAACACATGTAATATATCTATATGATATGCTAACATAAGGATATATAACTTTTAAATACGAAGAACACCCTAAAACTGAACATACGCCGTCGTAGAGAAACGGGGGCTGTTTTGGGTTGGATATTTAAAACCTATCTTAAACTTTGAATTAAAAGTTTATATTATGGAAAAATTACGATAGATATGACCACCTTCTTCTAAATTGATATGTAACCTGTAACTCAGACTATAAACCTATACTTTTTAAGTTTAGTTTTGTAAAATTTAGTTCAATACGAAACCATAGCAATTTGATTCACTCAAATACGATTAGTAACGAAGAAATTATGGGCAAAACAATATTGGTTAGAAACAAGCTAAATTAGCTACGGTTCCAATTTAACAAAATCTATACTAACCATATCCTAGCTAACTTTTCCGGTATCCTAGTCTTGTATTTAAACATGTCATGACTATTTCCTTATAATATACTAGTCTTGATACCAGTGGAATTGGAGAGTTTTGATGTAATAATTGGCATGGACTGGATGACCAAAGTGAGAGAAGAGGTCGTTTGCTACTAGAATGCGATTCGTATTCTGCGTGAAAAGGGAAAACCCTTAATGGTGTACGGAGAAAAGAGCAACGCAAAGTTAAATCTTATTAGTAACTTGAAGGCGCAAAAGCTAATAAGAAAAGGTTGATATGCCATTCGAGCACATGTCGAGAAAGTCAATTCCGAAGAAAAGAACATCAATGATGTTCCCGTCATAAAAGAATTTCCCGATGTATTTTCGAAAGAATTACCGGAACTACCTCCACACCGATCTGTTGAATTTCAAATAGATCTTGTACCAGGAGCTGCACCAATAGCTCGTGCTCCTTACAAACTCACACCCAGCGAAATGAAGGAATTACAAAGCTAATTACAAGAACTTTTGGAGCATGCTTTCATTCGACCAAGCACATCACCGTGGGGAGCTCCTATTTTGTTTGTCAAAAAGAAGGATGGTACATTCAGGTTGTGTATCGACTACCAGGAGTTGAACAAACTTACCATCAAGAATCGTTATCCACTACCGAGAATCGACGACTTATTTGATCAACTACAAGGCTCTTCGGTTTATTCGAAGATTGATTTACGTTCTGGATATCATCAAATGCGGGTGAAGGAGGATGATATTCCGAAGACTGCATTTAGAATGCATTACGGTCATTATGAGTTTCTTGTTATGCCGTTTGGATTAACTAACGCACCAGCTGTGTTCATGAACCTCATGAACCGAGTGTGTGGACCATATCTCGACAAGTTGGTCATTGTTTTCATCGATGACATACTTATTTACTCAAAGAATGATCAAGAGCATGGAGAACATTTGAGAAAAGTGCTAGAATTATTGAGGAAAGAAAAACTGTACCCTAAGTTTTCAAAGTGTGCATTTTAGTTGAAAGAAGTTCAATTCCTCGATCACGTAGTAAACAAAGAAGGTATTCAGGTTGATCCAGCAAAGATTGAAATCGTTGAAAAGTGGGGAACCCCGAAAACTCTGACGCATATACGCCAATTTTTAGGATTGGCTGGTTACTCCAGAAGATTCATTCAAGATTTTTCCAAAGTAGTAAAACCCTTGACTGCATTAACGCATAAATGGAAGAAATTTGAATGGAAGAATGAGTAAGAGAAAGCGTTTCAATTGTTGAAGAAAAAGTTAACTATGGCACCTATATTGTCATTGCCTGAAGGGAATGATGATTTAGTGATTTATTGTGACGCTTCAAAGCAAGGTCTCGGTTGTGTATTAATGCAACGAACGAAGGTAATTGCTTATGCGTCTAGACAATTGAAGATTCATGAGCAGAATTATACGACTCACGATCTGGAATTGGGTGATGTTGTTTTTGCATTAAAAATGTGGAGGCACTACTTATATGGGGTCAAATGTATCATATATACCGACCACAAAAGTCTCCAACATATATTTGATCAAAAACAACTGAACATGAGGCAGCGTAGGTGGATTGAGCTGTTAAATGTTTATGACTTTGAGATTCGTTACCACCCGGGGAAGGCAAATGTGGTAGCCGACGCTTTAAGTAGAAAGGACAGGGAACCTATTCGAGTAAAAGCTATGAATATAATTATTCATATTAACCTTACTACTCGAATAAAAGAGGTACAACAGGGGGTTTTAAAAGAAGGAAATTTGAAGAATGAAATACCCAAAGGATCGGAGAAACAACTTAATATTCAGGAAGACGGAACCCGGTATTTGGCTGAAAGAATTTGGCTACCAAAGTTTGGGGATGCGAGAGAAATGGTACTTCGGGAAGCACATAAAACCAGATATTCAATACATCCCGGAGTGGGGAAAATGTACCAAAATCTCAAGAAACACTTTTGGTGGCCGGGTATGAAAGCCGATATTGCCATATACAGAGGGAATGTTTGACTTGTTTTAGAGTCAAAGCTGAACATCAAAAACCATCAGGTCTACTTCAACAACCTGAAATCCCGGAATGAAAATGGGAAAACATTACCATGGATTTCATTACTAAATTGCCAAGGACTGCAAGTGGCTATGATACAATTTGAGTAATAGTCGATCGTCTTACCAAGTCAGCACATTTTTTACCAATGAGAGAAGATGATAAAATGGAGAAGTGGCATGACTATACTTGAAAGAAGTCATCTCCAGACATGGAATACCAATCTCTATTATCTCTGATAGGGATGGCAGATTTGTTTCAAGATTTTGGCAGACGTTACATCAAGCATTGAGAACTCGTCTAGACATGAGTACCTCCTATCATCCATAAACAGATGGGCAGAGTGAAAGGACGATACAAACACTTGAAGACATGCTACGTGCATGTGTTATTGATTTTGAAAATGGTTAGGATCGACATCTACCATTAGCAGAGTTTTCCTACAACAACATCTACCACTCAAGTATTAATGTGGCACCATTCGAAGCACTTTATGGAAGGAAGTGCAAATCTCCGATATGTTGGAGCGAGGTGGGGGATAAACAAATTATGGGTCCAGAGATTATCCACGAAACTACCAAGAAAATCATTCAAATTCAACAACTGTTGAAAACCGCACAGAGTCAACAAAGGAGCTACGCGGACGTTAGAAGAAAAGATATAGAATTTGAGATTGGTGACATGGTCATGCTTAAGGTATCACCTTGGAAAGGCTTCGTTCGTTTTGGAAAATGGGGGAAACTAAACCCGAGATACATTGGGCCATTCAAAATTATTGATCGTGTTGGACCGGTGGCTTACTGACTTGAATTACCTCAACAACTCGCTAGTGCACATAATACCTTCCACGTCTCGAATTTGAAGAAATGATTGGCTAAAGAAGATCTCACTATCCCATTAGACGAGATTAAGATTAACGAAAAACTATAATTCGTTGAAGAACCCGTCGAAATAATGGATCGTGAGGTTAAAGGACTCAAGCAAAGCAAAATACCAGTTGTAAAGGTTCGATAGAATTCTCGTAGAGGACCCGAGTTCACCTTGGAGCGTGAAGATCAAATAAAGCAGAAATACCCACACTTATTTCCAGAAGATGCGTCAACACCTTCAACTCCTAAAAATTTCGGTACGAAATTTATTTAACGGGTAGGTAATGTAATGACCCGGAATTTTCCATGATTATATATATGTGTGATGACCCGGAAATTTCCGACCAAAGTTAAACTTAATCCCTAAATGATTAAATGTTTCCGACACGACAAACAAAGTCTGATACGTTAAATCTCAAACATTTTGAACTGTGTTCATGTATTCATTTAACCTCGACCAAATTTCGACGAGTCACGAACGATTGTAAACATAAGATATGTATATATATGTATATATTATAACTTGAAAACGTTAACAAAGTATTAAGTGTATAATACTTTACATTAAACGTATTTGTCTCAATATATGTTTTATATGTTTATCGACGGAATTAAAGGATATTATCAAACGATCGAAGTAGAAGATATTTTGATAGCATCTAACAATCACATAGCTATTACGATTGTTACGGGTCTCTGTTGTGAGGTCCACTTCGATTTAGAAAATCTTTCCCTTTTGATTGTATTTGGAATTAGATACTACGTATATAATATAACTTGCAACGTGTTTATATTGTATATATATATATATATATATATATATATATATATATATATATATATATATATATATATATGGGTTCGAAATATATTTTTTTTAAAAAGGTTTATAGCACTCGTTTATTATTTCATAATTAAATAAGTATTTCAAAATAATATATATTTTACGATGTAATAATATATAATAGTAATTTAGATATAAAATGTTTTGATATTATTATTTATATTTTAATTGATAACGAGATGTTGATTTAAGGAAGCAAATGACTAAAACACTCAAATGATTAAGTTATACTTCGGGTAATATAATTTATCATTGATTAAGTCTAATTATTGATAAAGTACACGTCGCGAAACGTAAAGTGCTAGTTTTCTAAGCGTACGAAAGGACGTTCGAGAAACCGGAACCGAGACATAAACCGGGCTTAAATGTACGAGACAACGGAGCTAAAATTACAATTCAACTATGCACGAGAATATAATATAGTATATAATTAATTAAAATAAATTATATATATTATATATAAATACAAAATTATGTCGACAAGCTTGTAAACAAAAATTTCTGAGCTGGAAGTGCGCGCCTTCGCAATCACGGAGATGTAAGGCAAAAAAATTCTGAGATCGCGGAGCAGTCAAAATCAGAAATGGCTATAAAAGCCCGAATTTTCTTTGCTGAATCCATCCACCTTCTATCTCTCGATCTCTTTACATATATTATTATTATTATTATTATTATTATTATTATTATTATTATTATTATTATTATTATTATTATTATTATTATTATTATTATTATTATTATTATTATTATTAATAATAATAATAATAATATTATTATTATTATTATTATTATTATTATTATTACTATTAAGATTAATATTATTATTAATCTTATAGTTAGGAGTATTATTAATATTATACATAAAATACTACGACGAGGTCATGAGCGAGTTATTTCAAAACAAGCTTTTCGAGGGGGATAAAACTAAGGAAATTATGAGTTATAACTATGGTGGTTATGAGTATAGTTCATGGGTTTTGTTCGTGAGGCCAACCTAGCGTTTATCATTTCCGTTGCTTTTGCGTACTTTTCCTGAAATATTGAATCACAATATTGATACGTGAGCATTCATATCTTATCTTTTATATATTAATAGTGTATCCATGTCTAGTGCTCGAGTATATATGTTTATGCATGCTTGTACGCTAAATTTCATCGTTAGATAGTTTTATGATGAATCACGAATTTAATACATATACTACTGATATAAGGTATATGATATGCATGTTATTGGAAAGCTAGCGAAAAATTAAATACTTTTCATTTAGAAATCGCGTGATTTCGATGAACGTATTAAAAGATATGATCAACTAAATTATAATTGAATTTAATTGAAATTGCTTTTGAATCTGCAATTGATATTTAAACAATTTGTTTATAAGATTGATAAATTGGATTTTTAGATATTAATAGTCAAGTAAATGAACTCTTATATAAGACACGTCTCGTTTTATTGAACAATTGTCAAAGTTGACTGTCTTATCATGTTTTAAAGCTTTATAAACACTATAATCTGATTTTACAAGTATTGGAAAACTATGTGAAATAATAAACATGTATAGATTTAAAGATCATATTGGGTTAGGTTGACTTTTGAGATGACTTTTGTTAACTTTTACATGTCAGTCTCGAGCATTAGGATTGTGATACACTATGACCTAACCTAGCTTGTTAGACATGTATTGACCAACATATGTTCTCTAGGTTGAGATCTATGGTTATTTTACATTCCGAGTTTCGGTCACATTTCGGTGAATGACCTTATGTGCTGCTAAGGTGAGTTTCATTTGCTCCCTTTTTAAATGCTTTTGCAATCTATATTTTTGGGCTGAGAATACATGCAATTTATTTTAAACGCAATGGATACAAGTACATACTTAATTCTACACTGAGTTTGAACCAAAAATCCCTTAGCTTTGGTAACTAGTAGCTACTGGTTATAAGAACTGGTGGGCGCGAGTAGTTGTATATGGATCCATAGGGCTTGACATCCCCGTCTGTTCCAGGTATAGAAACCCTAGCCTGAACTATAAAACAGACGTATGCTATTTGAGTTTAGTACACGTTGGATTGCGTGTATTGTACATGTTGGTTGCATGTATGTTAAAAAAGGGGTACTTATTATATAGATTTTAAAGTTTAGTTACCAGGGTGCTCAATCTTGTAGAATATTTTGATAAACGTTTCTAGATTAAACAACTGAAATCTTGTGATCCACCTTTATATACAGATTATGCGCAACATTAAAACTATGAACTCACCAACCTTTGTGTTGACACTTTTAAGCATGTTTATTCTCAGGTTCCTAGAAGTCTTCCACTATTTGATTATCTGTTATACAAGCTATGTGCATGGAGTCATACATGCTTTATTCAAGAAAATGTTGCATTCACAAAATCATCACCATGTATCTTATTTTCACTGCATTATCAACGGATGTAGTATTGTAAACTATTAATTACGGTGATTGTCTATATGTAGAAATCATCAAACGTCAAAAACCTTGGAATATAATATTCAATTATGGTATGCCATTTTCAAAAGAATGCAATGTTTACAAAACATATCATGTAAAGGTTAGTACCTCACTGTGAAATCAATGAATGATGTATTCGTCCAAAGGGATTTAGATGGATCGTCACAGTTGGTATCAGAGCTTGAGGTCATAGGGAACCAGAATTTTCATTAGTGTGTTTAATTGGTAATTGTTAGGATGCATTAGTGAGTCTGGACTATGACCGTATCTGTTTTTACAGAGTTTTGCTTATCATTTCTTGTCGGAAATTACATGCTTATCACTCTTAAGTCTAGACATGTTTTCCTGCAATTATTGCATGAATAGTGTATAGAAAAAATTCATATCTTAGCGTATCTGTTACTGTAAACTTTTCCTGACATCTTCAGAAAATTTCTCCGTAATTTATGGGATTTTGGTATTATATATACATATGTAAAGTATGTGTTGAAGAATGCCACTCTAAATCCTATAATCTATCTTATATCAAAAATCAATTCCCTAATTATACAAGATGGATCACGTACCTAGTTCAAATTCCTTAGATTCCGACAACAATTCCGATATGGATTTCCACTCGAGCTTCGAAAGTAGTGTGATCGGAATGGATTAACCCATTAGCCATCATCTATTCTGGATGGATTGGGGATGGGTTTGTAGCCAACTCAGTTAATGGAGACAAGAAGAAGGCGATCCTTTCCACCCACCAAATTGCCCTATTGGCGAAGAACCTGAAGCACTTACTGGCGAACCAGTCCGAAACACCATTTTCTCTCTCATTTCCAGAGTATCTCGCCACGATTATATATTATCTAAACTTCTAGATCTTATTTATCCGCTCGTTTCAATCGACAATCATCCTGGTGTAATAGAAGAAGTCAACGATCTTCGCGCTCGAGTAGTGGCGTTGGAGAATATGGTGCAAAGATTACAAGCACCAGCAGCAGCACCAGTACCACCAACAACATCCACATCGCAAGCCTCAATACCATAAGCACTAGCAGCATCACCGGCATCAACAGTACCACCATCATCAACACCAACAGTACCATTACCACCATCAACAACATCCACATCCCATGATTCAACATCACAAGATGTTCCACGAGCATCAACGTTATACGCACCATAGATACCAAGGAGTACCAACAAAAATAATCGATGAAGTATTGATTCATAACTTCATTGGAGAAATATTCTACGACAACTATGTAATATCTAAAGCTTTAGAGATTATATATTCTAGTCCTAATTGAAAACCAGATGAGATTAATATTATGTTAACTCATCAAATCCATGATTACATCTAAGAAAAATATATATGTAGGTATATTTTCATAAAGATTGTAATTAAAAATTCTTTTGTACAAACTGTTAATGGTGAGAATATTTTAACGGGTAGGTAATACCCGAGAGATATATAAATTCCCAATTAATATGTTACATTCTTCGATTTTGATTCAACCAATCATCAACTATACTCATTACTTTCACAACGAGATATATTTTTTTCATAGAAATCAAAACAACCATACTCATTCAAATTCAATTACATATTCTGATTTTAACATATCAGAATCCAAGTCGAGATATAATCGATATCATCATTCTTAGATTCTTACATCTTTCAAAGTTATACTTTGACTTCAAAACTGTGCTAGATCCTTTGACATTATTATTACCGAAAATAACTTTGCAATTCCTTTTCAAAGTAGCCAGTTTTGTCACACCTCCAGCAAATCAACTTCGATTTTTTATTCGAATAATCCTCATTATAACCTTGATATATAAGTTTGCCCTTAGTCATCGTTACTGGGGAACTGTTTATATTCCACCACATTAGCAGTAAACTTACCAGCAACATCATTGATCTTTATCTTTCCGAAAAATCATTATATTCATTGAAACCCTATCATGTACTCATCTGCATCTTGTAACGGTAATTGTCATACCAAAAAGCTTCAATCATTATTCTCGAATTTTCCAGCAATTCTACGTTAACAGCTATATATGTACACATAACGTCTATCTCCTAGACTCACACACTTCGGATGTGAATTTTCTAAAAAACACCCTAAACTGCTAACTAATTCTCCGAATTTTTGGAAAAATACTGATGAAGCAGCAAAAACCGTAAACGACCTTAACAGTCAAAAGTTTGATGACAAAGAATAGTGTGTTGGCAAAGCTCAGAAAAAGAGAAGGTTTGGAACTGCAAAACGGATTGAGCAAACCATGAAGGAGGCTGTGGACAAATCACAACGACTAAATCTGCCTTTAAAGAATCCAAATGATTCAGGTTCTGCTGAAGTCTTTAGCGAATACCTTACTCCTTACTTTAAAACCTGTGCAGATAATATTCTTCATCTTCCTATGATCTTAAATATTCTAAGATATCATCGTATATTTCATTATAAAGATCCTCGATATTTCTGAAGATATTTTCATAACGATTCTTATCTGAAATCATTTATCTCTTCATGCTATATGTATTACACTAAAAAGAAAACTGATTAGGTTCTATATTCGGTAAACCTTCAAGTTTCAATTATGAATGTTTTTGAAGTAATGTTTGGAACTGAAGCATGAGTTAGTATAATATAATGACACTTGATCAACATGATTATATTACAGTACGTCATGCTGAGTTTCTAATGAAACATGATGATTCACAGACCATAATGTCATCATGTGCCATGTTACACGACTCTTACATTCTACCTAATCTCCAAACATATTAAGAACACATCTTCTTGATAATTCTATTTTACGGATATTCTGGTAATTTGACAAATCAAATCATGCTATTATATTTCCTTTCTGCTTTATATATTATGATCATTCGAAACTCCATACCTACGAATTCTGGACCATTACTTGCGAAAAGAAAACAAAAGCATGAAGCTCCGAAATAGAAATGGGAGTATAAATTGCAGCAAAAAGGAGAGAGCATTAACTATAGATGTCGATGATTATAGAAGGACAGAAGCAGGGACTCTGAAAAATAAGGAAAGATATAAAGCCTGATGACAACACATAAATTAAAAACTGTGTATATCAATAAGTATTACAACGTAAAGACACGGGAGAACTAAAAACACTATAAAGCCAAGAGTATAGTAAAAGTGAATAGATTCCTCCAGCGACAGATGAAAAAGAAGAATGATAGATATGAAAGTTAGGAGTATATCAAGAATCAGAACTGGATGAAGAATATTGACGAATACTTTAAAGTATGAGTTGAGGGAGGAAGAATATAAGGTGAGCTGTGGAAATAAAGAAACGAAGGGAGTGGATTTATAGCAAAAAATTTGATAGAGCAATCGTGGCAGATTATCGCATTTAATCAAAGAAGATCCTAATTTCCTTAATTACCGAAGAATCAAATCTTATTACGAAGATTTTTTCTAAATTCCTTGAACTCCAGAAATCAATCCTATCTACGTCAAAAGATATGACGAATCTACATTTATTCATTTCACTCTCTTGTGATAACTTCACTCGTACTCTTCACAAAATTGAATTGTTTTATCTATATTACTCAATGATGATAAAACTCTAATTTTCAGCTCGTATGCATCATGAAAACATACTTATTGTCAGCCATGGCCATTCCAATCAAATTTCGGGACAAAATTTCTTTAACGGGTAGGTACTGTGATGACTCAAAAATTTCTGACCAAATTTAAACTTAATCTCTAAATGATTTAATGTTTCCGACACGACAAACAAAGTCTGATAAGTTAAATCTCAAACATTTTGAACTGTGTTCATGTATTCATTTAACCTCGACCAAATTTCGACGAGTCACGAACGATTGTAAACATAAGATATGTATATGTATGTATATATATATATATATATATATATATATATATATATATATATATATATATATATATATATATATATGTATATATTATAACTTGAAAACGTTAACAAAGTATTAAGTGTATAATACTTTACATTAAACGTATTTGTCTCAATATATGTTTTATATGTTTATCGACGGAATTAAAGGATATTATCAAACGATCAAAGTAGAAGATATTTTGATAGCATCTAACAATCACATAGCTATCACGATTGTTACGGGTCTCTGTTGTGAGGTCCACTTCGATTTATAAAATCTTTCCCTTTTGATTGTATTTGGAATTAGATACCACGTATATAATATAACTTGCAACGTGTTTATATTGTGTGTGTGTATATATATATATATATATATATATATATATATATATATATATGGGTCCGAAATATTTTTTTTTAAAAAGGTTTATAGCACTCGTTTATTATTTCATAATTAAATAAGTATTTCAAAATAATATATATTTTACGATGTAATAATATATAATAGTAATTTAGATATAAAACGTTTTGATATTATTATTTATATTTTAATTGATAACGAGATGTTGATTTAAGGAAGCAAATGACCAAAACACTCAAATGATTAAGTTATACTTCGGGTAATATAGTTTATCATTGATTAAGTCTAATTATTGATAAATGTACACGTCGCGAAACGTAAAGTGCTAGTTTTCTAAGCGTACGAAAGGACGTTCGAGAAACTAGAACCGAGACATAAACTGGGCTTAAATGTATGAGACAACGGAGCTAAAATTACAAGTCAACTATGCACGAGAATATAATATAATATATAATTAATTAAAATAAATTATATATATTATATATAAATATAAAATTATGTCGACAAGCTTGCAAACAAAAATTTCTGAGCTGGAAGTGCGCGCCTTCGTAATCGCCGAGCTGTAAGGCATAAAAACTCTGCGATTGCGGAGCAGTCAAAATCAGAAATGCCTATAAAAGCCCGAATTTTCTTTGCTGAATCCATCCACCTTCTATCTCTCGATCTCTCTACATATATTATTATTATTATTTTTATTATTATTATTATTATTTTTATTATTATTACTATTAAGATTAATATTATTATTAATCTTATAGCTAGGAGTATTATTAATATTATACATAAAATACTACGACGAGGTCATGAGCGAGTTATTTCAAAACAAGCTTTTCGAGCGGGATAAAACGAAGGAAATTATGAGTTATAACTATGGCGATTATGAGTATAGTTCATGGGTTTTGTTCGTGAGGCCAACCTAGCGTTTATCATTTCCGTTGCGTTTGCGTACTTTTCCTGCAATATTGAATCACAATATTGATACGTGAGCATTCATATCTTATCTTTTATATATTAATAGTGTATCCATGTCTAGTGCTCGAGTTTATATGTTTATGCATGCTTGTACGCTAAATTTCGTCGTTAGATAATTTTATGATGAATCACAAATTTAATACATATACTACTGATATAAGGTATATGATATGCATGTTATTGGAAAGCTGGCGAAAAATTAATAACTTTTCATTTAGAAATCGCGTGATTTTGATGAACGAATTAAAAGATATGATTAACTGAATTATAATTGAATTTAATTGAAATTGGTTTTGAATCTGCAATTAATATTTAAACAACTTGTTTATAAGATTGATAAATTGGATTTTTAGATATTAATAGTCGAGTAAATGAACTCTTATATAAGACACGTCTCGTTTTGTTGAACAATTGTCAAAGTTGACTGTTTTATCATGTTTTAAAGCTTTATAAATACTATAATCTGATTTTACAAGTATTGGAAAACTTTGTGAAATAATAAACATGTAAAGATTTAAAGATCATATTGGGTCAGGTTGACTTTTGAGATGGCTTTTGTTAACTTTTACATGTCGGTCTTGAGCATTAGGATTGTGATACACTATGACCTAACCTAGCTTGTTAGACATGTATTGACCAACATATGTTCTCTAGGTTGAGATCTACGGTTATTTTACATTCCGAGTTTCGGTCACATTCCGGTGAATGACCTTATGTGCTGCTAAGGTGAGTTTCATTTGCTCCCTTTTTAAATGCTTTTGCAATCTATATTTTTGGGCTGAGAATACATGCAATTTATTTTAAACGCAATGGATACAAGTACATACTTAATTCTACACTGAGTTTAAACCGAAAATCTCTTAGCTTTGGTAACAAGTAGCTACTGGTTATAAGATCTGGTGGGCACGAGTAGTTGTATATGGATCCATAGGGCTTGACATCCCCCTCTGTTCCAGATATAGAAACCCTAGCCTGAACTATAAAATAGACGTATGCTATTTGAGTTTAGTACACGTTGGATTGCGTGTATTGTACATGTTGGTTGCATGTATGTTAAAACAGGGGTACTTATTATATAGACGTTAAAGTTTAGTTACCAGGGTGCTCAATCTTGTAGAATATTTTGATAAACGTTTCTGGATGAAACAACTGAAATCTTGTGATCCACCTTTATATACAGATTATGCGAAACATTAAAACTATGAACTCACCAACCTTTATGTTGACACTTTTAAGCATGTTTATTCTCAGGTTCCTAGAAGTCTTTCGCTGTTTGCTTATTTGTTATACAAGCTATGTGCATGGAGTCATACATGCTTTATTCAAGAAAATGTTGCATTCACAAAATCATCACCATGTATCTTATTTTCACTGCATTATCAACGGATGTAGTATTGTAAACTATTAATTACGGTGATTGTCTATATGTAGAAATCATCAAACGTCACAAACCTTGGAATATGATATTCAATTATGGTATGCCATTTTCAAAAGAATGCAATGTTTACAAAACGTATCATGTAGAGGTCAGTACCTCACTGTGAAATCAATGAATGATGTATTCATCCAAAGAGATTTGGATGGATCGTCACAATATGAGATTAATATTGATATGTGTAATGACCCGTCCTTATCCACCTGGACGAATTCATCAACATTTGGACCCATTGTGATGATCGACTTCAAATAATGTCCTTAAAATGAGCAAATGCACAGCGGAAGACTTAATTCGTACCTGAGAATAAACATGCTTTAAAGTGTCAACCAAAAGGTTGGTGAGTTCATAGGTTTATCATAAAAATCTTTTTAATATATTAATAGACCACAAAATTTCATAATCATTAAACATAATACACTCGCAAGTGTATGTAAAGCATTCTAAGTGGTTGAGCACTTGGTAACCATACTTAACATTTAATCAACGTCGCATATTCCCTTTATTATGAAATCTCCCTACACTGTACCAAGTGTAGTCACCGAAACGAAGTACTGTGCAGCCGTTGAATACTGGTCGTCCAGTCCGGTTGGGGTTGTCAGGCCCGATAGATCTATCATCAGGATTCGCGTTTACAATACCCATGTAAATATTAGTTACCAAGCTACAGGGAAATATGCCAGTGGTACAACTCAACGTAGAATATATTTTTAAGTACTTGTGTCTATTTCGTAAACATTTATAAAAGCAGCGCATGTATTCTCAGCCCAAAAATATATATTACAAAAGCAATTAAAAAGGTAGCAAATGAAACTCACCATACTGTATTTTGTAGTAAAAATACATAAGACAACATTGAACAAGTATAGGATTGACCTCGGATTCACGAACCTATATCAATTGTATATTTATTAACACACGTAATTGTAATTGGACAAATATATATATTGTTGTTATTAGTGATTTAATTGTTATTTTAATTATGTTTTTCTTAAATAACCTAATTAATTAAATTTATTAATATAAAATATTAATAAAGTTATGTTAGATGTAGTTAAATATAGTTTTGTATAACTAACAGTTTGATAAAATTAATATTTATAATAATAAGTAAAAAGTTGTTTCATCCTATAATACTAATAGTTATAATAATAAAGATAATAATTTTTATAAAAATGATACTTTTAACAATAAATACTAATAATAATAACTAAAAAAATATAATGATTTTATTAATAATAATAATAATACTAATATTTGTAATATTAACTCTAATGATAATAATACTACTAATAGTAATACTAAAACTTATGATAATAAAATAATAATGATTGTAATGTTATTAATAATAATATAATAATAATAATAATAATATAATAATAATAATAATAATAATAATAATAATAATAATAATAATAATAATAATAATAATAATAATAATAATAATAATGAAAAGAATAATAATCATAAGAACTACCTTAAGTAACAAGCTTTAAAAAAAATAAACGCCTCGGCCCGAGCTCGAACCCGCGACCTTCCGCTAAACACCAATGCCTCTAACCATCCATCCATTCTTGTTTTTATGCTTTAATAAGGACTTTACTTAATGTATCTGTTTTCATCTCCTTCCTCTAAACCCAATTTACGCTTATCATCTTCCTCATCATAACCTTAACATCATCTAACATCAGTAAACATCATCATCATCATCATCGATTATCATTAAAATATAATCATCTTTTATCTTATCACATACCATCTATGAACCTCATTTCATTCCAGTCAAACAGAATTTGATTTCCTAGCTCAACAGAAAAATGAATTGGGTCACGGCCCAAATTAACTTCGCCCAACTCAGACTCAACCGTCACTTATTGTGGTTTCTGTCGACTGGAAGTAAAATAAAACAGGAAGGACACGTAACAGTTTTTCTTCATCACAATTATCATTCGTGGACCCATCCCTTAATCACCTAAAAGGAAAAATAAATGGAACGTTTTCTTACTTCATGGTCGGCCATGTGTAACTACTAGTCCCACCTAAACATCAAGTCTTTATAACTAAGTTCCTTTTTTTTTTTTTATATCAACGAACAAGTGGAAGTAAGTAATTCGCTGTATACCCCTTTTTGTCATCCCTTAACCTTTACTTTATGTTGGCCATAATGTTTTGTTTTTGGTCCACTAGTATTTGATAATGGATATCTTTATAACCAAGTTGACAATATTTAAATTATAAAACTGTGAATCCATTATATATATTCTCCAATTCGGTTCCTATATCTAATAGCAGGTGGTTGAGCAAAGAGAAATAAAAAATACCAGCGATTAAAGTGTAGTTTGGGTGAGGGTTTTTGAGGCTGGAAAACTGGAAACGATAGCAGCAGCAAAGCTGTTATAGCAGCAGCCTGTTTGTAGTACATGATGGTGGTTCGTGGGGTTTAAGGATGGTTGTGTGATAATATCGTGGGTTAATTGTTCACGAAGTAGTAGAGAAGAATAGAGAGAGTTGTGAGGGATAAGAAATAAAATGACCGAAGGTGTTGGGTCTCGGTTTAAACAAAAAATAGGACATAGTATCATGTGAAGGTTTTGGGTGACTCAAGGGTGGCGGATTTGGTGGTGTTCATGATGGAGGTAATGGAAGATGTTTGTTCTAGTCAGGTTTACGTCTGTAGAAGATTGTTTTTGGTCGAGCATAGAAGGAAAATATAAAGAGAAGAAAGAGATGAAAAAGTGGTGAAGGTGAAGTGGTGGATCATGATCATATTTGAACGAGACAGTGGTGATGGTTTGGATTTGTATTCGTAATAGGAGACAATTAAGGCGAGTAACAGGATATAGTTGTATTGTGTGATTGTTTTTGAGTTTGATTTGAGATGAAATAGAAACATGTAGTAGCAGAAAATCCGTGGTTGTTTGTTGAGGTTTATGGTAGTTTTTGCAAAGGCGAATGGTGTGGTTTTGGTTTGGTTAACCAAACCGTAATGAAGTAGCAATTTAACAAGTTTTGTATTATGAAACATAAACGTGTAGAGTAAATGAAGGTATTCGATTGTGACAGAAAGCAGTAGCAGGTAGAAAAGAAAAAAAATAAAAATAAAAATAAAAACTCTATCAATCCCCTAACTAATTTTGTTTGTATGCCATTGTTATATTCAGGTTGGGATCAATCTAAAGACAGAAACAAGATTTTAAAATAGTGTGAAAGATACACCAAACTGAATCTGATTCTGAATTGATACGTTCCACATTATATCATAATAATTAATCATTATGATTATTAATCATATACTAATAAGAATTCTAATAATAATAATAATAATAGAATTAATATTAATAACAATAATATTATTATTATCAAATAATACTAAAAATGATATTAATAATAAATTAATAATAATAATATCAATCATGATAATACTAATCATAATAATAATAATGATAATAATAATTTTATTAATAACATTAATAATAATACTAACTTTAATAATATAGATAATATTAATTAATAATAATATTAACAAATAAAATCTAATAATTTACACATATTCAGTTTCTTATTTATATCATACTATTATTACTACTGGTATTATCAATAATACAACAACTGTATTTTTATCTTGTCAAAAATATAATATCGTATCGAGAGTTTGGTTTAAAATTAGTCGAAATTTTCCGGGTCGTGACAGTACCTACCCGTTAAAGAAATTTCGTCCCCGAAATTTGATCGAGGTGGTCATGGCTAACGATAAGATTGTTTTTATGACTAGTATGAGTTAATAACTAGAGTTTTATCACCATTTAGTAATAGTGGTAAAACAATTTGATTATGTGAAGCGTACGAGTGAAGCTATCACAAAAGAATGAAAAATTTCGTCTTAACTTTTAACGTAGTCACTGTTAAATTTAGAAAAATAAGGTTCGTCTTTTTGACGTTATCTTGGTTGAATTTCGGAATTCAAGGGATTTGAAGAAAATCTTCTAATCAGAAAGAAAATGTAATAACACGATTTATTAACAATTTGTTGGAATTACGAGGGAACAAAAATATCAAGGAAATATTTCCGTGATATGCTTAGAAATTAAGTAGAATGAAAGAATCGTGTAACATGGCACATGATGAAGGTATGATCTGTGAATCATCACGTTCCATTAGAAACTCAGCATGATTTACTGTAATATAATCACGTTGGCCAAGTATCATTATATTATACTAACTCATGCATCAGTTCCCAACACTACTTCAAAATCATTCATATTTTAAATTCGAATTTTAAAGAATATAGAAACTAAGACAGTTTCTTTTAGGATGTAACACAGATAGCACAAAAAGATAGATAAATTTCAGACAAGAATATTTATGAATATATCTTCAGAAATATCGAAGATATTTATGACGATATTTTGGAATTTCTAAGATCGAAGGTTGATGAAGAAAATCCTTCCACAAGGAGTTAGAATATGTAGGAGCAAGATATTCGTTTAAAGGTTTCAGCAGATACTGAATCATCTGGATTTGTTAAGTGCAGGCTTAGTCTTTGTGATTTGTTCACAGTCTCCTTCATGGTTTCGCATAATTCGCTTTCCGGTACTAAATTTTCTATTGAATGTTTCCATCCCTCCATTCTTTATCATCAAACTCTTGACCATCTAGGCCATCTAAAATTTTACTATTTCCTCTGCATTAATACAGCCATAACTGAATCGTCGGTTATTAATCCGAGGTGGTTTCAGAAGAATTGTGTTTTTAGATGATTAAACGCTGATGGTAATATGGTGAAATATGAAAGGTTCCCCGGTAACGATAAAAGAGCACGCGTATATATCAAGGTTATAATAAGGTTGTTTCGGATGAAAAGTTGGAGTTGACTTGCTGGAGCTGTGACAAAATTTGCTACTTTGAAAGGGATTACCAAATTATTTTGGGTAATAATAACACTAAAGGAATTAACACAGCTACGTGTTAAACGTTTACTCAGTTTCCGAGGGTTTTTCAGGTGCATAACTATATACATAAATCTTTTCTTCCGTAGATGAGATGCAGTTGGTTCATTCTCTCGATTGAGGTGTTTTCAAGAATCATGAAAGGTTTGAACGCAAATTTGAATCGTCAAGATACAAATGAGGTTTAAGATGAAATCAAGTGGCAAACTTGAAGAATTATTTAGTTTCATATGTTATAATCAGTATTTTAATTCATTTTAATTGTCCAATATTATTTGCCCACAGTCTATAGTCCACATTTAACAGTCCAATAGTTCGTACATAGTTTAATATATAACATTCGAATTAATTAATACGTATCGTGACCCGTGTACCGGTCTCAGTATTGATCACAACTCAAACTATATATATATTTTGGAATCAACCTCAACCCTGTATAGCTAACTCCATCATTTGCATATAGAGTATCTATGGTTGTTCCAAGATAAATATATAGATGGGTTAATATGATATGTCGAAACCTTGTATACGTGTCCCGTTATTTAAAGTGCGTAAAATAAATACAGAAATTAAATGACGATAAATAAAATTGCAAGAATGTAAATTGCGATAATTAAATTGCGATAAATAAAATGTAACCAGTTAGCTAGGAACAGTTAGCTAGGAACAGTTAGCGTGGATTCTTAACAAAATTCTTTATAATTAATTTGTTTGTTTCTAACAAATTTTATTTCGTCCAATGTTTTCTTCATTATGCCACTTGTTGGATTCTGATAGATCAAAACCCAAATATGAAATTGAATGAAAATGGTTATTCTGCGGTGTACAGATTCATATATCGGTGAATGTAAACAGGGTAATAGATGATCATTGAATCAGATTTGAAGAATGTACAGTGTAACTTATTAATGTGAAATCTAAATATTCCTCGGGTATTACCTACCCGTTAAAATATTTTCACCATTAACAGTTTGTACAAAAGAATTTTTAATTACAATCTTTATGAAAATATATATACATATATATTTTCTTCAGATGTAATCATGGATTTAATGAGTTAATATGATAATAACTCATCTGATTTACCGTTAGAACAAGAATATATAATCTCTAAAATATTAGAGGTTACATAATCACTATGTCGAACTAAGATAAATGATGTAGAACGTCATGTAGAACGATGATTATACTCGAGGTACAGAATGAAATGTCGAAGCTGGTGACGCGGATGTTGTTCTTGGTGGTACTAGTGTTGTTGATACTGAGGCTGGTGATGTTACTGGTGTTGATGATACTGCTAGTGCTTGCAATTTGTGTACCGTGCTCTCTAAAGTTAACACTCGAGCTCGGAGTTCTTTAACTTCTTCTACTAACCCTGGTTGGTTATCAGTGTGAGGTAGAGGTCGGATATCTTCTCTAGTTCCGTTAATGGTAGCCTCAAGACGAAAAATTCTTGCAAAAAGGGTATAAACGGTGTTGCGAACAGGTTCGCCGGTGAGCGGGTCGAGCACTCCGACGTTAGGTGGTAAGTTCGGCTCGTGATATGGAGTACCTTCTTCATTTCTCCATAGGGTAAGTATTTCGCGAACCCATCCCCACTTTCTAAAGAAATCACGGTAGTTGATCGGTTGGTGCGCTCCCGTCATGCTATCTTCGGAGTCAGAAGAACTTGGTCGATTCGTAGAGGCCATCGTACGCGATCACAGAAAAGATTTTTGGTATGAAAAGCTTAGTGACAGCAAATGATAGTTGGATGGCATTCCCAATGCATAATATGCCTAGATATATATAGTACCAGGATCCCTTAAATTACGGAGAAATTTACGAAAGATATCAGGCAAAGTTTACCGTAATAGATACACTAAGATATAAATTTGTCTATACACTATCTATGCAATAAAGGCAGTAAGGCATGTCTAGACTTAGGAATGATTAGCAGGAAATTTTCCACTAGGAATGATATACAATACTTATAATATACAGCTATGGTCGAAGTCCAGACTCGCTAATGCATCCTAACAACTATCAGTTAGACACACTAATGCAAGACCTGGTTCACTAGGACCAACGCTCTGATACCACCTGTAATGACCCGTCCTTATCCACCTGGACGAATTCATTAACATTTGGTCCCATTCCGATGATCGACTTCAAATAATGTCCTTAAAATGAGCAAATGCACAGCGGAAGACTTAATTCGTACCTGAGAATAAACATGCTTTAAAGTGTCAACCAAAAGGTTGGTGAGTTCATAGGTTTATCATAACAATCTTTTTAATATATTAATAGACCACAAGATTTCATAATCATAAACATAATACACTCGCAAGTGTATGTAAAGCATTCTAAGTGGTTGAGCACTTTGTAACCATACTTAACATTTAATCAACGTCGCATATTCCCTTTATTATGAAATCTCCCTACACTGTACCAAGCGTAGTCACCGAAACGAAGTACTGTGCAACCGTTGAATACTGGTCGTCCAGTCCGGTTGGGGTTGTCAGGCCCGATAGATCTATCAACAGGATTCGCGTTTACAATACCCATGTAAATATTAGTTACCAAGCTACAGGGAAATATGCCAGTGGTACAACTCAACGTAGAATATATTTTTCATTACTTGTGTCTATTTCGTAAACATTTATAAAAGCAGCGCATGTATTCTCAGCCCAAAAATATATATTACAAAAGCAATTAAAAAGGGAGCAAATGAAACTCACCATACTGTATTTTGTAGTAAAAATACATAAGACAACATTGAACAAGTATAGGATTGACCTCGAATTCACGAACCTATATCAATTGTATATTTATTAACACACGTAATTGTAATTAGACAAATATATATATTGTTGTTATTAGTGATTTAATTGTTATTTTAATTATGTTTTTCTTAAATAACCTAATTAATTAAATTTATTAATATAAAATATTAATAAAGTTATGTTAGATGTAGTTAAATATAGTTTTGTATAACTAACAATTTGATAAAATTAATATTTATAATAATAAGTAAAAAGTTGTTTCATCCTATAATACTAATAGTTATAATAATAAAGATAATAATTTTTATAAAAATGATACTTTTAACAATAAATACTAATAATAATAACTAAAAAAAATATAATGATTTTAGTAATAATAATAATAATACTAATATTTGTAATATTAACTCTAATGATAATAATACTACTAATAGTAATACTAAAACTTATGATAATAAAATAATAATGATTGTAATGTTATTAATAATAATATAATAATAATAATAATAATAATAATAATAATAATATAATAATAATAATAATAATAATAATAATAATAATAATAATAATAATAATAATAATAATAATAATAATAATAATAATAATAATAATAATAATAATAATAATAATAATAATAATAATAATAATAATAATAATAATAATAATAATAATAATAATAATAATAATAATGAAAAGAATAATAATCATAAGAACTACCTTAAGTAACAAGCTTTAAAAAAAATAAACGCCTCGGCCCGAGCTCGAACCCACGACCTTCCGCTAAACACCAATGCCTCTAACCATCCATCCATTCTTGTTTTTATGCTTTAATAAGGACTTTACTTAATGTATCTGTTTTCATCTCCTTCCTCTAAACCCAATTTACGATTATCATCTTCCTCATCATAACCTTAACATCATCTAACATCAGTAAACATCATCATCATCATCATCGATTATCATTAAAATATAATCATCTTTTATCTTATCACATACCATCTATGAACCTCGTTTCATTCCAGTCAAACAGAATTTGATTTCCTAGCTCAACAGAAAAATGAATTGGGTCACGGCCCAAATTAACTTCGCCCAACTCAGACTCAACCGTCACTTATTGTGGTTTCTGTCGACTGGAAGTAAAACAAAACAGGAAGGACACGTAACAGTTTTTCTTCATCACAATTATCATTCGTGGACCCATCCCTTAATCACCTAAAAGGAAAAATAAATGGAACGTTTTCTTACTTCATGGTCGGCCATGTGTAACTACTAGTCCCACCTAAACATCAAGTCTTTATAACTAATTTCCTTTTTTTTTTTTTTTTATATATCAACGAACAAGTGGAAGTAAGTAATTCGCTGTATACCCCTTTTTGTCATCCCTTAACCTTTACTTTATGTTGGCCATAATGTTTTGTTTTTGGTCCACTAGTATTTGATAATGGATATCTTTATAACCAAGTTGACAATATTTAAATTATAAAACTGTGAATCCATTATATATATTCTCCAATTCGGTTCCTATATCTAATAGCAGGTGGTTGAGTAAAGAGAAAAAAAAAATACCAGCGATTAAAGTGTAGTTTGGGTGAGGGTTTTTGGGGCTGGAAAACTGGAAACGATAGCAGCAGCAAAGCTGTTATAGCAGCAGCCTGTTTGCAGTACATGATGGTGGTTCGTGGGGTTTAAGGATGGTTGTGTGATAATATCGTGGGTTAATTGTTCACGAAGTAGTAGAGAAGAATAGAGAGAGAGTTGTGAGGGATAAGAAATAAAATGACCGAAGGTGTTGGGTCTCGGTTTAAACAAAAAATAGGACATAGCATCGTGTGAAGGTTTTGGGTGACTCAAGGGTGGCGGATTTGGTGGTGTTCATGATGGAGGTAATGGAAGATGTTTGTTCTAGTCGGGTTTACGTCTGTAGAAGATTGTTTTTGGTCGAGCATAGAAGGAAAATATAAAGAGAAGAAAGAGATGAAAAAGTGGTGAAGGTGAAGTGGTGGATCATGATCATATTTTAACGAGACAGTGGTGATGGTTTGGATTTGTATTCGTAATAGGAGACAATTAAGGTGAGTAACACGATATAGTTGTATTGTGTGATTGTTTTTGAGTTTGATTTGAGATGAAATAGAAACATGTAGTAGCAGAAAATCCGTGGTTGTTTGTTGAGGTTTATGGTAGTTTTTGCAAAGGCGAATGGTGTGGTTTTGGTTTGGTTAACCAAACCGTAATGAAGTAGCAATTTAACAAGTTTTGTATTATGAAACATAAACGTGTAGAGTAAATGAAGGTATTCGATTGTGACAGAAAGCAGTAACAGGTAGAAAAGAAAAAAAATAAAAATAAAAATAAAAACTCTATCAATCCCCTAACTAATTTTGTTTGTATGCCATTGTTATATTCAGGTTGGGATCAATCTAAAGATAGAAACGAGATTTTAAAATAGTGTGAAAGATGCACCAAACTGAATCTGATTCTGAATTGATACGTTCCACATTATATCATAATAATTAATCATTATGATTATTAATCATATACTAATAAGAATTCTAATAATAATAATAATAGAATTAATATTAATAACAATAATATTATTATTATCAAATAATACTAAAAATGATATTAATAATAAATTAATAATAATAATATCAATCATGATAATACTAATCATAATAATAATAATGATAATAATAATTTTATTAATAACATTAATAATAATACTAACTTTAATAATATAGATAATATTAATTAAAAATAATATTAACAAATAAAATCTAATAATTTACACATATTCAGTTTCTTATTTATATCATACTATTATTACTACTGGTATTATCAGTAATACAACAACTGTATTTTTATCTTGTCAAAAATATAATATCGTATCGAGAGTTTGGTTTAAAATTAGTCGAAATTTTCCGGGTCGTGACAATATGCATAAATGTTTCCAACATGTTAAGCAATCAAACTTATTAAGACTTGATTAATTAAAACGAGTTTCATGTAAACATTTGACCACCCAGTTTGTCCAACGATTCACGAACGTTAAAACTTGTAAACGACATAATGATAATGATATATATATATATATATATATATATATATATATACATATATATATACATATATATATGTATATATATATACATATATATATATATATATATATATATATATAGATATATATACGTATATATATATACATATATATATACGTATATATATATATACATATATATATATATACATATATATATATATATACATATATATATATATACATATATATATATATAGACATATATATATATTGAACATTGTATTATGATAAGTAAGATCTCATTAAGTATATTTACAATGGGTTGTATACATAAAATGAGACTACTAAGGAATTCGAAACGCGATATATATAACGATTATCGGCGTAGTAACGTCTTAATTAAAATAAATACATATGTACCGTATTAAGATATATTAATACACTATGTTTAACATGCTAAAATGATAATTAAGTATATCATTAAGTGTAATAACAATGAACTATATACAAAAAACGAGACTACTAACTTAAGGGTTTCGAATCAATACAAACATGTAACGATTAACGACGAAATAATGACTTAAATAAAATGTATATATATGTATTGTATAAGATGTATTAATACACATTTGAAAGACTTAAGGACATATATCAAAATACTTATACTTAACAAAGATAGTTATAATCGTATTCCCATTCGTTTTCGTCAAGAATTCTACTCGTATTCGTTCGGTATTTATACCCGTATAATACCCAGCTTCTAGATGTACATCCTATTGGTATATACACTTAAATGATCAGCTCTTAGCAGCCCTTATTTAGTCAACAAACATGTGGGAACCATCATTTAACATATAGCATCAAATAATTAGCAAAATTACAAACGAATGGAGCCTATATCATACATGCATATTCACGTGAACTTCACCAACCACAAACACATTCTCATTTCAATTTTCATGCATCAAATTGATATCTCTCTTGTTCTCTCATTATGTTCTAAGTGTTCTTCATCATCTTCATCAAAATCTAGCTCAATCTAGCTCAAAAATCCAAACATAAATCAATATACAAAACAATCTTTCAAGAACACTTCAAGAATCATTTTAAGTTTGCAAGACTACTTCCAAGATTTCAAATATGTAACGACCCCAAATCCATTTACCAAAAATGAAGCACATTTTTTTATAAGTTAGGTCCCATTAATATACAATATTTCCAACTCTATTTTAACCAAAAACATAATATCGTGACATTACGTTTAACAACTTACAATGACCCTTGGTACCCAAATGACACCTTACAAAAGCTTTTGTAATAATAATTCAATTGCACAAACACGGGTTAATACTCAATAACCCAACCCGATACCAAGAGCATAATCCCGGGGACTACCAAATCCCCTAATTCACGTCCGAATATCCAAAAGCAAGCCCTCCAAGCTCAAGCAACGTCTATCAATCCTAGTCTAGCAACTAGGTAACTCCGCATCAACAATACCTATAAAAAGGTAAACAACGAGAGGGGTAAGCATACAGCTTAGTGAATGCAATAATTATACATATACTTATATAATCTACTTACTTGCAATCACTTATACAATTACCGCATACACGCTAGCAATTTAATTAGTATACCATCGCAAAGTATAACGCTAAATTCTACAATAAGCAAGCTAGCACAACAATAGCATATATTCCGAACAATATAATATGCTACACTACATCACATAACCATGGTTAACCAATAATACAAGGAGATGGTGCTCATAAAAAACCATCGGAGTTCGCAACATCCATTATTGTACTTAACACCGTGTATCACTAACCCCCGGTGATGTCTTAACACCGCAACTAACCCACCCTCTATGATAATGTGGTGTATTAACACCGCGACTAACCCACATGTCATTAAATCCTGGAGTGGTGTCTTAACACCGCGACTAACCCACTCGTTACGTATTATGTGATGTCTTAACACTGCGACTACCCCACATTTCATTAATTTCTGGAGTGGTGTCTTAACACCGCGACTAACCCACTCGTTACGTATTATGTGGTGTCTTAACACCGCGACTACCCCACATTTCATTAATTTCCGAAGTGGTGTCTTAACACCGCGACTAACCCACTCGTTACATATTATGTGGTCTCTTAACACCGCGAGTACCCCACATTTCATTAATTTCCGAAGTGGTGTCTTAACACCGCGACTAACCCACTCGTTACATATTATGTGGTCTCTTAACACCGCGAGTACCCCACATTTCATTAATTTCCAGAGTGGTGTCTTAACACCACGACTAACCCACTCGTTACGTATTATGTGGTGTCTTAACACCGCGACTACCCCACATTTCATTAATTTCTGGAGCGGTGTCTTAACACCGCGACTAACCCACTCGTTACGTATTATGTGGTGTCTTAACACCACGACTACCCCACATTTTACGCCACACAAATAAATACATTATATACATACATGCATAATTATTCCACTCTCCTTGGAATGTTCGCACGAGTAGTGTATTATGATCTTCGTCCTCATATCCGAGCAAATAGTTACCTATATCGCACATAGGCACAATATACACATAAATATACATTCTCTAAAATAGAATTCAACACAATTATCCCTTAGCCGAGGGATCACACCTTGCTCACCAAAACCCGCCCATTTAACACCTAATGGACACAAACCAATTACCACTACGGGTGGTAATTCCGACCCATACAAACTAGTATAACTTAGCCCAAATTATAATTTACACCAATTAGACCAAACTTAGGTCTTAACACTAATTTACTACTTAGGTAGTAATCATTTCAAACGCCAATTACACCAAAAACCCCAACATGTGCAATATTAACCCATATTGCTTTTGACCACGTTTGACTTATGTTAAAATACGATTTTAACCCAAAATCACTTTCCACATTTACTTTCATTCAAAAACGCCATTTAACACTTAACAAAAGTGTTTAACATCCATTTGACCAAAACTAGTGTCATCATCAAATTTGACCCAACTCAATTTACCCATTTTGACCAATAAAATTTGTTCTTAAGAACATTAAAGCACTAACACACTTACAAACTAGTGACTAACACCCAAATCCAAGATAAATACTTCTAAATTCGTCATCAAACCCTAAACCCACAATAATAGGGTTCACTTACACTAACAATACCCAAAAACCCCCCAATTTCATGAGAAATGGGGTTTAGAACCCTAACAAGCTCAAACCTTACACATGAACGAGAATCATAATAATTAAATTTGGAGTTAGAGCTTACCAACAATACCAAAATGTAGCCGTTAATGAGGTGAGCAACCTTAAATCTTGTACCTTAACCCGAATCAACCTCATTCTTCTCCAATTGGAGCTTTCCCTCTCTAAAAACTCTTCCTCACTCTAGGGTTTGAAGATGAGAGAGTTGTGGATGTGAAAATGATCCAAAATTGGATCTAAAACTGATATTATGGCTACAAATCCATCCTCAAGTGAAAAGACCATTATACCCCCAAAATACCCATTAAAAAATGAGTAGGGAAGAATCAGGTCTGGCAACGCGTCTCGTTTCGCGACAAAGCGTCGCGTTTCGCGACAAACAGAATTAGGACGCGGTAAACTATACCCAAATGCGATAAAGTGGTCAGGAGTTGGGATTCTAAATTTGTCGCATTTCAATCATGTATGTCGCGTATCTCGACAGATCAAAATGCGATATACCCTATCCAGACGTGACAGTTTAGCAGTAAGCACCCCAAACTCAATTTCCAACCATTTTAAGTCACATGTAACAATGTAGATGTGTTTTAAATACTAACTTACATACCTTTGGACTACGTGAGGCATCCCAAGTGACTTTTTGGAAAACGGGTGTTACAAAATACATTCCAAGTAATCATTTAAGATCAAGAAACCTTTGTTATTTACAGTAGGTTATCATTCTAATTCAAGGTAATATTCATATTCAAACTTTGATTCGATTTCTATAACTATAACTATCTTAAATCAAGTAGTAATCTTACTTGAACTTGTTTTCGTGTTATGATTCTACTTCAAGAACTTATAAGCCATCAAAGATCCTTTGAAGCTCAAGTTTATTTCTCATCATTTCTAGTAGGTTTAACTACTATACTTGAGGTAGTAATGATGCTCATAACCTCATTCGATTCATACTTATATAACTATATTATTCGAAGAAAATAACTTGTAATCACTAGAACATAGTTTAGTTAATTCTAACTTGTTCGCAAACAAAGTTTATCCTTCTAACTTAACTTTTAAAAACAACTTAACGCATGTATTATATCTATATTATATGCTAATTTAATAATCTAAAACTTGGAAACACGAAGAACACCGTAAAATCGGACATACGCCGTCGTAGTAAAACCGGGGGCAGTTTTGGATTGGATAATTAAAAACTATCATAGACTTTAATTTAAAATTTTGTATATTAGAAAAATGATATTTCATATGAACATGATAATATATCCAAAAATTATGGTTAAACTCAAAGTAGAAGTATGCTTTTCAAAATGGTCATCAAGATGTCGTTCTTTCGACGAAAATGACTATCTCTTTCAAATATGGACTTATAACCTGTAACTATGACTATAAACCACTACTTTTTCAGTTTAGTTTCAAAAATTAGATTTCATTACGAAACCATAGCAATATTAATCACTTAAAACCGATTTGTAATGAAAAAGTTATGGGCAAAACAATATTGGTAAGAAATAGCCTTAAATGGCTACGAGATTTTTTTACAAAATCTATACTAACCATATCCTAGCTAATTTTTTTTGTATTATACATGTATTCTAACATGTCATAAGTATTTCCTTGTAATATACTAGTCTTGGTTAAGTCCGAGACAATATAATATAATCTTGATTAGTTAAGACAATAGTTACACAATACGTCGGATAAATCGAAAGACATCATATACACAATAAGTCTAGATTAATTCAAAGACAATAGCTGTATCTTGGGTCATGATTGAGTCTTATACAATACGTGTACACTATGTCTTGATTATTTAAGGGTGATATATCGATCTATTTTTGTACTACTAACATTGGACTACTAACTGTAGACTACTAACGTTGGACTGCTAACTTAACAACTTAAATCATCAACACGTAAATAAAAATATGATGTGAATGTATTTCTATCATACTTTGATATATATGTATATATTTGTTATAGTTTCGTGAATCGATCAGTGGCCAAGTCTAATTTTCGACGAATTGAAAATCTGTGAAAGTGAGTTATAGTCCCATTTTTACTATCTAATATTTTGGGATGAGAATACATACAGCTTTGTAAATGTTTTACAAAATAGACACAAGTACTTGAACTACATTCTATGGTTGGATTACTATACCGAATATCGCCCCTTTAATTTGTTAACCTAAGAATTAGGGAAATGGCCCCTAATTGACGCGAATCCTAAAGGTAGATCTACGGGCACTGACCAGCCCCAGTCAGAGATATGAACTACTTTAATACTTCGATTTATATATATACTGATTGCGATTGCCGGTATATATGGCATACTGATTGCGAAGTGCCGGTATGCGGGGGATATTTTATATGCATTATGTTAATGTAGGTTACCAGGTGTTCATCATATGAATGATTTTTATACAGATTGCTATATGCCTGTATTCTATTTATGAAAATGAAATCTTGTGTTCTATTACTACAATTTGATATATATAGGTTAAACCTATACCTCACCAACATTTTTGTTGACGTTTTAAACATGTTTATTCTCAGGAGATTATTAAAGACTTCCGCTGTTGCATGCTACTTAAAAGACAAGATTTGGAGTCAGCATGCTTGTATAATATTGTTTAAAACTGCATTCGGAGTTATCTTTTGTTGTAACATATCTTTAACCATTATGTAATGGTCGTGTGAAAACGTTTATTTGTAGATTATCATTGATTGATAATCTATATTATGTCATTTAAACCTTTATCGAATAAATAAAGGTTATGGTTTGTTTTAAAAACGAATGCAGTCTTTGAAAAACGTCTCATATAGAGGTCAAAACCTCGCAATGTAACCAATTAATATGAAACGTTTATAATCGATATGAACAGAGCATTTCGGTGAACACCGATGGTCTTTTGTGAGCACAATTCCTTGTACTATTGGTTAACTACGGTTGTGTAAGTTTTGTATTAGCATATTAAATTGTGAACTATATGCTATTGGCGATGCTAGCTTATTGTGAATAGCGGATATTTAGTTTTTGCATTGTGATTGCATGGTTGTTGAATTGCTAGCTCGTATGCGGTATGTGTGTAACTGTATGCAAGTAAATAGATTATATATGTATATGTATAATTATTGCATTCACTAAGCTTTATGCTTACCCCTTTCGTTATTTACCTTTTTATAGGTATCGTTGATGCGGAGTTACCTAGTTGCTAGACTAGAGTTGATAGACGTTGCTTAAGCTTGGAGGATTAGTTTTTGGATATTTGGACGCGGATTGGGGATTTGGTAGTCCCCGGGATTATGCTCTTGGTATCGGGTTGGGTTATTGAGTATTAACCCGTATTTTGTGTGATTGGGTCATTGTTACAAATGTTTTGCCATGTGTCATTTGTGTATCAAGGGTCATTATAAATTGTTAAACGTATCGTTATGATATTATGTTTTTGGTTAAAACAAAGTTGAAAACGTTAAGTATTATGAACGCTTTAATGAGACCTAACTTATAAAAAAATGTGCTTCGCTTTTGGTAAACGGATTCGGGTTGTTTCATGAATATAAACTTGTTTATTTTTACACTATTCATTAAATTTTAGCATATTTTACTATTTTTATGTAGCATTGATAGAAAATTTATTGAACTTACAAAAAAAATTAAAATTTATACATAGTGCGAATAATGCGTAATTCACTCTGTACCAGGTCTCGCGCTCGGGAGATTTGATTACCCGAGGTTTTACCTTTTATGAACTATGGGGAAGCCAATGTGCTCGTTCATAAGAGAGTTTCCTTGATTACCAAAAAAAAAAAAAACTGTACTCCTTATGTTTCAATGTCCATCATCTTTATACAAACTTTTTGATGGTGTTTGTTAGCTATGGACCCATATGGTATTTTAAAACTGTTTAATTATAAGGTTAAGGCTACTCAAGGGTTATATATTTTTTTTTGTCCCGATGTAGGTCATATATCCAAAAAAATACTATTTTAGACCTTAAACTTTAAAAAAATGTGTTAATGTAAACCAACTTAACTTGTTGACCTGATAAATAACGTTGTTCGGTTGACTTTTTTTTTCGAAACTTTTACTTCGAAATTCGGATTCATTTCTTCGATTTAAGAGCTGTAAATTTACAGATAGTTTCACGAAGAGATTTCGGTCCCATCTATATTTTTACATTTTTCTATAACCTCTTTGATTGATCTGATGCTCAAATCGGGCACGGTTTTCGGTGAAGGATGAATTCGGGATCAAACTCTATGAATTTGTTGTTGATTATCAGTTTTGATGATGTGCGAAACTTCGTTTGATGTTATGATTCACTAATCTGAAGTCAATTTGTTAAGAGAATCATCCTTGATCAAATTTTGTAGATTGAGCTTCAAAAAAGTATACTTTTCTTTGTTCCAAAATGTAAGCTATATACCTAAAAAATAATAATGTAGGTCATATACTTTCAAAAGGTGTATCGATGTAAACAAAATGTGACATGTTTAGCCGGTAACAGGTTACTTTTTGTTTACATCGATACCTTTTTTTAAACTATGTGACCTACATTAGTATTTTTTTGTGTATATGGTCTACATCGGGACAAATAAAAAAGTATATGACCCTTGAGTAGCCTTAACCCTTAATTATACAACATTCACAAAATTTAACACATTTTACAGTTTTATATGTTGCATTAATAAAATTTGATTATATATTTACATGTATTTGTTTGTACTTACTAAATTATTTTTTAAACTTATACATATGCAATTGTACTCCCCCGTCTTAATTCTATTATCAAGTATTCATTTATTGTATTATTTGTATGTACATATAAAAATATTCTATGAATTTATACATATGCAGTTGTAATTTTTCGTCTCAATATTATTATCTAATATTCCATTTCTTTTTGTGTTATTCTAAATTGATTGTCTTAAAAGAAAAAGATTTGATTATCTAATATTCCATTTCTTTTTGTGTTATTTTAAATTGATTGCCTTAAAAGAAAAAGATTTTTAATTAGAATATTGGCAAAAGAATTTAAAAAGGGAATAAATGAAGTACCTTGTTAAAAAAAGAATGTAAGTACCAAACGACACACAGTAAACGGTGAAACGACATTTATGTCTTTCATTACTAGTATTATTATAAATATAAATATAAATATTAAAGTTTAAGTTTTCTTCTATGTTTTTGAATATAATAATATTTGAATTAACAAAATTTGGTTAAATTAAATATAAAAAGTAAATATTAAAGATAAAAAAAACTTTCATTGACAGCTAATATTTTATTTATGAATTCGATTCACCACCTCTAGAACCCTAACCACCATTCACTGTTTGTTGCTTCATCATGTTCCCAATCACGTCCTTTTTAATTCTATCAAGACATTGGATCCTTTCGGTCAAGTGAACTGTTAGGGTAGCCAAACTTTGAATGTGCGTTCGAGCTCGTTACTATTACTATAATTTTTTTTAACAACCAAAATTTTATTAACAAACACTCCCTAGAAAGATGCTAAGAGAGAAATTACAACTAGTTTATAAGCCATTAGTTCCTATTAGAAACTGTATGCCCTCTATGATTAAGACAATTAAACGAATACAATCAAATTACATCAAAAAGATCATAAATACTAAAAGAGTGCTCGTTAAAGACAACCCCGTTCCGATACTTTCAAAATACCCATAGTAAATGTGACACCGCCTATTTTTATTTTTTCAAATACACAACGAAAGTAATAAACATGATTAATTAATAAACATGACCATTTAAGTTATTATATCATTACAGAAAATCGAGTGTCACTTAAGCACGGTTTACAAACTACATGATAATACAAAATCCAAATCAGAGTAGACTTTATGAAAAGCATAACATCAATACGCCCATCTTCTCCCAAAACATCCTACAAGATAAGCTAACAGCATGTAGAGAAGAGATGGAGGGGTTTGCACGAAGCTAAGTGAATGGAACTAACTATCAACAATAATATACATCACAGTTATACCACATGTCATACAACTAGAACACACAGAACCACTAGCGATGTCACAAGAGACTCCGGCAGCCTGGTTAAGCCTACAACCGCAGTTGATTGGACTCGGTTTACCGGAAGTTCATTCCACATAATGAATAGTATAAGTCCTCCACACGCAATGAATGGTTCATTCAAACTTATACTGATACTTTTGTCATAAGAAACCCAACCCTGAACCTGGTTGATCTCTACCATAGAGACGTATTGGGATTTTAGCACAGAAAGCAAGCACGCATCCACACATACGCTACCATTCACTCACAAACATTAACAGTAGCATAGCAATCACCGACTACCAGCAACAGCTTAGTTATCTAAGTTATAAGCTTCTTCCTTGTTCTTATCGCCTGAGAACAGTATAAACAAATTTAGTATAGTACTCTAATCAAAATTAGACACACGAGCAGCATAATGGTTAGACAATAGCACTTAGCATAAATTTCCCTAAAACAACACTGTCGGTGGACTGTCAAAGACAGTCGGGCGACTATCACACACTGACAGTCGACTGTCAAAGACAGTTGACTGACTCTCTCTAACAATCACCAACGGTCGACTGTCACAGTTCGACGGTCGACTGTGTTCATCAGCTGCAGTAGCAGCAAGCTTACGGGTTTTGAGCCAAATTCACCAAATCTCGATCTTGGACTTGATTTTGACCTCAAAGCTGTACACAACTTGCTTACGAATTATTTTGGGACATAAAACCACAAGTTTTACATACAAACAACATCAAATTCCACCATTTGACACCAAAATCACTTTTGGACAAAACTTCACAAAAACTCTTTATTTTGATCAGAAATTAACTTGTTTAAGACACTGAAATCATAAGGAAATGATTTCACTAGCTTAACAAATCCAAGAACAAGATTTGATGTTCTAGGGTAGTATGGGATTGTTCTAGAAATGGAAAGAAAGAGACTGGTACATAGCATAAATGGGTTTAAAACTCATACCCCACAACACACGGGTATTTAACAGTTACTAAACTCTTACGTACTTCGTTAAGCGGCTCTAACGGAGTCCAAATTAAATAAACAAACATATTAAGTGATCCTTGTCACAACTTGGTCTCACCCTAGCAGTCAAATTATAATAATAATCATATAATTAAAATTAAAACATATAAATCACACTTAAACAAAACCTAAGGGCAAAATAGTAATCTTACAGCTAGGCCCGGTCCGAGGCTGTTACAGTAAAGTAGTCGCGACTGCCAAGATCCAATCCTTAGATGACGATGAAGCTTGAAAGACTCCAACCAATTACAAAAATTGTAAAGACCCGTCCTAATCCATAAGGACGAATACAATAACATATGGTTACATCGCGAGGTATTTGACCTCTATATGATACATTTTACAAACATTGCATTCGTTTTTAAAAGACCAACTTCCATTACATCGAGAGTTGACAGATATGAATATCCTTTCATAATATATCCAAACTATAAATGACTTAATATTAATCTTGATGAACTCAACGACTCGAATGCAACGTCTTTTGAAATATGTCATGAATGACTCCAAGTAATATCTCTAAAATGAGCAAATGCACAGCGGAAGATTTCTTTCATACCTGAGAATAAACATGCTTTAAAGTGTCAACCAAAAGGTTGGTGAGTTCATAGGTTTATCATAAGCAATAAAATTCATCATTTTGATAGACCACAAGATTTAAATACAGTACACCTATCTCGTGTACAAAACCATTTTTCATAATGCTTAGCAGAGTAGGTTCGTATCCTTTTCTCCCCCATAGGTTGCCTCGCGATTTTTAAATAACCGTGCACATATCTCGTGCACAAAAATAATACACATAACCTGTGTACAAAAATCATTCTCTCGATATATAACATTCACTTTGCTTTCATAGCTTGGCTTGGTAACCGACCTTAACATATAATGCGCATCAATAATATCCCCAAAAACAGAACATCTCGTCTGTATAATATATAAACTTCGAAGTACTAAACACCACGCCCACTAGCTCTTCCGTCTAGTGAACAATCTGGGTGGGGGTGTTAAACCCGGTAGCTACCTTTAGGATTCGCGTGAATTAGGGCCATACCCGACTCTAATTCTTAGGTTACCAAGCAATAATAATCAGGGGAAAATATATTCATCAATTGGTGGCAATTATCATGTCCACCTAATTCAATAATAATCAACAGAACTTCTGTCTGTATAATAATTCATTCGAGGAATGTTTTGCTTGTGTCTATCTCGTCAAACATTTATAAAAGCATCTCAGTCCAAAAATATAGATTTCAAAGGCATTTAATAAAGCAGTTGTAAAAACAGCGCATGTATTCTCAGGCCCAAAAATGTAAAGAGTAAAAGGGAATCAAATGAACTCACAATCCAATATTTTGAAGTAAAAATATGCATACGACGGTACTGAACAATGCAGGGTTGGCCTCGGATTCACGAACCTATATCATTTATGTATATTAACACATATAATCGTAATCGAATAAATTTATATATTATTAATAGTGCTGTATATAATAATTTATAAGTTTTATTATTCTATTATATATTTTCATTTATATATATATATATATATATATATATATATATATATATATATATATATATATATATATATATATATATATATATATATATATATATATATATATATATATATATTAATATAGTTAAGTTATGTGTATCAAATATATAGTCTTTATTTTTATACTTCTAATCTTAACAACGTCATTAAAACTTTTATATTTATAGTCATAATTATTTTAATAATAATTCTGATAATAATATACTATAAAAATAGTAATTTTATTGCTAATACTAGTTAAGATAATGATTCTACTAATGGTATAATAAATATGATACTCATGATATTATTAATAATAATACTTATAATAATCTGGTAATATTTCTAACAATGATAATAATAATAATAATAATAATAATAATAATAATAATAATAATAATAATAATAATAATAATAATAATAATAATAATAATAATAATAATAATAATAATTAGTAGTATTAGTAATAATTATAATAATAATAATAATAATAATAATAATAATAATAATAATAATAATAAGGAAATAATGAAAATAAAAAGAGAAAAACTACCTCAAAGCTTTTCTAAATAAAAACGCCTCAGTCAAGGCTCGAACCCGCGACCTCTCGATTAAACCAAACATCCTTAACCATCTAAGCTGTCTTGTATTTCTCAAACTATTATAACAATAATTATAATTAACCCGACTTTCCGTCATCATTTTCTTTAAACTATAAACCCTAATCATCATCTTCTTAAACTAACATAATCATGTTTATCTAATCCTCTTTATAATCATAACAAACAACGTAGTAATCCTTCATCATCATTATGCGGTTTATCATAATCATCAATGGCGGATCACCATCACCATTATCTTGTGATCAACATAAACATCATCATCGTTCGTTCTAGCAGAAAAATATGAAACAGCGAATTACTCTTAATGGCCCACGTACCTTGGCCCAATCGAAACCCAGTTTATCCAAGTTAAGTACCAAAGCCCACCATCATCAATTTAACAAATAGCGATTCGGTTTCTTCTTATTTATTTAATTATTATTATTATTATATTTTTTTTAATACGCCTAAAGTAACAGATATGGGGTAAAGATTTGTCGGCCATGGTGTTGCATATTACCCCACTAAATAAAGAATGTGGTAGTGGATTGGTTAGTGGATGTCGACCATTAGAAAATGTGTATAACAGTAGTCACCATTCGTCTCAATTAGTTCCAACGTTTTCTTTAACTTATTTCTTCTTTATTTCATCATCATTCTGCTTATTCATAGCTTTGGTAAACACGAAAACATGAGCTGTAGGTTTATTTGTTTAATTATTTGCTATGAGTAGTGGAGCTTTGGTGATGGATTGGTTGATCATAACAGAAAAACAGAAGAAGATTGAATGTGTCGATCATTATGGTGTTTGATGAGTGTTTGTATTCGAATATCAACAGAGAACACACAAAGAAAAATAACAGCAGCGAGTATATGATGGTTAATTTGGGTGGGTTTAATGGAGGTGAAATGGTGGTCGTTTATGATCAATATGAGGAGAGAGAGCAGATGAGAGCGAGGATTTATAGAGGTTGTGGTGGTTATGGGTCTTCGATCACAACAGATACAGCAGCAGTAGGATTACATCAACGTTTAGTTGGGTTTGGTTTTGTGCAAAACAGAAAACAACGTAGAAGATTGATGGTGGTGTTGAGTTCGATGGCAAGTGAGTTTGTAGTTTGGAACCGAGAAGTATAATGTGGTGTTGAATGAAAATCTATAACTCTCTCCCTCTATGGGCTTTGTATATGTAAGTATATATGTATAAATCGTATAATTGAGATAGTACCTATGATATGATCGATTCTTGTTTGGTATAGACAATTTGATTCCACTTTTTCAATTACTCAGACAGGAACAAAAAAATGTACAGCTCGATCGTGAAAGCTAACAGAATTTGGATTGTAGTTTGTGATTAAACACTAATTTGTACGATTTAACAAATCATCTACAGATTGAAAGTGATTTGAAACCAAATTTGATTCTGTGGTGGTAATTCAGTATGTTATTTAATTAAAATTAATAATAATAATAATACAGATTATATAATGAGTTTGTATGTATGTATATAACAGCATATACGTATGTAAATATACTCTGTATATGTATTTACATATGTATAATTGTATGTCGTATATGTATATATATCTGTAAATAAATAAGTGTATTATAATATTATTAACACTAATAATCGGTATATACATGATAATACAATTTATAATAATGATAATAATAATAGCAATAATTCTAATGATTAATAATTAATAATTTAATAATAATACTAATAATATTATTAATGATAAAAATAACAAATGAATAATAGTATTACAGATAATAATAATTATTAACGATAATGTTCATAATAATATTAATAATAACATTGATAATGTTATTAATAAAATACTAGTACAAATATCAACAATAATAGAATACTAACATTATAACTTTACTACTAGTTGTAATAATAATGATATTAACAATAATAACAATAATTCAAATGTATCAATTTTTCAGTATTATAATTTTAATAATGTTAATATTAATATTAATATTACTAATAATAATGAATGTAATAATAATATAATAACTATAATTAAACTTGTAATTACATTTAATATATTAATATTACAATTTATTAACTATGTACTATTTAATAATTATAACATAGGTTACATGATATCATTTATTGAATATTTAATTAAAATATAATAATTATAATTATAATATATATATATATATATATATATATATATATATATATATATATATATATATATATATATATATATATATATATATATACATACATATGATATATATATATTCTTTTTAATAGTAACATAATTTTTCTATTTATTATTTTACATTTTAAATTCTAATTGACTAAAAGTATTTTATTAATTCAAAATATTATATATATATATATATATATATATATATATATATATATATATATATATATATATATATATATATATATATATATATATATATATATATATATATAATTACATATTTGTTATACACAATTGTTCGTGAATCGTCAAGAGTAGTCAAAGGGTAAATGAATTCATGTAAACAATTTCAAAATTTTGAGACTCAACTTTTACAGACTTTGCTTATCGTGTCGAAACCATATAAAGATTAAGTTTAAATTTGGTCGAAAATTTCCGGGTCGTCACAAAAATTGTCCCATTGATGTAACAAAGGCATGCTGCAATCAAACCAAATCCTTGTTTTCCTCCACAATTTCATCGTTATCGGGCAATCAAGAAACAAATTATGCTTGAACTCGACTCCATTGTTGCATAGAGGGCTTACAATAGACATTATGTCTAAAACCTTCGTGGAAAGGTTCCAACGAAGAGGGAATCACGCCTAAAACCCCAAAGAATAATATTCAATTTTCGTGGTTGAAATTTATACCAATTTGTGACACTCGAGGAAGATGAAAGAATTTTAGAATCAATATATACCTTTGATGCCTTAAAGAATACGTACTCTCCATCCGGATGTAACGAGAAAACCCATCTATCAACTCGATCCAAAAAGCGAACCTGATGTAATTCGTCTCGTACTTTACTTAACAAAATTATAAGAAAACGACGTAAACCTATTAAATTCGCCTAATTTAATATTCCACAATTTACCCATTATAATTTAACCAATCACACTCACATAATATAGTTATATAAAATGCTTGAAAAAAAAATACTAATTATTGAACAAAAGTCAATAATAATCGCAATCTAGAATTCATATATGTATGCAATAACATATGATAGTGTTATCGTTAGAATCATAAATTAAATAAAATACACGTAAAAAAATTAAACCCTTCAAAAAAAAAACCTTCATGTCACATGCTTAGAAATAAGGGAAAATTTAATTTTGGTAACATTTTTACCTCAATTTTCTATTTTAGGTAATCTTTGTTTATTTTTACATTTAAATAATAGTTTTATTAAATGTTAATCAAAAAAAGAAATATCGTGATTTTCAAGTTAAAAGTCCGTCAAAAAATTAACGATACTCCATTTTTAAGTAAAATCATATGCAAGTCTAATCATTGGCAAAGATAACGAACATATGCAAGCCAGGAAATTGGCATATACACGTGTCGTTAATCTTCTATGATCATATTACGAAAAATGACGAAATTTAGTAAATATTCAGTTCGTAAGAATCATCATTTACGAGGTTTTCCATATCCTCAGGTAAGTGCTAACGATCAGGCTTGCATATGGTTTACCTAAAAATGGAGTATCTTTAATTTTTTAACGAAGTTCTAAATCAAAAAGTAACAATACTCCGTAGAACTTTATATGTATGTTAATAATGAGTTTGTACTACACTATTTATTATACTCAAAAAGTAACAATACTCCGTAGAACTTTATATGTATGTTAATAATGAGTTTGTACTACACTATTTATTATACTAGGTTTTTTTTTTTCTTGCGATGCACGGTAGTTTAAAAAAATAATTAAAAAGGTTAATGTAAAACTAAAACGTAGAATATAGGCGTAAAACGAAAACATAAAATGTAAACATAATATATAAATGTCTTTTTAAAAGTGTACAAATTTTTTATTTTTATTTTTTCTTTTAAAGGCAAGGTCCCAAAGTGAAGTTGGTGGGGATTGAACCTGAGTCTCCTTTAGAGATTTCTAAGCACCCAACCACTCAAACACCCTTTGGAGTTTTAGTGTGTACAAATATGTGAGAATAAATGAAAATGTCATTGTTGTATCCTTTGTAATCTTTGTGTTATTTTTATCAAAAGTTGGCTTTTAAAAAAAATAAAATAATATATTCGTTATAATGATTTCTTTATAAATTTAAAATCAACGACATAATTCATATCTATTAAATTAATAATTTCATCTTAAGCATTCATTTTTGGATTAGCCTGAATACCGATGAAGTTGTCTGTTTATAGAATTATAGTTTTATACACAAGTTCATTACAATGCATATTCCATCACAAACTCACATCATATTTCTCGATCCTATAGTTAATACATCATGAAAAGTTTTTCGTACCAATTGATCAAGTAAATAAATATTTACCTGAGTGCAATAGGGGGTGTGCATGGTACGGGAAAAACCGAAAAATCCCGAAGACCGGACCGAACCGGACCGGACTGGAACCGAATGGAACCGAATATTTTCGGTACGGTCCACGGTACATCGTTTTGCTACATTTCGGTATTCGGTTCGGGACGTACCAAACCCGAAATTTTGAAAAATTTATCGGACCGAAAAGTAACTTATAATCTATCGAAAAGTAACTTATAAACTGTAATTTATATAGTATAATTTCCTTATAGACATATATAACTTCCCTAATTAACTTCCTTATTGATAGATATAATAAAGCCGTGCATTCTGTAAATCACTACGATTCGCACACATAACAAATAAACAATTACATAAACCTTAACTAATTGAAAGCAAAGCATACGTGATCGAGCCTTCAGTCTAGTGTATATGTTGTTGGTGCATGAATCCCCAACCGTAGATTAATTTGTCGTTTAATACATTCGGTTATGTAATAACGTTTTACTTATGACTATTGATTACGTTTGTGATTGTGTGTGCTTCATTGATTTAAACAATCAATATGTTAAACTGCATACACAGTCGATCGAGTGTGTTCACACACTCGACCGACTGTGTAACACAGTCGACCGAGTGTGTCTGATATGCAGTATATATACGGGTAGAAACCTCCTTTGAGAGGTTACACTTTCCATTAACCCTAGTCGACTGGTTTCCGTCCCTTTCGATCCCTAACACCATTTACCACCGAAATAACTCGTTTAGGCGTCGATCTAATCTAGTTTACACTCTAGGTTTGATCAAATCGATCCCGATACGACCCATATCTCGGTTTTACTCAATTCTAGTGTTTTCCGCCTCTAGTATTGATTGCAAGTGACCTAGGATCCTTCAATATTCGTCTACAAAGTGGTATCAGAGCCGGAGTCTCTGGTTTGCTTGATCAAACTCCGTTTTTGGGTCAAAAGGTTTAGGTTTTTGGTGTTATTTGCGTTTTGAACGATTAATCTTCGTTTCTACGTTATAGTGTGTGTTCTCTTTGTCAAAACGTGTTTCTGGTGTCACTATAATCGTTTTCTACGTTTTGGTTTTGTCATTCTCTTGAAAATCGATCGAAAATTCAATTTTTGTCTAGAAAACCCTAATAGTCGACCAGTTCCTGTCAAGAACACACCCGACCGCGTGTGTCTTGACAATCGGCCGTGTGAGTACCTCAATCGATCGTGTAAGCCAGTTGATCGACCGTGTGTATTTTGATAAGTTGTGTTAGTTTTTCAAAGTCAATCGGCCGTGTGAGTATAGTCACTCGACCGTGTGAGTAAGACAATCGACCGTGGGAGTGAGACAGTCGGCCATGTGAGTAGTAATACCAAAGTTTAAGTTTGTAACGAACTGCTGCCCAATTTTTGTCAGACAATCGACCGTGTGACCAATACACTCGACCGTGTGACTTATACAATCGACCGTGTGTCTCAGACAATCGACCGAGTGTCTTTTTAAATCAGAAACTTAATTTACATTTAATTCTCACTTAATTAATTAAAATGTCGGACACTAATGAACAAGTGGCTAATGAACTCAGTGCTTTAGTGATTTCACCAGGACCTCACAAATTAATACTTTTCGAGAATGAGTCTGGAACTTCCAATAAGGTTCCCAAGCTTGACAACCTAAAGGACTTTTTGGACTGGAAGGAGCATTTTATGATATATTTGAATGGTATAGACTCTAGACTATGGGAGTTTATTGAGACTGAATTCGCATGGCCAAATGGGGCGGACGGTGAACCTAAAGAGACCGCTCAGTTTAATCCTGCTGAGCGTGAACAGTATAATCTGGAATGTAAGTGCTATGCTCAACTTACTCAGGCACTGTCAAAGGAGCTTTTCTCACAGTTCAAGAACATAAATAAGACCTCTCATACCCTTTGGCTTGCTCTTCAATCAGCCACAGAGGGTACAGCTACTTACCGTACCACTAAGGGTAAGGTTCTCAAAGATGAATGGAGAGTGTTTGCTGCTCTTCCTTCCGAGACTCTTGGACAAACTTTGGAGAGATATCGTCTACTGGTTGCTGAAATGATAGATTATGGAATAGATATATATGATGATAAAGCTGTCAGAGTTTTGAAAGATGGTCTTCCTGAGAAGTCGGACAATGAAATTGAAAAGATTCAGAACAGGTACATTGCATCAAGTCGCACGTTAACCCTGACGGCTATTACATCCAAGTTGATGGAAAAGGATATTCAGGTTGAAGCAAAGAGGAAGAGACTTGGTACAATAGCTGGTTCGTCCATTATTGGGTCATCTTCGGGAGGTCATGCTCCTTTGCAAACGGCTTACATTTCCACAAATTCATCACTGACCTCGGTTTCAATATCAGATTCTGGTTATATCATTGCTAAAACTCAAGCACATAAGTCAATTGCTAAACTGATTGATTCTGGCGTTCTACAATAGACTCAATCACCAGTGATTAAGACAGAAAATATCAAGAAGAGGCCTCTAGAACTGATTCATGAGGATATGGCTTTAGCAGCTATCGTGGTTAACTCCTACAAAGATATGATCAGTGGGCAGATTATTAATGGTCATCTGGAGAATGAAGACTATGATCAGATCAATGAGGATGAGATTGAGAGAATAGACATCCTGTATGCTATGGGTAGTGTTGTTAGATGTGCTAGAAAGTATCTGAAGAGGACAGTTCAGAGTACTTTGAGTTTGAACCGCAATACTAAGTTTGGTTTTGATATGTCCAAAGTGAGATGCCATAACTGTGATGAGCTGGGTCATTTTAAGAGAACATGTACAAGACCACCTAAGCCTGGTGTTCATAATCCTTTTCATAATACTTCAATTGAAGTGACTCCTGGACATCCTGGTCCAACAGTGAACAAGGAAGCAACTTCTAGTGGTCAATCCAAAGCTTTGACTACTACTTATGCTGATAAAGTGTGTGATTAGTCGATCTCAGTTGATGCTGAGAAAGCTAATGTGGTTTTGTTGGTAAGAGTGAAGCTGAGATAGAAGAAGAGAGGGTTATCAGAAGAAATGCTGGTTGTATAGGTAAAGATGATCCTGCTTGCACATGTTACGTATGCAAATGTGACGCACGAATGAAAAGGGTAGAAGCAGTAATGAAGATGTGTCTTAGGAAGAGAATTAGTGATAAGTTGTATGATAAGTTCCGCAAAGCTAAGGACTTGTCAGATCTTGAATTCACTACCGATTCCTCAGATGATGATGAACCCTCAGGAATGAGCTGTCATACGGGTACCTGGTTTAGAAAAGAGCTTGCACACTTGATCAAGGATGATGTTGAATGTACTGATGAGAAGGTAGTCACGGTGACAAGTTCAGATAGTCCTGCAAAAGTTGAGAGCAAAAGAAGCTATGATGTTGATTATTCGGACAGTACAAGTTCAGAGTCAGAGTCAGAATCAGATGCAGATTCACAAGTCGGTAGGAAAGACTACGCGTTCATGGCTAACACATCCAGCAATGACAAGGTATGTAATGATTCAGATTCTCTTTGTTTAAAATGTGCTGACCTTGAACAGGAAATAGCTAGACTTGAATGTATAGTCTCTAAGCTTAATGAGATTCCTGCTACTTGTGAAACTTGTCCGAAACTTAGACTTGAACTTAAGAATTTGGATATAGAAAATCAGACAAATAGGAAGAACTATAATGATGCTCTCTACTACCTTAATAAGCAGAAAGAGTATGTTGATGTTATTAAGTCCTTAGAGAATCAGGTAGGTCATTTAAAATCAACTATTATAGATGATGAGAAAGTGATTCACCTGTATTTGAGCTAGATAGAAGCACTTAAGGCAGAAAAAGATTCATACAAGTTAAAATATGAGTCATAAAAGGCTAGGATTGATAATTGGTAAAGAATGTCATACGTGACACAAACTTTGAAACATCCTAAAAATCAAGGGATAGGCTATAATCACGTTGCACCACCGCTTTTGGGAGAGTTTGTTAATAAGCCTGTTGAGAAGAGTAAGGATCCGGTTGTAGAACCGAAGTATGGTAAGCCTGAGAAAAATCCTGTTGAGAGTAAAAGTGAGAATGGTGAGGGTAAGAAGCCCTTAAATGTAATTTATGAGACGGAGTCCGACACTGATGTCGACACCGAAAAAGATGGGAAACCTTTTGTAGTTGTGACTAAGCCCATTACTATTTTCAAGAATCCAAAGAATGAGGCAAATAGGAGTGAGAGTCAGAAGACTGAGAAAAGGAGTGTTAGAAAACCGAAACAATCTAGGAAGAAAAACACTCAGCTCACCCCTATTAAGTTTGTTAAGGATAGTAGTACTTTGAATTCTCAGGTTGTTGATTCCAAAGCTGAACTTCCACCAAAAGGTGAGAGTTCAAATTCAGGAAGCGCGATGAAATATGTTCCGCCTAATCATCGACAGACTGTTAGACAGCAAGTCACGTCACCCCCTCCAGCTAGGCAACAGAATACACCCCCGAGAAGACAGTTTTCACCTTCTAGGCGTCAATTGTTTAATGCTAATGATTTTGATAATGTTAATTATTTTAATTGTGGGATGTTGGGACACAGGGCTGTGAATTGTACACCCATTAGACAGACACCACATAGGAAAATTGATCTTAGTCCTAATTCTAAACGTGTTTTTAACAGAAGGTCATTTTCACCTGTGTCTAATTCCTCTTCTCTTCCATCAAATGGAACTAAAGTTTTTCAAACAAATGATTATTATCGTAACCATTACCGAAAAATGCTATTTGGAAACGCAAAAGTGAAGTTAAAGGTGTCCACAATTCTGAAGGCCCTTCCGGATCTAAGGGACCATGGGTGGAATTGCCAGTGGTTGGCGTTGATGGGAAACCCACTGCCATTCAGGCATGGGTGGCCCTTTCTAACTAATCTCCTTATTTTAATGTGTAGGTCGCCTACAATCCTCGCTACAGTACATGGATTGTTGATAGTGGGGCATCCAGGCACATGACAGGGAACTTGTCCTTACTTTCTAATGTGAAAACAGTAGATGGAGGACCAGTTTCTTTTGCAGGTAGTGAAGGAGGTTTTATTACTGCTCAAGGGGTGATTGCCAACGAGAATGTCAGCTTTGATAAAGTCAATTTTGTGGAGTAAATGTCGAACAATTTGCTTTCAGTTTCACAGGTTGCTTTTAATGACAAATTGTGTTATATCTTGAGAAAAGAATTTATTATTCTGGAAGACATGATTTTGATGACTGCTCCAAGGTGTAAGGATCTCTATATTCTTGATATGCGAAAAGCTCATGTTAAAGCAGCTACAGGCCATCAGGCTTTTGTTTCTAAAGCTACTGAACAGTAGTCGATTATTTGGCATAAGCGTATGGGTCATCTGAGTCTAAGGAAGATGAATAATCTAGTTCACAATGGACTAGTTGATGGTGTTAATCTTAAGAGTTTTCATATTCCTGAAGGGTGTCTTCCGTGTAAGAAAGGAAAACAGACAAAGAAGTCTCATGCTGGCAAGAAGCATCATTCTGTTAATATTCCTTTGGAGTTGTTGCATATGGATCTCTTTGGTCCGGTAAATTGCAAGACTATCACTAGAGAGTTATATTGCTTGGTTGTTACAGATGAGTATTCACGTTTCTCTTGGGTTGTGATGCTGAAACATAAATCAGATACTTTCAAGCACATTAAAGTTTTGATTCTGAAGATCGAAAGTTTGTATAAGTTGAAGGTTAGAAAGATTCGTACCGACAATGGTACGAAGTTCAAGAATAATAAGATGCTGCTGTTTTGTAATGAAAAGGGGATACAGCAACAGTTCAGTCCTGCTTATATACCTCAGTCCAATGGTGTAGCTGAAAGAAAGAATAGGACATTTTTTGAGACCGCAAGAACTATGCTAGCTTATGCTTGTTTACCTATTGTTTTCTGGGGAGAAGCCGTGAGCACAACGTGTTATGTGATGAACAGAGTTCTAGTGGTGAAGAGACACGGTAAGACGTGTTATGAATTGTTGCACAAGAGAAAGCCTAACATTAAACATATTGAACCCTTTGGTGCTCCTTGTACTATTCTAGTACGAGATACAGGAGGGAAATTCAATTCGAAGGTTGTTTCTGGTATCTTCTTAGGTTATGGGAATCCAAATAAGTGAGTGTACAATACTGAATCTAAGTGTGTTGAAGAACGATTCGAGGTTGATATTCAGCGTAACGCTCCAGCTCGTGTTAGTAAAGGATTCGCATGGCAGTTTGAATATGATAAACTTTTTGACTCTTTTAACTTTCCACCGGATGCTACAGATGATGAGGTACTCACTCAGATGTTGTATGATGCTCAGAATTCCAGAGAGAATGTAATCTCTATTCCTAGCCAGACTCAGGTCCAGATTCAAAGTACTCATCAGAGTCCGATTCAAAGTCCGAGGTAAAGTACCCAGAGTGACCATTCTAATGCCGATTCTAATGTGGAGATAGTGTATGAGACAGATGAAGATAGTGATTCAGAAGAAGATGAGGATGTTAATAGATCACGGTTGACCGAAGATCATTTAAATCCTCTTTACAATCAACCTCCAACTGTAATAGGGACTGAACAACCAACTAAAGCAGGAGGAGTACGTAGGTCAAACCGTGTGATCATGTCTCCAATACGTTTAGATGATTATTACGTAGATACGAGGGGCATTCCTCATATTGGCATTCCTCATGCCACGACTAATGAAGCATCTACGTCTGAAGTTCCTACTATATCTGATGTTCCTGTGGTAAGTGAGAGTCAACCGGCAGCGGAAGATGTTGAATCAGAGAGTGGAAATGTGGTAACAGCTTTCTATTCCTCGTTGAACAAGAAAGGGAGAGTATTTGTGCATGCTCACTCATGCTATGTGTGTCAAATTGCACCTAAAGATGCCTATGAGGCACTGAAGTTTGATGAGTGGATCAGTGCAATGCAGGAAGAACTATTACAGTTTAAGCATTTAAAGGTTTGGAGACTAGTCAATCCACCACATGGTTGTGAACCCTATGGTCTTCGATGGATTTTGAAGAATAAGAAGGATGAATAGGGTATTGTTATCAGAAACAAAGCTAGGTTGGTGGTAAAGGGATATCAACAAATCCCTGAGATTGACTATGATGAGGTTTTTGCTCCAGCAGCTAGACTGGAGGCAATTAGAATTTTCTTGGCGTTTGCGTCCTTCATGGGATTTAAAGTTTATCATATGGATGTTAAAAGCGCATTTTTGTATGGTGAGATTAACGAGAAGGTTTATGTTGAGCAACCACCTGGTTTCGAATATCCGCATTTTCCAGAAAAGGTTTATCGATTTGAAAAGGCACTTTATGGTCTTCACCAAGCTCCTAGAGCGTGGTATGCCACGTTGTCCAATTATATGCTTGAAAATGGTTTTCGGAGAGGTGTAATTGATCAGACACTTTTCATCAAGAAAAAGGGATAACATCTTATGTTAGTGCAGGTTTATGTTGATGACATCATCTTTGGGTCAACGGATCAGGGAATGGTTGATGAATTTGAAAAGGTCATGCAGCGAAAGTTTAAAATGAGTTCCATGGGGACTATAAAGTTTTTCTTAGGTTTGCAGGTAGCTCAGACAGATAAAGGCATCTTCTTGCATCAGACCAAGTATGTTGCTGATATTCTGAAGAGATTTCAAGTGGAAGCAGAAAGACCAGCTAAGACTCCGTTGTCAGTAAATCAAGGGATCTCGCCTGATTGTGAGGGTGCTAAAGTGGATCCTACGCTATACAGGGCGATCATAGGTTCTCTAATGTATCTGACCGCTTCTCGACCAGATATTATGTTTGCGGTTTGCTTGTGTGCACGTTATCAGGCGAATCCTAATGTTCATCACAAGTTTGTGGTTAAGAAGATTTTGAGGTATTTGAAAGATACACCGAGTTTAGGGTTATGGTATCCGTGTGAGGATGGTTTTGATCTCACAGCTTATAGTGATTCTGACTATGGCGGTTGCAAGAAAGATTTCAAGTCAACATCAGGAGGTTCTCAGTTCCTTGGTAGCAAACTAGTTACTTGGCAGTGTAAGAAGCAGACAACATTTTACACCCTGCTTTTTTTTTTTTTTAAATCACAGCGGAAGTCTTAATTCACATAAATACCCTTAGTTAATTACGAACATGATTATCACAAATCATTAGATAGTTACTTATTACAAACAACCGGTGTTACGTTAAACAACTAGTTACATATTTATAAAAGTTAAGACATCAGAGTTCGTCTTGTCAAACATATCGTCAACCCAACTCCCGTCCCTACCAGCACTAAGATCGAAAACCTGCAAGGGAGGAGGTGAGGGGGGTTAGCACGAGGCTAAGTGAATGGAATCATCTAACAGATCTAGCATACAGTACCAACTTGTACAACTACAACAACTACAACAATCCATAACAGGCAACTGACAACTAATAACTAGCAACTATCAACTGGCAACAATCAACTAGCAACTATGCTCCAACTAGAGACTCGGCGGCTTGTACGAGCACACGAACACTAGCTGATCAGTCTAGCGTCTACCGAAAGTCCTTACTACTGAATCCCCAGTATAGTAAATCCACACGCAGGTGATGCGTCATTCAGCACTATACTCAACAAACAGTAGCCAACTGGACCCAACCACAACAAGGTTGACCTCCCTGAGCTGAACCTAACAACAATAGGTTCCAACAGGCAACTATAACTTGTGCACACAACTGTTAAGCAACTACCACTACGAACAACTGTTCCTACGACTAGCATGGCAACTCTACGATGATCATTATTACAACATATCTACTAAGCATAGCAACTATAACAGTATAACATAGTAGCACAACTTGCTACTCTATACTACACCCGGAGATAATCCCACTCACCGATTACCAGCTACAGCTCAGTTATCTTACTTCTGAGCTTCTTCCTTGTTCTTATCACCTGAGAACAACACAACGAAGTCAATATACATATCTCAATCAATAGTATAATCAAATCATACTATAAACTAGGTCATAACACCATATATTCATAATTTTATGAGTCTACATCATGACTCCATTCAATAATGGCATACAGGTGCGTGCAAAACACGACATACACACTAAAACTCCTTTTCCGACCCAAAAACAGTTTGATCTATTTTCTTAAAAGTTCACCATTGAAAAGTATTCTTTATTATGATTCTAACGATAGTTTATTCATCAAAAACGGAGTTACGTTTTGAAAGTTACGCCCGTTTCAATTTCATAAAAGGTACTGTAGCAATAGCGACACTGTAGCAACTCGATACTGTAGCAACTCGGTAGTGTAGCAACTCGGGGGGTACTGTAGCAACTCGGCACTGTAGTAAATAGTGGTACTGTAGCAAATAGTGACACTGTAGCAAATAGTGACACTGTAGTAAATAGTGATACTGTAGCAACTCGGTACTGTAGCAACTCGGGGGTACTGTAGCAACTCGGGTACTGTAGCAAACTGGGTTTCGAACCAATTTCGCTAATTTTGTGATTTCTTCCCCAAAAACTCGATTTCTAAGTGTTTTTGACCAAATTTTAAGCACAAGAAAGTTACTAAACATATATACAACCTATTTCTAACATCAATTAAGCATAACTAACACAATTCATGAAGATTCAAGCTAAAAATCACACTTTTGCTCAAGAACACAAAAACCCAATTTACACAAGATTCAAGCAATGATTCAAGCATGCTAACCTGGTTTGATGATTACAAAGATGATATAAATCAGTTCCTAAAGCTCCACAAACCAATTTCAGGCTTGGATCAAGTTAGGGTTTCAAGGTGAAAGAGTTTAGGTACGGTGTGTATATTTTTTCAATTAGGAAAATGATCAAGAAGTGTCCAGAACATACATATAAATGGGTTATAAACCCATACCTCATAACACACGGGTATTTACCAGTTATCTAATATCTTTCGTACATCGTTAGGAGGCCCTAACGGAGTCCAAATTCAACAAACGAACCTGTTCTGTGACCCTTGTCACAAACTGGTCTCAACTAAATAACCAAATAATTATAAACATATAATTATTAAAATCACTAATTACACCAAACCCTAAGGGTACAATGGTCATTTCATCTAGGCCCAAAACGCGGATGTTACAAATCTACCCTCCTTAAAAGAGATTCCGTCCTCGGAATCGGGTCAACTATGGTCAACAAACCCAAAAATTGTTACTCGAATCGCCAAAACACACGGTTAACTTTATCAATCTTATCCCCAATACCGACAATATCCACCACAATTGCATAGGGAAATGAGATTCTTGACGTCAATACACTCCCGGTACAAAATAAGTTGTCATAATCTTCATCGATCAACGTCCGTTAATCCACTTAAGCCCAAAAATTACACGATCAAGTCAAATAATCAGAGTCAAATTCGTGTTTCTTCGCCATTCCGCATCATAAATTTCACGATCTGTCATCCAATTCAACTCTTTATACTGTCCACTTTTCCCAATTATCCAAAGCTTAGGCAATAGAATTAGTCATCATGCTAAAATCTATACCTATGTCTACGAAATTGCCTCGTAAGTCAACAGAACTTCATAGGTTATTCATCTCATATCCAGTCACATCACAATCCAATATAGCACAGGCCGCCTAATTTTCCTTCAGCTTCCCAGAAATTCCGTATGATTTATCACAATATACTTCTGTTGGCCAGACACAAGCATATTATCCTAAATCATACCTTCATTCTGAGTTGCTCGTAATGAAAAAATTCTACTTGTCTCATTCACTAACTTATGTCCAATCAATCACCTCAATAAGCATCGGTAATTAATTTAACTACTTTATGACTAATCAATCACAACATCTGTCCAATCATAGTTACTCAAAACATTGTCCATCAAATACTCAAATATAATCTACCAACATTACTACACATCCAACAAGCATAGGAAATCGCAACATATGTTCATCAATGTCAAAAATACGCTCAACTAGCAGTATCATACATCTGTTTAAGCAAAGGAATTATCCAATCAGCACAGTCCTCTTTCTATCATATCTGTTACAACAGTGTTACTATCATATAATCTCATGTCGACAAAAAGTCCACTACATTAGGGTACCCAACACATCTCTATCAAAGTCACAGTTTTCAATCTCAAAATTAACCTAAAGGTCTCCCTTACCCAACCAGGCACACAAGGGTCGCAACTAAGCATACAACAACATAGCACAACAAAATAAATTTTACACTATCAACAAGATTTTTCAATCTAAAACACACATATATGTACATATGCACAATCATACATATATACAACTAAACAGTACGAGGATTTTGAATCATACCTGCATTCACATCAAAATCAACATCTACATCTGCAACCATTTGATAAGCTCTTGCTGTTGCCGTAGGTGGATTCTTTCTTTTCTGCCCAACTGGAGAACCAGAAGATCCACCTACTGATCCCGACTGCGCTCCTGGCCCCGCCCCAGAACCTGATCCTCTTACATACGGACACTGAGCTGACCTATGCCCCACTTGATGACATTTCCAACATACATCCTCTTGGAATGAACACATTCGAATCTCGTGCCCCACAATACCACGTCTCAAACATCTTTTGGTTGAATCTGAACAAGGACCACTATGAGATGATCTGCAACTATAGCACCAAGAATTCTGACTTGATGCTGACCCACTATGTTCTGACCCACTCTTCTGTTTCAACTTAACAGACTTCTTTGACCTAGAGTCTGAATGACTCATCACCTGATCTTGTTGTGGCATCTCATAACCTACTATTCTATTCCTTGCTGCTCTGACGTCATCCTCTACCATCTTTGCCATAACAAACGCTTGCGATAACATCGTCGCCATCCTAACCATTGTTCTGTACTCCGGTAAAATTATATTAACAAAGTGCTGAATTCTGGACTGCTCATCTGGAACCCACTGTTGCACAAACCTTAATTTATCCATATACTGCTCAATCACCTCATCTATCGTCATCTGAGGTGTCATTTTCATTGCCATAAATTCCATCTTAATTCGATTGAGGTCATAAGACGAACAATACTGCTCACAAACTTTACTATAAAATTGTTCCCAAGTAATCATGTTCACTTGCTCTTTTGGTATACTAGAAATAACCGTATCCCACCAAACCATTGCCCTATTTTTCAACATGCGACTAGCATAAATAACCTGTAATTCTGGTTCGCACTGACAGGCCTCAAAAACCTTTTCTATCTCTCTTAACCAGTTAAGTGTTACCGTTGGGTTAAAACTTCCTGAGTACTCTGGTGGATTACAATTCAGAAACTGTTTGAAGGTACATTTCTTTGGTTGTTGAAACATCGGCGTCTGATACGGACCCCACATCTGATTTGGGAACTGTTGATTAAACTGAGGTGGCATCTGAAACTGTTGAGGAAACTGATATTGAGGTGGTAACCATTGCTGTTGTTGGAAAGCACTTCCAATTTCCTGATAATTATTTGACTGCACCGGATACCCACTAATCGTCTGATTCGGTACACTACCACTTGGATTCACGGTTACCTGGCATTGTTCTAATTCCCTTATTCGATCACGTGCTTCCTTTAACTTACTTTGCAAATCTAAAATTTGTTCCTGCGGATCCTCTTCTGACACATATCCGTCTTCATCTGGGGCTCTGAATGTTCCGGGGGCTGACGGACCAGTTGCGTTTCCTGTATTATCTGCCATATCTGCACTACCACAACATCTCACACAAACTCTTAGTGGAAAACAGGTTAGTACCTATCAACTAACACATGTAATCCCTACATTCACTTAACCCGTTCCCTCATATATGTTTGACACAACACAAGGTTTGGGAACATGACATTCAACACAATGTACATGCGGCCAAACCTATGCTCTGATACCATAAGTAACATCACCATCAGCCCGTAGTATGATATTGTCCGCTTTGGACACAAGCCGATCACCGACGGGCTACCCGCGCACGAGTACAACCCCGGATCGCACTTCTACCTCATGGATTTGCTTCTCGGGTAAACACCCTCAAAACGCGTCATACCAGAAGAGGTATCCACACCCTTATAAGGAGTGCTTTGTTTTCCTCTCCCACCGATGTGGGACGAGTCTGTTACAACTAGTAACATCACCATCAGCCCGTAGTATGATATTGTCCGCTTTGGACACAAGCCGATCACCGACGGGCTACCCGCGCACGAGTACAACCCCGGATCGCACTTCTACCTCACGGATTTGCTTCTCGGGTAAACACCCTCAAAACGCGTCATACCAGAAGAGGTATCCACACCCTTATAAGGAGTGCTTTGTTTTCCTCTCCCACCGATGTGGGACGAGTCTGTTACAACTCTCCCCCCCTTCGGGACACTGCGTCCCCGCAGTGCAAATCGATGCGGGCCCCAGCTCTGATACCATAAGTTTTTACACCCTGCTTTTTTTTTTTTAAATCACAGCGGAAGTCTTAATTCACATAAATACCCTTAGTTAATTACGAACATGATTATCACAAATCATTAGATAGTTACTTATTACAAACAACCGGTGTTACATTAAACAACTAGTTACATATTTATAAAAGTTAAGACATCAGAGTTCGTCTTGTCAAACATATCGTCAACCCAACTCCCGTCCCTACCAGCACTAAGATCGAAAACCTGCAAGGGAGGAGGTGAGGGGGGTTAGCACGAGGCTAAGTGAATGGAATCATCTAACAGATCTAGCATACAGTACCAACTTGTACAACTACAACAATCCATAACAGGCAACTGACAACTAATAACTAGCAACTATCAACTGGCAACAATCAACTAGCAACTATGCTCCAACTAGAGACTCGGCGGCTTGTACGAGCACACGAACACTAGCTGATCAGTCTAGCGTCTACCGAAAGTCCTTACTACTGAATCCCCAGTATAGTAAATCCACACGCAGGTGATGCGTCATTCAGCACTATACTCAACAAACAGTAGCCAACTGGACCCAACCACAACAAGGTTGACCTCCCTGAGCTGAACCTAACAACAATAGGTTCCAACAGGCAACTATAACTTGTGCACACAACTGTTAAGCAACTACCACTACGAACAACTGTTCCTACGACTAGCATGGCAACTCTACGATGATCATTATTACAACATATCTACTAAGCATAGCAACTATAACAGTATAACATAGTAGCACAACTTGCTACTCTATACTACACCCGGAGATAATCCCACTCACCGATTACCAGCTACAGCTCAGTTATCTTACTTCTGAGCTTCTTCCTTGTTCTTATCACCTGAGAACAACACAACGAAGTCAATATACATATCTCAATCAATAGTATAATCAAATCATACTATAAACTAGGTCATAACACCATATATTCATAATTTTATGAGTCAACATCATGACTCCATTCAATAATGGCATGCAGGTGCGTGTAAAACACGACATACACACTAAAACTCCTTTTCCGACCCAAAAACAGTTTGATCTATTTTCTTAAAAGTTCACCATTGAAAAGTATTCTTTATTACGATTCTAACGATAGTTTATTCATCAAAAACGGAGTTACGTTTTGAAAGTTACGCCCGTTTCAATTTCATAAAAGGTACTGTAGCAAATAGTGACACTGTAACAACTCGGTACTGTAGCAACTCGGGGGTACTGTAGCAACTCGGGGGTACTGTAGCAACTCGGGGTACTGTAGCAACTCGGCACTGTAGTAAATAGTGGTACTGTAGCAAATAGTAACACTGTAGCAAACAGTGACACTGTAGTAAATAGTGATACTGTAGCAACTCGGTACTGTAGCAACTCGGGGGAACTGTAGCAACTCGGGTACTGTAGCAAACTGGGTTTCGAACCAATTTCGCTGATTTTGTGATTTCTTCCCCAAAAACTCGGTTTCTAAGTGTTTTTGACCAAATTTTAAGCACAAGAAAGTTACTAAACATATATACAACCTATTTCTAAAATCAATTAAGCATAACTAACACAATTCATGAAGATTCAAGCTAAAAATCACACTTTTGCTCAAGAACACAAAAACCCAATTTACACAAGATTCAAGCAATGATTCAAGCATGCTAACCTGGTTTGATGATTACAAAGATGATATAAATCAGTTCCTAAAGCTCCACAAACCAATTTCAGGCTTGGATCAAGTTAGGGTTTCAAGGTGAAAGAGTTTAGGTACGGTGTGTATATTTTTTCAATTAGGAAAATGATCAAGAAGTGTCCAGAACATACATATAAATGGGTTATAAACCCATACCTCATAACACACGGGTATTTACCAGTTATCTAATATCTTTCGTACATCGTTAGGAGGCCCTAACGGAGTCCAAATTCAACAAACGAACCTGTTCTGTGACCCTTGTCACAAACTGGTCTCAACTAAATAACCAAATAATTATAAACATATAATTATTAAAATCACTAATTACACCATACCCTAAGGGTACAATGGTCATTTCATCTAGGCCCAAAACGCGGGTGTTACACAACAGTGGCTCAGTCCACATGTGAAACAGAATATATTGTCGCGGCCAGCTGTACATCACAGGTGATCTGGATATAACAGCAGCTACGTGACTACGGTTTGCATATTTCTAACACTCCTATTTATGTTGATAACACTGCTGCTATAGCTGTCACTAAAAATCTCGTAAATCATTCTAAAACGAAACATATAGGGATTAAATACCATTTCTTTAGAGATTGCTATGAGAAAAAGATAATAGATGTAGTGCAGATTGACACTACAACCCAACGGGCTGATCTTCTCACTAAAGCTTTTGATAAACCACGCTTTGAGTTCTTGTTGAAAGAAACTGGAATTAAATTGCTGACTGGCGTGGTTCCTGAAACTGAGGCTTCTAACACAGAGGAAGCTCCCAAAGAGACTGAGTTGTAAATGCCCTCGGACTACTTGTATATTATGTGTATATTTGCATAGTAGTTAGAAGGTCATTTGCATGTTTAATTTTTGTTTGAATGATATTTGCTTTCTGATGGTAATGCATGCTAGTTTATGTTTTTAGTTTGTTTTTATATTTTTGTACAGATAAAATCAAAAAGACATAAAAGTTATAAAACCAGAAAATCAAATAAAAAGTTGAATATTTGAAAAACCAATAAAAATTGAAAAATTAGAAAAATGAGTTGCTTGATCTATCTGTGGGAAGTGATTGCAATACTGAATTGACATGTATGCAGAATGATTGATAGTGTATTGGTAGACTTTATTGACATAATTCTAGATAGAGATGATCACAATAACAACGCGTAAATATCATGATGAGGAAATCATGGAAAGGTTTACAGCGGTTGAGGGTAGTCACCTACTTATCACTGAATATGTACTGAGAAATGGTTGTTCAGAAACTCAACAGACGGTTGAGGTCTCCCCTACTATGACTTATACTCGGTAGCAAAGGATAATTTTGTTAGTCCCCAATGTGAGCATACTTTGTCTAGGATGCATACTTGTTTCTATTTACCTTTATTGCTTGGACCGAAAGTCAACAACATACATGTCGGGTATCCAAAGGGAGGTGTTCTCTCTAAACGGGTTGAGAAGTGCATTTTTGTATCACAGACATAGAATGATTTGAACAACGAAACGTCATTGGGTTATGGACTTCAACATCGGAAGATTGATTTTCTGTGCAGATACTACAAAAGTCCAAGACAGTGGTGCATCATCATGAATATTTGTGTCTATTTTATTTTATTTTTGTAAACTAGCATGGAGAAAATGACAATATCGGAAAATCCAAAAAAAAAAAAAAATGTGTGATGTTTATCTTTCTTTATTCAAGTTGTAATTAAATTGATGCACCACATTATTGCAAGAAAATCATGGATCATGAATTGGACTGATTTTGAAGAATTCATACGCTATTTTCTTCTGAGACAACAGATATTTCCATCCAAGAGCTGTTTGTGAGATTTAGTTATCTACATCCGAGGGGAAGAAATGTATCAGATTATCAGATATAGAAAACTTAAATTATTCTGTTATATGGGATTGTATCTATTGGCCTGAATAGCAGGGGATATCGTCTGGAGGAAACCTTAGTGTTCCATCACTCAAATAATTATCACTACCATTCATCCAACATTATATGTCATACAATTTCCGTTCATGTATGGGGTTTATAGAGACTGGTATGCGTCTTTTCAAATATGCAATAAATTTGAGATAAAGAATGTTATCTGAAACGAAAAGTATAAGTTTAAGGTAGTGAAATGACCCGTCCTAATCCATCCGGACGAAGTCATTAACATTAGGTTCCATTGCGATGATCGACTCCAACTAATGTCCTTAAAATGAGCAAATGCACAGCGGAAGACTTAATTCGTACCTGAGAATAAACATGCTTAAAAGTGTCAACCAAAAGGTTGGTGAGTTCATAGGTTTATCATAATAATCATTTCAATATATTAATAGACCACAAGATTTCCGTTTATAAATATATGTACACTTGCAAGTGTATAAAAGTATTCTATAAGTTGTAGGCACCCGGTAACAAGCCTTAACGTTTATGTTTTACCCTCTGAAGTAAACCAGATCAGGTGTGTTTAAAATAACCTCGAAGTACTAAAGCATCCCATAGTCAGGATGGGGTTTGTCAGGCCCAATAGATCTATCTTTAGGATTCGCGCCTACCGTACATAGACAAGTAGTTTAATGTTACCAAGCTAAGGGTATATTTCTGGTTTAAACCCACATAGAATTAGTTTTAGTACTTGTGCCTATTTCGTAAAACATTTATAAATCAGCGCATGTATTCTCAGCCCAAAAATATATATAAAAAGGGAGCAAATGAAACTCACCTAATGTATTTTGTAGTAAAAATACATATGACTATATTGAACAACTGAACAATGCAGGGTTGGCCTCGGATTCACGAACCTATATCATTTATATATATATATATATATATATATATATATATATATATATATATATATATATATATATATATATATATATATATATATATATATATATATATATATATATATATATATATATATATATATATATATATATATATATATATTAACACATATAATTGTAATCGAACAAATTATGTATTGATGTTAATAATATCTATATTTACTAATGGTAATAATAATTTTGATAATAATAATATTTATTTTATTTGTAGTAATAATAATACCATAATAATAATAATAATAATAATAATAATAATGATAATATTAAAATAATAATAATAATAATAATAATAATAATAATAATAATAATTGAAATAGAATAAAAGAGTATACCCTTGTAAAAAGGGTCTCTAAAAAAAACACCCCGGACCGGATTCGAACCAAGACATCTCGGTTCTTCTCCCAGTACTCCTTACCACTGATCCAACTCTACTTTTCTGATTTAGATTGTATTCCCAATATACTTCACCCGAATGGTTTCGATTCGGCCCAACATTTAAACAAATACAGCCCAACAATAATTAAAGTGTTCGGCCCAACTGGAAGTTTGAAATCAACACGGCCCATAATGAAACCCTCGTAGCCATAGATAAATACGAGATCCAGTGAAACAAATATGTGTGTGTGTCTTTTTCTGGTTTGACTGACTCAACGAGAGAGAAAAAATGTATAGCATTCGAAGGAAAAAACCTAAACGTTATCATCATTGATGCCGTATTATCATCATGATTCATCAACCATCGAGTATCATCATCATTCAGTTTCATCTCCTTCATGCTTATCATTAATTTATCGAATCACCATCATCATAATTATCGTATAATTAACATTATCAATAATCATATTACCATGATCATCTCGAACTAGCTTGTTTCTACGGTCCCATTATAGATATTAAACTCATGGTCAAATCATGGTATCACTCTAGCTCATTAAACTACTTAGAATTCGTTTCATATTATGCCCCACAATACCCTTTATCATTCCACTAAGTCCTAATCCTAACCGATACATAATACTAAATTAGTTATAGGAGCATGCTTATAACCTTTAGGACAAAATGGGGTGGGTGAAGTGGGGTTTTATTAATGTCGGTTGCCCCTCATAAAGCAAGAATATCGATTGCTTTGAATCATGTATCATGTGGGTCTCATATTCTTTTATGTGGGTAGTGGGGTTCGGTGTTAAAAAGGAAACAAACAAGAGAATAAGGTCGTAGCATTCAACATGGTTCACCATAATCATTTAAGTTATCTCCAACTCACTTCCCACTATCCTTTTATCTTTATATCCATTCTTCATCATATTATTTTCGTTACCTTGTTGTAGTTTGTGCGAGTATCATTTATAATACGGTAGCAGTAGTAACAGCAATTTCGAGAGGTACACAGGATGGTGTGCTGGGTTGTAGTCTGTCTCAACCAAAAAGAAACCAAAACTGAAACCAAAGGGTGGCGGGTTGTGGTGTTTCAAGAGGGTTTTAATGATGTTTTATAGGTTTACATTTGATAGATGAAGCACTCAAGATTGGAAGTGTCAGGTGATCACAAGGTGATTGTTGTCGATGGGGATAAAGAGTTGAAGATGGTATGATTTTTGATTCCAACTGTAATGGAATAAGGTAATAAACTTATAAAGTTTTGCAGCGTTTATATCAAGAGTTTTGAAGGTGGAATTCATGATGTAGTGATTTAACAGAAACTGAACATGAAGAACAAAAAGGGAAATTTAATGGTTATAATTGTGTTTTATTGTGGTTTAATCGAATAGCAGTAGAAGAATATTAGCAGCATCGTAGCTGTGATAATGGTGGTGTTCTCAATCAAATAAGAAAAGAAACAGGAATCAAAAGTGGCGTGTGGTTTTATGATCAATGAATTAATCGATTGTTTTAAAGTAAGAGTATGTCGACATGATTTATTCCCTTAGGAATAAACAAAAAGAAGACGTTAAAAATCTGAGTTAGACCTGCAACTGATTTTGGCTTTTGCTGCATAGATCAAACTTGATTTGTACGACCCAATAAACAAGAATCAATCACCAACAGTTTTTGGAAAACGATGGAAAACATAATACCAAATTTCTGTATTTACGTTAATGTAAAAATCTGTACATATATATATATATATCTGTATACATCCTTATATCATTATATCTTTATCTTTTAATCTGTATATTTATTTATTTATAAAGATTATCTATATACAGTACATGTTTAGGTATTTAGTTATAACTGTATTTATATTTACCAATTATATAATTATATATATATATATATATATATATATATATATATATATATATATATATATATATATATATATATATATATATATATCTAATTCTTACTTTTGATAATTAACTAATATATTAATATTAATACTACTAATATTAATAATACTAATAATAATGTTACTAATAAAGACTAATAATGATGAATGAAAATAGTAATTTGATGTTATTAATACTAACAATAATAATTTTATTTACTAATAATGATAATAATAATATAAATGGTAATAGTAAATTTATTAATGATGCTAATAATATTTTTAGTTATAATAATATTAATCTCATTGATATTAATAACAATAGTATAACAACTTATCAAATTTCATATGTATATCTATGTATACTTTATATAATAATAATGATACAAATATTAATATTAATATTAATAATAATACTGAAAATAATGATAATCATATCAATATTGTAATTATACATTAATTTGTAGTTACATATAATATATTACTCTTTATTATATCATATCCATCAATCATATAATTTATTGAATCTTAAATATTTAATTATATATATATATATATATATACATTACAATATATATAATATTAATTATGTTCAAAATTCCTATATATATATATATATATATATATATATATATATACACACATTTAATTATAAACAATTGTTCGTGAATTGTCGGGAATGGTCGAATGTCAATTGAATCTATGCAACAGTTCAAAAATTTTGAGATTTAAAACAACAGACTTTGCTTATCGTGTCGAAATTAAATAAAGAATAAGTTTAAATTTGGTCGAAAATTTCCGGGTCGTCACAGTACCTACCCGTTAAAGAAATTTCGTCCCGAAATTTGAGTGAGGTCGTCATGGCTAACAATAAAAATGTTTTCATGAGGAATATGAGTTGATAATTAGAGTTTTATCATTATTGATTAATATAGATAAAACGATTCGATCATGGAAAGCGTACGAGTGAAGCTATCACAAAAGAGTGAAAAGTTTCGTCTTAACTTTTGACGTAGTCATGGTGGATTTTCGGAGTTCATGGAATTTAAAGAAAATCTTCTAATAAGAAAGAAAACGTAATAAGACGATTTATTAGTAACCGTTGGAATTACGGAAGAACATAAATATCAAGGAAATATTTCCGTGATATGCTTAGAGCTTGAGTAGAATGAAAAAGTCGTGTAACATGGCACATGATGAGGGTAAGATCTGTGAACCATCATCACGTTCCATTAGAAACTCAGCATGACTTACTGTAATATAACCACATTTGCCTGACGTCATTATATTATACTAACTCATGCTTCAATTCCCAACACTTTTCCAGGAAATCATTCATAATTTAAACTCGATTGTTACAGAATATAGAAACTAAAACAGTTTCTTTTAGGATATAATATAGATAGCATGAAGAGATAAATAATTTCGGACAAGAATAGGTGTGAAGGTATACTCAGGAATATCGAAGATATTTATAAGGGAAGATACGATGATATCTTAGGATTTCTTAAAGTACCTGAGATTAAAGGGTGATGCAGAAACTTTTTCTGCAAAGAATTGAAATAAGTAGAAAGCAAGATATTCGCTGGAGATTTTGTCAGGTACTGAATCATCTGGATTCGTTAAGTACATGTTTACTCTTTTTGATTTGTCCACAGTCTCCTTCATGGTTTGCTCAATTCGTTTCCAGTACCAATTTTCTATTGAGTGTTTCCAACACTCTATTGTTTATCATCAAACTTTTGGCCATTAAGACCATTTACAACTTTTGCTGCTTCATCAGCATTTTCAGAACTCATAGATCTGATTCGTAAGCTAGAGGGTTTTTCATGAAATTCAGAGATTCCGAATTGAAATTCATCGGTCCAGAAGATATATGTTATATATAGATATATAACTATTGACGTATGAACACTGCGAAATTCGTGAATTAATCATTAATGCTTCCCGGTATTTGGTATGGTAATTATTGTTACAAGATACCGATGAATTCATGATAAGACTTCAATAGATAAGTATAGTGATTCGTCGGAGAGATTTAAGCCAAGGAACAACGAGGTTGCTGGTACGTCTGCTGGTAATATGGTGGAATATAAAAGATTGCTGGTAACAATATCAATGGCAAACGTATATATCAAAGTTATAATGAGGTTGATTTGAATGAAAAGTCGAAGTTGATTTGATGAAGCTGTGACAAAATTGGCTATTTTGAAAAAAAATTGCAAACTTATTTTGGGTAATAATAACACTAAAGGAATTAGCACAACTACGTTTTAAACATTTGCTCAGTTTCCGAGAGTTTTTCGGGTGCATAACTATATGCATCAATCTTTTCTTCCGTAGGTAAAGTGCGGTCAGTTCATTCTTTCGATTGAGGTATTTTCAAGAATCATGAAAGGTTTGAACGCAGATTGTAATCGTCAAGATACAATGAGGTTTAGGATGAAATCAAGTGGCAAACTTGAAGAAATGTTTAGTTTCATATGTTATAATCAATATTTTAATTCATTTTTAAATGTCCAATCTTGATAGTCCACAGACGATAGTCCTCAGTTAACAGTCCAATAATTCATATTTAGTTTAATTTATAATATTCGAATTAATTAATACGTATCGTGACCCGTGTACATGTCTCAGACTCGATCACAACTCAAAGTATATATATTATTATAGAATCAACCTCAACCCTGTATAGAGAACTCGATCATTACTGCATATAGAGTGTCTATGGTTATTCCAAATAATATATATATATATGCGTCGATATGATATGTCAAAACATTGTATACGTGTCCCGATATTTAAAGTGCGTAATATAAATAACAGAAATTTAAATGACGATAAATAAAGTACGTAAAGTAAATAACAGAAATTAAATGACGATAACTAAAATTGCGAGAATTAAATTGCGATAAAATAAATTGCGATAAATAAATTGCGATAATTAAATTGCATATCTAAATTGCGATAAAATAAAATGTAATACGGAATTAACAGTTAGCTAGGATCTTGTTAGCGTGGTTTCTTAACAAAATTTCATATTGTTAATTAGTCTGTTTCTAATCAATTTTTATTGTGTCCATTATTTCTTCATTATGCCACTTGTTGGATTCTGATAGGTCAAAATCCAAATATGAAATTGAATGAAAGTGGTTATTCTGCGGTGAACGAATACGTATGTCTGTGGATGTAAGTAAGATAGTAAATGATCGTTGAATCAGATTCGAAGAATGTACAGTGTAACTTATTAATGTGAAATCTAAATATTTTTAGGGTATTACCTACCCGTTAAAATATTTTCTCCATTAACAGTTTGTACAAAAGAATTTTTAATTACAATCTTTATAAAAATATACTTACATATATATATATATATATATATATATATATATATATATATATATATATATATATATATATATATATATATATATATATATTTTCCTCAGATGTAATCATGGATTTAATGAGTTAATATGATATTAAACTCATCTGATTTACCGTTAGAACAAGAATATATAATCTCTAAAACATTAGAGATTATATAATCGCCATGTCGAACAAAGATAAATGATGTAGAACGTCATGTAGAATGATGATTATACTCGAGGTACAAAATGAGATGTTGAGGCATGTGATGTTGAAACTTGGGGTGTTGGTGGTGTTGCTGAAGGTGGTAAGTCTTGCACCATATTCTGCAAATTGATTACTCGAGCGCGAAGCTTGTTGGCTTCTTCCATTATTCCGGAATGATTGTTGGTTGGAACGAGCGGCTGAATAAGGTTTAGAATTGTGGATAGAATATAACCGTGTTGAGATATTCGGGAAATGAGGGTGAAAACGGTGTTTCGGACTGGTTCACCGGTAAGTGCTTCAGGTTCTTTACCAAGAGGTGAATTTGGTTGATGGAAAGGATCGCTTTCTTCACGTCTCTATGGATTAAGTCGACTACGAACCCATCAGATGAATTGGGGATGGCTGATTGATTGATTCATTCTGGTGACACCGCTTTCGGAGCTTAGGTGAATATCCATGTCGGAATAGTTGTCAGAATAACTATCGGAATAGCTATCGAAATCTGAGGGACTCGAACTGGTTGAGGGATTTATCTCGTACGATCAGATGAAGGATTTTCGATAAGAAATAGATTATAGGATGTAGATTAGTACCCTACAATACATAATTTACATATGCATATATAATACTAAAATCCCATAAGTTACGGAGGAAACTACGGAAACTGTCACGCAAAGGTAACAATAACAGATACGCTAAGATATGAATTAGCATATACTCTAAGATGTGAATTTTGTCTATACACTATTCATGCAATCAATGCAATAAGATGTGTCTAGACTAAGAATGATAAGCAAGTGATTCCCTAAGAATGATAAGCAGTTAATTTTCGACACGAAATGATAAGCAAAACTTTTGACATGCAGACACGGTCGAAGTCCAGACTCACTAATGTATCCTAACGACTTATCAGTTAGACACACTAATGCAGACCTGGTTCGCTAAGACCACCGCTCTGATACCAACTAAAATGACCCGTCCTAATCCATCCGGACGAAGTCATTAACATTAGGTTCCATTGCGATGATCGACTCCAACTAATGTCCTTAAAATGAGCAAATGCACAGCGGAAGACTTAATTCGTACCTGAGAATAAACATGCTTAAAAGTGTCAACCAAAAGGTTGGTGAGTTCATAGGTTTATCATAATAATCATTTCAATATATTAATAGACCACAAGATTTTCGTTTATAAATATATGTACACTTGCAAGTGTATAAAAGTATTCTATAAGTTGTAGGCACCCGGTAACAAGCCTTAACGTTCATGTTTTACCCTCTGAAGTAAACCAGATCAGGTGTGTTTAAAATAACCTCGAAGTACTAAAGCATCCCATAGTCAGGATGGGGTTTGTCAGTCCCAATAGATCTATCTTTAGGATTCGCGCCTACCGTACATAGACAAGTAGTTTAATGTTACCAAGCTAAGGGTATATTTCTGGTTTAAACCCACATAGAATTAGTTTTAGTACTTGTGCCTATTTCGTAAAACATTTATAAATCAGCGCATGTATTCTCAGCCCAAAAATATATATAAAAAGGGAGCAAATGAAACTCACCTAATGTATTTTGTAGTAAAAATACATATGACTATATTGAACAACTGAACAATGCAGGGTTGGCCTCGGATTCATGAACCTATATCATTTATATATATATATATATATATATATATATATATATATATATATATATATATATATATATATATATATATATATATATATATATATATATATTAACACATATAATTGTAATCGAACAAATTATGTATTGATGTTAATAATATCTATATTTACTAATGGTAATAATAATTTTGATAATAATAATATTTATTTTATTTGTAGTAATAATAATACCATAATAATAATAATAATGATAATATTAAAATAATAATAATAATAATAATAATAATAATAATTGAAATAGAATAAAAGAGTATACCCTTGTAAAAAGGGTCTCTAAAAAAAAACACCCCGGACCGGATTCGAACCAAGACCTCTCGGTTCTTCTCCCAGTACTCCTTACCACTGATCCAACTCTACTTTTCTGATTTAGATTGTATTCCCAATATACTTCACCCGAATGGTTTCGATTCGGCCCAACATTTAAACAAATACAGCCCAACAATAATTAAAGTGTTCGGCCCAACTGGAAGTTTGAAATCAACATGGCCCACAATGAAACCCTCGTAGCCCATAGATAAATACGAGATCCAGTGAAACAAATATGTGTGTGTGTCTTTTTCTGGTTTGACTGACTCAACGAGAAAAAAAAAAATGTATAGCAGTCGAAGGAAAAAACCTAAACATTATCATCATTGATGCCGTATTATCATCATGATTCATCAACCATCGAGTATCATCATCATTCAGTTTCATCTCCTTCATGCTTATCATTAATTTATCGAATCACCATCATCATAATTATCGTATAATTAACATTATCAATAATCATATTACCATGATCATCTCGAACTAGCTTGTTTCTACGGTCCCATTATAGATATTAAACTCATGGTCAAATCATGGTATCACTCTAGCTCATTAAACTACTTAGAATTCGTTTCATATTATGCCCCACAATACCCTTTATCATTCCACTAAGTCCTAATCCTAACCGATACATAATACTAAATTAGTTATAGGAGCATGCTTATAACCTTTAGGACAAAATGGGGTGGGTGAAGTGGGGTTTAATTGATGTCGGTTGCCCCTCATAAAGCAAGAATATCGATTGCTTTGAATCATGTATCATGTGGGTCTCGTATTCTTTTATGTGGGTAGTGGGGTTCGGTGTTAAAAAGGAAACAAACAAGAGAATAAGGTCGTAGCATTCAACATGGTTCACCATAATCATCTAAGTTATCTCCAACTCACTTCCCACTATCCTTTTATCTTTATATCCATTCTTCATCATATTATTTTCGTTACCTTGTTGTAGTTTGTGCGAGTATCATTTATAATACGGTAGAAGTAGTAACAGCAATTTCGAGAGGTACACAGGATGGTGTGTTGGGTTGTAGTCTGTCTCAACCAAAAAGAAACCGAAACTGAAACCAAAGGGTGGCGGGTTGTGGGGTTTTAAGAGGGTTTTAATGATGGTTTATAGGTTTACACTTGATAGATGAAGCACTCAAGATTGGAAGTGTCAGGTGATCACAAGGTGATTGTTGTCGATGTGGATAAAGAGTTGAAGATGGTATGATTTTTGATTCCAACTGTAATGGAACAAGGTAATAAACTTATAAAGTTTTGCAGCGTTTATATCAAGAGTTTTGAAGGTGGAATTCGTGATGTAGTGATTTAACAGAAACTGAACATGAAGAACACAAAGGGAAATTTAATGGTTATAATTGTGTTTTATTGTGGTTTAATCGAATAGCAGTAGAAGAATATTAGCAGCATCGTAGCTGTGATAATGGTGGTGTTCTCAATCAAATAAGAAAAGAAACAGGAATCAAAAGTGGCGTGTGGTTTTATGATCAATGAATTAATCGATTGTTTTAAAGCAAGAGTATGTCGACATGATTTATTCCCTTAGGAATAAACAAAAAGAAGACATTAAAAATCTGAGTTAGACCTGCAACTGATTTTGGCTTTTGCTGCATAGATCAAAATTGATTTGTACGACCCAATAAACAAGAATCAATCACCTACAGTTTTTGGAAAACGATGGAAAACATAATACCAAATTTCTGTATTTACGTTAATGTAAAAATCTGTACATACATACATACATACATACATATATATATATATATATATATATATATATATATATATATATATATATATATATATATATATATATATATATATATATATATATATCTGTATACATCCTTATATCATTATATCTTTATCTTTAAATCTGTATATTTATTTATTTATAAAGATTATCTATATACAGTATATGTCTAGGTATTTAGTTATAACTGTATTTATATTTACCAATTATATAATTATATATATATATATATATATATATATATATATATATATATATATATATATATATATATATATATATATCTAATTCTTACTTTTGATAATTAACTAATATATTAATATTAATACTACTAATATTAATATTAATAATACTAATAATAATGTTACTAATAAAGACTAATAATGATGAATGAAAATAGTAATTTGATGTTATTAATACTAACAATAATAATTTTATTTACTAATAATGATAATAATATTATAAATGGTAATAGTAAATTTATTAATGATGCTAATAATATTTTTAGTTATAATAATATTAATCTCATTGATATTAATAACAATAGTATAACAACTTATCAAATTTCATATGTATATCTATGTATACTTTATATAATAATAATGATACAAATATTAATATTAATATTAATAATAATACTGAAAATAATGATAATCATATCAATATTGTAATTATACATTAATTTGTAGTTACATATAATATATTACTCTTTATTATATCATATCCATCAATCATATAATTTATTGAATCTTAAATATTTAATTATATATATATATATATATATATATATATATATATATATATATATATATATATATATATATATATATGTATATGTATATATATATATACATTACAATATATATAATATTAATTATGGTCGAAGGTCAATTGAATCTATGCAACAGTTCAAAAATTTTGAGATTTAAAACAACAGACTTTGCTTATCGTGTCGAAATTAAATAAAGAATAAGTTTAAATTTGGTCGAAAATTTTCGGGTCATCACAGGTAGAGGCTCATGGCTGACAGGGTTGGTAGAAACATCGTGAGATGGTTCTGTTCAATCAAATTGAAAGTACATTGATTTGATAAGAGGACATCGTCAATATATTTGTGCTCAATTGTTCTACCTGAAACATCGTGCGATCTCAAATGAGGACTGACTTTGTGATCAAAATCTAACATTAAAAGATGTTAAAGTAATTAATCTAACGTGATCATCAAAGTCTAGGGTGAAAGTTGGTATATGTTTATTGATATACTTGAAAGTTATTCTGTTTATGCTATAAAATGAATGAATCATGTCAACATAGTTCAGGTCTGATCCCCAAAATCAAAAGATTAAAGCCATTTGGTAGGTTAACTCACAAAAATATGTGTTATGTTCTTCTTAGTGTTGTTCATGAAAAACGATATATCATTTATTGATTGATGAAACTGATGTTTATAGTTGAATGAGCAGACATATAAGGTTTCATATTTATTTAATATGCTTGATATAATATTGTTTAACATAACACACTGGATTGTGTACAATTTTTATTGCTTTGTAGCTTTGCATGTGTTTTTATATATGAAAAACCCAAAAATATTTGCATCTTTAGTTAATTGCATGTGCATTTAAGTTTTTAATCATTAGGCCTAGCAACTCAGTTCTTTGAAGGGTTCACTGTGATAGGAATCCAAGGATTTTCTTTAAATCTGAAAAATAGGTTGTTTTGAGCTTAATGGAACAAAGCGTACTTAATTTTGTACTGTTGAGATCAGTCCCAGGTGAAGTGGATAAGAAAAGGTTTGTGGAGTTGAAATTTAAATTTCTTAAATTTTGAAACCTATAGACAGTCGACCAAATGAGTGTACTCACACGACCGTGGGACTCACTCACACGACCGACTGAGATAGAAAAGAATGTGTTTTGTGTTTTAAACATACTCGGCCGAGTGAGACACACTCACGGCCGAGTGAGTGACACACTCGACCGAGTGTGTCTGGGGTATAAAAAGGTTTGAGTGACGAACGGCTCAGAACACTTTGGTGATTTTGAGACGAGTTTTACCTAGTTTTTTCGAAGTTAAAGAAGGAGATTTTGAGTCGGTATTTTAGATTCAACTTTTGATTGTGATTACAGCGCCAGTAACGAGGCAATCTAACTCGTTTCCATTCGCTCTAAATCGATGATTTTATGTTCGAAGTGCACAACTTTAATAGAATGCTTTTTAGACTTGATCTGTTAAAATTGATGTTATACATGTGTTAATCGGCCTTTTTAGAAGCTTATGTGACCAGGACTCGAACCAAAGACAACAAATTTGTTCGATTTGCAAAAAAGGGGTGAACTCAGATCTGAAGAACACGCTCGACCGGGTGTGTGACACACTCGACCGATTGACTACACATGCGACCGTGTGTGTATACACACTCGACCGAGTGTATTGAAACCCTAATTTTTGATTCTTGCTATTTTTTTGGTTGTTTTGATGAACTCATGCCATATTGTACTGAATGTTTTGTATAGTCTTGCTCTAAGTATGTCAGGTAGTGTGGTAGTTGGAACTTGGGGATTTGATCTTGACCGTAGGAGAGTTTTGGCCAAACACCGGCCTATCCAAGTGGAATCCAAAGTTGTTGCCACTCAGACCACTCACGAACAATGGAAGGGTCTAGATTGCTTAACATTCCTTGCGATAGGAGACTATTACTGTCCCAAGCTTATTCAAGAATTCTATACTTGTGTGGCTTTAGAAGAGGGTAAAAAGAAGTATGTTCATGCTAATTTCTTTGGGAAAGCATATAAGTGGACCGTAGATGAGTTTGCTGATCATTTACTATTGCCATATTGGGGAGCCAAGATTTACTGTCCTAGCAAAGATCTTAGGAAGATTTCTAGCAAGTTTGATGCTGGAGAAGTGGCATCTCATATTACTAAGCCAGGTTATGTAATGGGTGCCAATAGAATCGAGGTTAGAGACAGTGATGTTAGGAATGATTTGATACCTAACATGAGGATTATCAAAAGAAATGTGGTGTTTAGAGATCCAAATGATGATTTGCTTTCTGGTACTGAAGCTGTTCTGTTATACTGTCTTAAGGAATGAATCAAAGTGAATTTTGGTCAGATTGTCGTTAATATCATGAAGGATATCATGGATAATGAGGGAAAACCATTTCCCTATGCCGTTCTGTTGAATCATTTGTTTGATGAGCTAGATATGTATGAGAACAAGAATTACAATATGAAGCCAGTCCCAGAGGATGTTATTGTGGGATAACTTTAATGTTTATGCTTTCGTGTGTTTATGCTTTGTCATGTTTAATGTGTAATTCGATAAGGCTAGTCTGTTAGCCTTGAATCTATGGTTTGTAATAATCGGTAACCTCTGAACGATGTAATTGTACGCTTATTAGTTAATGGGCCTATCGTGTTTGTTTATCCACTGATTAATATAATTAACCTGATAGCCCATGATTCATGGTGGCAAATGCTTAACAGTTGTGTTGTTTTGAGTTTCATACAGATTATACGAGATGTCTCAAGAACAAACACATACCTCAGAGGAGACAGTACATGAAGAGCAACAGATTACGTTATCTTCAGATTTACCCGGTCTCATTGGACGTGAAGATACTAACATGCTGGCTTGTGTTGATGATACGGGAACTGAAGCTCAAAGAGGAGGTTTTGGTCCGATTATCAAGTTTCTGAAGCGCTCTAGAATATTCAAGGTGATTACTATTGAGAGTACTCCATACTATTCGCATCAGAAAAAGTTCTGGGAGGTTGCTAGTGTTATTATTGAGGATAACAAGAAAGTGATACTAAGTTCAGTTAACAACACTATTGTTCGAATCTCTGGTCAGACTATCAGGGAAGATATTGGGTTTCCTAATGATGATACAATGCCAACTTCGTTACCATTGCTGAAGGTAAGAAGGTGCTTGAAGCGTTGTGGGTATGCTGGTGATATTACTAAGGCTGTGAAGCGTACTAAGTTCAGTAGATAGTACAGATACTTCACGTACGTGCTTCTGAGGTGTTTGAGCCCGATGCAGGGTGGTTTTGATGAAATGACTGCGAAATACAGTTCTATGTTTGTCGCGTTAGTTCTGAATGCGGACTTTAATTTTTCTCAACTTATCTTTGATGGAATGTTGTTAAATGTGAAGAGGAAAGTTCATCTGGTGTTTTCGAGATTCCTACAGATTATGTTGGAGAAGCAAGTTCAAGGTTTAGAGAAAATTCCTCAGGATGTGCCAAAACAAAATCATTTGAATAATCAATCGTTTAATAGGTTTATGCAGAATAGGGCTGGTTCTGATCAAGGTTGCAAAAGACGCGAGACGGGGCCGAGACGGTCGGGTCCTAAAAGGGTCGAGACGGAGGTCTAGATGGATGTTGACTAACGTTGACTTTTAAACAAAAATGTTATATATATATATATATATATATATATATATATATATATATATATATATATATATATATTGTACATTACATTATTCCAAACATAAGCATTTCACACATGTTTAAATACTTCAACATTTCAAACATAAAAAAGAAACCCTAAGTAATAGCACAGCGTTTAATTTTTTTTTAAAAAAAAAAAAAAAAACTTGAAAAAAAATCAGAAAAACCCGTTTTTTCCCGTCTCGGACCGTGTTTGACCTTCTTTTGACCGTTTTTTGGCCGATTTCCGTTTTTTCAAACGTTTTATGTATAAACGGGACGGGGCACTCCAAAATCCGTCTACACCCCCGTTTTTTACGTTTTTTACATCACTGGTTCTGATGAATCCCTGAGAAGAGGCTGATTGGTTATCTGGCCAATGAGAACTATGTATGTCCAGAGAGTTTGAGCTGTCGTCATGAAAACAACACTTCAGGTGATGAGACTGATATTACAATTGCCGGTGAAGAAGAGGTGAATCAGCCACCACCGAAGCAAACCGGTCCTCGGTTAGTTGATGAGGATGATGTGACTGCTCTTGATGAAAGTCAAGTTAATTTGATCAAGAGAAAGTTAGATGAAGCTCCAAAGGTGTCTACCAAACAGTGACAGAAGCGTTTGAGGATTTTGGTCAAAGATGAAAGTTCGTCTTCAACTACAAAGTCTCAACCGAAGGTCACCACAACTACTCAACCTACTGCTGATATTGGTGGTTCTGTTCAACTTCCACCCACTCAACAACAACAAACACCATCTACTCAATAAGTTCAATCTTCTCAGCCACCTGAGGGTATTACTGGAGACTTGACTGGAATAGTTAATCGACGACTTATTCAGTTGACTTCAGGTTTTGCTAAGTTCCAAAAGGCTGCGGAGGAGGAAAGGCAAAGAAGAGAATCAGAAAGGTCTGCGATGAGAGAGTTAGTTGATAGACAGCAGGCAAGAATAGATGAACTTGAGAAGAATGTTGGAAGTCAAGCTGGAGAGATTTTGGCTTTACTTAAATGAGTGGGAGAAGAAAATCGTGATTGAAGAAGAAGTGGAAGGGCCCGATCCTTTTGGTACCATAGATAATGAGGAGGACAGGGCTCTTGAGGTTGCTAAAGGTTACACGGAGGATAACCCACTGTACGTAACCCCACTTCAAGTTATAACTATATCTGACTTTTTAGCTATGCAGGATCGACTTAATCACTCCACTGTTTACAATGATTTAGAAGAAGGGGAGATCCCTCCGGATCTAACTGAGACTGAACAGGAATTGATGGAGCGTCTAGAGCGAGAAGCTAAGGAATCTGCTGACGCGACATCGAAAGCCTCGACTTCAGGGGCTCATAAGTTTGATGAGGATTTCAGTGATTCTGATGTTGTTGATGAGAGTGATAACAGTTTTGATGAGGTAATAATTGAGGATGAGCCGACAGAGCCGTATCCACATTATGAAGGTTTTGCTGATAATGATCTTTCAACTTTTGCTGATTACTTTCAAATGAATGATGAGCTTTTGAATAGAAAATGCAAGGAGAAAGAACAGAAAGAGCAAGAGAGTGTGTCCCGGAAGGGTTTTTGCCGGTGAAGATCAATAAAGAAAAAGTGGAGGTTTTGGAAGAGGATTGGAAGATTTCAATGAGAATCCGTAAATATGTGATGAAACCTGAGGTGGAGCCTCAATTTTTGAAGTTTATTGAGCACTGCGAGAGTTTACGTGCTAAAGGGAAGATTATCGCTTGGGCCTACATCAAAGAGTTTGATATTTACGCGATCAAGAAAGAATACGGAGTGGATTATATCAGATATGCATACCGGTTCACTTCGTTACCATATTTTGAATTTATGCAGATTGCCAGGCTCAAGATGTTATATCAGGATTATGTTGGTATTCCTGATCTTTTGATTCGTAAGATAAGAAGATCATTTAAGTCACCTAATTTCTTAGGTTTTCGACCTCAATTTTCGAAGATCTCTTACAGGACGAACAAGAAAACGGGCATCAGAAGGAAGATAGTTAAATATCAACCTGTGAAGTATATGCGAAAGGTTCCATTGAGGAAAATGCCGCAGCACTTCAGCCCTCGTTTTCGTTGGTGGTATTATGATGAACGCTCGGAGGAAGCGGTTATAGTGTTAGACAGGGATGGAGGAGATGAAAATGATAGTATAAGGGTTCTAGATCCGGTTTGGTTAAGAAACTGCTGTGAGGAAGATATGTTCACCCTATACTACAACAGGATGCTGTATCGCCCAGAAAATTGTGTGCAAGCTGAACAATATTGCAGAGTTGTGCAACTTTGTTATTTGAAGAACAGGGTGACAGATCCGTTTACTGATTGATAACTGAATTTTTCTGGTCTACGGCTAGGTCTTGGGGGGGTTTGTTGGTGCATGAATCCCCAACCGTAGATTAATTTGTCGTTTAATACATTCGATTATGTAATAACGTTTTACTTATGACTATTGATTACGTTTGTGATTGTGTGTGCTTCATTGATTTAAACAATCAATATGTTAAACTGCATACACAGTCGACCGAGTGTGTTCACACACTCGACCGAATGTGTAACACAGTCGACCGACTGAGTGACACACTCGACCGAGTGTGTCTGATATGCAGTATATATACGGGTAGAAACCTCCTTTGTGAGGTTACACTTTCCATTAACCCTAGTCGACTGGTTTTCGTCCCTTTCGATCTCTAACACCATTTACCACCGAAATAACTCGTTTAGGCGTCGATTTAATCTAGTTTACACTCTAGGTTTGATCAAATCGATCTCGATACGGCCCATATCTCGGTTTTACTCAATTCTAGTATTTTCCGCCTCTAGTATTGATTGCAAGCGACCTAAGATCCTTCAATATTCGTCTACATATGTGATCGAGTCCACCATATAAATTTGTAAGTATGTAATGTACTATTTTCTATATATGAATATGAACAAGAATATGATGTTTTTCAGAAGAGTTATGCTTTGTAATGTAATAATATGAACATCCCTAAATTAAAGAAGACTTAATTAACATCCTCGTAGCTCAAGAGCAGCCTATGTTTTGACTTGTTGAATTGAAGTAGACACCATTGTAACATTGTTTTGTCATCCATCTTCCGTTGTATCTTGTACTTTGCAATATAGCAGAGTGATTTTGGTTCTTCCACACTCAGTATGCATGCACATTTGAGTTTCTATGATTCAGTAACTCAATCGAGTTTATATCTTGAACATTTCGACTTTGTGTGTTATTGCAACACAGTTTGAATTTGAGTTTATTTTTCGCATTGAATGTGACGGTTCTTTCCACGGAACCGAACCAAAATTATTTGGTACGGTTCTCGATACGACTTTTTGCTATAAAATGGGACTCGGGACGAAACCGAACCGAATGAGTTTGGGACGGAACCGTACCATGCACAGCCCTATTAGGGATTAAGATTATGTATAGCCTCTAACTTAAAATCTTTAAAATCATGTAAAACAAACGTAATCAATTACGCAGTACTAAACTTTTTATCTATTAGTTAATATTAAATATTAATATTAATTAATTTAATACAATATATAGATTTTTAATCACGTGAATCCAACGATTTCTTTGAAATCCAAGGGTCCAATCAGAATATCGCGCGACAATCACATGCGATTAAAAAAAATTACAATATTTTTTTTTAAAAAAAATATATTTTTTTCCAATTTTTTTTTTCAATCACATGTGATTGGATTTGACATGCAAAATCACATGTGATTGGGTTTTACAGTCACATGTGATATATTGGCATGCAGAATCACATGTGATTTACTGCATTTCATATCCAATTACGTGTAATTGAAAGAAAAATGTTTTTGAGAAAAAAAAGTTTTTTCAATTATTTTTGATTGTCGCGCTACATGTCGCATTCTAATTGGTTACTTGAATCTTAATTTAAAAGTTAAAAAGTTTGATAGATAAATAGATAGGTAGATAGATAGATACAGATAGATACCGGCTGCCATGTTTGACCAAAGTAAATCCTAAGAAAACAATAATATTATACTCCTTATCTACACTAAACTGCAACCAATGATAATATGATATGCTTCAAAAAAGGAGGCTGATATAGTATGTGTGATAATGATAATGATAATGATAATGATAATTATAGAGTTATGTTGTTTCGGAGTTTGTTTGAAAGTTCTTTTGAACTGGATAAGAATTAACAAATGTCAAATGGTCAGTGTCCATCGCGTTAGAATTCGGTGAATGATGGGCCCATCACTATTAGCCTTCGGTTTAATTTTTTGTGTATGGAGTCTGATAACCGATAAGGATAGATTGAATTTCATGTATTACGTAGTAAAGACTATTACGGACTACTCCGTCAAGCGTTAAATATTGATTTTTCAAAGTCCTTTTTCAATTTTAATTTTATTTATTTTAGTTTGTATTATATAATGTTTGATAAAAATTATATAAATTGATTGATTTTTGAACATATTTTTCACTAATATAATTTAATCAAGTATTATAGAAAACAAATAAATGTATAGTTAAAGTAAAAAAAAAAAGATTTTTTAAAAGTTATTAACAAACATTTGTGATAAGATGGATGGAGTATTATCTTTTATTAATGTATATTTTATTTTAAAACAATAATAATATTAGAAAGTAATATTGATGGACAATCTAAGGAGATATATTGTAGACAATTATATCTTTTACTTAAAGATAAAGAGATAAGGATGGCCAAAAAAAAAAAAAAAAAATTCCGTACCCGATTGAGAAACCCGAAACTCAATAATTTTGGGTTGGGTATGGGATGGGCCTGCGGGTCTTTGACCGGGTATTTGATGATTTTAAATTTTTGGAGACGATTTTAGATACAAACTCGATTATTCGGTCCGTGTACCCAAAAAACATACTTGAAACCGAGGAAGTTTTGCTTTGTAATCTTCAATTATAGTGATGTCTTCGATAAAATCAATTGTGAACCTCTTTGTAGTGTCAGGTTTTCTTTGTTTCGGTTTCTGTTTTGCCACAACTGGTTTAGATAATCTGTATGGAGATGCTCTGACTTATCTATCGTATGTGCAGCAACAACTTTGGATGGTTTTAGTATCTCAAGTTTGTTGAAGATTGATGTCACTACAAAGATACGGTTGAAACGGACGGTTTTATTCGTGCGGTGTTGTTAGGTCGCAGGACGTCAGATTCAGTTGATCAAGGTAGCACACAGTGGTTTTGTTTATTTATATTATGCGGGGACTAAATTTACTTTTACTTTCTAAGGTGTAGAAGGTGTAAGTTAACCTAGTGTCGTATTTTTTAATAGATTAACGAATTGAAAATCAAGTGGATAATTGTCTTTTGTTTAAATTACCTAGAAAAGGATAGTAGTTGATTTAAGCTAAAAGTCCTAAGTGCGGAAAATTAAATAAGTGGAAGGATATCCGGAGTATGCAGATCAGGGAAATGTTGACTAAGATATCAGTATTGGGTTAGGGAAATGTAATTATGTTATGTTAAGGCTATGCTTGGAATGATGTAGATCTGGTTGGATGACCAATTACACAGGCCTACTTGTCTCTGAACTCTCGAAGTTCTCTTTGAGTAGTGAGAAGTATGTCACTTGGTTGTATAATTGAAAGGTAGCTATACCGCGAAGGTTATCCTCAGTAAAGTACTAGGTTTATTAGTGAGTTGAGCTCTAATCCTAACTCTCGTTATCAGTTTGGTTAACTGAATAACAACGTGCCGTGTTGATTGAACACTGATCACAAACGGAAGGAGTCCGTTGGTTTAAGTTGGCAAAACGTTAAATGAAAACTAACAACCATTTCATCATACTAATGAGATCATATCAGTTCAAACATTATACAGCATTACAGTTGATATACTGAAAGTAACGCAGATAGAAACCTAATAAATACCTAAACATTTTATATGACTTAGTCCTAAGGCAACAATCAAACAAGAACATGCAATAGGCTTTGGTCATACAGTGAAGGCACTAACTAGATCTTAACAGCTCCTAAGAAGTCTCTTCGGAATAGTCAATAGGCATACTAGGTCATTCATGTCTCAATTCCTAAATTCTGTGTCCTAAAAGCGCATTAGATGCCTCTCGGGAACTCCGGCCATACCGAGTTCATAGAATCTTCAGATACAGTATAACAAGGGGTCTTAATCCTATGAAGTAGCTAATTTCATATAGGTGGACAAGTCCTGATCACAAACTAGGTTGGTCAATCCTTAAGATGCTAGCATACAAATCTATCAGACTTCCTAGTTCAGTATTACGACAGTAATCGTACTAAATTAACATAATTACGCTAACCCAAACTTCTATCATGGCAACATATAGATTAATTAAGCTATCATGGTAATATCAGAACGCATTATTAAACATAAAAAGTAAGAACACATGTTTAAGACAAAAGACAAGTGTTTCGGATAAAAACCTAAAAAGGCTGAAGAAATCTGCCCGAGATCGCAGGGACTCGCCGGGATATCCTCCGGAAAATAAAAGCTAAGCTAACTACTACTAACTAAAAGCTTGAAAATATAAAGTGAATTACAAATTGAGTGTATGTTGACATGGATGGAGAGAGCCCTTTAAACAGATTTGGAATTTGCCTGCAAACGGCTGGCAGGCCGTTTGGCAAGTCGTTTACAGGGGCTGTGACAACCCGAAAATTTTTGACCAAATTTAAACTTGATCTTTATATGTTTCCGACACGATAAGCAAAGTCTGTAATGTTGAATCTCAAAATTTTGGAACTACATTCATGTAATCAATTACCCTTTGGCTGCTCTCGACGATTCACGAACAATTATGTGTAAATAGATATGTATATATAAAATATAGTAATAATAACTAAAATGTTAACCAAGTATTATATGTTTAATACTTTACATGAACGTATTTGTTCAATATAAGTTTATCGACGGAATTAAAAGATAATGTCAAATGATTGAATTATCAGATACATTATTATATTGTTACGGGTCTCTGTTACGAGGTCCACATTGATTTGAGAAATCATTCCTTTTTAACAATATTCGAAAAATGATAAAGTGTTTTACAAGTAAGAACAAATGTGTCAATTTACGAGAACTAGACAAATGTTAATGTAGATTCCTGTTTGATTTCCAATTCATGATTTACAATATTTTCCTCGTGACTTTGATAAGATAATTATTATAACTTTCATTTTTAAATATGAAAGTAAGAACGTGTAGTGTAAATAACTTAGATGTTGGATATTGACAAATTAAGTAAATCGACATTTTACATTAAGACGATTTCATACGTTTATTTATCTTTTGGACTTATCTCACACTTCACCAACAAACTGTAATTTAAAAGCTTGAAACCTATTATGAGTATAAATAACTTTACTTTTCTAAAATGTTTTATAATATAACGATTTCCATTTTAACCTTTTAATAAAAAGATTCTTATATATATTTAGTTTTAGAAAACAAAGTTATCATATTTGATTTAAATACGTTTCAGTTTAAAAAGAACTTTATTAATCAAGACGTTTTATAAGATAATTTGTATATGACTTTTGCAGAATTTAATTAAAGCTTATATTATAAATTACAAATATATAAATAGTGTTTCAAAAACGTAAACGTGATACGACATAATATTTTTCTACTATCTAAACGATTCCAAAATGAACTTTAAAATATAATTAGTTTTGAAAAACTAAATATTGTATTATTAAATAAATATTTCAATTATATATAATAGGAACAAATTTATTTTTTAAAAAAAAAGATATATATATTTTACAAGTGATAAAATATAATATAAAACGTTTGATTTAAAATAATATATTTTGATAACCAACGAGACATTGATTTATAGAAGCAAATGACCACAATACTCAAATGTGAAGGTTATACTTTGGGTAATATAGTCTATCGATGATCAAGTCTAATTATTGATAAAGATACACGTCGCGTAACGTAAAGTGCAAGTTTTCAAAGCGTACGAAAGGACATTCGAGAAACCGGAACCGAGACATGAGTCGAGTGACAAACGTACGAGTCATTGGAACTAAAGTTACAAGTCGACTACGCATGTAAATATAATATAATATATAATTAATTACATAAATTAAATATATTATATATATATATATATATATATATATATATATATATATATATATTATAAATTAAAATCGTCGGCAGCCCACGTGAAAAATGGGAAATGAGCTGGAATGGGGAACTCCGCAATCGCGGAGCTCCTACACACAAATACTCCACGATTACGGAGCAGTGGGATACAGAAATTCCTATAAAGCTCGATCGAGTTGCTGAATCAATTCACAATTCAATCCACCTCTCGATCTCTCATATATATATATATATATATATATATATATATATATATATATATATATATATATATATATATATATATATATATATATATATATATTATAATTATTATTATTATTATTATTAAATTAATCTTATTATTATTAGTAGTAATAGTATTATTATTATTATACATAAAATACTACGACGAGGTTATAAGCGAGTTATTTCAAAACGGATTTTTCGAGCGGGATAGAGCTAAGGAAATTATGGGTTATAGCTATGGAGGTTATGGGTATTGTTCGAGGGTATTGTTCGTGAGGTCAAACTAGTGTTTATCATCTCCGTTGCGTCTACGTACTTTCCTGCAATATTGAATCACAATATTGATACGTGAGCATTCATATCTTATCTTTTATAAATTAATAGTGTATCCCTAACTAGTGCTCGAGTATATATGATTATGCATGCTTGTATACTTATTTTCGTCGTTAAATAGTTTATAATAAATCATGAATTTAATACATATGCTACTGAGATAAGGTATATGATATACATGTTATTGGAAAGCTGGCAAAAAATTAATAACTTTTCATTTAGAAATCGTGTGGTTTCGATGAACGGATTAAAAGTTATAGTCAACTGAATTATCATTAATTTTAGTATTATTATTAAAAATGATTATTTATTATTACTATCGTCGTTATTATCGTCGTTATTATTATTATCTAATAATAATAATAATAATATAATAATAATAATAATAATAATAATAATAATAATAATAATAATAATAATAATAATAATAATAATAATAATTATAATAATTAGTATTATTATTATTATTATTATTATTATTATTATTATTATTATTATTATTATTATCATTGTCATTATTAATAAAAGTATTATCATTAAAAATTGTTATTGTTATTATTAATACTATCGTTATTATCACTAAGCTTATTATTAATATTATTATTATGATTATTATTATTATAATTATCATTATAATATTATTAGTATTATCATTATTATCATTATTATAATACTTATTATTATCATTATCATTAAAACTAATATTAGTATCATCTAATTATTATAATTACTATTATTATTATCATTATTATGAATGCGATTTAAAAGAGGACTAAAAGCTATTAAAAAATCGATTAGGAAATAATGAGTATAAGTATCATGATGAAATTAAAATATTGTATGATATTGATTTAGATAAAAATATCGTTTTCATTATTTTTATCATTATTGTTATTATTAAAAGTATCATTATTATTAAAACTATCATTTTTATTAAAATTATCATTTTTAATAAAAATATCTATGTTATTATAAAAATATCATTATTATTATCATTTTAGTACTATTATTATTAAAAAGTATCATTTTAAATCGAATTATTATTTTTATATACAATATTATTATTATTACAATTAACATTAAAAAGTATCGTTATTATTGAGATTATCATGATTAGAATTATCATTTTATTATGATCATTAGTAAATATAAATATTGTTATTGTTATTAGTAGAATAATAATAATTATTATTATCACAAAATAATAAAAATTTTACTCATTATTATTATCATCAATATTATTTTACCAAATAAAGATGTGATACAAAGATATTTTTACCATACGTAATATAATTACATTAATAATACATACTATTATATTTTATGATATTGAGTAAACTGTATAAATTTTTATTACTTAAGATATATAAAAGTATATTTTTATCAGATATAAATTTTAATATAAATTTTTATTTATAAATGACTTGTATTAGCTACTCTAATAAAATCTGATAAATATATTTAAATATATAAAACGACTATATTTATGTTATATAATAAACATATATAGATTTTGGAAGTCATTTCGGGTCAAATTGACTTTTGTTGACTTTTGCATGTCGATCTCGAGCATTAGGATTGTGATACACTACGACTTGACCTAAATTGTTAGACAGATATTGACCGACGTATAAATATATATATATATATATATATATATATATATATATATATATATATATATATATATATACACACTTAAAATAGGTTCGTGAATCCGAGGCCAATCCTGCACTTGTTCAATGATGTCATATGTATTTTTACTACGAAATACAGTATGGTGAGTTTCATTTGCTCCCTTTTAAATGCTTTTGCGGTATATATTTTTGGGACTGAGAATACATGCGCTGTTTTATAAATGTTTGACGAAATAGACACAACTACTTAAAACTACATTCTATGGCTGGATTATTAAACCGAATATGCCCATTTTTTTGTCTGGTAATCTAAGAATTTGGGAACAGACCCCCAAATTGACGCGAATCCTAAAGATAGATCTATCGGGCCCAACAAGCCCCATCCAGTTTACGGATGCTTTAGTACTTCGATTTTTTATATACAGATGAGTGTATCTGTATATTGGGGATATTCTATATGCATCTTGTTAAGGTCGGTTACCAGGTGTTCACTATATGAATGGATTTTTATACAGATGAATATTCCTGTATGATGATTTTTGCAGATGAGTGTTCCTGCAGTTAACTATGAAAATTAAATCTTGTGGTCTATTAAAATGATTGAAATGATTGATTACGATAAACTAATGAACTCACCAACCTTTTGGTTGACACTTGAAAGCATGTTTATTCTCAGGTTTGAAAGAAATCTTTCGCTGTGCATTTGCTCATTTAAAAGATATTACTTGGAGTCAGTCATGACATATTTCAAAATACGTTGCATTCGAGTCATTGAATTCATCAAGATTATTATTAAATAAATGACAGATTAGGTCATTTATAGTTTGAATATTATGAAATGGTATGCATGCCTGTCAACTTTCGATGTAATGAAAGTTTGTCTTTTAAAAACGAATGCAATGTTTGTAAAATGTATCATATAGAGGTCAAATACCTCGCAATGTAACCATATGTTATTGTATTTGTCCTTATGGATTAGGACGAGTCGTCTCATGGGCCGTTTGCTAGATCAAGCCGTTTGCAGGGGCCGTTTGATCAGGGTGTGTGGCAGGCCCTTTGTGAGCCAGGCAGGCCATTTGGCAGGCCTTTTGGCTGCCTGGTCAGCTGAAATTCACTAGATCGTAACTTGATTTCTTGTCTTTCACTTTTTTTTCTCTAGAATCTTCGTTTTAGCTCCGTTTTACTTGATTCTTTTTTGCATCGCCTTCGTAATTACTTAATCTACAAAATCAACCGAAAAAGCGATAATTTTGATGACAAAGTTTGAATATTTATTGTTCTAGGGCTTAATATTGGGGGGTAAAACTGTGACTTTTGGCCGATATCAAAGATTCGATAAGCTTGCTCTTCAAAGTCTATATATAACGTCCATTGTAGTGACCCGGAAATTTCCGACCAAATTTAAACTTAATCTTTATATGATCTCGACACGATAAGCAAATTCTGCAATGTTGAGTCTCAAAATTTTGGAACTATAATCATGAAATCAATTACCCTTCGACCATTCCCGACGATTCACGAACAATTATCTGTAAATAGATATATATATATATCTATATATATATATATATATATATATATATATATATATATATATATATATATATATATATATATATATATATATATATATATATATATATATTTATGTATGTATATATATATTTATGTATGTATGTATTTATAATTTGAAATATAATTGTTATTATTATTAGTATAATTATTATTATTAATATATATGTATTAATTATTTATATTAAATGTTATATATAAAGTAGATAAATTATTTATATTTATTATTAATATTAAATGTTAGATATCATATCAAATTAAAAAAAAATTTTCTCTCTTCTTTATCTGCTTCAAAGTCATGATAGCAAACAAATGTTGTTTAAGGTCGATATCAACTTTAAAAATTTTTTGTTATTACTTCGTTGTTGCTCGAATATTTCCTGTTTCCTTTCACTATTAATTTATGAGATATTTTGTATATATATCAACCATATCTATCTAACTTCCTCACTCTCTTATATCCACCAGCGAAATCACCACACGCCACCATCTTTACCACCTTGAATCACCTTTCAAACTACCACTTCAACCTTCGCTACTTTCCACGGTTTCTGTTAATCGACACACAAGACCACCGTAACCACCAAGACAAAGAACCAACTTCACCAACACTAAACGAACCCTAACGCTACTTCTATATTCTTTTTCCGTCCTTCTGTTATTCGAAGTCCAATCACCGAAACCCTCTATGTTGACTCACGTCTGTTTTGATTAAACTAAACACCTCATTCGTAAACTCCCTCTCACATGCTCTCTCTTTCTCTCTCTCCTAAACCTTAAGCATGAATCATCGCCTCCATTACAAGCAATCAACATCGGCTCACCCTACAGTCACCCCCACGGCACGCCACCAATCACTGATCAACTCCTCATCAAGTAAACAAGTTACATGTATAGTTTCTTTTTCTTTCCTATTTTCTATTCACACACCTCAAAGACCCATATTAACATTTGTTGCTGTAGTTACACTATTATTATTACTGCAGCCTTTCAAAACCAAACCCATTTAAAATACCATCATCCCTCACCATAAACATATATATATATATATATATATATATATATATATATATATATATATATATATATATATATATATATATTTTTTTTTTTTTTGTTTCCGTTGATGAATCAAACCACCAAGGCTACCATCCCCGGTCACCATAAACACCCAAGCACCACCACTACCTCATGCGTACGAACACCACCTCAAAACCTGAACAACCATCAACATCAACAGTTGCTATACCTTTTCTATTTTAAACACAAACCATCACTGCTATTCGCTTATTTTTGTTTCTATTTCGTTCGAAAACCACCAACATAAATAATTATGGCTGAGGTATCAATATATACTTTTATATACATGCTACTATTTCCTACTCTAACAACTCCTCCCATCAATAGTTTTTAATTAGTATTTTTCTGTTGGAGATTGATAATGGCCGACAATTAGATGAATGATTGACTGGATAACCGTTCCTACCATTCTTCTTTTCATATTAATTTTTTTCTGTCGAGTGGATCCAAGGATAAACGAATACTTCTACAGCTATATTCTGTTGGGCCGTTTGATATTAATAATTTTCATATTAGGGTCACACCTCTTGGGCTATTGTTGGGCTGCTGGACTTGTTACAATGTTGGGCCAATCAAAACAGAAAAACTGAATCAAGTGATATTAGGATAAAGATACAAACATTTCGGTTTCCAATTCTGTTTCTATTTCTATTTCAATTTTTTTTCTTTATGGTGATAAAAATAATATTGATTAGGTGTTGATGATTATGAAACACGATGATGATGAACGGGAAATGGTTTGATATTGATAAAGATGATACGTTACAATCAGTGATGGTTAAGATTAGGATAAAGATGATGATGTAATATTGACGAGGATTAAATTAGAAAAACAATCGTTAGATGAGGTTAAGATTAGGATTATGAAACTATTTAATGATGATGGTTTGGTTACGATCATAAACTGATTATGATTATGATTATATATAATGATCATGAAATGGGTTTAAGAAAGAAGAAGGTAGATACGAAAATAAGGGGTATATAAATTTAGAATGCGGATTATAACAGAAAAGTATCAACAGATGGATTGTTAATGGGGTGTTAGGGGAAACAAGTGTGACGCCCCGTACTAAATCAACATGTACGGACCATCAACAATAGGATCATTACAAGGTTAAATACTATATGCGATTTCAAAAAGAGTTTGCATTCATAATTAAAAGTGATGTCAATCCAACATCGAAAGTTTTACATCCCAAAAGTATGCTTCACTAAGTAGAAGCAATAAATAAGTGTACGTGACCCCAAATGGTCGTTACAAGTCATAGTTCAAAAGTACTAAAGTTTGAATGCAAAGTAAAGTAGTTCATGCGTTGACAACTCTAAGCAGCGGGTGTCTACAGCACGACTAGTAAACAGCGGAAGCAACCTCAAGCACCTGAGAAATACATGCTTAAAAATGTCAACACAAAGGTTGGTGAGCTATAGTTTAAGTATAACAGTAATGTAAGTAGGCCATGAGATTTCAGTGCTTCAAAGAGCGTTTCAAAACAGTATGATAAAGTATATGTTTAACCGTGGGCACTTGGTAACTAACTTAACGTTTATACCCCCTGAAAGTACACTTGGCAAGTGCGTATGTATACGAAGTATTAAACACTCGTTAAATGCTAGCGCGACTAGCCCGAGTGGGGATGTCAAACCCTATGGATCCATATCTAAGATTCGCGTTCACCGGTTCAAAAACCAATGACTAAACGTTACCGAGCTAAAGGGAATGTTTATGCCGTTGTATAACCCACACATATATAAAGTTTAAGTACTCGTGCCTAGTATGTAAAACATAAAATGTGCATGTATTCTCAGTTCCCAAAATAGTTAAAGTAAAACGGGATGCTATAACTCACAATGATAATGTAGTCGTAAAGTTGGTTCGGAAAAGGTGTGCAATTAAACGGTCCGAAAGTCCTCAACCTAGGTCAAATAGTACTAAGTCAGTAAATCGTATAAATAGGTTTAAAAGTATGTAAATAAGGTCGTAAAGGTCATCATCATTCATCATTTAACAAAAGGTGTAAAGTAGGTTTCGTTCATGAAAGTAGTTTAAAACAAAGGCTGAATTCAGTCAGTCACCACAGCCTCTACCCTTACTGAATTAAGGTGAGAATAATGGCCATGGCTCCGTCTATGAGTCCCTTAAGTGTGGTAAAAATTCCAGAAGCAAACTCGTCTTCGTTTGACCGTGGCGACGGTCTAAGTGCGAGTAGGTCAGAAATTTCTGCACAACGTTAAAGGACATAGTGACGATCGGAGGGCCATAAATCCTAAACCGTAACTCGGATTATGACGAGTCCTATATGAAAAGTTATCTATTCAAACAGAGCTATTTGAAAATCATAACCACATCAGCCCAGGTCTACAGGTCTGTTACAGAATCACCAAAACAGAAACTGTAAACAGGAAACAAAAAAGTAAATGGACGTAGTGACGCTCGGAGGGCCATAGATTCTAAACCGTAACTCGGATTAAGACGAGTCTTATATGAAAAATTATCTACTCGAAAAGAAATATCCAAAAATCATGGTCTAAGTAGCCCAGGTCTACTGGTCAGTTACAGAAACAGTAGGACAGAGGCTGTAAACAAAAAACAGAAAGTTAAAAATTGAGTTCCGGTGGTCTTGGTGCTTGATGTTCATCATGGTTCTCATCCTTGATGCATATAGCTTCAAGTGTACAACTCATGGATGTGTTTACATCATCTTAACCAAGTCTTGACCATCATAACACTAGTGCAAGTCTAAGACATGAAGCACAACTCACTTAAGAGTTGCATGTAGTTTGATGAACCAAAGTTACATCAAAGTCTTAGATCTAACACATACATGAACTTTAAAACCTATAATAAGTTACAAACTTGAAAATAAACTTAAGTAAACAAGATCTTAGGGTAGAACATAGTTCTTAGTTAGATCTTGAAGATTCTAGACTCAAAAGTCTAGATCTATAGTTCTTAAGTTAAATCAAACACAAGTATATGAAGTTGTAACTAGAAAGTTAAACTTCTATGTCTTGAACTTACAAAGTTTCAAGAATAATAATCAAGATTTAACTAGTAAATACTTGACCAAGAACATTAATTACGAATTCAAGGTAAGAATAAATGAAGAAAAATAAACTAGATTTACAAGTATTATGTTTCATGTTTGTGTCATACTTAGGAAGATCCAAAACAAAGTTGAATCTTAGTGTTTAAGTCTACAAACATGAAAGCAAAGAAAGATTATAAAGTTTATGAACTTTGATCTTGAAAATACATAAGTGTAGAACTACAACTAACAAGTTTGAGTTCTTGTTCTTGGTTCTTTATTAACAAAAGAAGTAACCAAGATCCATGAAGATTCAAGCTAAGGAACTTGATCTTTACAACAAACAAGTAACAAATTACAAACAAACAAGTACTTAAACAAGAAATGATGATGATGATAGTCCATGGATTCGGTTTTTAGAGCCAAAAAAGGAAGGAGTAAAAGTTTATTACTTACAAGAAAAAGAGAGAAAGTTGAGAGAGTTTGAGAGTTGTTTGAATGTATGTGTAAATGAGAGTGAATTGCAAGTATACAAGTAATAAGTTTGAAAAAAAAAAAAGGAACTCCTCACATGAACACAAAAGGGGACGGTTTCTATGGTTCAAAGAGGAAGTCAAATGTGTTGTTTTCAAGTGTTGGAATAAGGTGTATGCTTGTAAGAGTAATAAGGTTAAAAGCATGGGAAAGAATGCATGCATGCTTGTAAGGTTTTGTCTTTAAATTAACTTAATTAACCAAGCTTACTCTTAATGTAATACTAGCATAATACATGGGCTTACAAGTCCATAATGAGTGTAGGGTGGGCTTACAAGTCCAAATTAAATAAATAAGGCCCAAGTCCAAGTAATTGTGCAATTAAATAGATAAAGCCCAAGTAATTAACCACTAACCTTAGTTAATTAAAATGATTAAAAATAAATAATCATGAATGTAAATAATATTCTAAAAATATTATTCGTGAAGGTTTCGTGTGTCACAAAGACGTTTCGGGCAAACATGGTAACATGTAAATGTAATAACATACATTCGTTTAATCACACGTATAATAATAATAATTATTAATAAATAAACGTTGGAAAATCCAGGGTCGTTACGTTACCCACCTGTTAAAGAAAATTTCGTCCCGAAATTTAAGCTGAGGTAGATGGAGGAGTAGGAAAAAGGTGAGGATACTTCCGCATCATTTGATCCTCTCGCTCCCAAGTAAACTCAGGTCCTCGTTTGGCATTCCATCGCACTCGGACGATCGGAATCTTGTTGCGTTTCAAAGTTTTGATCTCACGATCCATAATTTCAACAGGTTCTTCCACAAAGTGGAGTTTGTCGTTAATCATAAGTTCCTTAAGTGGTATGATAAGTTCAGGTGCAGCAAGACACTTCTTCAAGTTTGACACGTGGAAGGTAGGATGAACTGAGCTCAATTGTGCTGGTAGATCCAAACGATATGCAACGGGTCCAACATGTTCCAAGATTTCAAAAGGACCAATGTATCGTGGGTTTAACTTTCCACGTTTTCCGAAACGGATCACACCTTTCCAAGGTGCAACCTTTAACATAACACGATCACCAACGTTGAATTCAAAGTCTTTACGTTTAAGATCGGCATAACTCTTTTGGCGATCACGAGCGGTCTTAAGTCTAGCTTGAATCTGAGCAATCTTCTCCGTGGTTTCATGGACTACCTCGGGTCCGGTGATTTGCTTTTCACCTACTTCGGCCCAACAAATAGGAGATCGGAACTTGCGGCCATACAATGCTTCAAAAGGTGCAGTATTAATGCTTGAGTGATAACTGTTGTTGTACGAAAATTCGGCGAGTGGCAAATGTATTTCCCAGGCCTTTCTGAAATCAATGACACATGCACGCAACATGTCCTCCAAGGTCTGAATCGTTCGTTCACTTTGCCCGTCAGTCTGAGGATGATATGCAGTACTCATGTCGAGACGAGTTCCCATGGCTTCTTGCAAGGAACGCCAAAATCTAGAGGCAAAACGGGGATCGCGATCGGAAATGATCGATAAAGGTACACCATGATGAGATACAACCTCCTTGATGTAAAGTTGAGCAAGCCTCTCCATTGTATCTGTTTCCTTCATTGCTAGAAAGTGTGTAGATTTGGTAAGGCGGTCAACAATAACCCAAATGGTATCGTATCCGCCCACCGTCTTCGGCAGCTTAGTAATGAAATCCATTGTTATCCGTTCCCACTTCCATTGTGGGATTTCTGGTTGTTGAAGTAACCCAGAAGGTCTCTGATGTTCGGCTTTAACCTTCGAGCAAGTCAAACACCTACCAACATAAGTCGCAACGTCCTTCTTAAGATTCGGCCACCAATACTGTTCTTTAAGATCGTGGTACATCTTGCCCGCTCCAGGATGAATCGAATATCTCGATTTGTGTGCTTCATCAAGTATCAGGTTTCGTAGATCTCCATAACAAGGTACCCAAATTCTTCCGGCATAACATCGGAGTTCAGATTCCCTAACCTCGAATCGAGAGACAAGTATGTTCAAATGTTCATGAGTTATGTTTTCCTCCTTGAGAGCCTCATCTTGGGCTACTCTGATCTGGTTGTTGAGGTTCGAATGAATGGTGATGTTCAGAGCCCTAACACGAAGAGGAGCCGTCCTCTCCTTTCGGATTAAAGCGTCAGCTACAACATTGGCCTTGTCAGGGTGATAACGGAGTTCACAATCGTAGTCGTTGAGCATCTCGATCCATTGACGCTATCTCATATTCAGTTGCTTCTGGTTGAAGATGTGCTGGAGACTCTTGTGATCGGTGAAGATAGTGCTCTTAGTTCCATACAAATAATGTCTCCACAATTTGAGCTCAAAGACAACGGCTCTAAGTTCAAGATCATGAGTAGTGTAGTTCCGTTCGTGAATCTTCAATTGGCGGGAGGCATAGGCAATAACCTTTGATCGTTGCATCAGTACACAACCAAAACCACTCTTCGAAGCATCGCAATAAACAACGAAATCGTCACTGCCTTCAGGAAGCGATAGGATAGGTGCGGAGGTTAACTTCTTCTTCAAAGTTTGGAATGCTGATTCGTGTGCGAGTTCCCAAATGAACTTCTTACCCTTGTGAGTCAGCGCGGTCAGAGGACGCGCAATCAGAGAAAATCCTTCGATAAACCTTCGGTAATAACCGGCGAGACCTAGGAATTGGCGAATATGCGTCAGAGTAGTGGGGGTCTCCCACTTGCTGATGGCTTCAATCTTGGCGGGATCAACTTTGATACCCTGGTCGCTCACAACATGACCCAGAAACTGAACTTCCTTCAACCAAAATTCACCCTTTGAGAATTTGGCGTAAAGTTGCTCTTGTCTCAAGAGTTCAAGCACAAGTCGGAGGTGTTGCTCATGTTCTTCTTCGCTCTTAGAGTAGATGAGGATATCATCTATGAAGACGATGACAAACTTATTCAAGTACGGCTTGCAGACACGATTCATAAGGTCCATAAATACGGCAGGTGCGTTGGTCAACCCGAATGACATCACAAGAAACTCATAATGACCATAACGAGTTCTGAACGCAGTTTTCATCACGTCGCTTTCCTTCACCCTCAACTGGTGATAACCGGATCACAAATCGATCTTTGAGTAAACGCTCGATCCTTGCAGTTGATCAAAAAGATCGTCAATTCGTGGAAGAGGATACCGATTCTTGATTGTCAATTTGTTGAGCTCACGGTAGTCGATACACATACGTGAGGATCCATCCTTCTTCTTTACAAACAACACAGGTGCGCCCCAAGGCGAGAAACTTAGTTGGATAAATCCACGGTCTAATAGCTCTTGTAGTTGGCTTTGTAACTCTTGCATCTCGGAAGGTGCGAGTCGGTAAGGTGCGCGAGCTACAGGTGCAGCTCCTGGCACTAAATCAATTTGAAACTCTATGGCTCTCGGTGGCAGTAATCCAGGCAACTCTTCGGGAAAGACATCAGAAAACTCGTTCACAATTCGTACTTCATTCACACTCTTCTCCTTGGTTTCTACCGCTTTCACGTATGCTAGAACAGCAAAACGTCCCTTCTTCATAATCTTTTGCGCTTTCACGCAACTAATGAGGTTCAAATTCGAGGTACATCTCTCTCCATAGATAACCAGTGGTTCGCCGTCTCCTTGCGGTATACGAAGAGCTTTATCCCCACAGATAATATCGGCCTTTATCTTGCTCAACCAATCCATACCAACGATCACGTCAAAACTTCCCAGTTTGATAGGTATCAAGTCAATTTCGAAATCTGCACTAGCTATGTTGATAATAGCTCCACGACTAATATGGTCAACCTTTTCAAGTTTTCCATTTGCGACCTCGACCAGCATACTTTCCTTTAATGGGACTAATGACCAATTAATCTTATCACAAAAATGTCTACATACATAACTTCTATCCGCACCAGTATCAAACAAGACAGAAGCTAAAAGATTGTTGATTGTGAATATACCTGTCACTAAGTCGGGGTTATCGCGTGCATCCCTTGCATTAACGTTGAAAGCTCTACCACGGGGTGGTCCGCCGTCTTTTCGCTTGTTTGGGCATGCATTTCTGAAATGGCTCGTTTGTCCGCATTCGTAGCACTTCTTCGGCCCATTGGTGTTCGGCTTCCCATTTAAAGTGGTGACCTTGCAGTCTTTTCCGATATGCCCAGACCGTTGGCACTTCTCGCAGACAACATTGCAATACCCAGTGTGGTGTTTGTAGCATCGCTTGCATTGTGGTAAGGTTCCTTTATAGTTCGGGTTGGTGTTGGTGTTGGTGTTGTTGTTGGGATTAGGGTTTCCACCGTTGTTGTGCCTCTTGGCGGGGGTTTGATCGTAGTTTCTCCCCCTGTTGTTGTTGTTGTGGTTGTTGTGGTTGTTGTCCCATTTCCTCTTTTCGCTACTACCAGCCTCAAACTTAGCCTTCTCCGGCTCATCAATAAGAATCTGATTCATGAGGGTATGCGTCATGCGCATTGCTTCGGGACCATTCGGTGGTTTGGACGATGTGACGTTTCCTTTGATGGACTTAGGGAGTCCCCAGAAGTATCTCTCCATACGCTTGAATTCTGGGGAGACCATTGTCGGACACATAAGAGCTAGTTCCAAGAATCTCCTGTTGTAACCGTCAAGGTCGTTCCCAATGGCCTTTAACTGCATAAATTCGATTTCCATCTTCTGGATTTTGGTTCTCGGACAATACTCATCAATCATAGCAGCCTTGAATTCCCCCCATGGCGTAGCATACGCCTCGTCAATGCCTTTCACTTGAGCTAACGTGTTCCACCACGTTAGCGCACCGTCAGATAGGGTGCAAGATGCAAACTTGGTCTTGTTGTCCTCCGAACAGTTGCTAACTCGGAATACTGATTCAAGTTTCTCGAACCATCTGGTGAGACCAACCGGTCCCTCAGTGCCGCTGAAGTTATGTGGTTTTCAGCCCTGGAATTCCTTGTAAGTACACCCATTTCGTACGGGTGGGATAACTGGTGGTGGTGGCGGTGGAACTTGGAGATTTCTTTCAGCTAGGGCTGCAGCTACCCGTTCGTTGATCATGTCCTCAATCTGGGCTGCGGTAGGGGTGGATCTTCCGTTGGCCATGGTATTCTAAACAAACATTTTTACTCCAGTCAAAATCCAGCATTCAATATGTAATAATATAGTATATAGTAACCAACATGGAATCAAAACAACACACGTTATTAAATAACGCATCTAGGTACAAATACCACATAATCATCGTACAGTAATGTAAATAGAACATCGTGCAAGAATTAAATAACGCAAAGTTCCATTCATTAATAATAATAAGTTTCATACATCTGAATAAGCCCGTACAATACATGAGTAATACAATAAACTATAACTAGATTACATAACGAAATCTAAATACAAAAGTCCTACGGTGAAGGTGGGTGTAGGATGTCCAAAACCTGAGCCATCTGCTCCTCGAGCTTAGTAACCCGAGCTCGGAGAATCTCAATCTCCCGCCTCAGTTCCTCGTTAGAGGGAGATGGTGGGGCAGGTGGTGCGGGTGGTGCAGGTGGTGCCGGTGGTGCCGGTGGTGCGGGTGGTGCTGAAGTAGATGGTCCAGCTCTGGATGTAGACGGTACGTCCCTAGATGGGAAAGGTCCGTATCTAAATCTAGGCGGTACGGTTCCAGGAATAGTCAATACATAACGGGGTGCCTTACGTATGAGTGGGTCTGCAGGGTACGGCATAAGCCGCTTACGGGCAGTAATCCTCCGACGTCGACCAAAAGCGTCAGTGAAAGCACGACCTCCATTCACCCCTGGAATGACACTGCCATCAGGACGGTACCGCTTCTTCGACGGGGTGGAGGGTGCCTGAATAGGTAAATCGGCAAGGTCCTCGTCGTCACTGGAGTCTGATGAAGAATCATCTGATGAAGAATCGGCGAATGATGAGTCATCCGAATCATGTGGTGGTGGCACGGGCGGCTGAGCTGGTAGTCCGAAGGCGGCCACCATCTGTCTATGTCTGCCTGGCGGAATCGGCACTAAACGTCCGTCGGGAGTGCGTCGGCACGGCGTGCGCATGTGGTTACGAAACGGCCCTTCCCCGAACTCCGCGGGAATCTTAATCCCACCGATGCGGGGCTGTGACCCCGAGGGTCTGGGAGCAGGTGGAGCTGGAATCTCCGTAGGGTTAGAAGTGGTGACAGGTGCCGGCGCACTACTACTCGCTCCGGAAGACGAAGCGCCGGGATCACTAGTGGGTAACGGGACCGGTGTATCAGCAACAGTAGCAGGTGGTGTGGTGGAATCTGAGTCAGAACTGCCCAATACGCTAGCAGGTGGTGCATCCGACATCTGAACAAGGAAAATAAATTTTCCATGTCAGTAAGTCATAAAGCAAGCACGTATTAGGCCAACAGTTTAAATCATGTATAACAATAAGTAGCATGACAATAATAACGAATCGTACAGAAGTAGCATGCAATCAAAAGAAAGTAATATCATGCAGTAGTGAAATCATGTAGTAGCATACGGTATATAGCAGTAAAAGTAAGCAGCAGCATGCAGTAAGTTCAGCGGAAACAAGTAAACTAGCAAGTTGTAGATTAGTCCTATTAGTGAATCCTACTCGGGTCGGTCTTAGACTCACTAATGCAACCTAATTCCCTACAACCAATGCTCTGATACCAAATGTGACGCCCCGTACTAAATCAACATGTACGGACCATCAACAACAGGATCATTACAAGGTTAAATACTATATGCGATTTCAAAAAGAGTTTACATTCATAATTAAAAGTGATGTCAATCCAACATCGAAAGTTTACATCCCAAAAGTATGCTTCATTAAGTAGAAGAAATAAATAAGTGTACGTGACCCCAAATGGTCGTTACAAGTCATAGTTCAAAAGTACTAAAGTTTGAATGCAAAGTAAAGTAGTTCATGCGTTGACAACTCTAAGCAGCGGGTGTCTACAGCACGACTAGTACACAGCGGAAGCAACCTCAAGCACCTGAGAAATACATGCTTAAAAATGTCAACACAAAGGTTGGTGAGCTATAGTTTAAGTATAACAGTAATGTAAGTAGGCCACGAGATTTCAGTGCTTCAAAGAGCGTTTCAAAACAGTATGATAAAGTATATGTTTAACCGTGGGCACTTGGTAACTAACTTAACGTTTATGCCCCCTGAAAGTACACTTGGCAAGTGCGTATGTATACGAAGTATTAAACACTCGTTAAATGCTAGCGCGACTAGCCCGAGTGGGGATGTCAAACCCTATGGATCCATATCTAAGATTCGCGTTCACCGGTTCAAAAACCAATGACTAAACGTTACCGAGCTAAAGGGAATGTTTATGCCGTTGTATAACCCACACATATATAAAGTTTAAGTACTCGTGCCTAGTATGTAAAACATAAAATGCGCATGTATTCTCAGTTCTCAAAATAGTTAAAGTAAAAAGGGATGCTATAACTCACAATGATAATGTAGTCGTAAAGTCGGTTCGGAAAAGGTGTGCAAGTAAACGGTCCGAAAGTCCTCAACCTAGGTCAAATAGTACTAAGTCAGTAAATCGTCTTAATAGGTTTAAAAGTATGTAAATAAGGTCGTAAAGGTCATCATCATTCATCATTTAACAAAAGGTGTAAAGTAGGTTTCGTTCATGAAAGTAGTTTAAAACAAAGGCTGATTCAGTCAGTCACCACGGCCTCTACCCTTACTGAATGAAGGTGAGACCAGTGGCCATGGATCCGTCTATTAGTCCCTTAAGTGTGGTAAAAATTCCAGAAGCAAACTCATCTTCGTGTGACCGTGGCTACGGTCTAAGTGCGAGTAGGTCAGAAATTTCTGCACAACGTTAAAGGACATAGTGACGATCGGAGGGCCATAAATCCTAAACCGTAACTCGGATTATGACGAGTCCTATATGAAAAGTTATCTAATCGAACAGAGCTATTTGAAAATCATAACCACAACAGCCCAGGTCTACTGGTCTGTTACATAATCACCAAAACAGAAACTGTAAACAGGAAACAGAAAAGTAAATGGACGTAGTGACGCTCGGAGGGCCATAGATTCTAAACCGTAACTCGGATTAAGACGAGTCTTATATGAAAAATTATCTACTCGAAAATACCTATCCAAAAATCATGGTCTAAGTAGTCCAGGTCTACTGGTCTGTTACAGAAACAGTAGGACAGAGGCTGTAAACAGAAAACAGAAAGTTAAAAATTGAGTTCCAGTGGTCTTGGTGCTTGATGTTCATCATGGTTCTCATCCTTAATGCATATAGCTTCAAGTGTACAACTCATGGATGTGTTTACATCATCTTAACCAAGTCTTGACCATCATAACACTAGTGCAAGTCTAAGACATGAAGCACAACTCACTTAAGAGTTGCATGTAGTTTGATGAACCAAAGTTACATCAAAGTCTTAGATCTAACACATACATGAACTTTAAAACCTATAATAAGTTACAAACTTGAAAATAAACTTAAGTAAACAAGATCTTAGTGTAGAACATAGTTCTTAGTTAGATCTTGAAGATCCTAGACTCAAAAGTCTAGATCTATAGTTCTTAATTTAAATCAAACACAAGTATATGAAGTTGTAACTAGAAAGTTAAACTTTTATGTCTTGAACTTACAAAGTTTCAAGAATAATAATCAAGATTTAACTAGTAAATACTTGACCAAGAACATTAATTACGAATTCAAGGTAAGAATAAATGAAGAAAAATAAACTAGATTTACAAGTATTATGTTTCATGTTTGTGTCATACTTAGGAAGATCCAAAACAAAGTTGAATCTTAGTGTTTAAGTCTACAAACATGAAAGCAAAGAAAGATTATAAAGTTTATGAACTTTGATCTTGAAAATACATAAGTGTAGAACTACAACTAACAAGTTTGAGTTCTTGTTCTTGGTTCTTTATTAACAAAAGAAGTAACCAAGATCCATGAAGATTCAAGCTAAGGAACTTGATCTTTACAACAAACAAGTAACAAATTACAAACAAACAAGTACTTAAACAAGAAATGATGATGATGATAGTCCATGGATTCGGTTTTTGGAGCCAAAAAAGGAAGGAGTAAAAGTTTATTACTTACAAGAAAAAGAGAGAAAGTTGAGAGAGTTTGAGAGTTGTTTGAATGTATGTGTAAATGAGAGTGAATTGCAAGTATACAAGTAATAAGTTTGAAAAAAAAAAGGAACTCCTCACATGAACACAAAAGGGGACGGTTTCTATGGTTCAAAGAGGAAGTCAAATGTGTTGTTTTCAAGTGTTGGAATAAGGTGTATGCTTGTAAGAGTAATAAGGTTAAAAGCATGGGAAAGAATGCATGCATGCTTGTAAGGTTTTGTCTTTAAATTAACTTAATTAACCAAGCTTACTCTTAATGTAATACTAGCATAATACACGGGCTTACAAGTCCATAATGAGTGTAGGGTGGGCTTACAAGTCCAAATTAAATAAATAAGGCCCAAGTCTAAGTAATTGTGCAATTAAATAGATAAAGCCCAAGTAATTAACCACTAACCTTAGTTAATTAAAATGATTAAAAATAAATAATCATGAATGTAAATAATATTCTAAAAATATTATTCGTGAAGGTTTCGTGTGTCACAAAGACGTTTCGGGCAAACATGGTAACATGTAAATGTAATAACATACATTCGTTTAATCACACGTATCATAATAATAATTATTAATAAATAAACGTTGGAAAATCCAGGGTCGTTACAACAAGAGGTCGCGGGTTCAAGCCCGGTCGGAGACATTTATTTTTTTTAGGAAAAGCTTTTTAAGGTAGATTATTTCTTATTATTCTTATTTTTATTATTATTTATCATTATTATTATTAATTATTAATTATTATTAATTATTATTATTATTATTATTATTATCATTATTTTAGTATTATTATAGTTAATATTTTAACAAACAAATGATATTTTTATAAAAATATATTTATTATATATCTATATATACATATTAACTAAAACACTTTAATATGAATCTAATATATAAATATTAAGTAATATTTAAAATATATAAATAGGTATAATTAAGTTATTTATTAATAAATATTAATATATAAATTTTTTTTAAAATGTTCATTATTAGTGTTAATATATATAAATGATATAGGTTCGTGAATCCGAGGCCAACCCTGCATTTGTTCAAAATAGTCATATGTATTTTTACTACAAAATACATTAGGTGAGTTTCATTTGCTCCCTTTTTAATTGCTTTTGCAATACATAATTTTTGGGCTGAGAATACATGCGCTGCTTTTATAAATGCTTTACGAAATACAGACAAGTGATTAAAAATGATATTCTGCGGATTGATGTACTAGGTAATTTAGTTACATGTTATAAGAATATGTAAGCGCGAATCCTAAAGATAGATCTATCGGGCTTAATACCCCCATCTTGTAGGCTGCACTAGACATAAGAGCTAGTGGGCGGATGTTTAGTACTTCGAGGATTATTTATACACTTGCGAGTGTACGTATCCATCTTTGCGAAGATGACTTATTATATTATTGTTAAGGTTGGTTACTGAGGCCTCAACATAAGCAGAACGGTTTTATACACTTGCGAGTGTACATATATTATAAACGGAAATCTTGTGGTCTATTAAAATATTGAAATGATAGTTATGATAAACCTATGAACTCACCAACCTTTTGGTTGACACTTGAAAGCATGTTTATTCTCAGGTATAAAAGAAATCTTCCGCTGTGCATTTGCTCATTTTAGAGATATTACTTGGAGTCATTCATGACATATTTCAAAAGACGTTGCATTCGAGTCATTGAGTTCATCAAGATTATTATCAAGTCATTCATAGTTGGATATATTAGGAAATGGTATGCATGACGTCAACTTTTGATGTAATGAAAGTTTGTTTTTTTTAAAAACTAATGCAATGTTTGTAAAATGTATCATATAGAGGTCAAGTACCTCGCGATGTAACCAAATATAATGTATTCGTCCAGATGGATTAGGACGGGGCATTAGAGTTGGTATCAGAGCGGTGGTCTTAGCGAACCAGGTCTTGCATTAGTGTGTCTAACTGATAGTTGTTTAGATACATTAGTGAGTCTGGACTTCGACCGTGTCTGCATGTCAAAATTTTTGCTTATCATTTCGTGTCGAAAATCATCTACTTATTATCCTTAGGAAATTACCTGTTTATCATTCCTAGTCTAGACACATCTTACTGCATTGACTGCATGAATAGTGTATAGACAAAATTCATATCTTAGCGTATCTGTTACTGTTACCTTTGCCTGACAGCTTCCGTAGATTCCTCCGTAACTTATGGGAGTTTAGTATTATATTTGCATATGTAAATTATGTATTGCAGGGTACTAATCTACATCCTATAATCTATTTCTTATCGAAAATCCTTCATCTGCTCGTACGAGATGAATCCCTCAAACAGTTCGAGTCCCTCAGATTCCGATAGCTATTCCGACATGGATGTTCACCTAAGCTCCGGAAGCAGCGTCACCAGAATGAATAAACCAATCAGCCATCCCCAATTCATCTGATGGGTTCGCAGCCTTCTCAATCATTGGAGACAAGAAGAAGGTGATCCCTTCTATCCACCACATTGCCCTCTTGGCGAAGAACCTGAAGCACTTACCGGCGAACCAGTTCGAAACACCATCTTCACTTTCATTACCAGAGTAGCTCGACACGATTATATTCTATCCACAATTCTAAACCTTATTCATCCGCTCGTTCCGACCGACAATCAACCCGAAATAATAGAAGAAGTCAACGACCTTCGCGCTCGAGTAATAAATTTGGAGAATATGGTGCAAAATTTACCAGCTTCAGCAACATCACCGGCACCAACAGTACTATCAGTAATAGCACCAGTACCATCAACAATCCATGCCTCAACATCTCATTCTGTACCTCGAATATAATCATCATTCTACGTATCGTTCTACATCAATTATCTTAATTCTTCATGGCGATTATGTAATCTCTAATGTTTTAGAGATTAAATATTCTTGTTCTAACGGTAAATCAAATGAGTTTAATATCATATTGACTCATTAAATCCATGATTACTTCTGAAGAAAATATATATGTATATATGTTTTCATAAAGATTGTAATTAAAAATTCTTTCGTACAAACTGTTAATGGTGAAAATATTTTAACGGGTAGGTAATACCCGAGGAATATTTAGATTTCACATTAATAAGTTACATTGTACATTCTTCGAATATGATTCAACAGTCATTTACTATCCTACTTACATCCATGATATACAATTCCCTTCACCACAGAATAACCATATTCATTCAATTTCATATTTGGATTTTGATTTATCAGAATCCAACAAGTGGCATAATGAAGAAAACATTTGACAAAATAAAATTTGTTAGAAACAAACAAATTAACTATGAGAAATTCTGTTAAGAATCCACGCTAACTGTTCCTAGCTAACTAATAATTCTGTATTACCTTTTATCGCAATTTATTTATCGCATTTTATTTATCGCAATTTTAATTCTCGCAATTTTATTTATCGTCATTTAATTTCTGTTATTTATTTTACGCACTTTAAATATCGGGACACGTATACAAGGTTTTGACATATCATATTGACGCATCTATATATATTATTTGGAATAACCATAGATACTCTATATGCAGTAATGCTGGAGTTAGCTATACAGGGTTGTGGTTGATTCTACAATAATATATATAGTTTGAGTTGTGATCGAGTTTGAGACATGTACACGGGTCACGATACGTATTAATTAATTCGAATATTATATATTGCTAACTGTGGACTATCAACTGAGGACTACCAACATTGGACAATTAAAAGGAATTAAAATATTGATTATTGATGTACGTAGAGGTGTATACGAAATAGCTTATATTTTACTAGGAAATACTATTAAAAACGATACAATTTTACACAAGTTATTTATTTATTTATAAAGTGGATATACCTACACCTTGCTCAACACTTATAGGCAGTGTACCTAATTGTACAGTAGTGTAGTTTTTAGTAAGTCCGGTTCGTTCCACAGGGAGCTAGCCAAGTTTAACGCTATATTTTTAAAACTATATTTGTAAATTTATAAATATATATATAAGTAGTATTATTATTATAAAAGGGGGTTTTTACCGTTTAATGACCGGTTTGTCGATTTTAAAACTTTAGTCGCAGTTAAAACCTAATGTAAAATATTAAAAATAAAAATAACTTAATTTAAAGCGTAAAGTAAATGACAATAATTAAAGTGCGATAAATTAAAATGCGATAAATAAAATGACAATAAATAAAATTGCGATAATTAAAAAGTACGATAATTAAAAGTGCAATTAAATAAAATGACAGTAAATAAAAGTGCGATGAAATATGAAATAAAGGAATTATGCTTATTTAAACTTCCGTAATCATGATGTTCGACGTGTTGATTTTAGTTTATTACCATGGGTTAATTGTTCTTTGTCCTGGATTATTCAATATGTCCATCTGGTTTTTGTCCATAACAGTCCATCAGTCATAAATATTAAGTGCGAGTGTCCTCGTCAAATTATCCTTATATCCGAAGTCAAATATTCCAACTAATTGGGGACTTAAACTATAATTACACCAATTTTCCTTGTATGTAATTCACCCCTGTTTTAATAAGTCCATTGACTATTAATCCATTCCCGTGTCCAGTTAAATGAACGATTATTAGTACTTATAAATATCCCGCCCATCGTGTCCGATCGAGTGTATATGGTTATTTATAGGTACATCCAATTGTAAATCTTTATATTAAATTAACGAACTATCATTCAATTAAACAAATATAAAGCCCATTAATAGCCCATAGTCTAATTTCCACAAGTATCGTTCTTTTTTCCAAACCCCAATTATGGTACAAAGCCCAATTACCCCGTCTTTAATATTTTAGCCCAACATCACGATTACTTCAATTTAAATAAGCATAATAATAACTTAGCTACGAGACATTAATTTAAAAAGGTTGAACATAACTTACAATGATTAATAATAGCGTAGCGTTACATGGACAGAATTTCGACTTACACCCTTACAACATTCGCTAACATACCCTTATTATTATTAAATTAAAATTAAAATTAAAATTTTAAAATTATAAATTTTATATATATATATATATATATATATATATATATATATATATATATATATATATATATATATATATCGTTGAGAGATAGAGAGAAAAAGGTGTTTACATTCGACTGAATTCGTTGTTTTTATAGGATGTGGCATGATACTATTCACCATGCGATGCATGGCATTTGTGCCTTCTGGCCATGCGATCGCATGGCCTGGGAATCCAACTCACATTTGCTTGTTTTCTTCTTGCCAACGGTTTTAATATATAATATAATATATATATAATTTTTAAGAATTAATTATATATTATATTATATTCATGTGCATAGTTAACTTGTAATTTTTAGTCCGTTGCGTCGAGCGTTGAGAGTTGACTCTGGTCCCGGTTCCGGATTTTCGAACGTCCTTTCGTACTATTTAATATCTTGTACTTTGCGTTTTACGGCTCGTACTCTTGTAACTTTTAAGACGTTTCTCATCAATAATTTGAACCACTTTGATTGTACTTTGTACTTTTAAGCTTTTTGGTCGTTTGCGTCTTCAATTCGCCGAATCTTTCTTTTGTCTTCACCTTTTATTATTTAAACGAATATTACTTGTAAATAGAACAATTGCAACAAAAAGCTTATCTTTCTTGAGGGATAATGCTATGACATATATGTTCGTTTTTAGCATTATCAAATATTCCCACACTTGAGCGTTGCTTGTCCTCAAGCAATATAGTCTTGAAGTAAAAATACTAGAATCACTTCTTTATTCTTCACACTTTGTACATCAGTTATTTTAATACGACGGTATGAACAATGGTAGTAACGAAGTGGTTTACAGTCCCATATGACTATGAAAATTTAGATCCTTAAGGAAATTGAATCTTTATGAAAACATTTGATCTTTTTGAAAATTCAATCTAGCTTTTACCCTAGATAAGTTTTTCGGAATAACCCTTCACCGGTGTTTGCAAAATCTTTTTGTGGGTTTTGTGGGTTTCAGATTTGAAAATTTTAGCTCAAAACTTGCGATTTTGTGTCACCCACTTTCTAACCTTGTATTAGGAAAGCAACACGTCCAGTATACTTGCTCCGTATATTACCTTTCGGTAAACTACCGTCCGGTTGTAAAGGAAAGCGTTGAACAAGCAACTGTTAAGGCAATGTCCCGTGACATGCTTTTGATTATGGTCTATATCATGTCGGATGCAATTACTATCCTTTGTAGGAGCAATAGTAAAGATCACCCTATAGTTTTTCGTTCTGGCACAAGGTCCTGTCTTCGACCATGCTATGCAACCACTGTTCTTACGGTTGACACCCGATTTGATTCGGGTGACCTAATGAATTTCAGGTGAATTCCTAGGATTTTACGTTCAATGGTAATGAATGCATTAAAAATGGGTTTTCAGAAAACAAATCGGTTTTTAATTTGATCAAAATATTTTCTCGTTCAAGCTCGAGTTTAGATATCATCGAATTCCATGAGTCTGAATTCTCAATCTTTAAGGTCAATCTCAAGGATTGAGTAATATCAGTCTTAAAAGCTGATTTTTTTGAACTTTAAGGAAATTATCCTTTCTGGGGATCTGATTCATTAGTCTTATAAGCTAATTTGCACGGTGCCCTCCATTATACGAGACAGATCCTCTCATGGTTAGGATAAGTCTGACCACTTGGCGACCCTGTTTGATGCTGATGTCCGTGGATTTCCAGCTGATTTTCGAGAAAACTTTTCAAGGTTTTTCGTAGACTCTACAACTGGTCTGGACGACAACTTCCTGACCTAAATCAAGAAGCGCGTTTCTTTTTCTCGGAAGACTTTACTTCCTTTTAGATTCCATTTATATTACAATAAACTGGGTAAAAATGATTAATATCGTCCAAAACAAAAGTATTTTCAATTATTTGTACAAAAATATGTGATATATGTTCTAAATAACTTGGTAATTTTTTTCCCACACTTGACTTTTATTTTCCTTTCTTTGCCTTTTTATTGTCCTCTATTCCATTTTAAATGAATTCTAACATTTTGGGTTGTTTCTCAATTTATGTCCTTTCCGAGGTAACAATAATTTCGATATTAACACCTAGTTTTATCGTTCATAAATATGTATAAACATGATTTTGAATTCATTTATTTGAAAATTTTAAAAAATTTTACTAGAATTGGGTAGTCAGTATATAAGACTAGGGCTGTTCTGTATTATCAGAGAGCACTAGATTCTAATACAACTACTGCGTTACTAGTATTTTTAATGGTAACCAAGTGTATAAGTCAAAAATTTTAAAAATCCGAAAGAATTTAACCCCTTCCCACACTTAAGATCTTGCAATGCCCTCATTTGCAAGAAATCAGTAACAATTTAAATTATTGTGGGTGATTAGCATAGAAAAATGATTAAATTTTACCAAAAGTTTCCAAACATATTGGCGTTTGTTTGCTGAATGTAAATGGTGCACATCATTTGTTCATTCCGTCTTGTTGTTACATCACATTTGTTTTTCGTTTTGTCGTCAAAATTAGTAGCTTTTGCTGAACTTAATGCCAGTCTTTGAAAGTGTGTTGTTTTACCCTGTTGTGTACATAAGATAAACTACAAACATACATAATATTTTTATTATTATTATTTTTTATAAAATCTTTATTTATTAAAACAATTTAAATGAATAATTTTTTAAAATTTTATTTCCTTTTACTTTAGGTAGTTTCGGTATGTTTACCTAGTCCGTCCCTCGACAAAATTTAAATTTTGTCGTTTTTAAAGCGATTGTTTTAAAAGCAAAGATTTTTGAGTTTTTTTTTTAAATGTTTTTTGCATACTTTAAATCAAATAAGATTAAAAATAATGATTATAAAATTTCTCGTCCCGCCCTCGGGTAAAGCAATTTTGATTCAACGACCTAGTTTTCAACTCACGACAAATTTTAAATATCAAATTTTTAACTTAATGAAATAAAGTAAATTTTTGTTTTTAAATTCACACCAAACTTAAATTTAAAATGCATAAAATTAAAAATTCATATAAATATCATTAATATTTTTATACATACAAACTTATATTGAAAATATTAATTTTTAAAAATACTTAAAAATTTAAATATATTGGTTTTAGAAATTTACAATAATAAATTAATATTTATATATTAATTTTAAAAACATGATAAAAAAAATAAAATTAAAAATCTTTTTGGTCTTTTATCCCACTTTAATCAATCAAATATTATTAAAAATATACGCCCCTCTTTTCGATAAAGTAATTTCGGTTCCATAACCTAGTTTTACTCCTGACGAATTTTTGAAATATTTTGGGTTGATTGATTAAAGATATTTATACCTTAAGAATAAACAGTAAATTTCGCAGTGATGTAATAAATTTTTGTATGATATCAATAATTTCGATTACGCATACCTAATTTTATTAAATACCAATTTAATACTTTATAGCGAACGATTCAGCGTTTATTATCAAAAGGTTAAAAGCAATAAAATAAAATAAAAACTGTACAAACTTACCTATGAGATAGAATTCTCAGAGACCTGCTTTAGCCGACTCATAGGAGAGTCGTGTGATTTGATTCTCCATAGCTACATAAGCATAACCTCAATTCTTCAATATCTTTTCTTCTAAACATATGAACGGTCCTTCTCTGCATAGAGTAACAAATTCGGTATTTGAATATGTTTGATTGTTTGAACATTTACCTTCGTGTGACCATTTTCCGCATTTATAACATCTTTCAAGGTGTCGTGCTCTTCTTTTTGTTGCGGATTTTGATTTTCCTTTACCAAAATGTATCTTATGATGATCTTTTCTGAGTTCTTTCCTTACTTTGTCACATCTACTTCTTATTACTGACACCAGGTCACTCGGGAGTGTGTCATTATTACATTTAGTAATCAAAGCGTGTAGCATTAGGCCATGGTTCAGATCAAAGGAATTCTTCATCTCGTAAAACCTAAAAAAATAAAAATTCAGAATGGGGGGAGAAGACTAGTTCTTTAGGGTCTGCTAGGGAAAGACCATTCGGATTCCATTCTCGGAAACTACACGAAAACAGAATATCTAACTCTAACAGAAATAACTATTATCCTAAAAAGATTCGAACCTTCCCACACTTAGTTAGCTGTGGTATTGAAATTGTTATTAACTTCATCTTCAACTTCCATCGGATTATCTATGTAATGTTTAACTCTGTGACCATTAACCTTAAATTCAATCCCATATGAATTTATTAGTTCTACTGTTTCGTATGGGAAAACTCTTTTGACTATGAATGGTCCAGACCATCTTGATTTCAATTTTTCAGGAAATAGCTTGAATCGTGAATTGAAAAGAAGAACTCTGTCTCCTTCTTTAAATTCTTTTGAATTTCTGATTCTTTTATCATGCCATTTCTTCGTTTTTATCTTATAGATTAACGAATTTTCGTATGCTTCATGTCTTAATTCTTCTAATTCGTTTAATTGGCTTAACCGTAGACGTCCAGTGATGTTATGCGAGGTGTATATGAAATAGCTTTATTTTTACTAGGAAATACTATTAAATACGATACAATTTTACACAAGATATTTATTTATTTATAGAATGGATATACCTAAACCTTGCTACAACACTTATAGGCAGTGTACCTAATCGTACAGTAGTGTAGTTTTTAGTAAGTCCGGTTCGTTCCACAGGGAAATCTTTAAACAAAGCTTAAAGCTATATTAGTTTTAATTTATAAAAATACAAATATATATATAAGTAATATTATTATTATAAAGGGAGTTTTTTACCGTTTAATGACCGGTTTATCGATTTTTAAAACTTTAGTCGCAGTTAAAACCTAATGTAAAATATTAAATAAATAAAAGACTTAATTTAAAGCGTAAAGTAAATAATGATAATGAATTTGCAATAAATAAAAGTGCGATAATATAAACTTGCGATAATTAAAAAGTACGATAATTAAAAGTGCAATTAAATACAATGACAATAAATAAAAGTGCGATAATTAAAAGTGCAATTAAATATGAAAATAAAGGAATTATGCTTATTTAAACTTCTGTAATCATGATGTTTGACGTGTTGATTTTAGTTTATTCCCATGGGTTAATTGTCCTTTGTCCTGGATTATTCAATATGTCCGTCTGGTTTTTGTCCATAACAGTCCATCAGTCATAAATATAAAGTGCGAGTATCCTCGTCAAATTATCCTTATACCCGAAGTTAAATATTCCAACTAATTGGGGACTTAAACTGTAACAAGGTTTAAATACTTTGTTATTAATTATGCCAAGTGTCCTTGTATATAATTTCACCCCTGTTTTAATAATTCCATAGACTATTAATCCATTCCCGTGTCCGGTTAAATGAACGATTATTCGTACATATAAATTTCCCGCCCATCGTGTCCGATCGAGTGTATGTGGGTATTTATAGGCACATCCAGTTGTAAAATTAACAAACTATCATTTAGTTAAACAAATATAAAGCCCATTAATAGCCCATAGTCTAATTTTCACAAGTGTCGTTCTTTTGTCCAAACCCCAATTATGGTACAAAGCCCAATTACCCAAATTTAATATTTAGTCAAACATCACGATTACTTCGGCATTAAATAAGCTTAATAATAATTTAGCTACAAGACATTAAATTAAAAAGGTTGAACATAACTTACAATGATTAAAAATAGCGTAGCGTTACACGGACAGAATTTTGACTTACACCCTTACAACATTCGCTAACATACCCTTATTATTAGAATTAAAATTAAAATTAAAATTATATATATATATATATATATATATATATATATATATATATATATATATATATACACACAAGATATAGATTAGAAAAAGATGTGTAAAAATCGGCCGAATGCTCGGCCTTTTATAGGCCCACGTAATACTGTTTGACCTCCGCGAGTGCGGAGGTTTTTGTCTTCAAAGCTCCGCGAGTGCGGAGCCCCTGATTCCAGCTAACATAAATTTGGCTCCTAGCTTGCCGACGGATTTTATTATATAAATATAATATAAATATATAATTTATATAATTAATTATATATTATATTATATTTATATACATAATTACTTTGTAACTTTCGGTCCGTTGCATCGTACGTTGAAAGCTGGTTCATGTCTCGGTTTCGGATTTTCGAACGTCCTTTCGTATGATTTAATATCTTGTACTTTACGTTTTGCGGCTTGTACTCTTGTCATTTTTAGGCGTTCCTCATCAATAATTTGAACCTCTTTGCTTGTACTTTGTACTTTTTAGCTTTTTGGTCGTTTGCATCTTCAATTTGTCGAATCTGCCTTTTGTCTTCACCTTTTAATATTTAAACGAATATTCCTTGTAAATAGGACAACTGCAACTAAAAGCTTGTCTTTCTTGAGGGATAATGCTATGAAATATATGTTCGTTTTTAGCATTATCAAATATTCTCACACTTGAGCGTTGCTTGTCCTCAAGCAATATCGTCTTAAAATATACTAGAATCACTTCATTATTCTTCACACTTTGTACATCAGTGATTTCTATACGGCAGTATGAACAATGGTAGTAACGTTATGGTTTACAGTCCCACATGACTATAAAAGTTTAGATCCTTTAAGGAAATTGGATCTTTATGAAAACATTTGATCTTTTGAAAATTAAATCTAGCTTTTACCCTAGATAAGTTTTCTGGGATAACCCTTCACCGGTGTTTGCAAATTGTTTTTGTGGGTTTGGTGGGTTTCAGATTTGAAAATTTTAGTTCAAAACTTGCGGTTTTGTGTCACCCACTTGCTAACCTTGTATTGGGAAAGCAACACGTCCAGTATACTTGCTCCGTATATTACCTTTCGATAAACTACCGTCCGGTTGTGAAGGAAAGCGTTGAACAAGCAACTGTTAAGGCAATGTCCCCTGACATGCTTTTAATTATGGTCTATAACGTATCGGATGCAATTACTATCCTTTGTAGGAGCAATAGTAAAGCTCACCCTTATAATTTTTCGGTCTGGCACAAGGTCCTGTCTTTGACCATGCTATGCAACCACCGTTCTTACGGTTGACACCCGATTTGGTTCAGGTGACCTAATGAATTCCAGGTGAATTCCTAGGATTTTACGTTCAATGGTAATGAATGCATTGAAAATGGGTTTTCAGAAAACAAATCGGTTTGTAATTTTGATCAAAATATTTTCTCGTTCAAGCTCGAGTTTAGATATCATCGAATTCCATGAGTTTGTAATTCTCAATCTTTAAGGTCAATCTCTAGGATTGAGTAATATCAGTCTTAAAAGCTGATTTTTGATCTTTAAGGAGATTATCCTTTCTGGGGATCTGATTCATTAGTCTTATCCAGCTAATTTGCACGGTGTCCTCCCTATTTTACAAGACAGATCCTCTCATGGTTAGGATAAGTCTGACCACTTGGCGACCCTGTTTTATGCTGAGGTCCGTGGATTTTCTGCTGATTTTAGAGATGACTTTTCTAGATTTTTCGTCAACCTACAGCTGGTCTGGACGACAACTTCCTGACCTAAATCAAGAAGCGCGTTTCTTTTTCGGAAGACTTTACTTCCTTTAAATGATGGAATTGATTCATCATGTAGATCCATCTCTCTTACAGTAAATCGGGTAAAACTTTTTAGATTAGTCCAAAGCAAAAGTATCTTCAGTTATTTGTACAAAAATATGTGATATATGTTTTAAATAACTTTGGTAAATTTTCCCACACTTGGCTTTTATTTTCTTTTATTTGCCTTTTTATTGTCCTCTATTCTATTTTAAATGAATTCTAACATTTTGGTTTGTTTCTCAATTTATGTCCTTTTCGAGGTAACAATAATTTCGGTGTTAACACCTAGTTTTATCGTTCATAAATATGTATAAACATGATTTTGAATTCATTTAATTTAAAATTTTGAAAATTTTTACTAGAAGTGGGTAGTCAGTATATAAGACTAGGGCTGTTCTTTGTTATCAGAGAGCACTAGATTCTAATACAACTATTACGTTACTAGTATTTTTAATGGTAACCAAGTGTTTAAGTTAAAAATTTTAAAAATCCGAAAAAATTTAACCCCTTCCCACACTTAAGATCTTGCAATGCCCTCATTTGCAAGAAATCAGTAATAATTTAAATTATTGAGGGTGATTAGCGTAGAAAAATGATTAAATTTTACCAAAGTTTTCAAACATATTGGCGTTTGTTTGCTGAATGATAAATGGTGCACATCATTTGTTCATTCCGTCTGTTGGTACATCACATTTGGTTTTCATTTTTTTTCTTCGTCAAAAGTACTAGCTTTTGCTGAACTTAATGCCAGTCTTTGAAAATGCGTTGTTTTACCCTATTTTGTACATGAGATAAAATACAAACACATATATACATATTTTTGAAGTTGGGTTTTCACACCACATTCAAAAATTATTAAAATCTAATAAAGTTAGAAAATTATAAAAGCTATTATAATAATAAAATAAGAAATAAGAAAATTAAGAATTAGTAACATTACAATAAAATAAACAAAAATAGAAAATTACGGATGAGGAGGATGGTTCCAGTATGGGTCCCAAGCGTATCCATAGATGCTGTAAAATGCTTGGGCCGGGTCATATGTAGGATATGGTGGTCGGTTCTCTAAAGTTCAAGGAGCAAATTCGGGCATAACGGTAGGAATGTAGTCTCTACCTACGTGTGTACAATGACTTATGATTTGACTTTGATGATACTGCCAATCTTGAAATGCTTTTTGTCTAGCCATTTCATACTCGTGTCGAGCCATAAAAATTTGCATTTCCGTCATTGGATTACCCCCTCCTGGTTGACCTTGCTGTTGATCTCTCTCAACCTGTGGATGCCTGCCATCATAACGTGCTGCCGCGTTGTTTCATTTCTTTAAGACCTTAGCACCATGATAAACACGCAAATCTATTCTATCGCGGGGTTCTGGTTCTGCCATTAATATTCCCCCCGACTTCTATCCACACCAAGATATTCAGCAATTAAAGTAATAAATATACCACCTCCTATTATGCTACCATGCCTCATACCCCTAACCATAGTCAATAAATAATAACCCACACAAAAAGGAGCGCTATGTGGGTCTCGAATACACATGTGGTAAAACAAATCCTGTTCATTTACCTTTTCCTTATTCTTACCTCGTTGTGTAATCGAATTGGCTAAAAACCTATGGATTACCCTTAATTCAGCTCTATCAATATCAAGATAAGAGTATAATCCCCCCTGGAATCGGCGATGGCTAGTCATCCTACTCCATACGTCATTTGTATCAAAATTCTCATCCACCCTCCTTCCATAAACTATTAACCTCTGGCAATCATAAGATGCTAGCTCCTCGGGCGTATATATACCTAAAGTCCGAGCCATGTCTAGTAAGGACATATGGCGCATCTCCCCTCCTAATAAAAATCTAATAAAACTACGATCGGTTAAAGTATCTACCCGATCATTTATTTCAATAGTACACAATAACTCTATACACCATTCTCTATACACAGGTCTACGCACGTTGAATAAACGTACCCAATCACTAAAAGTAGAATTACCATACCTTTGAGTAAGTAATTCCCTGATTGGCTCGGCCAATTCCACTACCTCTAATGGTTCCCAATCTATATCTCTGGGTACCTCAACATTATTAGACACAAGGTTGTGCAGGTTCTTTTGATATTTTGGATAGTCTATCCAATATCTATCAAATCTCAAATTCGGATGTAAATCTGCCTCATGAATGTTTGAATATGAAACAATTGGGTGAGGCATATCTTGTCGGTATTGGTTATTAATTTCCTGTTGATCTGCATCTTCCGGAGGAGCATTGCGAGCCTGGGATGAAGATTCACCCCTTTCAGTCTGCAAAATAAACACAATTTTTGTGCATCTAAATATGCATTAGTTTTAGCAAAATCATAAATCTAAACAATTACAATGACATGTTTAATCCATATTAAACTCTATACACATTTTTAAAATATTAACAATTCTACACTTTTACAAATATACATATATGAAAATTTATACAAAGTTCCTTCGCATTTATCTTTTAAAATATGTCAAAAACAATCATTATAACAATTAAATAAGTTCCTCATGGCATTCATATCAATTAAATCAAGTTTATGCAATTTTGGTTCAAAAAGTCCACTTTAATCTTCATAAATCATGTTTAGGATCAAAGTTTTGATCATTTAGCAACCTAAACATGTTACACTACTCAATTTAGCATAAACTAATAACAAAATTCGGCCATAACCTGTTTATATCAAAAAGTCCTAATTTTGCTCAAGAACACAAACCCTAGATTACTCAAAAATTGAAGTTCAAAGCTTCTAATCATGTTAAATAGCATCAATCTAGGTTATACAAGCATAATACACAAACAATTGAAGCATTATTACACTAGAAAGCATCAAAATCGAATTAGGCATAAAATTGTTCAAGAACACTAAAAATTCGGATTAAATGGTGTTTAGGTGTAGAAATTTACCGATTTCCTTGAGTAATTCCTTGATAATAGTCTCCTCATTGTGATTTTAGCAACAAATTTGACTATTTATGGTGAAAAATTTCGATTTTGAGAGGTTTTTATGTGTGTTTTTCGTGAAAAATGGGTGTGGTGGTGAAGGAGACTGGTCTGTTAGTCCAGATATGTTTCTAGGTTTTTTGACCTCCGCGAGTGCGGTGGTGGGGCCATTTAAACCTCCGCGAGTTGCGGTGGTTTTTTTTTTTTTTATAAAACCTTATAACTTTATAAAACATAAAATTAATTTAAAAATTAAAATTTTGTTTCTTTTTAGGATGAGGGCGTTTCGGATGATTGTCCTAGTTCGTCCCTCGACAAAATTTTTAAAATTTGTCATTTTTAAGCGCGGTTTTAAAAGCAAAGATTTTTGGGTTTTTTTAATGTTTTTGGCATACTTTAATTCAATAAGATTAAAAATAATGATAATAAAAGTTCTCGTCCCTCCCTCGGGTAAAGCAATTTCGGTTCAACGACCTAGTCTTCAACTCACGACTAATTTTAAAAATCATATTTTTAACTTAGCAAAATAAAGTAAATTTTTGTTTTTAAATTCACACCAAACTTAAATTTAAAATGCATAAAATTAAAAATTCATATTAAAAATTCACACCAAACTTAAATTATATTTTTATTTTAAAAATATTAATTTTTCAAATATTTACAATTTTAAATATATATTAATTTTAACAAGTTTACAATATTATTTTAATATTAATTTTAAAAACAAAGTAAAAATAAAATTAAAATATTTTTGGTCTTTTATCCCACTTTAATCAATCAAATATTATCAAAAATATACGCCCCTCTTTTCGGTAAAGTAATTTCGGTTACATAACCTAGTTTAACTCATGACGAATTTTTGAAATATTTTGGGTTGATTGATTAAAGATATTTATACCTTAAGAATAAACGGTAATTTCGCAGTGATGTAATAAATTTTTGTATGATATCAATAATTTCGGTCGCAAGACCTAATTTTATCGAATACCAATTTAATACTTTATAGCGAACAAATTAGCGTTTATTATCAAAAGGTTAAAAATAAAAATAAAAATAAAAACTGTACATACTTACCTGTGAAATAGATTTCTTAGTGATATGCTCTAGCCCACTCATAAGATAGTCGGACTAATTGGTTTTCCATGGCTACATAGGCGTAACCTCGAGTATTCAACATTTTTTCTTCTAAACATATGAACGGTCCGTCTCTGCATAAAGTAACACGACCATTTTCCGCATTTGTGACATCTTTCAAGGTGTCGTGCTCTTGTTTTCGCTGCGGATTTTGATTTTCCTTTACGAAATTGTAACTTATTATTTTCGCATCAGGATTCTTTTCTTACTCCGTCCAATTTAATTCTGATTAATGATACTATTTCACTTGGAAGTGTGTCATTATTACGTTTAGTGATCAAAGCATGTAGCATTAGACCATGGTTTAGTTCACAGGAAGTCTTCATCTCGTAAAACTTAAAAAAAAATAAAAATTCAGAATGGGGGGGAGAAGACTAGTTCTTTAGGGTCAGCTAGGGAAAGACCATTCGGGTTCCATTTTCGAGAACTACATGAAAACAGAAAATCTAACTCTAATAGAAATACATATTATCCTTTAAAGACTTGATTCTCCCCACACTTAGTTAGCTGTGGTTTTGAAATTGTGATTAACTTCGTTGTCAACTTCCATTGGACTATCTATGTAATGTTTAACTCTGTGACCATTAACCTTAAATTCAATCCCATTTGAATTTATCAATTCTACTGTTCCGTATGGAAAAACTCTTTTGACTATGAATGGTCCAGACCATCTTAATTTCAATTTTCCAGAAAATAGCTTGAATCATGAATTGAAAAGAAGAACTCTGTCTCCTTCTTTAAATTCTTTTGAACTTCTGATTCTTTTATCATGCCATTTCTTCGTTCTTTCTTTATAGATTAACGAATTTTCGTATGCTTCATTTCTTAATTCTTCTAATTCGTTTAATTGACTTAACCGTAGACGTCCAGCTTCATGTAAATCAAGATTACATGTCTTCAAAGCCCAGAATGCTTTGTGTTCAATTTCTACTGGAAGATGACATGCTTTTCCATAAACGAGTTTAAAAGGTGTGGTTCCAATTGGAGTTTTGTAGGCTGTTCTAAAAGTCCAGAGTGCATCCTCCAATTTAATGGACCATTCCTTCGGATTTGAGCCTACGATTTTCTCTAGAATACGTTTTAAAGCTCGGTTGGTATTTTCAACTTCTCCACTTGTCTGTGGATGATAAGCAGTGGAGATTTTATGAGTTACTCCATATCTTTTGAGAACTTTCTCAAGTTGATTATTACAGAAATGAGTACCCCGATTACTTATTAAAGCTTTCGGTGTTCCAAACCTTGCAAAAAGACATTTTAAAAAGTTGACTACAACTCGTGCATCGTTAGTTGGGAGAGCTTGTGCTTCCGCCCATTTAGATACATAATCAATGGCTATGAGAATATAGAGATTATTATGAGATTTTGGAAATGGACCCATAAAGTAAATACCCCAAATGTCAAATACTTCACATACTTGAATGACATTTTGTGGCATTTTATCACGTTGACTTATTTTTCCGGCCCTTTGACAAGCATCACAGGATTTGCAAAGAAGGTGTGCGTCTTTGTAAATTGTAGGCCAATAGAATCCAGCATCGTAAACTTTTCTTGCTGTTAGTTAAGGCCCATAATGCCCTCATGTTGGTCCTGTGTGACAATGGTTTAAGATTTGACTAGCTTCATCTCCGAATACACATCGGCGTATTATTTCATCTGGACAACTTTTAAACAAATGTGGATCTTCCCAGAAATAGTGTTTTATATCACTAAAGAATTTCTTTCGTTTTTGGTACGATAATCCTTTTTCAAGGAATCCACATACTAAATAGTTTGCATAGTCTGCAAACCATGGAATTTCATTATAATCTATCTTCAATAGATATTCATCAGGAAAGTTGTCTTGTATGGCTGATTCATTTAGAACTTCTAATCCGGGATTTTCAAGACGAGAAAGATGATCAGCGGCGAGATTTTCTGCTCCCTTTTTATCTCGGATTTCAATATCAAACTCTTGTAAGAGTAAGATCCAACGGATTAATCTTGGTTTAGCATTTTGTTTCGAAAATAGGTATCTAAGAGCAGAATGGTCGGTATAGACCACCGTTTTAGCTAGAACGAGATATGATCGAAATTTGTCAAAAGTAAAGACAATAGTAAGGAGTTCTTTTTTAGTAGTTGTGTAATTTGTTTGTGCTCCTTGTAACGTCTTACTAGCATAATATATAGGTTGAAATCGTTTTTCAATCCTTTGTCCTAAAACGGCTCCCATTACAAAATCACTTGCATCGCACATAAGTTCAAACGGTAAATTCCAATTTGGAGTTATCATAATCGGCGCATTAGTGAGTTTTTCTTTAAGAATATTAAAAGATTTGTTACATTCATCTGAAAAGATGAATGGAGCATCCTTTTCTAGGAGTTTATTCATAGGAGTGGCAATTTTAGAAAAATCTTTTATGAAACGTCGGTAAAAACCGGCATGCCCTAGAAAACTCCTAACTCCTCTAACATTGGTGGGATGTGGAAAATTTAGCAATTACATCTACTTTAGCTCTATCCACTTCAATTCCTTCTTTTGAGATTTTATGACCAAGAGCGATGCCTTCTTTAACCATGAAATGGCATTTCTCCCAATTAAGTACTAGATTTGATTGTTCACATCTAATAAGCATTCGTTCAAGATTAACTAAACATGATTCAAAAGTATCACCGAAGACTGAAAAGTCATCCATGAAAACTTCCATGCATTCTTCTATCATGTCGTGAAAAATCGCCATCATGCACCTTTGAAAGGTTGCAGGGGCATTGCAAAGTCCAAATGGCATGCGTTTATAAGCAAAAGTACCATAAGGGCACGTGAATGTGGTTTTCTCTTGATCCTCGGTTGCTATTGGAATTTGAAAATATCCGGAAAAACCATCAAGAAAACAATAGTAACTATTTCCGGCTAATCTTTCCAACATTTGATCAATAAAAGGTAAGGGAAAGTGATCTTTTCTGGTGGCGTCCTTTAATTTTCTATAATCAATACAAACACGCCATCATGTTACGGTCCTAGTAGGAATAAGCTCATTTTTCTCATTTGTGATGACAGTCATGCCACCCTTCTTAGGTACGCATTGAACTGGGCTTACCCATGGACTATCAGAAATTGGATAAATTAAACCTGCATCAAGCAGTTTAATAATTTCTTTCTTAACAACATCTTGCATATTCGGATTTAGTATTCGTTGGCGTTGCACATACGTTTTATGACCTTCTTCCATAAGGATTTTATGTGTGCAATACGAAGGACTTATTCCTTTAATATCATGAATCTTCCATGCAATGGCTGGTTTATGAGCTTTCAACACAGAAATGAGTTGAGATTTTTCATTTTCAGTAAGAGAAGACGATATTATTACAGGTAATTCAGATTCACCATGTAAATAAGCGTATTCCAAATGATTTGGAAGTGGCTTTAACTCTAATGTTGGTGGTTCTTCTATCGATGATTTATATCGATATCTATCTTCTTCTTTTAGCATTTGAATTTCTTCTGTTGTTGGTTCATATCCATTAGCCATAAGTGTAGCTAACATTTCAGTTTCATCAATTGGTTCAGTACCTTCTCCTAAAGAACATTCTCCTGTTCCTTGTAATTCTGGAAATTCTTCTAACAATTCTGCATGTGATTCTATAGTTTGAATATAATAACATGTATCATCTGCAGATTGCGGTTGTTGCATTGCTCTATCAACAGAAAAGGTAACACTCTCGTCCTCTATACTTAGGGTCAGTTTCTTACCGAACACGTCTATCATTGCTTTAGCCGTGTTTAAAAATGGTCTTCCTAATATGAGAGGAACTTGAGAATCTTCTTCCATGTCCAGAACCACAAAATCTACTGGAAATACTAAAGTACCAACTTTAACTAGCATGTTCTCCATTATCCCTCTAGGATATTTTACTGATCTATCGGCTAGTTGTATGCTTATTCGTGTTGATTTCAATTCTCCAAGGTCTAGTTTAGTGTATAGTGAATACGGCATTAAATTTATACTAGCACCTAAGTCTGCCAATGCTTCTATTGAACTAAGACTACCCAGAAAACATGGAATTGTGAAACTTCCTGGATCAGATAGTTTTTCTGGTATCTTATTCAACAACACTGCTGAACAATTAGCATTCATAGTAACAGCCGAGAGTTCTTCCATTTTCTTTCTATTTGAGATTAGATCTTTCAGAAATTTAGCATATATAGGCATTCCTGAAATCACATCAATGAAAGGAAGATTTACATTTATCTGTTTAAACATATCCAAAAATTTGGATTGCTCGGCTTCAAGTCTCTCTTTTCTCATTTTACTCGGGTAAGGAAGTGGTGGTTGGTATGGTTTAACATAAGGTTTTGCCTTAACTGTGTTATCTTCATTAACCTTTTCAACTACCGGTTCTTTTTCCTTATCTTGTTCAGGTTGTGGTTCTTGTGGAGTAGGAATAGCTTCCTCAGAAATTACAGGTATTTCAGGTGGTTTAAGTGTAATACCACTTCTTGTGGTAATGGCTTTAGCTGTTTCATTCCGGGGGTTAGCATTTGTATCACTAGGTAGACTTCCCGGTTTTCTTTCACCTATCAACCTTGCTAGGTTACTTACTTCTTGTTCCAAATTTTGAATAGAAGCTTGTTGATTTCTAATTGAGCATTTTGTTCATTTGTTTGTTTCTTAGATGTGAAAAATTGCGTTTGAGATTCAACTAGCTTCGTCATCATATCTTCTAAATTCGGCTTTTTATCATCGGTTTGTGGTGGTTTGTTTTGAAAATTAGGTCTTTGCTGATTGTAAGTATTATTGGATACTTGTTGATTACTAGGACCTTGTTGGTTGTTGTATGGAACATTTCGGTTATAATTCTGGTTTTGGTTGTAAATCGGTCTTGGCGGTTGATAATTATTCTGATAATTATATCCAGGCCTTTGGTTTATGTATGAAACATTCTCTCTTTGTTCCATTGTTAGTTCAATACTGAGACAATCTTTTGTCAAATGTGGTCCTCCACACTGCTCACAACTAATTCGTTTTGAGTGAATATCTTTAGTCATCTTTTCCATTCGTCTCTCGACAGCATCTATCTTTGCAGAAATGGAATCTAAGTCATGGCTAGAATCGGCTCTAGCTGCTTTAGATGATCTAACGATATCTTTTTCTTGATTCCACTCATGTGAGTGGGAAGCAGTGTTATCAATTGTAGTGACCCGAACTTTTCCATGTTTATATATATTAATTGAGATTGATATTTACATGATTAAATGTTTCCAACATGTTAAGCAATTAAACTTGTTAAGACTTGATTAATTGAAATATGTTTCATATAGACAATTGACCACCCAAGTTGACCGGTGATTCACGAACGTTAAAACTTGTAAAAACTATATGATGACATATATATGGATATATATATAGTTAACATGATACTATGATAAGTAAACATATCATTAAGTACATTAACAATGAACTACATATGTAAAAACAAGACTACTAACTTAATGATTTTTAAACGAGACATACATGTAACGATTATCGTTGTAAAGACATTTAATGTATATATATCATATTAAGAGATATTCATACATGATAATATCATGATAATTTAATAATTTAAAATCTCATTTGATATTATAAACATTGGGTTAACAACATTTAACAAGATCGTTAACCTAAAGGTTTCAAAACAACACTTACATGTAACGACTAACGATGACTTAACGACTCAGTTAAAATGTATATACATGTAGTGTTTTAATATGTATTTATACACTTTTGAAAGACTTCAATACACTTATCAAAATACTTCTACTTACCAAAAATGCTTACAATTACATCCTCGTTCAGTTTCATCAACAATTCTACTCGTATGCACCCGTATTCGTACTCGTACAATACACAGCTTTTAGATGTATGTACTATTGGTATATACACTCCAATGATCAGCTCTTAACAGCCCATGTGAGTCACCTAACATATGTGGGAACCATCATTTGGCAACTAGCATGAAATATCTCATAAAATTACAAAAATATGAGTAATCATTCATGACTTATTTACATGAAAACAAAATTACATATCCTTTATATCTAATCCATACACCAACGACCAAAAACACCTACAAACACTTTCATTATTCAATTTTCTTCATCTAATTGATCTCTCTCAAGTTCTATCTTCAAGTTCTAAGTGTTCTTCATATATTCTACAAGTTCTAGTTACATAAAATCAAGAATACTTTTAAGTTTGCTAGCTCACTTCCAATCTTGTAAGGTGATCATCCAACCTCAAGAAATCTTTGTTTCTTACAGTAGGTTATCATTCTAATACAAGGTAATAATCATATTCAAACTTTGGTTCAATTTCTATAACTATAACAATCTTATTTCAAGTGATGATCTTACTTGAACTTGTTTTCGTGTCATGATTCTGCTTCAAGAACTTCGAGCCATCCAAGGATCCTTTGAAGCTAGATCCATTTTTCTCTTTTCCAGTAGGTTTATCCAAGGAACTTAAAGTAGTAATGATGTTCATAACATCATTCGATTCATACATATAAAGCTATCTTATTCGAAGGTTTAAACTTGTAGTCACTAGAACATAGTTTAGTTAATTCTAAACTTGTTTGCAAACAAAAGTTAATCCTTCTAACTTGACTTTTAAAATCAACTAAACACATGTTATATATCTATATGATATGCTAACTTAATGATTTAAAACCTGGAGACACGAAAAACACCGTAAAACCGGATTTACGCCGTCGTAGTAACACCGCGGGCTGTTTTGGGTTAGTTAATTAAAAACTGTGATAAACTTTGATTTAAAAGTTGTTATTCTGAGAAAATGATTTTTATTATGAACATGAAACTATATCCAAAAATTATGGTTAAACTCAAAGTGGAAGTATGTTTTCTAAAATGGTCATCTAGACGTCGTTCTTTCGACTGAAATGACTACCTTTACAAAAACGACTTGTAACTTATTTTTCCGACTATAAACCTATACTTTTTCTGTTTAGATTCATAAAATAGAGTTCAATATGAAACCATAGCAATTTGATTCACTCAAAACGGATTTAAAATGAAGAAGTTATGGGTAAAACAAGATTGGATAATTTTTCTCATTTTAGCTACGTGAAAATTGGTAACAAATCTATTCCAACCATAACTTAATCAACTTGTATTGTATATTATGTAATCTTGAGATACCATAGACACGTATACAATGTTTCGACCTATCATGTCGACACATCTATATATATTTCGGAACAACCATAGACACTCTATATGTGAATGTTGGAGTTAGCTATACAGGGTTGAGGTTGATTCCAAAATATATATAGTTTGAGTTGTGATCAATACTGAGATACGTATACACTGGGTCGTGGATTGATTCAAGATAATATTTATCGATTTATTTCTGTACATCTAACTGTGGACAACTAGTTGTAGGTTACTAACGAGGACAGCTGACTTAATAAACTTAAAACATCAAAATATATTAAAAGTGTTGTAAATATATTTTGAACATACTTTGATATATATTTATATATTGTTATAGGTTCGTGAATCAACCAGTGGCCAAGTCTTACTTCCCGACGAAGTAAAAATCTGTGAAAGTGAGTTATAGTCCCGCTTTTAAAATCTAATATTTTTGGGATGAGAATACATGCAGGTTTTATAAATGATTTACAAAATAGACACAAGTACGTGAAACTACATTCTATGGTTGAATTATCGAAATCGAATATGCCCCTTTTTATTAAGTCTGGTAATCTAAGAATTAGGAAACAGACACCCTAATTGACGCGAATCCTAAAGATAGATCTATTGGGCCTAACAAACCCCATCCAAAGTACCGGATGCTTTAGTACTTCGAAATTTATATCATATCCGAAGGGTGTCCCGGAATGATGGGGATATTCTTATATATGCATCTTGTTAATGTCGGTTACCAGGTGTTCACCATATGAATGATTTTTATCTCTATGTATGGGATGTGTATTGAAATATGAAATCTTGTGGTCTATTATTACGATTTGATATATATAGGTTAAACCTATAACTCACCAACATTTTTGTTGACGTTTAAAGCATGTTTATTCTCAGGTGAATATTAAGAGCTTCCGCTGTTGCATACTAAAATAAAGACAAGATTTGGTGTCCATGTTTGTATGATATTGTGTAAAAACTGCATTCAAGAAACTGATTTCGATGTAACATATTTGTATTGTAAACCATTATGTAATGGTCGTGTGTAAACAGGATATTTTAGATTATCATTATTTGATAATATACGTAAAGCTTTTTAAACCTTTATTTATAAAATAAAGGTTATGGTTTGTTTTAAAAATGAATACAGTCTTTGAAAAACGTCTCATATAGAGGTCAAAACCTCGCAACGAAATCAATTAATATGGAACGTTTTTAATCAATAAGAACGGGACATTTCAGTTGGTATCCGAGCGTTGGTCTTAGAGAACCAGAATTTTGCATTAGTGTGTCTTATCGAGTTTGTTAGGATGCATTAGTGAGTCTGGACTTCGACCGTGTTTACTTGAAAAATGATTGCTTAACAAATTTTGTTGGAAACTATATATTTTTAACATGTGAATATTATGTGATATATTAATCTCTTAACGCGTTTGATATTATGTGATAGATGTCTACCTCTAGAACAAGTCCCATTGACTCACCTAATAATAATGAAGAGTCAAATGTAAATTGGAATGATTCGTGGACTGATTCACAAGTTCCCGAAGAGGAACCGGAAGAAGAGTCGGAACCAGAAGAAGAATCGGAACCGGAAGAAGAATCGGAACCGGATGAAGAAATAGAACCGGTGGGGGAAATAATAAAACGATTAAGTAAAAGAAAATCCTCAACCAACTGACCAAGGTTAATTATGGTCAATGGTGTTTCCGCTAAGGAAGCAAAATATTGGGAGGATTACCAATTCTCCGATGAATCGGATTCCGACGAGAATTCCGATGATGTTATAGAAATTACCCCAACTGAATTTAAAAAGGCAAAAGAAAATAATAAGGGAAAGGGCATAAAAATAGAGAAATCTAATTCCAACCCCGATGAACTTTATATGTATCGTCAACCCTCGAAGTCCTTAAGTTGTAATAATGACCCGGGAACCTCTAAACCACCAGGTTTTTCTAAACCAATGTGGATAACGACGGCTCGTATTAGGGGAACATCATATATCCCTAGAAACTTGGCAAAACGAACCAAAACCGAAGAAGAAGAAACAAGCGAGTCGGAATAAGATAGTTGTATTCGTGTGGTGTAATATATGTAATATAGTGTGCTTATGCTTTATGATATATGTAAAAATTGCTTGTATTAATAAGTATTTTTTTTATGAATCTAACTCTTGTCTATTTTACAGTATAAAAACACAAAATGGATAGACAACCCAATATTTTAAGAGACCTACCCGGAGACATGATTGATGAAATCTTGTCTAGAGTCGGTCAGAATTCTTCGGCACAACTATTTAAGGCGAGATCAGTTTGTAAGACATTCGAAGAACGTTCCAAGAATGCCTTGGTTTATAAAAGGCTTTCGTTCGAAAGATGGGGGATATCACATTGGGAAATCCATAAGTTACGATGTGTTTACTTTGACGCATATATTGCGGGGAACCCAAATGCTATTTTACGCAATGGGTTAAGAAATTATTTTGACTCAATATATCCGAATATTGGACTTCGTGATTTAGAAAAAGCGGCTAACATGCAACATAAAGAAGCATGTTATGCTTATGGATTAGTAATGTTCGCTTCTCACCAAAGTGAGAACAAGAACATCGGGCTACAACTATTAAACAAAACGTTCCCACAAGTGACGGAGTCGGTAATTGGGGTAAGAAATGAGGTTTTTAGATTGTTACGGGACTGTTGGACATTACGTAACCCTCGTCCCTTTGACGACGTTACAACACGCTGTCTTATCAACGGCCATAACGGTTATGTTCCACAAGACCAAGGATGGGAAGTAATCCTAGTAAAACCAGAATGCATGACTTGTTTCTGGACGTATGAATTACGTGTCTTTATTGCCTTTGCTGAACGACTTGTGTACTAGCTAGAATTATCTTCACAACCATCTTGTATCAAATTTATTGTGTGCTATATTTCATGCTATATGTAAAATAAGCGGTATTGTAAGTTTGTAAAATATTGTGTAACAGTTTGAACGCGAAATATTATTATAATCAGTTTTTCATATAGAATTGTAGTAGTTGAATTGCATATTAGCTACTAAGTATGAACTTAACGGGTAGGTACTACCCGAATTTAAACTTATAAAACGCTAATATGAAGAAAAAGCTTTTATAAATGAGTTCATATTATGCTACGAAATACTATTAACTACTCTTAATATTCTGTATGATTAACTTGTTCCATTTGACTATTTTGAAGGAAATGGCACCGACTACTCGACACACCGTGAATATGAATGAAGAGGAATTCCGTACTTTTCTAGCTTCAAACATAGCCGCAGTACAGGCTGCGCTACATACCAACAATAACCTTGGATCTAGCAGTACAGGAAATCGTGTAGGATGCACCTACAAAGAATTCACTGCCTGCAAACCTTTGGAATTTGATGGAACCGAAGGACCGATCGGATTGAAACGGTGGACCGAGAAGGTCGAATCGGTGTTTGCCATAAGTAAGTGTACTGAAGAGGACAAAGTAAAGTACGCTACGCATACCTTCACAGGTTCTGCGTTAACATGGTGGAATACCTATCTAGAGCAAGTGGGACAAGACGATGCGTATGCACTACCGTGGTCAGCATTCAAGCACTTGATGAACGAGAAGTACCGTCCCAGAACCGAGGTCAATAAGCTCAAGACAGAACTTAGAGGGTTACGAACCCAAGGATTTGATATTACCACGTACGAAAGACGATTCACAGAATTGTGCCTATTGTGTCCGGGAGCATTTGAAGATGAGGAAGAGAAGATCGACGCGTTTGTGAAAGGATTACCGGAAAGAATCCAAGAAGATATAAGTTCACACGAGCCCGCCTCCATACAACAGGCATGTAGAATTGCTCACAAACTAGTGAACCAGATTGAAGAAAGAATTAAAGAACAGACTGCTGAAGAGGCCAATGTGAAGCAAGTCAAAAGAAAGTGGGAGGAAAACGGTGATAAGAATCACCAATACAACAACAACAGCAATTACAACAATAATCGCAACAATTATCCCAACAATCGCAATATCAATCGCAACTACAACAAACGACCCAACAACAACAACAACAACAACAACAACAACAACAACAACAACAGCAACTACAACAATCATCCCAACAACAATAATAACCGCAACAACAACAACAATCAGAAGCAGCTATGCCAAAGGTGTGAAAAGTATCACTCGGGGTTCTGCACCAAATTTTGCAACAAGTGTAAAAGAAATGGTCATAGCGCGGTGAAGTGTGAGGTCTACGGACCAGGGGTTAATAGAACGAAAGGAACAAATAGTGTCAGAAAGAGTAATGGCGGAGCAAGTAGTGTCGGAGCAAGTTATGCCAATGTAGTTTGTTATAAATGTGGAAAACCGGGCCACATTATTAGAAATTGCCCGAACCAGGAGAACACGAATGGACAAGGCCGCGGAAGAGTTTTCAATATTAATGCGGCAGAGGCACAGGATGACCCGGAGCTTGTTACGGGTACGTTTCTTATTGACAATAAATCTGCTTACGTTTTATTTGATTCGGGTGCGGATAGAAGCTATATGAGTAGAGATTTTTGTGCTAAATTAAGTTGTCCATTGACGCCTTTGGATAGTAAATTTTTACTCGAATTAGCAAATGGTAAATTAATTTCAGCAGATAATATATGTCGGAATCGAGAAATTAAACTGGTTAGCGAAACATTTAAGATTGATTTGATACCAGTAGAGTTAGGGAGTTTTGATGTGATAATCGGTATGGACTGGTTGAAAGAAGTGAAAGCAGAGATCGTTTGTTACAAAAATGCAATTCGCATTATACGAGAAAAAGGAAAACCCTTAATGGTGTACGGAGAAAAGGGCAACACGAAGCTACATCTTATTAGTAATTTGAAGGCACAAAAACTAATAAGAAAAGGTTGCTATGCTGTTCTAGCAAACGTCGAGAAAGTACAAACTGAAGAAAAGAGCATCAATGATGTTCCCGTCGCAAAAGAATTTCCCGATGTATTTCCGAAAGAATTACCGGGATTACCCCCACATCGATCCGTTGAATTTCAAATAGATCTTGTACCAGGAGCTGCACCAATAGCTCGTGCTCCTTATAGACTCGCACCCAGCGAGATGAAAGAACTGCAAAGCCAATTACAAGAACTTTTATAGTGTGGTTTCATTCGACCAAGCACATCACCGTGGGGAGCTCCTGTTTTGTTTGTCAAGAAGAAAGATGGTACATTCAGGTTGTGTATCGACTACCGAGAGTTGAACAAACTTACCATCAAGAACCGCTACCCACTACCGAGAATCGACGACTTATTTGATCAACTACAAGGCTCGTCTGTTTATTCAAAGATTGACTTACGTTCTGGGTATCATCAAATGCGGGTGAAAGAATATGATATTCCAAAGACTGCTTTCAGAACACGTTACGGTCATTACGAGTTTATGGTCATGCCGTTTGGTTTAACTAATGCACCAGCTGTGTTCATGGACCTTATGAACCGAGTGTGTGGACCATACCTTGACAAGTTTGTCATTGTTTTCATTGATGACATACTTATTTACTCAAAGAATGACCAAGAACACGGTGAACATTTGAGAAAGGTGTTAGAAGTATTGAGGAAGGAAGAATTGTACGCTAAGTTTTCAAAGTGTGCATTTTGGTTGGAAGAAGTTCAATTCCTCGGTCACATAGTGAACAAAGAAGGTATTAAGGTGGATCCGGCAAAGATAGAAACTGTTGAAAAGTGGGAAACCCCGAAAACTCCGAAACACATACGCCAGTTTTTAGGACTAGCTGGTTACTACAGAAGGTTCATCCAAGACTTTTCCAGAATAACAAAACCCTTGACTGCATTAACGCATAAAGGGAAGAAATTTGAATGGAATGATGAACAAGAGAAAGCGTTTCAGTTATTGAAGAAAAAGCTAACTACGGCACCTATATTGTCATTGCCTGAAGGGAATGATGATTTTGTGATTTATTGTGACGCATCAAAGCAAGGTCTCGGTTGTGTATTAATGCAACGAACGAAGGTGATTGCTTATGCGTCTAGACAATTGAAGATTCACGAGCAAAATTATACGACGCATGATTTGGAATTAGGCGCGGTTGTTTTTGCATTAAAGACTTGGAGGCACTACTTATATGGGGTCAAAAGTATTATATATACCAACCACAAAAGTCTTCAACACATATTTAATCAGAAACAACTGAATATGAGGCAGCGTAGGTGGATTGAATTGTTGAATGATTACGACTTTGAGATTCGTTACCACCCGGGGAAGGCAAATGTGGTAGCCGATGTCTTGAGCAGGAAGGACAGAGAACCCATTCGAGTAAAATCTATGAATATAATGATTCATAATAACCTTACTACTCAAATAAAGGAGGCGCAACAAGGAGTTTTAAAAGAGGGAAATTTAAAGGATGAAATACCCAAAGGATCGGAGAAGCATCTTAATATTCGGGAAGACGGAACCCGGTATAGGGCTGAAAGGATTTGGGTACCAAAATTTGGAGATATGAGAGAAATGGTACTTAGAGAAGCTCATAAAACCAGATACTCAATACATCCTGGAACGGGGAAGATGTACAAGGATCTCAAGAAACATTTTTGGTGGCCGGGTATGAAAGCTGATGTTGCTAAATACGTAGGAGAATGTTTGACGTGTTCTAAGGTCAAAGCTGAGCATCAGAAACCATCAGGTCTACTTCAACAACCCGAAATCCCGGAATGGAAATGGGAAAACATTACCATGGATTTCATCACTAAATTGCCAAGGACTGCAAGTGGTTTTGATACTATTTGGGTAATAGTTGATCGTCTCACCAAATCAGCACATTTCCTGCCAATAAGAGAAGATGACAAGATGGAGAAGTTAGCAAGACTGTATTTGAAGGAAGTCATCTCCAGACATGGAATACCAATCTCTATTATCTCTGATAGGGATGGCAGATTTATTTCAAGATTCTGGCAGACATTACAGCAAGCATTAGGAACTCGTCTAGACATGAGTACTGCCTATCATCCACAAACTGATGGGCAGAGCGAAAGGACGATACAAACGCTTGAAGACATGCTACGAGCATGTGTTATTGATTTCGGAAACAGTTGGGATCGACATCTACCGTTAGCAGAATTTTCCTACAACAACAGCTACCATTCAAGCATTGAGATGGCGCCGTTTGAAGCACTTTATGGTAGAAAGTGCAGGTCTCCAATTTGTTGGAGTGAAGTGGGGGATAGACAGATTACGGGTCCGGAGATTATACAAGAAACTACCGAGAAGATCATCCAAATTCAACAACGGTTGAAAACCGCCCAAAGTCGACAAAAGAGCTACGCTGACATTAAAAGAAAAGATATAGAATTTGAAATTGGAGAGATGGTCATGCTTAAAGTTGTACCTTGGAAAGGCGTTGTTCGATTTGGTAAACGAGGGAAATTAAATCCAAGGTATATTGGACCATTCAAGATTATTGATCGTGTCGGACCAGTAGCTTACCGACTTGAGTTACCTCAATAACTCGCGGCTGTACATAACACTTTCCACGTCTCGAATTTGAAGAAATGTTTTGCTAAAGAAGATCTCACTATTCCATTAGATGAAATCCAAATCAACGAAAAACTCCAATTCATCGAAGAACCCGTCGAAATAATGGATCGTGAGGTTAAAAGATTTAAGCAAAACAAGATACCAATTGTTAAGGTTCGATGGAATGCTCGTAGAGGACCCGAGTTCACCTGGGAGCGTGAAGATCAGATGAAGAAGAAATACCCGCATCTATTTCCAGAAGATTCGTCAACACCTTCAACAGCTTAAAATTTCGGGACGAAATTTATTTAACGGGTAGGTACTGTAGTGACCCGAACTTTTCCATGTTTATATATATTAATTGAGATTGATATTTACATGATTAAATGTTTCCAACATGTTAAGCAATTAAACTTGTTAAGACTTGATTAATTGAAATATGTTTCATATAGACAATTGACCACCCAAGTTGACCGGTGATTCACGAACGTTAAAACTTGTAAAAACTATATGATGACATATATATGGATATATATATAGTTAACATGATACTATGATAAGTAAACATATCGTTAAGTACATTAAAAATGAACTACATATGTAAAAACAAGACTACTAACTTAATGATTTTTAAACGAGACATACATGTAACGATTATCGTTGTAAAGACATTTAATGTATATATATCATATTAAGAGATATTCATACATGATAATATCATGATAATATAATAATTTAAAATCTCATTTGATATTATAAACATTGGGTTAACAACATTTAACAAGATCGTTAACCTAAAGGTTTCAAAACAACACTTACATGTAACGACTAACGATGACTTAACGACTCAGTTAAAATTTATATACATGTAGTGTTTTAATATGTATTTATACACTTTTGAAAGACTTCAATACACTTATCAAAATACTTCTACTTAACAAAAATGCTTACAATTACATCCTCGTTCAGTTTCTTCAACAATTCTACTCGTATGCACCCGTATTCGTACTCGTACAATACACAGCTTTTAGATGTATGTACTATTGGTATATACACTCCAATGATCAGCTCCTAGCAGCCCATGTGAGTCACCTAACATATGTGGGAACCATCATTTGGCAACTAGCATGAAATATCTCATAAAATTATAAAAATATGAGTAATCATTCATGACTTATTTACATGAAAACAAAATTACATATCCTTTATATCTAATCCATACACCAACGACCAAAAACACCTACAAACACTTTCATTCTTCAATTTTCTTCATCTAATTGATCTCTCTCAAGTTCTATCTTCAAGTTCTAAGTGTTCTTCATATATTCTACAAGTTCTAGTTACATAAAATCAAGAATACTTTCAAGTTTGCTAGCTCACTTCCAATCTTGTAAGGTGATCATCCAACCTCAAGAAATCTTTGTTTCTTACAGTAGGTTATCATTCTAATACAAGGTAATAATCATATTCAAACTTTGGTTCAATTTCTATAACTATAACAATCTTATTTCAAGTGATGATCTTACTTGAACTTGTTTTCGTGTCATGATTCTGCTTCAAGAACTTCGAGCCATCCAAGGATCCTTTGAAGCTAGATCTATTTTTCTCTTTTCCAGTAGGTTTATCCAAGGAACTTAAAGTAGTAATGATGTTCATAACATCATTCGATTCATACATATAAAGCTATCTTATTCGAAGGTTTAAACTTGTAGTCACTAGAACATAGTTTAGTTAATTCTAAACTTGTTCGCAAACAAAAGTTAATCCTTCTAACTTGACTTTTAAAATCAACTAAACACATGTTATATATCTATATGATATGCTAACTTAATGATTTAAAACCTGGAGACACGAAAAACACCGTAAAACTGGATTTACGCCGTCGTAGTAACACCGCGGGCTGTTTTGGGTTAGTTAATTAAAAACTGTGATAAACTTTGATTTAAAAGTTGTTATTCTGAGAAAATGATTTTTATTATGAACATGAAACTATATCCAAAAATTATGGTTAAACTCAAAGTGGAAGTATGTTTTCTAAAATGGTCATCTAGACGTCGTTCTTTCGACTGAAATGACTACCTTTACAAAAACGACTTGTAACTTATTTTTCCGACTATAAACCTATACTTTTTCTGTTTAGATTCATAAAATAGAGTTCAATATGAAACCATAGCAATTTGATTCACTCAAAACGGATTTAAAATGAAGAAGTTATGGGTAAAACAAGATTGGATAATTTTTCTCATTTTAGCTACGTGAAAATTGGTAACAAATCTATTCCAACCATAACTTAATCAACTTGTATTGTATATTATGTAATCTTGAGATACCATAGACACGTATACAATGTTTCGACCTATCATGTCGACACATCTATATATATTTCGGAACAACCATAGACACTCTATATGTGAATGTTGGAGTTAGCTATACAGGGTTGAGGTTGATTCCAAAATATATATAGTTTGAGTTGTGATCAATACTGAGATACGTATACACTGGGTCGTGGATTGATTCAAAATAATATTTATCGATTTATTTCTGTACATCTAACTGTGGACAACTAGTTGTAGGTTACTAACGAGGACAGCTGACTTAATAAACTTAAAATATCAAAATATATTAAAAGTGTTGTAAATATATTTTGAACATACTTTGATATATATGTATATATTGTTATAGGTTCGTGAATCAACCAGTGGCCAAGTCTTACTTCCCGATGAAGTAAAAATCTGTGAAAGTGAGTTATAGTCCCGCTTTTAAAATCTAATATTTTTGGGACGAGAATACATGCAGGTTTTATAAATGATTTACAAAATAGACACAAGTACGTGAAACTACATTCTATGGTTGAATTATCGAAATCGAATATGCCCCTTTTTATTAAGTCTGGTAATCTAAGAATTAGGGAACAGACACCCTAATTGACGCGAATCCTAAAGATAGATCTATTGGGCCTAACAAACCCCATCCAAAGTACCGGATGCTTTAGTACTTCGAAATTTATATCATATCCGAAGGGTGTCCCGGAATGATGGGGATATTCTTATATATGCATCTTGTTAATGTCGGTTACCAGGTGTTCACCATATGAATGATTTTTATCTCTATGTATGGGATGTGTATTGAAATATGAAATCTTGTGGTCTATTGTTACGATTTGATATATATAGGTTAAACCTATAACTCACCAACATTTTTGTTGACGTTTAAAGCATGTTTATTCTCAGGTGAATATTAAGAGCTTCCGCTGTTGCATACTAAAATAAAGACAAGATTTGGAGTCCATGTTTGTATGATATTGTGTAAAAACTGCATTCAAGAAACTGATTTCGATGTAACATATTTGTATTGTAAACCATTATGTAATGGTCGTGTGTAAACAGGATATTTTAGATTATCATTATTTGATAATCTACGTAAAGCTTTTTAAACCTTTATTTATGAAATAAAGGTTATGGTTTGTTTTAAAAATGAATGCAGTCTTTGAAAAACGTCTCATATAGAGGTCAAAACCTCGCAACGAAATCAATTAATATGGAACGTTTTTAATCAATAAGAACGGGACATTTCATCAATAATCTTATAAGCGTCAGTTTCTGTTTTCTTCATAATAGAACCACCAGCTGCTATATCTATGTCTTTCCTTGTAGTGATGTCGCATCCTTGGTAGAATATTTGTACTATTTGACATGTGTCTAAACCATGTTGCGGACATCCTCTCAATAACTTTCCAAATCTTGTCCACGCCTCATAGAGAGTTTCATTTGGCTTTTGTGTGAACGTAACAATTTCTCCTTGAAGTCTTACGGCTTTAGATGCCGGAAAGAATTGTTTAAGAAAGTTTTCAACTAAAACGTCCCATGTATCAATCGCCCCTTCAGGTAACGATTCTAACCAATCTTTGTCTTCTCCCTTTAAAGTCCAGGGAAATAACATGAGATATATCTGTTCATCCTCAACTTCTCGGATTTTAAATAGTGTGCAGATCCTATTAAAGGTACGAAGATGTTCATTTGGATCTTCCTTCGGCGCACCACTAAATTGGCATTGATTAGTTACCATGTGTAGAATTTGTCCTTTGATTTCATAATCTGGCGCATTTATGTCAGGATGAGTAATTGCGTGACCTTGGCCAGTGCATTTAGCTCGCATTCGGTCTTCCATACTTAGAGGTTCCAGATTCTCCATGATTGAATTTGTTGAATCTGAATCACTAGAGGATTCTGATTTAATGGTTGGTTCCTCAACAATCTCTATTTGAATGATTGGTGGTTCCGGAGGAAATATTAGTGGTTCAGGATCTATGAATTGTCCTTGAATTTTCTCCGGATTCTCAATTGTGAGGTCGGGTTCAAAAAATGGATTATCGGAAATTTGAATTGGAGTACTTGGTTGACTGGATGACGATTCTAAAGAAAAATCAACGGCGACAATATTTGTTAGATGTCTTGATCGAGTTACAGGTGGTGAACGTACAAAAGGTGGTGAACGTTTTGCTCGGTGCATTCACTGAATATCCTATTAGTTTTTAAAAAGAAAGAAAAAATTATATAAGTTATCCAATTAATAGACTTTTCTGATTTTGCCCACGTTTCGAATAGCCAAAAGATGCAGCAGAGGGGCAGGATTCGTTTGGTCTCAATATAATTGAGTACTGTTTGGCTCCAATAACCCGGTCCACGTACAAATCCAACTATTACTACGAACCAGAAAATTTTGATGTCTATCAATTTAACCGCTTAAAATAAATTTTTGTAATTTAAAGAAATATTAGATAAGAAATAGAGAAAATTCTAAGTCCTAAAAACTAGAATGGCGAGAAATAAGAAAGAAAAAGAGCGCGTCGAAAAACGACGAAAAATAAAAGATTGAAAAATCATAGGCGTCGAAAAATAAAAATAAGAAAGTAGCGCGTCGAAACTTAAAAAAGAACTAAAAACTAAGAATTAAAAGTTGCGTCTAAAAATATTAAAGCTTACAAGGAATTCTATATCTCAAATGGCAATATCTTAAAAAGGTACTAAAAACTAGAACAGCGTCGCAAAATTCTAAAGTACCTAAATCTTTGTCTAAAGAAAAAGCACTTAAGGGATTTTACGGCAAAGCCTAAAAATCTAGAAATAAAAATAACTATGGCAAATACTATGATTTAAAACTAAATACGAGCGAAAAATACAAATATTACGCTAAAACGAATAAAAAAAGTACAAAATATAAAAATATACTTAAAGTTGTAAAAAGTACAATTTTTATAAAAATAATATTTTTATATTATTTATTTAATAAAACTATTAATTTTATAAATTAATTAAACTAATTATAACTTAATAATACAATTTAAATAAATAACTAAACTAATTAATTAAATAAAACCCTAAAAACTAAATAATTAAATTAATTAAACCCTAATTTCGTATTAATTGCAGTCCTAGGTTGACCTGTCAGATTGACCTCCGCGAGTGCGGTTAGGTCCAATTCAAAAGCTCCGCGAGTCGCGGAGGGTCAAATTTAGGCTGAAAAGGGGTTCGTTTTTGCACAGGTTCAGTTTTTTTCTTTTTATTTTTTTATGTTTTTCTGTTTTATCAAATATATATAAAATATAAATATAAATAAATATTTTTATAAAACAATAAAATACTTATTTTTAAACTCAAAAGTAAAAATACTTTTTTTTTAAACTTTATATATTTTTTAACAAACTCTTTTTGTATTTTTATATTTTTTATATTTAAAAAAAAAACTTATATTTTTATACGAAGGACTGAATAAAAACTTTTACAAAATTATATTATTATTATTATTATTTTTATATCATTAGCATTGCGCTTTCGGCGTTTAAGTTCCCCGGCAGCGGCACCAAAAATACTTGATGTTATGCGAGGTGTATATGAAATAGCTTTATTTTTACTAGGAAATACTATTAAATACGATACAATTTTACACAAGATATTTATTTATTTATAGAATGGATATACCTAAACCTTGCTACAATACTTATAGGCAGTGTACCTAATCATACAGTAGTGTAGTTTTTAGTAAGTCCGGTTCGTTCCACAGGAAAATCTTTAAACAAAGCTTAACGCTATATTAGTTTTAATTTATAAAAATACAAATATATATATATAAGTAATATTATTATTATAAAGGGGGGTTTTTACCGTTTAATGACCGGTTTGTCGATTTTTAAAACTTTAGTCGCAGTTAAAACCTAATGTAAAATATTAAATAAATAAAAGACTTAATTTAAAGCGTAAAGTAAATAATGATAATGAAATTGCAATAAATAAAAGTGCGATAATATAAACTTGCGATAATTAAAAAGTACGATAATTAAAAGTGCAATTAAATACAATGACAATAAATAAAAGTGCGATAATTAAAAGTGCAATTAAATACAATGACAATAAATAAAAGTGCGATAATTAAAAGTGCAATTAAATATGAAAATAAAGGAATTATGCTTATTTAAACTTCCGTAATCATGATGTTTGACGTGTTGATTTTAGTTTATTCTCATGGGTTAATTGTCCTTTGTCCTGGATTATTCAATATGTCCATCTGGTTTTTGTCCATAACAGTCCATCAGTCATAAATATAAAGTGCGAGTATCCTCATCAAATTATCCTTATACCCGAAGTTAAATATTCCAACTAATTGGGGACTTAAACTGTAACAAGGTTTTAATACTTTGTTATCAATTATGCCAAGTGTCCTTGTACATAATTTCACCCCTGTTTTAATAATTCCATAGACTATTAATCCATTCCCGTGTCCGGTTAAATGAACGATTATTCGTACATATAAATATCCCGCCCATCGTGTCCAATCGAGTGTATATGGTTATTTATAGGGACGTCCAATTGTAAATCTTTATATTAAAATTAACAAACTATCATTTAGTTAAACAAATATAAAGCCCATTAATAGCCCATAGTCTAATTTTCACAAGTGTCGTTCTTTTGTCCAAACCCCAATTATGGTACAAAGCCCAATTACCCAAATTTAATATTTAGTCAAACATCACGATTACTTCGGCATTAAATAAGCAAAATAATAATTTAGCTACAAGACATTAAATTAAAAAGGTTGAACATAACTTACAATGATTAAAAATAGCGTAGCGTTACACGGATAGAATTTCGACTTACACCCTTACAACATTAGCTAACATACCCTTATTATTAGAATTAAAATTAAAATTAAAATTAAAATTATAAATATATATATATATATATATATATATATATATATATATATATATATATATATATATATATATATATATATATATATATATATATATATACATATATATATATACGTAAGAGATATATTAGAAAAAGATGTGTAAAAATCGGCCGAATGCTCGGCCTTTTATAGGCCCACGTAATATTGTTTGACTTCCGCGAGTGCGGAGGTTTTTGTCTTCAAAGCTCTGCGAGTGCGGAGCCCCTGATTCCAGCTAACATAAGTTTGGTTCCTAGCTTGCCGATGGATTTTATTATATAAATATAATATAAATATATAATTTATATAATTAATTATATATTATATTATATTTATATACATAATTAATTTGTAACTTTCGGTCCATTGCGTCGTACGTTGAAAGCTGGTTCATGTCTCGGTTTCGGATTTTCGAACGTCCTTTCGTATGATTTAATATCTTGTACTTTGCATTTTGCGGCTTGTACTCTTGTCATTTTTAGGCGTTCCTCATCAATAATTTGAACCTCTTTGCTTGTACTTTGTACTTTTTAGCTTTTTGGTCGTTTGCGTCTTCAATTTGTCGAATCTGCCTTTTGTCTTCACCTTTTAATATTTAAACGAATATTCCTTGTTAATAGGACAACTGCAACTAAAAGCTTGTCTTTCTTGAGGGATAATGCTATGAAATATATGTTCGTTTTTAGCATTATCATCCAGCTTCATGCAAATCAAGATTACATGTCTTCAAAGCCCAAAATGCTTTGTGCTCAATTTCTACTGGAAAATGACATGCTTTTCCATAAACGAGTTTAAAAGGTGTGGTTCTAATTGGAGTTTTATAGGCTGTTCTAAAAGCCCAGAGTGCATCCTCCAATTTCATGGACCATTCCTTCGGATTTGATCCTACGGTTTTCTCTAGAATACGTTTTAATGCTCGGTTGGTATTTTCAAATTGTCCACTTGTCTGTGGATGATAAGCAGTGGAGATTTTATGAGTTACTCCATATCTTTTGAGAACTTTCTCAAGTTGATTATTACAAAAATGAGTACCCCGATCACTTATTAAAGCTTTCGGTGTTCCGAACCTAGCAAAAAGACTTTTTAAAAAATTGACTACAACTCGTGCATCGTTAGTTGGGAGAGCTTGTGCTTCTGCCCATTTAGATACATAATCAATGGCAACGAGAATATAGAGATTATTATGAGATTTTGGAAATGGACCCATAAAGTCAATACCCCATACGTCAAATACTTCACATAGTTGAATGACATTTTGTGGCATTTCATCACGTTGACTTATTTTTCCGGCCCTTTGACAAGCATCACAGGATTTGCAAAGAAGGTGTGCGTCTTTGAAAATTGTAGGCCAATAGAATCAAGCATCATAGACTTTCCTTGCTGTGAGTTGAGGCCCATAATGCCCTCCTGTTGGTCCTGTGTGACAATGGTTTAAGATTTGACTAGCTTCATCTCCGAATACACATCGGCGTATTATTCCATCGGGATAACTTTTAGACAAATGTGGATCTTCCTAGAAATAGTGTTTTAAATCACTAAAGAATTTCTTTCATTTTTGGTACGACAACCCTTTTTCAAGGAATCCACATACTAAGTAGTTTGCATAGTCTGCAAACCATAGAATTTCACTATAATCTATCTTCAATAGATATTCATCAGGAAAGTTATCTTGTATAGCTGATTCATTTAGAACTTCTAATTCAGGATTTTCAAGACGAGAAAGATGATCAGCGGCGAGATTTTCTCCTCCCTTTTTGTCTCGGATTTCAATATCGAACTCTTGTAAGAGTAAGATCCAACGAATTAATCGTGGTTTAGCATCTTGTTTCGAAAATAGGTATCTAAGAGCAGAATGGTCGGTATAGACCACCGTTTTAGCTAGAACGAGATATGAACGAAATTTGTCAAAAGCAAAGACAATAGCAAGGAGTTCTTTTTCAGTAGTTGTGTAGTTCGTTTGTGCTTCTTGTAATGTCTTACTAGCGTAATAAATAGGTTGAAATCGTTTTTCAATCCTTTGTCCTAAAACGGCTCCCATTGCAAAATCACTTGCATCGCACATGAGTTCAAATGGTAGATTCCAATTTGGAGTTATCATGATCGGCGCATTAGTGAGTTTTACTTTAAGAATATTAAAAGATTTGATGCATTCATCTGAAAAGATGAATGGAGCATCCTTTTCTAGGAGTTTATTCATAGGAGTGACAATTTTAGAAAAATCTTTTATGAAACGTCAGTAAAAACCGGCATGCCCTAGAAAACTCCTAACTCCTCTAACATTGGTGGGATGTGGAAGTTTAGCAATTACATCTACTTTAGCTCTATCCACTTCAATTCCTTCCTTTGAGATTTTATGACCAAGAACGATGCCTTCTTTAACCATGAAATGACATTTTTCCCAATTAAGAACTAGATTTGATTGTTCGCATCTAATTAGCATTCGTTCAAGATTGACTAGACATGATTCAAATGTATCACCGAAAACTGAAAAGTCATCCATGAAAACTTCCATGCATTCTTCTATCATGTCATGAAAAATCGTCATCATGCACCTTTGAAAGGTTGCAAGGGTGTTGCAAAGTCCAAATGGCATGCGTTTATAAGCAAAAGTACCATAAGGGCACGTGAATGTGGTTTTCTCTTGGTTCTCGGGTGCTATTGGAATTTGAAAGTATCTGGAAAAATCGTCAAGAAAACAATAGTAACTATTTCCTGCTAATCTTTCCAACATTTGATCAATGTAAGGTAAGGGAAAGAGATCTTTTCTGGTGGCGTCATTTAATTTTCTATAATCAATACAAACACGCCATCCTGTTACAGTCCTAGTAGGAATAAACTCATTTTTTCATTTGTGATGACAGTCATTCCACCCTTCTTAGGTACACATTGAACTAGGCTTACCCATGGACTATCAGAGATTGGATAAATTAATCCTGCATCTAGCAGTTTAATAATTTCTTTCTTAACAACATCTTGCATATTAGGATTTAGTCTTCGTTGGCGTTGCACATATGTTTTATGACCTTCTTCTATAAGGATTTTAGGTGTGCAATACGAAGGACTTATGCCTTTAATATCATGAATCTTCCATGCAATAGCTGGTTTATGAGCTTTTAGCACATAAATGAGTTGAGATTTTTCATTTTTAGTAAGAGAAGATGCTATTATTACAGGTAATTCAGATTCACCATGTAAATAAGCATATTCCAAATGGTTTGGAAGTGGCTTTAATTGTAATGTTGGTGGTTCTTCTATCGATGATTTATATCGATATCTGTCTTCTTCTTTTATCTTTTGAATTTCTTCTGTTGTTGGTTCATATCCATTAGCCATAAGAGCGGCTAACATTTCAGCTTCATCAATTGGTTCAGTGCCTTCTCCTAAAGAACATTCTCCTGTTCCTTGTAATTCTGGAAATTCTTCTAACAATTCTGCATGTGATTCTATAGTTTGAATATAATAACATGTATCATCTGCAGATTGCTGTTGTTGCATGGCTCTATCAACAGAAAAGGTAACACTCTCGTCCTCTATACTTAGGGTCAGTTTCTTACCAAACACGTCTATTATTGCTTTAGCCGTGTTTAAGAATGGTCTTCCTAATATGAGAGGAACTCGAGAATCTTCTTCCATGTCCAGAATAACAAAATCTACTGGAAATACTAAAGTACCAACTTTAACTAGCATGTTTTCCATTATCCCTCTAGGATATTTTACTGATCGATCGGCTAGTTGTATGCTTATTCGTGTTGGTTTCAATTCTCCAAGGTCTAGTTTAGCGTATAGTGAATACGGCATTAGATTTATACTAGCACCTAAGTCTGATAATGCTTTTATTGAACTAAGACTACCCAGAAAACATGGAATTGTGAAACTTCCCGGATCAGATAATTTTTCTGGTATCTTATTTAACAGCACTGCAGAGCAATTAGCATTCATTGTAACAGCCGAGAGTTCTTCTATTTTCTTTCTATTCGTGATTAGATCTTTCAAGAATTTAGCATATCTAGGCATTCCTGAAATTACATCAATGAAAGGAAGATTTACATTTATTTGTTTAAACATATCCAAGAATTTGGATTGCTCGGCTTCAAGTCTTTCTTTTCTCATTTTACTCGGGTAAGGAAGTGGTGGTTGGTATAGTTTAACATAAGGTTTTGCCTTAACTGTATTATCTTCATTAACATTTTCAACTACCGGTTCTGTTTCCTTCTCTTGCTCAGGTTGTGGTTCTTGTGGAGTAGGAAAAGAGTCATCAGAAATTACAGGTATTTCAGGTGGTTTAAGTGTAATACCACTTCTTGTGGTAATGGCTTTAGCTGTTTCATTTCGGGGGTTAGCATTTGTATCGCTAGGTAGACTTCCCGGTTTTCTTTCACCTATCCACCTTGCTAGGTTGCTTACTTCTTGTTCCAAATTTTGAATAGAAGCTTGTTGATTTCTAAATGCTTGAGCATTTTGTTCATTCGTTTGTTTCTGAGATGTGAAAAATTGAGTTTGAGATTCAACTAGCTTTGACATCATGTCTTCTAGATTTGGCTTTTTATCATCGGTTTGTGGTGGTTTGTTTTGAAAAATAGGTCTTTGCTGATTGTAAGTATTATTGGATACTTGTTGATTGCTAGGACCTTGTTGGTTGTTGTATGAAACATTTCGGTTACAATTCTGATTTTGATTATAGATTGGTCTTGGTGGTTGATAATTATTCTGATAATTATTTTCAGGCCTTTGGTTCATGTATGAAACATTCTCTCTTTGTTCCATTGTTTGTTCAATACTGAGACAATCTTTTGTTAAATGTGGTCCTCCACACTGCTCACAACTAATTCGTATTGAGTGAATATCCTTAGTCATCTTTTCCATTCGTCTCTCGACAGCATCTATCTTTGCGGAAATGGAATCAAAGTCATGGCTAGAATCGGCTCTAGCTGCTTTAGATGATCTAACGATATCTTTTTCTTGGTGCCACTCATGTGAGTGGGAAGTAGTGTTATCAATAATTTTGTAAGCTTCAGTTGCGGTTTTCTTCATAATGGAACCACCAGCTGCTATATCGATGTCTTTTCTTGTAATGATGTCGCATCCTTGGTAGAATATTTGTACTATTTGATAAGTGTCTAAACCATGTTGCGGACATCCTCTCAATAACTTTCCAAATCTTGTCCAAGCCTCATATAGAGTTTTATTTGGCTTTTGCTTGAACGTAACAATTTCTCCTTGAAGTCTCACGGCTTTAGATGTCGGAAAGAATTGTTTAAGAAATTTTTCAACTAAAACGTCCCATGTATCAATCGCCCCTTCAGGTAACGATTCTAACCAATCTTTGGCTTCTCCCTTTAAAGTCCAGGGAAATAACATGAGATATATTTGTTCATCCTCCACTTCTCTTATTTTAAATAGAGTACAGACCCTATTAAAAGTTCGAAGATGTTCGTTTGGATCTTTCTTCGGCGCACCACTATATTGGCATTGATTAGTAACCATGTGTAGGATTTGTCCTTTAATTTCATAATCTGGCGCATTAATGTCTGGTTGAGTAATTGCGTGACCTTGGCCAGTGCGTTTAGCTCTCATTCGGTCTTCCATACTTAGGGGTTCCAGATTTTTCATGATTGAATTTGTTGAATCTGAATCACTAGAGGATTCTGATTTAATGGTTTGTTCCTCGACAATCTCTGTTTGAATGATTGGTGGTTCCGGAGGAAAGATTATTGGTTCAGGATCTCTGAATTGTCCCTGAATATCCTCCGGATTCTCAATTGTGAGGTCGGGTTCAAAAAATGGATTATCGAAAATTTGAATTGGAGTACTTGGTCGACTGGATGACGATTCTAAAGAAAAATCAACGGCGACAATATTGGCTAGATGTCTTGATCGAGTTACAGGTGGTGAACGTATGAAAGGTGGTGAACGTTTTGCTCGGTGCATTCACTGAATATCCTATTAGTTATAAAAAATAAAAATTATATAAGTTATCAAATTAATAGACTTTTCTGATTTTGCCCACATTTCGAATAGCCAATAGATGCAGCAGGTAGCCAGGACCCTTTAAATCGGAAGCCCGCAAACTCGCCACTAACAAATCCAACTATTACTACGAACCAGAAAATTTTGGATGTCTATAAATTTAACCGCTTAAAATAATTTTTCGTCGAAATTTAAAGAAATTTTAGAGAAGAAATAGAAAATTCTATATCCTAAAAACTAGAGCGTTGAGAAATAAGAAATAAAAAGAGTACGTCGAAAAATAAAAGGTCGAAAAAATAATAAAAAGAACGTAGCGCGTCGAAACTTAAAAGTCTAAAAACTAAGAATTAAAAGTTGCGTCTAAAGGTATTAAAGCTTAAAGGAATTCTAAATTCAAAACGGCAATAACTTAAAAAGTACTAAAATCTTAAAATGGCGTCGCAAAATTCTAAAGCACTTAAATCTTAGTCTAAAGAAAAAACACTTAAGGAATTTTACGACAAAGCCTAAAAATCTAGAAATAAAAATAACTATGGCAAAAACTATATCTTAAAACTAGTTATGAGCTATAAATATAAATATTACGAATAAACGATTAAAAAGATATAAATATAAAAAGAAACTTAAATTTATAAAAATACAATTTTTATAAAAATATTATTTTTATATTATTTATTTTATAAAAATATCAATTTATAATTAATAAACTTAATTTAAAACTAAAAATACAAAATAGAACTAAATAATAAAATATCTATACCCTAATTAGGGTTAATTAATAATTAATAATAATACACCGTAATTAATGCAGAAGTAGGTCAAACCTGGCGTGTCAGATCAGGCCATGTGATCGCATGGATATCCCGTTATATTTTCATGCAGTCGCATGGGTTAGGGTTCCAGGCCAGATTATGGGCTGCTACAGTACCAGGCCGAGTGATTTTTATATTTTTTTCTATTTTTATAAAATATTTATATAAACAAATAAAAATTATATTTTAAAAACTAAAATAAAAATAAAGAAACTTTATAATTTTATATATATATTTAACAAACTCTTAAAAATATATATATTTTGTTTTTTTATATTTTTGTATTTTTTTAATATTTAAAACGTATTTTTACAAAAAGAAATTAAAACTTAATAAAAATCTTTTTTTTATATATATAGCGTTTCGCTTCCGTTGTTTAAGCGTTCCCCGGCAGCGGCGCCAAAAATAATTAATGTGCGTAGAGGTGTATACGAAATAGCTTATATTTTACTAGGAAATACTATTAAAAACGATACAATTTTACACAAGTTATTTATTTATTTATAAAGTGGATATACCTAAACCTTGCTACAACACTTATAGGCAGTGTACCTAATCGTACAGTAGTGTAGTTTTTAGTAAGTCCAGTTCGTTTCACAGGGAGCTAGCCAAGTTTAACGCTATATTTTTAAAACTATATTTGTAAATTTATAAATATATATAAGTAGTATTATTATTATAAAAGGGGATTTTTACCGTTTAATGACCGGTTTGTCGATTTTAAAACTTTAGTCGCAGTTAAAACCTAATGTAAAATATTAAAAATAAAAACAACTTAATTTAAAGCGTAAAGTAAATGACAATAATTAAAGTGCGATAAATTAAAATGCGATAAATAAAATGACAATAAATAAAATTGCGATAATTAAAAAGTACGATAATTAAAAGTGCAATTAAATAAAATGACAGTAAATAAAAGTGCGATGAAATATGAAATAAAGGAATTATGCTTATTTAAACATCCGTAATCATGATGTTCGACGTGTTGATTTTAGTTTATTACCATGGGTTAATTGTCCTTTGTCCTGGATTATTCGATATGTCCATCTGGTTTTTTTTGTCCATAACAGTCCATCAGTCATAAATATAAAGTGCGAGTGTCCTCGTCAAATTATCCTTATATCTGAAGTCAAATATTCCAACTAATTGGGGACTTAAACTATAATTACACCAATTTTCCTTGTATGTAATTCACCCCTGTTTTAATAAGTCCATTGACTATTAATCTATTCCCGTGTCCGGTTAAATGAACGATTATTAGTACTTATAAATATCCCGCCCATCGTGTCCGATCGAGTGTATATGGTTATTTATAGGTACATCCAATTGTAAATCTTTATATTAAATTAACGAACTATCATTCAATTAAACAAATATAAAGCCCATTAATAGCCCATAGTCTAATTTCCACAAGTGTCGTTCTTTTGTCCAAACCCCAATTATGGTACAAAGCCCAATTACCCCGTCTTTAATATTTTAGCCCAACATCACGATTACTTTAATTTAAATAAGCATAATAATAATTTAGCTACGAGACATTAATTTAAAAAGGTTGAACATAACTTACAATGATTAATAATAGCGTAGCGTTACACGGATAGAATTTCGACTTACACCCTTACAACATTCGCTAACATACCCTTATTATTATTAAATTAAAATTAAAATTAAAATTATAAATTATATATATATATATATATATATATATATATATATATATATATATATATATATATATATATATATATATATATATATATATATATATATATATATATATCGTTGAGAGATAGAGAGAAAAAGGTGTTTACATTCGACTGAATTCGTTGTTTTTTATAAGATGTGGCCTGATACTGTTCACCATGCGATCGCATGACATTTGTGCCTTCTGGCCATGCGATCGCATGGCCTGGGAATCCAGCTCACATTTGCTTGTTTTCTTCTTGCCGACGGTTTTAATATATAATATATATATATATATATATATATATATATATATATATATATATATATATATATATATATATATATAATTTTTTAGAATTAATTATATATTATATTATATTATATTCATGTGCATAGTTGACTTGTAATTTTTAGTCCGTTGCGTAGAGCGTTGAGAGTTGACTCTGGTCCCGGTTCCAGATTTTCGAACGTCCTTTCGTACTATTTAATATCTTGTACTTTGCGTTTTGTGGCTCGTACTCTTGTAACTTTTAAGACGTTTCTCAAAAATAATTTGAACCACTTTGATTGTACTTTGTACTTTTGAGCTTTTTGGCCGTTTGCGTCTTCAATTCATCGAATCTGTCTTTTGTCTTCACCTTTTATTATTTAAACGAATATCACTTGTAGATAGAACAATTGCAACTAAACGCTTGTCTTTCTTGAGGGATAATGCTATGAAATATATGTTCGTTTTTAGCATTATCAATTAGAACATATGAAACTAAACAATTCTTCAAGTTTGCCACTTGATTTCATCTTAAACCTCATTGGTATTTTGACGGTTACAATCTGCGTTCAAACCTTTCATGATTCTCGAAAACACCTCAATCGAGAGGAGGAACCAACCGCACTTCATCTACGGAAGAAAAGATCGATGCATATAGTTATGCACCTGAAAACTCTCGAAAATTGAGTAAACGTTTAACACGTATCTGTGCTAATCTCATTAGTGTTATTATTACCCAAAATAACTTGGTAATTCCTTTCAAAGTAGCAAATTTTGTCACAGCTCCAGCAAGTCAACTTCGACTTTTCGTTCGAAACAACCTTATTATAACTTTGATATATATGCGTGCTCATTTATTGTTACCGGGGAACCTTTTATATTCCACCATATTACCATCAGCGATTAATCATCAAAAAAAAAAAATTGTAGATGATCTAAACGACCAAAAGTTTAATGATAAAGAAGAGAGTGTTAGGAACGCTCGATAGGAAATTTAGTACTAAAAAACATATTGAGCAAACCATGAAGGAGATCAAGGTCAAATACAAGGACCATACATATATTCAAAGAATCCAGGTAATTCTGGATCCGATGAAACCTTCAACGAATATCTTGCTCCGTACTCATGTTAAAATCTTGCAAAAAATCTTTCTTCATCAACAATCAAACTTAGAAATTCCAAAATATCATCATAAATATCTTCGATATTTTTGAAGATATTTTCATAAATATTCTCGTCCGAAATTATTTATCTCTTCGTGCTATCTATATTACATCGTAAAGGAAACTACTTTAGTTTCTAAATTTCTTTAAAATTCGAGTTTGAATTATGAAAGTTTTTGAAGTAGTGTTGGAAATTGATGCATGAGTTAGTATAATATAATGACACTTGATCAACGTGATTATATTACAGTAAGTCATGCTGAATTTCTAATGAAACGTGATGATGGTTCACAGTAGATCATACCATCATCATGTGTCATGTTACACAACTCTTTCATTCTGCTTGATCTCTGAACGTATCAAGAAATTATATTTTTGATAGTTCAGTTCTCAGTAATTCGGGTAATTTACCAAATCAAATCGTGCTATTACGTACCTTCTTGCTTAGAACAGGATAATCAATCGAAACTTCATACTTATGAATTCTGAACCATTACTCGCTTTATTAGAGGTCGAGAAGAGAATAAAAAGGCAAAGAGCTCCGAAACATAAGGGAAGATATAAAACTCGACAACAACACAGAAATTACAAACCATGTATATCAATGCGTATAGCCATATAAAGACACGGGAAAATAAAAAACACTATAACCCCAAGGTAATAGTAGAAGTGAATAGATTCCTCCGGTGGTAGATGGAAAAGAAGAATGGCATATACGATAGTCAGGATAAGTACAAGGATCAGAACTGGATTAAGCATTTTCAAACTCTTTGGAAATATGAATTAAGAAAGAAATTATTGAAGTGGTGAAAATTAATGGAACGGAAAAGTTTAATTTATACTGGAAATATTAGACAGAGTAATCAAGGCAGATCACCGTATTTAATTACAGAGATCTAAATTTCCTTACTCGCCGAAGAATCAAATCTTCTAGATTTTGAAGATTTTCTTTAAATCCCTTGAATTTTAGAAAAATCAACCATGACTACGTCACTGGTTAAGACAAACATGCATTTACTCATTCCAATCCTTTATGATAGCTTCATTCGTACTCTTCGATTAATCGAATTGTTTTATCCATATTACTCAATGATGATAAAATTCTATTTATCAACTCATATTCATCATGAAAATATTTTTATTATTAGCCATGACAACCTCACTCAAATTTCGGGACGAAATTTCTTTAACGGGTAGGTACTGTAGTGACCCGGAAATTTCTGACCAAATTTAAACTTAATCTTTATATGATCTCGACACGATAAGCAAATTCTGTAATGTTGAGTCTCAAAATTTTGGAACTATAATCATGAAATCAATTACCCTTCGACCATTCCCGACGATTCACGAACAATTATTTGTAAATAGATATATATGTAATTTTATATATATATATATATATATATATATATATAAGTATTTATAATTTGAAATATAATTGTTATTATTATTAGTATAATTATTATTATTAATATATATGTATTAATTATTTATATTAAATGTTATATATAAAGTAGATAAATTATTTATATTTATTATTAATATTAAATGTTAGATATCATATCAGATTAAAAAAAAATTTTTTCTCTTCTTTATCTGCTTCAAAGTCATGATAGCAAACAAATGTTGTTTAAGGTCGATATCAACTTTAAAAATTTTTTGTTATTACTTCGTTGTTGCTCGAATATTTCCTGTTTCCTTTCACTATTAATCTATGAGATATTTTGTATATATATCAACCATATCTATCTAACTTCCTCACTCTCTTATATCCACCAGTGAAATCACCACACGCCACCATCTTTACCACCTTGTATCACCTTTCAAAATACCACTTCAACCTTCGCCACTTTCCACGGTTTCTGTTAATCGACACACAAGACCACCGTAACCACCAAGACAAAGAACCAACTTCACCAACACTAAACGAACCCTAAAGCTACTTCTATATTCTTTTTCCGTCCTCCTGTTATTCGAAGTCCAATCACCGAAACCCTCTATGTTGACTCACGTCTGTTTTGATTAAACCAAACACCTCATTCGTAAACTCCCTCTCACATGCTCTCTCTCTCTCTCTCTCTCTCTCTCTCCCTCTCCCCTAAACCTTAAGCATGAATCATCGCCTCCATTACAAGCAATCAACATCGGCTTACCCTACAGTCACCCCTACGGCCACCAATCACTGATCAACTCCTCATCAAGTAAACAAGTTACATTTATAGTTTCTTTTTCTTTCCTGTTTTCTATTCGCACACCTCAAAGACCCATATTAACATTTGTTGCTGCAGTTACACTATTATTATTACTGCAGCCTTTCAAAACCAAACCCATTTAAAATACCATCATCCCTCACCATGAACATATATATATATATATATATATATATATATATATATATATATATATATATATATATATATATATATATATATATATATATATATATATATATATATATATATATATATATATATATATATCTTTGTTTTTGTTTCCGTTGATGAATCAAACCACCAAGGCTACCATCCCCGGTCACCATAAACACCCAAGCACCACCACTACCTCATACGTATGAACACCACCTCAAAACTTGAACAACCATCAACATCAACAGTTGCTATACCTTTTCTGTTTTAAACACAAACCATCACTGCTATTCGCTTATTTCTGTTTCTATTTCGTTCGAAAACCACCAACATAAATAATTATGGCTGAGGTATCAATATATACTTTTATATACATGCTACTATTTCCTACTCTAACAACTCCTCCCATCAATAGTTTTTAATTAGTATTTTTCTGTTGGAGATTGATAATGGCCGACAATTAGATGAATGATTGACTGGATAACCATTCCTACCATTCTTCTTTTCATATTAATTTTTTTCTGTCGAGTGGATCCAAGGATAAACGAATACTTCTACAGCTATTTTCTGTTGGGCCGTTTGATATTAATAATTTTCATATTAGGGTCACACCTCTTGGGCTATTGTTGGGCTGCTGGACTTGTTACGATGTTGGGCCAATCAAAACAGAAAAATTGAATCAAGTGATATTAGGATAAAGATACAAACATTTCGGTTTCCAATTCTGTTTCTATTTCTATTCCGATTTTTTTTTCTTTATGGTGATAAAAACAATATTGATTAGGTGTTGATGATTATGAAACACGATGATGATGAACGGGAAATGGTTTGATATTGATAAAGATGATACGTTACAATGAGTGATGGTTACGATTAGGATAAAGATGATGATGTAATATTGACGAGGATTAGATTATAAAAACAATCGTTAGATGAGGTTAAGATTAGGATTATGACACTATTTAATGATGATGGTTTGGTTACGATCATAAACTGATTATGATTATGATTATATATAATGATCATGAAATGGGTTTAAGAAAGAAGAAGGTAGAAATGAAAATAAGGGGTAAATAAATTTAGAATGCGGATTATAACAGAAAATTTTCAACAGACGGATGGTTAATGGGGTGTTAGGGGTAACAAGAGGTCGCGGGTTCAAGCCCAGTCGGAGACATTTATTTTTTTTAGGAAAAGCTTTTTAAGGTAGATTATTTATTATTATTCTTATTTTTATTATTATTTATCATTATTATTATTAATTATTAATTATTATTATTATTATTATTATTATTATTATTATTATTATTATTATCATTATTTTAGTATTATTATAGTTAATATTTTAACAAACAAATGATATTTTTATAAAAATATATTTATTATATATCTATATATACATATTAACTAAAACACTTTAATATGAATCTAATATATAAATATTAAATAATATTTAAAATATATAAATAGGTATAATTAAGTTATTTATTAATTAATATTAATATATAATTTTTTTTTAAAATGTTCATTATATGTGTTAATATATATAAATGATATAGGTTCGTGAATCCGAGGCCAACCCTGCATTTGTTAAAAATAGTCATATGTATTTTAACTACAAAATACATTAGGTGAGTTTCATTTGCTCCCTTTTTAATTGCTTTTGCAATATATAATTTTTGGGCTGAGAATATATGCGCTGCTTTTATAAATGCTTTACGAAATAGAGACAAGTGATTAAAAATGATATTCTGCGGATTGATGTGCTAGGTAATTAAGTTAAATGTTATAAGAATATGTAAAATAAGCGCGAATCATAAAGATAGATCTATCGGGCTTAACACCCTCATCCTGTATGTTGCACTAGACATAAGAGCTAGTGGGCGGATGTTTAGTACTTAGAGGATTATTTATACACTTGCGAGTGTACGTATCCATCTTTGCAAAGATGACTTATTATATTATTGTTAAGGTTGGTTACTGAGGCCTCAACATAAGCAGAACGGTTTTATACACTTGCGAGTGTACATATATTATAAACGGAAATCTTGTGGTCTATTAAAATATTGAAATGATAGTTATGATAAACCTATGAACTCACCAACCTTTTGGTTGACACTTGAAAGCATGTTTATTCTCATGTATGAAAGAAATCTTCCGCTGTGCATTTGCTCATTTTAGAGATATTACTTAGAGTCATTCATGACATATTTCAAAAGACGTTGCATTCGAGTCATTGAGTTCATCAAGATTATTATCAAGTCATTCATAGTTGGATATATTAGGAAATGGTATGCATGCCGTCAACTTTTGATGTAATGAAAGTTTATTTTTTTTAAAACGAATGCAATGTTTGTAAAATGTATGATATAGAGGTCAAGTACCTCGCGATGTAACCAAATGTAATGTATTCGTCCAGATGGATTAGGAGGGGGCATTAGACCCATAAACCCGTACTAGAAAACAATTTCTTTTACCAAGTGTGGCGCATTTTTTTAACAGGTGTGGCGCACTTTTAGTGCAACTCACCTTTTCGAATTCAGTAACAAAAACACTATAAAGTGCGGCACATTTTTCCAAAAAGCGTGGCGCACCTTGACCTGGTACTGCATTTTCACTTTAAAAATTCCATTTTTGACCCATTTATTATAACAACCCTCACTTTTTCACTCTGAATTGACTATTTTACCCCTAGGGTTTGGTAACCATTAGTGTTGTTATTATAACGCAATCAATAAACATTGACCGAATGTTGGATTTTCAGTCGACAACTCAAACCCTAAACCTTAATATTAATTAAATTATATTAACTATTAATATTATAAAAGAGTATGTATATATATATATATATATATATATATATATATATATATATATATATATATATATATATATATATATATATATATATATATATATGTATATATATATATATAACCCGGTACAAAACTATATATAAAGTTATATAATTAACTTTATAATTAAAATATAATGTCCAGTGTCAAAATTATAAAACTTAAAGTATTAAAACGATTAGGATTAAATTGAAAATATTTACAATAAATAAATAAAAACCGAATATATATATATATATATATATATATATATATATATATATATATATATATATATATATATATATATATATATACACACACACACACACACATATATATATATAATTAACTATATAATGAATACAATTATATACAAGTGTAGTAACATATATAAAACTAATAAAACTATAATGTAATGATTTTAATTAAATTAAAATCATAATTATTAAATAATATATATAAAATACGGAAATTAATTATTATTTTATATTAAATTTGTATTTATTAATTAAGCAAAAATATAAATTTAATTAATAAAAAGTTTTAAAAATATATAACACAATTATCAGAATATAGAAAAAAATTTAAACCTTTTATAAGAGGCTACGGTCAAAATTTTTTTATTAAAAATAATTAAACTACTTTTTCTTTTTATTTAAAAATTATAATGGAATAACTACTTTTTCTTTTAATTTAAAAATTATAATGGAATAACTACTTTTCTTATTTTAATCAATGAAATGATTAAGATGACTAGATGTTAATACTTTTATTTTTTTTAAACCCCATTACCAAATCAACTAATACTTAATATATTTCTTTTATTTTTTTATATATTTTTAATCAAATTTTTCAAGTATAAATACCACACCATTTCTCATTCAAACTTGTACCAAAATCCTCTCAACTCTCTTTTGAAGAATTTCTTTTGTGAGTTTTCTTTCTTCTTCTTTTATTTTTTTTATATATATACGGTTTATATTTTTTTATGTACCGATTGTTTTAATTTTTTTTATTAATTCATATGAAGTCAAACCCATGAAATAATTATGTTATAAAGATCGTAAAATAGTTGTAATAATTCTGGAACAATTGTATATTTTATAAACATGGATTTTGTGACAACCCGGAAATTTCCAACCAAATTTAAACTTTAATCTTTATATGTTTCCGACACGATAAGCAATATTTGTTAAGTTAAATTTCAAGAATTTTAAACTATGTTCATACAGTCATTCAACCTCGACCAAGTTCCAACGATTCACGAACTATTAAACGAATATGATTATATATATATATGTGTATATATATTATAACTTGAAACGTAAACAAAATATTAGATTAAATACTTTATATGATTGTATCTGTTTCAAAAAGTTTATCAATGGAATTAGAAGATAAGATCAAATGATTGAATTATCAGATATATTGAATTATGATTACAAGTCTCTGTTGAAAGGCCCACGTTGATTTGAGAAATCTTTCCATTTTAACAATATTCGGAAAATGGTAAAGTGAATTATAAATAAGAACAAATTGTCAATCATTGAGAACTAGACAAAGGATAGTGGAAGATTGAATCTCATAAAGACTCGATTGATCTATTTAGTTTCAAACGTACAAAAACGTTTTCAGTTTAAAAAGAACTTTATTATTAAAACGTATATAACTTTTATAAATATCTAGAACCACTTTTGACAACTCATTACTTAACTAGTAATATTAAAATAACGATATTTATATTTTATTTTATTAAATATATATAACGATTTAAATTAATATTATATATATTTATACGCGTATTATACGTACATAGTTTTATACTTTTACTATACTTAAACTTTACCTTTACTTTATTTTTACTTTACTTTAACTTTAATAATTCACTTTAATAATTCATACTTTAATAATTCACTTTAATAATTTATACTTTAATAATTCACTTTAATAATTCATACTTTAATAATTCACTTTAATAATTCATACTTTAATAATTCACTTTAATAATTCATACTTTAATAATTCACTTTAATAATTCAAAAATCTATTATAAATAGAATTCAATAGGTTTCATTATTTCATAGAAACTTGAAAATATTTTTCTCTAAACTCTCTCAATCGATTTACATATATATTTACTCTGTATTATTTCAAGATATTATTAGTATACATAAAATATTACGACGGAGTGCTGTCCGAGTGATTTCGAAATTGTTTTTCGAGTAGGATAGGATTAAGGAAATTATGGGTTATAGCTATGGAGGTGATTGAGTATGGTTCATGGGTATGCTCGTGAGGTCAATATAGTGTTTATCATTTCCGTTGCGTCTATGTACCTTTCCTGCAATATTGAATCTCAATATTGATACGTGAGTACTCATAATATAACTTTTACATACTAATAGTGTATCCCTGACTAGTGCTCGAGTATTTAGGATTATGCATGCTTGTACTTTTGATATTGCCCTTAGACAGGTTAGGTTGAATCTTGAATTAGTTACACTTGCAGTTGAGATAAGGTATAAGATATGCATGTCCTTAGAAAGCTAGCGAAAAATTAAAAACTTTTCCTTTAGATATCGAATGGTTTCGATGAACGGATTAGAAGTTATAATCAATTGAATTTTCGATATTTTTATTAAAAATGATTATTATTATCGTCGTTTTTATCGTCGTTCTAGTTTTATCTTATTATTATCATTATTATTATCTTTATCAATAAAAGGGATTTATCATTAAAAATTGTTATTTTTTTTATTATTACTATCGTTATTATCGTTAAAGTTATAATTAGTATTATTAGTATTATCCAATTATTATTATTATTAGTATTATTATTATTATCATCATTATTAATATATATATCATTATTTAAAAATGGTTATTGTTATTGTTATTATTATTATTACTATATTATCATTAAGATAATTATTAGTATTATCGTTAATAATGTTATAGTAACTATCATTATTAATATTAGTGTAATTAAAACAAATATTTGTAACACCTAATTATTTTGATTACTATTATTATCATTATTATGAACACGATATAAAAGACGATTAAAAGCTATTAAACGAAACGATTAGGAAATAATGAGTAAGAGTATCATGATGAAATTAAAGTATTATAAGATATTTATTTAGATAAAATTATCGTTCTTATTATTTTTATCATTACTATTATTTTTAAAAGTATCGTTAGTATTAAAACTATCATTTTAACAAAAATTATCATTTTAATAGAAATATCATTGTTACTATAAAATATCATTATTATTATTATTTTAAATAGAATTATTATTTTAAAGATAATATTAAAAATTATAGTAAATATTAAAGTTATCATAATTAGAATTATCGTTGTATCATAATATCATCTTAGTAATTATAAATATTGATATTTTTATAATAATAATTATTATTACAAAATAATACAACTTTTACTTACTATCATTATAGATATTATTTTATCAAATAAATATGTGATACAAACATATTTTACTACGTGTAATAACTTACTTTAATAATACCTATCATATTATCTTTATGATATTAAATGAACCCTATAAATTTTATTACTTAATATATATAAAAGTATATTTTATTATATAAATTTAATATAAAATTTTATTTACTAATAAATAAATTATATTATTTACTCTAATAAATCTTTTAAAAATATTTAAAAATATAAAACGACGATATTTAAACTATATATTAATCATGTATAGATTTTTGGAAATTATTGTGAGTCAAATTTACTTTTGTTGACTTTTGCATATTAGTCTCGAGCATTAGGATTGTGGTACACTATGACTTGACCTAATTTGTTAGACAAATATTGACCAACACATAAATATATATAATTAATTTAGGTTCGTGAATCCGAGGCCAACCTTGCACTTGTTCAATGACGTTATATGTATTTTTACTACGAAATACAGTATGGTGAGTTTCATTTGCCTTTTTACCCTTTATATTTTTGGGACTGAGAATACATGCGCTTTTATAAATGTTTGACGAAATAGACACAAGTAATTGAAACTACATTCTATGGTTGAATTATCGAAATCGAATATGCCCCTTTTTATTAAAGTCTGGTAATCTAAGAATTAGGGAACAGACACCCTAATTGACGCGAATCCTAAAGATAGATCTATTGGGCCTAACAAACCCCATCCAAAGTACCGGATGCTTTAGTACTTCGAAATTTATATCATGTCCGAAGGAGGATCCCGGAATGATAGGGGATATTCTTATATGTATCTAGTTAATGTCGGTTACCAGGTGTTCACCATATGAATGATTATTTTTGTCTCTATGCATGGGACGTATATTTATGAGAACTGGAAATGAAATTCTTGTGGTCTATTAAAATGATGGAAATAAATGATTATGATAAACTAATGAACTCACCAACCTTTTGGTTGACACTTTAAAGCATGTTTATTCTCAGGTGTTAAAGAAATCTTCTGCTGTGCATTTGCTCATTTTAAAGATATTACTTGGAGTCTTTCATAGCATATTTCGAAGAACGTTGCATTCGAGTCATTGAGTTCATCAAAGATTATTATTAAATCAATTTATAGTTGGATAGTGGATATTATAAAATGGAATGCATGCCTGTCAATTTTCGATGTAAAGAAAGTTTGTCTTTTAAAAACGAATGTAATGTTTGTAAAATGTATCATATAGAGGTCAAATACCTCGCAATGTAATCAACTATTGTGAATCGTTTATAATGTATATGAACGGGTCCTTTCAGTTGGTATCAGAGCGGTGGTCTTAGCGAACCAGGTCTGCATTATTGTGTTTAACTGATAAGTCGATAGGATGCATTAGTGAGTCTGGACTTCGACCGTATCTGCATGTCAAAAGTTTTGCTTATCATTTTGTGTCGAAAATTAACTACTTATCATCCTCAGAAAATTACCTGCTTATCATTTTTAGTCTAAGACACGTCGTACTGCATTGATTGCATGAATAGTGTATAGACAAAAATTCATATCTTAGCATATCTGCTAAATCATATCTTATCGTATCTGTTACTTTAAACTTTGCCTGACATATCCCGCAAAGTCCTCCGTAATCTACGAAATCTTTTGATCTATATATATATATATATATATATATATATATATATATATATATATATATATATATATATTCTATGTAATTAGAATACCATCCGTTAGCCAAAATCATTTCATATTTTAAAAAAAATCCTTTATCCAATCGTACGAAATGGAATTCGTCATCAGTTCAAGTCACTCGGATTCTGAAATGGAATCCCATTCAAGCTCCGAAAGCAGTGTGACCGGAATAGATCAACCAATCAGTCATCACCTATTCTGGATGAATTAGGGATGGGTTCGTAGCCTCCTCAATCATTGGAGACAAGAAGAAGGTGATCCCTTCCATCCACCACATTGCCCTCTTGACGAAGAACCTGAAGCACTTACCGGCGAACCTGTCCGAAACACCATTTTCTCGCTCATTTCCAGAGTATCTCGTCACGATTATATATTACATCAAATTTTAGATTTTATTTATCCGCTCGTCCGAACCGACAATCACCCGATGTAATAGAAGAAGTCAACGAGCTTCGCGCTCGGGTAGTGGCTTTGGAGAATATGGTGCAGAGATTACAAACACCAGCAGCAGCATTAGCAGCATAACCAGTACCACCATCATCAACGCCAACAATACCATTACCACCTCCAACCACAACCGCGTCGTAAACCTCAACTTCACAATCTGTCCCACGAGCATCAACGTCATATGCACCATAGATACCAAGGAGTACCAACAACAATAACTGACGAAGTATTAATTCATAACTTCATTGGAGAAACATTCCGCGGTGATTATGTAATCTCTAAAGTCTTAGAGATTATCTAATCTAGCCCTAACCATAAACCAGTTAAGCGAACCAAAATGATAGAAGGAAGAGTAGAAACTCTGACAAAAATGGTGTGTGATTAACAAGCTAAACTTGCTTTACCAACAGCATCAACAGTACCGTCAGCGTTACCAGCATCGTCAGTACAGTCAACATCCGAATCAACAACACCGATAACATCACAAACTCCGTCAGTTCAAGAATCACTGTGGATATCATTACGAATCAATAACGTGTATATTGTATCAACGAGTTATGAAGAATTAACTCATTCCCTCTGAAGAAATTATATATATATATATATATTGAAATAAATCTTTCCTTGCTAAGCTATTGTGTGTGAATCTTAACTACTCGGTTAATTCATATTACAAATATGCAATAATGTACGTCCTTCGGTCGCAACTTAACCAGCGTTAACTACAATCTCTGTCGCAATTCAACAAATTCCAATTCATAATAAATCAAGTATATATTTGATTTTACACTTTCATCATCGATGTACCCGAAACTTTTCAGATAACATCATTTGTACTTTGCGAAATTCACAAGAATTCCACGAACCGAACATCATACATCAACAAATAACGAAGTATTGATTCATAATTTCAATATCATTAAAGAAATACTGCGTAAAAGTTATGTACTTTTTAAAGCCTTTAGGGAATATTCAATTCTAGTTTCAACCGTAAATCAAATGAGTTTAATTTAATATTAACTCATTAAATCTATGTTACATCTGAAGAAAATATACATATATATATTTTCATAAAGACTTTAATAAAATTCTTTTGTACAAAATATTAATTGTGAAATTATTTTTAACGGGTAGGTAATACCCGAGAGATATATAAATTCACAATTAATATGTTACATTCTTCGAATCTGATTCAGCAAATCATCCATTATACTCCCTACTTTCACAACAATATACATTCTTTTATAGAAATCAAAACAACCATACTCATTCAAAATTTAATTACATATTCTGATTTTGAAATCTCAAAATTCAACTTGAGATATGACCAAAATCATCACTCTTAGATCCTTACATCTTTCACAAGCTATATTTTGACTTCAAAACTGTGTTAGAATATCAAATGTATGTTAACGATTACAATCTGTGTTCAAACCCTTCAAAAATTTCTGAAGACACTTCGAATGATGAGCAATCGAGATGATGATCCAACCACATGTTACCCACAGTTATGTACCCGAAAAACTCTAGAAACCAAAGTAAAAGTTTAAACAACGTATCCGCGTCAGATTCTTTGGCATTTATTAGCAAAAATAACTTTGCGACTCCTATTCAAAGTAGCCAGTTTTGTCACAGCTCCAGCAAGTCAACTTCGACTTTTCAGTCAGACTAACCTTATTATAACCTTGAGATATACACCATCGTTACCAGGGAACCTTTTACATTCCACCACATTATTAGCAGATGTACCAACAACTTCATTACCCTTTGACTTTAGCCTCTCCAAAAAGTCATTATAATTATTCATTGAAATCCCATCATTTACTCATTCGCATCTTGTAATGAGAATTGCCATACGAATCATTGGCAATTAGCAATCAGTATTTTAAAATCTCGCAGCATGTCTACACCAACAGTTATATGTGTATATATAACGTCTATCTTCTGGACTTAATTTGAATGTGAAGTTTCTGAAAAACACTCCGAACTACAAATTGGTTCTCCGAAAAAGGAAAAAAAATGCTGATGAAGCAGCAAAAACTATAAACTACTTTAAACGGTAAAAGCTGGATGATAATGATGAAGTGTGCTGGCAAAGCGCGGAAAAAGAGAAGTTTTGGAACTGGAAAACGGATTGAGCAAAGTAGGAAGGAGGCTGTGGACAAATTACAAAGACTGAACCTGACTTCAAAGGATCCAAATGATTCAGTACCTGCTGAAGTCATTAACGAATACCTTGCTCCTGACTCTAAACCCCTGCGGATAATATTCTTCATCATCCTCTGATATTAGAAATTCTAAAATATCATCATATCTTTCATTATAAATATCCTCCATATTTCTGAAGATATTTTCTTAATTTTTCTTATTTGAAATCATTTACCTCTTCGCGCTATCTGTATTACATCATAAAAGAAACTATTTTAGTTTCTAAATTCTGAAACATTCAAGTTTAAAATAGGAATATTTTGAAGTAGTGTTGGGAACTGAAGCATGAATTAGTATAATATAATGACACTTGATCAATGTGATTATATTACAGTATGTCATGCTGAGTTTCTAAATGGAACGTGATGATTCACAGATCATAACATCATTATGTGCCTTGTTATACGACTCTTGTATTCTATTTAACCTCTAAAATATCAAGAAAATATTTCTTGATGATTCGGCCTTTTCCAAGGTATTCTAGTAATTTGACAAGTCAAGATCGTGCCATCACAATTTCCTTCCTAGAACATTAACAATGTTCATTCCGAAATTCATATCTGTAAATTCTGGACCATTACAAGCGGTGCTTAATGCAAGAAGAAGAAACGAAAGGACAAAACTCCAAAATAGAAATTGGGGTATAAATTGCAGCAAATAAAAGAGAGCATTAACTGTGAATGATAATGATTATATAAGACAGAAGCAGAGACTTTGAAATATAAGGGAACATATAAAGCCCAACGACAAACCAGAAATTATAAGCCATATATATCGATGCATATAGCAATATAAAAATACGGGAGAACTAGAAACACTATAAACCCAAGAGTATAGTAGAAGTAAATAGATTCTTCCGGCGGTAGATGAAAAAGAAGAATGACCTATATGAAAGTTAGAAGTATATCGAGAATCAGAACTGGATGGAGCATATTGATGAATACTTTAAAATATGAGTTGAGGGAGAAAGAATAGAAGGTGATGAAACATGACTAGGAACTTAGAAATCAATAGATTTAACTCACACAATGGCGGAATAAGTGAATCAAACCCTCTAGTGAATAGGATACGTTTTTTTTTTTTTGATTAATTTAGTCAAACCACAACTAAATCAAGTGTGATTAGATCAACACCTAGAGCTATTATTCACCACCTGGGTGATTTGGACTGAGAGAGAATCGGAGGAGCTCACTAGATTTGAGTGTGTGTAACAAATGAGAGGCTTAACCTAAAATGAAGAACATAAGACTTTATATACCCCTGCTGTTGACTCACTCATACGATTCATTCATCACACGTACGAGTTGGCTTCATCAGCTGTACGGGTGATCACTCACTCGTGTCTTCTCATTTAGGTTGTAATTGTGACTTAGCTCAGCATCAACCGTGTGTATGAGCCTGTCAGCCGTACTAGTAAGGCTTCACTCGTATGTCTGACTAAGTCTAACATAGTCAAACATCTAAATCTCATTCCTACAATTCCTGTAACCACATACAAACACGGATAGGATAATAACGAGCAATCATGGTAGCCTGTAAACTGTTGTACCTACAATGAACGTGGGTAGATGTCTAGGGAATTGCATAAAATGCATCAACAGAAGGTGTGAGTTGTAAGAAAATGAAGGAGGTGAATTTATAAGAAAATCTCCGACAGAATAATTAAAATGGACTATCGCATTTAAAGCGGATCCTAATTCCCTTGATTACCGGAGAGTCAAATCTTATTAAGAAGATTTTCTTCAAATCCCTTGAAATCTGGGAATCAATCATATCTACTTCAAATGATAAGATGAATCTACACTTACTCATTTCACTCTTCTATGTTAGCTTCATTCGTACTCTTCATATAAATGGATTGTTTATCCAAATTATTCGCTGATGATAAAACTCTAATTTTCAGCCCGTATGCATCATGAAAACATACTTATTATCATTCATGACCTTTCCACTCAAATTTCGGGACGAAATTTCTTTAACGGGTAGGTACTGTGACAACCCGGAAATTTCCAACCAAATTTAAACTTTAATCTTTATATGTTTCCGACACGATAAGCAATATTTGTTAAGTTAAATTTCAAGAATTTTAAACTATGTTCATACAGTCATTCAACCTCGACCAAGTTCCAACGATTCACGAACTATTAAACGAATATGATTATATATATATGTGTATATATATTATAACTTGAAACGTAAACAAAATATTAGATTAAATACTTTATATGATTGTATCTGTTCCAAAAAGTTTATCAATGGTATTAGAAGATAAGATCAAATGATTGAATTATCAGATATATTGAATTATGATTACAAGTCTCTGTTGAAAGGCCCACGTTGATTTGAGAAATCTTTCCATTTTAACAATATTCGGAAAATGGTAAAGTGAATTATAAATAAGAACAAATTGTCAATCATTGAGAACTAGACAAAGGATAGTGGAAGATTGAATCTCATAAAGACTCGATTGATCTATTTAGTTTCAAACGTACAAAAACGTTTTCAGTTTAAAAAGAACTTTATTATTAAAACGTATATAACTTTTATAAATATCTAGAACCACTTTTGACAACTCATTACTTAACTAGTAATATTAAAATAACGATATTTATATTTTATTTTATTAAATATATATAACGATTTAAATTAATATTATATATATTTATACGCGTATTATACGTACATAGTTTTATACTTTTACTATACTTAAACTTTACCTTTACTTTATTTTTACTTTACTTTAACTTTAATAATTCACTTTAATAATTCATACTTTAATAATTCACTTTAATAATTCATACTTTAATAATTCACTTTAATAATTCATACTTTAATAATTCACTTTAATAATTCATACTTTAATAATTCACTTTAATAATTCAAAAATCTATTATAAATAGAATTCAATAGGTTTCATTATTTCATAGAAACTTGAAAATATTTTTCTCTAAACTCTCTCAATCGATTTACATATATATTTACTCCGTATTATTTCAAGATATTATTAGTATACATAAAATATTACGACGGAGTGCCGTCCGAGTGATTTCGAAATTGTTTTTCGAGTAGGATAGGATTAAGGAAATTATGGGTTATAGCTATGGAGGTGATTGAGTATGGTTCATGGGTATGCTCGTGAGGTCAATATAGTGTTTATCATTTCCGTTGCGTCTACGTACCTTTCCTGCAATATTGAATCTCAATATTGATACGTGAGTACTCATAATTTAACTTTTACATACTAATAGTGTATCCCTGACTAGTGCTCGAGTATTTAGGATTATGCATGCTTGTACTTTTGATATTGCCCTTAGACAGGTTAGGTTGAATCTTGAATTAGTTACACTTGCAGTTGAGATAAGGTAGAAGATATGCATGTCCTTGGAAAGCTAGCAAAAAATTAAGAACTTTTCCTTTAGATATCGAATGGTTTCGATGAACGGATTAGAAGTTATAATCAATTGAATTTTCGATATTTTTATTAAAAATGATTATTATTATTATCGTCGTTTTTATCGTCGTTCTAGTTTTATCTTATTATTATCATTATTATTATCTTTATCAATAAAAGGGATTTATCATTAAAAATTGTTATTTTTTTTTATTATTACTATCGTTATTATCGTTAAAGTTATAATTAGTATTATTATTATTATCCAATTATTATTATTATTATTATTAGTATTATTATTATTATTATTATTATCATTATTAATATATATATATCATTATTTAAAAATGGTTATTGTTATTGTTATTATTATTATTACTATATTATCATTAAGATAATTATTAGTATTATCGTTAATAATGTTATAGTAACTATCATTATTAATATTAGTGTAATTAAAACAAATATTTGTAACACCTAATTATTTTGATTACTATTATTATCATTATTATGAACACGATATAAAAGACGATTAAAAGCTATTAAACGAAACGATTAGGAAATAATGAGTAAGAGTATCATGATGAAATTAAAGTATTATAAGATATTTATTTAGATAAAATTATCGTTCTTATTATTTTTATCATTACTATTATTTTTAAAAGTATCGTTAGTATTAAAACTATCATTTTAACAAAAATTATCATTTTAATAGAAATGTCATTGTTACTATAAAATATCATTATTATTATTATTTTAAATAAAATTATTATTTTAAAGATAATATTAAAAATTATAGTAAATATTAAAGTTATCATAATTAGAATTATCGTTGTATCATAATATCATCTTAGTAATTATAAATATTGATATTTTTATAATAATAATTATTATTACAAAATAATACAACTTTTACTTACTATCATTATAGATATTATTTTATCAAATAAATATGTGATACAAACATATTTTACTACGTGTAATAACTTACTTTAATAATACCTATCATATTATCTTTATGATATTAAATGAACCCTATAAATTTTATTACTTAATATATATAAAAGTATATTTTATTATATAAATTTAATATAAAATTTTATTTACTAATAAATAAATTATATTATTTACTCTAATAAATCTTTTAAAAATATTTAAAAATATAAAACGACGATATTTAAACTATATATTAATCATGTATAGATTTTTGGAAATTATTGTGAGTCAAATTTACTTTTGTTGACTTTTGCATATTAGTCTCGAGCATTAGGATTGTGGTACACTATGACTTGACCTAATTTGTTAGACAAATATTGACCAACACATAAATATATATAATTAATTTAGGTTCGTGAATCCGAGGCCAACCTTGCACTTGTTCAATGACGTTATATGTATTTTTACTGCGAAATACAGTATGGTGAGTTTCATTTGCCTTTTTACCCTTTATATTTTTGGGACTGAGAATACATGCGCTTTTATAAATGTTTGACAAAATAGACACACAAGTAATTGAAACTACATTCTATGGTTGAATTATCGAAATCGAATATGCCCCTTTTTATTAAAGTCTGGTAATCTAAGAATTAGGGAACAGACACCCTAATTGACGCGAATCCTAAAGATAGATCTATTGGGCGTAACAAACCCCATCCAAAGTACCGGATGCTTTAGTACTTCGAAATTTATATCATGTCCGAAGGAGGATCCCGGAATGATAGGGGATATTCTTATATGTATCTAGTTAATGTCAGTTACCAGGTGTTCACCATATGAATGATTATTTTTGTCTCTATGCATGGGACGTATATTTATGAGAACTGGAAATGAAATTCTTGTGGTCTATTAAAATGATGGAAATAAATGATTATGATAAACTAATGAACTCACCAACCTTTTGGTTGACACTTTAAAGCATGTTTATTCTCAGGTGTTAAAGAAATCTTCCGCTGTGCATTTGCTCATTTTAAAGATATTACTTGGATTCTTTCATAGCATATTTCGAAGAACGTTGCATTCGAGTCATTGAGTTCATCAAAGATTATTATTAAATCAATTTATAGTTGGATAGTGGATATTATGAAATGGAATGCATGCCTGTCAATTTTCGATGTAAAGAAAGTTTGTCTTTTAAAAACGAATGCAATGTTTGTAAAATGTATCATATAGAGGTCAAATACCTCGCAATGTAATCAATTATTGTGAATCATTTATAATGTATATGAATGGGTCCTTTCAGATTTAATATTTATTATATATATAGACCGATAAATACATATATACGGTTTAATTATGTTTAATTATGAAAGAATTATATAAAAATTATGAAAATAATTTCTACAGGTTTCCTAACCTTAATATGATATAATACTAATCAAACATAATTTTTATAATTTTTAAAAATGTTAAATACGAATTTATAATTATTATTCATTTATTATTTCGGTATATAATGTATATAACATTTAATTCCTAATAAATATTTTAACAATAATAAAAATATTTATAAAATTTTTATGGAATTATAAAAATCATATAAACAAGCTAAAATTATAAAAATAATTTTTAGTTGAATTGGTATTTTATCTTTATTTAAACTTATTTATGGTTAAAAATGAAGGTAAATACTAAATAAATATTAAACAGTAACAAAAAAATTTATAAAATTGTTTTTGAGTTTGTTAAACTTATAGAAGTCTGAGAAAATTATAAACTCAATTATTTAAGTCAATTTGGTATTTTATGCATAATTAATTTTGATTTAATGCAAACCGAGAACAATATTAGAAATAAATACTAAAACGTGATAAAAATATTTTATAAAATTTGCTTATGTTTACTATGATTAGTAGATATTGAGAAAAATATAAAATATAATTTTAAACTCATTTACCTATTTTTTTAGTATTTTAAGTATTAAATGATTATTAAAGATAATAATTAATGTATAAAAACTAGTAATATTGTATAGAAAATTTTATAAAATTTTGTATAAGTTTTCTACTGATATGAAGTCAATAAAATGATTAATTAGAATTATTAAATAATTATTGATATACATATTTGAATTAAATTTGAATTTAGATAATATATATATATATATATATATATATATATATATATATATATATATATATATATATATATATATATATATATATATATATATATATATGTATGTATGTATGTATGTATGTATATATATATCTTGTATTTACTATATATATCGAAATATATATATATATATATATATATATATATATAATATTATTAATTATTTAACTTATCTACATAACTAAACTTATAATACTTTATTATAAGATTATTTTAAAATAAATTAATAATGTTAATACATTAATAATATTAAATATATTCAAACTTATATAATATATATATTTATTATATAAGTAAAGTATTTAAAGTGACGTATTCTTATACAAGCGATTTCTAATATACGATTAATATTATACTTTCGTATAATATTGGGGAGAAAATATTTTCACGAACAAATAAACGTATTGGATTTATTGTTGATCATTGAACTTTCTTGACGGGTGGCGTCTACGAAACTCTAGGATGGAAGGGTTTGGATTTTCCGATTTAAAGGATCCTATAGCTCAAGCCCCTAGACCTGAATAGGCCATTACGAATTGGAAGTCTTTAATCGAAAGTTTATCTGATTATGTGATTACAAACTTTCCAAAAAAAAAAAAAAAAAAAAAAACTTCCTTAAAAGGAAAATTTACTATTAATAGTAATCCTTCGAACAAATGAATAATTATACTCAAACACTTTGTTGCTTAGTCAACTAAGACCAACTATTATCTTTAGGTTGAGATTTTCGGTCTACTTCAATTACAGCTACTTCTAAGTGAAATCTTTGCTGTGCTAATTTAAGGTGATTTTCATAGCCCCACTTTTACTGTTTACTTAACTGTTTATAACTTTTGGGGTGAGACACATGCTTGCTTTATAACTGTTTTACGTTTAGACACAAGTACTCAAATGTTATTATGTTGTCTTGCTTTGTCATGAAAATCCTCACCGTAATATCGTTAATTGCTTGGTATAACGCAAACTTAATTTTTGTGAGTAGGCCTATTGAGAGTAACGTCTCTAATCATTTGACCTCTGGTCTTTGGTTACGTAATAATGATTCAACGACACTGACTGTGCAAGGTGTCATGGGGTAACTTTTGTTTAGTCGCACTATTACAAACTGCAGCAACACTTTTAGATTGATATATTTGGTATCAATCAACTTTAAACTAAATCTTGTGGTCTAATGCATATTATATAAACCTATGAACTTCACTCAACCTTTTTAGTTGATACTTTAAGCATGTTTTGTCTCAGGTGACGATTAAGATGATTGTATGATTGCTACTTGATGAATTGAATGCTGCTGCATGGATTCATTTCATTACATTTACTCTGCATTTTAAAACTATTACTATTTCAGTTTGGAATTGATGTAAACACTCTTTATGCTTCCGCTGGTTTATTAATAAAGGTTTTATTCAAAACGTCTCATATAGAGTCGTTCTCGTTTATACAACTGTGTTATGATATGAATGGTCACAAATACCCCCGGTCCTATTTGGGGGTGTGACATTTTTGCTTATACAACATAAGACCAAAGCACAACACATTCATGACCTGTTTTTATACGTAAGTACGACATTTTTATACATAAAATGATCTTAAAGTATATCTCGATCACATAAGACCCGTTACACAACTTAAGCACATCGCCTGATCCCATAACATGATTTAACATAATTATACAAAATTTTCAAAGACTCGAGGCGTTACTAAGTGGTTACCATATAGCTAGGTTCAAAGGAAAGACTTGCATACAACTCACTATATGCCAAAGCTCCTCTAAACCCATGTTGGTCCTTTAGCTTCTCGTTGCGTAAGAACCTATCAAACATTAACAACATAACGGGGTAAGCTACAAGGCTTAGTGAGTTAAAGGAAAGTAAAATGGCATAACATAATCATAAACATAACATGAAAATAACCATGTCCTTTTTAACCCGAAGGTTGTCTTTATGACCTCAAATCAATCATATCTCATTTCAAATATGTAGTTCTCTCAGAACTAGCCCCCTTGTATCCTTCATCACTTGCTTATTCGGATCTGATCTCAATATTCCATAGACACAACTTACTAGGTACGATCTAGTAATCGTTCCTAAGCTAACATACATCATACATAGACATAAACATATGTCTAAGCTAACACATCCATAGATATGATTGTTAAGCAACTTAACAATCATATATAAGCTACATCAAACCAATAAAATGGATGATACATGAACTATTTATGCACGTGGATGATAAATATTAAAGTTTTCGACGGTTTACCGTCCAGTAGGTAGAATTTTGCAACACATACAGGGTAAAATATAACAGTGATAGAGTAGATGACACTATTGAGCATTGAAGATAATGAGCTAAATAGTTTGCTGAGAATTACAAAAAACGTTAAAATACGGTCACTCTTAAGCTTAAAATGGCAAAAGTAAACATGTAATAGATCAACAAGTTTGTGTTAGAAAACCTAACACCAACACCTCTTTATTTTACTAATATTATAACTCCCCTACGGACAGTTAGTAGTATGTATGAATATATGCTTTAAGCCAGAAAATACTCCTGCACACACACATTGGTAATGTCACTTTGGTGTTCCTCGTTTTTTATTCCTCTATATAGACAGATCATTCTACTATTGCCTCAAACTTAACTAGACACTAGGAAGGTTTTTTGGGGGTTTTTTGTGGTTCGAAATGCATTTCTAATTCTGATTGCATGTCTTGAATCTGCTGGTTTTATGGTAGTCTTTGCTTATTAGAATACTTGAAATGATACTTTAACGAGGTTGATGAATAGCATTGGGTGATCATTTTTTATTTTTTGGTATGATTTTCCGTTTTCATGCTATTTAGAAAAGGCAAGTATTTTTACTCAAATGTCCTTTTGATCTTCTGCTTTTTACACGATAAATTATGCTCCTATTATTGCTCACAAGAAATTGGGTAAGCCTTAAGGCCTTACATTTACAGAGGTCACGAGAGCAAATTAGGCATGAGAGTGATACGATACACACGAAGACATTTCGTGGTACGTGGGGATATATGAAGAAGTCACCAAAACCCATGATATCAACCTCACGTTTATTTTGAGTTCCAATGTTTACTTAAAGTTAATTAATATTATCCATGATCTATCTCCATTAAGTTAGGCTAGTGAATTAGTGGTCAGTTACTTCACGTTTCCTTTAACTGTGTTTCCAATGTTTACTCGAATAGACCGTATTATTCGGTGCTTTCATTGCCAACACTCAACATGCCTTACCGCCATGAAATTCCTACCAACGAGATAGGTAAACGCCCCATCGGACTACGAGCCTACGCCTCATTTCTTCGTTTGACTGCTACCATGGTTCGAGTTTTTCCAGGTACCGATATAACAAAAAGAAATGTCAAAGTATCTTTCCGACGAAGACATCGAAACCCTAAACACCGACTCCACCACCACCACTGAAAACGACACCGAAACCACCCTCGATGCCGAACTTATGGGCAGTGGCGGAAGCAGGATTTTTCTTCACCGGGGGCGAAATTTTTTTTTTAAAACCGTAGCAACTTTTTTGGGCAAAATACGAAGTTTTTGGGACAAAAATTGGAGGCTTTTAGGCAAAATTTTGAGGTTTTTGGATAAAATTTGAAGGTTTGTGGGCAAAATTTGAAAGTTTTGAGGCAAAATATGTAGGCTTTGGGGCAAATGGCTTTTGGGTTTGGGGCAAATGGCTTTTGGGTTTGGGGCAAAATGAAAAAAATCCAAATTTTTACACTAAAATTTCGAAATCGACTGGGGGCGGGCGCCCCCTCTAAATTCGCCCCCGCTTATGGGTGAAAACCCACATGTCCCAACCCTTGAAATCATAGTCACTCCACATGTACCGACAATCAACACCACTTCCATGAACATCCCTCATCACATCCCTCCCACAACCCTATCGCAGCCACCACAACCCAAACTATTGCTAACGATCAATAAACTCGAACCTCCTAAAATTGTGTCTACCTTTTCACCTCCCAAAATTACACCAACTGACGAAAATCTAACCCTTACAAAAGATAAAATCACGCCATCACTCTTCATCCTTTTTGGTGGTCCCAACCTCAAGTTTTTCGATTGCGGTGACACATATAAATCAGTAAAGTTTGTAGTTCTTCAAACTATACTTGAACCACCATAGATGCTACAACAAGTTATCGGCTTGTCACCGTTTCAAGCTTATGGACGACCGCCCGCGAAACCACCGTGGAAGATATCTCCAACGACAAGGTTGATTTTTAAGCGGCCCGCATTGATACGGTACACACGAAGACATTTAGTGGTACGTGGGGATATATGAAGAAGTCACCAAAACCCATGATATCAGCCACACGTTTATTTTAAGTTCCAATATTTAGAGAGCTCCCAATGGTCCGTCCACAGAGCCGCCCACAGCCACGCCCAGGTGGACGCCGATGGCACCACCTCCGCCCAAGGCCCGCCCAGGTCCCGCCTACACCCCTCCCTCTCTCCACTCGTCCATTCTCAGCATATTTGTGGACGGGATTTTGGTCCATTCTCCACTCGTCACTTTCTTTTTCCTTTTTTTTTTTTTTTAATTTTATTTGTTTTATTTTTGTGTGTAGAAGTGAAGAAAATTGAGTTACGGTACTTTTAGCGTGAAGAAGATGAAGATATGTGGCTGTGTGCTATTTTTAATTTTTAATTAATTGTTGGTCCTACATGTTTGTGGTCAAAATGTGTTACAGGTGCTTTTCATATTTTATTTTACAGAGTATCTTTTTAATCAATTTGATGTAATTTAAGTTTTAAACCTCTGATATTTAATCAATTTAATTCTTAAGTTTTAAAATTGATGTAATTTAATAATTAAAATTATAATTATAATATTAATAATAACAAAAGTATTTTTAATTTAGTTAAAATAATTTAATGTGGGTCCCAATATTGTGAGGAAGGAGTGTTATTGTTGAGAGTGTTTAGTCCTGGATTTAGTCCTGGAAAAGAAGTGAGATGGAAGTGATGATGTGGCGCTGAATGGTTGGCTAGTCCTGACAGAAGTCCTGTCTTGATTGGGAGCACCCTTACAGTTAATTAATATTATTCATGATCCATCTCCACTAAATTAGGCTACTAAATTAGTGGTCAGTTACTTCACGTTTCCTTTAACTGTGTTTAGTGTTTTGCGTTGCATTTTCTAGTATAAATATGTATTCCCTTTGAAGTTAATGATTATGAATGAAAAAGTGGATTAGTCCAAACTCTCTTCTTAGTTTTTATTTCTTTGAAGATTAGTCATCTTGAATCGACTTTTACCATTGGAGTTAGTGGTCGACTCGAATAGACCGTGGTAGTGATGAACTACTTTTGTATTTAGTGTAGTGATGAAATAGTTATTTTGCTAGTGCTAGTGCTGAAATAGTTCTATTGGTGGTGGTAGTGGTGAAATAGTTTTGTTTTCACTGAGCAAATTAGGCATAGTGGTGGTGCTAATGGTGAAGTTAAGGTCACACGTTTATTGATTGTGTGTGATTAATAAAATTAACTTTCATTCATTTGTAATCCACTCTATAAAAATATTATTGGTATTCAATATTTTGAATAAAGATTTACAAGGATACAATTTTATTGTAGGCAAAAGTCATGTCATCTAAATTAGATTAAGTGGTAAAAACTGAAAGAAAGTCAATTTTACTATTTGTACAAAATGTAAACATAGCTGCTAACATTTTAAATCTAATAAAATGACCTTATAAGTTATTTGTGGTGTGTTGTCAAATGATACCCCAATCTTTATCGTACTCATACTTCAAATTAACCGTCAATATCAAAGTAGATTAATGGTTAAGATCTATTTTCAAAACTATCTATCGACTATTAATAATATTTACAAGAAGTTTATATACTTGGCAAAAGTAAATAAGTGACTAGAAATTTTTTTAAGTTATCCTCTCTCTTACAAATTAGTGTTGAAGTTTACGGAGTATGTAATTTGTAGCTTGGTGGCTAAAGATGATGGCTCATGTTTAACAATTAATATTAGAAGTAGCCCAATAGATTGACAACTAGTTGGGCTAGTCATACAGCAAAACCCAATTCACTAACGCTATAGAAGTATGGAACTGTTGTAGTACGCTACCGCTGTCGGCGTTCCACCATCAAAACAATCACTCAGTTTCGTCGCAAACACAATAAAAAGAAAACACAGCTTCATTCAATTTTCGGAGACTGGAATCTTTCTATTAACTATTAACGAACTTCTTCCCTCAAATAAAAGAAAGAGCTCAAATGACCAAATTTTGAATAGAAACAAATTTCTGCAAATACCCAGTTTTCTCCACCTATTTACTACCAAATGTATAAAAACATGTCACACCCCTGCGCATTAAATATTTGTACCAATTCTATGCAAATGTTAGACTCGCCATATTTAAACAGACCCTTATAATGTTATGCTTGTGAACGAATGCAAATCATGGATAGAAATGCAAAGGAGTCAGAATGTATAAAATACACCAAACTTTTGACTTAATAATGCAGTTAGACTAAACATGTTACAGAAACTCAAAAGTTACTTTAATTATACAATTTGGTTCATGACTATAGTACCTTTGCATCGAACTTCGAAATATTCCTTATTAATAAAACGTACAGAGCACCTGTACCAATAACCAAAATAGATAATCAATCTTTTATAACCGGCTCAAATCTAAAAAAAACTATAATTAGTTAGTCATGTGTGACTTACAGCAAGAGTAGCATATTGGCTGCCTTCTAAGGATTGTATCTCGAATCCTTCACTTATGAATGAAAAAATAATGGCATTGTAGTATCCTTGATGGGTAAAGTGTGTAGAACTTCAAGAAAATCTTTACATTAGACCAATTCTAATGGGGCGTCAAAAATTTTCGTGAGATGACATGAAAAGCTAGGTGGCAGGGCTCTGATGCACGCCTCTAAAGGGGCGTCAGAGCTAGCGGAAAAGGGGTGTTAGTCACATATGTGACGAAAATGGGGGATCAGATTTTAGCATTAATTTTTATATATTCTTAATTAATATATTTTATATCCAACACCGATAATATTTTACCACATCACATACCACAAATTTAACACTCAAATTTAACATTCCTCATTAAAAAACTTCACTTCTTAACCTTGCCAAATCACCAAAAAGTTCACGATTTGCCTTTGACGTCACATGCAGGGTTATATATGGTCTTATGGGTTGCATAATAGACGGGTTGAACAACTAACGTGGTAATAAATGCTTCTATTAGTGCTTTCCTATACATTAGTTTGTTTCAATTTTAACACATATATTTATAAATTTATGATGGGTCAAAAATATATCTCTTGAACAAAAATATGTCACTGATGAATGACTTTTAAATGGTTTAAGTGGCTTGAAGCCTTAAATATACCCTTTGATTGTTAGAGATAAAAAGTAACCCAAACTAACACATGTATAAGTAAATGGGTCAAATCACCAACATCACTAGAAAGAAATGGACTTGCAGAGATGAAAGTGATTCTTGTTGGGATCTCTAGACAAACTTTCCTTCATGCTGCAACCTACTAAACGTTAGCGAACCGAAAGAATGAATGAGCCACAAATATGATTTTCAGATTGAGCTTACTTTTTGAAGCAAATCGAAAGTCATCTTCATCATCCTCACCATCATCGTCATCATAGTCATCATCACTACCATTCTACAAACAGTTATATAATACCATACAATCAAAATTGGTAATAAAGCCACACAACTAAGTGGTAGCAAAGCGGTCCAATTTATAGAACAGATGTCCAAAACAGTTTAACTGAAAATCAACTACTAATTATAGAGACCTAAAACATTAAGTAACTGCAATTAAAACAAAAACATTATACCTTGATTTCGAAAACGTGTTGGTGAATAAATCAACAATTCTAAAATACTATATCTCAGATGTTAAAAAGTGTTAAGGGAGCGGAGTTACCTTGTGCTCACCTATTTTGGTGTAGGTTGCTATGTTGGTATTGTAAAGTTAGAGATCAGGTTGGAAGATAGGGATGGCAAGGGATATGAAAAATCCGAGATTCGCGGGTGGGTGATGAATGTAATCTTGAACCCGCTGACGGTTCGCGGGTGGGTGATGGATGTAATAGGTCCATTGCGGGTAAAATCCGATCCGAAAATTCGTAATACCTGTTTGAATAATCCACGATATACCCGTTTCAACAACAACAACAACAACAACAACAACAAAACCCAATACCAGATAAGTGGTGTATGAGGGAGGTGAGATGTAAACAATCATTCCTCTATCCGAGAATAAAGACAAGTCATTTATCACTCAAAGTGAAAAACACTCTCAAAAGTAGAGAAAGTCATCCCTCTCTATAATTTCGACGGAGTGAAAAACACTCTCAAAAGTAGAGAAAGTCATCCCTCTCTATAATTTCGACGGATAGGTAGATTGCTTCCGAGTGGCGATATACGCATTCTAAATGGGTGGAATCACCACCTTGAGTAAATGGTAATTATTTACTCCGTATAAGTTTCTACATTCCTCATATCGTTTTGGTATCAAACTTTTTAGTAAGTAGATTATCCCACAACTACACATTACATGTATTATATAATTATAGCATGTTGTTTGTTTTGTTTATTAGACAATGTAATAAATCCAATTTTTATCTATCACTAGTAATTCTTCAACATAGTATATGATTAGTTTTAACAACTAAATTATGATTATTAATTTTAAACATTATAGTTTCTAGTTTCGCATATATTAATAAAAAGTATAATGTATGTATGTTTTCTCATTTTATTCACACCAAATTAATATAAAAATTTGCATTTTCAATCAAAGCGGAACATATGTAACATACTAAAGAAACTAAGACAGTAAAATATGTAAGAAATAGTAACATATATAAAAAGATTCATAAACAGGCGAACACTTTGGTTACCTTCATACGGGATGTCTATAATTATCAAAATAAACAAAATCAATAAACTAAACAAACTTAAGATATTATAAGTCATCATCATCATCATCGTCATCCTGAATATAAGAATTCAACAAAATACAATGTAAAGAGGAAAACCACACTCGATTTAATGGAGTTCGAGGTCACTTATTCGGGAGTGGGGTAGTTTCAGTTATAGTGATACCCTTAAAGTTAATATAATCAACTTACATAGAAAAAGAAATTGTAGGAAAGAAAAACTTACCAATAGAATTTATCATTCAGATGGTTCAACCTGACAAAATCAACAATGAAAGTTAGTAGCAAACAATAACACTCAGATTCAGAGATATAGAAAGTTAAATCAATAATAAATAGATTTCACAACAACATGTGTAATGAAAAAGTTAGGAGGCCACTAATTCACAATGCGCTATCCTTTACCTTGCTGCAATGAAATTTATAACTTTAATTAGTGATAAAGAAAATACTCAAAAGAAATAAATGAAAATTAATTAGTAAACTTAAAAAAGACCCACATCTATCAATCAATAACAACATTAAAATAAAAGTATTTGATGTTATTTGCTAAACGAGGAAGACGATCGACGGGCAATTGTAGGGCAGGTTTTTAGATTCTTGATGTGGCTTTTTTGAAGCCGCAAAAGTGAATCCTTTTGAAGACAAAAAGAAGGCGGTTCAAATATAAAATTGGGATGGAGGACATGTTACGTGTTTGTTTTGAAGCTGCAAAATTGACGCGTGGAACAGAAACAGACGCATGTGGCTGAAGAAGGGATGTTGAACAAGTTTTCGGATCAAAACGTGTAAGTTGGCAGGGACACGCTAACCCTGTGTGCCGTAGCACCCATCAATCCTACCCCGAAAGAGACCTGTGCCGGCAAAGTACCTCCTCCCAGGTACCACAGTGACGGCAAGGCGATTTTTACCCCAGCTAGCTAGACCCCCGAAACACTTCACAAATTTCCCCCCGGAGGGAGAAATAATTCCATGCGGGGCGCCCAGACTGAGAATCGAACTTGCGCCTTTCTTCGGATCAAAGCTTCCCCCACTGTGGGCCCAGGGATCAAAGGCATCGGGTACCACTACAGTTTTGACGCCGCCTGGTAGAGCATAAAACAAAACATTGAAAGGCCGTAAAATTACAGATGTACCCCTACAGTAATTAAACCCACCTTTATATGGATAGGTGGATAGGTGGATAGATAAAGTTCTTATCAACCGGTAGATTCGAACCTTGAAACTGTCATATGAATGGTAAGGTTATTATCATATAGCTGGATACAAAAGACAAAAGTGAACAGTAATTAAATGGACCATTTTATTAGTAGGTAGATATATCATTTAGAGAAAACTAGTGTTCCAGCCCTCGCTTTGACGGGGGTTCAGTTTTCAATGTATTTTATTGCGTTTAGTTTGTAAAATCATTTTGTGGTTAACGATGATGTCGTTGAAGTGTAACTCGAGTCGAACTAAAAGGTATAACCCGTGAAAGATTTAAATGTTATTTTAAATTAACAATATATGTGCATCTCCGCGTTTCGCTATGGAATTGTCGACTTTTAAAAATTTAACGGAGAATTAACGTGTATGAAAAGTACCTCAAATATTTAGCATTTTTTAAAAAGCGTCCGTTTTGCGTATAGCTGGTGACATTGTGTTCCTAAAATTATTTCGAGTTTAACGATGGTGGCGGGAAAATTTAACTCGTTACGAGCGCAAAGATGTGGCCCGTTGAATATTTGGGTGGAGTTTAAGATTTTGTATGAGAATGAGTATTTGACACTTTATTCCCCTGTTTGGGGGGTGGGTTTGATTATTTGTATAAAGTGTGGGGTCTTGTTGTTCAATTTGAAAAAAAAAAAAAAAAACGCGAAAAGTCGAAAGTACCCCGGGTACTATTCATTTACCCTATGTCTTTTAGATATAGGTATAATATAATATGTGAACAGTGTTTGTCACAAAAATAATCGACCTTTTTAAGGTTTAATTATAAAATTTGCTAAATCTTATACCAGGATCAAAATGACGTTTCAACTTTGTGCGGAATTGTTTGATTTAATTTAGATCGTGAGGATCCGATTAATATCTACTAGATTTAAATATAGATGAAGCGTATGAATTCATGAATGAAATATGATAGTGATAGTTGCCTAACTTTGGTTCTATAATTGACATATGCCTAACTTTGATAATCTTAATACGTAATTGAGTAATTGTTTTAATGAATGATAATTGAAAGATTATATTCAAAGTGCTTTGAAACAATGAACATATATTGATATTGAATGGATTATATTCGACTGTGCTTTTAAACAACGAATATATAATGCTTGGATAAGTGTCGCTATTCAGAATCGGTTAAGACTCAACGACGGGGGCTCTGCTATTCAGAATCTAAAAGACTCAACAGAAAGAAACCAGTGAGGTTTATTATCAAACTTAACCTTGATCCAAACCCACCCGGGTTCAACCCTCAACCTAATTTTGTTTTACAACCTCAAACCCATTTTTGTGATACTTCAAACCCTCAACTCCAAGCCTTATGATTTTACATTTTAACACAGTATTATTTTTCTTTTTTGTAATTATTGCTTTAAATTGAAAATCTATCCATCCGCAACGGAGCGCGAATAAACTCCTACTTGTTGAGATCAATCGTGAAATTAGTTTGTAATAACAAAACGCTATAATCAATTATATAATATAAGGGTAGGATCAAGAGGGAAGTAACCAATCGGGGGGAAGAAAAAAGTTTTTTTTTCGTTTTTTGAAAAAACTTTGTTCACGAACATTATAGATGAGATGAAAATATGAACATTTAGTAGACACACTTTGTGATAAATGTTTTTATTTTGGCGGGAAAACGCTCGAAGAAGTAATATATAACAATTATCGTGTTTTTCAAGCGTATTTTGAGGTTTTAGCTATTAGGGTTTAGATATTAGGGTTTAGATATTAGGGTTTATAGGGTTTAGATATTAGGGTTTAGGGTTTAGATTTAGGATTTAGATTGAGTTTTTTAACACGAACGGTTTAGGGTTTAGGGTTTGGTGTTTTGGGTTTATGGAATAAATCCAAAACACCAAACCCTAAACTCTAAACTCTAAACTCTAAATCGGGCTAAATTTTACTTCACAAAATATGAAAAAAAAACGTTCATATTCTTCGGGAACAATATTATCTTGAATGTTATTTTTGTCGATCGTTTTCCCGCCTAAATAATAACATTCATCACGAAGTGTCTCTTCTAAATGTTCATATTTTCGTGTGATCTTGATGCCGGAAAAAAAAATTCAAAAAAAACGAAAAAAAAAAATTTGCTTCCCCCGCTTCCCCCAATTGCTTACTTCCCCATTGATCCTGGCCCATATAATATATATCATCTTTTTGAAGAATAAAATTGAGAAACTAACAATAAAAAAGTATATTTCTAGTCCGGCAACCCACCAACACAACCCAAAACGAAGATTACATTCAGCATTTAATTGATAGGTAGCTCAATCAATCGTATCATTGCTTGGAGATCCAGATACAACCTAACCCTAATTTTAAAATGGAAAAAGAGTCTCAGATCTTAGCATCAAAGCATGTGAGATATGAGATATAATATATTTACCAGTTTATCAACTGTTTTCCCAGTGTCTTTACGTGAATGAACAAAAACCGTTGCCTGATGCAAACTTCTTGCTTCAATGAATCAGCAACAACCTGAGCACACAAACTTCTCTGAACAAACAAAAAAAACGCCAATCCAATCCAGGTGGTAAGTGCAAACAGTTAATCGCGAGAGAAAAGTGCCATACCTATTTGTAGCAAACTTCATTCAACTCATTCCGTGCTTGATAGTTCGGCTCCGTAATCCCCAATATACTGTTGTGCGAGCGGCACAGGACGGTGACAGGAACTCCATAATAATGCTGACTAGGCATGAGTAATCCTTTTCTAACCCAAACAGGAACTCCATTAACAAGAGATGAGCAGCAGATATCAAGTAACCAACCTCTAAATAATTGGGAACAGTAGCTGATAAAAAGCCAACGACACGAATCATGGACTGTGTCGACTCCACCTGCCAAATCTCAGATTAGCATTAACCATCCCTGTCAAAAATTCGCCATCATCAACACATCAAGATCATTTCTTTTATTGTTGCTAGCTACTAACTATATATTACGTGTATACCTGACGAAGTGTGCGAGCGACTAATGCTTCTATTACAGGTCCTCTATCATCGTTTAGCAGATGTACTTCATCAATAATAAAGAGCTTTACCATCATCGAGAGTAACATGTCACTGCTTTTGCGGGTGATTACAAATCCCATTTTTCAGGTGTAGTCACAATCATCTATTAGTTCATATTTTAAGAATTAGGAATAGGAATAGGAATAGGAATCAAACAGAAACTCAATAATTTCATTCCAAAATTCATACGGGGTGCAAAAAAACCTGAGTTTCTTCTAGTTCATTTTGGAGAGCTGCATGTCACCAGTAAGTTCTCTCACAAGCATGTTCAACGAAGCTAATCGATGGCTAAATGCCTTAGTAACTTCAGCAGCCAATGCCTAAAAATTGCATGTCAAAAGAAGATGGTAAGCATCATAAAGAAAGGAGACGTCTGATAAATATATATCATCTCTACCTTCATGGGAGCAACATTAACTATCTTAAACTCATGTTTATGCAACCATCTTTAAGTTAAAGTGCTGTCCAATTTGAAAAAACAAACCAAAAAAAAACCACATTAGGATCATATAAGTTGCACAAGAGCAGGAACATTCATGACATAATTTGAACCATGACCAAGACAACGCTTCAGACAAATATTCATTCACATATCAACTAACACACAAAAGTCATGAATAGTAACCAGGGGCATTTTCGACTTTTCACTTTTTTTTAAAAAAAATTTTAACTAAATTTCATTTTACCAACAAAGCCCCCCAAACTTTTTTGAAAAATTCAAATCGACCCCCAAACAGGGGGTAAAGTGTCAAACAACCATTTTCATAAAAAATCTTAAATAAACCCCACCCAAATATTCAACGGGTCATATCTTCTCGCTCGCAACGAGTTAAATTTTTCCGACACCATCGTTAAACTCGAAATAATTTTAGGAACACAATGTCACTAGCTATACGCAAAACGGACGCTTTTTAAAAAACGCTAAATATTTGGGGTACTTTTCATACACGTTGATTTTGCGTTAAATTTTTAAAAGTCGACAATTCCATAGCGAAACGCGGAGATGCACATATATTGTTAATTTAAAATAACACTTAAATCTCTCACGGGTTATACCTTTTAGTTCGACTCGAGTTGCGCTTCAACGACATCATCCTTAGCCACGAAATAATTTTACTAAACGCAATAAAATACATTGAAAACCGAACCCCCGGCGCGAAGCGAGGGTTCGATAACTAGTTCAATGACTAATTCTTAACAACATCACTGGTAAAAAAAAAACAAGTCCTGCTACATAAATTGATTCTGTAGAAGAATTGAGTATGTGTGCGCATCATCATCATCATCATCATCATCATCATCATCATCATCATGATGGCAATTAGTTAATTTACTGTATGTTAAACTTACCAGCATGTTCTCACTAGTATGGTAAGTAGTTTGATATGTTCTGCTCTGAATACGGTTAAGTGTCTTGTACCCCTTGAAAGCAGCTTGTGCAAATTCATCCAACTCCTATATTTCAATCTGAAAACATCACAACATACTTAATGTCACTCTTTCATATTAGTTACTTGAATAAGTTAATTTCTAGGGTCTGTGTTCTATTTAGTTGACTCGACATCAATTCCACGTCAACTATTTCAACTACTATGATCAACGCAGATGTCATAATCAAACCAATAAAAAAAAGTTTTAGATCTAAATGCAAACACATTGCCTTATCACAAGTACATAACAGCTAACATATGCAAAAAATTTAAAATAATACAAGAATAACCAATTGGAATAGCAGAAAGATTTGATTATATCTCATATATATATGATAGCTAATTATTATTATTATTAAACATAATAACGAATAAGAAAAATGGTACCAGTTTCTCTCCAGGTTTCATAACTGCAGTCTTGGTGGGTGGAATGTAAACCTCTTCATATCCCTTATGATGTTTCCTAGTTTCTCTGATTCTGTTTGAACAGTCACCTGTATACATTGTTTAAAACAAATTTGACACCCAAGATGTGATTATGACTATCTGAACAACAGCTGCAAAATCTAACAAAACATCTGAGCAACTCCATACCTCCTGAGTACCATAGCTAGGCATGCGTGGTTGAGAGTTAGAAACCACCTTTTTAGATTTTAAGTTCAACATCCCATGGGGTGAATGGCATCTACAAGTTCCTTCCTGTGTTGAATGTTAAAAAATTATATTCCATCAATTTATTTAGGTTGAAATCACGACAGGGTGATCTAATTAGAACTCTGTAAATTGGTCTACTCCAATATATATATATATATATATATATATATATATATATATATATATATATATATATATATATATATATATATATATATATATATATATATATACACAAAAGCAGCCAGACTTTTAATTACAAATGCTGCCGTTTGACACGTAGTTTCTGGGTCACCCAGCCAACAAAGTTTCATTCGCTGACGCCTCCCATGACAGATGGGATACAAGATAAATAATAAAATGTTACTAAGTGACGTACAAGATCTGATTATTCTGTATCCTACCATTGTAAATTTAAGAACTGTTTTCAAGCGCACCGTCTCCAAGTAGATCCAGCAAATGAACAGTAATCTTCATACCAAGATTTAACAGAAATAAAATAGCTTAGGAACTCAGACGTCAAACGACATTATTACATCTACATCTTAAGAAATGACTAGATAAAACAATAAGAATAACTAACAATATTAAGTTACCTCGTCGCCAGCTTCGTCTGAATCAAGTACCCGACGGCAGATAACCACCGCTTGTTCATCTTGAGAAAGCTGAGAAGTACTACCATTTACAATTCTAATGCATTGATCTCTTAACCATTCTAAATCAAATGTTCCACCACTAGATTGGTGATTTCTGCCCTCACTATAATTAATCACACACCACTCCCCATGAAGTGAAGTAGAAATTACATTAGAACCCTCCCCTCACATTTCTTCGTCCTCAAAAGAAGCATCAACAATAAACCGGCCGGGATGAAGGGTGAAAAACCAAATCAGCGCCAACCATCATCATTCCCGATTACACTACAGGCAGCAGTTTCCACAATAATCTAACCCAAGGTTTAATAAGCAACACTCACACCACTCCTCAAAACAAAGCTGATCAACCTTTGTTACAAATTATAACACCTTTGTTTCCCTATGCATAGCAATATAGCATAGCATAGCCTGTCCCTCAAATTTATATAAATGTGATTAATAATAATATATCAGTCTCAAAAGGTTCAATAATCCATACAAACTACAAAAAGTGGCATTTTGATCTCTTCTCTAATAATGAAGTAAATATTGGGTTAATTAGTTTATGCCAAGTATTTGTTTAACAAGTATTTAATGTTTTATATGTTATGCTTAAAATATTAGTTTGGCACTTAGCATGTATTTGGCAAAATAGGTTGATTAAGTGAACGTGAATTATCTAGAATCGGTATTTGCTCTTGACCGATTTTAATGGATAGTGGATATGAGAGAATGTGTCAAATAGTGGAGATCATGGGTGTCACTGGTTACTAACTTATTAGAAAACGTGGTGTAGTGTAAGTTTTATTTTCATGGCTATTTATACAGCCTTTTGTAAAATTAATTCTAGTAGTGAAGCACGATGTAGTTCTTTATGTTATTTTGCTTCTTTTATTTTTGCTTACCACAAAATATAGTTTTTTTTCCTCTTTCTGTTAACTTTTGTGAGTTGTTTAGGGACATGTGTCCCAACAGTAAATAGTTACAGAATCATCACTCTCACAATTTATAAGCACAAAACATAACTACCCCCTAGGTAAGGTTACACACCTTCCACAAGTATACTATACTGTAATTTCCAACATATACTTATATATTTCATTGTATCTGCAGCAAACTTCAAATAACTACAAATTAACTTTACCTACATTCATAGTCTTCACTGTTTTTAACTATTTATAAACGTTTTTTTTTTTTTATTCATATCACACTTTCTAATTTACTTTAACACAGCAGAAAATAGAGAATATATATCGACAAATAATCGATGAACAATTCTTCGAGCAACTTCAAATGATTTAGCAGAACTAACTGCAAACGATTCAAATTTCAGTTAACACGCATAAATTTCTAAAAGCGGAAATAGAAACGCTAATTATAATGAAAACAACAAATATTGAATATGAGTTGGGGGTTTGGATTCAAAATACCCGTGGCGATTGTTGAGTGACTGAAGAATAGATTTACGATGGAGATAAGCTTGATCGGCGTCGAATCGATCCCTTAGTGAATCAGAAAAGCGAAGCAATTGGTGCAACATTTTTATTATATTAATCCGTAGTATTCTTCTTAATAGCTACTCCGTATTTGTTTTTATATACATTTTTAATTACGAGTAGTATCAATTAAGCTAATGACATCGTCAACATTGCTCTCAATTTTATTTTTTTTAATTTTTTTGATTTATTTTATAGAAGGAAATAGTCTCATTTATAACATCTATCATTTTAGAGATACTTTGATTTATTTTATAGAAGGAAATAGTCTCATTTATGACATCTATCATTTAATAGAAACTATATATATATATATATATATATATATATATATATATATATATATATATATATATATATATATATATAGTGGTAGGATCAAGAGGGAAGTAACCAATCGGGAAAAGCAAAAACTTTTTTTTTTTCGTTTTTTGAAAAAACTTTGTTCACGAACATTATAGATGTGATGAAAATATGAACATTTAGTAGAGACACTTTGTGATAAATGTTTTTATTTTGGCGGGAAACGCTCGAAGAAGTAATATATACTCCCTCCGTTCCAGATTAATTGTCCCCAGACAAAAAACACACAGTTTTAGGAAATTCCACTAACTTTATTTCTCCACCAATGAAATATCTTCTCTCTCCAGATCCATCAATGAAATATCTCCTTTCCTTTCTATTTATGGAAGTAGACAATTAATTTGGGACATCCCAAAATGGAATACTTGACAATAATTTAGGGACGGAAGGAGTAACAATTATCGTGTTTTTCGAGCGTATGTTGAGGTTTTAGCTATTGGGGTTTAGATATTAGGGTTTAGATATTAGGGTTTAGAAATTTAGGGTTTAGGGTTTAGATTTAGGGTTTAGATTTAGGATTTAGATTGAGTTTTTAACACGAACGGTTTAGAGTTTAGGGTTTGGTGTTTTGGGTTTATGGAATAAACCCAAAACACCAAACCCTAAACCCTAAACTCTAAATCGGGCTAAATTTTACTTCACAAAACATGGAAAAAAAACCGTTCATATTCTTCAAGAACAATATTATCTTGAATGTTATTTTTGTCGATCGTTTTCCCGCCTAAATAATATCATTCATCACGAAGTGTCTCTTCTAAATGTTCATATTTTCGTGTAATCTTGATGCCGGAAAAAAATTCTAAAAAAAACGAAAACAAAAAATTTGCTTCCCCCCGCTTCCCCCCGATTGGTTACTTCCCAATTGATCCTGCCCCTATATATATATATATATATATATATATATATATATATATATATATATATATATTTATATATATATATATATAGTGGTAGGATCAAGAGGGAAGTAACCAATCGGGGGAAGCGGGGGGAAGCAAAAACTTTTTTTTTTCGTTTTTTGAAAAAACTTTGTTCACGAACATTATAGATGAGATGAAAATATGAACATTTAGTAGAGACACTTTGTGATAAATGTTTTTATTTTGGCGGGAAAACGCTCGAAGAAGTAATATATAACAATTATCGTGTTTTTCGAGCGTATGTTGAGGTTTTAGCTATTGGGGTTTAGATATTAGGGTTTATAGGGTTTAGATATTAGGGTTTATAAATTTAGGGTTTAGGGTTTAGATTTAGGGTTTAGATTTAGGATTTAGATTGAGTTTTTAACACGAACGGTTTAGAGTTTAGGGTTTAGGGTTTGTTGTTTTGGGTTTATGGAATAAACCCTAAACCCTAAACCCTAAACCCTAAACTCTAAATCGGGCTAAATTTTACTTCACAAAACATGAAGAAAAAAACGTTCATATTCTTCACGAACAATATTATCTTGAATGTTATTTTTTTCGATCGTTTTCCCGCCTAAATAATAACATTCATCACGAAGTGTCTCTTCTAAATGTTCATATTTTCGTGTGATCTTGATGCCGGAAAAAAAATTCCAAAAAAAACGAAATTTTTTTTTTTGCTTCCCCCCGCTTCCCCCCGATTGGTTACTTCCCCATTGATCCTGCCCCTATATATATATATATATATATATATATATATATATATATATATATATATATATATATATATATATATATATATTCAAATGAATGTGGATTTGTTGATTGTATGTTTAGTATTGTAACTAGTAAAGTGGGCCCGCGCGATGTCGCGGGACCTTTGGGGTGCGTTTTCATAGTTAACGAAGCGTTATTTATTTACAGAAATAAAAACGTTTTGCCACGGGTGTTTTTAGATACACGTAGTTAGTATCCAGTGTACCTAATGGCTATGTGTTTTTAACGGCAGGAAGATTGTGTAAAAAAAAAAAAAAAAAAGGAAACAAAATTATCGATATGATGTAGTTAGGTAGAAGAGTTTATTATAGATGTATGTATGTATTGAATATAGTCCGACGTACTTAGATTTTTTTAGAAGTGTTCATTTCGCGTATACTTAGTCCCGTTGTGTTCGTTATTTTTTTTTTCGAGTTGAACGGTGGGTTTGAAAAAATTTAACGCGAGACGAGCAGGAAGATATGTCCCGTTAAGTATTAAATATAGTCCGAGGTATTTAGCGTTTTTTTAGAAGTGTCCGTTTCGCGTGTAGTTAGTCCCGTTGTGTTCGCTTGATTTTTTTGAGTTGAACGGTGGTTTCGAAAAAATTTAACGCGAGGCGAGCGGAAATATATGTCCCGTTGAAAATATAGGTGAAGTTTAATTAAGATTTTTAAATAAAATACTAATTTTACACTTTATACCCTTAATTTAAGAGTTTGTGGTGTAATTTGGTACATTTTTTAGGGGTTGTTTTGTTTTTTTTTTCCCTTTTTGTTCTTTTTGTCGTTTTGACCAATAATTGGGTGGGGGTGGGGTAAAACGACAAAAAAACTAGTGGCCATTAGTATATATGGGTGGGGGTGGGGTAAAACGACAAAAAAAACTGGTGGTCATTAGTATATATGGGTAATGGGTAATTTCATTGGACTAAAAGATATCCTTTGCATCTGGCTTAGGGATGTCAATGGATCTAAAAAATACGAGATTCACGGATATATGCGCTTATGATGGGCGAATAAAATTAAAAAACTTTACCCGCGAGTGGGCAATGGATGTAATCTTGTACCCGCTGACAGGTCGTGGATGGATGATGGATGTAATAGATCCGTTGCGGATAAAATCTGATCCAAAAATTCATAATACACGTTTGAATATTCCAACAATATACCGGTTTTAAATGCTGAAAATATCCACCTTGAATAAATGGTCAATATGTAACAATTTACTCCGTATAAATTTCTACATTTCTCATATCATTTTGGTATCGAACTTTTTAGTAACTAAAGCATCACACAACTATACATTACATGTATTATATAATCAAAGCATGATGTTGTTTGTTTCGTTAATTAGAGCATCTTAATAAATTTAATTTTTACCAATCACTTAAGTAATTTGTCAGCCTACTGTATGATTAGCCTACTGTATAATTAGGTTTAGCAACTAAATTTTTATTGTTAATTGACATTGTAACTTTACATATATTAGCAAAAAAGTATAATTAATGTGTTTTCTCATTTAATTATATGACAAATATGGGTATATGATTAGATGATGTTTTTCATGTCATTTTGAATTATGTAATGATATTTATTTTTGATTTTTGAATATTTTAATTTACACATACATGAATAAGATCCGCGGGTAAACCCGCGACCCGCGAATATCCGCGGGTACGGGCATGGATCTAAAATAGAATCTCTTAGCCAAGATCCGCGGGCTAATGGATCTTAAAAAATCCGCCGGTGCGGGTGATGGATGTAGTGGATCCGCATCCACAACTCGCGAGTGTCATCCCTAAGCTGGCTTCTTGTTCACGATATGAATTAATGATCTTATGCCACTGACGACTACCCTTCATAAACGTATACACATATGATGCTAGTATTACTATTTTGTTCATAAAGATCAAAATTAAATTATATATCAGTTTATAAACATATTTTAACTTCGTCGAAATAGTATCATCATTAGTGATGAAATAACATTTTTACGCTTTAAAGCTCGTGCGATGCACGGACATTGAAAAAAAAATACATCAGCAATCTACACAAATACATACAACTTTATTGTACCTTTATAATATACAAATACCGAATGTACTTCAATTAAAATGATGGTCCTAAGTATTACCAATGTGTATTGGGTTTCGTCCTTAAACCTAAATTCAAAACTCTAAACCCTTCGTGTTAAAAATTCAATCTAAACTCTAATTTCTAAGCCCTAAACCTTAACTAAACCCTAATTTCTAAAACCTAATTTTCTAAACCCTAACTTCTGAACCCTAATTTCTAAACCCTAATTTCTAAATCCTAATTTCTAAACCCTTGAAAAACTCTAATTAAAATATTATTCATGATGCATGTTATCATTTATTTCTTCGAGCGTTTTCTAGCAAATAATAACATTTATCACAAAGTATCTTTTTTAAACGTTTATATTTTCATGTAATCTTCATGTTTGAAAAAAACGAAAAAAATTACTTTCCCCAACAAAAAAAAATGTTTCCCTCTTAATTAAAACACTCCATATATAGGTGGATTTTACATTGTATAGTTACTATTGTAATTTCACTAGACTAAAAGATCTCATCTGCAACTGGCTTCTTGTTCACGATATGAATTCATGATCTTCATCCACTGACGACTACGCTCCATAAACGTATACATGTATGATGCTAGTATTACTATTTTGTTTATAAACACTACTAGAAAAATGATTTTTCCGGACAGGGGTATTTCAGGACGACACTAGTCGTCCCCAAAAACCCACAAAACGACAAAATTTTCTGCTTTTTCTTTCGCTTTTTCCTGAATGGTTTGACCAGATTATCCCGGACGACCCAATGTCGTCCAGAAAAATTGACACCCAATTATTGTATTGGCGAAAATTGGCTCCAAAAAAGTAAACTTTCGCGCCTTTTTTATTCGGACGACAAGTCGTCTGGGAAGCCTTTAGGGACGACTTGTCGTCTAGAATGCCTTTTGGGACGACCAGTCGATCTGCCTACATATACTCCATCCTCAACACATATGCAACACATATCTATAACCATATATCCACTTAAACTGCATTATCACACTTCTAAACTCAAAATGGTGACCCTTTCGCCGATGATTGTCTCAATCGAAGTGTATTACGGAAGTGAATTCCGTAATGAAATGAAACTTTACGATTATACGCGTGGTTCAAAAGCTACGTTCAAAAACATTGACGTTCGCGACGTTGGTTTTAGATGAGCTTTTAACCTTTTTGACAGAAAATGTTCCGTTCGAACACACGGACGTCTTGTTTTATGAAGAAGACTGTGTTCCAGAATTGTCCGCCACATATCTCCGTACCGACGATCAGTAGAACGGTATAAAAGAAACCCTGAGTTGGCATTCTGATCGCATTTCTCTTTATTTGGTTTTGGAAGACGAAAAAACTTTTTAACTTTCCGTTAAGTTAGTTAGTTAACTTGGGTATTATTTGTATCGTTAGTATTTGTGTATCGTTTGTATTTGTATCGTTTGTATTAGTTTTGTTGAATGAAATTGTTATGTTGTTGTCATTTGTTTTGAAAGAAAAGGATTTTAAGTAGATAAATCGGTTATTATATATAAAGAGCAATATTTAAGTAGACAAACGAATTTTTTTGAATTAAACACAACAAACGACAAACATTAAATTAATATAATACAAATTTACCGAATTAAACACACTTCAGCGATAGGTAAAGTACTTATCAGACGTCGTCCTACATATCCTTCAAGCACACGACTAAAATTAAACACACTTACTAAATTTAAACACACTTACTGAATTAAACACACTTCAAGCACACGACTACAAAGTTACTGGTATTGAAACACACTAATAACGACGACGAAGATGACTACGAGCATCCGATTTAGTGGACGAACTTTCAGAACCTGAGCTCGATGCTGCCGATGTTTCAGAAACGAAGGACCGGTCGATAAGTAACGTGGTTATCGGACGTCGTCCCACCAGACCTTCAACCACACCAATACTAGTAAATATACGGTTCAGAAATGCTCCGTACGGAAGATGAGGTCTTGTTTCTGCATAACGAAGTTGATTCATCGAGAAGCGACCAAATGAGCAATATTTACTTGGATGTTGTGAGTTATGCACCAGTGAAGACATGCTTCGGTCATTGACAATCAAGTGACGTTTGGTTCGCGGTGGTACATGTTACTCCTAATAATTGCATTTCTTATAGCAATATTTCTCGGACGAAGATATACGTCAAGGATGCCTGAACGTTCTATGGTTCTGAATGGAACCGCAATACGACACACAAGTATGGCCATGTCATATTTTAGAATATCCTGATAAAGAGCTTCGAGGTCTTCACTGGGAAAATAGATATTTTTACCTTCAAATGTGTAACGACCCGACTTTTTCGACTTATATTTTTGTGCTTATTACTTTCACGAAACTGCGTATTTGTGCGTACTGTGTTGGTTTATATTCTGGGATCATTACTTATGTTAATTACTTTCATTAATACCTTGCAATGTGCTATTAAGTGCTTAATCACTTAACGTGATCCCCGAATGCTTTTACCACCGTTAGTGTCACTTGACATTTAAAGCGAGCTACGTACTTTGTACACGTTTAACTTTTGTCATAATTGGAATATTATGACTACGTAATACTAATTGTTATTTTATAATGACAGTTACTTGGCTTATTGGTTGTTTAATTACGCTTAGTAATTTACTAATGCACACTAGTTAGTCTTGTTGGACTTTCTACCTTGTTGGACTGCCCACCCTACTCTAGCTAATGGACCATTTAATTAGCCCAATTTTTATGGATTAGTGACCCATTAAGATGTAGGACAAAAACCCATTTATAAGAGCCAACATACTAGCATTTTTGGTAACCATTACCACACATGTTGAATGAGATCCTAACAATAAGCACCACCTTTAGACCATCACTAACCAAAAAGCAAAAAGGTGTCCCCCTTGTTCCCCATTACAACCTACGACCACCACCACCCCATTCCCCTATAATACCAAGCTAATCTCATCCATTTTACACTTAATCTCATTCTCATTTTACACACACTTGCTCTCTTATTTTCTCTCTAGTCTTTCTCACTCTAAAAATTGTAAGTTTTAAGTTTTCTTCTTCTTCTTTTTCTCTTCATAGAATCGACATCATCATCATCTTTATAAGATCAAGCTTTTTAGCTTTGTTATATCTTGTAGATTCAAACTTTGATTTGAATCCTTCAAGAACATGGAAGATTCAAGCTTTTTAGCTTTGAATCTTCACTTACTTTGTTGGATCTAAGTTTTCTAGCTTATGATCCATTTATTTTGTTAAAAAGATCAAAACTTGTGTTTATGATCTTCATAAAACTTGAAGATCTAGCATTTTGCTTTAAGGATCTTCAAGAACATTAAAGATCCAAGCTTTCTAGCTTAGGGTTTCATTATTTTGTTGAAGATCTTAGCTTTTTAGCTTATGGTCTCATTACTTTTACTAGATCTTAGCTTTCTAGCTTATGGTCTCATTAATCTTGTAAAGATCCAAGCTTTCTAGCTTAGGGTTTCTTAATACTTGAAGATCTAAGCTATTATTGTAGATCTCACTTACTTAGAACCTTTTTATGATTTTTATGGTGATAAAAATCAAGTCTTCATCATATCATATGATGAAGATGCATAAACTTGTGTCAAAAGGACAAAGGTTGAAGCTTTATTGTGTTTATGCAATAAAGAGACAACCTTGATGTTCAAAATTTGTAGAATGTTAGATTTTACTCTTAGTTGTGTGTTGATAGTTAAAACTTGATCAAAGTGATGCTAAAACATCAAAGAGTTGTACACTTGAAGCTTATACGCATCAAGGATAAGAACCGTGATGAGCATCAAGCACCAAGAAATCCACCGGAGCACTTGTTTCTGTTTTTCGGGGTCTGATCGGACTCTTGGAACTTCTGGAAAATTTATTTCCAGATATTTCAGTTCGAGTAGATGACTTTTCATTTAGGACTCGCCTAAATCCGATATACGGTTTAGGATTTATAGCCTTCCGAAAATCACTACGCCTTTGTAACGACGTGCTGAAAATTCTGACCTACTCGCGCTTGAACCGTCTCCACGGTTAAACGACAGTGAGTTAGGATCTGAAAAATGGATAGAGGTTATAGGACTCACATACGGAGCCTTGGCCACTAACCACGCGTCTTTTCGTTTTGTATAGAGGTCGTAGCAGCTGTTCGAAATCAGCCTTTTGTTTCGATCTCTATACTTGTTGAAAACTTACTTGTTGAAGTCAGCCTTTATAATTATTACTACTAAAATCATTAAATTTTTTTTTTAAAAATATTGATGTTATTATAATAAAACTTATTATTAATTGTCATTATATTTGTTGTTAATATTATTATTATTTTTATTATTATTATTGAAAGTATTATTATTATTAATATTATCATATTATTATTTATCATTTATTATTACTAGTCTTTTTATTAATAATATTATTATTATAAATAATATTAGTAATAGTATTATTAATAATATTAATATATTTATTAATTATAAAAAAAAATTATGAATATATATATATACAAACATAGAAAAACAGATTTATATACATACATATATATAAAATACAGTTATATATTTATATATAAATACATACGGATAATTATATAACTATACGGTATATACAAATATTTATTCAGATATATATGTATATATGTGTAAATACAATTAGATATATATATATATATACTACGTATACAAACACAGTAAATCCGTATTCTGTTGCATATCGTTTTCAACCTGTTGTAGATTGATTCACAATCTTCAAATTCGTACTAATCAGGATTTCAATCACTAGAATGAATCCAATTCTGTAACAATCCCCTGCAGCTTTTTATTTTTTATATATTTTTCTTTTGTACGATTGATTCTTATGTCGACTATCAAAGCTTCTTTAATCACCATCAAATTAAGAATCCTTTCTATAAACTTGTACTGAGCAATTCCAACTCACAGACAAGAACAAAATTCTGTTGCAAGTCATATTCAACTTTTAATTCTTTTATCCATCTGATACAGAATACTCGTACTTCATGTCTGCTATTGTTACGCGTCCAAATCGATTTACAATACAAACAATCAAGTGTACTGCATCAAATATTCAATTACAAGCTATATATAATTCTATCTTCACAATGCAATTGAAATTAAAAATAGAAATTAACAAAACCAAAACTCACTTGATTATCACCTATCCACCTCACACCATTTCAATCATCATCGATTATCTTCATCGAAAAACCAAGTCATCATCGTCATCACTAAATCTTGGACACCTTCAAGCTCCTCATCAAACCACAAATTTCTGTTTACTTCATGATCACCACCACATGCTGAGACTACTACTGCAACCCTTTTATGTTCCTTCTACAGTTGTAAACCCACCTAGAACAAACACCCAACATCACTGTCTACAACCGTTATCACAACCCTTGTTATTATTATTATTATTATTATTATTATTATTATTATTATTATTATTATTATTATTATTATTATTATTATTATTATTATTATTATTATTTTCTTCTTTCTTCTCGCTGTAGTAATGGCTAAAGAGATTCACCACCTTCGTACACACACAATCCATCAATACCACCCCATCGAACCATCATCTTTGACTACTACTATGATTCATTTCCTGTCACCAAACCATCGCCTCCACCTATTTTTTTATAGACATACATATACTCATATCACTCTCCATAACCCACACCCGTGAGTCACGACCAACCCGGTAACTATCACTACCGTCATCTTGAGTAACCCTTTCACTTCTATCACCACTCAAACCAACTCATCTTCGTCAAACACACTAACACCACCTGCAACTACTTCTTCGTTGCAACTTCTGCTTCAATTCTCTGTTGATGTTACAGTAATGAAACAATGATAATAATGAAGAGTTGGTGAGATGATAATAGATGATATTAATATGCGAAGATGATTATGATTGATTAAGTGCTATTGATTCTTTTTATTCTTAATGAAACCGAACCCCACCAAGGGAAACTTTCCAACTGTGTTGCTAACCCACGTTACATGTATTGAGGGTATGATTAAATCATCTGACCGACATCACAACAATTTCAATTATAATTTAATCAACATGGGCCGTATTTTTTTTGTTGCTATTGGGACATCATGGTTCTTTTTTGCTAGGTGGGCCGTGAATTAATTGTGTATCTGGACCGAGGCAAAAACTGGACAGTCCACTATATATTTTTTATCACATCGATAGAATGATGATGATGAATACGGACTAAGTGATGATACATGATAATGTTGTATGATGATGATAATTAGTGTAAACGTGATGACTGATGATGATGTCGTATGTAAGATGAAGGATGATGATGATGCATGTTATACGGTGATGATATATGTTGGTGATAACAGTGATGATAATATATGATTTGATGATGAGGTGATGTCGTAATGTTGATGTGTTGTTGTTTTGTTCCAGACGAAACCCATACCACAAAAATCCATCGAATCAAATTTATTAAAACATGTTATTGGGCTGTCATGTTTTTTTTCTACTTTGGCTTAGAGTTGGCTTGTTGTTGGGCCTAGACCCGGTTTGATTTTGGACGAGAAGATGGTTTAGTATAATAGCTGAATTGTTTTTGGGGAAGAAAAAGAGAAAAAGAAAAGAAAAACGAGTTATATAGTTTTGATTAGTAAAATAAAATAGAGAGCCAGATTAGCTCAACTGGTTAAGGATGTTATTGGGTTAGCGGGAGGTTGCGGGTTCAAATCCGGACTTGGGCATTTTTTTTAAGGGCTACTTCTTTGAGGTAGTATTACTATCACCATTATTATTATTATTATTATTATTATTATTATTATTATTATTATTATTATTATTATTATTATTATTATTATTATTATTATTATTATTATTATTATTATTATTATTATTATTATTATTATTATTAGGAATATAAGTATTATTATTATCATTATTATTAATTATTAATTAAAAATTATCATGTTATTAAGATTAACATTATTAGTTAAATTATTATTTTTATCATTATTATCATATTTAGTATTATTATTACTCATTATTAGTATTAGGTATTATTAACAATATTATTGTTTTCATTATAAAAAAATAAAATAACATATTATTATTATTATTATTTATCATTATCATTTTATTATTAGTATTATCATTATTAAGAAAGTTATTATTATTATTATTAGTAAATCCTTATTTTCCAAAACTATCATTTTAACGAATAACTATATATAACATATAATTAAAGATATAATATAAGTATACGTTTTTTTAAATTGAATTTAGTATAAATTTTATATAACCACAAATATATAAATAATATATATTAATAAATGAAATTATGTGATTTCCATTACATGTTTTGATAGATATACAATTGATATAGGTTCGTGAATCCAAGGCCAACCCTACATTTGTTCAATGTCGTCATATGTATTTTTACTACAAAATACAATATCGTGAGCTCATTTGATTCCCTTTTACTATTTATATTTTTGGGACTGAGAATACATGCGCTGTTTTTATAACTACTTTATTAAATGCTTTTGAAATATATTTTGAACTGCGAATACATGAAATGCTTTTATAAATGTTTGACGAGATAGACACAAGCAAAACATTCCTCGAATGAATTATTATGCAGACAGAAGTTTTGTGGATTATTATTGAATTATGTGGACATGATAATTGCCACCAATTGATGTGAATATTTTCCCCCTGATTATTATTGCTTGGTAACCTAAGAATTAGAATCGAGTATGGCCCTAATTCACGCGAATCCTAAAGGTAGCTACCGGGTTTAACACCCCCACCCAGAATGTTCACTAGACGGAAGGGCTAGTGGGCGTGGTGTTTAGTACTTCGAAGTTTATATATTATACAGACGAGATGTTCTGTTTTGGGGATATTATTGATGCGCATTATATGTTAAGGTCGGTTACCATGTTGAGCAATAAAATCGAAATGAATGTTATGTATCGAGATCATGATTTTTATACACAGGTTATGTGTATTAGTTTTGTGCACGAGATATGTGCACGATTATTTAAAAATCGCGAGGCAACCTACGGGGGAGAAAAGGATACGAACCTACTCTGCTAAGCATTATGAAAAATGGTTTCGTACACGAGATAGGTGTATTGTATTTGAATCTTGTGGTCTATCAAAATGATGAATTTTATTGTTTATGATAAACCTATGAACTCACCAACCTTTTGGTTGACACTTTAAAGCATGTTTATTCTCAGGTATGAAAGAAATCTTCCGCTGTGCATTTGTTCGATTTAAAGATACTGCTTGGAGTCATTCATGGCATATAGAGGTCAGAACCTCGCAATGAGATCATCTGTTGAAGACTTCGTCCGAATAGATTAGGACGGGTCACTACACATCCCCTTAAGTATAAGGATAAATTCAGATCAACTCGCTCGTTGTACGAAGAATTCACTCTCATTCAAAGATCACACCTTTCGTGCAATTTTCTTTCGGAAATGTAATGTAAAATACTTTAAGAATCTATGAATCTTGTTATCCTCTTGGAAGGGACTGCTTAAAACGATATAACACTAATGTGGTTACTCTATATATTCCTTCCTTCGTTGGTTGCAACTATATGTTATTCTAGTTGATGTTAACCCTAACTTCAGCATGTAACTGAAAAGATATAGTTACATTAGGGAACTGTGCTTTCATTCCATCCAAGGATAAGTTCGAATGGCTGTGATCACCATGTTTTCCATTCTACCTGTCAGCTTTGTATTGCGGCATAAGCACTCAATTGTTTTAGATGAGTTTGGTAACATTCATGATGCATTTCATGCATCCAGCTTACTAAAGATGCCTGTAAGGCTAAAAACATCATCTTTCCTTTTGTGGATATATATTCAGATGACATATTCATGTTAACAAGAAACGAAATCAATTTGTTGATCTTAAGGTCAAAAGACTTAATCAATGGCATATACCTATTCTTACTTTTATACGCCCAAGTACCTTTCAAGGTAAATAGCTCACTTCTGCGCCTACGAGTCTCTCAAAACTTTGATACGCTCCTTCTTTTTCAAATTCGGTACCGTTGTTGGTCACTCCTCAAAATTTCGGGACGAAATTTTCTTTAACAGGTGGGTAATGCAACAACCCGACTTTTTCGACCTATATTTTTGTGCTTATTACTTTCACGAAACTGCGTATTTGTGCGTACTGTGTTGGTTTATATTCTGGGATCATTACTTATATTAATTACTTTCCTTAATACCTTACAACGTGCTATTAAGTGCTTAATCACTTAGCATGATCCCCGAATACTTTTACGACCGTTAGTGTCACTTGACGTTTAAAGCGAGCTACGTACTTTGTACACGTTTAACTTTTGTCATAATTGGAATATTATAACTACGTAATACTAATTGTTATTTTATAATGAAAATTACTTGGCTTATTGGTTGCTTAATTACGCTTAGTAATTTACTAATGCACACTAGTTAGTCTTGTTGAACTTTTTACCTTGTTGGACTTGAGCCCACCCTACTCTAGCTAATGGACCATTTAATTAGCCCAATTTTTATGGATTAGTGACCCATTAAGATGTAGGATAAAAACTCATTTATAGGAGCCAACATACTAGCATTTTTGTTAACCATTACCACACATGTTGCATGAGATCCTAACAATAAGCACCACCTATAGACCACCACTAACCAAAAAGCAAAAAGGTATCCCCCTTGTTCCCCATTACAACCTACGGCCACCACCACCCCATTCCCCTATAAATAACAAGCTAATCTCATCCATTTTACACTTGACCTCCTTCTCATTTTACACACACTTGCTCTCTTATTTTCTCTCTAGTCTTTCTCACTCTAAAAATTGTAAGTTTTAAGTTTTCTTCTTCTTCTTTTTCTCTTCATAGAATCGACATCATTATCATCTTTATAAGATCAAGCTTTTTAGCTTTTTGATCTTGTTATATCTTGTAGATTCAAACTTTGATTTGAATCCTTCAAGAACATGGAAGATTCAAGCTTTCTAGCTTTGAATCTTCACTTACTTTGTTGGATCTAAGTTTTCTAGCTTATGATCCCTTTATTTTGTTAAAAATATCAAAACTTGTGTTTATGATCTTCATGAAAGTTGAAGATCTAGCCTTTTGCTTTAAGGATCTTCAAGAACATTAAATATTCAAGCTTTCTAGCTTAGGGTTTCATTATTTTGTTGAAGATCTTAGCTTTTTAGCTTATGGTCTCATTACTTTTACTATATCTTAGCATTCTAGCTTATGGTCTCATTAATCTTGTAAAGATCCAAGCTTTCTAGCTTAGGGTTTCTTAATACTTGAAGATCTAAGCTATTATTGTAGATCTCACTTACTTGGAACCTTTTTATAATTTTTATGGTGATAAAAATCAAGTGTTCATCATCTCATATGATGAAGATGCATAAACTTGTGTCAAAAGGACAAAGGTTGAAGCTTTATTGTGTTTATGCAATAAAGAGACAACCTTGATGTTCAAAATTTGTAGAATGTTAGCTTTTACTCTTAGTTGTGTGTTGATGGTTGAAACTTGGTTAAAGTGATGCTAAAACATCAAAGAGTTGTACACTTGAAGCTTATACGCATCAAGGATAAGAACCGTGATGAGCATCAAGCACCAAGAAACCCACCGGAGCATTTGTTTCTGTTTTTCGGGGTCTGATCGGACTCCTGGAACTTCTGGAAAATTGATTTTCAGATAGTTCAGTTTTAAAAGATGACTTTCCGTTTAGGACTCGCCTAAATCCGATATACGGTTTAGGATTTATAGCCTTCCGAAAATCACTACGCCTTTGTAACGACATGCTGAAAATTCTGACCTAATCGCACTTGAACCTTCTCCACGGTCAAACGACATTGAGTTAGGATCTGAAAATTGGATAGAGGTTAGAGGACTCACATACGAAGCCTTGGCCACTGACCATGCATCTTTTCGTTTTGCATAGAGGTTGTAGCAGCTGTCCGAAGTCAGCCTTTTGTTTCGATCTCTATACTTGTTGAAAACTTACTTTAGCTTTTACGAATGATGATGATGATACTTAAGACTTCATTTATTTACTTTTAAACTTTTGGGAACAATTTACTGACCTAGTAACCATTGACTTAGGTTGAGGACCTTTTGGATCGACCAACTTACTTGTTTGGACCAACTTACTACTTGCTTACATTTTTCGTATCGATTTTACCGCACATTCACTGTGAGTTATAGCTTCCCTTTTTACTTTAACTATTTTTGGAACTGAGAATACATGCGCTTTTTATGTTTTACGTACTAGACACGAGTACTTAAACTTTATATATATGTGTGGGTGACATAACGGCACAAAGATTCCCCTTAGATCGGTAACGTTTAGTCATTGGTTTATGAACCGGTGAACGCGAATCTTAGATATGGATCCATAGAGTTTGACATCCCCACTCGGGTTAGTCGCGTTAGCATTCAACGGGTGTTTAATACTTCGTAAACAGACGCACTTGCCAAGTGTACTTTTAGGGGGTAATATTACGTTAAGTTAGTTACCGGGTGCCCACGGATAAGCATATACTTTATCATACTGATTTGAAACGCTGGTTTGAAGCACTGAAATATTGTAGTCTACATTACATTACATTACATTACTGATTACAAACAAACTATAGCTCACCAATATTCGTGTTGACATTTTTAAGCATGTATTTCTCAGGTGCTTAGACGTTGTTGCTTCCGCTGTTAGACTTGCTGTTATAGACTTGGTGTATAGACTTGCTGTTACAGACTCGCTATTTTAGAGTTCTGCTACATTACTTAGAGATGTCTTAATCATGGAACTTTTACTTTGCATTCCCAACTTATGTTATTTTGAATAATGGCTTTGTAATGATCTTAGTATCATGTACTCATGTTAATGTTTTCTATTCATCTTTTGTAAAACAATTGAAGTTATCTTTTCATTAATGCAAAACTTGTTTTTAAACAGCATATAGTGTTGTGACCTTGTAATGATCCTGTTGTTGATGATCCGTACACGTCGATTTTGTATGGGGCATCACAAAATGGCACGCCCAATAGCATACCAAATTGTTCAAGAGTATACTCGTGTTGTCTGTCATAGATTTGAAACCTCACCAACTGTTCATTAGTGAATTCAAAGTTGGAATAGAATTGATGCCCGAGTGTAGGAAAAAAAACATATCAAGCAAAAGGAAAGGAAGCCAACCCATTCTTCTGAATTCACGATCGATCTCTGAAAAATCTTGTAGTCTGACTTGTCGACCTTCACTAATAGGTCTATTATTTGTTGGTTGATTCATAGTGTGATTGTAGAGATAGAGAGACTTGAATGGGTAGATATGGATGAAAAGATTGTGTATGGCTACTCTTTAAGTAGATCCACAAACTTCCACCAAGAATTCCCGCACAAATGTTTCCCGCCCTAATGTAACGGTGTTTATGTGTCGGTGTACGTAACGGTGTAATGTAACGTTGTTATGTAACGGTGTATTGTAACATAGTTAATTCTGAAACTACAAACTACAACACAATACTTTCAAAGGGGATTACATCGGTTAGTTGAAAATGAAATATGACACAAATGCTACAAAAGTACAAATTAACATCAGTTTCAACATTTTTGCTTGAAGTTTTGCGGTTTTGAGTGAACGTTCTAAATCTTTTTTGGACCTTAACAATTCTGGTATCACTTCAAGCTCCCTATCAGACCAGAGTGGATCAATCCAAATTTGTCGCTCTCTACAAAGTTCAGACATCAAGGTGCCGAACCTACCACCACAACCATAATATCATCGACCGTACTGGTACTCATCAGTTAAGCAAGTTTTGAGAACCATCTTTGAACCACAAGATCGACAAAATTTCACAAGCAAAGTTTCCACTGGACCATAATGGTAATTATCAGCCATATTGTTGCAGTCATCTAGTGTGTGATTAGTGGGGTAGTTATATAGAAGAATTTTCCCGCACAAAAAGCCATCATCTGTTTTCCCGCCAAAAATTTCTCACCAAATGTTTCCCGCCAGATTTGACGTCACATGTGACGAGGATGATGACGATGACGATGTTGATGATGACGATGATGACGATGATGATGACGATGACGATGATGATGATGACGATGATGATGATGATGATGACGATGACGATGATGATGACGACGATGATGATGGCGATGATGGCGATGATGATAATGATTATGGTGATATGTGACGATGATGATAATGGATTAATTTAACGATGACGAGGATGATGATGACAATGACGATGATGACGATGACAATGATGATGATGACGACGATGACGATGATGATAATTAGGGTTTAATGAGGATTTAATTTATATAATTTATAAGTAATTAAAAAAATATTTAAGTGATTAAAAGTAATTTATAATTAATTATATAAGTAATTAAAAGTAATTTTAAAAGTAATTAAAAGTAAGTAAAAGTAATTTTTAAGTTATTAAAAATAAATATTAAGTAATTTTATAATTTAAATGTAATTAAAAATAATATTTAAGAATTTAAAAATTATGTTTAAGTAATTTTTAATTAATTACTTAAGTAATTATATAGATTTTATTAATAAATGAAAATAAATTAAAAATTAGGAAATATTTAAATAATTCATGAAAAACTGTCGGCATCTTTTTGGGTTTCCCTCCACCATTTTCCCAGACTACTTGTCGTCTGGGATTAGTCGTCCGGAAAGAAATTTCACCAAAAAGTTAATCGAACCAGCCTCTGTCGGCATTACCAAAAAAAAAAAAAAAACTCCCAACTCTAAAAACATTCCGGCGATTTTGAGGTATCTCGAACCAAATCCAACCTAATCCAACTGAATCTTACTCCTATAACACTAACAAAGGTATGTTCTTCATTTATTTTTGTTAAATCCGAATTTTTTTTGCTTATATTTGTTAAATTCGAATTTTTATGCTTTGAGTTATCGCTATTAAATCCGAATTTTGTGTTTATGTTTTGAAGATTGTTGTGTATGATTATGTTTATGCTCATGAAGAACATGCTTTGAGTTATTGCTATTAAATCCGAATTTTGCTTATGTATGTTGATTATGTATGTTGATTATGTTTGTTATGTATGTTGAAAATTAATATTTTTTTTAATTAATATAAACTGAAAATTAAGTTATGTTTAGTTATGCATGTTGATTATGTTTAGTTATGTATTTTTTTAATTAGAAAATTAAGTATATATTTAGTTAGTAAATTGATGGGTTTGGTGATGAAAGTTGTATGTTTAGTTAGTAAATTAGAAAATTAAGTATATATTTAGTTAGTAATAGTTGTATGTTTATGTTTATGCTTATTGTTTTATGAACATTGTATAAGTATAAGTATAAGTGTAAATGTTATTGTTTATGTTTATGTTTATGCTTATTGTTTTATGAACATTGTTAGGTTTAGTGGTTAATTTCGGAATAATTGTACCTTAGGTTCGAAATTAATCAATCCTATAGAATACCCGTCCAAGGTTAATTTATTAGAAATTAACTTTAGAAGGTCCCCTTTTGGGACTGCTTTCTGTGTGTTTTGTCTCTTTTAGGATGTGGATGCGTATAACTTTTATATAGTCTTTAAAAAAACTATAGTTTAATGTATATTTATGCATATATGTGTGTGTATATATATATATATATACATATGTATATATATATGTATGTATGTATAAATGTATATGTGTTCTATTCACTTTATTTGTATTTATGCAGATGAATTTCTTTGCTCTCATTTTCCTAATGATCGGTGCGGGGGCCGGTGGCCAAGATAACTAACCCCAACCTAATATACGGGGTAAACGGGGAAAATCAAAAAACATAGGTTTATGAAAAATGTACGATGCTCAAGGACGACTCGAGATTGACTTTGATTTTACGTGGAATACAGTTAATCCGATAGGCCCCAATAGTTCAATGTTTGTTAATTTGATATCTAGTGTTGTTAGGTCCCCGAAGTTCCCGAAACATTACGAGTGTTGGGCGGATGTGCCAAGGTTTTCAAAAGAATTAGTTTGGATTGATATCCGCGTAAATTTAATTAATTAGTACTCATAAATATACATATACATACATATATACTTTATATATATATATACATATATATACATATATATATACCTATATATATATATGTGTATATATGTATATATATATATACATATACACACACACACACACACACACACACATATATATATATATATATATATATATATATATATATATATGCGTTTCTTATATACAATCTTCTAATATATCTATTAATTTTTTTTGTAGAATTTCTTTAAAATTGAACCTTGGCTAGAATCGGATAAAGAACAACTAGTCCAAGCTGCTGTTAACAAGATAGCGGGGGATAGATGGAAAAACGTAAAAAGTGAACAACAAGGTTATTTCAAAAATTTTGAAAGCCAATATCCTAATGATATTGATCTTGTTCGTTCCCACCCACCACCGGACATTGAAGCCGAACTCTGGAATCCTTTTGTTGACTTGATGCTTAACGAAGAATACCAAAAGCGTTGTGAGCAAAATGCAAAAAACTGGTCTAAAGTTCAATACCACAGTTTGCATGGAAGCAAATAGATAGTTAAATATATGGTAAATTACTCAAACCTCCTTGTTTTTAATGTTTTACATAAATGATAAAATGTTAGAAAATATGTTATTTGATTTATATACATTTAAGTTATTTTTTGTGTGTTTGTAGAACGAGAATAAGATAAAGAACAGTCCGAAACCTTTCGGTCCTATCAAAAATTACAAGCTCTTGCACAAACCCAAGGACGGAATCGGGTGGACTAAGGATTTCAAACCAAAACAGCACTACTTAAGTAATAAATTTTCATAGATTTTGGTGTACTACATATAAATATAAATATAAGTATAAGTCAAATGGTATATATATATATATATATATACACGTATATACTTTTATATATACATTTCGGGACTTATATATATATATATATATATATATATATATATATATATATATATATATATATATATATATATATATATATATATAATATTAATATTTGTTTAACCTTGTAGAAACGAATGAAGGAATTGCTAAAAGAACAACCGGGAAGAGACGAGGCCGATATCATGGAACAAGTTTTGGGTGATCAAACCGGACACCAACGCGGAGTGGGGCCAAAGTTACCAAAGTCGGCAAGTAATTCCGCATCTTCATCTTCTACCGGTCAGAGTAGACAACCACCAATGGAACCATACTACACGGCAAGTCAAATTGAACTAATCTTTCGTTTTAATAATCTTGTAGTCCCTCCCGGTATTCAACCAAATTTTGGGTATACTACCGATACTTCCAATTCCAATACTCCGCGCTCGAGGCGTAACAATGATGAAGATTTGTATGATGATGAATTTGCCGATTTATAATTTGTTTGGTGTGTTTGAAGACAATTATGCTTTTGTTGGGTGTATGATGATGGATTTGTAATTTGTATGATGATGTTTTGTAAACGATAATTTGTATGATGATGTTTTGTAAACGATATTGTCGCCTTTGGATACTTTTATTTAATGTTATTGTGGTATTTTGTGAAGGAATTGCTCGTATTTATTAGCAGGTTTGGATATTTAAAATGTGCCGTATCGCACACGACTGGAAACAACAGAAACGAATAGGTCCTGAAACAGCAGACGGCTTTCCGGACGATTTGTCGTCCAGGAAGAGTCGTCCCATATGTTTTTTCATTTTCTGTTATTAATAAATAATTAATAATAAAAATATAACATTATTTTAATATTATATCTTTCGGGACGATATATCATCCCCAAATGTCGTCCGGGAATATCGTCCACGAAGGCTAGCGTTGAAAGTCAATGTGGGCCCCACCTTCCGTCCGGGAAAAAAACTTGTCGTTCCGAAAAATTTTCCGGGACGAACCTTTCGGGACGACTCATCCGGGACGATGTGCCGTCCGGGAATAGTTTTCGGGACAATTTGTTGTCCGGAAGAGTCGTCCGGATAAAGCATTTTTCCAGTAGTGAAAGTTCAAAATTAAATTATATATTAGTTTATAAATATGTTTTAACTTCATCGCAATAGTATCATCATTAGCGATGAGGTAACATTTTTTTAGCTTTAGAGCTCGTGCAATACATGGACGTTGAAGGAAAATTCATCTGTAATCTACACAAATACATACAACTTTATTGTACCTTTATAATATATAAATACCAAATATACTTTAATTAACATCATCATCATCATCATCATCATCATCATCATCATCATTATTACTAATACTATTACTATTACTGAGTCAACAGCAAGCTTTAATAATTAAGTCAACAGCAAGTGTCGATTTATTGGCGACTTGACTGTTGCTTAGACCATTCGTAACGGGTCCTAAGTCAACACCAAGAAACGCCAAGTTTGGCCGTAACCCGGCATCACTTCACCGCGTTACTGCGGCGTTTGTGGGGAAGAAACGAGGCTAGCAACGGCCATTTGTGACACGTGGCAAAATCTGGTTGATCTGTTTCAATTAGCCGTTGGCTAATAAAAAAAATCATTACTAATACTATTACTATTACTGTGTCAACAGCAAGCTTTAATAATTAAGTCAACAGCAAGTGTCGATTTATTGGCGACTTGACTGTCGCTTAGACCATTCGTAACTGGTCCTAAGTCAACACCAAGAAACGCCAAGTTTGGCCGTAACCCGGCATCACTTCACCGCGTTACTGCGGTGTTTGTGGGGAAGAAACGAGGCTAGCAACGGCCGTTTGTGACATGTGGCAAAATCTGGTTGATCTGTTTCAATTAGCCGTTGGCTAATAAAAAAATCAGTAATTATATATATTTATATATATATATATATATATATATATATATATATATATATATATATATATATACAGACACACACACACATTACATTAGTTTTTAACACACAAACATCAACAATCCTACTTCTATGATTTTATTTTAATCAAATAACATACAAACAACAATTTTATTTTTTTTCACAATGAAAGATACTTACAAGATGCTCGAGTTTTTTGATGATGATTTCGATGATGAAATAATTGTTAGTTTTATTAATAGTATAATGGAAGAAGAAGTCGATGGAGAAGCAAGCAGTCCGCGATTCCCTCGAAGCCGGGTTTATATTGCTAGGGATCGTGAAGATGCTGCTTTAAGGTTATACAATGATTATTTTTCAGAGACACCAATGTATCCCGAAAATAAATTTAAGAGATGTTATCGAATGAGTCATCAGTTATTTCTCCAAATTGTGGAAGGTATATCTAATTGTAATAGTACCAATATTCCTGAATATTTTTTGTTTTTTCGGGAACGTCCCGATGCAACATGTCGTCAAAGTTTGACGATTGTTCAAAAGTGTACAATGGCCATACGTCAAATGGCGTATGGAACTACACCCGATTTGTTTGATGAATATATAAAAATAGGTGAGAAAACGGCCGCTTTATATTTAGATTATTTCTGCAAATGCGTATTTCATTTGTTTGCTAGAGAATATTTGCGAAAACCCACTGCCGAAGATATCGCTAGACTTTATAATTTTCACGAACAAAAACATGGTTTACCGGGTATGCTTGGTAGTATAGATTGTATGCATTGGGAGTGGAAGAATTGTCCTGTTGGTTGGCAAGGACAATACACAAGAGGTGATCAAAAAGGGCCTTCTGTAATGCTTGAAGCAGTCGTCTCACAAGATTTGTGGATATAGCATGCATTCTTTGGTATGGTAGGTTCGAACAATGATATTAACGTTCTAAATGCATCACCAATTTTCAACTCTATAAAAGATGGAACGGCTCCACCTTCACCATTTGATGTCAACGGGCGTCACTACGAAAGAAGGTATTACCTAGGCGATGGTATATACCCAGATTGGGCCATGTTGGTAAAAGCGCCTCATAATTCAATTGACGAACCACGTAAAAAATTTAAACGTTTTCAAGAACGTGCAAGGAAAGATATTGAGCGTGCATTTGGAGTATTACAGGGTAGATTTGCAATGTTAAAGACTCCGGCGAGATCTAAAGACTTCAACAAAATTAGAAGACATATGTATGCTTGTATTGTATTACATAACATGATTCAAGAAAATAACGGTTTTGCTATTGGAAGGAGAGAATAAAGAATGATAGAAAGGAACCCACCACGAAGGTTACAACGGGATTTGAGGGATCGAGATGCAAGGGTTAAGGAAATAAGAGACAAGCAAGTTCACCAACAATTAGAGGCAGATTTAAACGAGCACGTTTGGAACTTATCACCTCATTTTCGGTCCGCTAATAATCATGAGTAATTTGTTATGTATTTTATAGTTTCGTTAATGAATTTTAAAATTATGTAATTTCAATTAATGTAATTCATGTTTAGTTGTAATGATAGATTGGTATTTCATAAAATATAGCCTTTTATTATAATAATTCCTAAAACGATTACATTATTTCTTATATATAGAAAAACAACTTAGTTCCTAAAAACAATTACATTATTTCTAACAGTTATTTTCAACAAACACATTCATCAATCTTCGAATTCACGAATATCGTATTGCTGAAACGGTTGAGATTCAGGTACAACTTCATCTTTACTTGCAGAAATGGCGTAGCTTACATTAATCCATTCGGTGTAAATGTTAATTAGTTGGTTACGTAACAAGGCTCGCCCAAGTGCACCAAACCAAACGTGATCTTCTTCTAGTAGCGAGGCAGGAGCGTTGGGTTTTTTGAAAAACCAGATTTGTTTGGTGGCGTAGATTATGTCTCGTTGTAGCAACTCAAGCAAACACCTATAACTTGGACACTTACGAACATCCATGTAATAATCTCGTGTTTCATACGGGGTATAATTCATCAATTCGCGATCAAATTCATCTCCGTAGTGAACTTTAACAACAACATTCAACGGGCTCATTTCGAAGTGTGTGTGTTTATGGTTTGAGATTTTTAGAAGAGATGAAGTGTGTGTTTATGATTTGAGAAGAGTGGTTGTATACACAGGGGTAAAAAACTAACCATTTTTTAAAAAAAAAAAAAACGGTTATAATTATAGCCGTTAGAATTTTAAAATATTTTTAAAAAATAAATATAATCATATAATAATATAAATAATATAAATAAAATTAATAAAATAGAAAATAGAAAAATAAAATGCCACCTCAGCTTTCCACTAAAGTAACACCAAAAAAGAAACACCACTACTACTCCACTCAAAAAAGTAACACGTCCTACTCATTAAAAAAGTGCAAAAAGGCAAGTGACACCAAAAAGAAACACCACCACTACTCCACTCAGAAAAGTAACATGTCCTACTCACCATTACGAATGGTCTTAGAGCCTAAATTGAATTTCAGACACGATTTAAAATTCATGAAAATTTATTTCTATCATTTACATGGTGTCTCATATTTTATTTTATTTTATTTTTTTTCAATTTTTTTCCTACTTCTAGGCCGCGGGTCCTCTTGGAAGTAATATCTTTATCCGTCAAACAGAGAGAGAGATGACTTTCTCTACTCTTGAGAGTGTTTCACTCTGGGTGGAGTAATAACTTTTATTTATTCTATGATAGAGGAAGAATTGTCTATATCCCATCTCCCCATACACCCACACATGTGGGATTGAGTTTTATTGTTGTTATTGTTGTTGTATGAGAAATGTATATGTATAACACACCCAACACGAATTTTACACGAATATTTACATAACAGTGTCCAAAATATGGACTTGAAACTCATGACCTCAAGGTCAGAGGGGCTCCTCGATACAGCTAAGTTAAAGGCCCATTTGTGAGGGTAAGCTTCTCTTATATAAACAACGCGCCTGAAAAAATCTCGTTATCCGTCGGAGCATGTACCCATTAACAGGTTAATTGTTTTCATCTATACCTGTAATCCGCGATTACCTACGACCAGTGAATCATAAAAATTGACATATACAATATAACTAATGAAAAACTAAGATAAACTAAGAAATATATGCAGATTGTTCGATTTTAAAAAACTAGGATAACATCAAAAACTAAGAAATATATGTGGAGTAATAAATAATGATGTGTAGTTAACTATAAGTACTCGGGTTAATAGGTATTCCTGCTAGGGATGGAAATGGGCACCCAATCCAGCGGATATTCATCCGATCCACCTGATTCAAAATGGATATGGATAATCTAAATCGATATTGATACGGATATGGCTGAACCTAAATGTATATGGATATGAATATGAATTTTAAAAAAGTTTCATTGATGGATATATCCATTATCACCCAAAATACATATATAAATACACGAATATAGATATATGTAAACACATTTACTATTACAAATGCATTTAACCATTACACATACAATTTTGCTTGCAATCATATAATTGAATAACTATGATATATTACAATAAAACACATATATCTAATAATATAAACATACAAATTACACATTTAACTTTTTATAGTTTATGTTTAATAGTAAAATTTTATAATTATGGTGTATCTTCGACAAAGTGTACACGTTCTTGTGGTTATATATTTATTATGTCATATTATATATATATATATATATATATATATATATATATATATATATATATATATATATATATATATATATATATGTTATATTTCTATTTTTTCGTATATTAAGAAATATTATAACATTTTGAATATTTAATGGATATCGATTAATCCGCTTAATCTAATGGATATAGATGATTGCACTGAAAATAAATTGATATGAATATGTGTATTAACCCTACTTTTTTCATTACTTTTGTTAATTGTCTATTAATTAATTTAACGGTGATTACTTGAAACCTTGTGTATTTAATTTAATTAAATGCATACTTTTATTTCGAATAATGAAATACGTAGAAAACGTTACGATTTTAATAACTGCAAAGGTGTCTTTCGGGATAACTAATCACGCGGAGTAAAAATTAATAATTATTTTTAATAATTATTAACTTAGAAAATATAATTAATTTATTAATTGTTTTAATATATTAAACTTAGTGGATTTGTTTAAACGATCGGTTAACGTTCTGAAAATTCCGTTTCGGTTAACGACAACTAGAAATGAACCACACTTAGTGAACAAGCAAGCCAAAACGTAATATAATTCACTTTTAATAAATATTTATATAATTATTATGTTTTAAAAATACTTTTAATTTATTAGAATTTTTATAGATTAAAAACGCGAGAAATTAACGTTTAGCTATTCGGTTCGCGTTTTCGGTTGACGACACCTATCAGGCTACACAAGGAATGAACCAACTAGTCAAAATTAGCCCATGGAGAACCCTTATGGGCCATATTGCCGAAAATATTAAGGTGGAGGTTTCCCTTGCTTTATTTTGGCCCACTTTGTTGATTAAACTCATTAAGCTAGCTAATTAGACCCTAATTATAATCCTTAATTAGTAAAATACATTCATTTAACTCCTCTTAGTCTAAAAGCCACGAAATTTTTAGCCTCCCATCATCATCTTCATCATCGATCATCATCAATATCATATCACCATCAATTTTTAATTATTTGCTTTTGCACTCTACACGAAAATTGTTGCTTTTATCGTTCTCTACGCGTTGGTAAAAATTTATTGCTTGCTAGAGGTATAAAACTCAAAATTCTAATTTTTAATTTCAGTTTTCAATCAATTATTCATGGTGGATGTTGTAATAGCTCAAGTCCATGACCAATTACGTGTTATTGATTGCTAGATTGCGTTGTTTGCGTACTTTTTGTGATATTCGTTTATGAATCTGACCTAAACCATATGTATGAAATGAAATAATTAGGTAATATGTATATAGATGAAAATACATTAAAAAATTAATAAGTTGGCTCGCAAGAATCACCCGATTTCGTTAAGAATTGCTCTCGTTATACTTATTTGAAGTTTTGACATGATTATGCTTTGAATACGAATTTTTTGAGTAAAATACTTTATGATTGAGAATGTGAAATATTTACCAACTGAAAGATAATTAATAATCACTCAAGTTAGACTTAAGAATCATGTGAGTCGGATTCATAATGCTCATGATATGCTAGATTGATTGTTTGTGACTACTTTGTTGATCAACACTTAAAACTTATGCAAACGACCATTTTAATTAACTTCTGGATTATAAGCTTTTGATTTTTGAAAAGTAAATGATTATTAATTCATTTTTAATAGACATTATGCATGCTAATTGTTCCTATATGTCCAGATATATGCGTCCGAAAATGACTACCTGAATAGAGTCAAATGTGTATCGTATGCACAAAGTTCGGCCTAACATGAACTAGAAGTTTATTGCAGACTTGTCCTTCTGATATGTTGATATTTGGTTGTTAATAAAATTATTACATTTGTACGTCAACATGTAAAACCTTATACTTTGTGTGCTACATTTGTCGTAAAACGATGAGTCTGGATTTTGTCCAAATCATAACATCCGACCTCCTTTGCAAAACTGTACGGACTGGCTAAACCTAAAGCTTAGATATTTTTACCACTTAAACTTTGGGATGTTAGTGATCATCTTCCACTAACCATGTGTCAATTTCATTTTTCTAAAATAAATGGTAAATGAAACAAAACTGTTGCGCGTGCAGAAACAGAGTTGGTGAAAATCGTATGTAACTTGAGTTATAGAAATCATTTGAAGGCATGGTTATACTTTTTAGAAAGCTTATAAAATCTTTTTTTGATATGGAGCGAACCACGTTGCTATGATTTATGAGTTGTGATTTATGCTTGTTGGTTTGTATGACTTGCATGAACAAGAAATGACACGATAACTAGTAAACGCGTAAATGACAAACTGTGATCTAAAACTTGTTAGTTGACCTAGGTTGACTCATTGACCAATATTGCATAACTTACTGATGTGTTTGAATTTGACTGACCACTTTGACCAAGTTTGACTTTTGTTGACTTGCATGAACTGTGTTGACTATGTGTTGACTTTTACAACCTTATTGAGTCGGACCGTGCTATAAAACAACATGCACACTATGGGATAACTGACATTATAAACTTACTTGAAAAATATAAATGATTAGGTTGGTTACACGATGGTAATCGTCCGATTTACTTACTGGTTTTTGACTATCAATCACCGTGCGCTCAAGGCGAGTCTATAGTCTCATCTTCACTAATACTTTTGGGATGAGATACATGCTACTTTCGAACCGTTTCTTAAACTATATATGATATCAGCTAAAAAGTCACATTTTTACCCCCGATATTGAGTCCCAAAAAGCATAAAGTTCAGAGCTTTGTCGGCAAAATAATCGCTTTTTTGGTTAAATTTGTAGGTAAAGTAATTACGAAGACGATGCAAAAAGAATCAAGAGAAACGGAGCTAAAATGAATATTCTAGAGCGAAAACGGTGAAAGACAAGAAATCAAGTTACGATCCAGTGAATCAAGGCTGACCAGACCAAAAACGGCCTGCCATATAGCCTGCTATACGGCCTGCCAGTATGTAAACGGCTTGTCAAATACGACCCACCAAGCGGCCTGCCAAACGGGCTGCCATACAGCCTGCCAGCTGTTTTCTGTCAATTTTCTAGTCTATTTAAAGGGCTTTTTGTCATCCATTTTCCACACACCTGTCTTCACTCTCTCACTACAATACACTTTCTCCCACTAGAGATTTCAAGGCCTTCTCACCAGCGGGAAATTAAGTACCCGGAGGCGAACGCCGAAGATTGTACTAGGAGCGGTTTAGAGGTTGTCAGCACTTGTAATGGTCCAGATCTCGTCTGTAAACGGTGATCGCTTTCCTTAATTTAATAAAGTTATTATCTTGAGTTGCTTTCACTTTGCATGATTATCTATCTATTACAATTGTTTATCATGTGTTGAATATGTTATCTGAAACTTATCATATTGTTATGCTGAAACCTTGATGGTTTAGAAGTTTAATTTACGGATCACCCTTTTCGCTTATTCACGTGGCTATAACCTAGTATTAGGACCTGATCAACCCTAGGATACAAGGTAAGTAGTTATGTGTGATTAACGTCATAATAGGGATATAGTACCTACGTATGAATAACCATTTATTCGTCACAGAAGAGCTGCCCATTCAGGTTGTGATTAGAGTTAGCAATAGAGAGTTCAGTGAACACTAGCCTACTCAAAATCATGATTCGCGTCAGAAGCAATGTTCTTGAGATATTGTAAGATGATCCGGGGTTGAATAAGTGATCGCAAAAGGAGAGACTTCTATCCCAGTTAGCAGTACCTTAGAATATCTAAGATTGCACATCTGTTAATGTTAAGGCATAGCATAGTGATTGAGTGGTAGGATATTGCTTTAGTTAGACCAACTAGCATTAAGAAAAGCTGAGACTTTCCTTTATTGGGTATACCACTTTGTTCATGTACCTAGGATTCTATCCATAAGGTCGTTTAAACCTTTAGGTTAACGTTGGGAGTAGGGATATCCGTTTTAGCCAGAATCTTCAAAGCCTAAACTCTTAGTGACAAATCAGTTAGGTTCACTGCCCAGTTGACTGAGGTTTAGTGATTATCCTAGGAAGTTAAACTCTTGCGATAATTCCCCTTTAGAATAATATTCTTCATACCCATCTATCTTTACTTTTATAGTTAAATTACTATTCTACTTAGTTAAACTTAATCTATCACCTCTTGTCATTAGGGTTAACTATATAGGCACTTTTGTCCCACATTACTGAGAAAATATACAAAAATACGAACCTGAGTTATATTTACCACTTACTCGTAAAAAGGAAGACAAGTAGGTGAGTTATAGCTAGGAACCCCAGCTAAATATAAATAATAAAACCATTACTCTCTTTTGGTAGCTAAATTCTGACGTGTTGCGACCTAACGACACCGCACAAATAAACCGTCCGTTTTGGCCATATCAATATACAAATGCTTTTACTTTTGATATGAGTACTATTATACATATGAGTTATTATTCAGAAATCCCTTAGCTTGAATACTTTAATTACCTTTTAGTAAGCGCGAACTAGATGGATGAATCTGTTAGGTTAGACAAGCCTCACCCTACTTAACTTGGGTGCATGTTTTTCATACTATTTTACACTCAGACAAGTGTACGCAGTATAGGGTAAAGGCAATCACGTAGTGTTATACTACTCATGGTGTTAAGCTAGTATTCAAGTGCTCATAGATGTATGTACCTTTTACAACAATTGGTTGTACGTTAGAAAAATCTCGTTATCTAATACAAGTAATTATTTCTCTTAATACTATTCTTCAGACACTGCTTTATGTTACTTAAACATGTGGTTTACAAACATTTGAAACATGACATGGTATTGTCTACAAACATTTGAAACTTGACACAAATCTGTCTACAACCATTTGAAACAGGACACAGTGCTGTCTACAAACTTCTGATATGAAACATTTGTGGTCTCATACGTTATATTTGGTTACTTAAACTTGTGTTTTACAACCAGGAGAAACCAAACATTTTGATGTCTTACACAGCTGAAACGTGACACTGTTGTTTACAAACAGTTTAAAACTTGACATTTGCTGTCTGCAAACTTCTAATATAAAACCTTGGTGGTCTTATGCCGATAAACATTTTTCTGAAAATCGTTTCTTAAACATACTAGTATCTGTTTACTTAAACCTGTAGATTCACTCAACATTATTGTCGACCCGTTTTGCATGTTTTATCTCAGGTATTAATTGCTTCAGCTGTAGAACTTTGTTGTTACATAGAAGTCAAACCATGCACTGGGACCAGAGTTAACATCGCGGTTAATGGATTTTGAAGGGGTGTTAAAATATCGATGAACAAAAACTAAATGGATATGTATATGGATACGACGTTTCCCAGTCCATATGTGGTTCATTGTCATTCCTAATACCCGTTGATTATACAAACAGATATTACGGGTTCACGGGCCGAATTTTAATAACATCGAATATTATATATCCATTATCCACCTATGACCCGTCAACTAATAAAAAGCTTTACCCGACCATACTCGAGTATAAATTTCTTTAATAACAAATATTAATATTGATTATTAATTTAATTGATTAGTAATAAAGATAATAATTAATTATGAATATACTTATAATTAATTGTTTAATAATAATAAATTAAATAATACCCATAAGTAAATAACAAATACTCCCTCCATCCCAATTTAATTGTCCTCAGACAAAAAAACACAGTTTATGGAATTGTCATAAAAATACTGTTCTTTCTGTTTACTTTTCAGTTTTACCCTTACTTTTTATTTCTCCTTTAATCATACTCATTAAGGGCATAATAGAACTTAATGTTCTTATTCTTTTTTATTTATGGAAGTGGACAACTAATTTGGGACATCCCAAAATGGAATATTGGGTTATAAATTTGGGACGAGGTAGTAGATAATTTATCTTTTATCTTGATAAATCCCATACATATAACTGCCACGTGTTGCAGCCTTATTCAATCTCACAAAATATCTTTTTGTCAGAATTTTGAATTAAACAATTCATAAAATCCATACGTCTAACGCGTGTCCCAAAATTCGTCTATTAACTGATAATTATCAAAAACCGCCCCCTTTATTCTTATTTCCAAAATTCTTGCGATTTCTCATCTTCTTCATCTTTCAACAACACTATGGTTGTTGATGATTTCTTCTTTCCTACCAGAGATGCGGAATTAGGGCGAGCAAAATCAACGTTAATATCTAATCAAAAGGCCAAATCATTCAATCGGGTAAGTAAATTTTATTTCATTGAACATTGTGTTCATCATCAAACACAAATCGATGCTGCTGCAGGTTTGTTTATATCAATCTACATTAAGATTTTTGACTATATTGTTTGTTATCTACAATTAGATATTTAAGGTATTTGATTCTGGATGTTTTTGTATCGAAAAATTAAATCGCTGTTCGTCAACCCTAATTACGCACTGATATTAACTGCGATTATTTGGAGTTTTTTCAGCTAATACATTTTAGTTTTCTAATTACAGATATATTTGTTGGCAATTTTTTCATTAATTAATATTCAATGTTTGCACCACCTGCTATGGCAGGACCTGATTATGATTACCCAGTGTTAAGCTGCTATTGATTGGCGATAGAGGTTAGATCTTAAATTTTCAATTTTGATAGGTTCTTATTTAATTTAATTTCATAATCAGTTTATTTTAGTTAAGTGTATATATTTATTTAAAATCACAACGTATTACACTTTTATAAAGATAATCAATAAATTCAAAATCCCTATAATTTAGGGATTTTGTTAATTGTAATGCTATCAGTTTTCAAATCATGGGATAACCTCCCAAAATAACTCCATTTGTTTGTTAAAATTTTTTTTTATAAATTTTATCTCAAATCATTATAATTTCATACATCTTCTACGTTAACTCTCTTAGTCAACCCAAATTCGTCAATATGACTACAAACTTGCAAGTCATTAAGTCACTTTCACCCAAACATCCACATGTAAACATCAGGCTTAAAATTTTAGCTATTGAAACTATGAGCATCATAACCTTTGATCAAGGAAAGCCCTTTCTTGACTTGATTGTTTGTGATGATGATGTATGTGTATTGGTTATTTATTTAACTATATTATATATATATATATATATATATATATATATATATATATATATATATATATATATATATATATATATATATATATATATATATATATATATATATATATATATATATATATATATATATTTTACTTTTGTTTTGTTTACAAAACACCTAAACTACTCATGTTAATCATCCAGGGTGATCGGAATTCTTTGACTATCAAGCATTTTTTTAAGGCAAAGTACGAAAACATACTGAAGCCACAGAACAATTATCTTTTCAACAGAGTTTTTGTTAACAACAATACTTCAAGATCAAAGAATCTTCATTCCTATCATGCATGTAAGCTAATGCTTGAAGCAAAAAACAACAGTTTTGCCTGTTGAAAGTAGTGACTGGACTGGTGATGGAGGTTTCAAATTCATATCTTTTTCTGATTTGTTGGGCAAAAAATTGGAAGAAGGAGTTACTACTGGTATATATTTTTTTTTTATAAAATCTAAATTATTATGACATTTATTTGTATTTCTTATTAATATAATTTTATCCTGTGCTTTTAAAATTTTAAACAACGTATGCAATAGATGTAATGGAATGGTGACCAAATACAGTGAAGAAAAGCAGTATGGTAATACTGATGAAGAGCAGTCCAAATACCGAGTCATCAACTTAAGAGATCTCGAGAATTTCTTATTCATTTTACCTATTTCTATTTATATTATTTATCGGTGAATATCTTTCATTTATAGTAAGCATACTAATTCAGTTAATTTTAATCAAATATAACCAGTGGTTTATCACTGTCTTGCACCCTTTAGGGAAAATTTATGCGTCTTTTCTACAATTATGTGATGTCAGAAGAAGAAAAGCAATGTGTCATTTTGATCATAAGTTTGGCAAAACAAAAAAATATGGTGGTATGGAACTAACCTAATTATCTTATCACTTAGTCATGCTTATATCTAACTGTTTTTAAAATCTAAACTATATTGATATTTTATTTTAATATGGAAATAGATCAATTGACTTTGCAATCCGACTGGAACCATACACAAGTGATGCTAGATGTTGATATCCCAGTAGTAACGGACTTCCGAAAACGGTATGTTCATTATTAATATGGTAATATACAATTTGTTTAAATCTAAATGTTCAGACACTAAGAGGTCTCACATGCTACCAGTATTGTGGAAATCAACACTACATATGAGTCTGGGATTTCGTTCGCACCATCCTTGACACCACCAACTGACAAACAAACTGGATGAATGGTTTGATAGTGTTACCTGTGTTGGATGTGATGAGTTAGATATACCTAGCGTACGTTTAACACAGTTCATTAAATTGTGTTATTATTAAACGTCAAAAATTTTTATTCTTCAGTTTATTCACACCGTACATTCACAATTGTTCATTGTTTTTAAGATTGTTAATATGATGTACTATTCACTTTCCTTATGATTTAGCCTGGCATTTACGCCGTGCAAGCTGAGATTATTGCGGTGTTGCCTGATGATGATTGGTGTTACATTGGGTGTAAAAAATGTTACAAGAAGGCAAACACAATCGATCCAGTTGTAGATTTGACACTAGGTATTGACGACTTACTTGCGCTTTACAATACCGCTGTAAATAACAGTTACCAAGCTACAGGGAAGTATGCCAGTGGTACAACTCAACGTAGAATATATTTTTCAGTTACTTGTGTCCATAACATAAAACATAAAATACATGTATTCTCATCCCGAAATACTTAGAGTTTAAAAGTGGGACTATATACTCACTTTCGTCTTGAAGATATGTAATTTCGACTTGGTCTCCGATTGATATCACGAACCTATCCATATATAGTTTATCAATATATTTCTATTTTAAACAATCGTCACATATATATACTTTTTATACTTTTAATAGTTTTAATAATTTCTTAGTCCGTAGTTAGCAGTCCGATGTTAGTAATTCAATTTTAATGGTTCATTTTTAGGTGTTTAATAAACCCCCAATGAAATAAATAAAAACCCCCATCGTATATGTATTGGTCGAGATTAATCTTGACCCATGGTACCGGTGTTGTCAAATGACGTGTTGCGTACATAAAGTACCGGTGTTGTCAAATGACGTGTTGCGTACAATCATGGGATCTTATGATTAATCTTCTCGTATTGTTTACGGGTGATCCTGAACCATATAAAATTAAATTATGAGTACATATATATAAAATATCATGTTATTTTAAAAAGATGTGATTTATTTAATTTTCTCCAATTATTTTCGTAGCCAAACTAGTCTTAGATATCCGATCTCGTTTTGGTCATAGTTTCTTCGTTACAACTCCGTTTTCGTTGATTCAACTTGCCACTTCCTTGGATCGAGTCCCTCTTTAAGACTATGAACTTTAAATACCTTAGTTTGTATTCGAAATCACAGGTCATAGGTCAAACTTTAGTGAAACTTATGAAGTTAATCATTTTCCATCATGTAAACAACCTTAAATGATTATTTTTCTAAAAATACTTATACTTTGAGTTAAATCATGAAATTTTTATGTGTTATAATATTCATAGTAAAAATCATTTTTCCAGAAAATAAACCTCCAATTCAATGTTTAAGATGGTTTTTAATTATCCAACCCAAAACAGCCCCCGGTTGCACTCCGACGTCGTAAAAACAGTTTTTAAGGTGTTCTTTGAAAAACCAAGTTATACCTTGTTAAATTAGCATATTTTTAAGTTATATTACAGGTCTTGAAGTATTTTAAAAGTTAAGTTATAAGGATCTATTTAGTTTGCAAACAAGTTTGAAAACATTCAAACTATGTTCTTGTTGTTAAAATTTTATACCACAAAATAAGATAGCTATATATATATGAATCGAATAAGGTTATGAACATAGTTACTACCTCAAGTTCCTTGGACAAGGTTGCTGTAAAAGAGGAGTAAAAAGCTAGAACCAAAAGGGTGATGGAATTGAATGAAAGATTGGAAGTAAGTTTGTGTTCTTGGAAGGATTTCTTGAAGTGTTTTTGTAAGGTTTTCTTATGAGGTTTAAGTGTTGTTTTTGAAGCTAAATGATGGGGAAAATGCTTAGAGAAGATCAAGTATGAAGTTAAGAGTATTTTGAGAGAGAAATGGAAGTGTAAGTATGAGAAAATGGGGTGAAGAAATGGTGTGCATGCATAAAAACGTTTTTAGGTTATAAAGGAAAAAAAAATACCTAACTTTGTTTTCTTGCTAAATAATTCATGCTACTTGACAAATGGTTGGTTCCACATGTTTCTTAATCATTTAAGGCTGCTAAGGAGCAGATTTTTATTGGTCTATACCAATAGTAAATACATCTAGAAGCTGCGTATGATACGGGTACATATACCCTAGGTATACATATAGAAATCTTTAAGAAAACGGAACGAGGATTCAAATATAGCTATCTTTTGTAAATATACTTATATTGTTTTATGTATTTAAGTCTTTAAAAGTGATTAAATACATTACTTATACGATATATGTATAAACATTATAGGTCATAAGTATTTAAGTCAAATAACGTTACGTATGGTTATCGTTTTGAAAACTTAAGTTAGTAGTTTCAAAATATACTTATAACTTATTGTTATTAATACAAAATGAGATATTAAAACATTCTTAGATCATGTTAAATATGTATATATACATATATATACACAAACGTATAATTATCATATATTGTATAGTTCGTGATATCATCGGTCAAACTAGACGGTCAAACTAGACGGTCAAACGTTGTGTAAAACTCTTTTCGAAAACATAAGTCTCAACAATTTGGATTGCTTATCATGTTGGTAAGGTTTAATTTATATAAATATTAATCTTATAAGTATAGAACGATCGAAAAAGTGCGGGTCATTACAGTACCTACCCGTTAAATAAATTTCGTCCCGAAATTTTAAAATTGTACCTATTTTGCGTCATCGGAAAACAAGTGTGGATATTTTTGTTTCATTTGATCCTCTCGTTCCCAAGTAAACTCGGGACCCCTTCGAGCATTCCAACGAACCTTAACGATCGGTATGTTGCTCTGCTTGAGCCGTTTAACTTCACGATCCATGATTTCGATTGGTTCTTCGATGAATTGTAGTTTCTCGTCGACATGGATTTCTTCAAGAGGAATGGTGAGATCTTCCTTTGCAAGACACTTCTTAAGGTTTGAGACGTGAAATGTATTATGTACTCCGGCGAGTTGTTGTGGTAACTCGAGTCGATAAGCTACCGGTCCAATGCGTTCGATAATCTTGAACGGGCCTACATATCTTGGGTTCAGTTTACCCCTTTTTCCGAAGCGTATTACACCTTTCCACGGTGACACCTTTAACATAACCATGTCACCGATCTGAAACTCTAATGGTTTCCTTCGAACATCGGCGTAGCTCTTTTGGCGACTACGGGCTGTTTTCAATCTCTCCTTGATTTGTACTATCTTCTCAGTCGTTTCGTGTATGATCTCGGGACCAGTTAATTGTCGATCTCCTACTTCATTCCAGCAAATAGGAGATCTACACTTCCTTCCGTACAATGCTTCGAATGGCGCAGCTTTAATGCTCGCATGATAACTATTATTATACGAGAATTCTGCTAATGGTAGATATTTATCCCATCCGTTTCCAAAATCGATCACACATGCCCTGAGCATGTCTTCAAGAGTCTGAATCGTTCTTTCACTCTGCCCGTCGGTTTGCGGATGATACGCGGTACTCATATCCAAACGAGTTCCTAGGGCCTCCTGTAGTGATTGCCAGAACTTTGATGTAAATCTACTATCACGATCGGATATAATGGAAATAGGTATTCCATGCCTTGAAACAACTTCCTTTATATACAATCGTAATAGTTTCTCCATTCTATCCGTTTCCTTTATAGGCAAGAAATGTGCAGACTTGGTGAGACGATCAACAATCACGCAAATGGTGTCGTATCCCCAGGCAGTCTTTGGTAACTTCGTGATGAAATCCATGGTAATACCATCCCATTTCCATTCTGGGATTTCTGGTTGTTGAAGTAACCCTGACGGCTTCTGGTGTTCTGCTTTGACCTTGGAACAAGTTAAACACTCCCCAACATATGTTGCAACGTCTGTCTTTAAGTTAGGCCACCAATAATGCGTCTTAAGATCTTGATACATCTTTCCGACTCCAGGATGTATTGAGTATCTTGTCTTATGTGCCTCGTTCAATATCAACTTCCTTAATCCACCCAACTTCGGTACCCAAATACGGTTTGCAAAATATCGAATTCCATCTTCCCGTATAACGAGTTGCTTCTCATACTTCTTCATTATTTCATTTCCTATATTTTCTTTAGTAAGTGCTTCTCGTTGAACTTCTTTGATTTGTGAGTTGAGATTCATGCGAATTTTTATGTTCATCGCTCGTACTCGAATTGGTTCTCGTTCCTTTCTGCTTAGAGCGTCGGCCACCACGTTCGCTTTCCCGGGATGATAACGAATTTCACAATCATAGTCATTTATTAACTCAACCCACCTACGTTGCCTCATGTTCAGCTGTTTTTGATCGAAAATATGTTGAAGGCTTTTATGATCAGTAAACACAGTGCATTTAACCCCATACAAGTAGTGTCTCCATATCTTCAATGCAAACACGACTGCTCCCAGTTCTAGATCATGCGTCGTATAATTCCGCTCGTGAATCTTCAATTGTCGGGATGCGTATGCAATAACTTTCTTCCGTTGCATAAGAACGCAACCAAAACCTTGTCGCGAAGCGTCACAATATATTTCAAAATCATCGCTCCCTTCTGGTAACGATAAAATAGGCGCCGTAGTCAACTTCTTTTTCAGTAACTGAAATGCACTCTCCTGCTCAGAAGTCCATTCATATTTCTTCCCTTTTTGCGTTAACGCTGTCAACGGCTTAGCTATTCGGGAAAAATCTTGAATAAACCTTCTATAATTACCGGCTAAACCCAAAAATTGGCGTATCTGCATTGGTGTCTTAGGAGTCTCCCATTTTTCAATGGCTTCAATTTTTGCTGGATCAACCTGAATTCCTTTGCTACTAACAACGTGGCCAAGAAATTGCACTTCTTTCAACCAGAAAGCACATTTAGAAAATTTAGCATATAGCTGTTCTTTTCTTAACAACTCTAATATCAACCTTAAATGCTGCTCATGCTCTTGCTCACTCTTGGAATAGATAAGAATATCATCAATGAAAATGATAACAAACTTATCTAGATATGGACTACAAACTCGATTCATGAGGTCCATGAATACAGCTGGCGCATTCGTCAATCCAAACGGCATGACCAAAAATTCGTAATGACCGTAGCGTGTCCGAAAAGCAGTTTTCGGTATATCTTCTTCTTTGACACGTAATTGATGATAGCCCGATCTTAGGTCAATTTTCGAGTACACACATGATCCTTGGAGTTGATCAAATAAGTCGTCAATTCTCGGTAGTGGATACCGATTCTTGATAGTTAACTTATTTAATTCACGATAATCTATACACATTCGGAAAGATCCGTCTTTCTTCTTGACGAATAAAATTGGAGCTCCCCACGGTGAAGTACTTGGTCGTATGAATCCACGATCCAGTAATTCTTTTAACTGACTCTGAAGTTCTTTTAACTCGGACGGTGCAAGTCTATATGGAGCACGAGCCACTGGTGCAGCTCCTGGTACTAAATCTATTTGAAATTCTACAGATCTAAATGGAGGTAATCCCGGCAACACTTCCGGAAATACTTCAGGAAAATCTCTTGCCACAGGCACGTCATTGATGCACTTCTCTTTTTCTTTCTTTTCGACTTTATTAACATGTGCTAAGATAGCATAGCACCCTTTCTTCAAGCACTTTTGAGCTTTCAAATAACTAATGAGTTTTAGCTTTGAGTTACCCTTCTCTCCATAAATCATTACTGGCATTTTATCCTTACGAGGAATGCGAATTGCCTTCTTGGCGCACACAACTTCAGCTCCTATTTTGGACATCCAGTCCATGCCGACTATTACATCAAAACTTGCTAATTCTACGGGTATCAAGTCAATTTTAAACGTTTCTCCGGCTAAATTTATTTTACAATCACGACAAATTTTATCGGCTTTAATTAGTTTACCATTGGCTAACTCAATCATGTACTTAGCATCTAGAGATAATGATGAACAATTCAATTTAGCGTGAAAGTCTCTACACACGTAACTTCTATCAGCACCAGTATCAAATATAATAGATGCGGATAAGTTATTAATGGTAAACGTACCCGTAACAAGCTCCGGGTCTTCACATGCCTCTCTAGTATTAATAACAAATGCTCTCCCACGTGCAGGTCCGATATTCTTCTCTGGATTCGGGCACTGGCTCTTATAGTGACCTTGTTTTCCACACCCAAAACAAGTAATGGTAGCCAAAGCAGTTCTATTTGCATTGGTGGCAGGAGTCTTGGTACCATTTGTATTTGTAACGAGAGCCCTACAATCTTCAGCAAGATGACCCTTTCGATTACATTTGTTGCATACCACATTACAGTAACCAGAGTGATGTTTGTGGCATCGGTTGCATAAAGGATTTTGTCCTTTATAACCAAAGCTTAAACCACTACCCGCACCTTGCGTGTTTTCTTGTTTCTTAAAAGATTGTTGTTGGTTACCTCGATCATAATTTCCATTCCACTTTCTTTTGTTACCTAATACCTTCACATCAGTATTGGATACTTTCTTATCCATGATGACCTGATCCATTAGCTCGTTTGCCATAGTTATAGCTTCATGAATTGTCTTAGGTTTCGATGCTGTAACATTTGCCTTGACCTTTTTGGGCAAACCATCTTTGTACATTTCAATCTTCCGTTCTTCGGTTGGGACCAATTCAGGACATAGCAAAACTAATTCCATGAATCGCTGATTGTAGTTGGTGATTTCAGTACCAATAACCTTCAGACTTCGTAACTCATCTTCCAACTTCCTAACCTCGTTCCTTGGACAATATTCGTTGATTAACATTGTTTTGAATTCTTCCCACGGAGTATCATAAGCTACATCTCCTCCTACAGCCTTCACATAATTTTTCCACCACGTGAGTGCACTATCTTGTAAAGTGCACGATGCATACTTGGTCATGTCCTTTTCAACACAACCACTGATTTTAAACACAGTCTCCATCTTTTCTATCCACCGGGTTAAACCGATCGGTCCTTCTGTTCCACTGAATGATGAGGGCTTGCAAGCTTGAAAAGTTTTGTAAGTGCACCCCACACGAGGATTTGGGTTAACTGCAGCACCTCTTGCAGCCTCGACCCATAACATTCTGTCGTTCACTCGCTGATTGATGAGTTCCTGGATTTCTTGTTCCATCATTCGGTTTAATCGCGCCATATTCTTCTATAAGAATGAAAAGAAAATAATTATTCACATGGAATATTATAGATGTAGTGTATATTTACAGTACATTATAGCTTATTAATAATATGAACCAGGTATTATTATAAAAGCCTTTTCTTCTTATTAGCGTTTTATAATTATATCTAGGGTATTACCTACCCGTTAATGTCCATACTTAATAGCTTAGTACAGAATCAATTACTACCATCTAAATAATACTTAACCATGGAAAATTATTGCATTTCACACTTCACTATTTTACATATGCTTATCTTACATCGAACATTAAGCAAACCACACTAATAATATTATACAAAACATTATATGATCCCATGGTTTAATACGGCAGCGTATCGTTTGGTCTATTTTCTAGGACGTTTAGGTTCAAAGAATCGCTTAATGCTTATCCTGGCTGTCTGCCTATATTTTGGCTGTGGGACTGAAGAACTGGATGCCGGAATAGAACGAATAGGAATAGCGGGAATAGGGGTGGTAGTGTCTAGTGGAGTTGGTGCCACATCATCCTTACTAAACTCGGGATTTGAATTTTCTAATTCATTAGCCTTTCGTTTCTTTCCTAGTTCGAACTCGTCTTTTGTAATTTCCTGTATTTCTTCCTCGGGTTCACTTTCCTCCTCGGGTTCACTTTCCTCCTCGGGTTCACTTTCCGGGTTCTCTATAGTCGGTTCATCCGGAATTTGTGAGTCTTCCCCAAAGATATTATTTTCGTCATCGGATAGGTTAATGACTGGAACACCATCTGAAGATTCTGGTTCGGAGTCGCTGAATGTGATAACAAGTTTTGAGCCCGACATCTATCACACAACAACTAACCCATTAGTACTACATAATATTTACATATAAATTTTAACCAACAATGATAAGCAATGGTTTTTAAATCAGACCCGGTCAAAGTCCAGACTTACTAATGTATCCTAACGACTTCTCGGTTAGACACACTAATGTAAACCTGGTTCGCTAAGACCACCGCTCTGATACCACATGTCATAACCCGTCCTTAACCATAAGAACGTGTTAGATAACGTATGATTTCATTGCGAGGTATTGACCTCTATATGCGACATTTTTAAAAGAACAACTGCATATATTTTACATTACAAACCATAATTCTTATTTTGATACAAGCTTTAGACAAAATAAAGATGATTATCGTTTAGCGATAATCTTAGACTTACAAACTTTACATGTGATGATAACAATACGATTTCTAGCATATTTTACATTACAAATCCTCCGATATGCAGTTTTATTTTTGACACAAATATGCATACTCAAGATCTTGTTTAAATTCAACATGTTGCAGCGGAAGCTTCTAATTATCACCTGAGAATAGACATGTTTAAAACGTCAACATAAAGTTGGTGAGATATAGGTTTAATGCCGGCAGCAATATATATATAGACCACAAGATTTCATATATAAACGTTTTTAATAAAAATATTCTAAGTGGTTGAGCACTTGGTAACCATACTTAACATTTAATCACGTCGCATATTCCCTTTATTATGAAATCTTACTACACCGTACCAAGTGTAGTCACGAAACGAAGTACTGTGCAACCGTTGAATACTGGTCGTCCAGTCCGGTTGGGGTTGTCAGGCCCGATAGATCTATCAACAGGATTCGCGTTTACAATACCGCTGTAAATAACAGTTACCAAGCTACAGGGAAGTATGCCAGTGGTACAACTCAACGTAGAATATATTTTTCAGTTACTTGTGTCCATAACGTAAAACATAAAATACATGTATTCTCATCCCGAAATACTTAGAGTTTAAAAGTGGGACTATATACTCACTTTCGTCTTGAAGATATGTAATTTCGACTTGGTCTCCGATTGATATCACGAACCTATCCATATATAGTTTATCAATATATTTCTATTTTAAACAATCGTCACATATATATACTTTTTATACTTTTAATAGTTTTAATAATTTCTTAGTCCGTAGTTAGCAGTCCGATGTTAGTAATTCAATTTTAATGGTTCATTTTTAGGTGTTTAATAAACCCCCAATGAAATAAATAAAAACCCCCATCGTATATGTATTGGTCGAGATTAATCTTGACCCATGGTACCGGTGTTGTCAAATGACGTGTTGCGTACATAAAGTACCGGTGTTGTCAAATGACGTGTTGCGTACAATCATGGGATCTTATGATTAATCTTCTCGTATTGTTTACGGGTGATCCTGAACCATATAAAATTAAATTATGAGTACATATATATAAAATATCATGTTATTTTAAAAAGATGTGATTTATTTAATTTTCTCCAATTATTTTCGTAGCCAAACTAGTCTTAGATATCCGATCTCGTTTTGGTCATAGTTTCTTCGTTACAACTCCGTTTTCGTTGATTCAACTTGCCACTTCCTTGGATCGAGTCCCTCTTTAAGACTATGAACTATAAATACCTTAGTTTGTATTCGAAATCACAGGTCATAGGTCAAACTTTAGTGAAACTTATGAAGTTAATCATTTTCCATCATGTAAACAACCTTAAATGATTATTTTTCTAAAAATACTTATACTTTGAGTTAAATCATGAAATTTTTATGTGTTATCATATTCATAGTAAAAATCATTTTTACAGAAAATAAACCTCCAATTCAATGTTTAAGATGGTTTTTAATTATCCAACCCAAAACAGCCCCCGGTTGCACTCCGACGTCGTAAAAACAGTTTTTAAGGTGTTCTTTGAAAAACCAAGTTATACCTTGTTAAATTAGCATATTTTTAAGTTATATTACAGGTCTTGAAGTATTTTAAAAGTTAAGTTATAAGGATCTATTTAGTTTGCAAACAAGTTTGAAAACATTCAAACTATGTTCTTGTTGTTAAAATTTTATACCACAAAATAAGATAGCTATATATATATGAATCGAATAAGGTTATGAACATAGTTACTACCTCAAGTTCCTTGGACAAGGTTGCTGTAAAAGAGGAGTAAAAAGCTAGAACCAAAAGGGTGATGGAATTGAATGAAAGATTGGAAGTAAGTTTGTGTTCTTGGAAGGATTTCTTGAAGTGTTTTTGTAAGGTTTTCTTATGAGGTTTAAGTGTTGTTTTTGAAGCTAAATGATGAGGAAAATGCTTAGAGATGATCAAGTATGAAGTTAAGAGTATTTTGAGAGAGAAATGGAAGTGTAAGTATGAGAAAATGGGGTGAAGAAATGGTGTGCATGCATAAAAACGTTTTTAGGTTATAAAGGAAAAAAAATACCTAACTTTGTTTTCTTGCTAAATAATTCATGCTACTTGACAAATGGTTGGTTCCACATGTTTCTTAATCATTTAAGGCTGCTAAGGAGCAGATTTTTATTGGTATATACCAATTGTAAATACATCTAGAAGCTGCGTATGATACGGGTACATATACCCTAGGTATACGTATAGAAATCTTTGAGAAAACGAAACGAGGATTCAAATATAGCTATCTTTTGTAAATATACTTATATTGTTTTATGTATTTAAGTCTTTAAAAGTGATTAAATACATTACTTATACGATATATGTATAAACATTATAGGTCATAAGTATTTAAGTCAAATAACGTTACGTATGGTTATGGTTTTGAAAACTTAAGTTAGTAGTTTCAAAATATACTTATAACTTATTGTTATTAATACAAAATGAGATATTAAAACATTCTTAGATCATGTTAAATATGTATATATACATATATATACACAAACGTATAATTATCATATATTGTATAGTTCGTGATATCATCGGTCAAACTAGACGGTCAAACGTTGTGTAAAACTCTTTTCGAAAACATAAGTCTCAACAATTTGGATTGCTTATCATGTTGGTAAGGTTTAATTTATATAAATATTAATCTTATAAGTATAGAACGATCGAAAAAGTGCGGGTCATTACATTAGTAAACCAGTCTACTAATTGACGCGAATCCTAAAGATAGATCTATTGGGCCCAACAAACCCCATCCGTTGTAGCGGATGCTTTAGTACTTCGAGTTTTTATATCATGTCCGATGGATGTCCCGGAATGATGGGGATATTCTTATATGCATCTTGTTAATGTCGGTTACCATGTGTTCACCATATGAATGAATTTTATCTCTATGTATGGGATGTATATTGAAATATGAAATCTTGTGGTCTATTATTATGATTTGATAATATATAGGTTAAACCTATAACTCACCAACATTTTTGTTGACGTTTTAAGCATGTTTATTCTCAGGTGATTATTAAGAGCTTCCGCTGTTGCATACTAAAATAAGGACAAGATTTGGAGTCCATGCTTGTATGATATTATGTAAAAACTGCATTCAAGAAACTTATTTTTGATGTAATATATTCTTATTGTAAACCATTATGTAATGGTCGTGTGTAAACGGTATATTTTAGATTATCATTATTTGATAATCTACATAATGCTTTTTAAACCTTTATAGATAAAATAAAGGTTATGGTTGTTTTAAAAATGAATGCAGTCTTTGAAAAACGTCTCATATAGAGGTCAAAACCTCGCGACGAAATCAATTAATATGGAACGTTTATAATCAATATGAACGGGATATTTCAGTTGGTATCCGAGCGTTGGTCTTAGAGAACCCGAAATTTGCATTAGTGTGTCTTATTGAGTTTGTTAGGATACATTAGTGAGTCTGGACTTCGACCATTTTTTTTCTTTAAAAACGATTGCTTAACACTTTTGTTGGAAACTATTTATTATTAACATGTAAATATTATATGATATATTAACCTCTTAATGTGTTTGATATTGTGTGATAGATGTCTACAACTAGTACAAATCCCATCGACTCACCTAATAATAATGAAGAGTCGAATATAATTTGAGAAGATTCATAAATTCCCGAAGAGGAACCGGAAGAAGAGGAATCAGAAGAGTAGGAACCGGAAGAAGAAGAGGTTCCGGAGGAAGAAATATTGATACCTATAGTAAATCAATTAAATAAAAGAAAATCCTCAACCAACGGACCAAAGTTAATAATGGTTAATGGTGTTTCCGCCGAGGAAGCAAAATATTAGGAAGATTATCAATTTTCCGATGAATCGGATCCCGATGAGGATTCCGATGATGTTATAGAAATTACCTCGACCTAATTTAATAAATCGAAAGAAAATAATAAGGGAAAAGGTATAAAAATAGAGAAACCCGATTCCAACCCCGATGAACTTTATATGTATCGGCAACATCCGTATTTCCTAAAATGTAACAATGACCCGGAAACCTCTAAACCACCAGGTTTTTCTAAACCATTGTGGAAAACGACAGCTCGTATTAGGGGAGCATCATATATCCCTAGGAAATTAGCAAAACGAACCAAGTCCGAAGAAGAAGAAACGAGTGAGTCGGATTAAAGAGTTGTAATCATGTTGTGTAATACGGTTTTACTGTAGCAAATAGTGTTTCACTGTAGCAAATAGTGTTTCACTGTAGCAAATAGTGTTTTACTGTAGCAAATAGTGTTTTACTGTAGCAAATAGGGTTTTACTATAGGAAAGTCGTTTTTACTTGTACATATATATATATATATATATATATATATATATATACATACATATAATTGTTCATGAATCGTCGAGAGTAATCAAAGGTAATTGTATATATGAAACAGTTCTAAAATTTTGAGACTCAATCTAACAGACTTTGTTTAACGTGTTAAAATAATAAATCGTATAGAGAATTGGTTTAAATAAGTCAAAAATTTTCGGGTCATCACAGTACCTCCCCGTTAAAGAAAATTTCATCCCGAAATTTTGAGTAGTACCTGTTTCATGAGCGATATCAGTGAACAAATGTGGATACTTTTGCTTCATTTGATCCTCACGTTCCCAAGTAAACTCGGGTCCTCGTCTAGCATTCCAACGAACTCTAACTATCGGTATTTTGCTTTGTTTTAATTGTTTGACCTCACGGTCCATGATTTCAACAGGTTCTTCGACAAAATGGAGTTTATCATTAATTCGTATTTTTTCAAGAGGAATTACGACATCCTCTTCAGCTAAACATTTCTTCAAATTTGACACGTGAAATGTGTCGTGAACACTACTAAGTTCTTGCGGTTGCTTTAATCGATAAGCAACTGCTCCAATTCTTTCGGTGATTTCAAAGGGTCCTACGTACCTAGGACTTAACTTTCCTCGTTTACCAAATCGTACAACGCCTTTCCAGGGTGACACTTTCAACATGACTTTGTCACCCACTTGAAATTCTAGCGATTTTCTTCTTACATCAGCATAACTCTTTTGGCGACTCATGGCCGTTTTCAATCGCTGTTGTATTTGAATGATCTTTTCGGTGGTTTCGTGAATAATTTCTGGTCCAGTAAGTTGTCTTTCTCCTACTTCACTCCAACAGATAGGAGATCTGCACTTTCTACCGTAAAGTGCTTCAAATGGCGCTGCGTTGATGCTCGTATGATAGCTGTTATTGTATGAAATTTCTGCCAACGGTAAGTGTCGATCCCAACTGGTTCCAAAGTCAATCACGCATGCCCGTAACATGTCTTCCAATGTTTGTATTGTTCTTTCACTTTGACCATCTGTCTGTGGGTGATAAGCGGTGCTCATATCTAATCGAGTTCCCAATGCTTTTTGTAATGACTGCCAGAAACGTGATGTGAATCGGGTGTCGCGATCAGATATGATGGAGATGGGTACACCATGCCTGGAAACTACTTCCTTTAAATATAGGCGTGCTAATTTCTCCATACTGTCTGTCTCCTTTATTGGTAGGAAGTGAGCTGATTTAGTTAGACGATCAACTATCACCCAAATAGTATCATGACTACTTGCAGTCCTTGGCAATTTCGTAATGAAATCCATGGTTATTCTTTCCCATTTCCACTGCGGAATTTCTGGTTGTTGCAGTAATCCTGACGGCTTTTGGTGCTCAGCTTTAACCTTTGCACACGTCAAACATTTGCTTACATAAGTAGCAATTTCTGTCTTCATATTAAGCCACCAATAAAAATTCTTGAGATCGTGGTACATTTTTCCGTTTCCTGGGTGAATTGAGTACCTCGTTTTGTGTGCTTCATCCAGTACTAGTTACCTTAGGTTACCATGTTTTGGTACCCATATCCTACCAGCAAAATACAGGGTTCCATCGGCTTTTTCTTCAAGTTATTTTTCTAACCCTTTGCTTATTTCGCCTTTTTCATTTTCTTCTTTTAAAGCTTCTAACTGTGCTGCTTGAATTTGCTTTGTGAGATCAGTACGAATTGTAATATTCAATGCTCGGACCCTAAGAGGTTTTACTCTTTCTTTTCGACTTAGGGCATCAGCTACAACATTAGCCTTTCCGGGGTGGTAACGGATTTCACAATCGTAATTGTTTAACAACTCTACCCAGCGATGTTGCCTCATATTGAGTTGTTTTTGATCAAAAATATGCTGAAGACTCTTATGGTCGGTGTACACTGTACACTTGGTGCCATATAGATAGTGTCTCCATATTTTGAGTGCAAAAACTACTGCTCCAAGTTCTAAATCGTGCGTCGTATAGTTCTTTTCATGAATTTTTAGTTGTCGTGAGGCATATGCGATAACTTTTGTGCGTTGCATTAATACACATCCTAAACCTTGGCGCGAAGCATCACAATAGATCACGAAATCATCATTTCCTTCTGGTAATGACAAAATAGGTGCAGACGTTAACTTCTTCTTTAATAACTGGAATGAGGATTCCTGTTCCATGGACCAATCATACTTCTTTCCTTTTTGAGTCAATGCAGTTAAGGGTTTGGCGATTCTAGAGAAATCTTGAATGAATCTTCGGTAGTAACCAGCAAGACCTAAGAATTGGCGAATTTGTGTTGGAGTCTTCTGGGTTTCCCATTTACTAATGGCTTCGATCTTGGCGGGGTCAACTTTAATTCCATGTTTACTGACAACATGGCCCAAAAATTGTACTTCTTGTAACCAGAAATCACACTTCGAAAATTTTGCGTACAATTCTTCTTTCTTGTGTATCTCCAGTACCAGTCTTAAGTGTTGCTCATGTTCTTCCTTGTTCTTCGAGTAAATCAATATGTCGTCAATAAAAACAATGACAAATTTGTCTAAATACGGTCTACAGATGCGATTCATTAGATCCATGAATACTGCTGGAGCATTAGTTAATCCAAAAGGCATAACTAGAAACTCATAGTGACCGTAACGGGTTCTGAACGTGGTTTTAGGAACATCTTCTTCCTTCACTCTCAGCTGATGATATCCGGAGCGTAGATCAATCTTAGAATAAACACTTGATCCTTGCAATTGATCAAACAAATCATCAATCCTCGGTAATGGGTACCGATTCTTGATCGTTAATTTGTTTAATTCTCGGTAATCTATGCACATTCTCATAGATCCATCCTTCTTCTTGACGAACAGAATAGGAGCACCCCAAGGTGAAAAACTAGGACGAATAAATCCACGGTCGGATAATTCTTGCAACTGGTCTTGTAATTCTTGCATTTCTGAAGGTGCAAGTCTATATGGAGATTGGACTACAGGTGCAGCTCCTGGTATGAGATCAATCTGAAATTCTTCACATCTATGTGGAGGTAGCCCCGGTAATTCTTCTGGAAATACTCCGGGATATTCTCTTACAACCGGCATGTCATTAATGCTTCTTTCTTCAGTATCGATCTTCTTTATGTGTGCCAGAATAGCATAACAACCTTTTCTTATAAGTTTCTGGGCCTTCATACAGCTGATAAAGTTCAGCTTTGAGTTGCTCTTCTCCCCATAAATCATTAATGACGTTTCATCCTTACGAGGGATGCGGATTGCTTTCTCAGCGCAAATAACTTCCGCTCTTGTTTTGGACATCCAGTCCATGCCAACGATTACGTCAAAACTTCCTAATTCTACGGGTATCAAATCGATTTTGAAGGTTTCACCAGCGAGATTCATTTCGCAACCATGGCAAATTTTATCGGCTTTTATCAGTTTACCATTAGCTAATTCAATAGTATATTTATCGTCTAGAGGTAATGATGCACATTTTAGTTTATAACTAAAGTCTTTACACATATAACTTCTATCAGCACCGGTATCAAACATAATAGAAGCTAGTTGATTATTAACGGTAAACGTACCCGTGACAAGATTAGGATCCTCACGTGCTTTACTGGCACTAACATTAAATGCCCTCCCACGTGCGAGTTCTTTGTTCTTCTCCTTATCAGGGCATTGATTTATAAAGTGACCAGACTTCCCGCATCCATAACATTTCTTGACATCGGTCGATTTTGTCTTCACTTCAGAAATGGTGGCATAACAATCTTTCGCCACATGTCCTTTCTTGTTGCACTTATCACAGACCACTTGGCAATAACCTGCATGATGTGTGTAACATCTTTTGCAGAATGGATGGGGTCCCTTATAGTTTGGACTAGCAGTTGCCCCATCTTGTTTACCTTTAAAAGTTTCTTGTTTCTTTAGTTGAGTACTTTTGCCCTTATAGTCTTCCCATTTCCTCTTTCCTTCAGTTGTCTTGACTTCGGTAATTGGTGCCTTAATCGAACTCTCTGTGATCTGGTCCATGAGTTGGTGTGCCATTGTCATGGCTTCCTGCATCGTATTCGGTTTGGACGATGTAACATTTCCTTTGATATTGATTGATAAACCGTCAATATACATTTCTATCTTTTTTTTTCTCGTTTGGCACCAATTCGGGACACAACAAGGCTAGTTCTATGAAACGCTTTTCATAGTTATTGAGATTCGTGCCGATAACCTTCAGATTACGTAACTCAGATTCCATTTTTCTGATCTCGTTTCGAGGACAGTACTCCTCGATAAGCATCTTTTTCAGTTCTTCCCAAGAGATATCATATGCCGTATCTATTCCTTCTGCTTTAGCATAATTGTTCCACCAAGTAAGTGCACCGTCTTGCAACGTGCACGAAGCATACTTTGACTTGTCTTCGTTCGCATAATTACTGATTTTGAAAACGGACTCCATCTTTTCAAACCATCGGGTTAGACCGACTGGTCCCTCGGTTCCACTAAACGTCTGTGGTTTGCATCCTTGAAAAGTTTTGTATGACCATCCGTTTCGTGAGTTTGTGTTTACGGCTGCTGCTTTGGTTGCTGCTTCGGCTGTTGCTTTTGCTGCCTCGGCTGCAGCAATTCTTTCATTCACACGTTTCTCGACTAGTTGCTCAAACTCAGCATCCGACATTTGAGACATGTTTCTTCAATAAACACAACAGATATAATTTAATCATATAGAATATTATAGGTAAAATGAGTTGTCAATAGTTAATCGTAGCATATTAATACTATGAACCGATTATTATAAAAGCCTTTTCTTCTTATTAGCATTTTATAATTATTTCTAGGGTATTACCTACCCGTTAAGTTCATACATAATAGCTAGTACAAGGAATTAACTAATAAAATCCTAAAAATATTCCACTATGAAAAATTATAGCGAGTTACTACGTTATTATGTAATAATAATAATAAGAAATAGTAATAATACAAATAATCATTCCATGCATTTATTATTAATAAACCAAAATAATACAATACCATACAATACCGATATTTTACATATGATTATTCTACATAACAAGATAGAGTAGCACACATAAGCAATAGAATAGCGCATGGAAGATTTATGGTTGCGAGGTCGTTTATTCAGAACTATCAGAAACTTCTTCCCATTTGGTTCTCTCTGCCAATTGTTTGTGTGCACATGGTCCGACAGACATTCTGGCAGTGTATTTTATTTTTGGTTGGGGTTTTGAGGTACCCGTTGCCTCAGTGGGTTTAATACAATAAGGGTGGTTACGGATCGAATGGTCATGTTCCTTTTTAATAATTAAGGACTTTTTATTATTGTGGTTGTTTTTATTATCTATAGCAAGTTGGAATTTCTCCTTAGTTATCTCTTTTATTTCATTAGCGAAATCCTCCTTCTTACTGATTTCGTCTGATGACGAACTGTCTGAGTCATGTGTAGGAGAATATGATGACGAACTGCGAGAATATGTACCGGTGGTCATGAACCGAAATCTGCCAGGCGTAATCGGCACAACCCGCCCGTCGGCGGTATATCTGGACCAATGTCCATATTTGTTTAGAAATGGACGATCCTCATTTACTCCAGGGATCATAGGTCCATGCCAACGATACTGTGGCTCTGGAAAACTAAAGCTGGGTGGAGCTGGAACCTCTTCTGGGTTTACCGGGAGTTGAGATTCCCCGGCTAACACAATTTCTTCTTTAATAGGTATTGGAACGCCCTTTTCAGTTGTGGATAGAATAGATTCAGTGTCCGATTCCGAGTCGTACAAAATGATAGAATTAGAAGAAGTCATCTATCACATAATTGAAACAACAATTACGTTAGCATATAAATATATCACATATAATGTTTTTGACCAAATGATAAGCAAAAATCAGTAAAAACATATATGATCATAGTCCAGACTCACTAATGCATCCTAACAATTACCAGTTAAACACACTAATGTAATTTCTGGTTCCCTATGACCTCAAGCTCGGATACCAACTGTAACGACCCGTCAAAATCGCTATTGACGCGGCACGTTAATCATTGATTCCACAGTGAGGTTTTGACCTCTATATGATACGTTTTGATAAAATATTGCATTCATTAAAATAAGTGACTTTCTAAACATAGAAAGTTATAAACATGTGGGCGAGTGCTTAGATATAAGCAAAACCCCGAAATACATAAGTCTTTAATTTACAGGTTGACATCACAGTCCAATTATTTATTACACAACGCAGTTTTATTTTGAATGCAATAAACTTTGTACAAAGCATGAGAGACTCCATGCAGGCAACAAGCACATCACAGTGGAAGCATTCTAAGGACCTGAGAATAAAACATGCTAAAAAGTCAACACGAATGTTGGTGAGTTATAGGTTTAATTGCTCGAGTCATAAACATATATAAAGATAGACCACAAGATTTCATCAAAAGTTTATCAATAGATTCTACGTAACAGAGCACCCTGGTAACTAAACTTAACGCTATAGTGATAATTACCCCATTCATTTTAATACACGTAAACCAACGTGTCTTAAACTCAAATAACATACGTTCGTTAAAAGGCTAGCGCTCTAGCTCGGACGGGGATGTCAAACCCTGTGGATCCATATACAATTATTCGCGCCCACCAGTCCATATCCTATGTACTGGCAGCTACTAGTTACCAAAGCTAAGGGATTTTCGGTTTAACTCAGTGTAGAATTTAGTATGTACTTGTGTCTTATCGCGTTTAAAATAAATTGCATGTATTCTCAGCCCAAAAATATTTAAAGTATATAAAAAGGGAGACTATAAACTCACTGTTCAATATTGAGGTTCAATATTGTAGGCAAATTACGTAGACGTAAAGATAGTGGATGACTGTATGGTTGGTCTTGGATTCACGAACAATACCCCGAACAATACCCAATATTTCCTTATTTTAAAACGGTTTGAAACCCGAATTAAAAACACCCTCGTATATACCTTATTATTATTAAACTTAATTTAAATTTATAATTATAAAATAAATATAGAAAGAAAGAGTGATATTGAATTCTGAGCACCTAATTCGGCAGAACAAGGCTGGCTTTTATAGGCACATTTCCTGATTTTGGTCCTCATGCGATCGCATGATTTTTCAGTGCTTTTGCCATGCGATCGCATGGCTAGGCTGGACAGCTTTATTTTCTAGTTCGTCGACATCAAATAGTATTTACTATAGCAATAGTGTTTTACTGCAGCAAATAGTGTTTACTGTAGCAAATAGTGTTTTACTGTAGCAAATCACTGTAGCAAAGTCGTTTTCACTGTAGCAATATACGGTTTCACTGTAGCAAATATTGTTTTACTGTAGCAAATAGTGTTTTACTGTAGCAAAGTAATTTTTACTGTAGCAAATAGGGTTTTACTGTAGGAAAGTCGTTTTTACTTGTACATATATATATATATATATATATATATATATATATATATATATATATATATATATATATATATATATATATATATATATATATATATATATATATATGTATATATATACATACATACATATAATTGTTCATGAATCGTCGAGAGTAATCAAAGGTAATTGTATATATGAAACAGTTCTAAAATTTTGAGACTCAATCTAACAGACTTTGTTTAACGTGTTAAAATAATAAATCGTATAGAGAATTGGTTTAAATAAGTCAAAAATTTTCGGGTCATCACAACAGCTGGCTTAATAAACTTAAAACATTAAAACGTATTAGAGATGTTGTAAATATATTTTGAACATACTTTGATATATATGTACATATTTGTTATAGGTTCGTGAATCGACCAGTGGCCAAGTCTTACTTCCCGACGAAGTAAAAATCTGTAAAAGTGAGTTATAGTCCCACTTTTAAAATCTAATATTTTTGGGATGAGAATACATGCAGCTTTATAAATGTTTTACAAAATAGACACATGTACATGAAACTACTTTCTATGGTTGAACGATCGAAGCCGAATATGCCCCTTTTACTTGGTAACCTAAGAATTAGTAAACCAGTCTACTAATTGACGCGAATCCTAAAGATAGATCTATTGGGCCCAACAAACCCCATCCGTTGTAGCAGATGCTTTAGTACTTCCAGTTTTTATATCATGTCCGATGGATGTCCCGGAATGATGGGGATATTCTTATATGCATCTTGTTAATGTCGGTTACCAGGTGTTCACCATATGAATGAATTTTATCTCTATGTATGGGATGTATATTGAAATATGAAATCTTGTGGTCTATTATTATGATTTGATAATATATAGGTTAAACCTATAACTCACCAACATTTTTGTTGACGTTTTAAGCATGTTTATTCTCAGGTGATTATTAAGAGCTTCCGCTGTTGCATACTAAAATAAGGACAAGATTTAGAGTCCATGCTTGTATGATATTATGTAAAAACTGCATTCAAGAAACTTATTTTTGATGTAATATATTCTTATTGTAAACCATTATGTAATGGTCGTGTGTAAACGGTATATTTTAGATTATCATTATTTGATAATCTACGTAATGCTTTTTAAACCTTTATAGATAAAATAAAGGTTATGGTTGTTTTATAAATGAATGCAGTCTTTGAAAAACGTCTCATATAGAGGTCAAAACCTCGTGACGAAATCAATTAATATGGAACGTTTATAATCAATATGAACGGGATATTTCAGTTGGTATCCGAGCGTTGGTCTTAGAGAACCAGAAATTTGCATTAGTGTGTCTTATCGAGTTTGTTAGGATACATTAGTGAGTCTGTACTTCGACCGTTTTTTTTCTTTAAAAACGATTGCTTAACACTTTTGTTGGAAACTATTTATTATTAACATGTAAATATTATATGATATATTAACCTCTTAATGTGTTTGATATTGTGTGATAGATGTCTACCACTAGTACAAATCCCATCGACTCACCTAATAATAATGAAGAGTCGAATATAATTTGGGAAGATTCATAAATTCCCGAAGAGGAACCGGAAGAAGAGGAATCAGAAGAGTAGGAACCGGAAGAAGAAGAGGTTCCGGAGGAAGAAATATTGATACCTATAGTAAATCGATTAAATAAAAGAAAATCCTCAACCAACGGACCAAAGTTAATAATGGTTAATGGTGTTTCCGCCGAGGAAGCAAAATATTGGGAAGATTATCAATTTTCCGATGAATCGGATCCCGATGAGGATTCCGATGATGTTATAGAAATTACCTCGACCTAATTTAATAAATCGAAAGAAAATAATAAGGGAAAAGGTATAAAAATAGAGAAACCCGATTCCAACCCCGATGAACTTTATATGTATCGGCAACATCCGTATTTCCTAAAATGTAACAATGACCAGGGAACCTCTAAACCACCAGGTTTTTCTAAACCATTGTGGAAAACGATAGCTCGTATTAGGGGAGCATCATATATCCCTAGGAAATTAGCAAAACGAACCAAGTCCGAAGAAGAAGAAACGAGTGAGTCGGATTAAAGACTTGTAATCATGTTGTGTAATATATGTAATATAGTGTGCTTGTACTTTTATGTTCAATGTAAAAATTGCTTATATTGTTTGTTAATTATCTTTTACGAATCTAATCCTTGTCTATTTTACAGTATAAAAACAAAATGGACGTTAAGGGTAGACAATCGAATATTTTAGAAGACCTACCAGAGGATATGATTGAGGAAATCTTGTCTAGAGTCGGTCAGAATTCATCAGCACATTTAGTTATGGTGAAATTAACTTGCCAAACATTTGAAAGACTTTCCAGAAATGCCTTAGTTTATAAAAGGCTTTCCTTTGATAGGTGGGGTATATCACATTGGAGAGACCGTAAGTTACGCCGTGCTTTCTTTAAAACGTTAAATGCGGGGAACCCAAATGCAATTTTACGCTACGGGTTAAGAACCTATTTTGACTCAACATATCCCAACATAGGATTTCGTGAATTAGAAAGAGCTTCTAACATGCAACATAAAGAAGCATGTTATGCTTACGGGTTAGTGATGTTCGCTTCTTACCAAAGTGAGAAAAAGAACATCAGATTGCAGCTTTTAAATAAAACTTTCCCACAAGTGACGGATTCAGTAGTTGGGGTGAGAAACAAGGTTTTTAGATTATTACGGGGCTGTTGGACATTACGAAACCCTCGTCCTTTTGACGATATTACAACATGCTGCCTAGCCAATGGTCATAACGGTTATTTTCCACAAGATCAAGGATGGGAAGTTGATAATGCTAAAAACGAACATATATTTCATAGCATTATTCCTCAAGAAAGACAAGCTTTTAGTTGCAATTGTCCTATTTACAAGTGATATTCGTTTAAATAATAAAAGGTGAAGACAAAAGACAGATTCGACAAATTGAAGACGCAAACGACCAAAAAGCTCAAAAGTACAAAATACAATCAAAGAGGTTCCAATTATTGATAAGAAACGTCTTAAAATTACAAGAGTACAAGATTCAAAACGCAAAGTACAAGATATTAAATTGTACGCAAGGACATTCGAAAATCCGGGACCGGGACCAGAGTCAACTCTCAACGCTCGACGCAACGGACTAAAAATTACAAGTCAACTATGCACATGAATATAATATAATATATAATTAATTCTTAAAATTAATATATATATTATAATATATTTAAAAATCGTCGGCAAACAAAGAGCCAAAGCTGGGTGAGCTGTAAAAAGAAACTCCGCGACTCGCGGAGTTTGAAGGCAAAAAATGCCGCGAGTCGCGGAGCTTCCCTGGACTCAAATCCCTATAAAAGCAAACGCAGTTTGATCGTAAAAGATATCATATATCAATCTCTCTCTCTATATCTATACGTAAATATTTATATTTATATTTTAATTTTAATTTTAATTTTAATTTTAATCCTAATAATAAGGGTATGTTAGCGAATGTTGTAAGGGTGTAAGTCGAAATTCTGTCCGTGTAACGCTACGCTATTTTTAATCATTGTAAGTTATGTTCAACCTTTTTAATTTAATGTCTCGTAGCTAAGTTATTATTATGCTTATTTAATCCGAAGTAATCATGATGTTGGGCTAAAAATATTAAAATTGGATAATTGGGCTTTGTACCATAATTGGGGTTTGGACAAAAGAACGACACTTGTGGAAATTAGACTATGGGCTATTAATGGGCTTTATATTTGTTTAATCAAATGATAGTTTGTTAATTTTAATATAAAGATTTACAATTGGACGTCCCTATAAATAACCATATACACTCGATCGGACACGATGGGCGGGGTATTTATATGTACGAATAATCGTTCATTTAACCGGACACGAGAATGGATTAATAGTCACTAGAATTATTAAAACAGGGGTGAAATTATGTACAAGGACACTTGGCATAATTGTTAACAAAGTATTAAAACCTTGGGTTACACGCAGTCGATAACCTGGTGTAATTATTAAACAAAGTATTAAAATCTTGTTACAGTTTAAGTCCCCAATTAGTTGGAATATTTAACTTCGGGTATAAGGATAATTTGACGAGGATACTCGCACTTTATATTTATGACTGATGGACTGTTATGGACAAAAACCAGACGGACATATTAAATAATCCAGGACAAAGGACAATTAACCCACGGGCATAAAACTAAAATCAACACGTCAAACATCATGATTACGGAAGTTTAAATAAACATAATTCTTTTATTTCATATTTAATTTCCTTTATTTTATATTTAATTGCACTTCTAATTATCGCACTTTTATTGTTATTGTATTTAATTGCACTTTTAATTATCGTACTTTTTAATTATCGCAATTTTATTTTATCGCACTTTTATTTATCGCAATTTCATTATTGTTATTTACTTCACGCTTTAAATTAAGTTATATTTATTTTTATTATTTTACATCAGGTTTTAACTGCGACTAAAGTTTTTAAAATCGACAAACCGGTCATTAAACGGTAAAAACCCCCCTTTAAAATAATAATATTACTTATTTATATATTTGTATTTTTATAAATTAAACTAATATAGCGTTAAGCTTTGTTTAAAGATTTTTTTTTCCTGTGGAACGAACCGGACTTACTAAAAACTACACTACTGTACGATTAGGTACACTGCCTATAAGTGTTGTAGCAAGCTTTAAGTATATCCATTCTCTAAATAAATAAATATCTTGTGTAAAATTGTATCGTATTTAATAGTATTTCCTTGTAAAATTTAAGCTATTTTATATACACCTCGCATAACATCAAGTATTTTTGGCGCCGCTGCCGGGAAACATCTAGCTTAAAAGCCGGAAGCGCAACGCTAATATAAAAAAAAAATTATTTTTAGTTTACTAATATAAAAAAAATACGCTTTTGTAAAAATACGTTTTAAGTATTCAAAAATGTAAAAAGAAAAAGAAAAATATAAATATTTTTAAGAGTTTGTTAAATATTTAAGTTTTATAAAGTTTCTTTATTTTTATTTTATAAAAAATATAAGTTTTATTTAAATATTTTGTGTTTATTTAAAATATAAAAAATTTAAAAAAAACCGAAAAAAATAAATATATATAAATCTATTTTTTTAGATTGTTATTTTTATAAAATTATAAAGTATTTCTATTTTTATTTTAGTTTTTAAAACATAAGTTTTATTTAGTTTTTATAAATATTTTATTTAAATATTTAAACAGAAAATAAAATAAAAAACTGAAACGAACGATTTTTGACCTGCACCTAATCTGAAATTTCGAACCCCGTGACTTGCGGAGTTTTTCAGCTTCGAGAACCGCGACTCGCGGAGTTCTCTCTGACACGGGTACACAGAAACCCTAACAGCATCATTACGTAATTATTATTATTATTAATAATTAAAAAACCCTAATTAGGTTTTAATTTTTAATTAATTAAGTTTAGTTTATTTATTTAATTTGTATATTTAGTTTAATTAATTTAAATAAAATATAAAATTAACACTTTTATAAAATAAATAATATAAAAATAGTATTTTTATAAAAATTGTACTTTTTACAACTTTTAGTATATTTTTATATTTTGTCTCTTTTTAACTGTTTTAGCGTAATATTTGTATTTTTCGCTCATTTTTAGTTTTTAAATATAGTTTTTGCCATAGTTATTTTTACTTCTAGATTTTTAGGCCTTGCCGTAAAATCCCTTAAGTGCTTTTTCTTTAGACTAAGATTTAGGTGCTTTAGAATTTTGCGACCCCTTTTTAAGTTTTAGTTTCTTTTTAAGTTATTGCCATTTGGGATATAGTTTTACTTGTAAGCTTTAATAGTTTTAGACGCAATTTTTAGTTTTTAGTTTTTAGTTCCTTTTTAAGTTTCAACGCGCTACTTTCTTATTTTTATTTTTCGACGCCTTTTACCTATGTATCAATTATCACTCCAATTAGTAATCTCAATTTGCAATTTTAATTTTAAGTTAGTGATAGTAATAAGGTTGGGTTAGTCGAGTGTTTTTAAAAATTTTATAAGTCGCTCTTTTTCTTTTCTTTTTCGACCTTTTTCGACGCGCTCTTTTCCTTTCTTATTTCTCGCTATTCTAGTTTTAGGACATAGATTTTATTCTACTTCTTATCTAAATTTCTTTAAATTACGAAAATTTATTTTAAGTGGTTAAATTGATAGACATCAAAATTTTCTGGTTCGTAGTAATAGTTGGATTTGTACGTGGACCGGGTTATTGGAGCCAAACAGTACTCAATTATATTGAGACCAAACGAATCCTGCCCCTTTGCTGCATCTTTTGGCTATTCGAAACGTGGGCAAAATCAGAAAAGTCTATTAATTGGATAACTTATATAATTTTTCTTTCCTTTTAAAAACTAATAGGATATTCAGTGAATGCACCGAGCAAGACGTTCACCACCTTTTGTACGTTCACCACCTGTAACTAGATCAAGACATCTAGCAAATATTACCGCCGTTAATTTTTCTTTAGAATCGTCATCCAGTCGACCAAGTACTCCAATTTAAATTTCCGATAATCCATTTTTTGAACCCGACCTCACTATTGAGAATCCGGAGAATATTCAGGGACAATTCATAGATCCTGAACCATTAATTTTTCCTCCGGAACCACCAATCATTCAAACAGAGATTGTTGAGGAACGAACCATTAAATCAGAATCCTCTAGTGATTCCGATTCAACAAATTCAATTATGGAGAATCTGGAACCTTTAAGTATGGAAGACCGAATGAGAGCTAAACGCACTGGTCAAGGTCACGCAATTACTCATCCAGACATTAATGCGCCAGATTATGAAATCAAAGGACAAATTCTACATATGGTGACTAATCAATGTCAATTTAGTGGTGCGCCGAAGGAAGATCCAAATGAACATCTTCGTACCTTTAATAGGATCTGCACACTATTTAAAATAAGAGAAGTTGAGGATGAACAAATATATCTCATGTTATTTCCCTGGACTTTAAAGGGAGAAGCCAAAGATTGGTTGGAATCGTTACCTGAAGGGGCGATTGATACATGAGATGTTTTAGTTGAAAAATTTCTTAAACAATTCTTTCCGGCATCTAAAGCCATAAGACTTCAAGGAGAAATTGTTACGTTCACACAGAAACCAAATGAAACTCAATATGAGGCGTGGACCAGATTTGGAAAGTTATTGAGAGGATGTCCGCAACATGGTTTAGACACCTGTCAAATAGTACAAATATTCTACCAAGGTTGCGACATCACTACAAGAAAAGACATAGATATAGCAGCTGGTGGTTCTATTATGAAGAAAACCGAAACTGATGCTTACAAAATTATTGATAACACTGCTTCCCACTCACATGAGTGGCACCAAGAAAAAGATATCGTTAGATCTTCTAAAGCAGCTAGAGCCGATTCTAGCCATGACTTAGATTCCATTTCTGCAAAGATAGATGCTGTCGAGAGACGAATGGAAAAGATGACTAAAGATATCCACTCAATACAAATTAGTTGTGAGCAGTGTGGAGGACCACATTTGACAAAAGATTGTCTCAGTATTGAATTAACAATGGAACAAAGAGAGAATGTTTCATATCTAAACCAAAGGCCTGGAAATAATTATCAGAATAATTATCAACCGCCAAGACCAATTTACAATCAAAATCAGAATTATAACCGAAATGTTCCATACAACAACCAACAAGGTCCTAGTAATCAACAAGTATCCAACAATACTTACAACCAGCAAAGACCTAATTTTCAAAACAAACCACCACAAACCGATGATAAAAAGCCAAATTTAGAAGATATGATGACGAAGCTAGTTGAAACTCAAACGCAATTTTTCACATCTCAAAAACAAACTAATGAACAAAATGCTCAAGCAATTAGAAATCAACAAGCTTCTATTCAAAATTTGGAACAAGAAGTAAGTAACCTAGCAAGGTTAATAGGTGAAAGAAAACCGGGAAGTCTACCTAGTGATACAAATGCAAACCCCCGGAATGAAACAGCTAAAGCCATTACCACAAGAAGTGGTACAACACTTAAACCACCTGAAATACCTGTAACTTCTGATGAAGCTATTCCTACTCCACAAGAACCACAACCTGAACAAGATAAGGAAAAAGAACCGGTAGTTGAAAAGGTTAATGAAGATAACACAGTTAAGGCTAAACCTTATGTTAAACCATACCAACCACCACTTCCTTACCCGAGTAAAATGAAAAAAGAGAAACTTGAAGCCGAGCAATCCAAATTCTTGGATATGTTTAAACAAATAAATGTAAATCTTCCTTTCATTGATGTAATTTCAGGAATGCCTAGATATGCTAAATTTCTGAAAGATCTAATCATAAATAGAAAGAAAATGGAAGAACTCTCGGCTGTTACTATGAATGCTAATTGTTCAGCAGTGCTGTTGAATAAGATACTAGAAAAACTATCTGATCCAGGAAGTTTCACAATTCCATATTTTCTGGGTAGTCTTAGTTCAATAGAAGCATTGGCAGACTTAGGTGCTAGTATAAATTTAATGTCGTATTCACTATACACTAAACTAGACCTTGGAGAATTGAAACCAACAAGAATAAGCATATAACTAGCCGATAGATCAATAAAATATCCTAGAGGGATAATGGAGAACATGCTAGTTAAAGTTGGTACTTTAGTATTTTCACTAGATTTTGTTGTTCTGGACATGGAAGAAGATTCTCAAGTTCCTCTCATATTAGGAAGACCATTCTTAAACACGGCTAAAGCAATGATAGACGTGTTTGGTAAGAAACTGACCCTAAGTATAGAGGACGAGAGTGTTACCTTTTTCATTGATAAAGCAATGCAACAACCGCAATCTGCAGATGATACATGTTATTATATTCAAACTATAGATTCACATGAAGAATTGTTAGAAGAATTTCCAGAATTACAAGGAACAGGAGAATGTTCTTTAGGAGAAGGAACTGAACCAATTGATGAAGCTGAAATGTTAGCTACACTAATAGCTAATGGATATGAACCAACAACAAAAGAAATTCAAATGCTAAAAGAAGAAGACAGATATCGATATAAATCATCGATAGAAGAACCACCGACATTAGAGTTAAAGCCACTTCCAAACCATTTGGAATACGCTTATTTACATGGTGAATCTGAATTACCTGTAATAATATCGTCTTCTCTTACTGAAAATGAAAAATCTCAACTCATTTCTGTGTTGAAAGCTCATAAACCAGCCATTGCATGGAAGATTCATGATATTAAAGGAATAAGTCCTTCGTATTGCACACATAAAATCCTTATGGAAGAAAGTCATAAAACGTATGTGCAATGCCAACGAAGACTAAATCCTAATATGCAAGATGTTGTTAAAAAAGAAATAATTAAACTGCTAGATGCAGGTTTAATTTATCCGATCTCTGATAGTCCATGGGTAAGCCCAGTTCAATGCGTGCCTAAGAAGGGTGGCATGACTGTCATCACAAATGAAAAAATGAGCTTATTCCTACTAGGACTGTAACAGGATGGCGTGTATGTATTGATTATAGAAAATTAAATGACGCCACCAGAAAAGATCACTTTCCCTTACCTTTTATTGATCAAATGTTAGAAAGATTAGCCGGAAATAGTTATTATTGTTTTCTTGATGGATTTTCCGGATATTTTCAAATTCCAATAGCACCCGAAGATCAAGAGAAAACCAGGTTCACGTGCCCTTATGGTACTTTTGCTTACAAACGCATGCCATTTGGACTTTGCAACGCCCCTGCAACCTTTCAAAGGTGCATGATGGCGATTTTTCACGACATGATAGAAGAATGCATGGAAGTTTTCATGGATGACTTTTCAGTCTTCGGTGATACTTTTGAATCATGTCTAGTTAATCTGGAACGAATGCTTATTAGATGCGAACAATCAAATCTAGTACTTAATTGGGAGAAATGCCATTTCATGGTTAAAGAGGGCATCGTTCTTGGTCATAAAATTTCAAAGGAAGGAATTGAAGTGGATAGAGCTAAAGTAGATGTAATTGCTAAACTTCCACATTCCACCAATGTTAGAGGAGTTAGGAGTTTTCTAGGGCATGCCGGTTTTTACCGACGTTTCATAAAAGATTTTTCTAAAATTGCCACTCCTATGAATAAACTCCTAGAAAAAGATGCTCCATTCATCTTTTCAGATGAATGCATCAAATCTTTTAATATTCTTAAAGAGAAACTCACTAATGCGCCGATCATGATAACACCAAATTGGAATATACCGTTTGAACTTATGTGCGATGCAAGTGATTTTGCAATGGGAGCCGTTTTAGGACAAAGGATTGAAAAACGATTTCAACCTATATATTATGCTAGTAAGACGTTACAAGGAGCTCAAACAAATTACACAACTACTGAAAAAGAACTCCTTGCTATTGTCTTTGCTTTTGACAAATTTTCGTTCATATCTCGTTCTAGCAAAAACGGTGGTATATACCGACCATTCTGCTCTTAGATACCTATTTTCGAAACAAGATGCCAAACCAAGATTAATCCGTTGGATATTACTCTTACAAGAGTTCGATATTGAAATCCGAGATAAAAGAAGAGCAGAAAATCTCGCCGCTGATCATCTTTCTCGTCTTGAAAATCCCGAATTAGAAGTTCTAAATGAATCGGCCATACAAGACAACTTTCCTGATGAATATCTATTGAAGATAGATTATATTGAAATTCCATGGTTTGCAGACTATGCAAACTACTTAGTATGTGGATTCCTTGAAAAAGGATTGTCGTACCAAAAACGAAAGAAATTCTTCAGTGATATAAAACACTATTTATGGGAAGATCCACATCTGTTTAAAAGTTGTCCAGATGGAATATTACGCCGATGTGTATTCGGAGATGAAGCTAGTAAAATCTTAAACCATTGTCACACAGGACCAACAGGAGGGCATTATGGGCCTCAACTAACAGCAAGAAAAGTTTATGATGCTGGATTCTATTGGCCTACAATTTACAAAGACGCACACCTTCTTTGAAAATCCTGTGATGCTTGTCAAAGGGCAGGAAAAATAAGTCAACGTGATGAAATGCCACAAAATGTCATTCAAGTATGTGAAGTATTTGACATTTGGGGTATTGACTTTATGGGTCCATTTCCAAAATCTCATAATAATCTCTATATTCTCGTAGCCATTGATTATGTATCTAAATGGGTGGAAGCACAAGCTCTCTCAACTAACGATGCACGAGTTGTAGTCAACTTTTTAAAACGTCTTTTTGCAAGGTTTGGAACACCGAAAGCTTTAATAAGTGATCGGGGAACTCATTTCTGTAATAATCAACTTGAGAAAGTTCTTAAAAGATATGGAGTAACTCATAAAATCTCCACCGCATATCATCCACAAACAAGTGGACAAGTTGAAAATACCAACCGAGCTTTAAAACGTATTCTAGAAAAAACCTTTGGATCAAATCCGAAGGAATGGTCCATTAAGTTGGAGGATGCACTCTGGGCTTTTAGAACAGCCTACAAAACTCCAATTGGAACCACACCTTTTAGACTCGTTTATGGAAAAGCATGTCATCTTCCAGTAGAAATTGAACACAAAGCATTTTGGGCTTTGAAGACATGTAATCTTGATTTACATGAAGCTGGACGTCTACGGTTAAGTCAACTAAACGAATTAGCAGAATTAAGACATGAAGCATACGAAAATTCATTAATCTATAAAGAAAGAACGAAGAAATGGCATGATAAAAGAATCAGAAGTTCAAAAGAATTCAAAGAAGGAGACAGAGTTCTTCTTTTCAATTCATGATTCAAGCTATTTCCTGGAAAATTGAAATCTAGATGGTCTGGACCATTCATAGTCAAAAGAGTTTTCCCATACGGAACGATAGAATTAATCAATTCAAATGGAATTGAATTTAAAGTTAATGGTCACAGAGTTAAACATTACATAGATAGTCCAATGGAAGTTGACAATGAAGTTAATCACAATTTCGATACCACAGCTAACTAAGTGTGGGGAGAATCAAGTCTTTAAAGGATAATATGTATTTCTGTTAGAGTTAGATTTTTTGTTTTCGTGTAGTTCTCGAAAATGGAACCCGAATGGTCTTTCCCTAGCAGACCCTAAAGAACTAGTCTTCTCCCCCCATTCTGAATTTTTATTTTTTTTTTAGGTTTTTACGAAATGAAGACTTCCTGTGAACTAAACCATGGTCTAATGCTACACGCTTTGATCACTAAACGTAATAATGACACACTTCCGAGTGAAATAGTATCAGTAATCAGAGAAAGATTGGACGGAGTAAGAAAAGAATCCAGATGCGAAGATAATAAGTTACAATTTGGTAAATGAAAATCAAAATCCGAAGCGAAAAGAAGAGCACGACACCTAGAAAGATGTCACAAATGCGGAAAATGGTCACATGGAGGTAAATGTTCAAATAATCAAACCTATTCAAACACCGAATTTGTTACTTTATGCAGAGACGGACCGTTCATATGTTTAGAAGAAAAAACATTGAATGCTCGAGGTTACGCCTATGTAGCCATGGAAAATCAATTAAACCGACTATCTTATGAATGGGATAGATCATATCACTAAGAATACTATCTCACAGGTAAGTCTGTACAATTTTTATTTTTATTTTTATTTTTAACCTTTTGATAATAAACGCTAATTTGTTCGCTATAAAGTATTAAATTGGTATTGAATAAAATTAGGTTTGGCGACCGAAATTATTGATATCATTCAAAAATTTATTACATCACTGCGAAATTTAACGTTTATTCTTAAGGTATAAATATCTTTAATCAATCAACCCAAAATATTTCAAAAATTCGTCATAAGTTAAATTAGGTCATGGAACCGAAATTACTTTACCGAAAAGAGGAGCGCATATTTTTGATAATATTTGATTGATTAAAGTGGGATAAAAGACCAAAAAGATTTTTAATTTTATTTTTACTATGTTTTTAAAATTAATAAATTAGTATTAAAAAAAATATTGTAAACTTTTTAAATCAATATATTTAAAATTGTAAATATTTGAAAAATTAATCTTTTTAATATAAGTTTGTATGTATAAAAACAAAAATATAATATAAGTTTGGTGTGAATTTATAATATGAATTTTTAATTAAGTTTGGTGTGAATTTTTAATTTTATGCATTTTAAATTTAAGTTTGGTGTGAATTTAAAAACAAAAATTTACTTTATTTCGTTAAGTTAAAAATATGATTTTTAAAATTCGTCGTAAGTTGAAGACTGGGTCTTTGAACCGAAATTGCTTTACCCGAGGGAGGGACGAGAACTTTTATTATCATTATTTTTAATCTTATTGAATTAAAGTATGCCAAAAACATTTTAAAAAACCCAAAAATCTTAGCTTTTAAAACAATCGCTTGAAAAGACAAATTTTAAAATTTTGTCGAGGGACGGACTAGGACATCGATCCGAAACGACCTCATCCTAAAACAAAGGAAAACAAAATTTTAAATTTATTTTATATTTGTTTTATAAGTTAAGGCTTATTAAAAAAAACAAAAAAAGCAAACGCCGCGACTCGCGGAGTTTGAAGAACAAAAACACCGCAAGTCGCGGAGGACCAAAAATACAAAAAAAAATAAAAATGCCAGAACAGATCAGTTGCACACCACCACACCACAAAATACTGCGAAAAACACCCAAAAACACACACGAAATTCGCAAATTTTCACCATTTTTCATCAAATCTTTCACAAAATCATGTTGAGAATGATGCTATCAAGGAATTACTCAAGGAAAACGGTAAATTTCTACACCAAAACACCCTTTAATCCGAAAAATTAGTGTTCTTGAGCAATTTTATACCCAATTCGATTTTGATGCTTTTTAGTGTAATTATGCTTAAATTGCTTATGTATTATGCTTGTATAACCTAGATTGATGCTATTTAACATGATTAGAAGCCTTAAACTTCAAATTTTGAGTAATCTAGGGTTTGTGTTCTTGAGCAAATTTGGGGCTTTTTGATATAAACAGGTTATGGCCGATTTTTGTCATGAATTGTTGTTAAATTAAGTAGTGTAACATGTTTAGGTAGTTAAATGATCCAAACTTTGAGCCTAAACATGATTTTGAGAATTAAAGTGGACTTTTTCAAGTCTAAAATTCATGAACTTGATTTTTGAGAGATAATGTCATTTGAAACTTATTTAATTGCTAGTAATGATTATTTTGACATGTTATTTGAGTTGAATGCTTATGAACTTGGCGAACATTTTCGTATATGCTTATTTTAAAAAATGTAGATTTGATAAAAATATGAAAATGAGAATAAGTTTGATATAAATTGGACATGTCATTGTAATTATTTTGATTGATGATTTTGCTGATACTAATGCATATTTGGATGCACAAAAATTGTGTTTGATGTGTTTTGCAGACTGAAAGGGGTGAATCTTCATCCCAAGCTCGCAATGCTCCTCCTGAGAATGCGGAACAACAGGATGTTGATAGCTATTATAAATAAGATATACCTCATCCAGTTATGACATTTTCAGATATGCACTTGGAAGATTTGCACCCGAACTTGAGATTTGACAGACGTTGGATAGATTATCCAAAATACCAAAGGGGCTTGCATACTCTTCATTCTAAAGTTGTTGAAGTACCTAGGGTAATAGAATGGGGACCATTAGAAGCTGTAGAATTGGCCGGGCCAATTAGAGAATTACTTACACAGAGGTATGGTAATTCTACTTTTAACGATTGGGTACGATTATTCAGCATGCGTAGACCTGTATATAAAGTGTGGTGTGAAGAATTATTGTGTAGTATAGAAATAAATGATCGGGTAGTTAGTTTAACCGATCGATCTTTTATTAGATTTTTGTTAGGAGGTTCGATGCGCCACATGTCTTTACTAGACATGGCTCAGGCCTTACGTATATATACGCCTGAGGAGTTAGCATCTGCCGATTGTAGAGGGTTGATATTGAACGGTAGGAAAATTGATGAAAATTTTGATACGCATGGTGTATGGAGTCAAATGACTAGCCATCACCGATTTAAAGGGGGAAATTACTCTTATTTGGATATAGATAGAGCAGAGTTAAGAGTAATTCATAGGTTTTTAGCCAATTCGATTGCACAACGAGGTAAGAATAAGGAAAAGGTAAATGAACAGGATTTGTTTTACCACATGTGTATTCGAGACCTACAAAGCGCTGTAAGTATACCTTATTGTGTGGGTTATTATTTATCAGCTATGGTTAGGGGGATGAGACCGCACAGTATAATAGGAGGTGGTATATTTATTACACTAATTACTGAGTATCTCAATGTGGATATAAGTCGGGGGGATTATTAGTCGAAGAACCAGAACCCCACGATACAATTGGTTTAAATGTATACCATGTTGCGAAGGTTTTGAAGAGGCGAAATAACGCCGCAGTACAATACCATGGTAGACATCCACAGGTTGAGAGAAACCAACAGCCAGGTAATGTGGGAGGGGGAAATGAAATGACAGAAATGCAAAGGTTTATAGCTTCACAAGAGTATGAAAATGCTAGACATAGAGCATTTGAAGATTGGCAAGTTCATCAAAACCAAATCATAGCTCATTGCCAACATGTAGGTAGAAACTATATTCCTACTCTATCGCCCGTATTTCCTCCCTGGTCTATAGAGATGCAACCACCGTATCCTACGTATAACCCAGCCGAAGCATTTTATAACACATATGGTTATGCATGGAACCCCTACTGGTATCAGTATCATCCCTAGTCTACTTAGTTTTATTTATTTTATTATTTGTATTGTTGATACATTTAATACTTATGTTGATATTGTAATATTTTTTATAATTTTCTAACTTTTATTATTAGATTTTAATAATTTTTGAATGTGGGGTAATATACCAAACTTCAAAAATATGTATATATATTTGCAGTTTATCTTATGTACACAACAGGGTAAAACAACGCATTTTCAAAGACTGACATTAAGTTCAGCAAAAGCAACTAATTTTGACGACAAGATGCAAAATATATGTGAAATAACAATAAGACGGAATGAACAAATGATATGCACCATTTATCATTCAGAAAACAAACGCCAATATGTTTGGAAACTTTGGTAAAATTTAATCATTTTTCTACGCTAATCACCCTCAATAATTTAAATTGTTACTGATTTCTTGCAAATGAGGGCATTGCAAGATCTTAAGTGTGGGAAGGGGTTAAATTCTTTCGGAATTTTTAAAATTTTTATCTTAAACACTTGGCTACCATTAAAAATACTCGTAAAGCAGTAGTTGTATTAGAATCTAGTGCTCTCTGATAACAAAGAACAGCCCTAGTCTTATATACTGACTACCCAATTCTAGTAAAATTTTTCAAAATTTTCAATTAAATGAACTCAAAATCATGTTTATACATATTTATGAACAATAAAACTAGGTGTTAACACCGAAATTATTGTTACCTCGGAAAGGACATAAATTGAGAAACAAACCAAAATGTTAAAATTCATTTAAAATGGAATAGAGGACAATAAAAAGGAAAATAAAAGCCAAGTGTGGGAAAAATTACCAAGTTATCTTAAACATATGTCACATATTTCTGTAACAAATAATTGAAGATAATTTTGCTTTGGACTAAACTAAACTGTTTTACCCGATGAAAGAAAAGAAGAGATGAATCTACACGATGAATCAATTCCATCGTTAAAAGGAAGTAAAGTCTTCCGAAAAAGAAACGCGCTTCTTGATTTAGGTCATGAAGTTGTCGTCCAGACTAGCTGTAGGTTGATCAAAAATCTAGAAAAGTCATCTCTAAAATCAGCAGGAAATCCACGGACCTCAGCATCAAACAGGGTCGCCAAGTGGTCAGATTTATCCTAACCATGAGAGGATCTGTCTTGTAAAATGGGGAGGGCACCGTGCAAATTAGCTGGATAAGACTAATGAATCAGATCCCCATAAAGGATAATCTCCTTAAAGATCAAAAATCAGCTTTTAAGACTGATATTACTCAATCCTGGAGATTGACCTTAAAGATTGAGAATTACAAACTCATGGAATTCAATGATATCTAAACTCGAGCTTGAACGAGAAAATATTTTGATCAAATTATAAACCGATTTGTTTTCTGAAAACCCATTTTCAATGCGTTCATTACCATTGAACGTAAAATCCTAGGAATTCATCTGGAATTCATTAGGTCATCTGAACCAAATCGGGTGTCAACCGTAAGAACGGTGGTTGCATAGCATGGTCAAAAACAGGACCTTGTGCCAGACCAAAAAAATTATAAGGGTGAGCTTTACTATTGCTCCTACAAAGGATAGTAATTGCGTCCGACACGTTATATACCATAATTAAAAGCATGTCAGGGGACATTGCCTTAACAGTTGCTTGTTCAACGCTTTCCTTTACAACCGGACTGTAGTTTATCGAAAGGTAATATTCGGAGCAAGTATACTGGACGTGTTGCTTTCCTAATACAAGGTTAGCAAGTGGGTGACACAAAACCACAAGTTTTGAGCTAAAATTTTCAAATCTGAAACCCACCAAACCCACAAAAACAATTTGCAAACACCGGTGAAGGGTTATTCCGGAAAACTTATCTAGGGTAAAAGCTAGATTAAAATTTTCAAAAGATCAAATGTTTTCATAAAGATCCAATTTCCTTAAAGGATCTAAATTTTTATAGTCATGTGGGACTGTAAATCATATCGTTACTACCATTGTTTATACCGCCGTAAAGAAATCACTGATGTACAAAGTGTGAAGAATAAAGAAGTGATTCTAGTATTTCAAGACTATATTGCTTGAGGACAAGCAACGCTCAAGTGTGGGAATATTTGATAATGCTAAAAACGAACATATATTTCATAGCATTATTCCTCAAGAAAGACAAGCTTTTAGTTACAATTGTCCTATTTACAAGTGATATTCGTTTAAATAATAAAAGGTGAAGACAAAAGACAGATTCGACGAATTGAAGACGCAAACGACCAAAAAGCTCAAAAGTACAAAATACAATCAAAGAGGTTCCAATTATTGATAAGAAACGTCTCAAAATTACAAGAGTACAAGATTCAAAACGCAAAGTACAAGATATTAAATTGTACGCAAGGACGTTCGAAAATCCGGGACCGGGACCATTGCTCGTTCTCCCAATTAAATCTCGCGTTCTTTCTTGTTAACTTCGTCAATGGGGAAGCAATCTTGGAAAAGTCTTGGATAAACCGACGATAATAACCGGCCAATCTGAGAAAACTTCGGATTTCCGTAGGCGTAGTCGGTCGTCCCCAACTCTTCACCGTTTCTATCTTCCCCGAATCTACTTGAATACCGTCTTTGTTCACAATGTGGCCAAGGAATTGAACTTCCCTTAGCCAAAATTCACATTTAGAGAATTTAGTATACAACTTCTTCTTCCGCAACGTCTTTAACACACTTCGCAAATGATGTTCATGTTCCTTCATACTCTTTGAATAGACAAGTATGTCATCAATGAACACAATTACCGACTTGTCCAACATAGGTTGGCACACTCGGTTCATAAGATCCATGAATACCGCCGATGCATTCGTAAGACCAAAAGGCATTACCACAAACTCAAAATGCCCATAACGCGTTCGAAAAGCCGTTTTCTCAATATCTTCCTCACGGACCCGCATTTGGTGATAGCCGGACCGTAGGTCAATTTTAGAGAAATATGTTGCACCTTGGAGTTGATCAAACAAATCGTCAATCCTAGGCAATGGATAACGATTCTTGATCGTCACTTTATTCAACTCCCGATAATCGATGCACATCCGCATACTACCATCCTTCTTCTTCACAAATAAAACTGGAGCGCCCCATGGCGAAGCACTCGGTCGAATGAAACCCTTCTCAAGTAACTCTTGGGTTTGATTTAACAACTCTTGCATTTTCGTTGGCGCTAAACGATAAGGAGTTTTAGCAATGGGGGGTGGCCCCCGGAACCAACTCAATGTGAAATTCTACTTGTCTTTCCGCTGGAACACCACGTAACTCATCCGAAAAAATGCCTCAAATTCATTCACCACCGGAATTTTACGAATGGGTGGTGGCTCATCACGAGTATCAACAACATGGGCAAGAAAAGCCATGCCACCGCTAACAAGGAAACGACGTGCCCGTGCAAAAGTGCATATCGGCACAAGTCTTCTTCGCTTATCGCCATGAATAATTAACTCTCCCCCACTTGGGGTCTTCGCATGAATAGACTTTTCATGGCAGGCAATATCGGCTCTATTACGATCGAGCCAATCCATACCCACAATGATATCAAAATCCCCCAAAGTCATCGGGATGAGATCAATTTCAAAGTTTTCGGCACCAAACACAACATTACAATTTTTACACACATCACCCACTAGCACCGTTTTGCCATCTGCTATTTCGACTCCTACCGGACGACTTAACTTAGCTAACGGTTTATTAAGTTTAGGCACAAATTTTGGAGAAACAAACGAAAAATTTGCACCGCTATCAAATAGAATCCTTGTCGGATTAGAATTAACCATGAAAGTACCTGAGACAACTTCGTTGGATTGTTTGGCTTCGTCATTAGTCATCAAATAGTTTCGCTCCCGAGCCGTACCCGCCACCTTATCTAGCCTTTTGACATGATCGTTGTTCAAATCGGGACACTCTGACTTTCGGTGTCCTTCTTTATTGCAATTAAAACAAGTGAGCTTGTTTCAGGAAGATGGATTCGGACAATCACGAGCCATATGACCCGTTCGCCCACAATTGTAGCACGTATAAGAAAAACCCCCGGAATCGCCCTTCTTCACGCTATTGACACTTTTGGAACCCTTCTTGTTCTTGTTCTTCTTATTTAAAAAGTTCGAATGACTAGAACCTTTAAACTTTCTTTTAGAAAAAGAGAAATCACTTTTCCTTGGAACCTCCGGCTCAAAACCCCGAGCCAATTCAAATAACTCGTCAAAAGACTTAGCCGCTCCTCGACTAATCTTACCCTTGAACTCATCATTCATTGTGCGGTAGAAATCTTTCATCAACTTGTGATCGTCACCAACATATTCCGGACAAAAACGAGTCTTTGCCAAGAAGGTAGACTTGAGAGTAACCAAGTCCATTGAACCTTGTCGCAAATTGTGCAACTCGTCCCGGATTCTATCAAGGTCGGAAGAAGTTCGCTATTCTTTGAAGAATTCCTTCTTAAACTCCTCCCACGTCAAGCTCATGCATTGTTCTTCACCATATAATTGGATTTTATCATCCCACCACAACTTCGCCTCTTCTCCTAACATGCTAGAACCATACCTCGCCTTCTTCTTGGGAGGACATTCTGCGGTACGGAAAGCTCCCTCGATATTGAAAATTTAACATGTGCTTTTCAACGGATCTCGTACCCCATTAAACATCGGGGGTTGAGCATCCTTGAAATTTTTGTAATGGCCTCCGCCTTCCATTCCCACCGTTACCATCACCCCCTTCGCCACGAGGATAAATGTTTCTAGCTTCTAATGCCTCCTCGATCGCGGCATTCATTCGCTCATCTATCATTTCGGTTACTTGCCCATCAACCGATTCTTGGAAAACCTTTCGGATATTGTCAAGAAATTCCGTTTTTAGCCTTTTAAAGATGGCCTCAACCTTGGCCGTGAGTTCAACGTCCTCGCTCGTGCCTCCTTCATTGGTATCATGTCCATTTCTCATCTTCATTCTATAAAATGAAGTAAATTAAATAACGAACGAAAAGTCATGACACAATATACATGAACACCACACCGCCCCATCTTGCTCAACAATCGTCGTACATCGCTTGTTCGACACGATTTGAACCCGTAACAATGGTAGCTAATCATTGTTACGCGATCACGTCGCATTAACTTGCTAGTACAACGTCTATCTCGCTTGATGATTGCAAAACACAACACAAAACAATAATCGTATAGTTAGTTCACCTAAACCTAGGCACTAACCAATCCCCGGTCCGACCCGTCTCCTACAAGTCCCGCATAATGCGCATACACAATAAAGTCTAAGTCTAGGCACCTATCTCAAGTCGCCTAAATCCCTTAGACCATGCTCTGATACCACTTGTAACAACCCGACTTCTTTATTCCAAAAACGCGCTAAAAAAAATTCTGACTCAGTACATCTGGATGGCGTCCAGGTTCTTGGACGACATCCAGTACTGAAGGCCTGGACGGCGTCCAGCCTTTTAGGACGGCGTCTCATTGTACTGTCAGGGACTGATCCCCGTGCTCACTTACGTGAGCGGAAATCCCGCTTCCCAGCACTATTAAACGAAAACCTTTTTACAACATATCAATATAAGTAAAACTAATATATTTCCAACATCAAAACAAGTTTTACATCATCGGGCCCACAATCGCCCATTTTACGGATTTCGTTCAAAAATATAAGTTTCGACCATAAGAGTTTAATTTCCAAACGACACCTAGAGCATGGTGTTTGGGGTTAAACTACCCAAATCTTGGCCGAACTTCCAAAAGCTAACCCAAAAGCATCCCCTATCAAAATAAGCGGGAGACCACTAATCCAACCGAATACCTTTGCCCTTGTCTACGCCGGAGCCTAAAAAGGGTAAACAACGAGAGGGTAAGCTAAAGCTTAGTGAACGCAATAGTTATACACGTACATATATAAAATACCCACTTGCACACACTTACACACGTACCGCATACATGCTAGCACACATTTAGCTTATCATCTCAAGTACAAAGCTACTAATCTCCAATATCATAGGCTAGCATAACAATAGCATATATATATATATATATATATATATATATATATATATATATATATATATAACTTGAACAATATAATATGCTTACACATCAACACAACAAACCATGGTTAACCAATCGTACAAGGGAATGGCACTCTCGAAAGGCCATCGGTGTTCATAACATCCATTAGTGTACTTAACACTTCGTATCACTAAACCCTCAGGTGGCATCTTAACACCTCGATACTTCACCCCGAGTGGCATCTTAGCACCTCGATGCTTCACTCTTTATTTTACGGAGTGGCGCCTTAACACCTCGACACTTCACTCCTAGGTGGCATCTTAACACCTCGATGCTTCACCCGTCAATTACTTAGAGTGGCATCTTAACACCTCGATGCTTCACTCCGAGTGGCGTCTTAACACCTTGACACTTCACACATCATGTGAAACGGGGTGTCTTAGCACTTCGACACTTCCCATCACCCGCTACAACAAATAGATACATTATATACCTACGCATATAATTATTCCACTCACCTCAAAGTCTTTTGTGAAGGATAACCGAGCTTGAAAACTTCAATGTAATGTACCTATTACATTATGCACATAATCAATCACAAGATCAAGTTGGTCAACCAACTCACTCACCATTCTAGTGTCATTTTGACCCAAGGTGCAATTCCGACCCAATTGCACCCTTAACCCTAATATTTGGGTCAACACCACCAAAACCCTAACACTAGTCAAATATGGTCTTAATACCCTTTTACGCAAGGTCAACGCATTTTCATACTCAAATACACAACTTAGGTCATCAAAGACTCATTTAACCCATTTCAAAGTTAACACACCCATTTGGGTCACCCACAACCCAAATAACACCCACTTGCATAACATCTAGGTGTGCTAGTAGTTAACTAACTAGTTTAAGGATCATAATCACCATTAACATTTCAAAACCCTAGGTTAGTCATCCTTTGAGTCTTCATGACCCAAACTTACCCAAAAATCCCCAAATCACTAACAAATGGGTTTTATACACATCACTAACTCAAACCCTAACCCTTAAATAATTAATAGTAAGGAAATTAAGGTTAAGACTTACCACTACAATCAAAATGTAGCTAGTGAGGAGATGAACAACTTTAATGCTCGAGCTCTAACCCGAAACAAGCTTCTTCCTCTTCGATTTGAGCTTTCTCACACTTGAATCACTCACTCTCTCTCTCTCTCTCTCTCTCTCTCTCTCTCTCTCTCTCTCGAATTTAAGTGAAAGAGGTTTGGTGGTTGTAAATGGAGTAAATGACTTACTCCAATCTGATCTAGTGGCCCTAAATTCGTTCAACCAATGAAAAGACCAAAATACCCATTTAAATATCTAAAACAAGCCAGCTGGCCCGCCAGACCATTTGGACGAGGTCCAAAGAGTCTGGACAGTGTTCAGCCCTTCACACTGGGACGATATCCCATCCTTCTGGACGGCGTCCCAAACAACAGAGGAAAACTGGTTCTTACAATAGAAGATTAAATGTTGTGTACTACTCTGTTTATAACAACAAACTTCCTTATCCAGACAGCTTTCTGAGCAGCTTCTCAGTCAACAATGTATTCTGCTTTGTTGTAGATTGTTCAATAGTGCTCTGCCTAAAGCTCTTCCAATCAACTGTCTTGCCCATCATGACAAAGAAACAACGTGTGAAATGTCCCGTTCTTATTGATTAAAAACGTTCCATATTAATTGATTTCGTTGCGAGGTTTTGACCTCTATATGAGACATTTTTCAAAGACTGCATTCATTTTTAAAACAAACCATAACCTTTATTTCATAGATAAAGGTTTTAAAAAAACTTTACGTAGATTATCAAATAATGATAATCTAAAATATCCTGTTTACACGCGACCATTACATAATGGTTTACAATACAAATGTGTTACAACAAAATAAGTTTCTTGAATGCAGTTTTTACACAATATCATACAAGCATGGACTCCAAATCTCGTCCTTATTTAAGTATGCGACAGCGGAAGCTCTTAATAATCACCTGAGAATAAACATGCTTAAAACGTCAACAAAAATGTTGGTGAGTTATAGGTTTAACCTATATATATCAAATCATAATAATAGACCACAAGATTTCATATTTCAATACACATCCCATACATAGAGATAAAAATCATTCATATGGTGAACACCTGGTAACCGACAATGACAAGATGCATATATAAGAATATCCCCATCATTCCGGGACACCCTTCGGATATGATATAAATTTCGAAGTACTAAAGCATCCGGTACTTTGGATGGGGTTTGTTAAGCCCAATAGATCTATCTTTAGGATTCGCGTCAATTAGGGTGTCTGTTCCCTAATTCTTAGATTACCAGACTTAATAAAAAGGGGCATATTCGATTTCGATAATTCAACCATAGAATGTAGTTTCACGTACTTGTGTCTATTTTGTAAATCATTTATAAAACCTGCATGTATTCTCATCCCAAAAATATTAGATTTTAAAAGTGGGACTATAACTCACTTTCACAGATTTTTACTTCGTCGGGAAGTAAGACTTGGCCACTGGTTGATTCACGAACCTATAACAATATATACATATATATCAAAGTATGTTCAAAATATATTTACAACACTTTTAATATATTTTGATGTTTTAAGTTTATTAAGTCAGCTGTCCTCGTTAGTAACCTACAACTAGTTGTCCACAATTAGATGTACAGAAATAAATCGATAAATATTATCTTGAATCAATCCACGACCCAGTGTATACGTATCTCAGTATTGATCACAACTCAAACTATATATATTTTGGAATCAACCTCAACCCTGTATAGCTAACTCCAACATTCACATATAGAGTGTCTATGGTTGTTCCGAAATATATATAGATGTGTCGACATGATAGGTCGAAACATTGTATACGTGTCTATGGTATCTCAAGATTACATAATATACAATACAAGTTGATTAAGTTATGGTTGGAATAGATTTGTTACCAATTTTCACGTAGCTAAAATGAGAAAAATTATCCAATCTTGTTTTACCCATAACTTCTTCATTTTAAATCCGTTTTGAGTGAATAAAATTGCTATGGTTTCATATTGAACTCTATTTTATGAATCTAAACAGAAAAAGTACAGGTTTATATTCGGAAAAATAAGTTACAAGTCGTTTTTGTAAAGGTAGTCATTTCAGTCGAAAGAACGACGTCTAGATGACCATTTTAGAAAACATACTTCCACTTTGAGTTTAACCATAATTTTTGGATATAGTTTCATGTTCATAATAAAAATCATTTTCTCAGAATAACAACTTTTAAATCAAAGTTTATCATAGTTTTTAATTAACTAACCCAAAACAGCCCTCGGTGTTACTACGACGGCGTAAATCCGGTTTTACGGTGTTTTTCATGTCTCCAGGTTTTAAATCATTAAGTTAGCATATCATATAGATATATAACATGTGTTTAGTTGATTTTAAAAGTCAAGTTAGAAGGATTAACTTTTGTTTGCGAACAAGTTTAGAATTAACTAAACTATGTTCTAGTGATTACAAGTTTAAACCTTCGAATAAGATAGCTTTATATGTATGAATTGAATGATGTTATGAACATCATTACTACCTTAAGTTCCTTGGATAAACCTACTGGAAAAGTGAAAAATGGATCTAGCTTCAACGGATCCTTGGATGGCTCGAAGTTCTTGAAGCAGAATCATGACACGAAAACAAGTTCAAGTAAGATCATCACTTGAAATAAGATTGTTATAGTTATAGAAATTGAACCAAAGTTTGAATATGATTATTACCTTGTATTAGAATGATAACCTACTGTAAGAAACAAAGATTTCTTGAGGTTGGATGATCACCTTACAAGATTGGAAGTGAGCTAGCAAACTTGAAAGTATTCTTGATTTTATGTAACTAGAACTTGTAGAATATATGAAGAACACTTAGAACTTGAAGATAGAACTTGAGAGAGATCAATTAGATGAAGAAAATTGAAGAATGAAAGTGTTTGTAGGTGTTTTTGGTCGTTGGTGTATGGATTAGATATAAAGGATATGTAATTTTGTTTTCATGTAAATAAGTCATGAATGATTACTCATATTTTTGTTATTTTATGAGATATTTCTTGCTAGTTGCCAAATGATGGTTCCCACATGTGTTAGGTGACTCACATTGGCTGCTAAGAGCTGATCATTGGAGTGTATATACCAATAGTACATACATCTAAAAGCTGTGTATTGTACGAGTACGAATACGGGTGCATACGAGTAGAATTGTTGATGAAACTGAACGAGGATGTAATTGTAAGCATTTTTGTTAAGTAGAAGTATTTTGATAAGTGTATTGAAGTCTTTCAAAAGTGTATAAATACATATTAAAACACTACATGTATATACATTTTAACTGAGTCGTTAAGTCATCGTTAGTCGTTACATGTAAGTGTTGTTTTGAAACCTTTAGGTTAACGATCTTGTTAAATGTTGTTAACCCAATGTTTATAATATAAAATGAGATTTTAAATTATTATATTATCATGATATTATCATGTATGAATATCTCTTAATATGATATATATACATTAAATGTCTTTACAACGATAATCGTTACATATATGTCTCGTTTAAAAATCATTAAGTTAGTAGTCTTGTTTTTACATATGTAGTTCATTGTTAATATACTTAATGATATGTTTACTTATCATAGTATCATGTTAACTATATATATATCCATATATATGTCATCATATAGTTTTTACAAGTTTTAACGTTCGTGAATCACCGGTCAACTTGGGTGGTCAATTGTCTATATGAAACATATTTCAATTAATCAAGTCTTAACAAGTTTGATTGCTTAACATGTTGGAAACATTTAATCATGTAAATATCAATCTCAATTAATATATATAAACATGGAAAAATTCGGGTCACTACAGTACCTACCCGTTAAATAAATTTCGTCCCGAAATTTTAAGCTGTTGAAGGTGTTGACGAATCTTCTGGAAATAGATGCGGGTATTTCTTCTTCATCTGATCTTCATGCTCCCAGGTGAACTCGGGTCCTCTACGAGCATTCCATCGAACCTTAACAATTGGTATCTTGTTTTGCTTAAGTCTTTTAACCTCACGATCCATTATTTCGACGGGTTCTTCGATGAATTGAAGTTTTTCGTTGATTTGGATTTCATCTAACGAAATAGTAAGATCTTCTTTAGCAAAACATTTCTTCAAATTCGAGACGTGGAAAGTGTTATGTACAGCCGCGAGTTGTAGAGGTAACTCTAGTCGGTAAGCTACTGGTCCGACACGATCAATAATCTTGAATGGTCCAATATACCTTGGATTTAATTTCCCTCGTTTACCAAATCGAACAACGCCTTTCCAAGGTGCAACTTTAAGCATGACCATCTCTCCAATTTCAAATTCTATATCTTTTCTTTTAATGTCAGCGTAGCTCTTTTGTCGACTTTGGGCGGTTTTCAACCGTTGTTGAATTTGGATGATATTCTCGGTAGTTTCTTGTATAATCTCTGGACCTGTAATCTGTCTATCCCCCACTTCACTCCAACAAATAGGAGACCTACACTTTCTACCATAAAGTGCTTCAAACGGCGCCATCTCAATGCTTGAATGGTAGCTGTTGTTGTAGGAAAATTCTGCTAACGGTAGATGTCGATCCCAACTGTTTCCGAAATCAATAACACATGCTCGTAGCATGTCTTCAAGCGTTTGTATCGTCCTTTCGCTCTGCCCATCAGTTTGTGGATGATAGGCAGTACTCATGTCTAGACGAGTTCCTAATGCTTGCTGTAATGTTTGCCAGAATCTTGAAATAAATCTGCCATCCCTATCAGAGATAATAGAGATTGGTATTCCATGTCTGGAGACGACTTCCTTCAAATACAGTCGTGCTAACTTCTCCATCTTGTCATCTTCTCTTATTGGCAGGAAGTGTGCTGATTTGGTGAGACGATCAACTATTACCCAAATAGTATCAAAACCACTTGCAGTCCTTGGCAATTTAGTGATGAAATCCATGGTAATGTTTTCCCATTTCCATTCCGGGATTTCGGGTTGTTGAAGTAGACCTGATGGTTTCTGATGCTCAGCTTTGACCTTAGAACACGTCAAACATTCTCCTACGTATTTAGCAACATCGGCTTTCATACCCGGCCACCAAAAATGTTTCTTGAGATCCTTGTACATCTTCCCCGTTCCAGGATGTATTGAGTATCTGGTTTTATGAGCTTCTCTAAGTACCATTTCTCTCATATCTCCAAATTTTGGTACCCAAATCCTTTCAGCCCTATACCGGATTCCGTCTTCCCGAATATTAAGATGCTTCTCCGATCCTTTGGGTATTTCATTCTTTAAATTTCCCTCTTTTAAAACTCCTTGTTGCGCCTCTTTTATTTGAGTAGTAAGGTTATTATGAATCATTATATTCATAGATTTTACTAGAATGGGTTCTCTGTCCTTCCTGCTCAAGGCATCGGCTACCACATTTGCCTTCCCCGGGTGGTAACGAATCTCAAAGTCGTAATCATTCAATAATTCAATCCACCTACGCTGCCTCATATTCAGTTGTTTCTGATTAAATATGTGTTGAAGACTTTTGTGGTCGGTATATATAATACTTTTGACCCCATATAAGTTGTGCCTCCAAGTCTTTAATGCAAAAACAACCGCGCCTAATTCCAAATCATGCGTCGTATAATTTTGTTCGTGAATCTTCAATTGTCTAGACGCATAAGCAATCACCTTCGTTCGTTGCATTAATACGCAACCGAGACCTTGCTTTGATGCGTCACAATAAATCACAAAATCATCATTCCCTTCAGGCAATGACAATATAGGTGCCGTAGTTAGCTTTTTCTTCAATAACTGAAACGCTTTCTCTTGTTCATCATTCCATTCAAATTTCTTCCCTTTATGCGTTAATGCAGTCAAGGGTTTTGCTATTCTGGAAAAGTCTTGGATGAACCTTCTGTAGTAACCAGCTAGTCCTAAAAATTGGCGTATGTGTTTCGGAGTTTTCGGGGTTTCCCACTTTTCAACAGTTTCTATCTTTGCCGGATCCACCTTAATACCTTCTTTGTTCACTATGTGACCGAGGAATTGAACTTCTTCCAACCAAAATGCACACTTTGAAAACTTAGCGTACAATTCTTCCTTCCTCAATACTTCTAACACCTTTCTCAAATGTTCACCGTGTTCTTGGTCATTCTTTGAGTAAATAAGTATGTCATCAATGAAAACAATGACAAACTTGTCAAGGTATGGTCCACACACTCGGTTCATAAGGTCCATGAACACAGCTGGTGCATTAGTTAAACCAAACGGCATGACCATAAACTCGTAATGACCTAACGTGTTCTGAAAGCAGTCTTTGGAATATCATCTTCTTTCACCCGCATTTAATGATACCCAGAACGTAAGTCAATCTTTGAATAAACAGACGAGCCTTGTAGTTGATCAAATAAGTCGTCGATTCTCGGTAGTGGGTAGCGGTTCTTGATGGTAAGTTTGTTCAACTCTCGGTAGTCGATACACAACCTGAATGTACCATCTTTCTTCTTGACAAACAAAACAGGAGCTCCCCACGGTGATGTGCTTGGTCGAATGAAACCACGCTCTAAAAGTTCTTGTAATTGGCTTTGCAGTTCTTTCATCTCGCTGGGTGCGAGTCTGTAAGGAGCACGAGCTATTGGTCCAGCTCCTGGTACAAGATCTATTTGAAATTCAACAGATCGATGTGGGGGTAATCCCGGTAATTCTTTCGGAAATACATCGGGAAATTCTTTTGCAATGGGAACATCATTGATGCTCTTTTCTTCAGTTTGTACTTTCTCGACATGTGCTAGAACAGCATAGCAACCTTTTCTTATTAGTTTTTGTGCCTTCAAATTACTAATAAGATGTAGCTTCGTGTTGCCCTTTTCTCCGTACACCATTAAGGGTTTTCCTTTTTCTCGTATAATGCGAATTGCATTTTTGTAATAGACAATCTCTGCTTTCACTTCTTTCAACCAGTCCATACCGATTATCACATCAAAACTCCCTAACTCTACTGGTATCAAATCAATCTTAAATGTTTCGCTAACCAGTTTAATTTCTCGATTCCGACATATATTATCTACTGAAATTAATTTACCATTTGCTAATTCGAGTAAAAATTTACTATCCAAAGGCGTCAATGGACAACTTAATTTAGCACAAAAATCTCTACTCATATAGCTTCTATCCGCACCCGAATCAAATAAAACGTAAGCAGATTTATTGTCAATAAGAAACGTACCCGTAACAAGCTCCGGGTCTTCCTGTGCCTCTGCCGCATTAATATTGAAAACTCTTCCGCGGCCTTGTCCATTCGTGTTCTCCTGGTTTGGGCAATTTCTAATAATGTGGCCCGGTTTTCCACATTTATAACAAACTACATTGGCATAACTTGCTCCGACACTACTTGCTCCGCCATTACTCGTTCCGACACCATTTGTTCCTTTCGTTCTATTAACCCCTGGTCCGTAGACCTCACACTTCGCCGCGCTATGACCATTTCTTTTACACTTGTTGCAAAATTTGGTGCAGAACCCCGAGTGATACTTTTCACACCTTTGGCATAGCTGCTTCTGATTGTTGTTGTTGTTGCGGTTATTATTATTGTTGGGATGATTGTTGTAGTTGCTGTTGTTGTTGTTGATGTTGTTGTTGTTGTTGTTGTTGTTGTTGTTGTTGGGCCGTTTGTTGTAGTTGCGATTGATGTTGCGATTGTTGGGATAATTGTTGCGATTATTGTTGTAATTGCTGTTGTTGTTGTATTGGTGATTCTTATCACCGTTTTCCTCCCACTTTCTTTTGACTTGCTTCACATTGGTCTCTTCAGCAGTCTGTTCTTTAATTCTTTCTTCAATCTGGTTCACTAGTTTGTGAGCCATTCTACATGCCTGTTGTATGGAGGCGGGCTCGTGTGAACTTATATCTTCTTGGATTCTTTCCGGTAATCCTTTCACAAACGCGTCGATCTTCTCTTCCTCATCTTCGAATGCTCCCAGACACAATAGGCACAATTCTGTGAATCGTCTTTCATACGTGGTAATATCAAATCCTTGGGTTCGTAACCCTCTAAGTTCTGTCTTGAGCTTATTGACCTCGGTTCTGGGACGGTACTTCTCGTTCATCAAGTGCTTGAATGCTGACCACGGTAGTGCGTACGCATCGTCTTGTCCCACTTGCTCTAGATAGGTATTCCACCATGTTAATGCAGAACCTGTGAAGGTATACGTAGCGTACTTCACTTTGTCCTCTTCAGTACACTTACTTATGGCAAACACCGATTCGACCTTCTCGGTCCACCGTTTCAATCCGATCGGTCCTTCGGTTCCATCAAATTCCAAAGGTTTGCAGGCAGTGAATTCTTTGTAGGTGCATCCTACACGATTTCCTGTACTGCTAGATCCAAGGTTATTGTTGGTATGTAGCGCAGCCTGTACTGCGGCTATGTTTGAAGCTAGAAAAGTACGGAATTCCTCTTCATTCATATTCACGGTGTGTCGAGTAGTCGGTGCCATTTCCTTCAAAATAGTCAAATGGAACAAGTTAATCATACAGAATATTAAGAGTAGTTAATAGTATTTCGTAGCATAATATGAACTCATTTATAAAAGCTTTTTCTTCATATTAGCGTTTTATAAGTTTAAATTCGGGTAGTACCTACCCGTTAAGTTCATACTTAGTAGCTAATATACAATTCAACTACTACAATTCTATATGAAAAACTGATTATAATAATATTTCGCGTTCAAACTTTTATACAATATTTTACAAACTTACAATACCGCTTATTTTACATAAAGCATGAAATATAGCACACAATAACTTTGATACAAGATAGTTGTGAAGATAATTCTAGCTAGTACACAAGTCGTTCAGCAAAGGCAATAAAGACATGTAATTCATACGTCCAGAAACAAGTCATGCATTCTGGTTTTACTATGACTACTTCCCATCCTTGGTCTTGTGGAACATAACCGTTATGGCCGTTGATAAGACAGCGTGTTGTAACGTCATCAAAGGGACGAGGGTTACGTAATGTCCAACAGTCCCGTAACAATCTAAAAACCTCATTTCTTACCCCAATTACCGACTCCGTCACTTGTGGAAACGTTTTGTTTAATAGTTGTAGCCCGATGTTCTTGTTCTCACTTTGGTGAGAAGCGAACATTACTAATCCGTAAGCATAACATGCTTCTTTATGTTGCATGTTAGCTGCTTTTTCTAAATCACGAAGTCCAATATTCGGATATATTGAGTCAAAATAATTTCTTAACCCGTTGCGTAAAATAGCATTTGGGTTCCCCGCAATATATGCGTCAAAGTAAACACATCGTAACTTATGGGTTTCCCAATGTGATATTCCCCATCTTTCAAACGAAAGTCTCTTATAAACCAAGACATTCTTGGAACGTTCTTCGAATGTCTTACAAACTGATCTCGCCTTAAATAGTTGTGCCGAGGAATTCTGACCGACTCTAGACAAGATTTCATCAATCATGTCTCCGGGTAGGTCTCTTAAAATATTAGGTTGTCTATCCATTTTGTGTTTTTATACTGTAAAATAGACAAGAGTTAAATTCATAAAAAAAAATACTTATTAATACAAGCAATTTTTACATATATCATAAAGCATAAGCACACTATATTACATATATTACACCACACGAATACAACTATCTTATTCCGACTCGCTCATTTCTTCTTGTTCGGTTTTGGTTCGTTTTGCCAAGTTTCTAGGGATATATGATGTTCCCCTAATGCGAGCCGTCGTTGTCCACATTGGTTTAGAAAAACCTGGTGGTTTAGAGGTTCCCGGGTCATTGTTACAACTTAAGGACTTCGGGGGTTGACGATACATATAAAGTTCATCGGGGTTGGAATTAGATTTCTCTATTTTTATGCCCTTTCCCTTATTATTTTCTTTTGCCTTTTTAAATTCAGTTGGGGTAATTTCTATAACATCATCGGAATTCTCGTCGGAATTCGATTCATCAGAGAATTGGTAATCCTCCCAATATTTTGCTTCCTTGGCAGAAACTCCATTGACCATAATTAACCTTGGTCGGTTGGTTGAGGATTCTCATTTACTTAACCGTTTTATTATTTCCCCCACCGGTTCTATTTCTTCTTCCGGTTCCGATTCTTCTTCCGGTTCCGATTCTTCTTCCGGTTCCGACTCTTCTTCCGGTTCCTCTTCGGGAACTTGTGAATCAGTCCACGAATCATTCCAATTTACATTTGACTCTTCATTATTATTAGGTGAGTCAATGGGACTTCTTCTAGAGGTAGACATCTATCACATAATATCAAACACGTTAAGAGATTAATATATCACATAATATTCATATGTTAAAAATATATAGTTTCCAACAAAAATGTTAAGCAATCATTTTTAAAGAAAACACGGTCGAAGTCCAGACTCACTAATGCATCCTAACAAACTCGATAAGACACACTAATGCAAATTTTCTGGTTCTCTAAGACCAACGCTCTGATACCAACTGAAATGTCCCGTTCTTATTGATTAAAAACGTTCCATATTAATTGATTTCGTTGCGAGGTTTTGACCTCTATATGAGACATTTTTCAAAGACTGCATTCATTTTTAAAACAAACCATAACCTTTATTTCATAGATAAAGGTTTTAAAAAAACTTTACGTAGATTATCAAATAATGATAATCTAAAATATCCTGTTTACACGCGACCATTACATAATGGTTTACAACACAAATGTGTTACAACAAAATAAGTTTCTTGAATGCAGTTTTTACACAATATCATACAAGCATGGACTCCAAATCTCGTCCTTATTTAAGTATGCGACAGCGGAAGCTCTTAATAATCACCTGAGAATAAACATGCTTAAAACGTCAACAAAAATGTTGGTGAGTTATAGGTTTAACCTATATATATCAAATCATAATAATAGACCACAAGATTTCATATTTCAATACACATCCCATACATAGAGATAAAAATCATTCATATGGTGAACACCTGGTAACCGACAATGACAAGATGCATATATAAGAATATCCCCATCATTCCGGGACACCCTTCGGATATGATATAAATTTCGAAGTACTAAAGCATCCGGTACTTTGGATGGGGTTTGTTAAGCCCAATAAATCTATCTTTAGGATTCGCGTCAATTAGGGTGTCTGTTCCCTAATTCTTAGATTACCAGACTTAATAAAAAGGGGCATATTCGATTTCGATAATTCAACCATAGAATGTAGTTTCACGTACTTGTGTCTATTTTGTAAATCATTTATAAAACCTGCATGTATTCTCATCCCAAAAATATTAGATTTTAAAAGTGGGACTATAACTCACTTTCACAGATTTTTACTTCGTCGGGAAGTAAGACTTGGCCACTGGTTGATTCACGAACCTATAACAATATATACATATATATCAAAGTATGTTCAAAATATATTTACAACACTTTTAATATATTTTGATGTTTTAAGTTTATTAAGTCAGCTGTCCTCGTTAGTAACCTACAACTAGTTGTCCACAATTAGATGTACAGAAATAAATCGATAAATATTATCTTGAATCAATCCACGACCCAGTGTATACGTATCTCAGTATTGATCACAACTCAAACTATATATATTTTGGAATCAACCTCAACCCTGTATAGCTAACTCCAACATTCACATATAGAGTGTCTATGGTTGTTCCGAAATATATATAGATGTGTCGACATGATAGGTTGAAACATTGTATACGTGTCTATGGTATCTCAAGATTACATAATATACAATACAAGTTGATTAAGTTATGGTTGGAATAGATTTGTTACCAATTTTCACGTAGCTAAAATGAGAAAAATTATCCAATCTTGTTTTACCCATAACTTCTTCATTTTAAATCCGTTTTGAGTGAATCAAATTGCTATGGTTTCATATTGAACTCTATTTTATGAATCTAAACAGAAAAAGTACAGGTTTATATTCGGAAAAATAAGTTACAAGTCATTTTTGTAAAGGTAGTCATTTCAGTCGAAAGAACGACGTCTAGATGACCATTTTAGAAAACATACTTCCACTTTGAGTTTAACCATAATTTTTGGATATAGTTTCATGTTCATAATAAAAATCATTTTCTCAGAATAACAACTTTTAAATCAAAGTTTATCATAGTTTTTAATTAACTAACCCAAAACAGCCCTCGGTGTTACTACGACGGCGTAAATCCGGTTTTACGGTGTTTTTCATGTCTCCAGGTTTTAAATCATTAAGTTAGCATATCATATAGATATAGAACATGTGTTTAGTTGATTTTAAAAGTCAAGTTAGAAGGATTAACTTTTGTTTGCGAACAAGTTTAGAATTAACTAAACTATGTTCTAGTGATTACAAGTTTAAACCTTCGAATAAGATAGCTTTATATGTATGAATTGAATGATGTTATGAACATCATTACTACCTTAAGTTCCTTGGATAAACCTACTGGAAAAGTGAAAAATGGATCTAGCTTCAACGGATCCTTGGATGGCTCGAAGTTCTTGAAGCAGAATCATGACACGAAAACAAGTTCAAGTAAGATCATCACTTGAAATAAGATTGTTATAGTTATAGAAATTGAACCAAAGTTTGAATATGATTATTACCTTGTATTAGAATGATAACCTACTGTAAGAAACAAAGATTTCTTGAGGTTGGATGATCACCTTACAAGATTGGAAGTGAGCTAGCAAACTTGAAAGTATTCTTGATTTTATGTAACTAGAACTTGTAGAATATATGAAGAACACTTAGAACTTGAAGATAGAACTTGAGAGAGATCAATTAGATGAAGAAAATTGAAGAATGAAAGTGTTTGTAGGTGTTTTTGGTCGTTGGTGTATGGATTAGATATAAAGGATATGTAATTTTGTTTTCATGTAAATAAGTCATGAATGATTACTCATATTTTTGTTATTTTATGAGATATTTCTTGCTAGTTGCCAAATGATGGTTCCCACATGTGTTAGGTGACTCAAATGGGCTGCTAAGAGCTGATCATTGGAGTGTATATACCAATAGTACATACATCTAAAAGCTGTGTATTGTACGAGTACGAATACGGGTGCATACGAGTAGAATTGTTGATGAAACTGAACGAGGATGTAATTGTAAGCATTTTTGTTAAGTAGAAGTATTTTGATAAGTGTATTGAAGTCTTTCAAAAGTGTATAAATATATATTAAAACACTACATGTATATACATTTTAACTGAGTCGTTAAGTCATCGTTAGTCGTTACATGTAAGTGTTGTTTTGAAACCTTTAGGTTAACGATCTTGTTAAATGTTGTTAACCCAATGTTTATAATATCAAATGAGATTTTAAATTATTATATTATTATGATATTATCATGTATGAATATCTCTTAATATGATATATATACATTAAATGTCTTTACAACGATAATCGTTACATATATGTCTCGTTTAAAAATCATTAAGTTAGTAGTCTTGTTTTTACATATGTAGTTCATTGTTAATATACTTAATGATATGTTTACTTATCATAGTATCATGTTAACTATATATATATCCATATATATGTCATCATATAGTTTTTACAAGTTTTAACGTTCGTGAATCACCGGTCAACTTGGGTGGTCAATTGTCTATATGAAACATATTTCAATTAATCAAGTCTTAACAAGTTTGATTTCTTAACATGTTGGAAACATTTAATCATGTAAATATCAATCTCAATTAATATATATAAACATGGAAAAATTCGGGTCACTACAACGTGACTGGATCGAGAATCATCTTGACCAGTTTGGAAACTAGAATCAGTATAAAACTTAATACTTAACTCTTCTTCCAAACCACCGTAAACCAAGAACATATCATTAGTACTCTGCAAATACTAAAGAATATTCTTAACAACAATTCAATATACTTTACCTGGATTATGTTGACAATGACTCGTCAAACTCAAAACTAATGAAACATCGAGTATAGTACATATCATGTCATACATGATGGATCATATAGCCGAAGCATATGTGATACATTTCATTTGTCTCATCTCATCTGCTATGATATGACTTTTGAAACTTTTTCACGGTTATGCCCTTTTACATTGGCAAAGCTCCATGCTTGGAGTTTTGCATGCTAAATCTCTGCAAGATAATGTATGTACTTTGATTCAAACCAATAAGACAATTGGATCTATTGTATAGATCCTCATTCCAATAATATAAGTAGCTTCATCAAGATCCTTTATGGAAATACATTTTCCAAGCCAAGACTTGACATCTTGCAAGTTGGAATGTTATTTCTAATAAGTAATATGTCATCAACATATAAGATCAAGAAGACTACTCTGCTCCCACTAGCTCTAATGTAAACTCAGGGCTTATCTTGGTTTTGAGAAAAATTAAACACTTTGATTTTCTCATTAAACTTAAGATCTAGCTTATGGATGCTTGCTTTTATCCATAAATGGATTTTAGAAGCTTGCATACTTTATTAGGATGCTTAGGATTCATAAACCCTTCCAGCTGAACCATATATACGTCCTCGCTTAGGTCGCCATTTAGGAAAGCGGTTTTGACATCCATTAGCCATATTTTATTATCATGAAAAGTAACCATGGCAATAAGTATCCCAATTGTTTTAAGGCTCGCGACTGGTGAAAAACTTTCATCATAACCTTTTGTCACCAATCGAGCTTTAAAAGTGTTTACATTACCATCCATATCAGTCTTCATTTGAAGACCCATTTTTACCTCATTGTCTTACAATTGGGTAGAAGATCAATCAAGTCTCATACTTGATTATCCTTCATGGACTGCATATATGTATTCATAGAATCTAGTCATTTTCAGATTCAGGATCTGATATGGCCTCACGCAGCTAGAGGGTTCATCATAATCCCTTAGTTGAGGTTTATCTGAATTAAGAAGATAATTAAACCTCATAAGCCGATGAGTTCTACTAGATCTATAAAGTGCAGGTGTAACACGTTCTGACTCACCAACAGTGCGCTCAGTTTCAACGTGTGGATTGCTAGTGCGTACTGAAGGTATGTTACTTTAAAGTACTTGAATTTCTTCAAGATCTACTTTACTCCCACTGACTTCTTGTAAGAGAAGATCTCTTTCCAGGAATTCAGCAGACTAAGCAGAAAATACGTTGTCTTCAGCTTGGTAGTAAAAGTAGTAACCCATTGTTTCCTTTATGTATCGTACAAAGTAACATTAGATAGTTCTGGGTTCTAATTTATTTGAAGTGTCATGCTTCACGTACGCTTTACAACCCCAGACTTTCAGATAAGACAACTTGGGATTCTTCTCATGCCATAACTCATATGGTGTCTTTTCTACCTTCATAGTTGGAATCACATTGAGTATGCCTGCAGCAGACTCTCATGCATATCCCTAAAAGACGGTAGTAGAGAAATGAGACTCATCATAAATCAAACTATATCAAGTAGAGTTCGATTCCTCTTACTCAGACACACCTTCGTGTTGTGGTGTGTAAGGTAGAGTGAACTATGAGATAATCCCACAATTCTTTAGATGGTCCAAAAAACTCTTGATTCATAAACTTACTTACTCCATCGGAGCGAAGTGCTTTAATGGTCTTTTCAAGCTGATTATCTACTTCATTTTGGAATACTTTTGAATGTTAAAATAGCTTTATGTTTATGTTTCAGCAAGTGAACATAATCATAGCTACTGTACTCATTAGTAAATTTAATGAAGTAAAGTTAACTAATCTATACATTGTTCTTAAAGGGCTACATACAACAGTATGTATTAGTCCTAAAAGATCTTTAGCTCTTTTACCTAAATCGGAGAAAGAAGCATTTGTCATCTTTTCAGATAAACATGACTCGCATACATCAAATAACTCAGAGTCAATTGATTCCAAAAGTCCATTAGATTGGAGTAAGGAAATGCATTGTTTGTTTATATGACCAATATGACAATGTCATAGATAGGTCTTATTCAAGTCTTGCTTGAAGACTTTGGCGATGTAGGTATACACAGAATTCTCATTTGAAATTACACTATGCATATCAATTTCAAAAATACCATCACATGGATAGGTATTAAAATAAATATCTTATCCTTAGAAACTGAAATACCTAAGTGTGTAAATGCAAGTTCAATACTAACATCTTTCAAACTATGTCGCTCGCAGTATTGAGAGCATAATGCTATTGTTCCAACAAAACAATAAGACCACTTAGAGAAGTAAGTTCAAAGGTACCAATAGCTTTAACAAAAGCTTGATCCCCCTTGCCTACTTGCAAATCCAGTGTGTCTTTCTTCAGTCTATTACTTCTTCTCATTCCCTTTATATTTTTACAAGTGTGAAGGCCACAACCAATTAACAAAGATCTAGGAATCACTAGAAGAAGTATATAACTATATATGGAATATACCTGATTTGCTAGTCTCACCAGCGTTTTCTTTTCTCAGCTCAGATTGGAAGATAGGACAACTTCCTTCTCCAATTGCCAACCTTTCCACAATGGAAACATTCGGCGTCTTTTGTTGGGCTTTCGTTCTTGGAAGGTGAAATATTTTTCCTAGCAAATGATTTGTCATTTTTCTTCCACAAAGTATTCGGCTTATTCTTTTCACCCTTCAATCCTATTTCTTCCTGATCATCGAACAACATTCGATAATTATTTTGCTGAGCAGCAGCAACTGCCACAACAGGAAGAAAGGATATGGGTTCTAAACTTTATTCAACTTCCAATTATGCTTGAGAACAATTCTCAGATTGCAGTGCTAGTCTAGGAAGTTTGAACATTGAGTTTATCCTTCTCCAACAAAGAAGAAAGTGTTTTGGTTTGCGTTTTGATTGTTTAACATCTACAACAGATATATGATTCTATTTAGTATTTTCGATATTGAACTTTAATAAATTAACTACCCGAGTTTTTATAATTTTTTTAAAAACAATTAATTTACGAAAGCCTAAAATTCACATAGAGGTTCCATAGCCACATCTATTGATCACTAATAATTGTCAAAATGATATGTTGGATCATGCTAAAATCACCAACAGTATTCCTTGTAAATTCTTGTAGATATTTCGTTCTTTTTTTCCTTCTAGAATTTTGCTAGTTTCGTTAACAAAATTCCAGCCGTTCGAAGAAAAAAAAAATAAAACAATACACAAAACGTTCTGATCAGCCAAACCAAACTAATTCCATTTCACAATATCATTATTCGATGTCATCTAACAATATATAATATATAGATGGTATATGAGAAGAGTTAGTATTACACTTCAAGTAGACACATGAAAAAAACTGCGTGACACACATGGAAAGAAAACAATATATTACGTAGTATAAAATTAAATGAGTTTTTACGTAACACATGTAAAAACAATAAAATTACTATGTGATTGGAGATTTTGAGTGAGGGGTTTGAGTTTTTAAAAATCATGATCCAACAATAAGACTAATTTTCAGAAAATTACTCTCCCACATTAGACAATTGAAAAATAAAGAACAAAAAATTAAGAACGCGAGAATTAACTTAGTTATATGTAATCAAGAGTTGATTACTTTAATCCACGAACCAAATTAGAGAGATTTTATTGATATAATTCGTGATACATGTTAGGGTTACAATAGGGTCCTTTTATAGGCAATATCTAACAAGAAAACAACTTAACGAGAAAGAAATCAAGTTTCTAGATTCTTCCCCTCAGGTGTAAACTCGCGATCGCGAACGTCTCCTTTACAAAATCTCGCGATCGCGAGACGTGTCAAAATCTGTTTCGAGCATCTTTTCCAGTCACGAGTTTAAACCTCCTAATCGCGAATTTCAACCCTTTTTCGACTTGTTTGATTGTTATTTACCTTTTCATATCCAACATTAGTTGAACATGGGATGAGAAAAGAATGTACGTACAAAAAATTTATCATTCATTTATTTATCATATATACTAAATTGCGTGAGGTTTTGTGTCGTCTCAACCCCACTCACAAACTTGGTCAAAACTACATTGAACTAAATTGCGTGAGGTTTTGTGTCGTTTCAACCCCACCCCACTCACAAACTTGGTCAAAACTACATTGACCCAAACCTGGCCCCAAAAAACGCAAAACACCCCCCTCAACTATAACCAACTTACAAAAAATACCCTGCAGTCCGGGGGGTAAAAATGTCAATTCCCTGAATTAAAATAAAAACTCCACCCAAACCCTTCGACAGCCCGTATTTTCCTCCTCGTTCTGAGTTAAATTTTACCAAGCACTCCGTTAAACTCGAAATATTTTTACGAACAAAACGAAACTAACTACGTTTGAAACGGGTACTTTTTAAAAATCGCTAAATGCAACGATAGCCCGTATCTTCCCGCTCACCGCGAAATTTTTCCAACAGCACCATCAGACTCGAAATAATTTTATGAACAAACCGATACTAACTACGTTCGAAACGGACACTTTTTAAAAAACACTAAACACAACGACAGTCCGTATCTTCCTGCTCGCCGCGAGTTAAATTTTTTCGACGGCACCGTTAGGCTAAAAAAAAAATTTATCAACAAAACGAAACTAACTACGTTCGAATCGGACACATTTTAAAAAAATACTAAAAACGACGATACCGACACCGACGCATAACACATGGGCCGTTTTCCCATCTATAAATAAAACTGCGTTAAATATGAATACGCCGGCCGAACGCCTTCGCCGCATCGTGTGGGCCCGACCCGAACTAGTTATGGCTAATATGTTCCTTCATTAAAAGGATGGAGCTTTCTTGGAGAAGTTAGTTGTGGAACCATATACACTATTGTCATTTATTTTTAACTAGAGAAATTGTCCTCGCTTTGCGTCGGAAGAATGTTTGTTAAATTTGATTGTCAAAAAGAGAGGAAAAATTTGAAACAAAAGAGAAAAATTGATTTGGGTGAAAAATGAAGTTGACAAAATAAGAAAATATAAATATTTTTGATAATAATAGTAGTAATAAAATAGTGGTAGTAGTAGTAATAATAATATAATAATAGTCCAAATAATAGTAGTAATGAAATGATAGTGATAAAAAAGTTGTGTGTTAATGTGTAAAGAATGTAGTTTTTTGTAGTTGATATGTAAAAAAAATAAAGAGTTTTGTGATAAATTTTAGGAGTTTAAAAGTTTTGTGTTTGTTTTGGAAGGGGTAAAAGTTTTGTGGTTGGTGTTAAAGAAGTGGAAAGTCTACTATTCATTTAGACTATGTCAAATAGATATATAGAATAATATAAAATAAAATAAATAAACTCTACTTGTGATGATTTTTCAAAATAAAATTCTTAACAAGTACTCCGTAGCTTATAAAAATAATTAAATTTGGACAAGTTTTCATAAAGGCGGGAATACCAAAAAAAATTTCAAAATCAATTACAGGTGTCAAACATCCGTCAGTGTACTCAGACACGAGGATGGATCCGAGGCCCTCTTTAAAAGTATATATAACTCCACAATTCCCTTCCATCAATCAACAAAAAGATAGAACAGAGTATTATCATCTCACCACCGCCATGGCTTTCAAGAGCTTTAGAAAATTCCAATTTCATGACAAAGAGCTAAAGGAAGCAAAGGAAGCACAGCGTGCTATGTCAACTGAACGATACGTTAAAAGCGAAAGAGACGTTATTCCGTTACGGCTCCACAGACGTTACGGCTCGTTACGGATCTACTTCCGTTACCCCTCCGTCGGCAACCACAGACGTTATTCCGCCACCATTAACTCCACCTACCGAATCCGTCAATCCGACTCCTCCATCTGCTCCCGAAGCCGTCAATTCGAAGAAAAAGAAAAAAGGAAAGAAGTGTGTACAGAAGAAACGTGACGACGGCGCTACTCCGTCAGTTCCGATGACTCCGCCATCAGAAACCGTCAATCAGTGCAACTGATGATTAATGTTTATCAAGTTTGAAAGAGATCGATTAAGAGATAAGAGGTAGTATTAAGTTTAGATTGAGTAGTAGATAATGATTTTGCATATTGATGTTTTATATTGGAATATAAATACGGAGTAGTTGCAACTGCAAGTAGATCTAGATCTTGTTGGATAATCGCGTGTACTTTTAAATCAGTTTAACGCAGCGGATAGTTAAAATAATAATCAATTATTATTTTATAAATCATTTACAAAATTAAATAATCATATATTTAAATTTAATAAAACATGCACATGATTAACGATCCCAAAGATCCAGTTACACACTAATAATTGTCAAAATATGTAATTCACAAAGTGAGTAAACGATATACTTTTCTTGAAGAAACTGATTGAAGGAGAGAAACCTACGATCAAAAATATGACTGTCTCTTAGGATAGTCCACACTACACTTCAAACAACCGTCAATGGATGCTAGTCCAAACCCAAGTAACTTATTAATATAATTCAATTATATTAATAAACCAATAATAATTAATCCTCCGTAAATGGTTTCAATATGAACCAAAACTTAACCATGAGCTAGTTTGATTTTTGTGATACAATAACAACGAAAAGGATTTTGATTTTTCTTTGTTTTCGTACTCTAAACAAGCATATGTGTGTTTTCATTATCTCTACTTTTTATAGAAATATTCCATATCTATATATATAATATATGAAAACTAATAAGTTAAACGACTTTTGTAAAACGAGTCCAAAATTTGGTGGAATAAAATATTTGATTCCCTTTTACCTTTATAAAGTCTATTTCTCAAATACTTTAGGGGTATGTTATGTAACTTATAATTAATAATTTCTATCATGTCGTTTTCATGTGAATAGTAAATTAATTAATTTCGTTTCATTTACTATTCATATGAATAATAAATGAATTAATTTCGATTTACTATTTTGTTACTTGAGTAATATATATACATCATATATATATTTTATTTGACGTCTCGGTGTATATGTGTGTGACACCGAAGGCTCAAATGAATTTGGCTATATAGTTATATGTTGTACCTTGCACATTAATCCTTCTGATCTAGCTAGTTGATCATAACGATTAGGATTACGTTTAGTAGATATATGATGAAGTAATTGTGGATTGTTACCTTTAGATGATATGATATAACAATTCTCTAAATAATTTGGAAACTGAATGTGTGTTGATCATATTTTTAATTGAATTGATCGAGTTATAAGTGATATATATGTATATTGAATTCGATTACAACGGCTGCTAAAGTTGAAACGTTAAAATTTATCACCGTCGATCGCAAATTGTAGTACCAATTTAATCCGGAAACGTTGCTAAGTAATCCGTATGTGTTGATCATATAAATTTCGTATTGAGTTATAAGATTACTATATATTGAATTCTATTGAAGATTGTAAAAATTAAGTTGATATCCAGTTTAATTTACCAATAAAGAGGTGTATAAGTTGAAATCTATTTTAATGGCTTCCAACGTCGAAACGATTACATATTGCATACTGAGCCTTTACGTGTCTTCCTTTTCATTTCACTCCTCCATGTTTTGCCTTTCTCCGGTCGTTGTTTCTGTTGCTCCGGCGAGTTCGTCGGAGTTGGTGTTATGAATTCAAATACGCACGTGATCTGCACGAGAACACCTGACGTCACGTGATGAGGACTGAGCTGGATTGTGGTTGTAACAGAATAACCGTAAACTTTTTTAGCAAACTTATTTTATAAAAAAGTTCAAAATTTATATTTATATTTTATATTTATATTTATATTATTAACTAAAACCAATATTTAAATTCTTACTAAGGTGCTTGAAGGTGTCGAGTACAATTAACTATGAGGGGTTGAAGTGTAAATATGAAATTATAAGTTTGAATTCATGAACGACTTTTGAGATTTGGTGATTACCAAATTATCGGTAAAATTTAAACTACAAATACGGAGCTATCCACATCTTATTCTTATAAAACGATAAAAAGATTTGAATTGAAATACATTATAAACCATATATAGAGATAGAGATTGAGAGTGAGAGTGATTGTGGAAGAAGAAATGAGGGTGGTGCGTGTTCGTTTACGTCTTTCGATTTTGGAAACTTTATTCTGGTAAGGTAACTTTACTGTTAAAATAAATGGTTCTCTTCATTAAGTAGGTCGTAGGGATTTACGTTTGCCGGTTTGTTAAGTTTGGTGTCTTAAACATGATTGTAAATATAGGGTGGAAGGCCCAGGGTTCATTCTTATCACCATGCGTTTTGATTGCGTCCCGGTCCATCTTCAACCATTTTTTTCTTTCTTTATCTCCTCTTTTTTGCGATGTCGTTGTAGGTACCTCATCTTGAACCGAATGCGGACCCGAATCGGTTCTTCCTTGATTACGACTTTGTTGCCAAGCAAAATATTCGTTATAGTCGTCACTTGTGTTTGAGGCACTTGTGTTTGATACGCAACATACGCATTACCGAAAGAGTTTGGTGTCGTTGGAATTTGAGGTTGCGACCAACTATTTGGATGATTTTGGTTGTTTAATGAATTGTTTAGATTCATTTTTGTAATTGAAATGGTGAATTCAAGTTGATAAGATGAAAGAAGTGGTGGTAATGGTGAGATTACGTCATTACGATGTGAATAATGGATAGTACTTATAAACATAAAAACAGAAAAAATAAAAATTATAAAATCTTAAATGTGAAAACGGTAACAAATTTTAAATTGGCCCACACGCAACGGCTCCAAGCATCGTTGTTTCAAAGAACCTGGAACTCAAAACGGTGAACCAACGCCGGCGGGGTGTCGGCTGACCGTCGGTCACCACCGACGCCGAAACTGACTTCAAAACCAACCTTCGACAATTGCTCTGAACGAAAATTAATAGTTGGCTCCATAACAAATTACCAATTTATTGCTATAATCCAAGAGTACTGGCCTTAACTTTATTAAGTTGTGCAAGATACTGAGATCGGTTATTAGTGTATATTTAAAAGAGATTAAAGTTAGTGCTAATTGTTAGTCTAATTAAGAATAGTACTCCGTATATTGTTAGCTATCAAACCAAAATTCGAACGTCGCATTTTTAGTATAGATGGATAATGGATTATATCATACTTACTACTACTACTTTATTAGTAAATTGACTTTATTTCGATATCTACTAATTATTACAAATTTTTTGGTCGTTTCATTTTGTGGCTTCTGCATTTTTGCTAGGGAAAGAAACACTCAAGTGGCTTAAAGTTTACGGGGTAAAAGGTGAAACTTTTGGGGTATAAAAGGTGTAAAGGTATAACTTTGAGGGATAAAACACTTAACTTTTCAATTTTAATTAATAATAGTTAAATAACATCCATCCAATTTTTTAACGGGATTTGTTTTTTTTTCGGCCACGAGCTAGGTTTCACCATCATCACCGTTCAACTCGAAATGATTTTACGAACAAAATGCAACTAATTATATTTGAAACAAAGCTGCTTTTTTTTTTAAGGAAAACATATTGAATAAATTATATTATATATATAAAATAAACAAACCCAACTAATTATATCAAAATAATGGCTAGAGTAAGTGGTAAGTTCATGAGTTTGTTAGGAAGAATTCCTGGGTTCGAGTCATTTTGCCTTCTTTTTTTCGCAACTTTTCCTCAGTTTTCGCTCAACATTAGTTTCATAAAAGACGTTAAAATGTTTCACCGCAAATCGCGGGCTGTTAGGCATATTAGGTGTCAAGCAGCGTATATCCAGATGCAACCGCCGCAACACGCGGTCAGTTTTTTTTCCTAGTTAAAATCAATTAGAATAACACTTTTTAGTGTGCACACACATATTAAGAGGGTGTTTGGGAATGCGTTTTGATATAAATTTTTTGATTATCACGTTTTTAAAACGTAAATAATCAGATAATAATGTTTGGCAAACTTTGTTCAAAATCAATTATTTGCGTTGTCAACTCATTAAAACGTGATTTTGAAAAAGCTAGTACCTCATTACTGCAGGGAAACGCCATTTTGTATTATACTGTCAATACCCATAATACCCCAATACCCTTAGAGCAGTGGGAGTGGAGACTCGTCTCCCCCTCGTCGCACCTCAAGTGACTTAGTCACCCACTCCCCTAGCCCGTCACTTGTTCTAGTTTCCCCTTGGTCAGTCACATATGTGACGGAACATACCCCCATTTATTTTATTTTTGCTTTTCTTTTTTAATGAAATAATCTTATTAAATATAATAAAATATTATTTTAATACACTAACTGACATAGCTCACCACTCTTCACTTTTTCTGACTCAGCAAGTCACGCCTGACATGCCAAGTGACCTCAGTCACCACTCCCAGTGCTCTTAATAATACAAGATAAACGGCCTGTTCTCTAATATTATTTTTATCTTTTTTTTTTATAAAATGTCAGCATTCACTGATCATAGAAGGCTTTCAAAAAGATATTCAATTTTAATTTTCCTTATTTAAATTTACAAAATTTGTACGTATCCATTTTCAGTTTATCTATAGAATGCTTTTAAACTCGTTACGTAGTCCTTAATTGTTTATTATTTCATTGTGAAAGTTATAATATCATTCAGCTTAGATAAATTCTTAATAATCGTTAAATATTACTTCGTATTTTCTTAAACATAAAGTTGAGTTGTAATCACTTGCATCCATAAATTTGCTTGAAAACAAAGGGACCAATGAGAACGCGACATGTGGCGCGAAAATCACATGTGATTGGAAAAAAAAGAAATTCGAAAAAAAAAAAAATTTAAATTTTTTTTCCAAATTTTTTTTCCCGAAAATTTTTTTTTTCGAAATTTTTTTTTCAAAAATCATATGTGATTATGCATGTCAATCACATGTGATTGTAAACCCAATCACATGTAATTGTAAACCCAATCACATGTGATTATGCATGGCAAATCCAATCACATGTGATTGTACAATTCAATCACATGTGATTGTGCAGGTAAATCACATGTGATTGTAAAAAAAATAAAAAAATTTAAAAAAAAACTTATTTTTTTAAAATTTTCGAAAAAAATTTAAAAAAAAATTTTAAAAAAAAATTTTTTTGAATTTTTTTCAATCACATGTGATTTTTCGCGACACGTGTCGCGCTCTCATTGGTCCCTTGAATCTCAACTTAATTTATGGACTCAAATGAATATTCCTCAGCAATAAAATTATAAGCTGATGATCAATTTATATTTATTTATAGTTATTAGATGAAGTTATACTGTAGTATAAAAAAAGTAAAATAAAAATTATTATATCATATAAGATATTTAATAAACTTTTATGACTATGTAAAATTTTCACTAATACATATAAGTCCTTTTTTGTCATTTTACTAGTTAGTTATATAAATAATTTGATTTGACAAACACTTGAAAACTCAATTATTTGATTATTGCGATATCAAACAGCATAATCAAATTCAAACACTATATTTTTTCAATACGTTTTGATAACGCTGATTTTTTAATTATGATTATTCAAAACGCATAATCAATTTTCAAAACGCAATCCCAAATACCCCTAAGAAACAACGTATATTACGAGTACTATATGTCGGGCTATTAATTGATTTTGTGAACACCGTATACTCACTCGTATAGTAAGCCAACAATTATGGTATTCAAATTTTAAACTTATAAATATTCAATTTATATTGCGTAAGTAATTAATGATTATAATAATTAAATATATGTAAAAAAAAAAAAAAACAAAACAAAAAGTTGGATAGACATTTCATACTTGGATGAAAGTTCGTGAGATGCAAGTTAGTGGGCTTCAAATTAGTTCGGTAAAAGTAATAGAAATGCATTGGACTTAAAAATGGGCCCTACAAATTGTTGGGCCCTGTTCCTTCGCACAGGTTGAACTTGCTTGTAGCCGGGCCTGACAAATAACTCCAATGATTTAGGCGAAGAGATGCATGAAATAACCATGTAAAACTATCGCTAGGCTTATCTATTATTACCATTACCATTACCAATAAAACTACTAGACAAAATCTTATGAATAGTACTATTCGCTTTTTCAATTTTCACAACCTTAACTCCTTTACTTTTATTAAAATACAAATCGAACCCCCACTTCATACTATTCGTTTTTTCAATTTTCACAAACTTAACCCCTTTACTTTTACTAAAATACAAATCGAACCCCCACTTTATACATATATTCGAAATTATTATTAATCTCATCACTAACACCAAAAATACTAAATAATAACACCCACCACGTTTTACCGACTTGTACACTGCGCTCAAACAGTAGGACTCAGATAGGCCACTACTGTGCTAAATTTTTTTTTTCTCCAACGATAAAAGACGCAACTTTCGTAAAAGGAACAACCCTTCAATGCTACCAAAAGATGTCCAAAAACATTCTTTTTTACAAAATAGATCAACTAACTTTTTTTTAAAAAATAAAACCCGAACGCTAAAAGAAGCAACTTTCACAAAAGGAACAATCCTTCAATGTTAGATGTCGAAAAAAATTCTTTTTTACAAAATAGATCAAGACTTTTTTTTTTAACTCGCATTCAAAACGGAGCCCCCGGCGCAAAGCGAGGGCTCCACAACTAGTTTATACTACTAGAAAAAATTTACAAAACAAAACATAGAGGAGTACAAAAATAACAGAAAATCTTGATTACCTACTCCAGTTCTACTTGTCAAGAAATTGTTAGAGCTTGGGTTAGATAGCCAACAATCCAATTTAACCCGATATTGAAAACTTTATTCTTGTAAGGTAACTGTTAAAATAAATGGTTCTCTTCATTTAAGTAGGTCGTAGGCATTTACGTTAGTCGGTTGGTTAAGTTTGGTGTCTTAAACATGATTGTAAATATAGGGTGGAAGGCCCGGGGGGTCATTTTTATCACCGTTTTTAATTTCTGTTATTTATTTTTTACGCACTTTAAATATCGGGACACGTATACAAGGTTTTGACATATCATATCGACGCATATATATATATTATTTGAAATAACCATAGACACTCTATATGCAGTAATGATCGATTTCTCATATATATATATATATATATATATATATATATATATATATATATATATATATATATATATATATATATACATAACTTGTTTGATTTATATAATTCCGACTCGGCCAAGAGCAGAGCAGGCTGCTCAACTGTTCAGGGCCATCTTTTTTAGGGGCCTAAATAATTATTGAATCATGTATCGCTCAGGCCCAAAAGAATTGAAGGTAGGGATATTTTGAGGCCCATTTTTAGTTGGTAAAAAAAGTAAAGGGATCAAGAATAAGATACCAGCGGGACGATTTTTCAATATCCATATTTTGATTTTTTTTTTTTTTTCCCCCCTTTACAAATACTAGACTACTAGGTATATTCGTTATCTTTTGTGACTCTTTCATCTCCAATATCAATATTGTATGTCGCCTATGTTAGAGTTTTAGGACCCAACAATATGAGTAATTAAAGAAAATTACTCAACTCATAAAAGATAAACAAAAGAACAATGCGAAAAATTAAATCGATACAAGCAAAATAACGTGGTTATATGCAATCGTTGTGATTGCTTTAGTCCACGGCCAACTAGAAAATTTTATTGATAATTTTCGTGCTCACAATTTATGGGTTACAATAAGGTGTATTTATAGGAGAAGACTAACTTAAGGAGCAAGCCAACTCTTTGTCTAAATTAATACGGAGTAATAATCCTATAATAATTCGACGTTCAAATTAATTCTAGAAAATTCGGTACCGTATGAAGCTAAATATAATTCCACAACTTGAATTAACATCTCACGTTTGGTGACCTTGTAGTCACTATGCGTGACCTTCATGTGCCAAAAGCATAAATAGCTTCGAACCTATTTTTCACGTTTTGTCTTCTATCCTCACGTTTGAAAAAAACGAATTTATTTGTTTCACCAACCATGTCACCAATGGTGATAATATGTCACCAAATGTGATCATGCTGGCCCCACCTCTTTTTTCTTGTTTAATTTATTCTTCATACTCCAACAATCTCCCACTTGAAGGAGACATTAAACAGCCCAATCTTTGTCAACCCATCAACCAAACAATCTAACCAAGAACGTTAAACCACCATTATACCGCCAAACTCCATTTGGGACACGCACACTCAACGTATACTTCGGATGAGTAGACTTTCGATACAAGGTCTTCAACACTACTTGTTAGAATTGAAATATCAACCCTCTAATTCTCTAGTCGGCGTCTTCTCTCATCAAGTCATGAGAAGACCGGTTGAGGCAATGCAAAACCTCAACTTGTCCGTCGTAACCACCTTAGTAAGCATATCCGCGGGATTCTTCGAACCAAGGACTTTCTTCAAAACTAAAGTACCATCTCTTATATGATGTCGAATAAAATGATACCTCATCTTGATGTGTTTCGTACGACTATGAAACACCGGATTCTTTTCAAGATGAACCGCACTTTGATTATCACAATACAAGACGCAATAGTCTTGTCTTTTACCCAACTCACTCAAGAAGTCCTTCAACCACACAAGCTCTTTAGTAGCTTCCGCAAGAGCCATGTATTCGGCCTCCGTTGTTGATAAAGCAACACTTCTTTGTAGTCGAGACATCCAACTAATCGCCGTCTTCCCTAATGTGAAAACATTACCTGTAGTTCTTTTCCCCGAATCATCACATCCACCCAAATTAGCATCTGCATAACCTCTAAGTATGACATTGTTTTTAGCGAAACACAATCCCATATTAGAAGTACCTTTCAAGTAACAAAGCAACCATTTGACCTCTTCCCAATGCTCTTTCCCCGATTTAGACATATAACGGCTTACAACTCCCAATGCATGAGCTATATCCGGTCTCGTACAAACCATGGCATACATAATACTTCCCACAGCCGATCTATACGGAACCTTTTCCATCTCCGCTTTGTCTTCTTCCGTTTTAGGTGATTGACGTTTCGATAACCTTATTGAGCTACCCAAAGGCATAGAACGAGCCTTTGAATTCTCCATGTTGAACCTCTCTACTACTTTCTCAATGTATTTAGTTTGAGACAAGTATAGAGTTCCTTTCACACGATCACGCACAATACGCATCCCAAGTATTTGCCTAGCTTCACCGAGGTCTTTCATCTCGAATTCATGGGAAAGTAATCTCTTCAACTTGTTGATTTCGGACATGTTAGAACCCGCAATCAACATATCATCAACATACAATAACAAGATGATATAAGAAGACTTGAATTTCTTCAAGTATCAACAATGATCGGCTTCACATCTTAAGAAATTAATCTTCTTCATAAACTCATCAAACTTCAAGTACCATTGCCGAGGTGCTTGCTTCAATCCATACAAACTTTTCTTTAGCTTACAAACCCACTTCTCTTTACCCTTTACCTCAAAGCCCTCGGGTTGCTTCATATAGATCTCTTCATGAAGATCTCCGTGTAAGAATGCGGTCTTCACATCTAGTTGCTCAAGATGTAAGTCCTCGGATGCAACTATAGCAAGTACCAACCGAATAGTAGTCATTTTAACTACCGGTGAAAAAATCTCGTTGTATTCAACTCCTTCCTTTTGTTAAAAGCCTTTGACCACCAACCGAGCCTTGTACCTCTTCTTGCCATCCAACTCATTCTTGATTCTATACACCCATTTGTTTTGCAGCGTCCTTTTATCATGAGGTAACTTCACTAGTGACCAAGTTTTATTCTTCTCAAGTAACCACATCTCTTCTTTCATGGCAAGCTTCCATTGTATGGATTCTTTTGATTTTCTCACCTCAAAGTAACTTTCGGGTTTACCATTCTCGGTATAGAGCAAGTAGTTCGTTGATGAAGAATACCTAGGATTAGGCTTGGGCATGTAAAGACCCGTCCTAATCCATAAGAACGAATACAATAACATATGATTACATTGAGAGGTATTTGACCTCTATATGATACATTTTACAAACATTGCATTTGTTTTAAAAGACAAACTTTCATTACATCGAAAGTTGACAGGTATGCATACCATTTCATAATATCCAACTATAAAAGATCTAATCTGTCATTTATTTAATCATAATCTTTACTGAACTCAACGACTTGACGGCAACGTCTTTTGAAATATGCCATGAATGATTCCAAGTAATATCTTTAAAATGAGCAAATGCACAGCGGAAGATTTCTTTCATATCTGAGAATAAACATGCTTTCAAGTGTCAACCAAAAGGTTGGTGAGTTCATTAGTTTATCATAAACAATCATTTCCATTAATTTAATAGACCACAAGATTTTCATTTCATTACTCATAAATATCATGCATCTGCATAAAAATCATTCATATGGATTGAACACCTGGTAACCGACATTAACAAGATGCATATAAGAATATCCCCTATCATTCCGGGATATCCATTGGACATGATAAAATAACATCGAACTACTAAAGCATCCGCAACCATGGATGGGGTTTGTTAGGCCCAATAGATATATCTTTAGGATTCGCGTCAATTAGTAGATCGGTTTACTAATTCTTAGGCTACCAAGCAAAAAGGGGCATATTCGGCTTCGATCATTCAACCATAGAATGTAGTTTCAATTACTTGTGTCTATTTCGTCAAACATTTATAAAAAACAGCGCATGTATTCTCAGTCCCAAAAATATATATTGCAAAAGCATTTAAAAAGGGAGCAAATGAAACTCATAATACTGTATTTTGTAGTAAAAATACATATGACGTCATTGAACAAATGCAGGGTTTGGCCTCGGATTCACGAACCTATATCATTTTTATATATATTAACACATAAAATCGTAATCAAGCAAATTAATATATTATATCTCAAATTATGTATTATATATATTTAATTTGTGTATATATTTAAAAATGATTTATATTTATATAGTTATATCAATATATATATATATATATATATATATATATATATATATATATATATATATATATATATATATATATTAACAATACCTAATTTGTTAAAAAATGTTAATTTGATTAATACATATTTATATGTAATATTACTATAACTATATTTTTATATCAATAATAGTAACAAAGGTTGTATTTGATTATAATAATAATAATAATATTAATAATAATAACACTGATAATAATAGTAATTATAGTAATAATAATAATAATAATAATGATAAAAATAATAATAATTATAATTATAATAGTAATAATGATAAGATAATAATAATAAGATAATAATATTAATAAATGAATGAATAGATGAGTAACTACCTCAAAGGAGTAACCCTAAAAAATGCCCAAGTCCGGGTTTGAACCCGCGACGTCCCGCTAACCCGATAACATCCTTATCCATTACTCCGTATCAGTTTTTCTATTATTATTATTATGATTTTAATATCTTTTAACTTAGTTTTCCGTTTTGAATCATCATCAATCATTTTAACATCCTTATATCATAACCGTTACTCCATCATGATCATCATAATACCTATTCTATCATCACTTTTATCATCCTCCTACCCATTCATCATTTTTCATAATCAACCCATTATCATTATCATTCCATGATCTCATCATCATTATCTATATCATATTATTATCTCATCTTTATCATATGATTACTACATCATCATCATACTTAAACTATCATCTATTATCATTATAATACCATCAATATCATATGATATTTCCATGATCATAATCGTATTATCTAATCATAACCATTATTTTTATCATAAGATCATCATCTTACATCATCATCTTTTATCTAATTAATTTCATTATCATCATTAAGCATCATGTATCATTACCATCATGTACATCATCACATGTTGGCTCCTGTTATCGTTTTCAAACTCTAGTCCCATAGAGAATTATAAACCTCGGCCCAATAATAGAAATGGAAGTCCAGTAAGGTTCCAACTTAACAAAGAATATAAGACGTATTCGGCCCAACTAGATAACTCGTGATGTTTAAACCGATGCCCAACTATTAGTGCTATGGATTCACGGCCCAACAGTACTTTAGATCTTGGCCCAACAGAAAAGTTTGATCGTGGCCCACAGTAATCATGTATACGGTTTCAACACATTCTCAATAGATCGGTCTAAAAAAATAAAATAAACTTGATTCATTGCAAGTGGTATTCTTTTAGGATCCAAGAAAGAAGAACGTCCCTATCTATATCACTTTATCAAATATCAAAACATTACTTTGTATCTCATAATGGTCGACCACTTTTTTTGCACTAGTCCCACATGAGAATTTAATAAACGCCATAAATTGATAATCCTATAATCAAGTTGTAATATATTTAAATTGAAGGGCAACCATTTGCTCACTTATTTAATAACCAATATACATTAACAGTAGGAAAACGAGCTAGATATGAGGTTTAATAGCAGCGCGTTGTTTGTGCAATTGAGGGTGATTGAAACAGAAAACAAAAAGTATACATCCGTTTGGTTTGGCATTCGAACATCGATATTAAACACAAGTATACGGTGGTCTTTCACGATGGAATAAGAAGGAGAAGAACATGAGGTAGATCATGGTAGTGGTTTATGGATTTTGTTTGAAACAGGAAATGGTTAGTAACAAAACAGGATGAAAATGGTATTAGCTCGAAAGTAACAATTACTAATTTGATGAGGTTTGGCTTGCATTTAGACAGAAATAAAATAGCAGCAACTTATACCAGTTTGTGGTGTCTTTGGTTCCAAAGGTGAAGGTTAAGTGAGTGTGTGGTGGTGGTAATGATGCTTGCAGAAGAAACGAGGAAAGATGAGTTTGGTTTCATGAAAAAGGATATGTATATGTATATATATATATAAAGATAAAGGTGTGGTGATTTACCTTGATGATGGAAACTGGTTGTAGGGTTATGATTAATATCGAACAGGAACAAGAATAGTTTATGGGTTCATCGACTAGTAGCTTGTAGCGTTACATAAAAAAAATATAATGGCAGTAGCAGGAACATCACGAATAGCAGCAGCAGGTGACGTTTGAAGATAGTGATGGTTGGGTTTGATCAAAATAGAAATACATGGTGGTTTCGTGAAGGAGGTGAGCCAAGGTGGTGGTTAGATGGTCTCGGTTACAAGATGGTTCTTCGAATAGTAGTGTCAAAACCGAAGTGGGTTTGTGTTAAGGTGGGTTTCGAATAATTAAATAAGTAGTAGTATGTAGGTTGATCGAAGGTATTGGTTTTGAAGATGGTTAACTAGTTGATCGTGGTGTAGCAGGTGATGGCTGCCGGAGATGAGGATGCTGTGTTGGTTTAAAAAAAATGAGATAGATATAGATAATTCACATCTATGTATATGTATATATGAAAGAGATATTGTTGATTGATAATCAAAAATAGTGATGATGATATGATATGTTTGTTTTCAAGGAAAATAACACAATTAGAGTATCAGTGGAATTTGGGGTGGGGTTACGGCAATTCAAAGAAAAAGAAATTAAAGAAACAATAACTTAAATTAATAAGGTATCACGGGTGGACAGTAGAGCAAAACAATTGATGTGAAATCTAACAACATTCAGATATTTATATAATATATATTATTTTTTATTTATATTACAAATAATAATATATAATACTAATATTAATATTAATATTAATATTAATATTAATAATGCTAACGAAATTCGTAATAATAATATTAATACAACAAATATATTTTAATTTTGTAATTATCTACATATTATTAATCATATAACAAGTAGTTCCTAAATTCATTTTTAATAAGTCTAAAATTTATAGAACTCATTTTCGTATCACCGTTTATTTTAAAATTACATAAGTTTGAATTTAACTTGCTTAATATCAATCGAAACATCAAACGAGTATTACAATCATTTAATATTTATTTTTAATATACTTTATTTATATATAGAGATATATTTTAAATACTAATTATTATAATAGCCTATTTTTATTTTATTAATTTTTAATAACAACAACATATAATACTTCAAATTATATTTAGAATTATTATTTATATATACATACACACATATCTATTTACAATTAATTGTTCGTGAATCGTCAAGAGCAGTCGAAGGTCAATTGAATATATGAACATCGTTTCAAAATTTTTGAGACCCAACATTACAGACTTTGCTTATCGTGTCGGAAACATATAAAGATTAAGTTTAAATTTGATCGGAAATTTTCGGATCGTCACAGTACCTACCCGTTAAAGAAATTTCGTCCCGAAATTTGAGTGAGGTGGTCATGGCTAACAATAAAATTGTTTTCATGATGAATATGAGTTGATAAAATAAAATTTTATCACCATTGCGTAATATAAGTAAGATAATTCGATTATTCGAAGAGTACGAGTAAAGTTATCACAAAAGAGTGAAATAAGTAAGCGTAGATTTGTCATATCTTTTGACGTAGATGGGTTGATTTCTGGAGTTCAAGAGATTTGGAGAAAATCTTCGTAATAAGAATTGATTCTTCGGTAATTAAGGAAATTTAGGATCCGCCTTAAATGCGATCATCTGTTTTGATTGCTCTGTCGGATATTTTACTATAAATCTACCCTCTTCGTTTCCTTATTCTCATATCTCACACCTTCTATTCTTCCTTCCTCAATTCATACTTTAAAACATTCGTCAATATGCTCCATCCGGTTCTAATCCTTGATATACTCTTAACTTTCATATCTGTCATTCTTCTCTTTCATCTGCCACCGGAGGATTTTATTTACTTTTACTATTACCTTGGTGTTATAGTGTTTTTAATTCTCCCGTGCCTTTACGTGGCAATACGTATTGATATACACGGTTTGTAATTTATGTGTTGTTGTCGAGCTTTATATTTTCTTTTATATTCAAGAGTTCCATACTCTTGTCTCCTCTTCCCGACTTCCAGTCAAGCAAATAATGGTCCAGAATTCGTAGGTATAGAGTTTCGAATGAACGTGAATAATGTTCTAAGAGAGAAGTTGTAATAGCACGATCTTGATTTGTCAAATTACCAGAATACCTCAGAAAAGACCGAATCATCAAGAATTTTTTTCTTGATATGTTTAGAGGTTAAGTAGAATACAAGAGTCGTGTAACATGGCACATGATAACGTTATGATCTGTGAATCATCACGTTCCATTTAGAAACTCAGCATGACTTACTGTAATATAATGACGTTGATCAAGTGTTATTATATTATACTAACTCATGCTTCAGTTCCTAACACTACTTCAAAAACATTCATACTTTACACTCATAGGTTTTAGATGTTTAGAAACTAAAACAGTTTTCTTTATGATCAAGTGTCAATGACTTCAGCAGATACTGAATCATTTGGATTCTTTGAAGGCTGGTTCAGTCTTTGTAATTTGTCCACAGCCTCCTTCATACTTTGCTCAATCCGTTTTTCAGTTCCAAATCTTCCCTTTTTCTGAGCTTTACCAACATACTATTCTTTATCATCAAACTTTTTACTGTTAAGGTCGTTTACAGTTTTTGTTGCTTCATCAGCATTTCGAGAACTAGTTCGCAGTTCAGGGTGTTTTTCAGAAACTTCACATTCAAAGTATGTAAGTCCGTTATATGTACACATAAAACTGTTGGCGTAGACATGCTGCGAGATTTCAAAATACTGATTGCTAATTCCCGATGATTCGTATGGCAATTCTCATTACAAGATGCAGATGAATAAATGATGGGGTTTTGATAAATATAATAATTTTTCGGAAAAATCCTAGATCATTACAGTTGCTGATAAGTTTATTGATAATGCGGTGGAATATAATCGGTTCTCCAGTAACGATGGCGAAAGGGTAACGTATATATTGAGGTTGTAATAAGACTGTTTCGACTGAAATGTCGAAGTTGTCTTGCCGGAGCTGTGACAAAACTGTCTATTTTGAAAAGAGATCAAAAAGTTATTTTAGCTAATAAATGCCAAAGGATCTGACACGGGTACGTGTTAAAACTTATGACTTTGGTTTCGAGGGTTTTTCAGGTACATAACTGTGGGTAACATGTGGTTGGATCATCATCTCGATTGTTCATTGTTTGAAGTGTCTTCAGAAATTTCGAAGGGTTTGAACACATATTGTAATCGTTAATATACATATGATGTTCTAGCACAGTTTTGAAGTCAAAGTATAAATTTGAAAGATATAGGAATCTAAGAGTGATGATACCGGTTGAATCTTATCTTAAATTTTGATCAGAATACGTAATCAAATTTGGGTGGGAATGGTTGTTTTGATTTCTATACAAAAATGTATATTGTTGTGAGATTAAGGAGTATAGTTGATGATTTGCTTAATCAGATTCGAAGAATGTAACATATTAATTGTGAATTTATATATCTCTCGGGTGTTACCTACCCGTTAAAAAAAAATTTCACAATTAATATTTTGTGCAAAAGAATTTTATTACAGTCTTTATGAAAATATATATGTGTATATTTTCTTCAGATGTAACATACATTTAATGAGTTAATATTAAATTAAACTCATTTGATTTACGGTTGAAACTAGAATTGAGTAATCCCTAAAACTTTAGAAATTACATAAGTATTTCTTCAATATAATTGAAATTATGAATTAATACTTTGTGTGATGTTGGTGTTCTTGGAATTCTTATGAACTTCGCAAAGTACGAATGATGTTATCTGAAGAGTTTCGAGTACATTGATGATGAAAGTGTAAAATTAAACATATATTTGAATAATACACTTGGTTTATTATGAGTTGGAATTTATTGAATTGAAACAGAGATTGCAGTTAACGATGGTTAAGTTGCAGACGAAGGACGTACATTATTGCATATTAGTAATATGAATTAACCGAGTAGTTAAGATTCACACATAATAGCTTAGTAAGGAAAGATTTATTATGGTTTAAAGATATATATATATATATATATATATATATATATATATATATATATATATATATATATATATATATATATATATATATAAAAGATATACATATAAATCCTTCAGTGGAAATGAGTTAATACTTCATAACTCGTTGATATGACATACTTGTTGTTGATTTGTAATGATGTCCACATTGATTCTTGAACTGACGGAGTTTGTGATGTTATAGGTGCCGCTAATGCTGATAATGCTAACGGTACTGTTGATGCTGCTGATAAAACAAGTCTGGCTTGTAAATCGTACACCATTTTCGATCAAAGTTTCTACTCTACCGTCTTCGTTCACTCATCTGATTTACGGTCAGAATTAAATAATCTCTAAGACTTTGGAGATTACATAATCGCCACAAAGATATCTCTTCAATGAAGTTATAAATAAATACTTCATCGTTTGTTGTTGTTGATATTCCTTGATATTTACAAGGCGTATGACGTTGATGCTTGAGGTACATATTGTGATGTTGCGGTGTGGGATGTAGTGACCCGAACTTTTTCATGTTATATATATTAAATGAAATTGATATTTATATGATTAAGTGTTTCCAACATGTTAAGCAATCAAACTTATTAAGACTTGATTAATTGAAATAGGTTTCACATAGACAATTGACCACCCAAGTTGACCGATGATTCACGAACGTTAATATTTGTAAAAAATATATGATGACATATATATATATATATATATATATATATATATATATATATATATATATATATATATATATATATATAGTTAACATGATATTATGATAAGTAAATATATCATTAAGTATATTAACAATGAACTACATATGTAAAAACAAGACTACTAGCTTAAGGATTTCGAAATGAGACATACATGTAACGATTATCGTTGTAACAACATTTAAATGTATATATATCATATTAAGATATATTAACACATCATTATATCATGATAATGTAATTATTTAATATATCATTAGATATAATAAACAATGGGTTAACAACATTTAACAAGATCGTTAATTTAAAGGTTTCAAAACAACACTTACATGTAACGACTAACGATGACTTAACGACTCAGTTAAAATGTATATACATACATGTAGTGTTTTAATATGTATTCATACACTTTTGAAAGACTTCATGACACTTATCAAAGTACTTCTACTTACCAAAAATGCTTACAATTACATCCTCATTCTTTTTCATCAACAATTTTACTCGTATACACCCGTATTCGTACTCGTACAATACCCAGCTTCTATATGTATGTACTATTGGTATATACACTCCAATTATCAGCTCTTAGCAGCCCATGTGAGTCACCTAACCATGTGGGAACCATCATTTAACATCTAGCATGAAATATTTCATAAGATTACAAACTAATGAAGACTATATTGACACCATAAGTTCACGTGAACTAGAGGCATCATAAACACACTTCCATTTCAATTTTCTTGAATCAAATTACTCTCTCTCAAGTGTTCTTCCTGTATTCTAAGTGTTCTTCATCATCTTCAACAAAATCTAGCTTAATCTAGTTCATACATCTATACATAAACCAAGTTATAAAACAACTACTCAAGAACACACCAACAACACTTCCAAGTTTGCTAGCTTACTTCCAATCTTGCAAATCCACTTTGAGTGATCATCCAACCTCAAGAAATCTTTCTTATATACAGTAAGATATCTTTCTAATACAAGGTAATACTCATATTCAAACTTTGATTCAATTTCTATAACTTTAACAATCTTATTTCGAGTGGAAATCTTACTTGAACTTGTTTTCGTGTCATGATTCTACTTCAATAACTTTCAAGCCATCCAAGGATCTTTTGAAGCTAGATCTATTTTTCTCATTTCCAGTAGGTTTATCCACAAAACCTGAGGTAGTAATGATGTTCATAACATCATTCGATTCATATATATAAAGCTACCTTATTCGAAGGTTTAAACTTGTAATCATTAGAACATAGTTTAGTTAATTCTAAACTTGTTCGCAAACAAAAGTTAATCCTTCTAACTTGAATTTTAAAATCAACTAAACACATGTTCTATATCTATATGATATGCTAACTTAATGATTTAAAACCTGAAAACACGAAAAACACCGTAAAACCGGATATACGCCGTCGTAGTAACACCGCGGGCTGTTTTGGGTTAGTTAATTAAAAACTATGATAACCTTTGATTTAAAAGTTGTTCTTCTGGGAAAATGATTTTTCTTATGAACATGAAACTATATCTAAAAATTATGGTTAAACTCAAAGTGGAAGTATGTTTTCCAAAATGGTCATCTAGACGTCGTTCTTTCGACTAAAATGACTACCTTTACAAAAATGACTTGTAACCTGTATTTCTGACTATCAACTTATACTTTTTCTGTTTAGATTCATAAACTTAAGTTCAATATGAAACCATAGCAACTTTAATCGCTCAAAACGGATTTAAAACGAAGAAGTTATGGGTAAAACAAGATTGGATAAATTTGCTTGTTGTAGCTACGTGAAAATTGGTAACAAATCTATATTAATCATATCCTAGCTAACTCATATTGTATTATACATGTATTCTAATATATTATGTAATCTTAGGATACCATAGACACGAATACAATATTTTGACATATCATATCGACCCATCTATATATATATTTCGGAACAACCATAGACACTCTATATGCAGTAATGTTGGAGTTAGCTATACAAGGTTGAGGTTGATTCCAAAATATTATATATACTGATAATGCTAAAAACGAACATATATTTCATAGCATTATTCCTCAAGAAAGACAAGCTTTTAGTTGCAATTGTTCTATTTACAAGTGATATTCGTTTGTATAATAAAAGGTGAAGACAAAAGACAGATTCGACGAATTGAAGACGCAAACGACCAAAAAGCTCAAAAGTACAAAAGACAATCAAAAAGGTTCCAATTATTGATAAGAAACGTCTCGAAATCACAAGAGTACAAGATTCAAAACGCAAAGTACAAGATATTAAATTGTACGCGAGGACGTTCGAAAATCCGGAACCGGGACCAGAGTCAACTCTTAACGCTCGACGCAACGGACTAAAAATTACAAGTTAACTATGTATATAAATATAATATAATATATAATTAATTATATTAATTATATATATATATTATATATATATATTAAAAACCGTCGGCAGAGAAAACTCCAAGGACTGAGCTGTAAAATTAACCTCCGCGACTCGCGGAGTTTGAAGGGGATTTTGCCGCGAGTCGCGGAGCCCCAAATTTCAACTCTGGCTATAAAGCAAACCGAATTCTGATCAAATTTCATATCTTATTTCTCTCATCTCTCAATATATACGATATATATATATATATATATAATTTATATTTTAATTTTAATTTTAATTACAATTCTAATAATAAGGGTATGTTAGTGAATGTTGTAAGGGTGTAAGTCGAAATTCTGTCCGTGTAACGCTACGCTATTTTTAATCATTGTAAGTTATGTTCAACCTTTTTATATTAATGTCTCGTAGCTAAGTTATTATTATGCTTATTTAAAACGAAGTAATCATGATGTTGGGCTAATTACTAAAATTGGGTAATTGGGCTTTGTACCATAATTGGGGTTTGGACAAAAGAACGACACTTGTGGAAATTAGACTATGGGCTATTAATGGGCTTTATATTTGTTTAACTAAATGAAAGTTTGTTAATGTTAATATAAAGATTTACAATTGGGCATCCCTATAAATTACCATATACACTCGATCGGACACGATGGGCGGGGTATTTATATGTACGAATAATCGTTCATTTAACCGGACACGGGAATGGATTAATAGCCACTAGAATAATTAAAACAGGGGTGAAATTACATTCAAGGGTAATTGGTGTAATTGTTAACAAAGTAGTAAAACCTTGGTTTACACGCAGTCGATAACCTGATGTATTCATTAAACAAAGTATTAAAACCTTGTTACAATTCGAATCCCCAATTAGTTGGAATATTTAACTTCGGGTATAATAATAATTTGACGAGGACACTCGCACTTTATATTTATGACTGATGGACTGTTATGGATAAAAACCAGACGGACATATTAAATAATCCAGGACAAAGGACAATTAACCCATGGGCATAAAACTAAAATCAACACGTCAAACATCATGATTACGGAAGTTTAAATAAGCATAATTCTTTTATTTCATATTTAATTTCCTTTATTTTATATTTAATTGCACTCCTAATTATCGCACTTTTATTTATTGTTATTTAATCGCACTTTTAATTATCGTACTTTTTAATTATCGCAATTTTATTTTATCGCATTTTTATTATTCGCAATTTCATTATCGTTATTTACTTTACGCTTTAATTTAAGTCTTGTATTTATTTTATATTTTACATTAGGTTTTAACTGCGACTAAAGTCTTAAAATCGACAAACCGGTCATTAAACGGTAAAAAACCCCCTTTATAATAATAATATTACATATATATATATATATTTGTATTTTTATAAAAGTAAACTAATATAGCGTTGAGCTTTGTTTAAAGATTTCCCTGTGGAACGAACCGGACTTACTAAAAACTACACTACTGTACGATTAGGTACACTGCCTATAAGTGTTGTAGCAAGGTTTAAGTATATCCATTCTATAAATAAATAAATATCTTGTGTAGAATTGTATCGTATTTAATAGTATTTCCTGCTAAAATTAATAACTATTTTATATACACCTCGCATAACATCAAGTAATTTTTGGCGCCGCTGCCGGGGAAACTCTTAAACGCCGGAAGCGCAACGCTAATATAAAAAAAAAAAAAAAAAGATTTTAGCTTACTTTTATTAAAATTCGTTTTTGTAAAAATACGTTTTAAAAATTCGAAAATATAAAAAGAAAAACAAAAATATAAGTATTTTTAAGATTTTGTTAAATATTTAAGTTTTATAAGTTTCTTTATTTTTATTTTAGTTTATAAAAATATAAGTTTTAATATCTTTTATTTAAGTAAAAAAAACAGAAAACAGAAAAAAAAAAAAAAATTAAATAAAGAAAAACGCGTTGAAATTATAAGCTGTCAACTGAATTTCTGAACCCCGCGACTCGCGGGGTTTTCTTCTTTAATTGCCGCGACTCGCGGAGACCATCTGACACACGACAGAAAACCCTAATCCTGCATTAATGACGGTAATTATTAATTAATTATTATTAAACCCTAATTAAGTAGTATTATTATTAGTTTTATTTTTATTTTTACTTTTTAATGTATTTAGTATTAATTAGTTTTATTAAATTGTAAAATTAGTAGTTTTATTAAATAAATAATATAAAAATAATATTTTTATAAAAATTGTACTTTTTACAACTTTTTGTATATTTTTATATTTTGTCCCTTTTTAATCGTTGTAGCGTAATATTTGTATTTTTTAGCTCATATTTAATTTTAAACTTAGTTTTTGCTATAGTTATTTTTACTCCTAGATTTTTAGGCTTTGCCGTAGAATTCCTTAAGTGCTTTTTCTTTAGACTAAGATTTAGGTGCTTTAGAATTTTGCGACGCCTTTTTAAGTTTTAGTTTCTTTTTAAGTTATTTCCATTTGGGATTTAGTTTTTCCTGTAAGCTTTAATATTTTTAGACATTTTACTATGTATCAATTATCATTCCAATTAGTAATTTCAATTTGCGATTATAATTTTAAGTTAGTTGTAGTAATAAGGTTAGGTTAGTCAAGTATTTTTAAGTTTTTATAAGTTTCTTTTATTTTTCCGTCACCTTTTATTTTTCAACCATTTTTCTTTTTCAACCTTTTTCCGACGAAATCTTTTTCTTTCTTATTTCTCGCTATTCTAGTTTTAGGACATAGATTTTTGTTCTACTCCTTATCTAAATTTCTTAAAATTACGAAAATTTATTTTGAGTGGTTAAATTGATAGACATCAAAATTTTCTGGTTCGTAGTAATAGTTGGATTTGTACGTGGACCGGGTTATTGGAGCCAAACAGTCCTCAATTATATTGAGACCAAACGAATCCTGCCCCTCTGCTGCATCTTTTGGCTATTCGAAACGTGGGCAAAATCAGAAAAGTCTATTAATTGGATAACTTATTATAATTTTTCTTTCCTTTTTTAAAACTAATAGGATATTCAGTGAATGCACCGAGCAAGACGTTCATCACCTTTTGTACGTTCACCACCTGTAACTAGATCAAGACATTTAGCAAATATAACCGCCGTTGATTTTTCTTTAGAATCGTCATCCAGTCAACCAAGTACTTCAGTTCAAATTTCCTATAATCCATTTTTTGAACCCGACCTCACAATTGAGAATCCGGAGAATATTCAGGAACGGTTCGTAGATCCTGAACCATTAAACTTTCCTCCGGAACCACCAATCATTCAAACAGAGATTGTTGAGGAACGAACCATTAAATCTGAATCCTCTAGTGATACCGATTCAACAAATTCAATTATGGAGAATCTGGAACCCTTAAGTATGGAAGACCGAATGAGAGCTAAACGCACTGGCCAAGGTCACGCAATTACTCATCCAGACATTAATGCGCCAGATTATGAAATCAAAGGACAAATTCTACACATGGTGACTAATCAATGCCAATTTAGTGGTGCGCCGAAGGAAGATCCAAATGAACATCTACGTACCTTTAATAGGATCTGCACACTATTTAAAATCCGAGAAGTGGAGGATGAACAGATATATCTCATGTTATTTCCCTGGACTTTAAAGAGAGAAGCCAAAGATTGGTTGGAATCGTTACCTGAAGGGGCGATCGATACATGGGACGTTTTAATTGACAAATTTCTTAAACAATTCTTTCCTGCATCTAAAGCCGTAAGACTTCAAGCAGAAATTGTTACGTTCACACAGAAACCAAATGAAACTCTATATGAGGCATGGACAAGATATGGAAAGTTATTAAGAGGATGTCCGCAACATGGTTTAGACACCTGTCAAATAGTACAAATATTTTACCAAGGATGCGACATCACTACAAGAAAAGACATAGATATAGCAGCTGGTGGTTCTATTATGAAGAAAACCGAAACTGATGCTTACAAAATTATTGATAATACTGCTTCCCACTCACATGAGTGGCATCAAGAAAAAGACATCATTAGATCATCTAAAGCAGCTAGAGCCGATTCTAGCCATGACTTAGATTCCATTTCCGCAAAGATAGATGCTGTAGAGAGACGAATGGAAAAGTTGACTAAAGATATTCACTCAATACGAATTAGTTGTGAGCAGTGTGGAGGACCACATTTGACAAAAGATTGTCTCAGTATTGAATTAACAATGGAACAAAGAGAGAATATTTCATACATAAACCAAAGGCCTGGAAATAATTATCAGAATAATTATCAACCGCCAAGACCGATTTACAATCAAAACCAGAATTATAACCGAAATATTCCATACAACAACCAACAAGGTCCTAGCAATCAACAAGTATCCAATAATACTTATAATCAGCAAAGACCAAATTTTCAAAACAAACCACCACAACAAACCGATGATAAAAAGCCGAATTTAGAAGATATGATGACGAAGCTAGTTGAAACTCAAACGCAGTTTTTCACATCTCAGAAACAAACCAATGAACAAAATGCTCAAGCATTTAGAAATCAACAAGCTTCTATTCAAAATCTGGAACAAGAAGTAAGTAACCTAGCAAGGTTAATAGGTGAAAGAAAACCGGGAAGTCTACCTAGTGATACAAACGCTAACCCCCGGAATGAAACAGCTAAAGCTATTACCACAAGAAGTGGTACAACACTTAAACCACCTGAAATACCTGTAACTTCTGATGAAACTATTCCTACTCCACAAGAACCACAACCTGATCAAGATAAGGAAAAAGAACCGGTAGTTGAAAAGGTTAATGAAGATAACACAGTTAAGGATAAACCTTATGTTAAACCATACCAACCACCACTTCCTTACCCAAGTAAAATGAAGAAAGAAAAACTTGAAGCCGAGCAATCCAAATTCTTGGATATGTTTAAACAGATAAATGTAAATCTTCCTTTCATTGATGTGATTTCAGGAATGCCTAGATATGCTAAATTCTTGAAAGATCTAATCTCAAATAGAAAGAAAATGGAAGAACTCTCGGCTGTTACTATGAATGCTAATTGTTCAGCAGTGCTGTTGAATAAGATACCAGAAAAACTATCTGATCCAGGAAGTTTCACAATTCCATGTTTTCTGGGTAGTCTTAGTTCAATAGAAGCATTGGCAGACTTAGGTGCTAGTATAAATTTAATGCCGTATTCACTATACGCTAAACTAGACCTTGGAGAATTGAAACCAACAAGAATAAGCATACAACTAGCCGATAGATCAGTAAAATATCCTAGAGGGATAATGGAGAACATGCTAGTTAAAGTTGGTACTTTAGTATTTCCAGTAGATTTTGTTGTTTTGGACATGGAAGAAGATTCTCAAGTTCCTCTCATATTAGGAAGACCATTCTTAAACACGGCTAAAGCAATGATAGACGTGTTCGGTAAGAAACTGACCCTAAGTATAGAGGATGAGAGTGTTACCTTTTCAGTTGATAGAGCAATGCAACAACCACAATCTGCAGATGATACATGTTATTATATTCAAACTATAGATGCACATGCAGAATTATTAGAAGAATTTCCAGAATTACAAGGAACAGGAGAATGTTCTTTAGGAGAAGGTAATGAACCAATTGATGAAGCTGAAATGTTAGCTACACTTATAGCTAATGTATATGAACCAACAACAGAAGAAATTCAAATGTTAAAAGAAGAAGACAGATATCGATATAAATCATCGATAGAAGAACCTCCGAAATTAGAGTTAAAGCCACTTCCAAACCATTTGGAATACGCTTATTTACATGGTGAATCTGAATTACCTGTAATAATATCGTCTTCTCTTACTGAAAATGAGAAATCACAACTCATTTCTGTGTTAAAAGCTCATAAACCAGCCATTGCATGGAAGATTCATGATATTAAAGGAATAAGTCCTTCGTATTGCACACATAAAATCCTTATGGAAGAAGGTCATAAAACGTATGTGCAACGCCAACGAAGACTAAATCCTAATTTGCAAGATGTAGTTAAGAAAGAGATTATTAAACTGCTAGATGCAGGTTTGATATATCCAATTTCTGATAGTCCATGGGTAAGCCCAGTTCAATGCGTGCCTAAGAAGGGTGGCATGACTGTCATTACAAATGAGAAAAATGAGCTTATTCCTACTAGGACTGTAACAGGATGGCGTGTATGTATTGATTATAGAAAATTAAATGACGCCACCAGAAAAGATCACTTTCCCTTACCTTTCATAGATCAAATGTTGGAAAGATTAGCCGGAAATAGTTACTATTGTTTTCTAGATGGATTTTCCGGATATTTTCAAATTCCAATAGCACCCGAAGATCAAGAGAAAACCACATTCACGTGCCCTTATGGTACTTTTGCTTACAAACGCATGCCATTTGGACTTTGTAACGCCCCTGCAACCTTTCAAAGGTGCATGATGGCGATTTTTCACGACATGATAGAAGAATGCATGGAAGTATTCATGGATGACTTTTCAGTTTTTGGTGATACATTTAAATCATGTCTAGTTAATCTGGAACGAATGCTAATTAGATGCGAAAAATCAAATCTAGTACTTAATTGGGAGAAATGCCATTTCATGGTTAAAGAAGGCATCGTTCTTGGACATAAAATTTCAAAAGAAGGAATTGAAGTGGATAGAGCTAAAGTAGATGTAATTGCTAAACTTCCACATCCCACCAATGTTAGAGGAGTTAGGAGTTTTCTAGGGCATGCCGGTTTTTACCGACGTTTCATAAAAGATTTTTCTAAAATTGCCACTCCTATAAATAAACTCCTAGAAAAGGATGCGCCATTCATCTTTTCAGATGAGTGTATCAAATCTTTTAATATTCTTAAAGAAAAACTCACTAATGCACCGATCATGATAACACCAAATTGGAATCTACCATTTGAACTAATGTGCGATGCAAGTGATTTTGCAATGGGAGCCGTTTTAGGACAAAGGATTGAAAAACGATTTCAACCTATATATTATGCTAGTAAGACATTACAAGGAGCACAAACGAACTATACAACTACTGAAAAAGAACTCCTTGCTATTGTCTTTGCTTTTGACAAATTTCGATCATATCTCGTTCTAGCAAAAACGGTGGTCTATACCGACCATTCTGCTCTTAGATACCTATTTTCAAAACAAGATGCTAAACCAAGATTAATCCGTTGGATCTTACTCTTACAAGAGTTTGATATTGAAATCCGAGATAAAAAAGGAGCAGAAAATCTCGCCGCTGATCATCTTTCTCGTCTTGAAAATCCCGAATTAGAAGTTCTAAATGAATCGGCCATACAAGACAACTTTCCTGATGAATATCTACTAAAGATAGATTATAAAGAAATCCCATGGTTTGCATACTATGCAAACTACTTAGTTTGTGGATTCCTTGAAAAAGGATTATCGTACCAAAGACGAAAGAAATTCTTCAGTGATATAAAACACTATTTCTGGGAAGATCCACATCTGTTTAAAAGTTGTCCCGATGGAATAATACGCCGATGTGTATTTGGAGATGAAGCTAGTAAAATTTTAAACCATTGTCACACAGGACCAACAGGAGGGCATTATGGGCCTCAACTAACAGCAAGAAAAGTTTATGAAGCTGGATTCTATTGGCCTACAATTTACAAAGACGCACACCTTCTTTGCAAATCTTGTGATGCATGTCAAAGGGCCGGAAAAATAAGTCAACGTGATGAAATGCCACAAAATGTCATCCAAGTATGTGAAGTATTTGACATTTGGGGTATTGACTTTATGGGTCCATTTCCAAAATCTCATAATAATCTATATATACTCGTAGCCATTGATTATGTATCTAAATGGGCGGAAGCACAAGCTCTCCCAACTAACGATGCACGAGTTGTAGTCAACTTTTTAAAACGTCTTTTTGCAAGGTTTGGAACACCGAAAGCTTTAATAAGTGATCGGGGTACTCATTTCTGTAATAATCAACTTGAGAAAGTTCTTAAAAGATATGGAGTAACTCATAAAATCTCCACCGCATATCATCCACAAACAAGTGGACAAGTTGAAAATACCAACCGAGCTTTAAAACGTATTCTAGAGAAAACCGTAGGATCAAATCCGAAGGAATGGTCCATTAAATTGGAGGATGCACTCTGGGCTTTTAGAACAGCCTACAAAACTCCAATTGGAACCACACCTTTTAGACTTGTTTATGGAAAAGCATGTCATCTTCCAGTAGAAATTGAACACAAAGCATTTTGGGCTTTGAAGACATGTAATCTTGATTTACATGAAGCCGGACGTCTACGATTAAGTCAACTAAACGAATTAGAAGAATTAAGACATGGAGCATACGAAAATTCGTTAATCTATAAAGAAAGAACGAAGAAATGGCATGATAAAAGAATCAGAAGTTCAAAGGAATTTAAAGAAGGAGACAGAGTTCTTCTTTTCAATTCACGATTCAAGCTATTTCCTGGAAAATTGAAATCAAGATGGTCTGGACCATTCATAGTCAAAAGAGTTTTCCCATACGGAACGATAGAATTAATAAATTCAAATGGGATTGAATTTAAAGTTAATGGTCACAGAGTTAAACATTACATACATGGTCCGATGGAAGTCGACAACGAAGTTAATCACAATTTCGACACCACAGCTAACTAAGTGTGGGGAGAATCAAGTCTTTAAAGGATAATATGTATTTCTGTTAGAGTTAGATTGTCTGTTTTCGTGTAGTTCTCGAAAATGGAACACGTATGGTCTTTCCCTAGCAGACCCTAAAGAACTAGTCTTCTCCCCCCATTCTGAATTTTTATTTTTTTTAGGTTTCTACGAAATGAAGACTGCCTGTGAACTAAACCATGGTCTAATGCTACACGCTTTGATCACTAAACGTAATAATGACATACTACCGAGTGAATTAGTATCAGTAATCAGAGAAAGAATGGACGGAGTTAGAAAAGAATCCAGATGCGAAGATAATAAGTTACAATTTGGTAAAGGAAAATCAAAATCCGCAGCGAAAAGAAGAGCACGACACCTAGAAAGATGTCACAAAGGGGTAAAAACAAAGAAAAAGTAAATGAACAAGATTTGTTTTACCATATGTGTATTCGAGACCCACAGAGCGCTGTAAGTATACCATATTGTGTGGGTTATTATTTATCAGCTATGGTTCGGGGGATGCGACCACATAGCATAATAGGAGGTGGAATTTTTATTACTTTGATTGGTGAATATCTCGGTGTGGATATAAGTCGGGGGGGATTATTAGTAGAAGAACCAGAACCCCGCGATACTATAGGTTTAAATGTATATCATGGTGCGAAAGTTTTGAAGAGGCGAAATAACGCCGCAGTACGATACCATGGTAGACATCCACAGGTGGAGAGAAACCAGCAACAAGGTAATGTAGGAGGGGGGAATGAGATGCAAGAAATGCATAGGTTTATAGCTTCTCAGGAATACGAAAATGCTAGACAGAGAGCATTTGAAGATTGGCAAGTTCATCAGAACCAGATCATAGCTCATTGCCAACATATAGGTAGAAACTATATTCCTACACCGAAACCCGTCTTCCCTCCTTGGTCGATAGAGATGCAGCCACCATATCCTACGTATGACCCTGCCGAAGCATTCTATAGCACTTATGGTTATGCCTGGAACCCCTATTGGTACCAATATCATCCTTAGTTTACTTATTATTTTTTTTTTATTTTGTAATTTGTAATTATTGATACATTTAATATTTTTGTTAATATTGTAATCATTTTTATAATTATCTAACTTTTATTCTTAGATTTTAATAATTTTTGAATGTGGGGTAATATACCAAACTTCAAAAATATGTATATATGTTTGCAGTTTATCTTATGTACACAACAGGGTAAAACAACGCATTTTCAAAGACTGGCATTAAGTTCAGCAAAAGCAACTAATTTTGACGACAAGATGCAAAATATATGTGAAATAACAACAAGACGGAATGAACAAATGATGTGCACCATTTATCATTCAGCAAACAAACGCCAATATATTTGGAAACTTTGGTAAAAATTTAATCATTTTCACACAAATCACCCTCAATAATTTAAATTGTTACTGATTTCTTGCAAATGAGGGCATTGCAAGATCTTAAGTGTGGGAAGGGATTAAATTCTTTCGGATTTTAAAATTTTTATATTAAACACTTGGTTACCATTAAAAATACTAGTAAAGCAGTAGTTGTATTAGAATCTAGTGCTCTCTGATAAAAAAGAACAGCCCTAGTCTTATATACTGACTACCCAATTCTAGTAAAAATTTTCAAAATTTTCAATTAAATGAATTCAAAATCATGTTTATACATATTTATGAACGATAAAACTAGGTTTTAACACCGAAATTATTGTTACCTCGGAAAGGACATAAATTGAGAAACAAACTAAAATGTTAAAATTCATTTAAAATGGAATAGAGGACGATAAAAAGGAATATAAAAGCCAAGTGTGGGAAAATTTACCAAGTTATTTTAAACATATGTCACATATATCTGTAACAAATAACTGAAAATACTTTTGCTTTGGACTAAACTAAACTGTTTTACCCGATGAAAGAAAAGAAGAGATGGATCTACACGATGAATCAATTCCATCATTAAAAGGAAGTAAAGTCTTCCGAAAAAGAAACGCGCTTCTTGATTTAGGTCATGAAGTTGTCATCCAGACCAGCTGTAGGTTGACGAAAAATCTAGAAAAGTCATCACTAAAATCAGCAGGAAATCCACGGACCTCAGCATTAAACAGGGTCGCCATGTGGTCAGATTTATCCTAACCATGAGAAGGATTTATCTCGTACAATGGGGGGCACCATGCAAATTAGCTGGATAAGACTAATGAATCAGATCCCCAGAAAGGATAATCTCCTTAAAGATTAAAAATCAGCTTTTAAGACTGATATTACTCAATCCTAGAGATTGACCTTAAAGATTGAGAATTCAAACTCATGGAATTCAATGATATCTAAACTCGAGCTTAAACGAGAAAATATTTTGATAAAAATTACAAACCGATTTGTTTTCTGAAAACCCTATTTTCAATGCGTTCATTACCATTGAACGTAAAATCCTAGGAATTCACCTGGAATTCATTAGGTCACCTGAACCAAATCGGGTGTCAACCGTAAGAACGGTGGTTGCATAGTGGTCAAAGACAGGACCTTGTGCCATACCGAAAAATTATAAGGGTGAGCTTTACTATTACTCCTACCAAGGATAGTAATTGCGTCTAACACGTTATAGACCATAATCAAAAGCATGTCACGGGACATTGCCTTAAACAGTTGCTTGTTCAACGCTTTCCTTTCAACCGGACGGTAGTTTACCGAAAGGTAATATACGGGACAAGTAAACTGGACGTGTTGCTTTCCAAATACAAGGTTAGCAAGTGGGTGACACAAAACCGCAAGTTTTGAGCTAAAATTTTCAAATCTGAAACCCACCAAACCCACAAAAATATTTTGCAAACACCGGTAAAGGGTTATTCCGGAAAACTTATCTAGGGTAAAAACTAGATTTAATTTTCAAAAGATCAAATGTTTTCATAAAGATCCAATTTCCTTAATGGATCTAAATTTTTATAGTCATGTGGGACTGTAAACCATATCGTTACTACCATTGTTTATACCGCCGTATAGAAATCACTGATGTACAAAGTGTGAAGAATAAAGAAGTGATTCTAGTATTTCAAGACGATATTGCTTGAGGACAAGCAACGCTCAAGTGTGGGAATATTTGATAATGCTAAAAACGAACATATATTTCATAGCATTATTCCTCAAGAAAGACAAGCTTTTAGTTGCAATTGTTCTATTTACAAGTGATATTCGTTTGTATAATAAAAGGTGAAGACAAAAGACAGATTCGACGAATTGAAGACGCAAACGACCAAAAAGCTCAAAAGTACAAAAGACAATCAAAAAGGTTCCAATTATTGATAAGAAACGTCTCGAAATCACAAGAGTACAAGATTCAAAACGCAAAGTACAAGATATTAAATTGTACGCGAGGACGTTCGAAAATCCGGAACCGGGACCAGAGTCAACTCTTAACGCTCGACGCAACGGACTAAAAATTACAAGTTAACTATGTATATAAATATAATATAATATATAATTAATTATATTAATTATATATATATTATATATATATATTAAAAACCGTCGGCATAGAAAACTCCAAGGACTGAGCTGTAAAATTAACCTCCGCGACTCGCGGAGTTTGAAGGGGATTTTGCCGCGAGTCGCGGAGCCCCAAATTTCAACTCTGGCTATAAAGCAAACCGAATTCTGATCAAATTTCATATCTTATTTCTCTCATCTCTCAATATATACGATATATATATATATATAATTTATATTTTAATTTTAATTTTAATTACAATTCTAATAATAAGGGTATGTTAGTGAATGTTGTAAGGGTGTAAGTCGAAATTCTGTCCGTGTAACGCTACGCTATTTTTAATCATTGTAAGTTATGTTCAACCTTTTTATATTAATGTCTCGTAGCTAAGTTATTATTATGCTTATTTAAAACGAAGTAATCATGATGTTGGGCTAATTACTAAAATTGGGTAATTGGGCTTTGTACCATAATTGGGGTTTGGACAAAAGAACGACACTTGTGGAAATTAGACTATGGGCTATTAATGGGCTTTATATTTGTTTAACTAAATGAAAGTTTGTTAATGTTAATATAAAGATTTACAATTGGGCGTCCCTATAAATTACCATATACACTCGATCGGACACGATGGGCGGGGTATTTATATGTACGAATAATCGTTCATTTAACCGGACACGGGAATGGATTAATAGCCACTAGAATAATTAAAACAGGGGTGAAATTACATTCAAGGGTAATTGGTGTAATTGTTAACAAAGTAGTAAAACCTTGGTTTACACGCAGTCGATAACCTGATGTATTCATTAAACAAAGTATTAAAACCTTGTTACAATTCGAATCCCCAATTAGTTGGAATATTTAACTTCGGGTATAATAATAATTTGACGAGGACACTCGCACTTTATATTTATGACTGATGGACTGTTATGGACAAAAACCAGACGGACATATTAAATAATCCAGGACAAAGGACAATTAACCCATGGGCATAAAACTAAAATCAACACGTCAAACATCATGATTACGGAAGTTTAAATAAGCATAATTCTTTTATTTCATATTTAATTTCCTTTATTTTATATTTAATTGCACTCCTAATTATCGCACTTTTATTTATTGTTATTTAATCGCACTTTTAATTATCGTACTTTTTAATTATCGCAATTTTATTTTATCGCATTTTTATTATTCGCAATTTCATTATCGTTATTTACTTTACGCTTTAATTTAAGTCTTGTATTTATTTTATATTTTACATTAGGTTTTAACTGCGACTAAAGTCTTAAAATCGACAAACCGGTCATTAAACGGTAAAAACCCCCCTTTATAATAATAATATTACATATATATATATTTGTATTTTTATAAAAGTAAACTAATATAGCGTTGAGCTTTGTTTAAAGATTTCCCTGTGGAACGAACCGGACTTACTAAAAACTACACTACTGTACGATTAGGTACACTGCCTATAAGTGTTGTAGCAAGGTTTAAGTATATCCATTCTATAAATAAATAAATATCTTGTGTAAAATTGTATCGTATTTAATAGTATTTCCTGCTAAAATTAATAACTATTTTATATACACCTCGCATAACATCATATACTTTGAGTTGTGATCTAGCCTGAGGATTGTATACACGAGGTCGTGGATTGATTCGAGATAATATATATTGCTTAATTTCTGTACATCTAACTGTGGACAACTAGTTGTAGGTTACTAATGAGGACAGCTGACTTAATAAACTTAAAACAGCAAAACGTATTAAAAATGTTGTAAATATATTTTGAATATACTTTGATATATATGTACATATTTGTTATAGGTTCGTGAATCGACCAGTGGCCAAGTCTTACTTCCCGACGAAGTAAAAATCTGTGAAAGTGAGTTATAGTCCCACTTTTAAAATCTAATATTTTGGGATGAGAATGCATGCAATTTTATAAATGTTTTACGAAATAGACACAAGTAAATGAAACTACATTATATGGGTGAATGATCGAAGCCGAATATGCCCCTTTTTAGCTTGGTAGCCTAAGAATTTGGGAACAGACCCCCAAATTGACGCGAATCCTAAAGATAGATCTATCGGGCCTAACAAGCCCCATTTTGGAATTTGGAATGCTTTAGTACTTCAAAATTATCATGTCCGATGGGTGTCCCGGAATGATGGGGATATTCTATATGCATCTTGTTAATGTCGGTTACCAGGTGTTCACCATATGAATTATTTTTATCTCTATGTATGGGATGTATATTGAAATATGAAATCTTGTGGTCTATTATTACGATTTGATAAATATATAGGTTAAACCTATAACTCACCAACATTTTTGTTGACGTTTAAAGCATGTTTATTCTCAAGTGATTATTAAGAGCTTCTGCTATTGCTTGCTAAAATATGGACAAGATTTGGTGTCAGCATGTTTGTATAATATTGTTTAAAACTTCATTCGAGATTTACTTTGTTGTAACATATTAATATTGTAAACCAATATGTATTGGTAGTGTGTAAGTGTGATATTTTTAGATTATCATTTCTGGATAATCTAGGTGGTGTCCTTTTGAACCTTGTCAATAAAATAAAGGTTATGATTTATTTTTAAAAACGAATACAGTCTTTGAAAAACGTCTCATATAGAGGTCAAAACCTTGCAACGAAATCAATTAATATGGAACGTTTATAATCAATATGAACGGGACATTTCAGTTGGTATCCGAGCGTTGGTCTTAGAGAACCATAAATTTGCATTAGTGTGTCTTATCGAGTTTTTTAGGATACATTAGTGAGTCTGGACTTCGACCGTGTTTTCTTTAAAAACGATTGCTTAACACTTTTGTTGGAAACTATATATTATTAACATGTAAATATTATGTGATATATTAACCTCTTAATGTGTTTGATATTGTGTGATAGATGTCTACCACTAGTACAAATCCCATAGACTCACCTAATAATAATGAAGAGTCGAATATATTTTGGGAAGATTCACAAATTCCCGAAGAAGAACCGGAAGAGGAGGAACCGGAAGAGAAGGAACCGGAAGAAGAGGAACCGGAAGAGGAGGAACCGGAAGAGGAAGAACCAGAAGAAGAAGAGGTTCCGGAGGAGGAAATATTGATACCTACAGTAAATCGATTAAATAAAAGAAAATCCTCAACCAACGGACCAAAGTTAAAAATGGTCAATGGTGTTTCTGCAGAGGAAGCAAAATATTGGGAAGATTACCAATTTTCCGATGAATTGGATCCCGATGAGAATTCCGATGATGTTATAGAAATTACCTCGACCCAATTTAATATAGCAAAAGAAAATAATAAGGGAAAAGGTGTAAAAATAGAGAAACCTGATTCCAACCCCGATGAACTTTATATGTATCGGCAACGTCCGTATTTCCTAAATTGTAACAATAACTCGGGAACCTCTAAACCACCAGGTTTTTCTAAATCATTGTGGAAAGCGACGGCTCGTATTAGAGGAACACCATATATCCCTATAAAATTAGGAAAACGAACCAAGTCCGAAGAAGAAGAAACCAGTGATTCAGATTAGAGGGTTATAATCATGTTGTGTATTATATGTATTGTAGTGTGTTTGTACTTTTATGTTCTATGTAAAAATTGCTTGTATTGTTTGTTAATTATCTTTTACGAATCTAATCCTTGTCTATTTTACAGTATAAAAACAAAATAGATGTTAAGGGTAGACACCCGAATATTTTAGAAGACCTACCAGAGGATATGATTGAGGAAATCTTGTCTAGAGTAGGTCAGAATTCATCAGCACATTTAGTTATGGCGAAATTAACTTGTCAAACGTTTGAAAGACTTTCTAGAAATGCTTTAGTTTATAAAAGGCTTTCCTTTAATAGGTGGGGTATATCACATTGGGGAGACTGTAAGTTATGCTGTGTTTTCTTTAAAGCGTTAAATGCGGGGAACCCAAATGCAATTTTACGCTACGGGTTAAGAACCTATTTTGACTTAACATATCCCAACATAGGATTTCGTGAGTTAGAAAGAGCTTCTAACATACAACATAAAGAAGCATGTTATAATTACGGGTTAGTGATGTTCGCTTCTTACCAAAGTGAGAAAAAGAACATCAGGTTACAACTTCTAAATAAAACCTTCCCACAAGTGATGGATTTAGTAGTTGGAGTGAGAAACAAGGTTTTTAGATTGTTACGGGGCTGTTGGACATTACGAAACCCTCGTCCTTTTGACGACATGACAACATGCTGCCTAGCCAATGGTTATAACGGTTACTTTCCACAAGATCAAGGATGGGAAGTCGTCATAGTAAAACCATAATGCATGACTTGTTTCTGGACTTATGAATTACATGTCTTTATTTCTTTTGCTGAACAACTTGCGTATTAACTAGAATTGCCTTTATAGCTGCCGAGTAGCAAAGTTATTATGTGCTATACTTCATTGTATATGTATAATAGCGGTATTGTAAGTTTGTAAAATATTGTATAAAGTTTGAAATATTATTGTAATAAGTTTTTCATATAGAAGCGTAGTATTTGAGTTGTATAGTAGCTAGTAAGTATGAACTTAACGGGTAGGTACTACCCGAATTAAAACTATAAAATGCTAATATGAAGAAAAAGCTTTTATAAATAAGTTCATATAATTCTACGAAATACTATTGACTACTCTTAAATTCTATATGATTAACTCAATTCATTTGGCTATTTTTGAAGGAAATGGCACCGACAACTCGTCAGAATTTGAACATGAGCGAGGAAGACTTCCGTGTTTTTCTTGCAGCAAACATAGCCGCAGTACAGGCTGCGATGCAAAATAACAATAACTCTGGATCTAGCAGTGGAACTAATTTCACAAGAAATCGTGTAGGATGCTCCTACAAAGAATTCACTGCCTGCAAACCTTTGGAATTTGATGGAACCGAAGGACCAATTGGATTGAAACGGTAGACCGAGAAAGTTGAATCGGTGTTTGCCATAAGTAAGTGTACTGAAGAGGACAAAGTTAAGTACGCTACGCATACCTTCACAGGTACTGCATTAACATGGTGGAACACCTATCTTGAACAGGTAGGACAAAATGCTTCTTACGCACTACCGTGGTCGGCATTCAAGCAATTGATGAACGAATAGTACCGTCCTAGAAACGAAGTCAATAAGCTCAAGGTAGAGCTTAGAGAGTTACGAACACAAGGATTCGACATTACCACATATGAACGACGATTCACATAGTTGTGCCTATTGTGTCCGGGAATGTTCGAAGATGAGGAAGAGAAGATCGACGCGTTTATAAAAGGGTTACCAGTAAGGATTCAAGAAGATGTGAGTTCACACGAGCCCGCTTCCATACAAAAGGCAAGTCGAATGGCTCATAAACTCATAAATCAGATTGAGGGAAGAATTAAAAAGCAGGCGGCCGAAGAAGCCAACATGAAACAACTCAAGAGGAAGTGGGAGGAAAACAGTGACAAGAATCACCAGTACAACAACAATAACAATTACAACCACAATCGCAACAACTATCCCAACAACCGCAACAACAATCGCAACAATAACCGCAATCCTAACAATAACTACAACAAACGTCCCAACAACAACAACAACTACAACAACCATTCCAACAACAATAACAATCCCAACAACAACCTCAATAACAACAACGGCAACAAAAACCAAAAATGCCAAAGGTGTGAAGAGTACCACCAGAATGAGTTCTGCACGACATTTTGCACCAAGTGTAAAAGAACTGGCCATGGTGCAAAAAAGTGTGAGGTCTACGGACCAAAGTTTAACAGAACTAAAGGGACAAATAGTGTCGAAACAAGTAATGCCGCCTTTGTTTGTTATGGATGTGGAAAACCGGGCCACATTAGAAGTAATTGCCCGAATTAGGGGAATACTAATGGGCAGGGCCATGAAAGAGTTTTCAATATTAATACGGCAGAAGCGCAGGAAGACCCGGAGCTTGTTACGGGTACGTTTCTTATTGACAATAAATCTGCTTATGTTTTATTTGATTCGGGTGCGGATAGAAGCTATATGAGTAGAGAGTTTTGGGCTAAATTAAGTTGCCCATTGACGCCTTTGGATAGTAAATTTTTACTCGAATTAGCAAACGATAATTAATTTCAGCAGATAATATATGTCGGGATAGAGAAATTAAACTGGGGGATGAAACGTTTAAAATTAATTTAATACCAGTTGAGTTAGGGAGTTTTGATGTAATAATTAGCATGGACTTGTTGAAGGTGAGAGCAGAGGTCGTTTGTTACAAAAATGCGATTCGCATTATGCGTGAAAAAGGTAAACCTTTAATGGTGTACGGAGAAAAGAACAACGCGAAATTAAATCTTATTAGTAGTTTGAAGGCGCAAAAACTAATAAGAAAAGGTTGGTACGTCATTCTAGCACACATCAAGGAAGTTAAATCTGAAAAAAAGAACATCAGTGATGTTCCCGTCGCAAAAGAATTTCCCGATGTATTTCTGAAAGAATTACCGGGATTACCCCCACATCGATCCGTTGAATTTCAACTAGACCTTGTACCAGGAGCTGCACCAATAGCTCGTGCTCCATACAGACTCGCACCCAGCGAAATGAAAAAATTACAAAGTCAGTTACAGGAACTTTTAGAGCGTGGTTTCATTCGACCAAGCATATCACCGTGGGGAGCTCCTGTTTTGTTTGTCAAGAAGAAGGATGGTACATTTAGGTTGTGTATCAACTACCGAGAGTTAAACAAACTTACCATCAAGAACCGCTACCCACTACCGAGAATCGACGACTTATTTGATCAACTACAAGGCTCATCGGTTTATTTGAAGATCGATTTACATTCTGGATATCACCAAATGCGGGTGAAGGAGGATGACATTCCGAAGACTGCTTTTAGGACGCATTACGGTCATTACGAGTTTATGGTTATACCGTTTGGGTTGACTAACGCACCAGCTGTGTTCGTGGACGTCATGAACCGTGTGTGTGGACCATACCTTGACAAGTTTGTCATTGTTTTCATCGATGACATACTTATTTACTCAAAGAATGACCAAGAGCACGAAGAACATTTGAGAAAAGTGCTAGAGTTGTTAAGGAAAGAAAAACTGTACGCTAAGTTTTCAAAGTGTGCATTTTGGTTAGAAGAAATTCAATTCCTCGGTCATATAGTGAACAAAGAAGGTATTCAGATGGATCCAGCAAAGATTGAAACCGTTGAAAGGTGGGAAACCCCGAAAACTCCGAAACATATACGCCAATTTTTAGGATTAGCTGGTTACTACAGAAGATTCATCCAAGATTTTTTCAAAATAGCAAAACACTTGACTGCATTAATGCATAAAGGGAAGAAATTTGAATGGAAAGATGAACAAGAGAAAGCGTTTCAATTGTTAAAGAAAAAGTTAACTACGGCACCTATATTGTCATTACCTGAAGGGAATGATGATTTTGTGATATATTGTGACGCCTCAAAGCAAGGTCTCGGTTGTGTATTAATGCAATGAACGAAAGTAATTGCTTATGCGTCTAGACAATTAAAGATTCACGAGCAGAATTATACGACGCATGATTTAGAATTAGGCGCGGTTGTTTTTGCATTAAAGACTTGGAGGCACTACTTATATGGGGTCAAAATTATTATATATACCGAACACAAAAGTCTTCAACACATATTTAATCAGAAATAACTGAACATGAGGCAGCGCAGATGGATTGAATTGTTGAATGATTACGACTTTGAGATTCGTTACCACCCGGGGAAGGCAAATGTGGTAGCTGACGCCTTGAGCAGAAAGGACAGAGAACCCATTCGAGTAAAAGCTATGAATTTAATGATTCGCACTAACCTTACTACTCAAATAAAGGAGGCGCAACAAGGAGTTTTAATAGAGGGAAATTTAAAGGATGAAATACCCAAAGGATTGGAGAAGCATCTTAATATTCGGAAAGACGGAACCCGGTATAGGGCTGAAAGGATTTGGGTACCAAAATTTGGAGATATGAGAGAAATGGTACTTAGAGAAGCTCATAAAACCTGATACTCAATACATCCTGGAACGCGGAAGATGTACAAGGATCTCAAGAAGCATTTTTGGTGGCTGGGTATGAAATCCGATGTTGCTAAATACATAGGAGAATGTTTGACGTGTTCTAAGGTCAAAGCTGGGCATCAGAAACCATCAGGTCTACTTCAACAACCCGAAATCCCGGAATGGAAATGGGAAAACATTACCATGGATTTCATCACTAAATTGCCAAGGACTGCAAGTGGTTTTGATACTATTTGGGTAATAGTTGATCGTCTCACCAAATCAGCACACTTCCTACCAATAAGAGAAGATGACAAGATGGAGAAGTTAGCACGACTGTATTTGAAGGAAGTCGTCTCCAGACATAGAATATCAATCTCTATTATCTCTGATAGGGATGGCAGATTTATTTCAAGATTCTGGCAGACATTATAGCAAACATTAGGAACTCGTCTAGACATGAGTACTGCCTATCATCCACAAACTGATGGCCAGAGTGAAAGGACGATACAAACGCTTGAAGACATGCTACGAGCATGTGTTATTGATTTCGAAAATAGTTGGGATCGACACCTACCGTTAGCAGAATTTTCCTACAATAACAGTTACCATTCAAGCATTGAGATGGCGCCGTTTGAAGCACTTTATGGTAGAAAGTGAGGTCTCTGATTTGTTGGAGTGAAGTGGGGGATAGACAGATTACGGGTCCGGAAATAATACAAGAAACTACCAAGAAGATCATCCAAATTCAACAACGGTTAAAAAAACCCAAAGTTGACAAAAGAGCTACGCTGACATTAAAAGAAAAGATATAGAATTTGAAATTAGAGAGATGGTCATGCTTAAAGTTGCACCTTGGAAAGGCGTTGTTCGATTTGGTAAACTGGGGAAATTAAATCCAAGGTATATTGGACCATTCAAGATTATTGATCGTGTCGGACCAGTTGCTTACTGACTTGAATTACCTCAACAACTCGCAGCTGTACATAACACTTTCCATGTCTCAAATTTGAAGAAATATTTTGCTAAAGAAGATCTCACTATTCCGTTAGACGAAATCCAAATCAATGAAAAACTTCAATTCATCGAAGAACCCGTCGAAATAATGGATCGTGAGGTTAAAAGACTTAAGCAAAACAAGATACCAATTGTTAAGGTTAGATGGAATGCTCGTAGAGGACCCGAGTTCACCTGGGAACGAGAAGATCAGATGAAGAAGAAATACCCGCACTTATTTCCAGAAGATACGTCAACACCTCCAACTTCTTAAAATTTCGGGACGAAATTTATTTAACGGGTAGGTACTGTAGTGACCCGAACTTTTCCATGTTTATATATATTAAATGAAATTGATATTTATATGATTAAGTGTTTCCAATATGTTTAGCAATCAAACTTGTTAAGACTTTATTAATTGAAATAGGTTTCACATAGACAATTGACCACCCAAGTTGACCGGTGATTCACGAACGTTAATATTTGTAAAAACTATATGATAACATATATATGGAAATATATATAGTTAACATGATATTATGATAAGTAAATATATCATTAAGTATATTAACAATGAACTACATATGTAAAAACAAGACTACTAACTTAAGGATTTCAAAACGAGACATACATGTAACGATTATCGTTGTAACAACATTTAAATGTATATATATCATATTAACAAATATTAACACATCATTATATCATGATAATGTAATGATTTAATATCTCATTAGATATAATAAACAATGGGTTAACAACATTTAACAAGATCGTTAATTTAAAGGTTTCAAAACAACACTTACATGTAACGACTAACGATGACTTAACGACTCAGTTAAAATGTATATACATACATGTAGTGTTTTAATATGTATTCATACACTTTTGAAAGACTTCATGACACTTATCAAAGTACTTCTACTTAACAAAAATGCTTACAATTACATCCTCATTCTTTTTCATCAACAATTTTACTCGTATACACCCGTATTCGTACTCGTACAATACCCAGCTTCTATATGTATGTACTATTGGTATATACACTCCAATTATCAGCTCTTAGCAGCCCATGTGAGTCACCTAACCATGTGGGAACCATCATTTAACATCTAGCATGAAATATCTCATAAGATTACAAACTAATGAAGACTATATTGACACCATAAGTTCACGTGAACTAGAGGCATCACAAACACACTTCCATTTCAATTTTCTTGAATCAAATTACTCTCTCTCAAGTGTTCTTCCTTTGTTCTAAGTGTTCTTCATCATCTTCAACAAAATATAGCTCAATCTAGTTCATAAATCTATACATAAACCAAGTTATAAAACAACTACTCAAGAACACACCAACAACACTTCCAAGTTTGCTAGCTTACTTCCAATCTTACAAATCCACTTTGAGTGATCATCCAACCTCAAGAAATCTTTCTTATTTACAGTAAGATATCTTTCTAATACAAAGTAATACTCATATTCAAACTTTGATTCAATTTCTATAACTTTAACAATCTTATTTCGAGTGGAAATCTTACTTGAACTTGTTTTCGTGTCATGATTCTACTTCAAGAACTTTCAAGCCATCCAAGGATCCTTTGAAGCTAGATCTATTTTTCTCATTTTCAGTAGGTTTATTCACAAAACCTGAGGTAGTAATGATGTTCATAACATCATTCGATTCATATATATAAAGCTACCTTATTCGAAGGTTTAAACTTGTAATCACTAGAACATAGTTTAGTTAATTCTAAACTTGTTCGCAAACAAAAGTTAATCCTTCTAAATTGACTTTTAAAATCAACTAAACACATGTTCTATATCTATATGATATGCTAACTTAATGATTTAAAACCTGAAAACACGAAAAACACAGTAAAACCGGATATATGCCGTCGTAGTAACACCGCGTGCTGTTTTGGGTTAGTTAATTAAAAACTATGATAAACTTTGATTTAAAAGTTGTTCTTCTGGAAAAATGATTTTTCTTATGAACATGAAACTATATCCAAAAATTATGGTTAAACTCAAAGTGGAAGTATGTTTTCCAAAATGGTCATCTAGAAGTCGTTCTTTCGACCGAAATGACTACCTTTACAAAAACGACTTGTAACCTGTATTTACGACTATAAACTTATACTTTTTCTGTTTAGATTCATAAACTTAAATTCAATATGAAACCATAGCAACTTGAATCACTCAAAACGGATTTAAAACGAAGAAGTTATGGGTAAAACAAGATTGGATAAATTTGCTTGTTGTAGCTACGTGAAAATTGGTAACAAATCTATATTAATCATATCCTAGCTAACTCATATTGTATTATACATGTATTCTAATATATTATGTAATCTTGGGATACCATATGTAGAGACCCGCCCTAATCCATCCGGACGAAGTCCATATCGATTATAAACGATTCACAGCAGTTGATTACATCGCGAGGTACTTGACCTCTATATGATACATTTTACAAACATTGCATTTGTTTTTGAAAAGGCAACTTTCTTTACTACGAAATTTGACAGCATGCATACCATTTCATAATACATCCAACTATAATTGACTTAATAAAAATCTTGATGAACTCAACGACTCGAATGCAACGTCTTTTGAAATATGTCATGAATGACTCCAAGTAATATCTTTAAAATGAGCAAATGCACAGCGGAAGATTTCTTTCATACCTGAGAATAAACATGATCTAAAGTGTCAACCAAAAGGTTGGTGAGTTCATAAGTTTATCATAAAACAATAAAATTCATCATTTTGATAGACCACAAGATTTAAATCCTGCATGGTACAAATGGGCCCGAATCCTATACCCACCTGTAATGTACATGCGATATCTTTTAAATACAGTACACCTTTCTCGTGTACGAAATCATCTTTCATAAATCTTAGTAACCGTACACATATCTCGTGCACAAAAATAACATACATATAACCTGTGTATAAAATTATTCTCTCGATACATAACATTCATATCTATTGGTGGCAATTATCATGTCCACATAATTCAATGGTGGCAATTATCATGTCCACATAATTCAACGGTGGCAATTATCATATACACATAATTCAACGGTGGCATTTATCATGTCCACATAATTCAATAATAATCCACAGAACTTCTGTTTGCATAATATTTCATTCGAGGAATGTTTTGCCTGTGTCTATCTCGTCAAACATTTATAAAAGCATTTCATGTATTCGCAGTTCAAAATATATTTCAAAAGCATTTAATAAAGCAGTTATAAATACAGCGCATGTATTCTCAGTCCCAAAAATATAAAGAGTAAAAGGGAGCAAATGAACTCACCTAATGTATTTTGTAGTAAAAATACATATGACGACATTGAACAAGTATAGGGTTGGCCTCGGATTCACGAACCTATATCATTTGTATATTTATTAATATACATATTTGTAATCGAATAAGTTATATATTAATATATATTATTTCAATTGGTTATATTTTTATATTTATATATTTTTTTATATATGTTTTATATAAGTATTTTAAATAACAAATTTTATTGTAATAATGATAATAATAATAATAATATTAGTGTTACAAGTTATAATAATAATAATAATAATAATAATAATAATAATAATAATAATAATAATAATAATGATAAAATAATACTAATTTTGATAAACTCATGATAATTCTTAATAATATTAGTAATAATAGTTTCAATAGTAAATTGATAATTTTGTTAAAAATGTTAATTTCAAAGGTGATACCGATTTTAACAAAAATTGTAACTTTAACAATAATGATACATTTATTAATAATGATACTAATAATAATAATCCCATTACTTTTATTAATAATAATAGTACATATATTATTAATGCTAATAATAATAATAATGATATTAATTATAATAATAATACTAATAATAATAATAATAATAATAATAATAATAATAATAATAATAATAATAATAATAATAATAATAATAATAATGATGATGATGATGATGATGATGATGATGATGATAAAAAGGCTACCTTAATGAGTTTTTTTTCAAAAATAAAAGCAAAGTCCGGGCTCGAACCCGTGACCTCTCGCTAACACGAAACACTCCTAAACCATCCCTCTATTTCTATTTCTCTTGAATTAATATCTCCCCAAATATATATACCCAGTATACGTTTTCCTTCTTCTTCCTCTAAATTAATTGACTCTTATCATCATCTAACATTTCTTCATTATCACCATCATATCCGCTTCTGTTAGCATCATCATCAAATACTTATACCTCATGATCAATTATCATTATTATCATATCATCAACTTATCAATATCATATCACAATTATCACCATCATCTTCTTCGTTAGACATTATCATCGAATCATATAACGTCACCTCCCTTCATCATCTATCTTTACTTATAATAGGACTGGAAACAGCAACGTATTGCAGTGATTCGAATAGGCATTAGAAAAATAGAAATAGGAATAGCAGCTACTCGATAGTAAAAAATTATAAGGTAGCAGGCTTAACTCGTTGGGCCTGTTGGGTCATGTAACTCGATCAGTGATTCAGGCCCATGAGAAAAAAAAATATAGTTGGGCTAGTTGGATAGTGGCTGAACACTAAGTCAAAAATGATGGAAGCAGAAACAACAATCCGGTTTCTTTTTTTTTTCTTTTTTTTTTAACCGGAAGTGGAGGCATCTCACTTTGTCTATCCTTTGAATTTCATAATTCCAATCACCTAAGATGTCGGCCACCAAGTTGCAAATTGATTCCATTTGTTTAATCTTTGTCTAGGAGTTGGATAAAGTAGTGTATTAAAATTTGTTTACTGGGCCGTGAGTGGGATTAAATTCAGGAATGGATGGGATTAAAATCAGAACGAGTAGTAGCTGGCTCGATTGTTTGATTGAGTTCTCAACATAAGCTAGTGGGTGGGGTCCTTGTGGAACAAAGCAACATGTATTAACATATGAAAGGAGAGTTTTCGGTGTATATATATACATATATAAAACCATAATATAAAGTGACAAAATGGTAGCAGCCTCAATTTGACCATGTAACTACATTATTAACACATATTATTTTTGTGGGGCTGTCCAGGTATCCAGTTTTTATGCACACTACAATAATATAAAGAGTAAGTGAGTGCTTCGGTCACAGCAGAGAAAGAAGGAAGAAAAAAAAATAAACCGTATAGTATCAAATATTTTCAATGATGAAGTTGAGTTTGTTGATCGTATAAGAACGAGAATGGAGTTTAAAAGCGAGAAGTTAAATAAAGAGGTGATTGATAGTGATTTCTGGTTGACAAAGTGGCATGGTTTTCGGGGTGTTAAACAAGGTGGTGGTGCATGCAGTTGATGATTGAGGTGATGGTACCATGGTGGTTTGTGATGGATGATAGTATTAATATGGTTTGGTGGTGGTTCCCGTCAAAAAAATAGAATCATGAAGATGAAGTTGGTTTTGGTGTGATTGTAGCTCAAGAAAGCAAGGTGGTGGCTTTTGGTGATACATGGTTTAGTGTATTGGTGGTTTATAATGGTGTTTGAAGATAGTTAAATGGGTCGTGGTCATGGTTTCTGAACCAACAGAAAAATAATACGAGAGGGTGATGATTGAAGGGTGGTGGTGTTGTTGATGAAAATGTTATCGATGGTGGTAGGAGCTCATGGGCTATGAAGAATATAGTTATCGAGCTGGGTTCTTCTGTTTTTAGTTCTTAATTCATCAATTTACATGTGGTATAATATATAAGGTGATCAACTACATGTGGTAACAGTTAAATTCAATCACTTATTGTTTTGTAATATGGATTAGTTGACAGAAAATTTAATCAGGAACAGGAAGGAAGAAAAATTTAAAATAGATTGAGATTGATAAGAGAGTTTGACCTAACATGTGATTGTGATCAATTTGTAATCCAGTTTTAGAGACAAGGAATCAATCACCTACAGTTATGAAAGGGATGTGAAACAGAATACACTTTTATCTTATTTATTCATTTATATACCGTATTTATATATGTATTTATTTATATGTATATCTGATGTATATCAGTATTTGTATATTTATATATCATTATGTATAATAAATATTAATAATTACTAAATATAAATATAATAATAATAATAGTCCTAATAATATTAAAAATACTAAGAATAACAATAATAGAATTAATAATTGATAATACTAATATCTAACTAACTCTAGTAATAATAATTTTAATGATAAAAGTAATAAAAGTATTGAAAATAATAAATTTAAACAAAAATGTAAATTTTTAGTAATAACAATAATAATAATCTTAATAATAACTACGATTATAATTTTATTACAAATTATAATAATATTACATTTTATTATTTCCACTACTTACATATAATCGTTCGTGAATCGTCGGAGGTAGTCAAAGGGAAATTAATTACATGAATATAGTTCCAACATTTTTGAGACTCAACATTACAGACTTTGCATATCGTTTCGAAATCATATAAAGATTAAGTTTAAATTTGGTCGGAAATTCCCGGGTCGTCACACCATAGACACGAATACAATGTTTTGACATATCATATCGACCCATCTATATATATATTTCGGAACAACCATAGACACTCTGTATGCAGTAATGTTGGAGTTAGCTATATAGGGTTGAGGTTGATTCCAAAATATTATATATACTTTGAGTTGTGATCTAGCCTGAGGCTTGTATACACGAGGTCGTGGATTGATTCGAGATAATATATATATTGCTTTATTTTTGTACATCTAACTGTGGACAACTAGTTGTAGGTTACTAACGAGGACAGCTGACTTAATAAACTTAAAACATCAAAACGTATTAAAATGTTATAAATATATTTTGAATATACTTTGATATATATGTACATATTTGTTATAGGTTCGTGAATCGACCAGTGGCCAAGTCTTACTTCCCGAAGAAGTAAACATATGTGAAAGTGAGTTATAGTCTCACTTTTAAAATCTAATATTTTGGGATGAGAATACATGCAATTTTATAAATGTTTTACTAAATAGACACAAGTAAATGAAACTACATTATATGGGTGAATGATCGAAGCCGAATATGCCCCTTTTTAGCTTAGTAGCCTAAGAATTTGGGAACAGACCCCCAAATTGACGCGAATCCTAAAGATAGATCTATCGGGCCCAACAAGTCCCATTCTGGAATTTGGAATGCTTTAGTACTTCGAAATTATCATGTCTGATGGGTGTCCCAGAATGATGGGGATATTCTACATGCATCTTGTTAATGTCGGTTACCAAGTGTTCACCATATGAATGATTTTTATCTCTATGTATGGGATGTATATTGAAATATAAAATCTTGTGGTCTATTATTACGATTTGATAAATATATAGGTTAAACCTATAACTCATCAACATTTTTGTTGACGTTTAAAGCATGTTTATTCTCAGGTGATTATTAAGAGCTTCCGCTATTGCTTGCTAAAATATGGACAAGATTTGGTGTCAGCATGTTTGTATAATATTGTTTAAAACTACATTCGAGATTTACTTTGTTGTAACATATTAATATTGTAAACCAATATGTATTGGTAGTGTGTAAGTGTGATATTTTTAGATTATCATTTCTGGATAATCTAGGTGGTGTCCTTTTGAACCTTGTCGATAAAATAAAGGTTATGGTTTGTTTTTAAAAATGAATACAGTCTTTGAAAAACGTCTCATATAGAGGTCAAAACCTTGCAATGAAATCAATTAATATGGAACGTTTATAATCAATATGAACGAGACATTTCATGGGATGTGGATGTTGTTGTTGATGGTGGTATTGGTTATACTGTTGGTGCTGCTACTGGTGTTTGTAACCTTTGCACCATATTCTCTAAAGCCATTACCCGAGCGCAAAGCTCGTTGACTTCTTCTATTACACCGGGGTGATTGTCGGTTCGGACGAGCGGATAAATAAAATCTAGAATTTGATGTAGTATATAATCGTGACGAGATACTCTGGAAATGAGAGAGAAAATGGTGTTTCGGACAGGTTCACCGGTAAGTGCTTCAGGTTCCTTGCCAAGAGGGCAATGTGGTGGATAGAAGGGATCACCTTCTTCTTGTCTCCAATGATTGAGGAGGCTACGAACCCATCCCCAATTCATCTAGAATAGGTGATGACTGATTGGTTGATCCATTCTTTTCACACTGCTTTCAGAGCTTGAGTGGGATTCCATTTCGGAATCCGAGGGACTTGAATTAGTGATGAATTCTATTTTGTACGATTGAATAAGGATTTTTTGATATGAAATGATTTTCGGTTATCGGATGATATTCTAATTACATAGAATATCCATAGATATAGAACGAAAGATTTCGTAGATTACGGAGGAATTTGCGGGATATGTAAGGCAAAGCTTACAGTAATAGATACGCTAGGATATGAATTAGCAGATACGCTAAGATATGAATTTTGTTTATACACTATTCATGCAATCAATGCAATAAGATGTGTCTAGACTAAGAATGATAAGCAGAAAATTTTTCGACGAAAATGATAAGCAAAACTTTTGACATGCAGACACGGTCGAAGTCCAGACTAACTAATGCATCCTAACGACTTATCAGTTAGACACACTAATGCAGACCTGGTTCGCTAAGACCACCGCTCTGATATCACATGTAAAGACCCTTCCTAATTTATAAGAAAGAATACAATAACATATGATTACATTGCGAGGTATTTGACCTCTATATGATACATTTTACAAACATTGCATTCGTTTTAAAAGACAAACTTTCATTATATCGAAAGTTGACAGGCATGCATACCATTTCATAATATCCAACTATAAAAGATCTAACCTGTCATTTATTTAATCATAATCTTTACTGAACTCAACGACTTGAATGCAACATCTTTTGAAATATGCCATGAATGATTTCAAGTAATATCTTTAAAATGAGCAAATGCACAGCGGAAGATTTCTTTCATACATGAGAATAAACATGCTTTCAAGTGACAACCAAAAGGTTGGTGAGTTCATTAGTTTATCATAAACAATCATTTCCATTAATTTAATAGACCACAAGATTTTTATTTCATTACTCATAAATATCATGCATCTGCATAAAAATCATTCATATGGATTGAACACCTGGTAACCGACATTAACAAGATGCATATAAGAATATCCCCTATCATTCCGGGACATCCATCGGACATGATAAAATAACATCGAAGTACTAAAGCATCCACAACCATGGATGGGGTTTGTTAGGCCCAATAGATCTATCTTTAGGATTCGCATCAATTAGTAGATCGGTTTACTAATTCTTAGGCTACCAAGCATAAAGGGGCATATTTGGCTTCGATCATTCAACCATAGAATGTAGTTTCAATTACTTGTGTCTATTTCGTCAAACATTTATAAAAACCAGCGCATGTATTCTTAGTCCCAAAAATATATATTACAAAAGCATTTAAAAAGGGAGCAAATGAAACTCATAATACTGTATTTTGTAGTAAAAATACATATGATGTCATTGAACAAATGCAGGGTTTGGCCTCGGATTCACGAACCTATATCATTTATATATATATATATATATATATATATATATATATATATATTAACAATACCTAATTTGTTAAAAAATGTTAATTTGATTAATACATATTTATATATAATATTACTATAAGTATATTTTTATATCAATAATAGTAACAAAGATTGTATTTGATTATAATAATAATATTAATAATAATAACACTGATAATAATAGTAATTATAGTAATAATAATAATAATAATGATAAAAATAATAATAATAATAATAATAATAATAATAATAGTAATAATGATAAGATAATAATAATAAGATAATAATATTAATAAATAAATGAATAGATGAGTAACTACCTCAAAGGAGTAACCCTAAAAAATGCCCAAGTCCGGGTTTGAACCCGCGACGTCCCGCTAACCCGATAACATCCTTATCCATTACTCCGTATCAGTTTTTCTATTATTATTATTATGATTTTAATATCTTTTAACTTAGTTTTCCATTTTAAATCATCATCAATCATTTTAACATCCTTATATCATAACCGTTACTCCATCATGATCATCATAATACCTATTCTATCATCACTTTTATCATCCTCCTACCCATTCATCATTCTTCATAATCAACCCATTATCATTATCATTCCATGATCTCATCATCATTATCTATATCGTATTATTATCTCATCTTTATCATATGATTACTACATCATCATCATACTTAAACTATCATCTATTATCATTATAATACCATCAATAACATATGATATTTCCATGATCATAATCGTATTATCTAATCATAACCATTATTTTTATCAGAAAATCATCATCTTACATCGTCATCTTTTATCTAATTAATTTCATTATCATCATTAAGCATCGTGTATCATTACCGTCGTGTACATCATCACATGTTGGCTCCTGTTATCGTTTTCAAACTCTAGTCCCATAGAGAATTATAAACCTCAGCCCAATAATAGAAATGGAAGTCCAGTAAGGTTCCAACTTAACAAAGAATATAAGAAGTATTCGGCCCAACTAGATAACTCGTGATGTTTAAACATGTTTAAACCGAAGCCCAACTATTAGTTCTATGGATTCACGGCCCAACAGTACTTTAGATCTTGGCCCAACAGAAATGTTTGATCGTGGCCCACAGTAATCATGTATACGGTTTCAACACATTTTCAATAGATCGGTCTAAAAAAATAAAATAAACTTGATTCATTGCAAGTGGTATTCTTTTAGGATCCAAGAAAGAAGAACGTCCCCATCTATATCACTTTATCAAATATCAAAACATTACTTTGTATCTCATAATGGTCAACCACTTTTTTTGCACTAGTCCCACATGAGAATTTAATAAATGCCATAAATTGATAATCCTATAATCAAGTTGTAATATATTTAAATTGAAGGGCAACCATTTGCTCACTTATTTTAGTAACCAATATACAGTAACAATAGGAAAAAGAGGTGGATGTGAGATTTAATAGCAGCGAGTTGTTTGTACGGTTGAGGGTGATTGAAACAGAAAACAAAAATTATACATCCGTTTGGTTTGGCGTTCGAACAGCGATATAAAACACAAGTATACGGTGGTCTTTCACGATGAAATAAGAAGGAGAAGAACATGAGGTAGATCATGGTAGTGGTTTATGGATTTTGTTTGAAACAGGAAACGGTTAGTAACAAAACAGGATGAAAATGGTATTAGCTCGATCGTGTAGTAGCATGAAGTAACAATTACTAATTTGATGAGGTTTGGCTTGCATTTAGACAGAAATAAAATAGCAGCAACTTATGCCAGTTTGTGGTGTCTTTGGTTCCAAAGGTGAAGGTTAAGTGAGTGTGTTGTGGTGGTAATGATGCTTGCCGAAGAAACGAGGAAAGATGAGTTTGGTTTCATGAAATAAGGATATGTATATGTATATGTATATATATATATAAAGATAAAGGTGTGGTGATTTACCTTGATGGTGGAAACTGGTTGTAGGGTTATGATTAATATCGAACAAAAACAAGAATAGTTTATGGGTTCATCGACTAGTAGCTTGTAGCGTTACAAAAAAAATATATAATGGCAGTAGCAGACACATCACGAAAAGCAGCAGCAGGTGACATTTGAAGATAGTGATGGTTGGGTTTGATCAAAACAGAAATACATGGTGGTTTCGTGAAGGAGGTGAGCCAAGGTGGTGGTTAGATGGTCTCGGTTACAAGATGGTTCTTCGAATAGTAGTGTTAAAACCGAAGTGGGTTTGTGTTAAGGTGGGTTTCGAATAATTAAATAAGTAGTAGTATGTAGGTTGATTGAAGGTATTGGTTTTGAAGATGGTTAACTAGTTGATCGTGGTGTAGCAGGTGATGGGTGCCGGAGATGAGGATGTTGTGTTAGTTATAAAAAAAAATGAGATAGATATAGATAATTCACATCTATGTATATGTATATATGAAAGAGATATTGTTGATTGATAATAAAAAACAGTGATGATGATATGATATGTTTGTTTTCAAGGAAAATAACACAATTAGAGTATCAGTGGAATTTAGGGTGGGGTTACGGCAATTCAAAGAAAAAGAAATTAAAGAAACAATAATTTAAATTAATAAGGTATCACGGGTGGAAAGTAGAGCAAAACAATTGATGTGAAATCTAACAACATTCAGATATTTATATAATATATATTATTTATTATTTATATTACAAATAATAATATATAATATATAATACTAATATTAATATTAATATTAATATTAATAATGCTAATGAAAGTCGTAATAATAATATTAATATAACAAATATATTTTAATTTTGTAATTATCTACATATTATTAATCATATAACAAGTAGTTCCTAAATTCATTTTTAATAAGTCTAAAATTTATAGAACTCATTTTCGTATCACCGTTTATTTTAAAATTACATAAGTTTGAATTTAACTTGCTTAATATCAATCGAAACATCAAACGAATATTACAATCATTTAATATTTATTTTTAATATACTTTATTTATATATAGAGATATATTTTAAATAATAATTATTATAATAGCCTATTTTTATTTTATTAATTTTTAATAACAACAACATATAATACTTCAAATTATATTTCGAATTATTATTTATATATACATACACACATATCTATTTACAATTAATTGTTCGTGAATCGTCAAGAGCAGTCGAAGGTCAATTGAATATATGAACATCGTTCCAAAATTTTTGAGACCCAACATTACAGACTTTGCTTATCGTGTTAGAAACATATAAAGATTAAGTTTAAATTTGATCGGAAATTTCCGGGTCGTCACAGGGTACTCTAGTAGAACGTCTTAGTGTAGGAGCAACTGATATGGTTGGACCAGTTCCATCATCATCATCCTCATCACTAGAACTCCCACTATGTTCGAAATTTTTACAGCTTTTCGAACCATATTCATCATTAGCACTTTGTGATGCCTCACCATTATTCGGCAATTCATTGTTACCCGACCTCCCACTAGAACCTGCAAGATCATCAATAGAAACATTGTCAAAAGTAACATAATCTGGTTTATGACTCCACGTTTCTAGTTTGCCATAAACTGAATCTTCATCAAAGGTAATATCACGAGAACGAATCACTTTTCTAGCCTCGTTATCCCAACACCGATAACCCATCTCATCCGAACCGTAACCAATGAAAGTACACCTCTTTGACTTAGCCTCAAGCTTGTCTCTATTTGCATCCTTGGTCTTCACATATGCATCGCACTCAAAGATTCTAAGATGACCATAACTCACCTTTTTACCTTGCCATTCTTCCTCGGGAATTCGGAAACCCAATGGTGTTGAGGGTCCCCTATTAATCAAATAAGCCGCCGTACTAACCGCATCCGCCTAAAACATCTTAGGCAAACCGGCATGTAGTCTCATACTCTTAGCCCTTTCATTCAACGTACGATTCATACGTTCGGCGACCCCATTGTGTTGCGGTGTTTTCGGTACCGTCTTTAACATCTTAATACCAAGCTTTGCACAATGGTCTTTAAACTCAAGACTACCATATTCTCCTCCATTGTCTGACTTTAAGCACTTCACCTTTAATTTAGTTTCATTCTCTACCATAGCTTTCCACCTCACAAAAGTAGCAAATACATCGGATTTAGCTTTAAGAAAATAAACTCATACCTTTCGAGTGGAGTCGTCAATGAAGGTTACATAATAGCGAGAAACTCTATGTGATTCTACATTCGTTGGACCAAATACATCCGTATGAACTAGCTCCAATTTCTCCAACTTGGGCGCATTCCCCGATTTCCTGAAAGTCATCTTATTTTGCTTCCCATATACACATGGTTCGCAAAACCCAAGCTCTACTTTCTTCAAATCCGGAATTCTCCCACTCGAAAGAAGCATCTTCGTACCCTTTTCACTCATATGCCCGAGCCTTCGGTGCCATAGAGTAGAATTATCTCCAACATCAACCGTAGCAACCATCGTATTTTCATCAAACACCTCAACCATATAAAGCGTTCCCCTTTTATGTCCACGAGCCATGACCCTACTACCCTTAACCACCTTCCATTGGCGATTTTCAAAAGTAACCGCGTTACCTTCCTCATCTAATTAACCAACCGAGACAAGCTTCCTTTTCAACTTAGGAATAGACCTCACATTTTTCAAAGTCCAATTAGAACCAAGAGTAGTCTTTAATACAACATCTCCTATGCCTTCAATTTGAAGCTTTTTATTGTTTGCCAATCTAACCTTACCTTGATACGATCGAAAATTCGTCATCAAACTCCTAGTGGGTGAGGTATGAAACGAAGCTCCCGAATCTGTTATGCTGCTAACGGATGGTTTTATTTTTGCGGTGTCGTTAGGTCGCAGGATGTCCGATTCGGTAACACACAGTGTCTTCGTTTATTTATATTTTTTCGGGGCCTAAATTTAGTTTTACTTTCTAAGGTGTAGAAGGTGTAAGTTAACCTAGTGTCGTATTTTTATGCTAATTAACGAATTGAAGATCAAGTGGATAATTGTCTTTTAGTTAAATTACCTGGATAAAAGATAGTAGTTGATTTTAGCTAAAGGTCCTAAATGCAGAAAAGTAAATAAAGTGGAAGGATTTCCGGAGTATGAATATCAGGGAAATGTTGACCAAGATATCAGTATTGGGCTAGAGAAAGGTAATTATGCTTATGTTAAGAATATTCTTGGAATGATGTAGATCTGGTTGGATGAGCCAATTACACAGACCTACTTGTCTCTAAACTCTCGGAGTTCTCTTTGAGCAGCGAGAAGTATGACACTTGGTCGTATAATTGAAAGGTAACAATACCTCGGAGGTTATCCTCAGTAAAGTACTAGGTTGGTTAGTGAGTTAAGCTCTAATCCTAACCTTCGTTATCAGTTTAGGTAACTGAATAACAACGTGCAGTGTTGATTGAACACTGATCACAAACGGAAGGAATCCGTCGGTTTAAGTTGGCAAAACCTTAAATGAAAACTAACAACCATTCCATCATACTAATGAGATCACAACAATTCAAACATTATACAGCATTACAATTAATATATTGATAGTAAAGCAGATAGAAACCTAATGAATACCTAAACAGTTGATATGACTAAGACCTAGGGCAACAATCAGACAAGAACATGCAATAGGCTTGGGTCATATAGTAAAGGCACTAACTAGATCTTAACAGCTCCTAAGAGGTCTCTTCGGAACAGTCAATAGGCATAATAGGTCATTCATGTCTCAATTCCTAAGTTCTGTGTCCTAAAAGTGCATTAGATGCCTCTCGGGAACTCCGGCCATACCGAGTTCATAAAATCTTCAAATACAGTATAACCAGAGGTCTTAATCCTATGAAGTAGCTAATTTCATATAGGTGGACAAGTCCTGATCACAACCTAGGTTGGTCAATCCTTAAGATGCTAGCATACAAATCTATCAGACTTCCTAGTTCAGCATTATAACAGTAATCGTACTAACTTAACATAATTACGTAACCCAAACTTCTATCATGGCAATATACAGATTAATTAAGCTATCATGGCAATATCGGAACGCATTATTAAACATAAAAAGTAAGAACACATGTTTAATACAAAAGACAAGCGTTTCGGATAAAAACCTGAAAAAGCCGAAGAAATCTGCCCGAGATCGCAGGGACTCACCGGGATATCCTCTGGAAAATAAAAGCTAAGCTAACTACTACTAAAACTAACTAAAAGCTTGAAAATATGAAATAAATTACAAATTGAGTGTGTGTTGGAATGGATGGAGAGAGCCCTTTAAATAGACTCCATTTTTGCCTGCAAACGGCTGGCAAGCCGTTTGCAAGGCAAGCCGTTTATCGAGCCCGTTTTCCTGACCGTTTGGCAGGCCGTTTGCCATACTGGCAATCCGTTTGACAAGCCGTATGGCAGGCCATTTTTGGGCCTGGTCAACCTTGATTCACTGGATCGTAACTTGATTTCTTGTCTTTCACCGTTTTCGCTCTAGAATCTTCGTTTTAGCTCCATTTTACTTGATTCTTTTTGCATCGCCTTCGTAATTACTTAATCTACAAAATCAACCAAAAAAGCGAAAAATTTGCCGACAAAGTTTAAATCTTTATTGTTCTAGGGCTTAATTTAGGGATAAAAATGTGACTTTTTGCCCGATATCAAATACCCCACACTTGGCTTTGCTTGTCCTCAAGCAAAAAGAGGGAATATCAGGATCTTCCTAATAGAATCTCCCTTGCCCCACCCGTAGATCTTTTTATTATGCCTTCATCAGAAGTCAGCACATCTTTCGCAAGTATTAGAAAAAGTTTCGAGCTTCGATGATTTGGTCGCTAGATTTCAATTGCGTCCATAGTGAAAAAGGCGTACTTTCCAACTCTTAGATATAGAGTATACATGATCAGGCTCCTCACTAGCGGATCACTCACATCACTCAAGTGTTTAGGGTGTCTTATTCTAATTGTATTGTTGCTCAGAAGCCAGTCGTGTAACAGTTCTCACCATAGGCTTGGTAAAGCATCGATATCTCCACCGGTTAAGTAAGGACGGCACTGATCTTATTCCTAAGCATTATTTCAAGAGGAAGACGGGTTATAGGGTTTGGTTGAAAATTTATGGATCGGTGAAAGGTATCCAGATCTTTTGATTCTTGAGAGAATTGATAGACTTTGATTCTTCAGAGTATCCATTTTTGGATAGAGAATGGCTTAGAATTCCGTAAAAGTTTTCTTCGGAAGAGGCAGATTTTGCTAAGACTTTGTCTAGAATTTTCTTTTGCTCTTCCATTATTCTTCTTCAGGGCATCTTCTCGGGTTTTTCTTTGCATTATTTATAGAGACTTTGCTCATTTTTTTTATTATTTTTTTTATCGGCATAGCCTTTCTTCATAACTTTTGTCTGTCGTCCTGGTGCCCAGAGAGGAAGTGATAATCCACTGAAAATAGGTCTTTGACCTATCAAAAACAATCAGGGGTTCGAAATCTTTCAACAAGTGCTTTTGAAGCGAATTTGATCGATCTATCTCTTTATTAATCTCTGAATCTTTCGATGAATGGAAAGGGGAATAAAATGTGAATGGTGTATTTTGAGAGTGAATTTGGGGTGAATATTTCTGATTCATCAATTCTTTATGTGAGTTGGTTAGTTCAAATTGCGTGGAGTGGAAACGGAAACGGATGGTTTTTTGTCTTCTCTATTCAGAATGATTTCAGAAGGAGTATCGCACCTGCACCACGTATGGCGCTCACTAACCATTGGTCTTGAAACATATGTCTGAACCAAGTTCTAACTTGAACCGTACGCCGGCACACTCATCAATTGAAATAACAAAGTACTGTAGATTTGATGGGTCATACAGATACTTTGGATCCAAGATTCCTTACCTTTTTGGGAGTAGGGGTCGTGCTTGATCATGCGTAGCCTTTTTACATATTTTCTTAAAAGAAATCTTTTGACACAAATGTGATGACCCGGAAATTTCTGACCAAATTTAAACTTTATCTTTAAATGATTTAATGCTTTCGACACGATAAACAAAGTCTGTTAGATTGAGTCTCAAAATTTTAGAACTGTTTCATATATACAATTACCTTTGACTACTCTCGACGATTCATAAACAATTATATGTATGTATATATATATATATATATATATATATATATATATATATATATATATATATATATATATATATATATATATATATATATATATATATATATATATATATATATATATGTACAAGAGAAAAACGACTTTCCTACAGTAAAACATTATTTGCTACAGTAAAAATGACTTTGCTACAGTAAAACACTATTTACTACAGTAAAACACTATTTGCTACAGTAAAACCGTACTTTGCTACAGTGCTACAGTGAAAACGACTTTGCTACATTGATTTGCTACAGTAAACATTATTTGATACGGTAAACACTATTTGCTACAGTAAACACTATTTGCTACAGTAAACACTATTTGATGTCGACGAACTAGCAAACAAAAACAGAAAAGGCGGCCATGCGATCGCATGGCAAAAACACTGAAAACTCATGCAATCGCATGGGGTCTGAACCCTGGCCACATCTATAAAAGTCGATCGAATTCATTTCAGTGTGCACACCTTCTTCTATTACTTCCTCCGTATAAGTATAAATATATTATTATTATTATTATTATTATTATTATTATTATTATTATTATTATTATTATTATTATTATTATTATTAATATTTATCTTAATATTATTATTATTAGTAGTATTAGTATTAGACATAAAATACTACGACGAGGTTATGAGCGTGTCACTTTCAAAATGGTTTTCAAGCAGGATAGAGCTAAGGAAATATATAATATGCATGTTTTTGGAAATCTGGCGAAAAATCAATAACTTTTCATTTAAATATCGAATAGTTTCGATGAACGGATTAAAAGATATGGTCAACTGAATTATAATTAACGTTAATTGGAATTGCTTTTGAATCTGCAATTAATATTTAAACAACTTATTTGTAAGATTGATAAATTGGATTTTTGATTATTACCAACCGAGTAAATGAATCCTTAAATAAGGTACGTCTCGTTTTGTTGAACTATTGTCAAAATTGACTTTTTGAAACGCCTTTGGATAACTTTTGTATGTCGATCTCGAGCATTAGAATTGTGATACACTATGACCTAACCTAGCTTGATAGACATTTATTGACCAACATATGTTCTCTAGGTTGAGATCTACGATTATTTGATATTCCGAGTTTCGGTCACATTACGATGAACAACTTTATGTACTGCTAAGGTGAGTTTCATTTGCTCCCTTTTTAAATGCTTTTGCAATATATATTTTTGGGCTGAGAATACATGCACTTTATTTTAAACGTAATGGATACAAGTACATACAAAATTCTACACTGAATTTGAACCGAAAATCCCTTAGCTTTGGTAACTAGTAACTGCCAGTTATAAGAACTGGTGGGCGCGAATAGTTGTATATGGATTCATAAGGCTTGACATTCCCGTCTGTTCCAGGTATAGAAACCCTAGCCTGAACTATAAAATAGACGTATGCTATTTGAGTCTAATACACATTGGTTTGCGTGTATTGTACATGTTGGTTGCATGTATGTTAAAACAGGGGTACTTATTATATATACGTTAAAGTTTAGTTACCAGGGTGCTCAATCTTGTAGAATATTTTGATAAACGTTTCTGGATGAAACAACTGAAATCTTGTGATCCACCTTTATATACAGATTATATGAAACTATAAAACTATGAACTCACCAACCTTTGTGTTGACACTTGTTAGCATGTTTATTCTCAGGATTCCTAGAAGTCTTCCGCTGTTTGCTTATGTGTTATACAAGCTATGTGCATGGAGTCTTACATGACATATTTTTCAAGAAAACGTTGCATTTACCAAATCATCACCATGTATCTTATTTTGACTGCATTGTCAATGGAAGTATTATTGTAAACTATTATTTACGTTGATTGTCTATATGTAGAAATCATCAGATGTCGAAAACCTTTGATTTAAATATTCATTTAAGGTGTGCCTTTTTATAAGAATGCAATGTTTACAAAACGTATCATATAGAGGTCAAATACCTAGCAATGAAATCGATGAATGACGTGTTCGTCCATATGGATTTGGAGCGATCGTCACAGTTGGTATCAGAGCGTTGGTCCTAGTGAACCAGGTCTTGCATGAGTGTGTCTAACTGATAGTTGTTAGGATGCATCAGTAAGTCTGGACTTCGACCGTGTCTGCATGTTAAAAGTTTTGCTTATCATTTCTTGTCGGAAATTACATGCTTATCATTCTTAAGTCTAGACATGTTTTCCTGCATTTATTGCATAAGTGTATAGACAAAAATTCATATCTTAGCGTATCTGTTACTGTAAACTTTTCCTGACATCTTCCTAAAATTTCTCCGTGATTTATGGAATTTGGTATTATATATACATATGTAAATTATGTATTGAAGAATACCAAACTAAATTCTATAATCTAATTCATATCAAAAATCATCTCCCTAATTATACAAGATGGATCCCGTATCTAGTTCAAATTCCTTAAACTCTGACAGCTATTCCGATATGGATATTCACCTGAATTCCGAAGACAGTGTAACCGGAATGGATCAACCAATTAGCCATCATCTATTCTGGATGAATTGGGGATGGGTTCGTAGCCTACTTAATTATTGGAGACAAGAAGAAGGCGATCCCTTCCATCCACCACATTGCCCTCTTGGCGAAGAACCTGAAGCACTTACCGGCGAACCTGTTCGTAATACCATTTTCTCTCTTATCTCCAGAATATCTCGTCATGATCATATACTTTCTCAAATTCTGGATCTTATTCATCCGCTCGTCCGAACCGCCAATCATCCCGATGTAGTAGAAGAAGTCAACGAGCTTCTCGCTCGGGTAGTGGCTTTGGAGAATATGGTGCAAAGGTTACAAGCACTAGCAACATCACCGGCATCAACAGTACCACCGACAACAACACCAACAGTACCATTACCACCACCAACAACAACTGCATCGCAAACCTCAATTTCACAATCTATTCCATGAGCATCAATGTCATACACACCGTAATTACCAAGAAATACCAGCAACAATAACCGATGAAGTATTAACTCATTTCCCCTGAAGAAATTTTATGTATATTTAATATATATGAATTTTGAAATCAAAATAAATCTTTTCGTACTAAGCTATTACGTGTGAATCTTAACTGGTAGGTACTACTCGGTTAGTTCATATTACTAATATGCAATGATGTACATCCTTCCTTAACAACTTAAAGATTGTTAACTACAATCTCTGTTTCAACTTAATGAATTCCATTTCATAATAAACCAAGTGTATTATTCAATTACATAATTGATTTTACATTTTCATTTCGATGTACTCGAAACTTTTCAGAAAACATCATCTGTGCCTTGTAAGGTTCACAAGAATTCCACGAGCAACAACATCCTTCACCAAGGAATATCAATAAGAATAAATAATGAAGTATTGATTTCATTAGCGAAATACTCCGCAAAGATTATGTAATCCTTAATATTTTAAAGATTAATCATTTCTAAGTCAAGCCAAAAATCAAATGAGCTTAATATAATATTAACTCATTAAATCTGTATTACATCTGAAGAAAATATACATACATATATTTTCATAAAGACGGTAATAAAAATTCTTTTGTACAAAGTATTAATTGTGAAATCTTTAACGGGTAGGTAATACTCTGGAAATATATAAGTTCACAATTAATATGTTACACTGTACATTCTTCAACTTTGATTCAAAAATTATTAACTATGCTCACAACGATATACAATCGTTTTCATACAAATTCAATTACATATTCTGATATTGACGGATCAAAATCCAAGTCATAACTCTGAACCGGTGACATCATTCTTAGATCCCTACATCTTTCAAAGCTATACTTTGATTTCAAAACTGTGCTAGAACATCATATGTATATTAACGATTACAATCTGTGTTCAAAAATTTCTGAAAAACACTTCAAACAATGAACCATCGAGATGATGATCCAACCACATGTTACTCACAGTTATGCACCTGAAAAACTCTCGAAACCAAAGTCATAGTTTAACACGTAATCGTGTCAGACCCTTTGGCATTTATTAGCAAAAATAACTTTTCAAACCCTTTTCAACATAGACAGTTTTGTCACAGCTCCAACAAATCAACTTCAATTATTCATTCGAATAAGCCTTATTATAACTTTGATATATAAGTTTGCCCTTCGTCATTGTTACCGAGAAACCTTTAATATCTCGCCACATTAGCAGTAAACTTACCAGCAACATCATTGATCTTTAACTTTCCGAAAAATCATTATACTCATTAAAACCCTATCATTTACTCATCTGCATCTTGTAACGAGAATTGCCATACGGATCATCGGGAATTAGCAATCAGTATTTTGAAATCTCACAGCATGTCTACGCCAACAGCTATATGTGTACATATAACGTATATCTCCTAGATTTACACACTTCGAATGTAAAGATTCTGAAAAATACCCTAAACTGAGAATTAGTTCTCCAAATTTTGAAAAATGCTGGTAAAGCAGCAAAAACTATAAACGACCTTAACAGTCAAAAGTTTGATGATAAAGAATGGTATGGTGGTAAAGCTCAGAAAAAGAAAAGGTTTGGAACTGGAAAACGGATTGAGCAAAGTATGAAGGAGGCTATGGATAAATCACAAGGACGAAACCTGTTTTCCAAGAATCCAAATGATTCAGTATTTGCTGAAGCCATTAACGAATACCTTGCTTCCGAATCTAAACCCTTGCGGATAATATTCTTCATCATCCTTCGATATTAGAAATTCTAAGATATTATCATATCTTTCATTGTAAATATCTTCGATATTTCTGAAGATATCTTCATAACTATTATCATCCGAAATTATTTATCTCTTCACGCTATCTGTGTTACATCATAAAAGAAACTATTTTAGTTTCTAATTTCTGAAAATTTCGAAAAATGGATGTTTTTGAAGTAGTGTTGGGAATTGAAGCATGAGTTAGTATAATATAATGACACTTGATCAACGTGATTATATTACAGTAAGTCATGCTGAGTTTCTAATGGAACGTGATAAAGGTTCACAGATCACACCCTCATCATGAACCATGTTACATAACTCTTTCATTCTATATAAACTCTAAATATATCAAGAAAATATTTTCTTAATGATTCGGTCTTTTTCGAGGTATTCTGGTAATTTGACAAGTCGGATTGTACTATTACCATTTCTTTCTTAGAACATTAGTTATGTTCATTTAAAACTTCATACCTACGAATTCTGGACCATTATTCGCTTGCCTTAAGGTCGGGAAGAGAAAACGAAAGCATGAAGCTCCGAAATATAATGGAGAATATAAAGCCCGATAACAACCCCGAAATTACAAACCATGTATATCAATGCGTATAGCAATATAAAGACACGGGAGAATGAAAAACACTATAACCCCAAGGTAATAGTAGAAGAAAATAACTTCCTCTGGTGGCAAATGAAAAAGAAGAATGAAGGATACGATAGCCAGGAAAATATCAAGAATCAGAACTGGATTAAGCATTTTCACAATCTATTGGGATGTATGACATAAGAAAGAAGATTATAGGAGTGGTGAAAATAAATGAAACGGAAGAGGTCAATATATAGCGAAATATCAGACATAGCAATCGAGGCAGATTACGCATTTAATCAAAGAAAATCCTAATTTCTGCAAATTCCGAAGAATCAAATCTTATTTAGATTATGAAGATTTTCTATTCCTTAAATTCCGGAAATCAATCGTAACTACGTCAAAAGTTAAGACGAATCTCTATTCTTTCATTTCACTCTTTTACGATAACTTCTCTCATACGCTTCGAGAAATTGGATTGTTTTATCCATATAATTCAACGGTGATAAAATTCTATTTATCAACTCATATCCGTCATGAAAACATTTTTATTGTTAGCCATGATGACCTCACTTAAATTTCGGGACGAAATTTCTTTAACGGCTAGGTACTGTGATGACCCGAAAATTTCGGACCAAATTTAAACTTTATCTTTAAATGATTTAATGTTTTCGACATGATAAACAAAGTCTGTTAGATTGAGTCTCAAAATTTTAGAACTGTTTCATATATACAATTACCTTTGACTACTCTCGACGATTCATGAACAATTATATGTATGTATATATATATATATATATATATATATGTACAAGAGAAAAATGACTTTCCTACAGTAAAACATTATTTGCTACAGTAAAAATGACTTTGCTACAGTAAAACACTATTTGCTACAGTAAAACACAATTTGCTACAGTAAAACACTATTTGCTACAGTGAAACCTTACTTTGCTACAGTGCTACAGTGAAAACGACTTTGCTACATTGATTTGCTACAGTAAATACTATTTGCTACAGTAAACACTATTTGCTACAGTAACACTATTTGCTACAGTAACACTATTTGCTACAGTAAAATACTATTTGATGTCGACGAACTAGCAAACAAAAACGGAAAAGGCGGCCATGCGATCGCATGGCAAAAACACTGAAAACTCATGCAATCGCATGGGGTCTGAACCCTGGCCACATCTATAAAAGTCGATCGAATTCATTTCAGTGTGCACACCTTCTTCTATTACTTCCTCCGTATAAGTATAAATATATTATTATTATTATTATTATTATTATTATTATTATTATTATTATTATTATTATTATTATTATTATTAATATTTATCTTAATATTATTATTATTAGTAGTATTAGTATTAGACATAAAATACTACGACGAGGTTATGAGCGTGTCACTTTCAAAATGGTTTTCAAGCAGGATAGAGCTAAGGAAATTATGGGTTATTGCCAAGGAGGTTATGGGTAATGTTCGGGGGTATATTTGTAAATCAAACCTAGTGTTTATCATCTCCGTTACGTCTACGTACTTTCCTACAATATTGAATCTCAATATTGATATGTAAGCACTCATATTTTATCTTTTATATATTAATTGTGTATCCATGTCTAGTGCTCGAGTATATATATATTTATACATGCTTGTATGCTAAATTTCGTCGTTAAACAGTTTATGGTGAATCACGAATTAAATACATATGTTACTGGTAAAAGGTATATGATATGCATGTTTTTGGAAATCTGGCGAAAAATCAATAACTTTTCATTTAAATATCGAATAGTTTCGATGAACGGATTAAAAGATATGGTCAACTGAATTATAATTAACGTTAATTGGAATTGCTTTTGAATCTGCAATTAATATTTAAACAACTTATTTGTAAGATTGATAAATTGGATTTTTGATTATTACCAACCGAGTAAATGAATCCTTAAATAAGGTACGTCTCGTTTTGTTGAACTATTGTCAAAATTGACTTTTTGAAACGCCTTTGGATAACTTTTGTATGTCGATCTCGAGCATTAGGATTGTGATACACTATGACCTAACCTAGCTTGATAGACATTTATTGACCAACATATGTTCTCTAGGTTGAGATCTACGATTATTTGATATTCCGAATTTCGGTCACATTACGATGAACAACTTTATGTACTGCTAAGGTGAGTTTCATTTGCTCCCTTTTTAAATGCTTTTGCAATATATATTTTTAGGCTGAGAATACATGCACTTTATTTTAAACGCAATGGATACAAGTACATACAAAATTCTACACTGAGTTTGAACAGAAAATCCCTTAGCTTTGGTAACTAGTAACTGCCGGTTATAAGAACTGGTGGGCGCGAATAGTTGTATATGGATCCATAGGGCTTGACATTCCCGTCTGTTCCAGGTATAGAAACCCTAGCCTGAACTATAAAACAGACGTATGCTATTTGAGTCTAATACACGTTGGTTTGCGTGTATTGTACATGTTGGTTGCATGTATGTTAAAACAGGGGTACTTATTATATATACGTTAAAGTTTAGTTACCAGGGTGCTCAATCTTGTAGAATATTTTGATAAACGTTTCTGGATGAAACAACTGAAATCTTGTGATCCACCTTTATATACAAATTATATGAAACTATAAAACTATGAACTCACCAACCTTTGTGTTGACACTTGTTAGCATGTTTATTCTTAGGTTTCCTAGAAGTCTTCCGCTGTTTGCTTATGTGTTATACAAGCTATGTGCATGGAGTCTTACATGACATATTTTTCAAGGAAACGTTGCATTCACCAAATCATCACCATGTATCTTATTTTGACTGCATTGTCAACGGAAGTATTATTGTAAACTATTATTTACGGTGATTGTCTATATGTAGAAATCAACAGATGTCGAAAACCTTTGATTTAAATATTCATTTACGGTGTGCCTTTTTAAAAGAATGCAATGTTTACAAAACGTATCATATAGAGGTCAAATACCTCGCAATGAAATCGATGAATGACGTGTTCGTCCATATGGATTTGGAGCGATCGTCACAACAAAACATAAGTTTCAGCTTAATCGTTCCGTTCTAATAAATGTTCCGAAAACCGATTTCTAGCAATTTTATTAGATCTTTTGGGCAAAAACAAGGTAAGAATTTTTCAAAATTACCCAATATCCATTGCTTAATTACTTTTGGACAGAAGAATTTTTCAAAACTTGGCGTTTTATGGTTACTCGACTTTAAAACTTCGACCTTTAAAACTTCTACCCATTACCCCACACTTAGAAGAACATTGTCCCTAATGCTCTCTAGAAAGAATATTTTTAATACTTTATAAATTAAGGACATTGACTTCTAAAATTCTAAGTTAGTTGCGGGGGTTACCCCACACTTAGAGATTTTAGTGCATTATAATCGAAATAGGTTTGAGGAAGGATTACTTCCCTATGGTCGTGTTACTTTCCTAGTGCTGGGCCTTCCTACGGTCAATCTCCTAGGTACCAGTCTCTTTTGATAATATTTCTGCATGAAGAACAACAAAAAGAGAAAGGCAGCATTTCCACTATATATATAACTTTTTTAGTACAATGCTTCAAAAAGATAAAACTAAAAGTAAAATAAAGATAAAGTAGTCTATGGGATACTATCCTGGTCAATGTGCTGAGTCGGATCTGCGGAGTATCCAAAGATCTCATCATCATCCTCTAGTGTCGGCAAGTACTCAAGAGGTTGCCCTATATCTAACTCAGGGCCTAGTAGTGAATCTAGACATAAGTCTGACGGCAACTCCAGGTGGGATAAGCTCGGGAAAGGCTCCTCGTTTGGTGTGCTCCCAGTGATCTCAAATACCTGGGCCGTTGGCGGCTCAACTGAAATGGGAATAGTGACTAGGTGACAACCCCCAGGTAACTCAGTGACTGGAACTGGCTCGGTGACTGAAGCAGGCGGCGTGATAGGAATAGAAGTAGCATGTGCAGGCATGGCAGTAGAGGTAACTGAGTGAACTGAGGTCGGTGTAGAATACCTGGCGTAGCTTGTCGTGTCAGCTGATCACGGCGCGCTAGCCTAAATGAAGACGGGCCCAGAGTACTGCGCGGCATCCCCTCACGCTGGAGGTATGCTCTCAGAGCTCTGTAGAGTCTCTGCTGATCTCTGAGTAGTGCCCATGCAACATCAGGGTCACTTAAGGTGGCTCTGTAATGTATCACTGTCTGTGGCTCATGTATATGTGGCAACTGTGTGTGCTCGGCTGGTCTCCTGGCTAAACGTCTAGATCGTCGAACGAGAGGAGCTAGCGGTGAAGTGCCGATATCCTCTTCAACGCTGTCCAATATCAATCGCCTTGGGCCTAATTGCACTGTTGATGGCCTGTTCTGATCAGCACTGCTTCCGAATGAGTAAACTTTAGGAGTCCTCCTCCTGCGAACTAGGATGCAAGCTGAAGCTCCTGAACTTGGCATTTTTGCCTGAACACATTCAACAAACTTGTAAGTACTAAGCGCAAGTATGGTCCTTAGTTATTAGTACACAGAGATAATATCTTAAGACTAAAAATAATTGAAATAAAAATAAATAAGAGTAAACGGATAAGCAAGGGTTGCCTCCCAAGAGCTCTTTGTTTATCAAGTCATTACAGCTTGACTTTTCCTTGTCAGATCTTCAGAATGGATCAAAGGAGAAGAGGTGCTCCTCCTTATCGTGGTCTTCTAGATAAGCTTTCAACCAGTTGCCGTTGACTTTGAAGTTACCAGTAGGTCCTTCCAATTCCACGGCTCCGTGTGGAAAAGCATGTACAACTTTGTATGGGCCACTCCATCTTGATCTAAATTTTCCTGCGAACTTCTTGAACCGAGAATTGAAGAGAAGAACTTTATCTCTAGGGGCGAACTTTGTAGGAATCAATTTTACGTCATGCGTAAGCTTCGTTCGTTCCTTGTAGATGTATGACATTTCATATGCTTGGTCTCTCAATTCGGCGAGTTCATTTATTTGCATTTTCCGATGTTTTCCGGTAACTGAGGGATCGAGGTTGCAGGTCTTCAGCGCCCAGAGAGCTTTATATTCAAGTTTCAGCGGAAGGTGACAAGCTTTTCCATAGATCATGCGGTAGGGTGTAGTTCCTAGAGGATTCTTGTAAGCAGTCCGGAATACCCACAGAGCATCATCTAGATTCTCGGCCCATTTATTTCCATGATGGTCGACAGTTCGTTCTAAGATTCTTTTGAGTGCTCTGTTCGTGACCTCTGCTTGTCCATTGGTCTGCGGATGATAGGCAGTGGACATTATGTGGGTAACTCCGTATTGTTGCATCACCTTCATAAATTGAGTATTACATAAGTGTGTGCCTCTATCACTTATTATAGCACGGGGAGCTCCAAATCTACAGAAGAGTCTCTTCATGAAGTTGGTGATGACTTTGGCATCATTAGTCGAAAATTCTTGGGCTTCGACCCATCTGGAGACGTAATCTACTGCTACGAGGACATATTCTTTCCCGTTAGACTTTGGGAATGGGCCCATGAAGTCTAATCCCCATATATCTAAGATCTCGCAAGCTTAGATATTAGTCCGAGGCATCTCATTCTTCATAGAGATAATACCTTGCCTTTGGCATGCATCGCAACGCTTTACAAGCTCTTGTGCATCTCGGAATATAGACGGCTAATAGAATCCTGATTCGTAGTCTTTTCTTGCAGTTAAATTTGCTCCATGATGACCTCCAGTTGGTCCATGGTGACATTGGTGAAGAATCCCTGCTGCTTGCTTTTCATCTACGCACCTCCTGATTATCTGATCAGGGCAAATTTTAAACAGGTAAGGATCTTCCCAGTAGTAGTATTTGGCATCCCTGAAGAACTTCCTTCTTCGGGAGGTGCTCATTCCCTTTTATACTACTCCGGCAACTAGGTAATTGGCCATGTAGGCATACCAAGGAGTGTCAGTATGTGACGACCCAGAAATTTTCGACTAAATTTAAACTTTATCTTTATATTATTCTGACACGATAAGTAATGTTTGTTAAGTTAAATCTCAAGGATTTTAAACTATGTTTATACATTCAGTTAAACCTCGACCAAATTCCAATGATTCACGAACCATTAAATGAACATATATGAATATGTATGTATATGTGTATATGTTATAAATTGAAAATGTCAACAAAGTATTTAAAAGTATAATGCTTTATATGAATGTATTTGTTTCAATATGATTATCGACGAAATTAAAAAAAAATATATTAAATGATTGAATTATCAGAAACATTGAATTATGATTACAAGTCTCTGTTGAGAGGTCCACTATGATTTGAGAAATCTATTCCTTTTAACGATATTCAGAATAATTTGTAAAACTATTTATAAATAAAAATAAAAAGTGTCATTTACGAAAGTTAGACAAAAGCTATTGGAGAATTGGTTTCCATAATATTCTATTAATCTATTTTCAAACGTACAAAAACGTTTTCAGTTTAAAAAGAACTTTATTATTAAAACGTATATAACTTTTATAAATATCTAGAATCACTTTTGACAACTCATTACTTAACCAGTATAATAAATATAACGATATTTATATTTTATTTCATTAAATATATATAACGATTTAAATTAATATTATATATATTTATACACGTATTATACATACATAGTTTTTATATTTTTACTATACTTTAACTTTACCTTTACTTTAACTTTAATAATTCACTTTAATAATTCAAAAATCTATTATAAATAGAATTCAATAGGTTTCATTATTTCATAGAAACTTGAAAATATATTTCTCTAAACTCTCTCAATCGATTTACATATATATATATATATATATTTGCTCTATATTATTTCAAGATATTATTAGTATACATAAAATATTACGACGGAGTGCTGTCCAAGTGATTTCAAAATAGTTTTTTTTGAATGAGTCGAAGCTAAGGAAATTATGGGTTATAGCTATGGAGGTGATGGGTATGGTTCATGGGTATGCTCGTGAGGTCAATCTAGTGTTTATCATCTCCGTTTCGTCTACATACTTTCCTGCAATATTGAATCTCAATATTGATACGTTCGTGAATCCGAGGCCAACCTTGCACTTGTTAAATGACGTTATATGTATTTTTACTACGAAATACAGTATTGTGAGTTTCATTTGCTCCCTTTTTATATATATTTTTGGGCTGAGAATACATGCGCTGATTTATAAATGTTTTACGAAATACGCACAAGTACTAAAACTAATTCTATGTGGGTTTAAACCAGAAATATACCCTTAGCTTGGTAACATTAAACTACTTGTCTATGTACGGTAGGCGCGAATCCTAAAGATAGATCTATTGGGTCTGACAAACCCCATCCTGACTATGGGATGCTTTAGTACTTCGAGGTTATTTTAAACACACCTGATCTGGTGTACTTCAGAGGGTAAAACATGAACGTTAAGGCTTGTTACCGGGTGCCTACAACTTATAGAATACTTTTATACACTTGCGAGTGTACATATATTTATAAACGGAAATCTTGTGGTGTATTAATATATTGAAATGATTGTTATGATAAACCTGTGAACTCACCAACCTTTTGGTTGACACTTTAAAGCATGTTTATTCTCAGGTATTAAAGAAATCTTCCGCTGTGCATTAGCTCATTTTAAGGATATTACTTGGAGTCATTCATGGCATATTTTGAAAGACGTTGCATTCGAGTCATTGTGTTCATCAAGATTATTATTAAGCCAATTATAGTTGGATGTATTATGAAATGGTGTGCATGCCGTTAACTTTTGTTGTAAAGAAAGTTTGTCTTTTAAAAACGAATGCAATGTTTGTAAAATGTATCATATAGAGGTCAAATACCTCGCGCTGTAATCAACTATTGTGAATCGTTTATAATGTATATGAACGGGTCCTTTCACAGTAAATTGTGATCCTATGTGAGTTTGTCCTAAACTCATAAGCTGTTCTTCCGGAAATTTATCTCTGATATCTTGTTCAGCAAGTTTTTCCATCGCTGGGTTCTCCAAACGACTAAGATGATCTGCTGCTATGTTCTCTGCTCCTTTCTTATCTTTAATCTCAATATCAAATTCTTGAAGGAGTAAGATCCATCGTAGGAGTCTTGGTTTCGCGTCTTGCTTAATGAATAGATATTTGAGGGCTGCATGATCTGTATAGACTGTAGTTTTGGATAGGATGAGATAGGAACGGAATTTGTCGAAGGCGAATACTATGGCTAGCAGCTCCTTCTCCATGGTAGTGTAATTCTCTTGAGCTCCGGTTAAGGTTTTGCTTGCGTAATAGATTGGATGAAAATGCTTATCTACCCATTGTCCAAGCACAGATCCAACTGCGAAATCACTCGCATCACACATGATTTCAAAGGGTAGACTCCAATCAGGAACTATTATGATGGGCGCATGTGTTAGCTGTTCTTTCAGATAGTTGAATGCTTTTCGATATTCTTCATCGAAGACAAACAGGACATCCTCACCTAGGAGATGAGTGAGAGGTCGTGTGACCTTTGAAAAATCCTTAATGAAGCGTCGGTAGAAACCGGCGTGTCCTAGGAAACTTCTTACCGCTCTTACTGTGGTAGGTTCCGGAAGCTTAGTAATGGTCTCAATCTTAGCCTTATCAACTTCTATTCCTGCTTTTGAAATCTTATGTCCTAAAACTATCCCTTCTTTTACCATGAAGTGACATTTTTCCCAATTCAGAACTAAATTTGACTCTTCACACCGGGTGAGCATCTTGTCAAGGTTTGATAGGCACGAATCAAAGGTACTACCAAAGACTGAGAAGTCGTCCATGAAGACTTCCATACAACGTTTGAAACGACCCAACCCGTATTAAAACCGGCCCATAAAAATTTTTCTTTTTAATACGCTTTAAATAACACTTTAGGTCCCAATTGTTTTTCCATAAACATCTTTAATTACAATAGAAGGTTTAATAACCTTAAAACATTTAATACATTAGTTAATTGTCCAAACGGACATACACGACCCGACTAGTTTAGTTTCCAACAAAACCGAGCATGGTGATTTGGGACTACGCTACCCAAATCCTAATCGAGTACAAAAGCAAGATCTTCTAAGCAACCTAGCCAAGATCTCTAATCCCCAAGCTTACCCGAGCCGCCAAGCATGCGAACCTATAAAAATATCAACAACGAGAGGGTAAGCTAACGCTTAGCGAATGATAATATACTACATACATATATATGTATAAAATGGACACGCCACACAAATATCAAATACCGCATACCGAAGCATCCATGTATAAGGCAACTACACTAAGCATACCGTACGATCTCTAAGCAACAAGCTAAAGATATCAACAAAGTATAAGTTCACCAACGACGATGTGAACAACGCCAATAAGCTACACCCGGAGGGTTAGCTACAACACATACAATACATTAATATATATATATATATATATATATATATATATATATATATATATTTATACAACAATATGACAAACATCGATGTTCATAACATCCATAGTACTCAAGATCTCATGGCTAGCCCAACGAATGGTATCGTCAACATCGAACTTAAATCCCATTCGCCTATATTAATGTGGTATCGTCAACACCGAACTTTAAACCCTCATCAACATCACTACAATAATCGTATGGCATCGTCAACATCGAACTTTAATTCCATATGTATGAGGTATCGTCAACAACGAACTTTAAACCCTCATCAACATCACAAATATACTCTAAGGTATGGTATCGTCAACATCGAACTTCAACCAATACCTCACAAATAAATAACTCATATACATACGTATATAATTATTCCACTCACAAGCCCATGTGATAATGTACACACGAAGTGTGCACCTCGCCAAAGGTGGTCAACCAAAACGCACATCCGTGCCAATTGGACATGTACACAAGTCCATCAATTCCACCTATATGTGAAGTGAGCTCTATAACCGAGAACCACTTCACCTGACCCGCACCCATCCTACATATACATATGCATATAGGATATTAACACTCACCTTGTCGCCTTGTAGAAAATGCTTCCAAGTAATCCTCACCTTGTCGACCCAAATTGCACTTCCAAGCTCAAAGCACGCCAAAACTAATCAACAATCACTAACACAAGTGAAAATGGTCCTAATATGCCAATTAAACCCGAACACAAGTGTTAAACACTTATCGTTCTCAAAATCGCCCATAAACCCTAATTTTGACCCATAAGGTTAAAATCTCACCATTTACAAGTTTTGACACCAAAACATATTTAACTCGGTTTTATACTTCAACTTAATCCATTTTAAGTTTATAAACCTCATCGAATCGACATTCGGGTCATAATCCTCAACAAACCCTAATTTTGACTCTAGTCAAAATTAGTCAACCACGAAAACCCTAAAAGTCTCCAAAACACCAATAATCACTAATGCTAGTGATTGTACACCATTTACAAGTCTTAAACATGGTTAAATCATTAACCAACCCAAAACCCGCCTTTAACACTTACAAACCCGAATCTTGGTGTTAATCTCCAATTAACAACTAAATGGATTCCATCTATGAATCATACAAATCAAAAGCCCCAAATTTGAATGATGAACACGAAAATGAAATTCGGAGTTAGAGCTTACCACTAGTATCACCGTGTAGCTAGGAATGAGGAGAACAAACTTGTCAACTACGCCAAAGATCAAATCCCGCTTCTTCCTTTCCAAAAATCCCTTTGAAATCAAGTGGGTGTTTGAGTTTGAGAGGAAAAATGAAAAGAAAAGGAAAAATAAAATGAGAAATGAAATGGGTGGTCCAGATTTAAGATCCCCATCTGGCTCAATCGTGAAATGACCAAATTGCCCTTGAACTTCATTTGAAATTACAAGAATCTGGTGCCAGTTCGTGCAGTATGCCGCGCCGCGGCCTTAAATGTCGCGCCGCGACATTTACCTAGTTCTGGGATCATTTTTTGTCAAGCTTCTGATCTGGATTCCAGTTAAATGCCGCGCCGTGGCCTCATTTGTCGCGCCGCGACACTCTGCTTTCCCTGATTCATTTTTCTCGCGTACAAACTTCAACATGCGAGTACGCCTTGAACCATCCGTAAACTAGTCGTACGCACACTTTACACCTATAAGTCATGTACGGGGAAAACGGGGTGTTACAACTCTCCCCCACTTAGATTCGATCACATCCTCGTGATCCTAGTCACGAACCCAAACGAACCCACACTCAATGGTCGTCGAACATGCATTTCAAACCGACTTCTACCACAAATTCGCTAACCCGATGGTTAATCCAATGACAAATTACACACTTGATCGCATCCCGAGACGTACAAGACACGCAACAACCGAAGTCTACAACGATCCCTTAGACAGTTCTTCTCAAAGAGTTACCCTTAACAGCTAAATCGTCACCCGCGATTTATCAAATTCCATAATTCCGAGCACTAGCACTAACTCAATCCCTCACATCGAAAAAACTCAACCAATCTCGTATCGAGATACCAATCCCTTAGCAAACCCTTACCGAGTACGACGCTAAAAACAGCCAAGTCTCAACCTAAGGTCAACAACCCGAAGCGATGAAGACCGAACCAAACGAATCCTTACGGATAACACCAATCACTATACATCCCTTGTAGTGCGCAATACGACCAATACGCAACTACCGTAACATCATAACCCAACGGCTAAAACCGATAGCGCCCAAAACGACTATGGAAACGCAAATCTCAAGGTGTACAAAATCAACTATCGTCACACCCGTAACATCTTGTGAGCGAAACACAGCTATCGCATCACTAATCAGACAACACGGTCCTCACGACCCCACCATCGGCGTATAAAACAACCGATAGTTCACACAACACGAAGGCTAGCCGAAAACACACGCGCCTTAGTGAATCCAAACTACAAGCGACTCACTACCTTCACCACAACAACACTCGGGATTGGCCGAACTACATGCGCCTTAGTGAATCCGAACTACACGAGAGTCACTATCCCGGAGGAATGACCGAACTACACGAGTCATTTGTGAATCCGAACTACACGAGACTCACTCCTCAATACAATGACCGAAACCACACGAGTCATTTGTGAATCCGAACTACACGCGACTCACTTCCACAATAAGATGATCGAAACCCCACGCGTCATCGTGAATCCAAAACCACACGCGATTCACTACCATGATGAAGTCAGCGGACCCGAAGATCATGCTTCACCAATCTCAACACCGGATGAAGTCAGCGGACCCCGTCAACGGTCATGCTTCACCGATATAACACCTCGCTCATGATAAAGTCAGCGGACCCCGAAGGTCATGCTCCACCAATCGCATACTCCTATGATGAAGTTAGCGGACCCTAAAGGTCATGCTTCATCAATCACCAATACCATGATGAAGTCAGCGGACTCCGAAAGTCATGCTTCATCAATCAACGCCCTTTTGGCCTCGAACGACGAGTAGCGTAACATCGCGCTCTGCTACGCCATAGTGAATCCTAACGGATACCACTAACCATTCACACACTCGAGCAAAAACCACCTATATCAAACATAGGCACAAAACAATAATTCTCTAGAAGAGAATCCGACACGCACCTCCCTTAACCGAAGGATTTCACCTTGCTCACCAAACACGTCCATTATCTCTCAACGAGATTTACCACATTACCACCTCGGTGATAATTCAAATCCAAACCATAAGTACAATTTATTCGAAATTGTAATCTACCACAAATCGACCAAAACCAGGTCTCGACAACATTTTTCGGATCTACCAAAAGCATCATCCGAAATCTCACACTAAAACTTCCTCGTGCGGGAGTGTAACTCCCCCACTTGGAACTACGTCCCATAACCGTATCTCGTACAACCGTACAATGCTACCAAAGGTAGACTTTACCAACAATTGGGCTCACACGACCCATCACCATATCTTGCTCCAGCCTTGAGCACACGAAGGATTTCAACCAATCCTTAACACTTCGAACGAAAAGTGTACCGCAAATTACATAACTCTACCCTCGCAATCATCCAATTGCTATAGCTTGTCAAACTTCACCCAGTCACTCATGTAACTAAGGGTTTCACTTTGGTACTCTAAGTACAATGTAACCGCAAAACAATCAGAGTCAAACACCACGCTAGTAGGTATAAAAGAGGCACCTAATGTCGCATCTTGTATACTCCATTACCAATATTCATCGAGATTCAAAACACTCGATCTCAAGGTTTTCAATCACCCGACATACCTCACGGTCCATCAATCTCGACACAAAAGTGAACACGCGCTTAACAACCGAACACCAAAACCCATTTCCATGGCTTGGTAGAACATTCCCCAAATACTAAGGAATGCTTGGTTACACCAAGTCTTACGCCCTTCACCCGTCAATCAAACGTCACCTTAGGGTACTTCCATTAGGAACGTCACCCATAACAACAACATGCACAACAAAAGGCATCTATTCAACTCAAATTCAAACGGCACTTAATAAATAATCAAAGGGCATATTTATTAAAACAAAACGTACCTTAACATCTCCTTGCCACACCCGTCCCCGCTAACTTGGGACATTCCGACTTACGATGTCCTTCTTCTTGGCAATTGAAGCACACCATGCCATCACCCTTTGGTACCGAACATTCCCAAGACTTGTGACCCCTCATGCCACAATTGTAACATCTAGATGCACTAGAATCCGGTATACCCGTCCGCGTACCACCCGTGCTCACACTCAGACCCTTAGTCCTCTTACTCGGAGCACCATACGAAACAACCCTTCTCTCACTTGAAGGTTCACCAATCTTTGATCGCGTATACGACTCGAAACCTCTAGCCACGGCGAATAATTCCGCAAACGATTTCGCGTGACCCCGGCTAATCTTATTCTTCAAGTCATCATTCAAGGTTCGATAGAAATCTTGCATCAACAAATTATCATTCCCCAAATACTCCGGGCAAAAACGAGCCTTCGCCATAAAGGTCGTCTTGAGAGTATTCAAATCCATAGAATCCTGTTGCAAATTTCGCAACTCAATACGCATTTCCGACAAATCGGCTGAAGTCCGCAACTCCTCGAAGAATTCCTTCTTAAACCCGTCCTACGATAATGCCATAAACGGTTCACCACCGACAATATCAATCTTACCATCCAACCAATCCTTTGCCCTACCTCGCAACAAACTAGTAGCGAGTCTCGTCTTCTTCTCAGGAGGGCATTCAATAGTACGAAAACACCCTTCGACATCCGAGATCCAAGTTGTGCTTACCAAAGGATCCGTTTTCCCGTCATACATCGGGGGTTTAGTCCTCATGAAGCTCTTAAGACAACGCTCCATTTCACTACTACCCCGAAATTCGGAATACTTCCTATCCATTTCTTCTCGAAACGCACTCATTTGCTCCGCAACGGCGGCCGCAACTCTAGAGTTAAACTCCTCATCATTCGTCTCGATCTCGTTTCGCGTCGTCATTCTAAAGAATGCAAAATGATTAGTCCACAAACGTATAAAGCAACACGCATAACACCGCCCCATCTTGCTCAACACTCGTCGTACATCACTTGTTAGACACGATTTGCACCCGTAATAAGGTTTGCAAGTCCTTAATGCGCACACACGTCGTCTCAACTCGTTAGTACAATGACCGCCTCGCTCGATGATATAACCAACACAACGATGATTCCACGCGATATAAACACACGCAAGGGAATAGCATCACAACACAAGCCAAACATCTTAGTTAGTCCACCTACAAACAAGGCACTAACTATAACCCGTTCCGACCCGTTCACCTACAAGTTCGGCAACAAATAAGCACACACAAAAGTCTAAGTCTTGGCACCTATCTCAAGTCGCCTAAATCCCTTAGACCATGCTCTGATACCACTTGAAACGACCCAACCCATATTAAAACAGGCCCATAAAAATTTTTCCTTTTAATACGCTTTAAATAACACTTTAGGTCCCAATTGTTTTTCCATAAACATCTTTAATTACAATAGAAGGTTTAATAACCTTAAAACATTTAATACATTAGTTAATTGTCCAAACGGACATACACGACCCGACTAGTTTAGTTTCCAACAAAATCGAGCATGGTGATTTGGGACTACGCTACCCAAATCCTAATCGAGTACAAAAGCAAGATCTTCTAAGCAATCTAGCCAAGATCTCTAATCCCCAAGCTTACCCGAGCCGCCAAGCATGCGAACCTATAAAAATATCAACAACGAGAGGGTAAGCTAACGCTTAGCGAATGATAATATACTGCATACATATATATGTATAAAATGGACACGCCACACAAATATCAAATACCGCATACCGAAGCATCCATGTATAAGGCAACTACACTAAGCATACCGTACGATCTCTAAGCAACAAGCTAAAGATATCAACAAAGTATAAGTTCACCAACGATGATGTGAACAACGCCAATAAGCTACACCCGGAGGGTTAGCTACAACACATACAATACATTAATATATATATATATATATATATATATATATATATATATATATATATATATATATATATATATATATATATACACAAAAATACGACAAACATCGATGTTCACAACATCCATAGTACTCAAGATCTCATGGCTAGCCCAACGAATGGTATCGTCAACATCGAACTTAAATCCCATTCGCCTATATTAATGTGGTATCGTCAACACCGAACTTTAAACCCACATATGAGGTATCGTCAACAACGAACTTTAAACCCTCATCAACGTCACTACAATAATCGTATGGCATCGTCAACATCGAACTTTAATTCCATACGTATGAGGTATCGTCAATAACGAACTTTAAACCCTCATCAACATCACAAATATACTCTAGGGTATGGTATCGTCAACATCGAACTTCAACCAATACCCCACAAATAAATAACTCATATACATACGTATATAATTATTCCACTCACAAGTCCATGTGATAATGTACACACGAAGTGTGCACCTCGCCAAAGGTGGTCAACCAAAATGCACATCCGTGCCAATTGGACATGTACACAAGTCCATCAATTCCACCTATATGTGAAGTGAGCTCTATAACCGAGAACCACTTCACCCGACCCGCACCCATCCTACATATACATATGCATATAGGATATTAACACTCACCTTGTCGCCTTGTAGAAAATGCTTCCAAGTAATCCTCACTCATCAATGGAAAGTACCTAATCCATTATCACAAATACAACAACACAATTAGGGTGGATTTACAAATCGACCCAAATTGACAACTAGTGCAAATTCGACCCAAATTGCACTTCCAAGCTCAAAGCACGCCAAAACTAACCAACAATCACTAACACAAGTGAAAATGGTCCAAATATGCTAATTAAACCCGAACACAAGTGTTAAACACTTATCGTTCTCAAAATCGCCCATAAACCCTAATTTTGACCCATAAGGTCAAAATATCACCATTTACAAGTTTTGACACCAAAATATATTTAACTCGGTTTTATACTTCAACTTAATCCATTTTAAGTTTATAAACCTCATCGAATCGACATTCGGGTCATAATCCTCAACAAACCCTAATTTTGACTCTAGTCAAAATTAGTCAACCATGCAAATCCTAAAAGTCTCCAAAACACCAATAATCACTAATGCTAGTGATTGTACACCATTTACAAGTCTTAAACATGGTTAAATCATTAACCAACCCAAAACCCGCCTTTAACACTTACAAACCCGAATCTTGGTGTTAATCTCCAATTAACAACTAAATGGATTCCATCTATGAATCATACAAATCAAAAGCCCCAAATTTGAATGATGAACACGAAAATGAAATTCGGAGTTAGAGCTTACCACTAGTATCACCGTGTAGCTAGGAATGAGGAGAACAAACTTGTCAACTACGCCAAAGATCAAATCCCGCTTCTTCCTTTCCAAAAATCCCTTTGAAATCAAGTGGGTGTTTGAGTTTGGGAGGAAAAATGAAAAGAAAAGGAAAAATAAAATGAGAAATGAAATGGGTGGTCCAGATTTAAGATCCCCATCTGGCTCAATCGTGAAATGACCAAATTGCCCTTGAACTTCATTTGAAATTACAAGAATCTGGTGCCAGTTCGTGCAGTATGCCACGCCGCGGCCTTAAATGTCGCGCCGCGACATTTGTCTAGTTCTGGGATCATTTTTTGTCAAGCTTCTGATCTGGATTCCAGTTAAATGCCACACCGCGGCCTCATTTGTCGCGCCGCGACACTCTGCTTTCCCTGATTCATTTTTCTCGCGTACAAACTTCAACATGCGAGTACGCCTTGAACCATCCGTAAACTAGTCGTACGCACACTTTACACCTATAAGTCTTGTATGGGGAAAACGGGGTGTTACAACGTTCAATCATGTCGTGGAATATTGCTACCATGCATCGCTGGAATGTGGCTGGTGCATTGCATAAACCAAAGGGCTTACGTCGATAAGCAAATGTTCAATAAGGACAGGTAAAGGTTGTTTTGTTTTGGTCCTTCGGATCAAGGGAGATTTGAAAGTAGCCGGAAAAACCGTCAAGGAAACAGTAGTATTCATTTCCTGATAGACGTTCCAACATTTGATCGATGAAAGGTAATGGAAAATGATCCTTCCGGGTTGCATCGTTTAGTTTACGATAATCTATGCAAACCCTCCAACCGGTGACTTCTCGAGTTGGAATAAGTTCATTATTCTCATTTTGAATTACGGTTTTCCCTCCCTTTTTGGGTACCACTTGAACAGGACTAACCCATGGCGAATCAGAGATGGGGTAGATCAGACCAGCGTCCAGAAGTTTGATTACTTCTTTTTTGACGACTTCTTGAATCATAGGGTTGACCCTTCTTTGCCTCTGAACTGAAGGTTTGAAATCGTCTTCCATGAAGATCTTGTGGGTGCAATAGTTGGGGCTGATCCCTTTGATGTCGAAGATCTTCCAAGCAATTGCCTTCTTATGTGATTTCAAAACTTGAATCAATTTTGCCTTTTGTGGTGGCGTGAGGTCTTTCGAGATGATTACAGGGAGTTGCGATTCTCCTTCTAAGAATGCATACTCTAGATTGTCGGGTAACTTCTTCAATTCCAATTCCGGAGGTTCCTCGATAGATGGCTTCATCCTAGCTATTTCTTTTCGGTCTAACGAGTCATACTTCCCCTGGAATTCTGATTCTTTAGTAGCGGTCACTAATGCTATCTGTTCTTCATTTCTAGAAATAGTCCTTCTTAATGCTTCCTCTTCAGAAACGTCTTCTTTAGTTTCAAAGGTTGGTTCGGGAAACTCCTCACAGTCCTCCCTTGACTGGGGTTCCTGATATACCGGAATAAAATCTGTTTCTTCATTTGCTCTTCTCCTTAATAGAGGTAAAGGAAAGCCTTGTCTTAGCGGTGCTATTTGAATAGTCTTGCCAAGAAAGTTACTTTCAGAGAGGGGAGATATGTGTTGACTAAGGTTTATGGTTGAATGGTTGTCGAGATTTCCTTCAGGAGGTGTAAAGAACAGATCCTTAGAAATTTGATCTTGACTACATATAGCCATAGTCTCTTCCAGGTATTCGTTGACGAGTTCTTGAAAAGAATCAGAGAGATTCACATCTTCTTCCTTAGGATTGTTCATGAAGCGATCAACATTGAATGTGATTTCTTCTCCTCCAACCCTTAACTTTAATGATTTCTCATGAACATCAATTACGGCCTTGGCAGTATTCAGGAATGGTCTGCCAAGAATGAGTGGGACCTTCGTGTCTTCCTCAATATCCATAATGACGAAATCAATGGGAAACGCGAACTTATCCACTCTAACTAGGACATCTTCAGCTATTCCCCTAGGAATCTTTACTGATCTATCCGCGAGTTGGATAGTCATTCTGGTGGGCCTTAATTCATTTAATCCTAGCTTTTTGAATAATGAATAGGGCATTAGGTTTACACTGGCTCCTAAGTCTGCTAACGCATTGCTAATTTGGACATCTTGCAGGTAGCAAGGTACTGTAAATCTTCATGTATCTCCTAACTTAGGGGGAATCCCATGTTGTAACACCAACGAGCATTCTTCACTTAAGGACAAGCTAACTATCTCTCTTAATCTCTCTTTGTTTGAAAGCAGTTCTTTTAAAAATTTAGCGCAGTTTGGCATCTCTACTAAAGCATCTACTAGTCGTACATTCAAATGCAAATTCTTAATAATATCTCAATACTTAGCGTTGCGCTTCTTGTTTTTCCTTCTTAAGCCTACCTGGGAAAGGTATGCGGGCACACGGAATAATTTCCGGGGCCTTAGGAGAGATAGGTTCCGGTGGATTGACAGCTGGGTCAATTGACACAGGTTCCTTATCGAAAAAATCTTGTATGGGTATATTGACAGTTGTTTCCTTCCCTCCTCTAGTAATTACTAGGGCATCAAACTCACTACACTCTATATCAACTTTAGTGGTTAATCGTTTAAGCGTAAGCTGAAAATTAGTGATTAGTTCTTCAAAAGTCTTTATCAAAGTGTCGAACTTATTCTGGCATTCTATGACTTGAAGGTTTATCGTGTATTGCTTTTTCATAAATTCAACTAAAATTTCCTTAGAGTGGAGAGTAGGTTTGTGCAACGGGAAGATTATATTATGATCCGAGTTATTTTATTGTTTGTGTGGCCATCTAGGGTAAGGATACCTTAGATTGGTTCTAGTAGCATCGGAGTTTCTAGAAATTGGTAAATTTTGAAGAGTGAGGGTGAGATCTTGTAACCTGGTTTCCAGCATTTTTACCGTATGAGCGAAGATGTCATCCTTCTCAGCAGCTTCATTGTTCCAATCTTCCTGTTGTGCAGCTATTGTGTCCAAGAGATTCCATGCTTCGTCTGCTGTTCGGGACATGAAATTGCCTTGCGAGCCCATGTCTAGGAGAGATTTATCATCCTTGGTCAAACCATTGTAAAGCGTACAGATTATGTCTGCCCGACTTAACGAATGATTCGAACATCTTTTAAGTATCATCTTTACTCTATTCCATGCTAGACACAATGACTCATTTTCTTTTTGAGAAAAGTTTGTGATGTCATTTCTTAAACAGGTTTGCAGGGAGGGTGGATAAAATTTGTTTAGAAATTTAGTGGCTAAATCCTCCCATGTATGGATTGAATTCGGGTTAAGTTCGTCAAACCATACTGAAGCGTGCGCAGAAAGTGAATATTGAAAAAGATGAAGTTTTAAAATGTTTTTCTCGTTTTCTTCCTTCTTAAAAGAGTCAACCAGACTGATAAATTTGTTTATATGAAAGTTTGGATCGTCAGTCGGTAATCCTTGAAATTTACAGATCATACTGACTAGTTTAATCATGCGTGAACTAATTTCAGGAATTCCTTCGGTTCCTAAGGTGATTGGTTCTCCTCTTTCCTCTAAGCATGATTTATGCATAGAAGCAAGGGTGTTTTGTTGCTCCATTTTTTTTAGATTTTCTGTTTAAAAGACTTAAAAGTAACTTTTAGAAAATATTAATTTACTAAAAAGATCGATAATTTAATGAAAACAATTATTCTTGAAATTCGGTCGCTAACCAGATCGGATATCTTAACTGATAGGACTTCTCACAGATTACTTGTATCGAGGTGGCCAGGCTGACTACGGAGAGGCATGATCCTTTTGGTTCCAATATAATTGGAGATTGTTCGGAAAATTCAACAACCAAGTCCGTGTATAATTGTCTTTCTCAGACACCACCAAACAACACTTTGTCTGTTTAAAATCTTTATCGATCAATATATTCGATCCCGGTAGCGGCGCCAGGAAACTTTGCTACTGATATTGTAGTGACCCGAACTTTTCCATGTTTATATATATTAATTGAGATTGATATTTACATGATTAAATGTTTCCAACGTGTTAAGCAATCAAACTTGTTAAGACTTGATTAATTGAAATATGTTTCATATAGACAATTGACCACCCAAGTTGACCGGTGATTCACGAACGTTAAAACTTGTAAAAACTATATGATGACATATAATGGATATATATATATATAGTTAACATGATACTATGATAAGTAAACATATCATTAAGTATATTAACAATGAACTACATATGTAAAAACAAGACTACTAACTTAATGATTTTTAAACGAGACATATATGTAACGATTATCGTTGTAAAGACATTTAATGTATATATATCATATTAAGAGATATTCATACATGATAATATCATGATAATATAATAATTTAAAATCTCATTTGATATTATAAACATTAGGTTAACAACATTTAACAAGATCGTTAACCTAACGGTTTCAAAACAACACTTACATGTAACGACTAACGATGACTTAACGACTCAGTTAAAATGTATATACATGTAGTGTTTTAATATGTATTTATACACTTTTGAAAGACTTCAATACACTTATCAAAATACTTCTACTTAACAAAAATGCTTACAATTACATCCTCGTTCAGTTTCATCAACAATTCTACTCGTATGCACCCGTATTCGTACTCGTACAATACACAGCTTTTAGATGTATGTACTATTGGTATATACACTCCAATGATCAGCTCTTAGCAGCCCATGTGAGTCACCTAACACATGTGGGAACCATCATTTGGCAACTAGCATGAAATATCTCATAAAATTACAAAAATATGAGTAATCATTCATGACTTATTTACATGAAAACAAAATTACATATCCTTTATATCTAATCCATACACCAACGACCAAAAACACCTACAAACACTTTCATTCTTCAATTTTCTTCATCTAATTGATCTCTCTCAAGTTCTATCTTCAAGTTCTAAGTGTTCTTCATAAATTCCAAAAGTTCTAGTTTCATAAAATCAAGAATACTTTCAAGTTTGCTAGCTCACTTCCAATCTTGTAAGGTGATCATCCAACCTCAAGAAATCTTTGTTTCTTACAGTAGGTTATCATTCTAATACAAGGTAATAATCATATTCAAACTTTGGTTCAATTTCTATAACTATAACAATCTTATTTCAAGTGATGATCTTACTTGAACTTGTTTTCGTGTCATGATTCTGCTTCAAGAACTTCGAGCCATCCAAGGATCCATTGAAGCTAGATCCATTTTTCTCTTTTCCAGTAGGTTTATCCAAGGAACTTAAGGTAGTAATGATGTTCATAACATCATTCGATTCATACATATAAAGCTATCTTATTCGAAGGTTTAAACTTGTAATCACTAGAACATAGTTTAGTTAATTCTAAACTTGTTCGCAAACAAAAGTTAATCCTTCTAACTTGACTTTTAAAATCAACTAAACACATGTTCTATATCTATATGATATGCTAACTTAATGATTTAAAACCTGGAAACACGAAAAACACCGTAAAACCGGATTTACGCCGTCGTAGTAACACCGCGGGCTGTTTTGGGTTAGTTAATTAAAAACTATGATAAACTTTGATTTAAAAGTTGTTATTCTGAGAAAATGATTTTTATTATGAACATGAAACTATATCCAAAAATTATGGTTAAACTCAAAGTAGAAGTATGTTTTCTAAAATGGTCATCTAGACGTCGTTCTTTCGACTGAAATGACTACCTTTACAAAAACGACTTGTAACTTATTTTTCTGACTATAAACCTACACTTTTTCTGTTTAGATTCATAAAATAGAGTTCAATATGAAACCATAGCAATTTGATTCACTCAAAACGGATTTAAAATGAAGAAGTTATGGGTAAAACAAGATTGGATAATTTTTCTCATTTTAGCTACGTGAAAATTGGTAACAAATCTATTCCAACCATAACTTAATCAACTTGTATTGTATATTATGTAATCTTGAGATACCATAGACACGTATACAATGTTTCGACCTATCATGTCGACACATCTATATATATTTCGGAACAACCATAGACACTCTATATGTGAATGTTGGAGTTAGCTATACAGGGTTGAGGTTGATTCCAAAATATATATAGTTTGAGTTGTGATCAATACTGAGATACGTATACACTGGGTCGTGGATTGATTCAAGATAATATTTATCGATTTATTTCTGTACATCTAACTGTGGACAACTAGTTGTAGGTTACTAACGAGGACAGCTGACTTAATAAACTTAAAACATCAAAATATATTAAAAGTATTGTAAATATATTTTGAACATACTTTGATATATATGTATATATTGTTATAGGTTCGTGAATCAACCAGTGGCCAAGTCTTACTTCCCGACGAAGTAAAAATCTGTGAAAGTGAGTTATAGTCCCACTTTTAAAATCTAATATTTTTGGGATGAGAATACATGCAGGTTTTATAAATGATTTACAAAATAGACACAAGTACGTGAAACTACATTCTATGGTTGAATTATCGAAATCGAATATGCCCCTTTTTATTAAGTCTGGTAATCTAAGAATTAGGGAACAGACACCCTAATTGACGCGAATCCTAAAGATAGATCTATTGGGCCTAACAAACCCCATCCAAAGTACCGGATGCTTTAGTACTTCGAAATTTATATCATATCCGAAGGGTGTCCCGGAATGATGGGGATATTCTTATATATGCATCTTGTTAATGTCGGTTACCAGGTGATCACCATATGAATGATTTTTATCTCTATGTATGGGATGTGTATTGAAATATGAAATCTTGTGGTCTATTGTTACGATTTGATATATATAGGTTAAACCTATAACTCACCAACATTTTTGTTGACGTTTAAAGCATGTTTATTCTCAGGTGAATATTAAGAGCTTCCGCTGTTGCATACTAAGATAAGGACAAGATTTGGAGTCCATGTTTGTATGATATTGTGTAAAAACTGCATTCAAGAAACTGATTTCGATGTAACATATTTGTATTGTAAACCATTATGTAATGGTCGTGTGTAAACAGGATATTTTAGATTATCATTATTTGATAATCTACGTAAAGCTTTTTAAACCTTTATTTATGAAATAAAGGTTATGGTTTGTTTTAAAAATGAATGCAGTCTTTGAAAAACGTCTCATATAGAGGTCAAAACCTCGCAACGAAATCAATTAATATGGAACGTTTTTAATCAATAAGAACGGGACATTTCAGTTGGTATCCGAGCGTTGGTCTTAGAGAACCAGAATTTCGCATTAGTGTGTCTTATTGAGTTTGTTAGGATGCATTAGTGAGTCTGGACTTCGACCGTGTTTACTTGAAAAATGATTGCTTAACAAATTTTGTTGGAAACTATATATTTTTAACATGTGAATATTATGTGATATATTAATCTCTTAACGCGTTTGATATTATGTGATAGATGTCTACCTCTAGAACAAGTCCCATTGACTCACCTAATAATAATGAAGAGTCAAATGTAAATTGGAATGATTCGTGGACTGATTCACAAGTTCCCGAAGAGGAACCGGAAGAAGAGTCGGAACCGGAAGAAGAATCGGAACCGGATGAAGAAATAGAACCGGTGGGGGAAATAATAAAACGGTTAAGTAAAAGAAAATCCTCAACCAACCGACCAAGGTTAATCATGGTCAATGGTGTTTCCGCCAAGGAAGCAAAATATTGGGAGGATTACCAATTCTCCGATGAATCGGATTCCGACGAGAATTCCGATGATGTTATAGAAATTACCCCAACTGAATTTAAAAAGGCAAAAGAAAATAATAAGGGAAAGGGCATAAAAATAGAGAAATCTAATTCCAACCCCGATGAACTTTATATGTATCGTCAACCCCCGAAGTCCTTAAGTTGTAACAATGACCCGGGAACCTCTAAACCACCAGGTTTTTCTAAACCAATGTGGATAACGACGGCTCGTATTAGGGGAACATCATATATCCCTAGAAACTTGGCAAAACGAACCAAAACCGAACAAGAAGAAACGAGCGAGTCGGAATAAGATAGTTGTATTCGTGTGGTGTAATATATGTAATATAGTGTGCTTATGCTTTATGATATATGTAAAAATTGCTTGTATTAATAAGTATTTTTTTTTATGAATCTAACTCTTGTCTATTTTACAGTATAAAAACACAAAATGGATAGACAACCCAATATTTTAAGAGACCTACCCGGAGACATGATTGATGAAATCTTGTCTAGAGTCGGTCAGAATTCTTCGGCACAACTATTTAAGGCGAGATCAGTTTGTAAGACATTCGAAGAACGTTCCAAGAATGTCTTGGTTTATAAGAGACTTTCGTTTGAAAGATGGGGGATATCACATTGGGAAACCCATAAGTTACGATGTGTTTACTTTGACGCATATATTGCAGGGAACCCAAATGCTATTTTACGCAACGGGTTAAGAAATTATTTTGACTCAATATATCCGAATATTGGACTTCGTGATTTAGAAAAAGCGGCTAACATGCAACATAAAGAAGCATGTTATGCTTACGGATTAGTAATGTTCGCTTCTCACCAAAGTGAGAACAAGAACATCGGGCTACAACTATTAAACAAAACGTTTCCACAAGTGACGGAGTCGGTAATTGGGGTAAGAAATGAGGTTTTTAGATTATTACGGGACTGTTGGACATTACGTAACCCTCGTCCCTTTGATGACGTTACAACACGTTGTCTTATCAACGGCCATAACGGTTATGTTCCACAAGACCAAGGATGGGAAGTAATCCTAGTAAAACCAGAATGCATGACTTGTTTCTGGACGTATGAATTACGTGTCTTTATTGCCTTTGCTGAACGACTTGTGTACTAGCTAGAATTATCTTTACAACCATCTTGTATCAAATTTATTGTGTGCTATATTTCATGCTATATGTAAAATAAGCGGTATTGTAAGTTTGTAAAATATTGTGTAAAAGTTTGAACGCGAAATATTATTATAATCAGTTTTTCATATAGAATTGTAGTGGTTGAATTGTATATTAGCTACTAAGTATGAACTTAACGGGTAGGTACTACCCGAATTTAAACTTATAAAACGCTAATATGAAGAAAAAGCTTTTATAAATGAGTTCATATTATGCTACGAAATACTATTAACTACTCTTAATATTCTGTATGATTAACTTGTTCCATTTAACTATTTTGAAGGAAATGGCACCGACTACTCGACACACCGTGAATATGAATGAAGAGGAATTCCGTACTTTTCTAGCTTCAAACATAGCCGCAGTACAGGCTGCCCTACATACCAACAATAACCTTGGATCTAGCAGTACAGGAAATCGTGTAGGATGCACCTACAAAGAATTCACTGCCTGCAAACCTTTGGAATTTGATGGAACCGAAGGACCGATCGGATTGAAACGGTGGACCGAGAAGGTCGAATCGGTGTTTGCCATAAGTAAGTGTACTGAAGAGGACAAAGTAAAGTACGCTACGCATACCTTCACAGGTTCTGCGTTAACATGGTGGAATACCTATCTAGAGCAAGTGGGACAAGACGATGCATACGCACTACCGTGGTCAGCATTCAAGCACTTGATGAACGAGAAGTACCGTCCCAGAACCGAGGTCAATAAGCTCAAGACAGAACTTAGAGGGTTACGAACCCAAGGATTTGATATTACCACGTACGAAAGACGATTCACAGAATTGTGCCTATTGTGTCCGGGAGCATTCGAAGATGAGGAAGAGAAGATCGACGCATTTGTGAAAGGATTACCGGAAAGAATCCAAGAAGATATAAGTTCACACGAGCCCGCCTCCATACAACAGGCATGTAGAATGGCTCACAAACTAGTGAACCAGATTGAAGAAAGAATTAAAGAACAGACTGCTGAAGAGGCCAATGTGAAGCAAGTCAAAAGAAAGTGGGAGGAAAACGGTGATAAGAATCACCAATACAACAACAACAGCAATTATAACAATAATCGCAACAACTATCCTAACAATCGCAACATCAATCGCAACTACAACAAACGGCCCAACAACAACAACAACAACAACAACAACAACAAAAACAACAGTAACCACAACAATCATCTTAACAACAATAATAACCGCAACAACAACAACAATCAGAAGCAGCTATGCCAAAGGTGTGAAAAGTATCACTCGGGGTTCTGCACCAAATTTTGCAACAAGTGTAAAAGAAATGGTCATAGCGCGGTGAAGTGTGATGTCTACGGACCAGGGGTTAACAGAACGAAAGGAACAAATGGTGTCGGAACGAGTAATGGCGGAGCAAGTAGTGTCGGAGCAAGTTATGCCAATGTAGTTTGTTATAAATGTGGAAAACCGGGCCACATTATTAGAAATTGCCCGAACCAGGAGAACACGAATGGACAAGGCCGCGGAAGAGTTTTTAATATTAATGTGGCAGAGGCACAGGAAGACCCAGAGCTTGTTACGGGTACGTTTCTTATTGACAATAAATCTGCTTACGTTTTATTTGATTCGGGTGCGGATAGAAGCTATATGAGTAGAGATTTTTGTGCTAAATTAAGTTATCCATTGACGCCTTTGGATAGTAAATTTTTACTCGAATTAGCAAATGGTAAATTAATTTCAGCAGATAATATATGTCGGAATCGAGAAATTAAACTGGTTAGCGAAACATTTAAGATTGATTTGATACCAGTAGAGTTAGGGAGTTTTGATGTGATAATCGGTATGGACTGGTTGAAAGAAGTGAAAGCGGAGATCGTTTGTTACAAAAATGCAATTCGCATTATACGAGAAAAAGGAAAACCCTTAATGGTGTACGGAGAAAAGGGCAACACGAAGCTACATCTTATTAGTAATTTGAAGGCACAAAAATTAATAAGAAAAGGTTGCTATGCTGTTCTAGCACACGTCGAGAAAGTACAAACTGAAGAAAAGAGCATCAATGATGTTCCCGTCGCAAAAGAATTTCCTGATGTATTTCCGAAAGAATTACCGGGATTACCCCCACATCGATCCGTTGAATTTCAAATAGATCTTGTACCAGGAGCTGCACCAATAGCTCGTGCTCCTTACAGACTCGCACCCAGCGAGATGAAAGAACTACAAAGCCAATTACAAGAACTTTTAGAGCGTGGTTACATTCGACCAAGCACATCACCGTGGGGAGCTCCTGTTTTGTTTGTCAAGAAGAAAGATGGTACATTCAGGTTGTGTATCGACTACCGAGAGTTGAACAAACTTACCATCAAGAACCGCTACCCACTACCGAGAATCGATGACTTATTTGATCAACTACAAGGCTCGTCTGTTTATTCAAAGATTGACTTACGTTCCGGGTATCATCAAATGCGGGTGAAAGAAGATGATATTCCAAAGACTGCTTTCAGAACACGTTACGGTCATTATGAGTTTATGGTCATGCCGTTTGGTTTAACTAATGCACCAGCTGTGTTCATGGACCTTATGAACCGAGTGTGTGGACCATACCTTGACAAGTTTGTCATTGTTTTCATTGATGACATACTTATTTACTCAAAGAATGACCAAGAACACGGTGAACATTTGAGAAAGGTGTTAGAAGTATTGAGGAAGGAAGAATTGTACGCTAAGTTTTCAAAGTGCGCATTTTGGTTGGAAGAAGTTCAATTCCTCGATCACATAGTGAACAAAGAAGGTATTAAGGTGGATCCGGCAAAGATAGAAACTGTTGAAAAGTGGGAAACCCCGAAAACTCCGAAACACATACGCCAGTTTTTAGGACTAGCTGGTTACTACAGAAGGTTCATCCAAGACTTTTCCAGAATAGCAAAACCCTTGACTGCATTAACGCATAAAGGGAAGAAATTTGAATGGAATGATGAACAAGAGAAAGCGTTTCAGTTATTGAAGAAAAAGCTAACTACGGCACCTATATTGTCATTGCCTGAAGGGAATGATGATTTTGTGATTTATTGTGATGCATCAAAGCAAGGTCTCGGTTGTGTATTAATGCAACGAACGAAGGTGATTGCTTATGCGTCTAGACAATTGAAGATTCACGAACAAAATTATACGATGCATGATTTGGAATTAGGCGCGGTTGTTTTTGAATTAAAGACTTGGAGGCACTACTTATATGGGGTCAAAAGTATTATATATACCGACCACAAAAGTCTTCAACACATATTTAATCAGAAACAACTGAATATGAGGCAGCGTAGGTGGATTGAATTATTGAATGATTACGACTTTGAGATTCGTTACCACCCGGGGAAGGCAAATGTGGTAGCCGATGCCTTGAGCAGGAAGGACAGAGAACCCATTCGAGTAAAATCTATGAATATAATGATTCATAATAACATTACTACTCAAATAAAGGAGGCGTAACAAGGAGTTTTAAAAGAGGGAAATTTAAAGGATGAAATACCCAAAGGATCGGAGAAGCATCTTAATATTCGGGAAGACGGAACCCGGTATAGGGCTGAAAGGATTTGGGTATCAAAATTTGGATATATGAGAGAAATGGTACTTAGAGAAGCTCATAAAACCAGATACTCAATACATCCTGGAACGGGGAAGATGTACAAGGATCTCAAGAAACATTTTTGGTGGCCGGGTATGAAAGCCGATGTTGCTAAATACGTAGGAGAATGTTTGACGTGTTCTAAGGTCAAAGCTGAGCATCAGAAACCATCAGGTCTACTTCAACAACCCGAAATCCCGGAATGGAAATGGGAAAACATTACCATGGATTTCATCACTAAATTGCCAAGGACTGCAAGTGGTTTTGATACTATTTGGGTAATAGTTGACCGTCTCACTAAATCAGCACACTTCTTGCCAATAAGAGAAGATGACAAGATGGAGAAGTTAGCACGACTGTATTTGAAGGAAGTCATCTCCAGACATGGAATACCAATCTCTATTATCTCTGATAGGGATGGCAGATTTATTTCAAGATTCTGGCAGACATTACAGCAAGCATTAGGAACTCGTCTAGACATGAGTACTGCCTATCATCCACAAACTGATGGGCAGAGCGAAAGGACGATACAAACGCTTGAAGACATGCTACGAGCATGTGTTATTGATTTCGGAAAAAGTTGGGATCGACATCTACCGTTAGCAGAATTTTCCTACAACAACAGCTACCATTCAAGCATTGAGATGGCGCCGTTTGAAGCACTTTATGGTAGAAAGTGCAGGTCTCCGATTTGTTGGAGTGAAGTGGGGGATAGACAGATTACGGGTCCGGAGATTATACAAGAAACTACCTAGAAGATCATCCAAATTCAACAACGGTTGAAAACCGCCCAAAGTCGACAAAAGAGCTACGCTGACATTAAAAGAAAAGATATAGAATTTGAAATTGGAGAGATGGTCATGCTTAAAGTTGCACCTTGGAAAGGCGTTGTTCGATTTGGTAAACGAGGGAAATTAAATCCAAGGTATATTGGACCATTCAAGATTATTGATCGTGTCGGACCAGTAGCTTACCGACTAGAGTTACCTCAAAAACTCGCGGCTGTACATAACACTTTCCACGTCTCGAATTTAAAGAAATGTTTTGCTAAAGAAGATCTCACTATTCCGTTAGATGAAATCCAAATCAACGAAAAACTTCAATTCATCGAAGAACCCGTCAAAATAATGGATCGTGAGGTTAAAAGACTTAAGCAAAACAAGATACCAATTGTTAAGGTTCGATGGAATGCTCGTAGAGGACCCGAGTTCACCTGGGAGCGTGAAGATCAGATGAAGAAGAAATACCCGCATCTATTTCCAGAAGATTCGTCAACACCTTCAACAGCTTAAAATTTCGGGACGAAATTTATTTAACGGGTAGGTACTGTAGTGACCCGAACTTTTCCATGTTTATATATATTAATTGAGATTGATATTTACATGATTAAATGTTTCCAACATGTTAAGCAATCAAACTTGTTAAGACTTGATTAATTGAAATATGTTTCATATAGACAATTGACCACCCAAGTTGACCGGTGATTCACGAACGTTAAAACTTGTAAAAACTATATGATGACATATATATGGATATATATATAGTTAACATGATACTATGATAAGTAAACATATCATTAAGTATATTAACAATGAACTACATATGTAAAAACAAGACTACTAACTTAATGATTTTTAAACGAGACATATATGTAACGATTATCGTTGTAAAGACATTTAATGTATATATATCATATTAAGAGATATTCATACATGATAATATCATGATAATATAATAATTTAAAATCTCATTTGATATTATAAACATTAGGTTAACAACATTTAACAAGATCGTTAACCTAACGCTTTCAAAACAACACTTACATGTAACGACTAACGATGACTTAACGACTCAGTTAAAATGTATATACATGTAGTGTTTTAATATGTATTTATACACTTTTTAAATACTTCAATACACTTATCAAAATACTTCTACTTAACAAAAATGCTTACAATTACATCCTCGTTCAGTTTCATCAACAATTCTACTCGTATGCACCCGTATTCGTACTCGTACAATACACAGCTTTTAGATGTATGTACTATTGGTATATACACTCCAATGATCAGCTCTTAGCAGCCCATGTGAGTCACCTAACACATGTGGGAACCATCATTTGGCAACTAGCATGAAATATCTCATAAAATTACAAAAATATGAGTAATCATTCATGACTTATTTACATGAAAACAAAATTACATATCCTTTATATCTAATCCATACACCAACGACCAAAAACAACTACAAACACTTTCATTCTTCAATTTTCTTCATCTAATTGATCTCTCTCAAGTTCTATCTTCAAGTTCTAAGTGTTCTTCATAAATTCCAAAAGTTCTAGTTTCATAAAATCAAGAATACTTTCAAGTTTGCTAGCTCACTTCCAATCTTGTAAGGTGATCATCCAACCTCAAGAAATCTTTATTTCTTACAGTAGGTTATCATTATAATACAAGGTAATAATCATATTCAAACTTTGGTTCAATTTCTATAACTATAACAATCTTATTTCAAGTGATGATCTTACTTGAACTTGTTTTCGTGTCATGATTCTGCTTCAAGAACTTCGAGCCATCCAAGGATCCATTGAAGCTAGATCCATTTTTCTCTTTTCCAGTAGGTTTATCCAAGGAACTTAAGGTAGTAATGATGTTCATAACATCATTCGATTCATACATATAAAGCTATCTTATTCGAAGGTTTAAACTTGTAATCACTAGAACATAGTTTAGTTAATTCTAAACTTGTTCGCAAACAAAAGTTAATCCTTCTAACTTGACTTTTAAAATAAACTAAACACATGTTCTATATCTATATGATATACTAACTTAATGATTTAAAACCTGGAAACACGAAAAACACCGTAAAACCGGATTTACGCCGTCGTAGTAACACCGCGGGCTGTTTTGGGTTAGTTAATTAAAAACTATGATAAACTTTGATTTAAAAGTTGTTATTCTGAGAAAATGATTTTTATTATGAACATAAAACTATATCCAAAAATTATGGTTAAACTCAAAGTGGAAGTATGTTTTCTAAAATGGTCATCTAGACGTCGTTCTTTCGACTGAAATGACTACCTTTACAAAAACGACTTGTAACTTATTTTTCTGACTATAAACCTACACTTTTTCTGTTTAGATTCATAAAATAGAGTTCAATATGAAACCATAGCAATTTGATTCACTCAAAACGGATTTAAAATGAAGAAGTTATGGGTAAAACAAGATTGGATAATTTTTCTCATTTTAGCTACGTGAAAATTGGTAACAAATCTATTCCAACCATAACTTAATCAACTTGTATTGTATATTATGTAATCTTGAGATACCATAGACACGTATACAATGTTTCGACCTATCATGTCGACACATCTATATATATTTCGGAACAACCATAGACACTCTATATGTGAATGTTGGAGTTAGCTATACAGGGTTGAGGTTGATTCCAAAATATATATAGTTTGAGTTGTGATCAATACTGAGATACGTATACACTGGGTCGTGGATTGATTCAAGATAATATTTATCGATTTATTTCTGTACATCTAACTGTGGACAACTAGTTGTAGGTTACTAACGAGGACAGCTGACTTAATAAACTTAAAACATCAAAATATATTAAAAGTATTGTAAATATATTTTGAACATACTTTGATATATATGTATATATTGTTATAGGTTCGTGAATCAACCAGTGGCCAAGTCTTACTTCCCGACGAAGTAAAAATCTGTGAAAGTGAGTTATAGTCCCACTTTTAAAATCTAATATTTTTGGGATGAGAATACATGCAGGTTTTATAAATGATTTACAAAATAGACACAAGTACGTGAAACTACATTCTATGGTTGAATTATCGAAATCGAATATGCCCCTTTTTATTAAGTCTGGTAATCTAAGAATTAGGGAACAGACACCCTAATTGTCGCGAATCCTAAAGATAGATCTATTGGGCCTAACAAACCCCATCCAAAGTACCGGATGCTTTAGTACTTCGAAATTTATATCATATCCGAAGGGTGTCCCGGAATGATGGGGATATTCTTATATATGCATCTTGTTAATGTCGGTTACCAGGTGATCACCATATGAATGATTTTTATCTCTATGTATGGGATGTGTATTGAAATATGAAATCTTGTGGTCTATTGTTACGATTTGATATATATAGGTTAAACCTATAACTCACCAACATTTTTGTTGACGTTTAAAGCATGTTTATTCTCAGGTGAATATTAAGAGCTTCCGCTGTTGCATACTAAGATAAGGACAAGATTTGGAGTCCATGTTTGTATGATATTGTGTAAAAACTGCATTCAAGAAACTGATTTCGATGTAACATATTTGTATTGTAAACCATTATGTAATGGTCGTGTGTAAACAGGATATTTTAGATTATCATTATTTGATAATCTACGTAAAGCTTTTTAAACCTTTATTTATGAAATAAAGGTTATGGTTTGTTTTAAAATTGAATGCAGTCTTTGAAAAACGTCTCATATAGAGGTCAAAACCTCGCAACGAAATCAATTAATATGGAACGTTTTTAATCAATAAGAACGGGACATTTCAGATATGCTGCTAACGGACGGTTTTATTTGTGCGGCATCGTTAGGTCGTAGGATGTCCGATTCGGTAGCACATAATGTCTTCTTTTATTTATATTTTTGTGGAGCCTAAATTTACTTTTACTTTCCAAGGTGTTGAAGGTGTAAGTTAACCTAGTGTCGTATTTTTATGCTGATTAACGAATTGAAGATCAAGTGGATAATTGTCTTTTAGTTAAATTACCTGGATAAAAGATAGTAGTTGATTTTAGCTAAAGGTCCTAAATGCAGAAAAGTAAATAAAGTGGAAGGATATCCGGAGTATGCAGATCAGGGAAATGTTGACCAAGATATCAGTATTGGGCTAGGGAAAGGTAATTATGCTTACGTTAAGAATGTGCTTGGAATGATGTAGATCTAGTTGGATGAGCCAATTACACAGACCTACTTGTCTCTGAACTCTCGGAGTTCTCTTTTAGCAGCGAGAAGTATGTCACTTGGTCGTATAATTGAAAGGTAACAATACCTCAGAGGGTTATCCTCAGTAAAGTACTCGGTTGGTTAGTGAGTTAAGCTCTAATCCTAACCCTCGTTATCAGTTTAGGTAACTGAATAACAACGTGCCGTGTTGATTGAACACTGATCACAAACGGAAGGAATCCGTCGGTTTAAGTTGGCAAAACCTTAAATGAAAACTAACAACCATTCCATCATACTAATGAGATCACAACAATTCAAACATTATACAGCATTACAGTTAATATACTGATAGTAAAGCAGATAGAAACCTAATGAATACCTAAACAGTTGATATGACTAAGACCTAGGGCAACAATCAGACAAGAACATGCAATAGGCTTGGGTCATATAGTAAAGGCACTAACTAGATCTTAACAGCTCCTAAGAGGTCTCTTCGGAACAGTCAATAGGCATAATAGGTCATTCATGTCTCAATTCCTAAGTTCCGTGCCCTAAAAGTGCATTAGATGCCTCTCGGGAACTCCGGCCATACCGAGTTCATAGAATCTTCAAATACAGTATAACCAGAGGTCTTAATCCTATGAAGTAGCTAATTTCATATAGGTGGACAAGTCCTGATCACAACCTAGGTTGGTCAATCCTTAAGATGCTAGCATACAAATCTATTAGACTTCTTAGTTCAGCATTATAACAGTAATCGTACTAACTTAACATAATTACCCTAACACAAACTTCTATCATGGCAACATACAGATTAATTAAGCTATCATGGCAATATCGGAACGCATTATTAAACATAAAAAGTAAGAACACATGTTTAATACAAAAGACAAGCGTTTCGGATAAAAACCTGAAAAGGCCGAAGAAATCTACCCGAGATCGCAGGGACTCACCGAGATATTCTCCGGAAAATAAAAGCTAAGCTAACTACTACTAAAAACTAACTAAAAGCTTGAAAATATGAAATGAATTACAAATTGAGTGTGTGTTAGAATGGATGGAGAGAGCCCTTTAAATAGACTCCATTTTTGCCTGCAAACGGCTGGCAAGCCGTTTGGCAGGCCGTATTTGACAAGCCGTTTGCAAGGCAAGCCGTTTATCGAGCCCGTTTGACAGGCCGTTTGCCATACTGGAAAGCCGTTTGGCAAGCCGTATAGCAGGCCGTTTTTGGGCCTGGTCAGCCTTGATTCACTGGATCGTAACTTGATTTCTTGTCTTTCACCGTTTTCGCTCTAGAATCTTCGTTTTAGCTCCGTTTTACTTGATTCTTTTTGCATCGCCTTCGTAATTACTTAATCTACAAAATCAACCAAAAAAGCGATAATTTTTCCGACAAAGTTTAAATCTTTATTGTTCTAGGGCTTAATTTAGGGATAAAAATGTGACTTTTTGCCCGATATCAGAATCCAAGATCCAAGACTCCACCGAATCTTCAACACTACATAAAAGTGCATAATCCGTATCTTCCGCGGTAAATTTAACACCTTTCGCCGGAGAATTCTTGCAGTTCATTTGAAAGTGTCCCTTTTGATTGCAACCCCAACAAATAGCTTCACTTAGGTCCTTTGATGGATACCTCTTCTTAGACTTCTTCCTACCCTTCTTCTCACCACCACGATCAATTTTTCTACCTCGGTTGTTGGCACTTAACAAGGATCCGGATGACGATTCCCCCGAGTTTCTCCTACGAGTGTCTTCACCGAGAATTAAATCCCTAATACCTTCAAACGCTAGCTTAGTAGTTCCCGTAGAGCTACTAACCGCGGTAACCGTACCCGACCAACTCTCCGGTAACGATGAAAGCAAGATTAGTGCTTTTAGCTCATCATCAAGCTTGAGATCTACCGATTCAAGCCTTGATATGATATTGTTGAATTCGTTGATGTGATCCGTTGCACTCGAACATTCCCTCATCTTTGTATTGAACAATTGTCGCATAAGAAAAACCTTATTCGCCGCCGTGGGTTTTTCATACATGTTAGAGAGAGCCTTCAAACATGCAAACGTTGTTTTCTCATTCACAACGTCATATGCAACGTTCTTTGCAAGAGAAAGACGAATCACACCCAAAGCTTGGCGATCCAAAAGAGGCCAATCAGCATCATTCATGCCTTCGGGTTTGACCTCCAACAAGGGTTGGTGTAGCTTCTTTTGATACAAATAATCTTCGATTTGCATCTTTCAAAAGCCGAAGTCTTTTCCATCAAATCTATCGATTCTAAATTTTTCGTCTTCCGCCATCCTCCCAACTCGAAAACCTTGTGCTCTAGATACCAATTGTTAGAGTTTTAGGACCCAACAATATGAGTAATTAAAGAAAATTACTCAACCCACAAAAGATAAACGAAAGAACAATGCAAAAAATTAAATCGACACAAGCAAAATAGCGTGGTTATATGCAATCTTTGTGATTGCTTTAGTCCACGGCCAACTAGAGAATTTTATTGATAATTTTCGTGCTCACAATTTATGGGTTACAATAAGGTGTATTTATAGGAGAAGACTAACTTAAGGAGCAAGCCAACTCTTTGTCTAAATTAATACGGAGTAATAATCCTATAATAATTCGACGTTCAAATTAATTCTAGAAAATTCGGTACCGTATGAAGCTAAATATAATTCCACAACTTGAATTAACATCTCACGTTTGGTGACCTTGTAGTCACTATGCGTGACCTTCATGTGCCAAAAACATAAATAGCTTCGAACCTATTTTTCACGTTTTGTCTTCTATGCTCACGTTTGAAAAAAACGAATTTATTTGTTTCACCAACCATGTCACCAATGGTGATAATATGTCACCAAATGTGACCATGCTGGCCCCACCTATTTTTTCTTGTTTAATTTATTCTTCATACTCCAACAGCCTACTCACTTAAAAATATTTTATAGCCTAATCTGTAATTTTCATTATTTAGCTGCATATAATATGTGTTGCCTTATCAGTTTGTTAATTTTACTCATTGTATGTAATTTTACTCGTGTTAATTTTGTATGTAAATTTTTGTATGTTAGTTTTGCTCATGTTTAATCGTCCATCGCCTCTTAATTTTACTCATACTTGATACTAAGAATGCGAGGAGAGTTTCAAGAATCATTTGTTCTATTTTACTTGCTACCAAGAATGCGAGAATTAGTATATTCTTTATGTGTATTCATATGACATTAGTTGTCGTTTTTTGTATAGTTTATATTATTCGTCGGAAAAAGGGCCATTTTTTCCGTCTCGTTCTAGGTCCTTAAATTCTCGAAACCGGCTTTGATAATTTAATGAGTTATGAATTGATTATTATATTAAAGATATAATAAATGTAAATACATGTTCAAAATGCTTAGACTAATTGGCCGAGCATAAATATATATGAGTTGAATTATGGGGATGTAAACGCGAGGTTTAAGTGAAAAAGATGCCCATCAAATTAGAGTAATATTTTAATTTTATTTGTGGCATCAAACATGTAATTCTGTGTGGCCACATGAGTCACGAAAAAAAGGATTATGGATAAAAGTCTCGTAATGATTACCGTCCAAAGTTTTTTATTTATTTATTTATTTATTTTGGTAGAAAAAACGACGTAATGGTATTTTTCAAAGAAAATATAGATCGAACAAAGAGATTATAATATAGATCGAACCTGAAACGTTCAATTTCATAACACAAGTTTTTATTTACATAGAAACATGATGGAGACCGTGTTATGTGATTTGTTACGAGAGGTTTAACTAATCAAACTAGTAGGATCCTATAAGATCATTTTTTATAGTGAGGGGTGATGGAGTGTGATGGAGTGTTTTTGTAGGGTATAGTACTAATGTGGCAAGTATGATGGAGTTTGTAATGGTATTATTTTATGATTGTATGATCGGGAAAAAGGTCTCACTTTTTTACTTTGTTTTTCATTTTTGTTTGACTTCTATATTATTTTTTTAAGAAAAACTATCATCGTTAAATCAAGATGAGATCTAAACTTTAAATTCATCACATTTGATCCCAACTTATTCAATTACATCACGTCTGGTCCCATGATGTTAACATCGTTAGTTTACTCAGTGAATCTTTAAAACGTGATTTGCACACCATGGACTTTTTTGTCTTTACAATTTGGACTTTGCACACCACACAAATCCATATCTTACTCTGGAACTCATCACACCTGATCTCAACTTCTCGACGTCCATCAGCAAAACACATTCTTCGTGAATCCTAACTTCTGTAACAGCCGATCAGTACCCACATACTACTGTAAGCTAGCTAATAATGCAATAAAATAGCTTTTTCACTATAACTAAACCCTTGATCACTAAATAACTCATTTGAATTGTAAACGTTTAAACTAAGGCTCCGTTTGACTCGCGGAATTTCAAAGGAATTTGATGAAATTGGAATTGAATTCCTTAGACCGCTCCGTTTGGTTGACACAATTTGGAAGGAATTATATTCCTTGGAATCTTGAGATTCCTTCATCTATGGAATGTTCATTCCTTCAAGATGTTGATGGATTTGATTTTCGGGTCGCGACTTTAGAGCGCCTTTTTGGCGCTCAATTTCGAGGCACGTTTTCAGGGAGTTATTCGGCGCGCGGTTGCGGGGCGCGTTTTCAGGGAGCGTTTTCGACGCGCATTTTTGGATCCACGTTTTCGGGTCGCGTTTTCGGTCCGCATTTCCGGGTCGCGTTATCGTGGCGCGTTTCGAGTAGTGTTTTTGAGACGTTTTTTCGCGGATCGGGTGACTTTTTTGGTGCGCGTTTTCGTGTCGCGTTTTCAAAGCGTGTTTACGGGGCGCGTTTTCGTGAAGCGTTTTCACAGGGCGCCCGAAAACGCGCGATTTCGCGGGGCGCCCGGAAACGCGCGTTTTCGCGGGGCGCCCGGAAACGCGCGTTTTCGCGGGGGCCCCGGAAATGCGCGTTTTCGCTGGGCGCCCGAAAACGCGCGTTTTCGCGGGCCGCCCGAAAACGCGCGTTTTCGCGGGCCCCCAGAAACGCGCGTTTTCGCGGGCCCCCGGAAACGCGCGTTTTCGCAGGGCACCCGGAAACGCGCGTTTTCGCAGGGCGCCCGGAAACGCGCGTTTCTGGATCCCCTGCTAAAACGCGCGTTTCCGGGTGCCCTGCGAAATGCGGATTTTCGGATCCCCTGCAAAAACACATGTTTTCGCAGCGCGTCCGGAAAAACGCATTTTCGCAGCGCATACGAAACACGCGATCTCGCAGCGTGTTCGAAAACGCGCGATCTTGCAACGCGCCTGAAAACGCTCTTTTTCACAGCAGAAAACGCGCGTTTTCGACACGCGTTCTCAAATCGCGAATCTAATTTTTTTATTTTTTTAAAAAAGTGAGTTTGGAAATGAACACAAAATTTAGAAACGTAATTCTTTTTATAACTTTTTAATTATTTTATAAAATGAAATTCAATTCCATTCTATGTAAAATAGAACACATTTTTCACATTCCATGAAATTTATCAATTCCAATTCCTTCGGACACATTACATCCCATCCAAAACATACTAAGAGCACTGGGTGTGGTGATGCGTCAGTTCAGTGTTAGTTCAGTGTCTTGCTGATGACTGGACTCTGACTAAACTGACACTGAAAACTGACATTAGTGAAAAAACAGGGGAATTGAGAAGATGATCAGTTCATTGTCTTAGAGAGAGAAGATATTTTATATTTTATTATTTAATCCTTTATTTAAATTAATTAATTTATTTTATAAAACAATATTAACACAAAATATATATTAAATATTTTTTTATTATTATGATGATTATGATTATTATTACTATTATTAATATTAATTAATAATTAATAATCACAATGATAATAATTAATGATAACAATAATTATAATTATACTTTATAAATTTTGGTATAATCAGGCCTTACACGATGACTCCCAAACTCTCTCGATTTCCCCCAAATTCAAACCCACCTTCAAATCAAAAATTCCAACCCACCTTCCCAAATTCAATCCCAATCAATACACAGTTTCCTTATACAAATCACAAACAAAGAAGATCAGTTCATCAATCCAAAAACACTCCCTTATACCCCAAAAAATCCACACTTTTTTTGAGAGGTTTATCAAGATTCACAACTCCAACCATCATCAATAATGTATTAAAGGGCTTCGGTTCAATTAATGGCATGTCATGGAAGCAAGATAGGTCTTTTGCGTTCGTTAAATTTGAAAAAGAAGCTCAAGCTACTAAAGTCATGCAAGAGATGAATGGTAAGTTTCTCAATGGTAGAACAATCTTCATAGGCTATGCCAAAAAAGAATTAAATCCAAAAATTACACCTTTTTCAAATGATTCCATCTCTGCTCCTTCCACGATCCCTTCAAACCCAACCCATCCTGTGGTTAATCTTTCCATTAATCATGAAATTAACGATTCTTTAAATCTCACTGCACTAGTCGTCGACAAAACACCCATTAAAGCTTTGAAACTGTTTAAATGGCTTAAAAGTAGGTTCATTGCAATCAAGGCCATCTCAGCCTGGGGATCCTATGGCTATATTATTCAATGTAGTGATGAAGAAAGCTATAATAGGATGACTATGGGTCCTACTCTTAATGAATCGGAATTCATAGATGTTATCCCCATGATCAACAACAAAAATAAATTTACTAGGATCACCAAACTAGCAATCAAAGGGATACCATTCAATTGTTGTTCTTCGAACTGCACAATCGTTGCAGCTAGTACTTTTGGTAGAGTATTACACATCGATTCCTTATCCCACAATCTCAAACACCCCGACGTTATGCACGCTCTTATTCAAACAGATCTTCCCGACCGTTCTGATCATAAGCCCATTATATGGGGCAAAAAATTGATTTCGTGGGGTATTAAGCCTTTTAGATTCAACAATACTTGGTTCTCATGTAAAGGGTTTGTAGAGCTGTGCGAAAATCATTGGAACAATTATAACGTTCAGGGCTGGGCTGCGTTTATCATTGGGAAAAAGTTAAGGTTGCTTAAAGCCGATCTAAAAAGTTGGAAGTCCACCCTACAGACTCAAGATGAATTCACTATCAAACAATGCGAGCTAGAGATTCAAAGGTTAAAATATTGTTATAAGTTTCGTGACCTGCTTGATACAGAAGCTGCTGAGTTGGCAGCCTTGAAACAACGCAAAAAACGGTTCAACATTAGGCTTGAATCAAAAAGAAGACTTCATTCTCGTTTTCATTGGCTAAAGCTTGGTGACAAGAATACTCGTTTCTTTCACCTCATCTCTCGGATCAAACAGCAATCGTCCTACATCGCAGGTATGCATATTGATAACACGTGGGTCGATGATCCTCCAATCGTCAAAGAATATGCAATCTCGTTTTATGAATCTCTATTCAAAGCCTCCAATTCACTGTCCGAGGTCATTGATGTCGATTGGGATACACTGAATTTGGCTCAGGTTACTGTTAGTATTCGCGAGTCTCTCGAGGCTCATTTTACAGCCTCTGAAGTCTCTAATGTTATTAAAGGTTTTGATGGAAACAAAGCGCCCGGCCCCGATGGTTTTTCGTTGCAATTTTTTAAAAAGGGTTGGCATTTTTTAGAAGACAATATCATGGATATGTTTTTTCAATTTCATGAATATCCCTCTTTCCCTAAAGGTTTCAATTCTTCTTTCATAGTCTTAATTCCCAAATCGAATTCGGCTAGAAATATTGAACACCTTCGCCCTATTAGTCTTATTAATGCTCCCTACAAGATATTGGCCAAAACTCTTGCAAATCGGCTAAAAGTTGCAATCCCGTCTATTATTAGTGAAAACCAAAACGGTTTTGTACCATCAAGACTTCTCATGGACGGGGTCATGGTTGTTAACGAAGTGGTACACTTAGCAAAGAAAAAGAAGTCTCCCATTCTTTTGCTAAAAATCGACTTCTCAAAAGCGTATGATTGCATATCACACGAATTTTTAATCACGGTTTTACACAAGATGGGATTCGGGTCCAAATTCATATCATGGGTTGAAACGTGCATCTCCAACATTCACTTTTCGGTTCTTTTGAACGGTTCTCCGTCACGAGAAGGCATCATGAAACGGGGCTTAAGGCAAGGCGATCCTTTATCTTCCTCCCTCTTCATCATTGTATCCGAAATCTTGAGTAAGTTGCTTTCAAGGGATTTATCTAATGGTTTGTTGGAAGGGTGTAAATTCGGGCATGATTTAGTTATCAACCATTCTCAATTCGCGGACGATACTATCATTTTCGCTCAACCGAATTTTCGTGAACTCAATCGCATCAAATACATTATGGGGATTTTTTTACCATTTATCCGGGTTACATATGAATGCCATCAAGACCACTTTATATGGTATCCATGTCTCTAAAGAGGAAATGATTTCCTTCCCGGCCATATTCGATTGCAAAGTTGGCATTTTTCCAATGGATTACTTAGGTGTCCCAATCGGTCTCACTTCTAATCGTAATTCTATGTGGGATCCTATCGTCAATAAGTTCAAAAAGAAACTTGCCCGGTGGAAGGGTATATGCCTTTCTTTTGGAGGACGACTTGTGATGGTTAACGCGGTCATCTCCAATTTACCTCTTCACTACATGTCTCTTTATAAAGCACCTTTGTCTATCATCAAGCAACTTGAAAGATATCGAAGGAATTTTCTTTGGGGTGGCGATTGCCTAAAGAAGAAAAGTTGTTTGGTTAAATGGGAGGCGGTGTGTCTTCCTAAAGATATGGGTGGTTTGGGGATTACGCCTCTACGGATCAAGAATTTAGCTATGTTAGCTAAATGGTGGGCAAGGTTAAACACCAACAAGCAATGTCTTTGGAAATCGATTGTTACATCCTCCTTTGGTTATTCTTTTAGGGGTAAACTCATGAACAACATCTCTTCCCTACAAACTTCACAACTATCTCCAATTTGGAAGGATTTAATTCACTTGCAAAACGATCACTCACTCCATTCTATATTGGGTCCTAACATTTGGAAGTGGAATTTGGGCAACGGGACGAATATACTTTTTTGCCATGATTTGTGGTTCGATGGGGGCATTCTAAAAGACTTGTATCCTTCTCTCTTTGTCCATTGCATTACTCCTCTAGCTACTGTGTCTTGCTTTCAGCATCCTCGTAATCTTGCGGTTCAATAGGAAAGGTGGAACTTACATTTGACCCTCCCCCTCACTTCCCTTGATTCATCTCTCCTCGACTCTTTGAAACACTCGCTGGCAGCCTTGCATTTAAATGAATCTGTCCCTGATCAGGTTGTTTGGTCCGCTGCTGCAGATGGGTTATACACGGTGTCCGACGCTGTCAGAATTTTGATGCAGTCAAACAATACCGTTTCTCCAACGTGGCCTAAAGTTATTTGGGGTAATAATGTTCCGTCTAAGATTATGATTTTTCATTGGCTCGCAATTCGTAACAGCATACCCGTTAGAGAAATCTTGATCAATCGACATATCTTACCTTCCACTCATTCTCGTTTATGTGTTTGGTGTTTGAACGAACCCGAAACGGTCAATCATCTCTTATTGCATTGTAAGTGGTCTTCTAATATTTGGAACGATCTCTTCCGTTGGTGGAATATTCGATGGGTCATCCCGGGATCATTAGAAGCTTTCTCATTTGATTGGTTCTTCGGCATGGGAATCAATGCTTCAAAATTTTGGAAGTTGATCGGACCCGCTACAATTTGGGCAATTTGGATGGCGCGAAACGATTACATCTTCAACGGGAAGTTTATTTGTCGCTCGGTTTTGGTTCGAAATATCAAGCTAAAGGTTTTCTTATGGGCCACCAATATCAAGTTTTGTCATGGATTACACTCTTACGTTTGGGAACAAAATCCTTTTCTATTATGTTATTAGTTTTTTCGGCTTTTTTGTTGTAATCTTTCTCATGACCGAGTATATCTTTGTCATTGTAATTTGTCTCATATCTTCATTGTTTTGATGAAGATATCTATTAATGCAATTCTTCTTTTTTTCGCCAAAAAAAAAAAATAAAATAAAATAATTATACTTTATACTTATTATTAAAAAAATGTAAAAGAATCCTTACACAATCTTACACAATGTTACAGTATTATTTTTATTTTATTTTATCACTAATTAAAAAAAAATAAAAAACCCTTGGATTCCAAATAAACAGGTCATCTTTTATTTATATTATTATTTATCATTATATACCTATTCCTTTTCCAATTTACACAAACTTAACCCCCTAACTTTCATTAAAATACAAATTGAACCCCCACTTTATACGTATATTTTTTTCCCAAATTTCACAAGCTTAACCCCTAACTTTTATTAAAATACAAATCAAACCCACACTTTACTAACCTTTTTTTTTACTAATATTCAAATTTCACAAACTTAACCCACTAACTTTTATTAAAATACAAATCGAACCCCCACTTTACTAACTTTTTTTTTTAAAAATAAAACTCGAACGCTAAAAGAAGCAACTTTCACAAAAGGAACAACCCTTCAATGTTATGTCGAAAACAATTCTTTTTTACAAAATAGATCAAGACTTTTTTTTTAACTCGCATTCAAAACGGAGCCCCCGGCGCGAAGCGAGGGCTACACAACTAGTTATCATCTATCATCCATATCTTAACATCTCTTTCCCTTTCCATTCATATACAGACATATACATATAGATACAGATACACACCACCATTTTCTTCATCAAAATTAATTCCTAAATTCTAGACTATCAAAATTAACGGCTAGTAATTTGAATTTGGGACCCACAAAACTCACACCTCCACCGTCGTGCTGACGACTTCGGCCCTTGAGACGCCGGACCGACACCGAGATGGTGTGGTCCGACCGTCGGCGGGTTAACCGACGCAATCCGACGCCGAGCTGACTGGATCACACCCGGTGCTCTAAGGGCCAAACTGGGCCTAAAAAAACACCAGAATCCTTCACCGCCCCAATCCCTTCCATTTTCATCCCTTTAAAACCCCTGAATCCCTTCATCGTCTGTTTCCTTCATCTGCTATCCCTGCCATTTTTTAAACCCTAAAAAAACACTTCAGAATTCTTCATCGTCTGTTTCCTTCACTGCCCGTTGAATCATTTACATATTTCCAACCTCTATGAAACTAATGTACTAAACTAGGGTTTCATTTCGGGCACAACATTATACATAATCACAAACAGATGAAGATTTTGATGGACCCTAATCTGATGTAAACCCTAATCTGCATGTAAACCCTAACTTGATGATGGCTACAATGGACTACTCACTTCTTCAGATGCGGTATTTTTCGTACTCTTCAAATTGCTTATATATCTCGATTGTTTTCAGATTCAACAATTAATATTTTCAATTTCAGATTCAACATCTATTTAGGGTTTTTCAATAGGAGGTTTGCAGTTATTTTTCTATATTATAAATCACCGCGTCTTATTATATAATATTCTCTTTGTATTTTTTTGTAGGTTTAAATCACAGATTTTGAATTTGAGAATTTCGTTTCAATCTCTGTTGGATATCTTTTCACTTACTGAAGAATAAGGTTGAATTGCTTCAATTTTGTTTAGATTTGACAAAGATATTATTGATGCTTTTTATAGATCTGGTATGAGCATCATCAATCAAAGGTAAAAGGTATTTAAAGATACTTATAACATTAAATTTAGTTATTTTAATTACTAGTTATGATTATTTGATTTTTGCATATTAGCTGTTCCTTGAAATGCTTGAGTGAAAAGTGAATTTTGTTAGATTGTGTTTGGTTAAACGTCAACTGTGTATGAGCTTTGTTAACATCAATTGTTGTACATTCCTCCTTTATTTATTGTTGTTATTGTTATATTGTTATTATAATATTTGGTTTTTTGATAATAACCCATGTGCGTTTGATTTTTATTTAGCTAAAAGGAACTGCTTTTTGCTATTTGACAGGATGATGAATCCTTGTTGATTTGGGTTTGAAGATCTAAAAGGTATGAGTTAGGTTATGTATTTATGTTATGATATGTTTCAGTGTGTATAATGTATGAATTAGCTTTTAATTTTGTATATTTGTATTTAGGTTATTACAAAGATGTTTGTATGTTGGTGAATTTTACATATAATATAGCAAATACAAGCATCCTACATGCTGATTAGCATATATAGCCATAAGTGCAGATATCACATGAACAGAAAGAACATGACAAAACACAAATGAAAACTACACGAATGAAGTGTTCTTTCAAGTGTTTTAATCTCTTTATTCACTTTGATTTGTGCCCAAAAAAATTACGGATGGTGTTAGTGAGCCTTAATTCTATCAAGTCCTAACCATTAAGCCGGATCAGATCATTGAGTTTTTTATATTATTTTTGATTTCCTTGAATTGTTTTCACTTACCTTAGATTTTGGTATGTAATATCATCATTAACCGGTGCAGGCTTGCAAGTTTCTCGATGACGAATGATGCCCGAAGTTTCTTGTGATCATCGCACAAAAGAGCGAGGCACCACCCAAATTTTTCTTGCCAGGATCTCCTGATAACGTTCAACCCGGTAATTCATTTTAAGTGAATGCATTTTAATGAAAGTGAAAGGGTGTTTATTTATAATTTGGATGTGTATGTATCTTCGTTGTAACAGGAATCGTGGTTGACAATAAAGTCTGTCACCCACGGAACAATGAGTTTTACATGTGTGCCCATGCTGGAATGATAGTGAGTATCCTATGTGTAAGTTTATTTATTCTAATGTCTTTTTTTTTTTTTTTTGTGTATCCGAGAGCAAGGATCTTATTAAACTACAGTTTTTTCTTGATTGCAGTTTGAGCTACACATTGTAATCTATGTTAAGTGTTTCAAACTGTCGTCTTGCTTTTCATCAAATGTCTATTTGCTCCAATTTCTCTTACGATTTGAAGGTTACCCAGTTTTTGAATCTGTAAGTTTGTAAGTTTTAGGTTTGTATTTGTAGTTTAGGATTTGATTTCACACTTCATATTCGTGTATTTGTGTTTTTCAGCTTGAAATTGGAATTTGACATATGATTTCTCGATCCTTGCTTTCTGCTATTGACCGCAAATTTGCATCGTGATCTTTGAATTGTTGAAGGAAAGTTGCAAGGTTAACCTATTTGGAAATATGGCTCTTGGTAATAAAACGTTTACTCTGTTTTGCTCTCTTTTATCAGTAGTTTAAGGTAGCTAAATGGGCAATGGGCGGTTTGGATAACAAGTTAAAATTAGTAGCTTTTAGAATGTGATAAACTATTGGTCAATTAGTTATTGTGATACATGGTGCTGAGTATATGATAGTTCAGGCTAGCAGACTTTTTGTTAAAACAATGTAATTTTACACATCTATATATCAAATGTCTCTAAGTATAATGATTTAGAGTCTTTTTGCAAACTTGATCCTCAAATGTAAAATGGCTACTTGACAAGTGTTTCTTTTTATGAAATTATCATTTTATTCTTTCTATGTGTGATGTGCAAATGAAATTTGATTGTGTTTCAGGTGATAAAGAGTTGGAGATCATGGAGTACACAATCAAGGATGATTAGGAAGGTACTTAGAATCAAATAGAAACATGCATGTTAAATGTTGTTTCTCTCATATATCTTATTAGCATGTGTGTGGTAGATACAATCATGACTAAATGTCATTCAATGGCAGGAGAAATAGTGGTTTCTCAAGAGGTGTATCAAAATACAGAGGGGTTGCAAGGTAAGTTTGTAGTTATTAGTGTTAATATTATACTTCATATTATTTTTTGTTTATATGTGTGTGCCATTTAAAATTTTTTAATTAGAACTTTGATCATAGATGTTTAAAAGGGGTTATGTATTTGTGAAATTTGGCCATGTTAAAGTCCCTTAATGAGATTACATTGCTGTCAAACATATAGATTTTATTTGCATATAAATTTTGATACCATGTTATGGTTACTTAGATTTGGATATAATGTGCATTTTAAAATTTGGACCCATTTGAGATAGCTTTGGACATTATCTCTTCCTAAGTAGGCTGAATTGATGTTGAATATTTGAATTTATCTTTTTATCTGTTGATGAATGTGAATGTAATGTTCATACAACAACATTGTGTGTAAATGTCTTTATGATTATTTTTGTGGCTCTTTTAGTTTTTATGGAATTTGAAGATACAAATGGTAAATACCTTAGCTAAGTGTAAGTGTTAAATACGGTTTTATAAGTTACAAGTGTTTTTTAATGTTTAATTGACACCATAGTTCATTTGAGAAGGCATTTTTTTACAAATTGTTTATGAACACTTAATATTTTTATTTCTTTGGTTACACATATAGTCAATAGAAGATAACGATATTACCACACATATATGTAGTTTCATGTATGAAACAAAAGATAACCATATGGAAGTTGACATTCAATCACTATTACCATTGGTGATATTAATGTTGTCGAAGGGATTGTACATTCAGTTTTACACGTCATATATTTATGCTGTCGAAGTTGTAACTTGAAGTTGACATTCACTCTATTACCATTGTTGATATTGATGTTGTCGAAGGGTTTGTGCATTTAGTTTTAGACATCATATTTAAGTTGTCGAAGTTGTAACCTTCTGTAAAGATATTAATATTTACGCTTTTATAAGTGGTATATTAATATTTTCTACACAAAACCATGTTTTCACATTGTACATCTAAATTATATTATTCAAAGGTTTATCATTTAATAAACCTGTGATTTCATGAGTCTTAAAATTCAACCCCCTTCGTTGTGTAAATTTCAAAATGGCGGGAATCACTTCAAATAAACAAAATATAATAATGACAAGTGTCATCAATCCGTCGGGTAACAAAAAGGGGTAACAAAAAGGTCACACTGATGGATTGGAGTCTTGGATTGGAGTCTCTTATAACAGTATATAAATACATATACATATACCCATCATCCCCAAATTATCAAACAACACTAATTCACCACCATGAGTTTTAACCACTACCACTGCAAAATTTTTGACAAAGACCTCAGTCGATGTAAGGATGTCAAATGGCATGATCAAACGTAAAACTTATAGGGTTTAGTTTGAGTGCTAAATTTGGGAAAAAAGTGGTTGATAGATTGTTTGACTCCGGTAATCGTGCATACCCGATCGGAATCTGAGAATTCACGAGGGGGTAAAACGATTAATCGAATTAACCTACTCGACTGGATCGAATAGATTAATATCTTGAAGTAATTGAACTTCGGTGATGACCGGAATTTGATGTGATTGTCTATAGATGGTTTGTTGAGCAGAGTAACGACGTATTAATTGTGTGTTAGATTGTGTGTGTAATGAATGGCCAAAGGGGTGTATTTCAGATGCCAATAGTTTGTTAGAGGGAATCTTGGCGTGGCACGTCCCTTGCATGATTGTAACAAACTATCGTAACAAACTTTCCTGAAGATTTGGGCTGACATGGCACAAACGCTCCATTCGTGTGTTAGTGCGCAGATTTTTTTGGTATCCGTGTGCATGCTACAAGGTATCCTACACACTAGGCCAAGTAGAAGGGCTTACGTGTAAACACGGCCTTAAAATCGTCAAATGTCGCTTCACGGCATTCTCCATCCGGATGATCCCTTATATGTATTGTATGTTAGAGTTATATCCGGCACTTTGCATCCGGCTAGCTTCTAAATGGCTTTCACTGTTTGTGTGTTTATCCGAATTATGCCTATTCTGTGTATATGTCAGTCTTTCGCCTACCGTGTGCTTATCCGGCTAGCGTCCAAATGGTTTATACATCACCCTTGCGTCCGTCCGTCAGCCAGTTTGACTTTATATGTTGTTTTGTTTTCGGCCAGTAATAACACATACATTTGAATTCTTTAGATGTTTTTCTTGACAAATGTGGGTAAGTCTTATGCGAATATGACCTATTGGATACGAATCAAATACGCGTATCATCATGGCAACAGCTTCAATGTGCGGAAAAACTGTTGCGTGATCAATCACGTAAACATGGTTGTAAAACTCGGCCAACTCGGCCGAGTAATCGGCGATTACTCAGTTGGAAGAACAAAACGAGTAATCGGTGTCTAACTCGTCCAATTACTCGGTCAACGCCGGTCAACGCCGGTCAAACGGTGGTCAACGGCGTCGGAAAACTAAGATCTTGCCTGAAACGTGAAAAGATGAGGAAGGAAAACAGGAGGCGACTGCGGATTTGTATGGTTTCAAAACCGGCGAATCGTTGTTTCCCATCGGAATCTTCGAACTCCGGATTTGTGTTGTTAACGTCGATCTGAACGATTCCAGTAGCTCGTGTCGATCTGAATGATTTGAAACCAGACCCTTGTAGATCTGAACGATTTAAAAACCAAATGAAACTTGTTTATCTTCTTTCTTTTTAAGGGAGGAGAGAGAGATAGACTTGCTTTTAAATCCAGAAACTTTCAGAAAAGAGAAATGGAGCGTGTATCTATCTCTCTTCACATTCACATCCAGAAGGAGTATATTATTATTTTTAATTTACATTTAAACCCCCTAAACATTAGTTGTTATAAATTTCAACACTTCAAGAGTTGAAGTACAGTTTTTCTTTCAATTTCATTATCAAATAAATACAACTCTAACCCTTTCAATTAAAACAAATATTTAGATGTAATTAAACTTTATATATTTAACATTTATATTTATAAAATACTTGGTTATAGCTAATATATATTATATATATCTATTATATATCTATAATATATTAAAATATTTATTTATATGAAAAGTCAACAAAAGTCAACATCCGAGTACTCCTCCGAGTTCTCCCCGAGTCGCCGATTACTCCTCAAAAACCTCCGGCCGAGTACTCCCCGAGTCGCGAGTTTTACAACCTTGCACGTAAATCAGTCGATTATATGAGAGCAAAACTCCGGCGTAAACATGAAAGTCGCTATAGCCCAACTCCGTTAACTCCTATCATTGCGATTCCGCCTTCAGCTACTACAACCGTGATTCCGCCGCCACCTATTGCAATCATGACTCAGTGGCCACCTATTGCTACCATGACTCCGCCGCAAACTATTGCAATAGTCACTCCGCTACCAGTTTTTGCAACCATGACTTTGCCATCTATTGCAACTCCGCCGCCAACCCCTACTACCACAATGACTCCGCCGCTGACTTCTACCACTGATTGATGTTTGAGATTTGTTTGGAAGGTATTCGCTCTAGATCCAGAAGTAGATTGAATAATTAATGACGAAGTTTATGTTGATATTTGCTAATTGATGTTTACAAGTTTTTTTTAGAATACTTGAAGTGTAGATGAGTAAATAATTGTTGTAGTTACTATATTGATGTTGCGTAAATGACACCCTACAGCTACTAGATTATCATTTACGCAACATAAATATAGTAACTACGGCAATTATTTAGTCATCTACACTTCATATATTCTAAAAAAAATTCTAAACATCAATTAGCAAATATCAACATAAACTTTATCATCAATTATTCAATATACTTCTGGATCTACGGCTAATACCTTCCAAACATATCTTAAATATCAATTGGTAGTAGAAGTCGGCAGCGGGGTCATTCTGGTAGTAAGAGCTGGCGGCGGAGTTGCAATAGCTGGCGGCGGAGTTGCAATAGCTGGCGGAGTCACAGTTGCAATAACTAGTAGCAGAGTGACGGTTGCAATAGGCTGGCGCTTGTGTCATGGTTGTAATAGGTGGCGACGGAGTCATGATTGCAATAGGTGGCGGAGGAATCACAACGGTAGGAGCTGATGGAGTAGGGCCGTTGCGTCTTTCATGTTTACGCCGGAGTTTTGCTCTCATATCATTGGTTGATTTACGTGATTGATCACGTAACAGTTTTTCCGCACATTGAAGCTCGTGCCATGATGACACGCATATTTGATCCGTATCAAATAAGTCACATTCGCATAAGACTTACCCACATATGTCAAGTAATACATTAAAACTATGTGCTGTTACTGGTCAGAAACAAAACAACAGATAAAGTCAAACCGGCTGACGGACGCAAGGGTGATGTATAAACCACCTGGACGCTAGCCGGATAAGCATACGACAGGCGAAAGACTGGCATATACACCAACTAGGCAAAACCCGAATAAACAAACAATACCGCCTGCAAAGCGCACTACCTTGGGGGTATGGCAAGGGTTGTTATTATATATGCGTATCATTTGAACTCCTTTGTAAGTATTCAGGGTTCATGTGTGTTCATTATTTCTTGTTGAAACCGAGTTATTACTGAACCAATGTTTGATATAAGTACTCAATTACTAATGTAGGTACTCGCGAGATGTTTAAGTGGAAACTGTAGGTTTGAAGGAGACATCAAGACACCTTAAAAGATGCATATTGTGTGGAAAACTCTGGGACTCTATCCTTGACAAAATGGTCAACCCAACCGGCACCATTCTGACTCGAATACTCGAATATAAGACTCATGTTGATGCTTAATTTTTTATTTCATAATAAATGTTAAGTTCATAATTTTTCTGGACACACCTTTTTTTTTTTTTTTACTATTGCTTAACCCATGTTCCAATTTCCGTTGTAGGATGAATTACCTCCTGAGATGAATGCAAAAGGAAAACACTGTCCGATAGCTGATATGGTACTATATTTGTGTACTAGGTGATTTTTATTCTTGTCTACTGTTTAATTTTTTAAGAAAATAAAAAAAATGTTAAATGCACATAAAAATGAAGTTTATCCGTATTTGATTGATATCCGATTTACTTGCAGTTTGCACATTACCTCTGCATGTAACCTCCCTCCAAAAGTCCATTCGCAATGGATGAAAGATGGTGATTGCCAACCTTCTGGTATATCCATGTTTGCTTCTTATTTTTCTTTGTTTTCTAATTTATATAACCGTTACCTGTTTACTCGTGAGTATTTTGTATTTTAAACTTCACAGAAAACTCCAAAAGATAATAAAGTTTAGTCATATGTGGTTATGTTGACAAGATATAGACATCTATCTTAATCATTATACTTTTTGTGAATAATTCTTTGTAAATTTATAAATTTTGTAAGATACTGTTTATATAATGTGTGATGTAGATTGACAGTAAGTTCTGTTTGTTTGTAGCTTGTGCATATTGATATTGATCTGCAGTTTTTTGTGTGATTTTTTTGTTTTTGTTTTGTTTTATGAGTAGTTGATCTCTAAATTCTTTTCTTGCATCAGAATGTATGCCAAACCATTTGTATTGTCTCCCTATTGGCTATTTAACACTTATGTGAAGTGTTAACTTTCTAGGCATAAGTTTGTTTACTGAGTTAACGTTTTTTTTGTTTAGTGGAAAAATTTTTGGTCTTTTTTGTTAGTTTAATTAATACCCCTAATGTTACAAATACTCATGTAGCATCTACATTTAAACTGAGTCATTGGGAGTCATCTGATACATCGAAGGAGGAGGAAAAAGCGGGTAATTTTGGTATGGGTTAGGTTGACCCATGATCATTTGAGTAGCATGTCGAATATGCTACTACATATTGATATATGTTCGTTCAATCGTTCATTCATGACTAATTCTCAATAAATTAATTTCGGAGGCTTTAATAAGACACTTTGGGAGACAGCTATTAAACGTTTGATACTTTTGACCCATTAGATATAAAATGTGACCTTAACCGACCCTTTCAAACAAATAAGTGAATAACCCACTTTTGTCATCTCTATCATATACAACATATATATCTTAACTGACTCGTTAAAACGGTAATCCAAAACTCAAATGCTCCCTTAAAATTAAGTATTAACTGTGATCCATCAAACAGATTTTAGGGGCTTCAATTTTGTGTTGATGAAGTGCACGTCGTCAAAAGTATATATAAGGTTTTGGGTTCTAAGATTTACTTTAAATGTTTCTTGTTGGTTTAGACTTCTTCCATTTATGACATCATTTTCCCTCATGATGGACGTGTATATTAGTGTCACATCAGAACTCTATCTATAACTTCCATGATAGAACGACCACTAAACCAATGCCATCCATGACACTTTTATTCAAAAAAAAAAAAAAAAAAAAAAAAAAAATTACTAAGACCAGCTAAATTAATTAAATAAACTAATATATAAACGCTGAAGCTCAAGGTACAACCTTTAAATCAACGAACTACGCCTAGAAAGCACTAGGACCAGGGGTGAAAGATACATATATTCTATGTTTTATATTTATATACCAAGGGGCTTATAGTCTAAGTGTCTAACGGTACGTGAGGAGCTCTTAGTTAACTAAAAGTGGGAAAATGGGTGGTTCAATGGGACGTAACCATACATCTCATGTAACCTTAACAGCTAGCTGCATCATTTGTAAACACAGTTTTTTCCCATACTCTGTTGGTTCTGTTTGCAAACTACTAGCATCACTAGATCATCCAAATTTTGTCCCCCCACTGCTAGCTGCATATTTTGTGAACATGCCTCATCCCCTAATGTTTTGGTACTGTTGGAAGCTTCGACGAGCCCAACACACCACTATAGAGGATCTAGACTATACTAGACTCACTACACCAACACTTTGACGTTGGTTAGCCTTTAATTTTATAAATCCTTAGTGCACAATGTACTTAGGCGACAGTGTCGACCATATATCTTTAGGCGGTATAACCGACCATGTATTACTTAGGCGGCAGAGCCGACCATATAATAAGAACAACAAAAGTGCACTAAGAACTTAAACACAAACTAAGGCTTGATCGGGAAACTTAACAAAAACACTTATATTAAATTACAATTACAATATTACTTACAAGCTTTCTCTTCTCTATTTTCGCTAACTCACACTCTTCTTCTCTTCTTCACAACTCACTTCTTATTTCACTCTCACAACTTTCACAACTTACTTCACACAACACAAATGAAATCTCCTCCCATATTTATACTACTCCATGGAACATTCTAGAACCTAGATATTTCCATGGATATATAAATATCTAGATATTTCTACAACCTACAAATATCTAGATTTTTCTTTTACATTTCAATTTCTAGATTTTTCTCTCATATTCTAATATCTAGATATTTTACCCATATACATTTACTAATTCCATATTATTCTAAATTTGCATTGTATTTTAACACTCCCCCTCAATGCAAATTTTCTTCCAACGATGTCTTGCAGACCATTCCAAGTGCTTCTCTGAATTTTGTAAACTTCGGTTTACTTAGGCTCTTGGTGAATATATCTGCTACCTGTTCATCTGTCTTTGTTGGCACCATCTTGATCTCCTCTTCAAGGACCTTCTCGCGAACATAGTGATAGTGTACTTCTATATGTTTTGTTCTTGCATGAAAGACTGGATTCTCTGCTAGACGTATAGCTGATAGGTTATCTCAGAAAAGCTCTACTTGATAGTCTGTTGATTGATGAAGATCTTCCATTAGTTGTTTCAACCATGTAATTTCTTGTGTTGCTGACGATGCCGATCGATATTCTGCTTCAGTGCTTGACAAGGATACTGTTGGTTGTCTCTTGCTGCACCATGATATTACTCCTGATCCAAGACTAAACATGTATCCAGTTGTTGACCGTCGTGTATCATAGTCTCCAGCGTAATCGGCGTCACAATATCCAGTCACGTGACATTCTTTTGTTTTCTTGTACAAAATGCCAAAGTTAATAGTGCCTTTAACATACCTTAAGATGCGTCGTACAACATCAAGATGAGGCTTCTTCGGATTGCTCATGTATCGACTAACCACTCTAACTGCATAAGGTATATCTGGCCGGCTTAGTGTGAGATAAATAAGACTTCCGACCATCTTTCGATACATGGTAACATCTTGAAGACTTTTTCCTTCATCTGCTCGTAGTTTTGTATTCGGATCCATCGGAGTTGAGATAGGTTTGCAATTAAGCATTCCGTACTTTTGTAAAAGATCTCGCGCATATTTCTGTTGTCCCAGAAATAATCCTTCTCTTTTCTGCTCTATTTCGAGTCCAAGAAAATGTTTGAGTTCTCCAAGCTCCTTCATATGAAATCTGATAGACAGATTCTCTCTTGTTCTTTGAATCTCCTCATAGTGATCTCCCGTGATGATTAAGTCATCCACATATACTAGCACTATGGCTAGTTTTCCTTGATCTTGTTTCACAAATAAACTAGAATCTGAAGGAGCAACTGTGAAACCACTTTGTACTAAGAACTCGCCAATCTTCCCGTACCAAGCTCTTGGAGCTTGCTTCAAGCCGTATAGTGCTTTCTTTAATTTGCAGACATGGTCAGGATGGGACTTGTTCTCAAAGCCTCTTGGTTGCTCCATATAAATTTCTTTGTCAAGTTCTCCATGTAAGAAAGCGTTCTTGACATCCATCTGCCACAGCTTCCAAGATTTGCTAGCGGCTAAAGCTAGTAGAGCTCGAATTGTTGTGATCTTCGCCACTGGACTAAACGTTTCTTCATAATCCAGCCCATATTGTTGAGAAAAACCTCTAGCAACAAGTCGAGCTTTATACCTTTCAATGGAGCCATCTGATCGAGTCTTCACCTTGTAAACCCATTTACAAGATATTGGTTTTACATCTTTTGGATTTGGAACTAAACTCCATGTCTGGTTTTCTTTTAGTGCATTAATTTCTTCTTCCATCGCTTTCTGCCATTCTTGACTTTGTGCTGCTTCTTCATAAGTGGAAGGCTCAATAGGTATTGATTCATCCACATGAGCAGCAATGGCATACCTCGGATTAGGTTTCCTCGACCTTGTTGATCTCCGTAATTCTTGCACATGCTCCTCGGCATCCATTTGGCTTGGACGAACCTCTTCGGATGTAGATTGATGTACCCCAGTTTTCCATGGACTCGTTTCCTTAGAGTACGATCCATCTCCTTCTTTAATTGGATCCGATATGTGCTCTTTATGTTCTTCTTTTTCTTCTGGACCTTCTTCTAATCCATGAGATTCTGGAAGCTCTATCTTTTGAGGTGACCACCATGAAGACGCTTCATCAAATACCACATTTCTTGAAGTATGACACTTTCCGGTATTTGGATCACAACATCTCCACCCTTTTCTTGATTCATCATAACCGACAAAAATGCACCGAATTGCCTTCTTCTCAAATTTGCTTCGTAGATGATCTGGCACGAAGACGTAGCATACACATCCAAAAACTTTGAGATGGTTGACGGTTGGTTTGATCTTCCATAATCTTTCATATGGTGAAATATATCCCAACTTTGTTTGTGGGAGTCTGTTAATCACGTATGAAGCCGTCCTCATACATTCGGCCCAAAATTTTCCTGGTACATTCTTACCATGAAGCATACTTCGACAAGTTTCAGCAAGATGACGATTCTTACGTTCTGCCACTCCATTCTGTTGTGGAGTATTAGGGCAAGTTAATTGCCTTCTGATCTTGTGCTTCTCAAGATACATATTGAACTCAGTCGATAAATATTCTCCTCCATTATCTGTGCGTAAGCACCTAATCTTATTATTGAGCTCACTTTCTATCTTCTTCTTGAACTCTTTAAACTTCTGAAAAGTCTCCGACTTTTCCTTCATGAAGTAAACCCACACATACCTTGAGAAGTCATCAATGAATGTCACCATATACTTCATTCCTCCAAGTGATGTTTGTTTCACTGGGCCAAAGACGTCCGAGTGTATGAGCTCTAGTGGTGTCTTGGACTGATGTTGTGACTCCTTGAATGGCAATTGGTGAGCTTTTCCAAATTGACATCCATCACATATTGTATCTGTTCGGATATCAATTTGAGGAAGCCCATTTACTATGTGTTTCACCATCATCTCCTTTAACTTGTTGTAGCCCACATGTCCAAGACGTTCATGCCAAAGATCAGCCGTCTCATTCTTTCGAGTCTTATCCACATATGCTGTTTCAGCAGATAGTACATAGACCGACTCTATTCTTCTTCCTTGCATAATTGGATTGCCAACCACCTTCACTCTCTTGAATACGGACACATCTTCTGGTCCAAAGAGCACATAGTTCCCTTCTGCTGTCAATTGTGGTACTGACAGTAAATTCTTCTTTAGGCCAGGGACAAGATACACCTTCTCGAGTTGGAGCTTATGAGAGCCGCCTTCATTTGGAATTATTGTCTTTCCAATGTGAGAAATAGACAACCTTGAATTGTTGGCTGTCAACACGACTCTTTTTCCTTTGTAATCCTCCATTTCTTGTAGCTTCGTCTCATCATTGGTCATATGATTTGAGCACCCAGAATCGATGATCCAATCATCCTTGTAGTTTATTTTTGACTTTAAAGTTGTTGTAAGAGCTTGATCATCTATGTCAGCTTCAACAGAGAGTCCAGCTTCTGCATCCCATGTTTTCTCATTAATGGATGCTTCAAATGTGACCTCTTTCTTCTCATCTCTTGCGGCGGCCACATTTCCTTCGAAAGTTCGCCTTCTGGGGAATCTACAATCTCGAGCAAAATGACCCTTCTTGCCACAATTGAAGCATTCACCATTCTTTCTCTTATCATTTTCCCCGTATTGTTGGCGATGATCTCTTCTTCCTTGTTGAGCTCCCCCTGAAGCATTGCTTTTTGGTTTTAGATGACTTTTGCCTCCATATGCATGTCTTTCTTTCGTCACTTCTTGTCTTCGAGACATAGTTTTCTTCTTATTGGTGAAGAGTGCTTCTTCTTCGCCTTTTATGGTTACTTCATTCATCTGCTTGGCTAATGCCTCTTGATTAGCCAATAAATTCTCCAGCTCTATTAATGATGGTTGAGTAGGCCATCCTCTCACAGCGGCTATAAATCCATTATACTCGAATCTTAAGCCGTGGATGATAATTCTCTTCATCTTTGCATCACTCACTTTCTCTTCAGGGGCAAGTTGAGATATCTCACGGCAAATAGATTTCACCTTGGTGAAATACTGAGAAATAGATAGACTTCCTTGTGAGATACCTGCGAGCTCATTTTTCAAGAGCTGGAGTCGTGCTTCATTCTTCTTTGAAAATAATTTTTCAAAAGTTTCCCAAGCTGCCTTTGGTGTTTTCTCGTCACGGATGTGCTCCAATAGATCCTCCTCGATTGTAGTCTTCAATATAAATAAAGCCTTCCCGGCCTTGATGTTCCATTTTCTCAAGGCTTCGGCATTTTCTTTCGGTGGAGGCGTTGTGTCACTGCCAGCAACTATTTTCCATAAATCCTGTCCTTGTAGGTAGGATTCTATGCAGGTCCGCCAATAACCATAGTTGTGGTTATTGAGACTCTTGATTCCACTGCTCGTACTTGCAAGATCTGCCATCATGACGTCCAACGTCCAATAAGCTTGGTCCCTGACCGATGAGCTTTCACAGTTCCTAACTGTGCTCCGACAGAATCTCCCTTAGAGCCTTGGTGAAAACAAGCCGATGTAAACGTCCAACGTTTACCGATTTCCTCCACTAGCAATGGTCCCGAACGACCCGCTCTGATACCAATTGTTGGAAGCTTCGACGAGCCCAACACACCACTATAGAGGATCTAGACTATACTAGACTCACTACACCAACACTTTGACGTTGGTTAGCCTTTAATTTTATAAATCCTTAGTGCACAATGTACTTAGGCGACAGTGTCGACCATATATCTTTAGGCGGTATAACCGACCATGTATTACTTAGGCGGCAGAGCCGACCATATAATAAGAACAACAAAAATGCACTAAGAACTTAAACACAAACTAAGGCTTGATCGGGAAACTTAACAAAAACACTTATATTAAATTACAATTACAATATTACTTACAAGCTTTCTCTTCTCTATTTTCGCTAATTCACACTCTTCTTCTCTTCTTCACAACTCACTTCTTATTTCACTCTCACAACTTTCACAACTTACTTCACACAACACAAATGAAATCTCCTCCCATATTTATACTACTCCATGGAACATTCTAGAAACTAGATATTTCCATGGATATATAAATATCTAGATATTTCTACAACCTACAAATATCTAGATTTTTCTTTTACATTTCAATTTCTAGATTTTTCTCTCATATTCTAATATCTAGATATTTTACCCATATACATTTACTAATTCCATATTATTCTAAATTTGCATTGTATTTTAACAGGTACTGTATCTTTTGTACAAATGTACTCCATTTTTTCTGCACATGGTTATATGAATCAAACTCGATCACTTTGGTACTCCATCTTGCAAAACCAATACTACCAAACCCTCAACGGAGCGAGGCACCTCCAACAGCCAGTTTATATTGTTAATAAATGTAACATCACTTGTACAATTGAAAAATATGATAAAGTGGCGTCTAGGTTGAATGGTTGATAATGATATGGTTGTGGTTTTTACCCTTTTTTCCGCCTCAAATTCATTTTTTTTTTTCATAAATCTGATATTTTTTTTTTCTATAGTTACATTATATATACCCCTCCACATAGTATATATGCACCTGTATCTATTTATATGTATTTAGGCTATATACATGTACCGTTGCATATGTGTGTATCTATATATGTATCTATGTATCTAAGTAACATGTATTGGTGTATGTATGATTGTCTGTCTTGTTTATATCTACGAATTTATCTATATGCATATATGTTTAAGCATGGGTTTTTATCCATGCTCAGGTGTGGTGTGTGTGTGTGTGTGTGTATATATATATATATATATATATATATATATATATATATATATATATATATATATATATATATATGTATTTATTTTGTTTGTCTGTATGTCTACTTGAATTTAAATGGTTTTGTGCTCTATATGATTCATGTTATTTGCCCTACTGTTGTGCAATACTGCTATATGTGTTCCCTTTTTGGTTACTGTGTTTGGTTGCATCTTGCTAGACGCACATAACTCTTACAGGTACGTATCTTTTGCCCTATCTATTTCGTTTTTATGAACACTTCTGGCCGGAGGTCCTTTTTGAAAGCAATCTCTTTTGCTCTAGAGTAGAGGGAGGGACGACCTTATCTAGGCGCGGGTTCTATACTCGCGGGTGGAGTAGCGACTTCCTTCTAATCTAGGGTACGAGGAATGATTGTCTACACCCACCTCTCCCATACCCCACTTTTGTGGGATTGGGTATTGTTGTTGTTGTTGTTGTTGTGATATTTTTAGATTAAAGTTGGAAATTAACGTAATTTTTGAACAATCTAAGAAATGAAATAAATACGGAGTTTAACATTTTACTGACGATTTAATTAATTCTATATTATTTTGTTTGGGCTTTTTGGCCCTGGTATTATCGTCATCCAACACAAAACATTATCGAAACCTAAAAACCCCTAGCTTAAATATTGAGTTGATGCCGTGCATTTCATCAATGCAAAATTAAATACCCCCTATACAATCTGTTCGATGGATCACCAATCGGTTAGTTTTTCTTTTTCTTCCCTATAGCATTGATGTTTTACGCTTTTTATTTTTTTTTTTTGCTTATAAATCTATTAGACGATTAAGAGGCAGTTTATAGAGTAACTAAAAAAATAAAATCGCATTCCTTTGAAGTCTCACAGTAAAATAATGATGATTGAAAGACAAAAGCTAAAAAAGGTAATCAAATTCATTGTTAAAATACAATGCAAATTTAATATGGAATTAGTATATGTATATGGGTAAAATATCTAGATATTAATATGTATATAAAAAATATCTAGATATTAAAATATAAGGAAAAATCTAGATATTTATGTGTGTAAGAAATATCTAGATATTTATATGTATAAAAATATCTAGATATTTATATATATCCATGGAAATATCTAGTTTCTAGAAACTTCCATGGAGTAGTATAAATAGGGGTGAGGATTTCATTTGTAGTGTGTGAAGTAAGTTGTGAGAGTGAAATAAGAAGTGAGTAGTGAAGAAGAGAAGAAGAGTGTGCGTTAGCGAAAGTAGAGAAGAGAAAGCTTGTAAGTAATATTGTAATTGTAATTTAATATAAGTGTTTTTGTTAAGTTTCCCGATCAAGCCTTAGCTTATGTTTAAGTTCTTAGTGCACTTTTGTTGTTCTTATTATATGGTCGGCTCTGCCGCCTAAGTGATACATGGTCGGTTATACCGCCTAAATGATATATGGTCGACACTGTCGCCTAAATATTATTGTGCACTAAGGATTTATAAAATTAAAGGCTAACCAACGTCAAAGTGTTGGTCTAGTGAGTGAGTATAACCTAGGTCCTCTATAGTGGGTGTGTTGGGCTCGTCGAAGCTTCCAACAATTGATATCAGAGCAGGTCGTTCGGGACCATTGCTAGTGGAGGTACTCATCGGTAAACGTTGGACGTTTACATCGTCTTGTTAACACCAAGGCTCTAAGGGAGATTCTGTCGGAGCACAGTTAGGAACGAACTGTGAAAGCTCATCGGTCAGGAACCAAGCTTATTGGACGTTGGACGTCATGATGGCAGATCTTGCAAGTACGAGCAGTGGAATCAAGAGTCTCAATAACCACAACTATGGTTATTGGCGGACTTGCATAGAATCCTACCTACAAGGACAGGATTTATGGGAAATAGTTGCTGGCAGTGACACAACGCCTCCACCAAAAGAAAATGCCGAAGCCTTGAGAAAATGGAACATCAAGGTTGGGAAGGCTTTATTTATACTGAAGACTACAATCGAGGAGGATCTATTGGAGCACATCCGTGACGAGAAAACAACGAAGGCAGATTGGGAAACTTTTAAAAAATTGTTTTCAAACAAGAATGAAGCACGCCTCCAGCTCTTGGAAAATGAGCTCACGGGTATCTCACAAAGAAGTCTGTCTATTTCTCAGTATTTCACCAAGGTAAAATCTATTTGCCGTGAGATATCTCAGCTTGCTCCTGAAGAGAAAGTGAGTGATGCAAGGATGAAGAGAATTATCATCCATGGCTTAAGGTCCGAGTATAATGGATTTATAGCCGCTGTGAGAGGATGGCCTACTCAACCATCATTAATAGAGCTGGAGAATTTGTTGACTAATCAAGAGGCATTAGCCAAGCAGATGAGTGAAGTAAGCATAAAAGGCGAAGAAGAGGCACTCTTCACCAATAAGAAGAAAGCAACATCTCGAAGACAAGAGGCGATGAAAGAAAGTAAGACATATGGGTGGAAGGGTCACCCAAAATCAAAAGGCAACGCTTCAGGGGGAGCTCAACAAGGAAGAAGAGATCATCGCCAACAATACGGAGAAAATGATAAGAGAAAGAATGGTGAATGCTTCAATTGTGGCTAGAAGGGTCATTTTGCTCGAGATTGTAGATTCCCCAGAAGGCGAACTTTCGAAGGAAATGTGTCCGCCGCAAGAGATGAGAAGAAAGAGGTCACATTCGAAGCAACCATTAATGAGGAAACATGGGATGCAGAAGCTGGACTCTCTGTTGAAGCTGACATAGATGATCAAGCTCTTACAACAACTTTAAAGTCAAAAATAAACTACAAAGATGATTGGATCATTGATTCTGGGTGCTCAAATCATATGACCAATGATGAGACGAAGCTGCAAGAAATGGAGGATTACAATGGAAAGAGAGTCATGTTGACAGCCGACAATTCAAGGTTGTCTATTTCTCACATTGGAAAGACAATAATTCCAAATGAAGGCGACTCTCATAAGCTCCAACTCGAGAAGGTGTATCTTGTCCCTGGCCTAAAGAAGAATTTACTGTCAGTACCACAATTGACAGCAGAAGGGAACTATGTGCTCTTTGGACCAGAAGATGTGTCCGTATTCAAGAGAGTGAAGGTGGTTGGCAATCCAATTATGCAAGGAAGAAGAATAGAGTCGGTCTATGTACTATCTGCTGAAACAACATATGTGGATAAGACTCGAAAGAATGAGACGGCTGATCTTTGGCATGAACGTCTTGGACATGTGGGCTACAACAAGTTAAAGGAGATGATGGTGAAACACATAGTAAATGGGCTTCCTCAAATTGATATCCGAACAGATACAATATGTGCTGGATGCCAATTTGGCAAAGCTCACCAATTGCCATTCAAGGAGTCAGCGCATCAGTCCAAGACACCACTAGAGCTAATACACTCAGATGTCTTCGGCCCAGTGAAACAAACATCACTTGGAGGTATGAAATATATGGTGACATTCATTGATGACTTCTCAAGATATGTGTGGGTTTACTTCATGAAGGAGAAGTCAGAGACTTTTCTGAAGTTTAAAGAGTTCAAGAACAAGGTAGAAAGTGAGCTCAATACTAAGATTCGATGCTTACGCACAGATAATGGAGGATAATATTTATCAACCGAGTTCAATATCTATCTTGAGAAGCACAAGATCAGAAGGCAATTAACTTGCCCTAATACTCCACAACAGAATGGAGTGGCAGAACGTAAGAATCGTCATCTTGCTGAAACCTGTCGAAGTATGCTTCATGGTAAGAATGTACCAGGAAGATTTTGGGCCGAATGTATGAGGACGGCTTCATACGTGATTAACAGACTCCCACAAACAAAGTTGGGATATATTTCACCATATGAAAGATTATGGAAGATCAAGCCAACCGTCAACCATCTCAAGGTTTTTGGATGTGTATGCTACGTCTTCGTACCAGATCATCTACGAAGCAAATTTGATAAGAAGGCAATTCGATGCATTTTTGTCGGTTATGATGAATCAAGAAAAGGATGGAGATGTTGTGATCCAAATACTGGAAAGTGTCATACTTCAAGAAATGTGGTATTTGATGAAGCTTCTTCATGGTGGTCATCTCAAAAGATAGAGCTTCCAGAATCTCATGGATTAGAAGAAGTTTCAGAAGAGAAAGAAAAACATAAAGAGCACATATCGGATCCAATTAAAGAAGGAGATGGATCGTACTCTAAGGAAAAGAGTCCATGGAAAACTGGGGTACATCAATCTACATCCGAAGAGGTTCGTCCAAGCCAAATGGATGCCGAGGAGCATGTGCAAGAATTACGGAGATCAACAAGGCCGAGGCAACCTAATCCGAGGTATGCCAATGCTGCTCATGTGGATGAATCAATACCTATTGAGCCTTCCACTTATGAAGAAGCAGCACAAAGTCAAGAATGGCAGAAAGCAATGGAAGAAGAAATTAATGCATTAAAAGAAAACCAGACACGGAGTTTAGTTCCAAAGCCAAAAGATGTAAAACCAATATCTTGTAAATGGGTTTACAAGGTGAAGACTCGATCAGATGGCTCCATTGAAAGGTATAAAGCTCGACTTGTTGCTAGAGGTTTTTCTCAACAATATGGGCTGGATTATGAAGAAACGTTTAGTCCAGTGGCGAAGATCACAACAATTCGAGCTCTACTAGCTTTAGCCGCTAGCAAATCTTGGAAGCTGTGGCAGATGGATGTCAAGAACGCTTTCTTACATGGAGAACTTGACAAAGAAATTTATATGGAGCAACCAAGAGGCTTTGAGAACAAGTTCCATCCTGACCATGTCTGCAAATTAAAGAAAGCACTATACGGCTTAAAGCAGGCTCCAAGAGCTTGGTACGGGAAGATTGGCGAGTTCTTAGTACAAAGTGGTTTCACAGTTGCTCCTTCAGATTCTAGTTTATTTGTGAAACAAGATCAAGGAAAACTAGCCATAGTGCTAGTATATGTGGATGACTTAATCATCACGGGAGATCACTATGAGGAGATCCAAAGAACAAGAGAGAATCTGTCTATCAGATTTCATATGAAGGAGCTTGGAGAACTCAAACATTTTCTTGGACTCGAAATAGAGCAGAAAAGAGAAGGATTATTCCTGGGACAACAGAAATATGCGCGAGATCTTTTACAAAAGTACGGAATGCTTAATTGCAAACCTATCTCAACTCCGATGGATCCGAATACAAAACTACGAGCAGATGAAGGAAAAAATCTTCAAGATGTTACCATGTATCGAAAGATGGTCGGAAGTCTTATTTATCTCACACTAAGCCGGCCAGATATATCTTATGCAGTTGGAGTGGTTAGTCGATACATGAGCAATCCGAAGAAGCCTCACCTTGATGTTGTACGACGCATCTTAAGGTATGTTAAAGGCACTATTAACTTTGGTATTTTATACAAGAAAACAAAAGAATGTCACGTGACTGGATATTGTGACGCCGATTATGCTGGAGACTATGATACACGAGGATCAACAACTGGATACATGTTTAGTCTTGGATCGGGAGTAATATCATGGTGCAGCAAGAGACAACCAACTGTATCCTTATCAAGCACCGAAGCAGAATATCGATCGGCAGCATCAGCAACATAAGAAATTACTTGGTTGAAGCAGCTAATGGAAGATCTTCATCAATCAACAGATTATCAAGTAAATCTTTTCTGCGATAACTTATCAGCTATACGTCTAGCAGAAAATCCAGTCTTTCATGCGAGAACAAAACATATAGAAGTGCACTATCACTATGTTCGCGAGAAGGTCCTTGAAGGAGAGATCAAGATGATGCCAACAAAGACAGATGAACAGGTTGCAGATATATTCACCAAGAGCCTAAGTAAACCGAAGTTTACAAAATTCAGAGAAGCACTTGGAATGGTCTGCAAGACATCGTTGGAAGAAAATTTGCATTGAGGGAGAGTGTTAAAATACAATGCAAATTTAATATGGAATTAGTATATGTATATGGGTAAAATATGTAGATATTAATATGTATATGAAAAATATCTAGATATTATAATGTAAGGAAAAATCTAGATATTTATGTGTGTAAGAAATATCTAGATATTTATATGTATAAAAATATCTAGATATTTATATATATCCATGGAAATATCTAGTTTCTAGAAACTTCCATGGAGTAGTATAAATAGGGGTGAGAATTTCATTTGTAGTGTGTGAAGTAAGTTGTGAGAGTGAAATAAGAAGTGAGTAGTGAAGAAGAGAAGAAGAGTGTGCGTTAGCGAAAGTAGAGAAGAGAAAGCTTGTAAGTAATATTGTAATTGTAATTTAATATAAGTGTTTTTGTTAAGTTTCCCGATCAAGCCTTAGTTTATGTTTAAGTTCTTAGTGCACTTTTGTTGTTCTTATTATATGGTCGGCTCTGCCGCCTAAGTGATACATGGTCGGTTATACCGCCTAAATGATATATGGTCGACACTGTCGCCTAAATATTATTGTGCACTAAGGATTTATAAAATTAAAGGCTAACCAACGTCAAAGTGTTGGTCTAGTGAGTGAGTATAACCTAGGTCCTCTATAGTGGGTGTGTTGGGCTCGTCGAAGCTTCCAACATTCATCTTTTAAATAATGGACACGTAAACCGAGTGTCAGATTAGGCTATTTGAAGTCTCAAAGTTATTTAGCTAGCTTTTTTTGTACTTTAAACAAGTTCAGTTGGTATTGAACAATATCAATGCACTCTCTTTATTTTGTGTAAAGATTACTCACTTGTTTTGTAAATATGTGATGTATCCAATTGCATTTGACTGAATTTGTTAAATAAAATTTGAGCACGTTAGATTGAGAAGAATCTGACGTCACGTGATCGGTTAACCCTTTTATCTCCAAAGTATCCATGGTTGGTTAGTCAGAACGATCAAGATGGAGAAAAACCTGGAGACCAGAGCTTCTGCATCATAAATGATAGACAATCGCGTTTTGAATGTCGAATCCCGGAGATGGTTGGGAGACGTATCCGAGGATGTTTTCATGGCTGGGTGATTTACTCTAACAAAAACAATGTTATGTGGTCACTTTGGAACCCGGTTACTTCAACATTCATCCGTCTCCCACCAATAGTTCTTAAATCTAAAGATGATTTGGATGATTTTGGGTATTGTTGTCTGTCGTCCGATCCCGATGATCCCAGTTCGATTCTTCTGTTACGAAGAAGGAATAAACCTAACTTGGTTTTTTGTAGATTAGGCGGAGGCGGTAAAAGAAAGAAATCAAGAAGATGGATCGAAATGTCATACGCGAAACAGCTTAAGAGCTTAGGGGGTTATGATGATGATATCTTAAACTTCCTAACTTGTTCAAATGGTAAAGTATATGCTTTAAGTATAGGCAATAGTTTCCTGATACATGTTGACATTGTGGTTAGGGGTAAAGAGGTTGTGATAAGTTTATTGAGAGTTCAAGAATGCCCTTTTCCTTTCTTCTTCAATACTACTCTTCGCCGTTATAATATTTTGAAAGGCTATGGTACACATCTATTTTGCATTCTATTAGGTTTCGATACAGTGAAAACGGGTAAACTTGCTGCTGTTTATTTGTTTAAACTAGACATGACTAATACGACATCAACATGGGAGGAAATAAATGACCTGAAAGATGCAGTATTTTTTGTGGATAATGGTGATTGTGTCTCGGTATCTTACAACCATGCAGTTACCTCAGAACTAGGGGGTTATATACACGTGCGTGGTTGTTCGCGCAATCGAATATTCTCATACCACCTGAAAGATAGAACCGTATCCATAATAGCTATGCCTCCTTTAACATACTCAAGCTATGTGTCACTATGGGAATGCAAGTACGACCAATTTCAATTTATTTATTCATATTCTGTGGATTCTAATGCATGCCATCTTTTAAGTAGTAAAGAAATATAAATTTTGATTTTTGATAATAATAATATTGTGTAGGGTAGAAGGTGATGATGGAGAAGCCAAACACACAATTGAGTATAAACTCCATAAGGACATCATGGATGAGGTAAATATATCATCGATTGCAAATGATGATGACGATGTTGAATGTTATAATAATAGCATGACGAATGAATCACACCTTCTCAGTGTTCCGTTTCATATCTTGGAAAGGATTATGGAGTTTTGTGTTGGCATTGAATTCTTGAAGTTTGGTGCTACATGCTCACGTTGTCATTTAGCAGCACCTTTGATGAGTTGGAGGGATGATGAAGTTGCTTTAATGAAGTTGCGCTCATATTCATTTGCTTCACCCTTGCTATTGGTGGTAGAAGAAGATCGAGGCGTTATGAATCTTACAGATCCGGTATTTGGTGACAAGTATTTTATGAACACATTAGCTGTAGCTAGTCACAATGAAATATTTATATGTTGTTGCAGATATGGTTGGTTGTTGTTTTATAGTAATCTAGGATATTTTATGTTCTTCAACCCCTTCACAAAGGATGTTCACAAGCTTCCGACTACGGCTCTATGGTTGGAAAACTTGTGTTTTTCGGCGCCTCCTACTTCCCCTAATTGTATAGTTGTTGGATTTACAACACTACTAGGTGATGAGCATGCTTATATTCTTCACTTCGCAGATCATCAACCATTGTGGCACAGAGTTAATGTGGATTATGGCGGTGATGGACCATATGACTTTACATTTCCAACCTTCCATGGCCGAGATCTTTATGCCTTGTGTAATGACGGACGACTTGTTGTTTTCAAAGAGATAAACGAAGCAAGTTCCTCTTTCGAGGTTGTTGTATCCGAAGCTCCAAAATGTCATTGGGACCGTCAGACACAATATTTTCTTGTGAAGCGTGATGAACATCTTTTACTAGTCATCCTTGGCATATGTGGAGAATATCTCGAGGTATTCGAGTTGGATGATTTAACAAAAGAGTGGAAGGCAATAGATTCGTTAGGTAGACACACCATTTATATCTCTGATACAACGTGTTTCTGCATTGAAGCAAGAACGCCGAAAATGGAGAACAAGATTTATTTTCCACATTTGCATATTGAAAACGAGAAGATAGTGTTTTATTCACTTGAGAAGAGCGGTTACTATGCATTTGATGGTGACAAAATTGAAGAAACACCTTGGCATGGGTTCTATTTAGGAACCAAATATCATCTGAACCCTTATGCTTGGATTGAACCTAGTTGGTGCTAGCTGCATTTATATGGCAATTGTGCTTTTCATTTATCAAAACCCAACTTATTTATTCAGATCTTTTGCTTTTGAATTACTTGCTCTAAACATTTAGCATAAGACTTTAGTTATGGTTAAATTCCTAACTTCGTATTTATTGAATTTTTTGCACTTATATATGATGTTCATTAAAAGTTTTTCTTCTCTTTTTCTGAATAGTCTATGCACACAATGGTTCATGGTTTACGTGCATATGAACACCCATCCATTGTAGTTGTCGTTAGAAATTTTTATCATCCTAATTGGTGCTAGCTAATCTATAGTTTCTATTAAAATGCTATAATGATGATTTCATTATTACACTAATTCCTTTGTTAAGAAAAACTTAAAAAAAGAAAAAAAAAATTCTAAGCCTTTGTAGGTGATGTCATTAATCTAATTAATGAATAATTAAATTAAATCTATTTATTTATTTATTTATTTATTTCATGTTTTTAGAAAAAAATTCACACTCACACTCACTAATTATTATTATATTATTATTCAAATTTAAATATGAGTTCTCTTTACGAGATTAATTATGTTATATATGTATGCGAAATACATGTCTCAATAAAAGATTCTATATAGGCTTTTATGACAAGTAAAATAGTAATTGTGATGAAAATTGAAAAATGATAATGAGAGAATATACGTAGTTCATTTATTCCGACCAAATTAAGTACATCAATGTGTTTGTAAAAACAACGAGAAGTTTCTTAGTCGGAATCCGTCGATCATTAATTATTTATTATTATTCAAATTCAAATATGAGTGTGTTCTCTTTACGAGATTAATTATGTTATATATGTATGCGAATTACACGTCTCAATAAAAGGTTCTATGTAGGCTTTTATGACAAGAAAAATAGTAATTGTGATGAAAATTGGAAGATGATAGTGAGAGAATATATGTAGTTCATTTATTCCGACCAAGTTAAGTACATCAATGTGTATATAAAAACAACGATAAGTTTCTTAGTCGGAATCCGCCGGGTCATTAAACTTAATGACTTTAGCGTTTAAATTCACTTAATACCTAAAATATATCATTAAACTGTTTCGTTTAAACAAACCCGTAGTTCCACGGGTCATTTCACTAGTTGTATTTGTTATACGACATAAACCCGTAAATATTATTGATAACATTTGTCCATATTTATAAATTACACATGAATCCCTAATAACTTAATAAACCCTAATGGACCCAAACCCACAATCGGGTTGGGTCACTGTGACGATCGCTCCAAATCCATATGGACGAACACGTCATTCATTGATTTCATTGCGAGGTATTTGACCTCTATATGATACGTTTTGTAAACATTGCATTCTTTTGAAAAGGCATACCATAAATGAATATTTAATTCCAAGGTTTTCGACATCTGATGATTTCTACATATAGACAATCACCGTAAATAATAGTTTACAATAATACTTTCGTTGACAATGCAGTCAAAATAGATACATGATGATGGTTTTGTGAATGCAACGTTTTCTTGAATAAAGCATGCAAGACTCCATGCACATAGCTTGTATATCATGTAAGCAAACAGCGGAAGACTTCTAGGGAACCTGAGAATAAACATGCTAACAAGTGTCAACACAAAGGTTGGTGAGTTCATAGTTTTAATATTTTGCATAATCTGTACATAAAGGTGGATCACAAGATTTCAGTTGTTTCATCCAGAAACGTTTATCAAAATATTCTACGAAATTGAGCACCCTGGTAACTAAACTTAACGTATATATAATTTGTACCCTTTGTATAATCATCTTAATAAATACACGCAAACCAACGTGTACGCTTCTCAAATAGCATACGTCCGTTAAAAGGCTAGTGCTCTAGCTCGGACGGGGATATCAAGCCCTATGGATCCATATACTACTACTCGCGCCCACCAGTTCTTATAACTGGCAGTTAACAGTTACCAAAGCTAAGAGATTTTCGGTTCAAACTCAGTGTAGAATTTAGTATGTACTTGTATCCATTGCGTTTAAAATAAAGTGCATGTATTCTCAGCCCAAAAATATATATTGCAAAAGCAATTAAAAAGGGATCAATGAAACTCACGCATATAAATCTAGTATTTTCAGTATTTATAAACAGTCGCATGTATTCTCAGCCCAAAAATATATTGAGTAAAAGGGATCATATGAAACTCACCTTAGCAGCATATAAAGTCGTTCACCAAAATGTGACTGAAACTCGGATTACCAAATAACCGTAGATCTCAACCTAGAGAACATATACTGGTCAATAAATGTCTATCAAGCTAGGTCAGGTCATAGTGTATCATAATCCTAATGCTCGAGATCGACATACAAAAGTTATCCAAAGTAGTTTCAAAAAGTCAATTTTGACAATAGTTCAACAAAACGAGACATACCTTATATAAGGAGTCATTTACTCGGTTGGTAATATTTAAAAGTTCACTTTATCAATCTCATAAACAAGTTGTTTAAATCTTAATTGCAGATTCAAAAGCAATTTCAATTAACGTCAACCATAATTCAGTTGATCATATCTTTTAATCCGTTCATCGAAACTATTCGGTGTCTAAATGAAAAGTTATTGATTTTTCGCCAGCTTTCCGAAAACATGTATATCATATACCTTTTACCAGTAATATATGTATTTAATTCGTGATTCATTATAAACTGTTTAACGATGAAATTTAGCATACAAACATGTATAAATATATATACTCGAGCACTAGACATGGATACATAATTAATGTATAAAAGATAAAATATAAATGCTTACGTATCAATATTGTGATTCAATATTGCAGAAAAGTATGTAGACACAACATAGATGATAACAGTAGGTTTGACTTGTAAATAATACCCATGAACATTACCCATAATCTCCATAGCTATAACCCATAATTTCCTTAACTTTATCCCGCTCAAAAACCCATTTTTGAAAGTGACACGCTCATAACCTCGTCGTAGTATTTTATGTATATTACTAATTAATAATTAATAATACTAATAATTAATAAGATTAATAATAATATTAATCTTAATAATAATAATAATAATAATAATAATAATAATAATAATAATAATAATAATTTAAATTTAAATACGGAGGAAGTAACATAAATAAATGTGTGTGATTGAAATGAAATCGTTTGAATTTATAGAACCTTTTCTGAAAAAGTACCTCATGCGATCGCATGGGATTTGTGCTTCAAGGCCATACGATCGCATGGCACCCTGGGACAGCTCACAAATTTTTAACTTCTTGTTTGTCGACATAATATTTTATAATATATATAATATATATAATTTAAATAATTAATTATATATTATATTAAATTCATGTGCATAGTTGACTTGTAATTTTCGTTCCGATGACTCGTACATTGTCACTCGACTTATGTCCCGGTTCCGGTTTCTCGAACGCATTTTTGTACGCTTAGAAAACTCGCAATTTACGTTTTGTGACTCGTACCTTTGTCAAAATATAGTCTTAAATTATTAATAAACTATATCATTCAAAGTATATCTTAAACTTTCGAGTGTTTTGGTCGTTTACTTCTATTAATCATTGTCTCGCTATTTGTTAATATATATATAATAACAAATCGTTTTATGACCAAGTTAATATATATTTTCAACATTCATAAACACGTTTTAAATATACGTCGCAAGTTATTCATATAATTAATATTCCAACTTATCATATATATTCAAATAAATATTTAAACCAATAAGTTTAATGTACAGTATCAAACAATTAATACATTGTTACGTTTTCAAGTTATAGTATATATATATGTATCTATATACATATAATTGTTCGCGAATCGTCAAGAATAACCGAAAGGTATTTGAATATATGAAAGTAGTTCAAAAATTTTGAGATTCAGTTTTACAGACTTTGCTTATCGTGTCGAAAATGTTAATCATACAAAGATTAAGTTTAAATTTGGTCAGAAATTTCCGGGTCATCACAGTACCTACCCGTTAAAGAAATTTCGTCCCGAAATTTGAGTGAGGTCGTCATGGCTAACAATAAAAATGTTTTCATGACAATTATGTGTTGATAAATAGAATTTTTATCACCATTGAATAATAATATGGATAAAAAAAATCCAATTACTCGAAGCGTATGAGGGAAGTTATCGTAATAGAGTGAAATGGAGAATAGAGATTCGTCTTATCTCTTGACGTAGTAACGATTGATTTTCGGAATTTAAGGAATAGAAAATCTTCATAATTTAAATAAGATTTGATTCTTCGGAATTTAAGGAAATTAGGATTTCCTTTGATTAAATGCGTAATCTGCCTCGATTGCTATGTCTGATATTTTGCTATAAATTGACCTCTTCCGTTTCATTTATTTTCACCACTCCTATAATCTTCTTTCTTATTTCATACTTACAAAAGATTTGTGAAAATGCTTCATCCAGTTCTGATTCTTGATATTTTCTTGGCTATCATATCATTCATTCTTCTTTTTCATCTGCCACCAGAGGAGGTTATTTTCTTCTACTATTACCTTGGGGTTATAGTGTTTTTCATTCTCCCGTGTCTTTATATTGCTATACGCATTGATATACACGGTTTGTAATTTCGGGGTTGTTATCGGGCTTTATGTTCTCCATTATATTTCGGAGCTTCATGCTTTCGTTTTCTCTTCCCGACCTTAAGTCAAGCGAATAATGGTCCAGAATTCGTAGGTATGAATTTCAGAATAAATATAATTAATGTTCTAAGAAAGAAACGGTAATGGCACAATCTGACTTGTCAAATTACCAGAATATCCGGAAAAGACCGAATCATCAAGAAATATATTTTCTTGATATATTTAGAGATTATATAGAATGAAAGAGTTATGTAACATGGTTTATAATGAGGGTGTGATCTGTGAACCTTTGTCACGTTCCATTAGAAACTCAACATGACTTACTGTAATATAATCACGTTGATCAAGTGTCATTATATTATACTAACTCATGCTTCAGTTCCCAACATTACTTCAAAACATCCATTTTTTTCGAATTTTTCAGATTTTAGAAACTAAAATAGTTTCTTTTATGATGTAACACAGATAGTGCGAAGAGGTAATGATTTCAGATAAGAATGATTTCGAAAAATATCTTCAGAAATATGGAGGATATTTATAATGGGAGATACTATGATATCTTAGAATATTTAAGATAAGATGATGATGAAGAATATTGTCCGCAAAGGTTTTAGAGTAAGGAGCAAGGTATTCGCTAATGATTTCAGCAGACTCTGAATCATTTGGATTCTTTGAAGGAAGATTTAGTCTTTGTGATTTATCCACAGCCTCCTTCATGGTCTGCTCAATCCGTTTTTCAATTCCAAACCTTCTCTTTTTCTCTGCTTTACCACCATACTATTCTTTATCATCAAACTTTTGACTGTTAAGGTCGTTTACAGTTTTTGCTGCTTCATCAACATTTTTCCAAAATTCGGAGAACTAGTTTCGTAGTTTGGGGTGTTTTTTGGAAACTTCACATTCGAAGTATGTAAGTCCAGGAGGTAGACGTTATATGTACACATATAACTGTTGGCGTAGACGTGCTACAAGATTTCAAGATACTGATTGCTAATTCCCGATAGTTGGTATGGCAATTGCCGTTACAAGATGTGGATGAGTACATGATACAGTTTCAATGAGTATAAGGATTTTTCGAAAGGTCAAGGATTAATAAAGTTGTTTGGTAAATTTACTGCTAATGTGGCGGAACATGAAAGGTTCCCCAGTAACAAAACGTATAGATCAAGGTTACAATAAGGCTTAATCTGAAAAGTCGAAGTTGACTGGTTGGAAGTGTGGTAAAACTGGATACTTTGAAAAGAAATTGCAAGATTATTTTCGGTAATAACAATGCTAAAGGATCTTTCACCGTTTTGAAGTCAAAGTATAGCTTTGAAAGATGTAGAGATCTAAGAATGATGTCTTTTGTTAAATCTTGACTTTGGATTTTGATTTGTCAAAATCAAAATATGTAATCAAATTTGGATGGGGATGATTGTTTTGATTTTTATAAAAGAATATATATTGTTGTGAAAGTAGTGAGTATAGTTGATGATTTGTTGAATCAGAATCGAAGAATGTAACATATTAATAGTGAATTTATATATCTCTCGGGTATTACCTACCCGTTAAAATATTCTCACCATTAACAGTTTGTACAAAAGAGTTTTCTTAATTACATTCTTTATGAAAATACACCTACATATATATTTTCTTTAGATGCAATCATGATTTAAATGAGTTAACATAATATTATTCTCATCTGATTTTCGACTAGGACTAGAATATATAATCTCTAAAACTTTTAGAAACTACATATTCTCTGCAGAATATTTCTTCGATGAAGTTATGAATCAATACTTCATCGTTTGTTGTTGTTGGTATTCCTTGGTATCTATGGTGCGTATGACGTTGATGTTCGAGGTACAGATTGTGATGTTAAGGTGTGGGATGCGGATGTTGTTGTTGGTGGTGGTGATGGTACTGTTGGTGTTGCTGATGGTGGTACTGTTGCTGTCGGTGCTGCTGCTGGTGCTTGTAACCTTTGCACCACATTCTCCAAAGCCACTACCCGAGCGCGAAGCTCGTTGACTTCTTTTATTACACCGGGGTGATTGTCGGTTCGGACGAGTGGACGAATAAGATCTAGAATTTGAGAGAGTATATGATCATGACGACATATTCTGGAGATGAGAGAGAAAATGGTATTACGAACAGGTTCACCGGTAAGTGCTTCAGGTTCTTCGCCAAGAGGGCAATGTGGTGGATGGAAGGGATCGCCTTCTTCTTGTCTCCAATAGTTAAGTAGGCTACGAACCCATCCCCAATTCATCCAGAATAGATGATGGCTAATTGGTTGATCCATTCCGGTTACACTGTCTTCGGAATTCAGGTGAATATCCATATCGGAATAGCTGTCAGAGTTTAAGGAATTTGAAATAGATACAGGATCCATCTTGTATAATTAGGGAGATGATTTTTTTTATATGAATTAGATTATAGAATTTAGTTTGGTATTCTTCAATACATAATTTACATATGTATATATAATACCAAATTCCATAAATCACGGAGAAATTTTCGAAAGATGTCAGGAAAAGTTTACAGTAACAGATACGCTAAGATATGAATTTTGTCTATACACTATTCATGCAATCAATGCAGTAAAACGTGTCTAGACTAGGAATGATAAGCAGGTAATTTCTGACAAAAATGATAAGCAAAACTTTTGACATGCAGACACGGTCGAAGTCCAGACTTACTAATGTATCCTAACAACTATCAGTTAGACACACTCATGCAAGACCTGGTTCGCTAGGACCAACGCTCTGATACCAACTGTGATGATCGCTCCAAATCCATATGGACGAACACGTCATTCATTGATTTCATTGCGAGGTATTTGACCTCTATATGATATGTTTTGTAAACATTGCATTCTTTTGAAAAGGCATACCATAAATGAATATTTAATTCCAAGGTTTTCGACATCTGATGATTTCTACATATAGACAATCACCGTAAATAATAGTTTACAATAATACTTCCGTTGACAATGCAGTCAAAATAGATACATGATGATGGTTTTGTGAATGCAACGTTTTCTTGAATAAAGCATGCAAGACTCCATGCACATAGCTTGTATATCATGTAAGCAAACAGCGGAAGACTTCTAGGGAACCTGAGAATAAACATGCTAACAAGTGTCAACACAAAGGTTGGTGAGTTCATAGTTTTAATGTTTTGCATAATCTGTACATAAAGGTGGATCACAAGATTTCAGTTGTTTCATCCAGAAACGTTTATCAAAATATTCTACGAAATTGAGCACCCTGGTAACTAAACTTAACGTATATATAATTTGTACCCTTTGTATAATCATCTTAATAAATACACGCAAACCAACGTGTACGCTTCTCAAATAGCATACTTCCGTTAAAAGGCTAGTGCTCTAGCTCGGACGGGGATATCAAGCCCTATGGATCCATATACTACTCGCGCCCACCAGTTCTTATAACTGGCAGTTAACAGTTACCAAAGCTAAGAGATTTTCGGTTCAAACTCAGTGTAGAATTTAGTATGTACTTGTATCCATTGCGTTTAAAATAAAGTGCATGTATTCTCAGCTCAAAAATATATATTGCAAAAGCAATTAAAAATGGATCAATGAAACTCACGCATATAAATCTAGTATTTTCAGTATTTATAAACAGTCGCATGTATTCTCAGCCCAAAAATATATTGAGTAAAAGGGATCATATGAAACTCACCTTAGCAGCATATAAAGTCGTTCACCAAAATGTGACTCAAACTCGGATTACCAAATAACCGTAGATCTCAACCTAGAGAACATATGCTGGTCAATAAATGTCTATCAAGCTAGGTCAGGTCATAGTGTATCATAATCCTAATGCTCGAGATCGACATACAAAAGTTATCCAAAGTCGTTTCAAAAAGTCAATTTTGATAATAGTTCAACAAAACGAGACATACCTTATATAAGGAGTCATTTACTCGGTTGGTAATATTTAAAAGTTCACTTTATCAATCTCGTAAACAAGTTGTTTAAATCTTAATTGCAGATTCAAAAGTAATTTCAATTAACGTCAACCATAATTCAGTTGATCATATCTTTTAATCCGTTCATCGAAACTATTCGGTGTCTAAATGAAAAGTTATTGATTTTTCGCCAGCTTTCCGAAAACATGTATATCATATACCTTTTACCAGTAATATATGTATTTAATTCGTGATTCATTATAAACTGTTTAACGACGAAATTTAGCATACAAACATGTATAAATATATATACTCGAGCACTAGACATGGATACACAATTAATGTATAAAAGATAAAATATAAATGCTTACGTATCAATATTGTGATTCAATATTGCAGAAAAGTATGTAGACACAACATAGATGATAATAGTAGGTTTGACTTGTAAATAATACCCATGAACATTACCCATAACCTCCATAGCTATAACTCATAATTTCCTTAACTTTATCCCGCTCAAAAACCCATTTTTGAAAGTGACACGCTCATAACCTCGTCGTAGTATTTTATGTATATTACTAATTAATAATTAATAATACTAATAATTAATAAGATTAATAATAATATTAATAATAATAATAATAATAATAATAATAATAATAATAATAATAATAATAATAATAATAATAATAATTTAAATACGGAGGAAGTAACATAAATAAATGTGTGTGCTTGAAATGAAATCGTTTGAATTTATAGAACCTTTTCTGAAAAAGTACCCCATGAGATCGCATGGGATTTGTGCTTCAAGGCCATGCGATCGCATGGCACCCTGGGACAGCTCACAAATTTTTAACTTCTTGTTTGTCGACATAATGTTTTATAATATATATAATATATATAATTTAAATAATTAATTATATATTATATTAAATTCATGTGCATAGTTGACTTGTAATTTTCGTTCCGATGACTCGTACGTTGTCACTCGACTTATGTCCCGGTTCCGATTTATCGAACGCATTTTTGTATGCTTAGAAAACTCGCAATTTACGTTTTGTGACTCGTACCTTTGTCAAAATATAGTCTTAAATTATCAATAAACTATATCATTCAAAGTATATCTTAAACTTTCGAGTGTTTTGGTCGTTTACTTCTATAAATCGTTGTCTCGCTATTTGTTAATATATATATATAATAACAAATCGTTTTATGACCAAGTTAATATATATTTTCAACATTCATAAACACGTTTTAAATATACGTTGCAAGTTATTCATATAATTAATATTCCAACTTATCATATATATTCAAATAAATATTTAAACCAATAAGTTTAATGTACAGTATCAAACAATTAATACATTGTTACGTTTTCAAGTTATAGTATATATATATGTATCTATATACATATAATTGTTCGCGAATCGTCAAGAATAACCGAAAGGTATTTGAATATATGAAAGTAGTTCAAAAATTTTGAGATTCAGTTTTACAGACTTTGCTTATCGTGTCGAAAATGTTAATCATACAAAGATTAAGTTTAAATTTGGTCAGAAATTTCCGGGTCATCACAACTAACCTATCATCTAACACTCCCCGCAGTCCGAGCGGCGAAATCGCGAAAGCTCGGACTGGAAGAAAACGCTAATATTGAAAAAACGCTAACAAATAAACAAATAAAAGTAACTTTTTTTTCCTTCTCTTGTTTGATGCGCCGAATAGACAAATATTCGCGGATGTGGTTGCATATTGCTTGACTGCGTATTCCTTTTCCGTAGCGTTTTTTCTTTTCTTTTTACGCCGTAGCTTGCTTTGCCTAAGGATTGAGCAAGACTTGGGCATAGAACTTTTGTCGACGATAATAGTTATCTTCAACGTTGCAAAAGAGAGTTTTTCTTTTTTTTTTCCAATATTCATCCTTTTTTTTGGGGGTTTGGAACCTAGTCGAGCTAGGCGGCTCAAACCCACGCCGATTATTTATTATCTTATTTGACTAAACATTAAACAAAAAGTAAGAGTAATTAGAAAGTAGAAATCAAAGGTGTTGGGCTAAAAGAGATTTAAGAAAATTGATGAATAAGGAATGGTGGATATGAAAAGATTTTGAATTCGTTTCGATTGGAATTATAAGAAAATGAAAAATGAGATTTAGGAAGGTTTTGATAAGTTAGGAAATTAATAACGAGACTTGGAAAGAAATATTGTAAAGCAGATGATTTTGTTTCATTCTAAACTAAAAAGGAAAATAATTACGTAGTAAAAAAAAGAATCGAGTGCTGGAGAGAACAAGAAACGGATAGAGAAAAAAAACTTCTTTAAGGCGTTTGTATTTTTTTTAGATGATAAAGCCTAAAGAAATTAAAAAGGATAAGGGTGTGATAAAAGGATTTAGCGACGGTTGTAAAGGGTAATAGACATGGTGTTTGCAGATTTGTTGTACATGATATTTGTAACAACGTAGCAAAATAGAAAGAGAGACTTAGGACAGTAGAATACATATAGCCATATAGGATTTAAACGGAGAGATGAAAAAGATAGACTTGAAACCGTAGAATACATTAAAACATAGAGATTTAGAACACACGTGGAGTTTTGACGGGTGGCATAGAGACAGTGGCACAAGGCGACCGACTAGGTCTCGGGATCAAACCCGTTCTAATACCATGTTATACAATGGAATTCCTTATAAATATCATTGATTACATTGACTCTTATTTATACAGTACATAACCCTAACCATAGAAAACCTAACGGACCCAAACCCACATACTTGACTTGGGCCTAACCTATCATCTAACACTCCCCCGTAGTCCGAACGGCGAAATCGCGAAAGTTCAGACTGGATAGAAAACAATAAATATTAAACAAAGAAATAAAAGAAACTTTTTTTTTCTCATTTGTTGCACCGAATAAACTGATATTCGCTGATATCGTTGCGTCTTGCTTGACTGCGTTTCCTTTTTCGTAACGTTTTTTTTATACGTCGTGGCTTGCTTTGCCTAAGGATTGAGCAGGACTTGGGCAGAGAACTTTGTCGACGATAACAATCTTCATCAACGCTGCAAATAAGATTTTTGACAAAATATTCCTCTCTTTTTTCATGGTTTGGAACCTAGTCATGCTAGGCGGCTCATCCCCAAACCGATTATTGTTATTAATAGAGAAAGTAAAGGTGAAAAATAAAGATAGAAAAAAAAAACGGACTGTGTAAGGAATCTTGTGTGAGGAATCTCAGTGGCGGCCCATGTAGGTTGGGCTAAAGGTTTTTTTTTTTTTTTTTTTTTTTTTTTTTTTTAATAGGCTAGGAGAAGGGTTTAGGCTTGGATAACTTGGAGGATTTGGGCTGATTTACTAGGCTTATTATCGTTGTTGTAGACTCCGGAGTTGCAAACGGTTGTGTTGTGGCTGAAAGAAGAAAAGTGGAAGCATGTAAATTTTTTTTTTTTTTTTTTTTTTTTTTTTTTTGTGTCGCTGTAGGTTAAGAAAATTTTGTTTTGAGATACAAAAGGAAAGAAAAAGAAAATCAACACTAGATGAGAGGCACAAATTCAATACTGATGAACACACTATTGATTTATTGATTTGCCGAAAGAATCAATAAGGAATTGTTGTTTTTATATTTTTTGGATTAATCATGTTTTTGAGATGAGCAGTGGTTGTGTCTTGTTGGGGATCGGGTATTTTGCATAAAGAAAATGATAGAACGGATAGCAAAAATTATTTTGAAGAAACTCAACTATGTTACACTTTGAAAGAGAAATAGTGACGGCAGCTATATTTGGGTTACTTTCTATTTAAAATGGATATGAATTATTATGGTATAACAAAGATATCTAAAATACAAATTGGTTCTTGTATTCAACATAGGGGTGTACGTTCGGGCGATTTACAATTTAGTTGGTTTAGTCGGTTTAAATAAATCGTTTTTCAGAAGAAAAAAAATATTGAGCACCGATAATCAAACCAAATCAATTAAAACCAAACTAAAAAATTCAATATAAAATCGATTTATTTGAATCGATTTTTCATTAAACCAATGAAAAAGTTAAGGACTAATAATTGATAAACAAACTCATTTGTACAATATGCTAAGTTCTTAAAAACTATCCATTAAAATGGATTTAAAACCATCAAATACACTAATTAAAAAAAAAACAGTGGAAAACTCTATCTCAAGTTAAACACAATGAGCAGATCATCTCATTTACCAAATAAAGGCAAAAAATAATTAAACGGAATGATCAGATCATAGATCATTTCAAGTCTTACCATCTTAAAACAAATTATTTTTTGCCTTTATTTGGTAAAGACATCAGATGATACTGCTCATTTTGTTTTACTTGAGATGGAGTTTTAAAAATTGTTTCTTTAGAATTAGTGTATTTGATGATTTCAAATTCATTTTAATGGATAGTTTTCAAGAACTTAACATGTTGTACAAATGACTTTGTTTATCAAATACTAATCCTTAACTTTTTAATTGGTATGTAAAAAAGCAATCCAAATAAATCGATTTTATATTGGACTGGTTTGGTTTTAACTAATTTGGTTTGGTTATTGGTGCTCAATATATTTTTTTGAGAAACTGATTTATCCAAACCAACTAAATCGTAAACCGCCCGAACATACACTCGTATTAATAACCTCTAATCGTAAGATTTGTGAATAGGGTGAATATGATATAGCATATTTATAATGGAGAATCAATAAAAAAAACAAAGGAATTTATCTTGATTTTGGGTTGATTCATGATTGAAGAAAAAACTCGCAAAGATTAGGGATTTAGATGCTTGATTTATGTTTTATAAAGGAAAAAATCTAGGTTGATTACTGATACTTACAAAACGTATCACACGCAACTGGAGCTTTCCCAATTCTGGATATTGAAGCAATGTAAATGGTAGGTTAGAAGGTTGGTGGTAGGATAGAGTAATTGACGGGGCGGTATAGGGATAGCGGCACAAGGCGGCCAACTAGGCCTCGGGATCAAACCCGCTCTAATACCATGTTATACAATGGAATTCCCCATAAATATTATTGATTACATTGACTCTTATTTATAGAGTACATAACCCTACCCTAGAAAACCTAACGGACCCAAGCCCACATACTTGACTTGGGCCTAACCTATCATCTAACAGTATTTATATGGCAATTTTGCTTTTAATTTATCAAAATTATTAAGATCTTTGGCTTTTGAATTCCCTGCTGCTAAACATATAGCATAAGTCTTATTACGTTGGAATCTCGTATACGGTATACAGGCTTGCACGTTTTAACATTTGAACTTGTTTTACTTTTCTCCATTCACATGTGCGACTCGGAATATAGTTGTGTTATTTTAGAGAAAAAAAATAACATATACTCTGCAACATATTCGAAGATCAAAAGTACAATCGGTGCAAGAGAAAATCCAAACATACTCAAAACAAGCGGGAATAAATCACTAACCTAAATCAAGTGGAACGAAATGACTAGTTTGTTTTTGTTGCAAATATATCTTCACCACACGTACATTCGCTTATGTAATGAACTGCCTAAGCAGTAGAGTATCTATCATTTAATTAAAACATAAGCACCGGCGAAATAGGAATTTTTTTCACCGGGGCGGAAATTTTTCTAAAAGCGTAGCAACTTTTTTGACAAAATGTGTATGCTTTGGGCCAAAATACGGAGACTTTTGAGTAAAATATGGAGTCTTTGGGGTTAAAATATGAGACTTGAAAAAATAAAATCAACTGTGCCAAAATCAAAAAATTCAAAATTTTTGCATTAAAAACTGGAGATGGTTGACACCCTTGCTCGTTAGTAGTTTCGTGTATGCACACAGGGTCTTTTTCAGGAAAAAAAAAAGTGTTCTCAAGTTTTAAAAAAGAAAAAAAAAAAAAAAAACAACTTATGATTTGAGTCTAATTTTACTTTAGTATTAACTTAAAATTGATTGATATTAAATTTCTTTTCCATTGAGGTTGATCTCTCATTATTTATTTTCTTTTGTTTCATAATAATAAAAAAATAGGAACAAAGCATATTATTTTCAGAAGTGGTGTGCTTGGCACGCAGCTTCTTGAAGCTTATGAGAGCTTATTGGAGCTTGAACTTATGGTTTTAATAAACTCCAAGTCATAAGCTTTGTTTGGTAGACATAAAAAGTGGAGCTTATGAAAATCATAAGCTCTTAAAAAATAAGCTACTTCTAGTAGCTTATGAAAAAAAGTAGAGCTTATGAACTGGAAAATAAGCTCCAGTTAGTTTACCAAACACTTATAAAAAATAATAAGCTCCAGCTACCAGCTTTAAAAATAAGTTTCAGCTCCAACTATTTTGGGTCTGTTTGGCGTAAGAGCTTATGAGAGCTTATGGGAGCTTGGGCTTATGATTTTAATAAGCTCCAACTAATAAGGTTTGTTTGGTAGACATAAAAAGTAGAGCTTATGAAAATCATAAGCTCTAGAAAAATAAGCTACTTCTAGTAGCTTATCAAAAAAAGTAGAGCTTATGAATTGAAAAATAAGCTCGAACTTGTTTATCAAACACTTATAAAAAATAATAAGCTCCAGCTACCAACTTTAAAAATAAGTTCCAGCTCCAGCTCTAGCCCATAAGCTCCAGCTCCAGCTAGTTTCATCCAAACACACCATTAGCGTTTTACTAATTAGTGATGATTTCCAGCCGTATCTTCTAGATGTCGTCATCTAGATGTTTCCATTCTAGCCGTAATCTAGATTTTTCTAGATATTCAAAGAAGCCGGTTAAAGAAGCAAAGTTGGAAACAATTACGGCTAGCCACTTGTTTGACAACTCATATAGAAGTATTCAAATTGGAAACGATTACGGCTAGCCACCCTTTTCTGCGTTCACACCTTCCACCTCCTCAAAATTTTCTTATAAATAGAGGTGTAAGCCTCATTTGTAAATCATTCAGAAAAGTGTAATCACATCTAGTTAGTGTGTGTGTGAGTTTAAGTGTAATCCTAACCATGAGTGAATACATCCTAGATAGTGGTGAGATTCCTAGTGTGTTAGTTTGAGAGTGTTTTTTTGTTTTTTGAGTTTTATAATACTCTGTAATCTATTCTTGTGAGTAATAGAGTTATTTTCTCTCAAATTTGTGTGTACCAACGTCCAGTCGATCCCCTCTTAATCACAACAAGTGGTATCAGAGCAAGGTTAGAGGCGTTGGTCGAGTTTTTGGGTTTTCTGAAGTTTTCAACCCCGTTTGTGTTGAAAAATTATTTGTAAGGTAATAATGTCCACGGAAGAGTCAGGATCATCTTCCGGAGCCATGATTATGCTCACTGCCACCAACTACACGCTGTGGAAACCTCGGATGGAAGATCTCCTCACTGTAAGGATTTGTTTGACCCTATTGAATTAAAGGGTACAAATCCTGATTCCGCCAAAGAAAAAGAGTGGAAGAAATCAAACCGAAAAACTATTGGTCAGATCCGTCAATGGATTGATCATAGTGTCTTCCACCATGTTGCACAAGAGACAGACGCATATGTCCTCTGGAAAAAAGTTGGAGGACATGTACCAGGCCAAGACTGCTCGGAATAAAGCCCTGTTGATGAGGCGTTTTGAAAGGATCCGAAACTAATCATCCGGACGTTGTCCATATTGATTACAAACGAATTACAATAGTTGATAACATTGCGAGGTACTTGCCCTCTATATGATACATCTTACAAACGTTGCATTTATTCTTAAAAGACAATCTATAGTTACATCCATAATTCACATATTCGCCTGACATTTCATAATATTCAAATGACCTAAACCGCCATTTACTTAATAATAGTCTCTATGAACTTCAATGACTCGAATGCAACGCCTTATGATATAAGTCCTTAATGGCCTCAAGTAGTATCCTTAGTACGAGATAATGCACAGCGGAAGACTTAATTCATACCTGAGAATAACATGCTTTAAAATGTCAACATAAAGTTGGTGAGATATAGGTTTAATGTCGACAGCGATATAAATATAGACCACAAGATTTCATATATAAACATTTTAATAAAAATATTCTAAGTGGTTGAGCACTTGGTAACCATACTTAACAATTAATCACGTCGCATATTCCCTTTAATATGAAATCTTACTACACTGTACCAAGTGTAGTCACGAAACGAAGTACTGTGCAACCGTTGAATACTGGTCGTCCAGTCCGGTTGGGGTTGTCAGGCCCGATAGATCTATCAACAGGATTCGCGTTTACAATACCGCTGTAAATATTAGTTACCAAGCTACAGGGAAGTATGCCAGTGGTACAACTCAACGTAGAATATATTTTTCAGTTACTTGTGTCCATAACGTAAAACATAAAATACATGTATTCTCATCCCGAAATATTTAGAGTTTAAAAGTGGGACTATATACTCACTTTCGTCTTGAAGATATATATAATTTGACTTGGTCTCCGGTTGATATCACGAACCTATCCATATATAATATATCAATACCTTTTCTTTTTAAACAAACGTCACATATATATACTTGTTATACTTTTAATACTTTGAATAATTCCTTAGTCCGTAGTTAGCAGCTCGTTGTTAGTAATTCAATTTTAATGGTTCATTTTTAGATGTTTAATATACCCGCAATGAAATAAATAAAACCCCCAACGAAATAAATAAAACCCCATCGTATATGTATTGGTCGAGATTAATCTTGACCCACGGTACCGGTGTTGTCAAATGACGTGTTGCGTACATAAAGTACCGGTGTTGTCAAATGACGTGTTGCGTACAAACATGGGATCTTATGATTAATCTTCTCGTGTTGTTTACGGGTGATCCTGAACCATATAAAATTGAATTATAAGTACATATATATAAAATATCATGTTATCTTAGAAATATGTGATTTATTTAATTTTTCCCAATTAATCCAGAAGTTAAACAAGTCTAGGATAACCAATTTTGTTTCGGTCATAGTTTCTTCGTTACAAATCCGTTTTCGTTGATTCAACTTGCCATCTCCTTGGATCGAGTCCCTCTTTAAGACTATGAACTGAAAATACCTTGGTTTGTATTCAAAATCACACGGCATAGGTGAAACTTTAGTGAAACTTATGAAGTTAAACATTTTTGTTACAAAAAAATAACACTTAATGACCATTTTTCTAAAAATACTTATACTTTGAATTAAATCATGAAATTTCTATGTGTTAACATATTTATAGTAAAAATCATTTTTCCAGAACATAAACCTCCAATTCAAAGTTTAAGATAGTTTTTAATTATCCAACCCAAAACAGTCCCCGGTTACACTCCGACGTCGTAAAAACAGTTTTTAAGATATTCTTTGAAAAACCAAGTTATACCTTGTTAAGTTAGCATATATTTAAGTTATATTACAGGTCTTGAAGTATTTTAAAAGTTAAGTTAGAAGGATCTATTTAGTTTGCAAACAAGTTTGAAAACTTTCAAACTATGTTCTTGTTGTTAAAATTGTATACCACAAAATATGATAGCTATATATGTGAATCGAATAAGGTTATGAACATAGATACTATCTCAAGTTCCTTGGACAAGGTTTCTGTAAAAGAGGAGTAAAAAGCTAGAACCAAAAGGGTGATGGAATTGGATGAAAGATTGGAAGTAAGTTTGTGTTCTTGGAAGGATTTCTTGAAGTGTTTTTGTATGGTTTTCTTATGGTGTTTAAGTAAGGTTTTTGAAGCTAAATGATGGGGAAAATGCTTGGAGATGATCAAGTATGAAGTTAAGAGTATTTTGAGAGAGAAATGGAAGTGTAAGTATAAGAAAATGGGGTGAAGAAATGGTGTGCATGCATAAAAACGTTTTTAGGTTATAAAGGAAAAAAAAAATACCTAACTTTGTTTTCTTGCTAAATAATTCATGCTACTTGACAAATGGTTGGTTCCACATGTTTCTTAATCATTTAAGGCTGCTAAGGAGCAGATTTTTATTGGTATATACCAATAGTAAATACATCTAGAAGCTGCGTATGATACGGGTACATATACCCTAGGTATACGTATAGAAATCTTTGAGAAAACGGAACGAGGATTCAAATATAGCTATCTTTTGTAAATATACTTATATTGTTTTATGTATTTAAGTCTTTAAAAGTGATTAAATACATTACTTATACGATATATGTATAAACATTATAGGTCATAAGTATTTAAGTCAAATAACGTTACGTATGGTTATCGTTTTGAAAACTTAAGTTAGTAGTTTCAAAATATACTTATAACTTATTGTTATTAATACAAAATGAGATATTAAAACATTCTTAGATCATGTTAAATATGTATATATACATATATATACACAAACGTATAATTATCATATATTGTATAGTTCGTGATATCATCGGTCAAACTAGACGGTCAAACGTTGTGTAAAACTCTTTTCGAAAACATAAGTCTCAACAATTTGGATTGCTTATCATGTTGGTAAGGTTTAATTTATGTAAATATTAATCTTATAAGTATAGAACGATCGAAAAAGTGCGGGTCAACTTTAGGGTTTTTGCTTATCGTGTCGGAACCATATAGAGATTAGAGTTTAAATTTGGTCGGAAATTTCCGGGTCGTTACAGTACCCACCCGTTAAAGAAATTTCGTACTCGAAATTTGGTAGAGGTTGTCATAAATAACAATAGGAATGTTTTCATGACGAATATGAGGTAATAATGAAATTTTATCATTATTGAAAGATTTAGATAAAACTATTCGGTTATGTGAGACGCACGAGCGAAGATATCACAAAAGAGTGAAATGAGTAAATATAGAATTGTTGTAACCGATGACGTGATTATGATCGATTTCCGGGATTTAAGGGTTTTAAAGAAAATCTTATGTAATAAGATTTAGTTTTGCGGCGATCAGGATCTTCTTTGATTTAACGCGGCAATCTGTTTTGATTTCTTTGTCGAATATTTCACTATAAATTTACCTCCTTCCCTTTCTTTCTTCCCACATCTTCTATTCTTTCTCTTTAGTTCCTACTTTAAGACATTCGCTAATATGCTCCATCCCATTCTAATCCTTGTTATATTTCTAACTTTCATATCTTTCATTCTTCTTTTTCATCTATCACCAGAAGAATCTATTCTCTTTTATCCTTTCCTTGGAATTATAATGTTTTTAATTCTCCCGTGCCTTTACGTTGCAATACGTATTGATATGCACGGTTTGTAGTTTCGGGGTTGTTGTTAGGTTTTATACCTTCCCTTATATTTCGATGTTCCTACTCCCGTCCCTTAAAATCATTGTCATCCACAGTTAATGCTCTCTCTTATTTGCTGTGGTTTATGTTCCTATTTCTATTCTGAGGTTTTGTCCCTTCGTTTCTTCTTCCTGTCCTCGAGCCAAGCGAACAATGGTCCGAAATTCGTAGGTAGGAAATTTGGAATGAACCTAGCTATTGGTTTTAGAATGAAATTGTAATGGCACGATCTTGATTCGTTAAATTACTCGAATATTCCGGAAAAATAGAACTATCAAGGTGATACGTTCTAATATGTTTGGAGACTTGATAGAATGTAAGAGCCGTGTAACATGGCACATGATGACGGTACTGTGAATCATCACATTCCATTAGAAACTTAACATGACTTACTGTAATATAATGAAGTTGATCAAGTTTCATTATATTATACTAATTCATGCATCAGTTCCCAACACTACTTCAAATCATTTATATTTTAATCTCGGAGGTTTCAGAATTTAGAAATTAACACAGTTTCTTTTATATTGTAACGCAGATGTTACGGAGAGATAAATGATCGCAGATAGGAATAGTTGTAAAAATATCTCCAGAAATATGAAAAATATGTATAACGAATGATATGAAGATATCTTATAATATCTAAGATAAGATGATGATGAAAAATATCATCCGGGCAAGGTTTTGAATAAAGAGTAGGGTTCTTACTGACGGTTTCAGCAGGTACGGAATCGTTTGTATTCTTTGAGAGCAGGTTCAGTCCCTGTGATTTATCCACAGCCTCTTTCATACTTTGCTTCATCCGTTTTCTAGTTCCAAACTTTTTTTTTTTTCAGCTTTACCACCTTACTATTCTTTGTCATCAAACTTTTGACCGTTAAAGTCGTTTACAGTTTTTGCTGCTTCGTTAGCATTTCAAGAACTATTTCATAGTCCCGGGTGTTTTTCAGAAACTTCACGTTCAGATTATGAAATTCTTAGGGATAGACATTATAGATATGATGGAAGAAGTTCCGCGAGATTTTTAAAATACTGATTGTTGATTTCGCCAAAAGGATAACGATCTGCTGGTGCACCTGTTGATGTTGTCGAGGGATATAAAAGGTTTTCCGGTAATGACGGCGAAAGGACAAGGTATAAATATCATGATTATAATAGAAATAATCTCACTGAAAAGTCGAAGTGGAGCTGTGACAAAATTAGCTTCTTGAAAAGGAATTGTAGGGTTGTTCTTGCTAATAAATGGCAAAGGATTCAATACGTTATGTGTTAAATTATGAATTTGGGTTCGAGAGTTCTTCAGGTGTATAACTGTATGTATAAATCTTCATTCCGTAGGCAAGGTGCGGCGGGTTCAACTTCTCGGTCGAGGTGTTTTCAGGAATCATGAAAGGATTTGAATGCGAATTGTAATCGTCAAGTTACGAATGAGGTTTAAGATAAAATCAAGTGGCAAGCTTGAAGAATTGTTTAGCTTCATATGTTACAATCAACATTTTAATTCATTTTAATTGTCCAGAGTTAGCCGGAACAGTTAGCGTGGAATCCTTAATAGATTTTTAATTAGTTAAATCGTGTGTTTCTAACAATTTTTTATTTTATTTTGTCCAATGTTTTCTTCTTTATGCCACTTGTTGGATTCTGGTAGGTCAAAATCCGAATATGAAATTTGATTGAAAATGGTTATTCTGGGGTGAGCGGATACGAATATCGGTGGTTGTAAGTAAGATAATAGATAACCGTTGAATCAGATTCAAGAATGTACAATATAACTTATTAATGTGAATTCTAAATATTCCTCGGGTACTACCCTCCCGTTAAAATATTTTCATCATTAATAGTTTGTACGAAGGAATTTTTAATTACTATCTTTATGAAAATATACTTGCATATATATTTTCTTCAGAGATAATCATAGATTTAATGAGTCAATAAGATATTAAACTCATTTGATTTATCGTTAATTCTAGGTTACATAATCTCTAAGACTTTAGAAATTACATAATCGTCATACGATACGTAAAGCGAAGATAATCGATGTAGAACGATATATAGAACGAAGATCATACTCGAAGTACAGATATTGAGTCGTGTGATGTTGATATTCGAGATACAGATTGTGATGTTGAGATTTAAGGCGCGGTTGTGATTGGGGTGATAAAGGTACTGTCGGCGTTGACGATGGTAGTACGGATTATGCTGCTGGTGCTGCTGTTGGTGTTTGTAACCTTCGCACCATATTCTCCAAAACCACTACCCGAGCACGGAGTTCGTTGACTTCTTCTATTATACCGGGATGATTGACGGTTGGAACGAGCGAATGAACAAGATTTGAAATATGGGATAATATGTAATCATGACGAGATACTCTAGAAATGAGCGAGAAAATGGTGTTTCGAATAGGTTCGCCGGTAAGTGCTTCAGGTTCATCGTTAAGAGGACAATTTGGTGGATGGAATGGATCACCTTCTTCTTGCCTCCAGAAATTTAGTATATTACGAACCCATCCCCAATTCATCCAGAATAGATGATGGGAAATTGGTTGATCCATTCCGGTAACGCTGTTCTCGGAGCTCGAATGAAAATCCATATCGGCGAAGCTATCGAAGTCGGAGGAATTTGAGCTGGATGAAGAATCCATCTTGTATGGTCGGAGAAATGAATTTTTGGTTTGGAATAGATTATAGGAGTTGGGTTTGGTACTCTTCAATACATAATTTACATATGTATATATAATATCAAAATCCCATGAATTACGGAGAATCTTTGAAATACGTCAGGCAATGTCTATAGTAACAGATACGCTAGGATATGAATTTTGTCTATACATTATCGATGCACTAAATGCAGTAAGACGTGTCTAGACTTAAGAATGATAAGCAGGCAGTTCCCTAAGAATGATAAGCAGATGATTTCCGACTAGGATTGATAAGCAAAACTTTTGACAGGCAGACACGGTCAAAGTCCAGACTCACTTAATGTATCCTAACAACTACTAGTTAGACACACTAATGCAAGGCCTGGTTCGCTAAGACCAACGCTCTGATACCAACTGAAAGGATCCGAAACTAATCATCCGGACGTTGTCCATATTGATTACAAACGAATTACAATAGTTGATAACATTGCGAGGTACTTGCCCTCTATATGATACATCTTACAAACGTTGCATTTATTCTTAAAAGACAATCTATAGTTACATCCATAATTGACATATTCGCCTGACATTTCATAATATTCAAATGACCTAAACCGCCATTTACTTAATAATAGTCTCTATGAACTTCAATGACTCGAATGCAACGCCTTATGATATAAGTCCTTAATGGCCTCAAGTAGTATCCTTAGTACGAGATAATGCACAGCGGAAGACTTAATTCATACCTGAGAATAACATGCTTTAAAATGTCAACATAAAGTTGGTGAGATATAGGTTTAATGTCGACAGCGATATAAATATAGACCACAAGATTTCATATATAAACATTTTAATAAAAATATTCTAAGTGGTTGAGCACTTGGTAACCATACTTAACAATTAATCACGTCGTATATTCCCTTTAATATGAAATCTTACTACACTGTACCAAGTGTAGTCACGAAACGAAGTACTGTGCAACCGTTGAATACTGGTCGTCCAGTCCGGTTGGGGTTGTCAGGCCCGATAGATCTATCAACAGGATTCGCGTTTACAATACCGCTGTAAATATTAGTTACCAAGCTACAGGGAAGTATGCCAGTGGTACAACTCAACGTAGAATATATTTTTCAGTTACTTGTGTCCATAACGTAAAACATAAAATACATGTATTCTCATCCCGAAATATTTAGAGTTTAAAAGTGGGACTATATACTCACTTTCGTCTTGAAGATATATATAATTTGACTTGTTCTCCGGTTGATATCACGAACCTATCCATATATAATATATCAATACCTTTTCTTTTTAAACAAACGTCACATATATATACTTGTTATACTTTTAATACTTTGAATAATTCCTTAGTCCGTAGTTAGCAGCTCGTTGTTAGTAATTCAATTTTAATGGTTCATTTTTAGATGTTTAATATACCCGCAATGAAATAAATAAAACCCCCAACGAAATAAATAAAACCCCATCGTATATGTATTGGTCGAGATTAATCTTGACCCACGGTACCGGTGTTGTCAAATGACGTGTTGCGTACATAAAGTACCGGTGTTGTCAAATGACGTGTTGCGTACAAACATGGGATCTTATGATTAATCTTCTCGTGTTGTTTACGGGTGATCCTGAACCATATAAAATTGAATTATAAGTACATATATATAAAATATCATGTTATCTTAGAAATATGTGATTTATTTAATTTTTCCCAATTAATCCCGAAGTTAAACAAGTCTAGGATAACCAATTTTGTTTCAGTCATAGTTTCTTCGTTACAAATCCGTTTTCGTTGATTCAACTTGACATCTCCTTGGATCGAGTCCCTCTTTAAGACTATGAACTGAAAATACCTTGGTTTGTATTCAAAATCACACGGCATAGGTGAAACTTTAGTGAAACTTATGAAGTTAAACATTTTTGTTACAAAAAATAACACTTAATGACCATTTTTCTAAAAATACTTATACTTTAAATTAAATCATGAAATTTCTATGTGTTAACATATTTATAGTAAAAATCATTTTTCCAGAACATAAACCTCCAATTCAAAGTTTAAGATAGTTTTTAATTATCCAACCCAAAACAGTCCCCGGTTACACTCCGACGTCGTAAAAACAGTTTTTAAGATATTCTTTGAAAAACCAAGTTATACCTTGTTAAGTTAGCATATATTTAAGTTATATTACAGGTCTTGAAGTATTTTAAAAGTTAAGTTAGAAGGATCTATTTAGTTTGCAAACAAGTTTGAAAACTTTCAAACTATGTTCTTGTTGTTAAAATTGTATACCACAAAATATGATAGCTATATATATATATGAATCGAATAAGGTTATGAACATAGATACTACCTCAAGTTCCTTGGACAAGGTTTCTGTAAAAGAGGAGTAAAAAGCTAGAACCAAAAGGGTGATGGAATTGGATGAAAGATTGGAAGTAAGTTTGTGTTCTTGGAAGGATTTCTTGAAGTGTTTTTGTATGGTTTTCTTATGGTGTTTAAGTAAGGTTTTTGAAGCTAAATGATGGGGAAAATGCTTGGAGATGATCAAGTATGAAGTTAAGAGTATTTTGAGAGAGAAATGGAAGTGTAAGTATAAGAAAATGGGGTGAAGAAATGGTGTGCATGCATAAAAACGTTTTTAGGTTATAAAGGAAAAAAAAAATACCTAACTTTGTTTTCTTGCTAAATAATTCATGCTACTTGACAAATGGTTGGTTCCACATGTTTCTTAATCATTTAAGGCTGCTAAGGAACAGATTTTTATTGGTATATACCAATAGTAAATACATCTAGAAGCTGCGTATGATACGGGTACATATACCCTAGGTATACGTATAGAAATCTTTGAGAAAACGGAACGAGGATTCAAATATAGCTATCTTTTGTAAATATACTTATATTGTTTTATGTATTTAAGTCTTTAAAAGTGATTAAATACATTACTTATACGATATATGTATAAACATTATAGGTCATGAGTATTTAAGTCAAATAACGTTACGTATGGTTATCGTTTTGAAAACTTAAGTTAGTAGTTTCAAAATATACTTATAACTTATTGTTATTAATACAAAATGAGATATTAAAACATTCTTAGATCATGTTAAATATGTATATATACATATATATACACAAACGTATAATTATCATATATTGTATAGTTCGTGATATCATCGGTCAAACTAGACGGTCAAACGTTGTGTAAAACTCTTTTCGAAAACATAAGTCTCAACAATTTGGATTGCTTATCATGTTGGTAAGGTTTAATTTATGTAAATATTAATCTTATAAGTATAGAACGATCGAAAAAGTGCGGGTCAACTTTAGGGTTTTTGCTTATCGTGTCGGAACCATATAGAGATTAGAGTTTAAATTTGGTCGGAAATTTCCGGGTCGCTACACATTTAGTCAACATGAAGCTTAAAAGTGGAACTTCAGTTGTCGAGCATACCAGTGAGTTTCAGAGCTTGGTCAACCAGTTATCGTCTGTAGAGATGCCTCTTGGCGATGAAGTCCAGGCGTTACTGCTACTTAGTTCTCTTCCCGATAGTTGGGAGACGCTGGTATTAACACTCAGCAACTCAGTCCCGAATGGCAAACTTACCATGTCAATGGTCAAGGATGCCCTATTCAGTGAAAAGGCAAGGAGAAAGGACATGGGCACAGATCAGACCCATGCCTTTGTCACAGAGAATCGAGGGAGACAACAAATAAGTAGTAAAAATAAATGGAGAGGCAGAAGTAAGAGCAGGGGCAGGTCCTCTGATAGCAGAAAATCAATATATAAATGCTATCATTGTGGATTAGAGGGACATATGAAGAAGAACTGCTACCGATTGAAAGAAGAACAAGGTCAGAGCAGTTCACAATCGAAGAATAAGGGTGGAGAAACATTAGTTACTATCACTGGTGATATAGCTTATTGTTCAACCCATGATGAGACATGCCTTCACGTCTCACGAGAAGACACGGAATGGGTGGTAGATACTGCAGCATCCTACCACGTGACTCCATACAAGGAATACTACACAACATATAAAGCTGGTGACTTTGGAGCTGTGAAAATGGGAAATTCCAGTTCCGCTAAGATTGTCGGAATTGGAGATGTCACAATAAAGACAAGTTCCGGGAGCACAATCACTCTAAAGGATGTCCGCCATGTGCCAGATCTTCGACTAAATTTACTTTCTGGAGTAGCTCTAGACAAACAGGGCTATGATAGTCATTTCAGTAGAGGCACATGGAAATTATCAAGAGGCGCTATGATAGTCTCTCGAGGACACATTTGTGGCACACTATACAAAACTCATGTGAAGATCTGTACAGGCGGTCTTAATGTTGCAGAAAAAGAGGCGTCACAAAATTTATGGCACCAGAGACTCGGTCACATGAGTGAAAAAGGGTTGTCTACCCTAATAAAGAAAGAGCTTATCAATGTAGACAAGGACGCTGCACTAAATCCTTGCAATCATTGTCTGTTTGGTAAGCAACATAGAGTCTCGTTTAATTCCTCTTCAACGAGAAGATCAGAGTTACTCAGTCTGGTGCACTCTGATGTTTGCGGTCCCTTGGAAGTTGAATCAATTGGCGGCAACCGATACTTTCTAACATTTATCGATGATGCTTCTCGAAAGGTGTGGGTATATTTCTTGCGGACGAAGGACCAAGTTTTCGATTACTTCAAACAGTTCCATGTCATGGTAGAACGTGAGACAGGAAAGAAGTTAAAGTGTCTTCGATCCGACAACGGCGGTGAATACTCTTCCAGGCAGTTCGATGCCTATTGCAGATCATATGGCATCCGACATGAGAAGACAGTTTCACGTACCCCTCAACACAATGGTATAGCAGAAAGAATGAACCGAACAATCATGGAACGTGTTCGGAGCATGCTCAGTATGGCTAAGCTGCTAAAGCTGTAGCGACCCGACCAAATCATGTTTGACGGCGCCGTCTACGTAGGTCCCATTACATGGTCATAAGTCTTTAAGACAAAGTTTAACCGAAAATATGTCGCAATCATTTCATAAGTGTGGATGTTTCAAAGTTTACAAAATTAGTTTCCATAACTAGTACATAACGATGTTTAAAGTACAAATGAAACACGTGCGACACAGTTTAAAGTAGCCAAAAGACGCTCCAACTATGCAAGTATACTCGACATCCAAAGCAAGTATCAAAAAGAAATGTGCGGAAGCATGTATCACCTAATGTTCAAGGACCTGAGAAAAACATAGAAATCTGTCAACGAAAACGTTGGTGAAATCATAGGTTTAAGTAAGTAAGTATGTAAAAGTAAGTCGAACCACAAGATTTGCATCATTGATAAATAGTAATACATTCTAAAAGTTAATATTCACGAGCACCCAATTATCAAGGCTTAACGTTTCCTTCCATAGAACCCCATCACAATAGTGTTAGAACATACACTGTTTCTCGAAAATATATTTCACCCGTAGATGGTAGCGAACCGTCCGAAGTGAGGGTTTGTCAAACCCATATGGCCATACAACATAAGTTCACGCCTACACTTACACCCTGCAAGTGTAACTAATGATAATCGAATTGAGGATTTTGTTCTGAACTCGTATGTAGAATGTTTGTTTTCATGTACTTGTGTTCACTTAGTTAAAAGAATTGTTTATGTTTTCTCATCCCAAAAGTAAGTTCAAAAGAGTAAAAGTGGGACTTTGATCTCACCTTGAGCGAAAGAGTAAATAAGTACTTCGACAAGTAACGTGTGCAAAGAACAATGCTAGCCTTGACCTAAACAAATAGGTCGTATCAATAACGGTAAACACGATAGGTCAAAGGTGTTCAATTAGTCCTATGGCTCGTCACGACTCGATTATGTAGCATGTGAATCAAATTGTCAGGTTTCATGCAAGATACAAGTATAGAATCATGTTAGAAAGATTGCATAATCATTTGGCTAAGTTTGACAAAAAGTCAAACTTTGGTCGGTCAAAGTCAACGAAAAAGTCAACGCGTTCGGGTCGGGTCCCGAACTATTTTCCTGAGGTTTTTAATCATATATGAGTATGTTAGAACAAGTTTCATGTAAATCGGAGGTCCATAGTATGCCAAACATTTTTCGTATTTTGGACATGGAGGTCAGAACCTGACCACGTTATATGTCGCGCTGCGACCCAAGACTGCCGCGTCGCGGCATATAACGGGTGCTGGTACCTGGTCAGTTTCAATTGTTCAAGTCTTTTTCCGAACTTCGATCGAACACAAATCACAAACCGTAAACACTTATGACTCGCATTTTATATCGTTGGAAAGCTAATTTGACAAAGAACACAACTAAACACATTTCACCAACCGAAAACATTATTTTCAATAACCGACATTTCAAATCAAATGAACAATCAATGCACACATTTAATGCAAGTGCACATTTATGATTCGGGCATTTAATGCATACATACAACACTCCGTTTTGTAGGTAATCGAGCATATAATACAACTAACTACTTACTAACAATAATTCATGGCATTCAATGCATCAAATATTCATTTCAAGCTTATCAAACCCTAACCCAAATTCACCAAAATCACTAATCAAGTTTATGGAGTTTTCTCAAGCAACCTACACATCAAATTGAAGCTAGTGATACTAGGAACACATTTAATACATGCATATATAACATTTAACAACATTCAAACAACCAAATCACCAAATCAAACACACCAAAGTTCATACTCAAGCTAGTTACTTCAAATAACGAAATTGAGCATATAAATCATATATTCATGTTAGACTTGAGCCATAGACACTAATTAACAACTTTATAAGTTAAAAACATCAAGAACACAAAATCTAGTGATTTTAGAAAGTTACCCAAATGAGATGTAATCGGTATGGAATCGAAGAGGAAGTTGCAAGGATTCCAAATATGTAATTAGTTTAGATTGAAGCTTGCTAGATTTTGATTAGATGATGAATCTTTGAAATGGTGTTTGAGAGAATTTGTGAAAGTATTAGAGAAAAATGGAAAAAGAAAAGAAATAATGAATGGAGGAGGAAGAGTGTTGACTCTTTGACCTAGTCACCTCTTTGCTCCTTTGTCAAACTTAGTCCCTCAACTTTGGAAACGGGTGCGTGAATTACCTAAACGAGATAATTTAAAACGCGTATTAACGGGGGATGTTATAAACATATAACGGAGTTTAAAATAGTATAACGGAAAAGTAAACGAAAAAGGCGGGATGTTACATTACCTACTCCTTAAAAGAAATTTCGTCCCGAAATTTAAGTAGGCGTAGTAGTCGTGGTTTCTTCCTCTGAATCTTGCGTTTCCGGAACCGGGAACAAGTGAGGGTATTTCTTTTGCATTTGATCTTGCCTTTCCCAAGTAAACTCGGGTCCTCTTTTGGCATTCCAACGAACCTTGACAATCGGGATTCGGCTTTGTTTCAATGTCTTGACGGAGGTGTCCACAACTTCAACCGGTTCTTCCACAAAATGAAGTTTGTCATCAATAGTAAGTTCCTCGAGAGGGATGACGATATCGGGTTCGGCAAGACACTTTTTCAAGTTAGATACATGGAAGGTAGGATGAACGGAGTTCAATTGAGGCGGAAGATCTAAACGATAAGCAACGATTCCAATACGCTTCAAGATTTTGAAAGGACCAATATACCGCGGATTTAGCTTCCCGCGTTTCCCAAAATGGATTACATCTTTCCAAGGTGCGACTTTTAACATTACTCGGTCACCGACTTGAAATTCAAGGTCGTTGCGTCGTTTGTCGGTATAGCTCTTTTGACGACTCCGGGCCGTCCGAAGCCTATCTCGGATTTGTACGATCTTCTCGGTGGTTTCGTGAATGAGTTCGGGTCCGGTGATTTGCACGTCGCCTACCTCGTCCCAACAAAGAGGTGAACGACATTTTCGGCCATATAGTACTTCAAAAGGTGCGGCTTTAATACTCGCGTGATAACTATTGTTGTAAGAGAACTCGGCGAGAGGTAAGTGCTTGTACCAAGCTTTTTCAAAATCAACCACGCAAGCTCGTAACATGTCCTCTAAAGTTTGAATTGTGCGTTCGCTTTGCCCATCGGTTTGAGGATGATATGCGGTGCTCATGTCTAAGCGCGTTCCCAATGCTTCTTGTAAAGTACGCCAAAATCTAGAAACAAAACGGCCATCTCGGTCGGAGATAATCGATAAAGGTACACCGTGTCGAGCTACGATCTCCTTGATGTAAAGTTGTGCAAGTTTCTACATTTTTTCGGTCTCTTTCATAGCGAGAAAGTGTGCGGATTTGGTGAGACGGTCAACAATAACCCAAATGGTATCATAACCGCCCGTCGTTTTTGGTAGTTTGGTGATAAAATCCATTGTTATTCTTTCCCACTTCCATTGCGGGATTTTGGGTTGTTGAAGTAGTCCAGACAGTCTTTGGTGTTCAGCTTTGACTTTGGAACATGTTAAACACTTGGAAACATAAGTAGCTACGTCCCTTTTGATGTTCGGCCACCAATATAGTTGTTTAAGGCCGTGGTACATCTTATTGGCACCGGGGTGACTCGAGTATCGTGACTTATAGGCTTCATCTAAAATAAGACTTCGTAGGTCCCAATAACTAGGCACCCAAATCCTTCAGGCGAAATATCGGAGTCCGGTTTCCTTAGTTTCGAATCAAGAGACGAGAATGTTCAAGAGCTCGTGTGAAACGTTTTCATCCTTGAGAGCCTCATCTTGGGCTACCCGAATTTGGCTATTAAGGTTGGTGTGAATGGTGATATTTAAAGCTCGGACACGAAGGGGCACCGCTCTTTCTTTTCGACTTAAGGCATCGGCTACTACGTTTGCCTTCCCGGGATGGTAACGAAGCTCGCAATCGTAATCTTTTAAGGTTTCAATCCACCTTTGTTGTCTCATGTTTAGTTGCTTTTGATCGAAGATGTGTTGGAGACTTTTGTGATCGGTAAAGATAGTACTCTTGGTTCCATAAAGATAGTGTCTCCACATTTTAAGTGCAAAGACAACGGCTCCGAGTTCGAGATCATGTGTCGTGTAGTTTCGTTCATGAATTTTGAGTTGTCGAGAAGCATAAGAAATGACTTTTGTTCGTTGCATCAACACACACCCAAAATCATGTTTCGAGGCGTCGCAATACACAACAAAATCATCGTTGCCTTCGGGAAGTGATAAGATAGGAGCGGTGGTTAGCTTCGTTTTCAAGATTTGAAATGCGGATTCTTGTTCGGTTGCCCAAACGAATTTTCTTCCCTTATGAGTTAACGCGGTTAGAGGACGAGCGACCAAAGAGAAATCTTTGATGAATCTACGATAGTATCCGATGAGACCCAAGAATTGACGAATGTGAGTAGGAGTAGTAGGAGTCTCCCATTTACTAATGGCTTCGATTTTTGATGGATCGACGTTAATACCTTGATCACTTACCACATGACCAAGAAATTGAACTTCCTTCAACCAAAATTCACACTTGGAGAATTTGGCATAGATTCGTTCTTGTCTTAAAAGTTCAAGCACGAGTCGGAGGTGTTCCTCGTGTTCTTCTTCTCTTTTTGAGTAGACCAAAATATCATCGATGAACATGATGATGAATTTGTCGAGGTATGGTTTGCACACGCGGTTCATGAGGTCCATGAACACCGCCGGTGTGTTAGTGAGACCAAAAGGCATTACGAGAAATTCATAACTACCATAACGAGTCCGGAAAGCGGTTTTAGAGACATCTTCCCCCTTAACCCTTAATTGATGATAACCCGAACGGAGATCGATTTTTGAATATACACAAGACCCTTGTAGTTGATCAAAGAGGTCATCGATGCGAGGAAGAGGATATCGGTTCTTAACCGTCAATTTGTTTAGTTCACGATAATCAATGCACATTGGTAGGGATCCGTCTTTCTTTTTAACAAACAAAATCGGAGCGCCCCAAGGTGAATGGCTAGGTTGGATAAAACCACGGTCAAGTAGTTCTTGGATTTGACTTTGCAATTCTTGTATTTCGGATGGAGCAAGTCTATATGGTGCACGAGCTACGGGTGTGGCTCCCGGAATAAGATCAATTTGGAATTCAACAGGTCGATGAGGTGGAAGACTCGGCAATTCGTCGAGAAATACATCGGAAAAGTCACTAACAATTGGCACATCATCGATGTGCTTCTCATCGGACTCGACTTTCTTAACGTGAGCAAGGATCGCAAAACAACCCTTACGGAGTAGTTTTCTAACTTTAATGCATGAAACGAGGTTGAGTCCGGTGCAACTCTTATCGCCATAGACGATCAAAGGTTCACCATTCTCGATAGGAATTCGGATTGCGTTAAGATCACAAAGGATGTGAGATTTCGTTTTGGCTAGCCAATTCATACCGATTATTACATCAAAGCTTCCTAGTTCCATGGGTATCAAGTCAATTTCAAACTCATTACCCAAAATGTTTATCGTACACCCCCGGTAATATATGTCGGCACTCAATAGTTTCCCGTTGGCCATTTCAATGGTATAAGTGGTATCTAGTGGGAGTGGTGGAGTGCTAAAATAATGAATCAAAGTCTTGGATACAAAGCATTTATCGACACCCGAATCGAATAAACAAGTAACATAAGTGTTGTTGAGAAGAAACGTACCCGTGACTAATTCATTGTCATCTCGGGCTTCCTCGGTGTTGATGTTGAAAGCTCGGCCGCGCGTATTGGGGTTATCTTTCCTCTTCGGGCATGCATTTCTATAGTGGCCCGTTTGGCCACATTCATAACAAGTGCCCGTTTTTGGTGCATTGGGCCCCTTTCGGGCGATGGAGGCAACACTTTTACACTCATTGGCCTTATGACCAACTCCTTGGCACCGGTGGCAAATTAACTTGCCACATTCACCAAAGTGATGTTTGTTGCATTTGTTGCAAAGAGGTAGGTTCCCGGCATAACCCTTCTTGCCGTCGGAGGTGTAAGGCTTCTTAGCAAAGTTGTTGTTGCTTGATTGGGAGGGTTCCCACTTTATTTTGTTGCCGCTCGATTTATCCTCGGCCTTAGGTGCCGGAACTACGATTTCGTCAACCGTTTTGATCAATTGGCGGGCCATGTTCAAAGCTTGTTGTAGGTTAGCGGGTTTGGATGACATCACCCCTTGTTTGATGCTCTTTGGAAGACCATACATATAAAGTTCGACCCTTTGAGATTCGGGGTTCACGAGGTTTGGACACATCAAGGATAGTTCGGCGAATCGTTGATTATAGGCCTTGAGATCATTTCCGACCGCCTCTAAGGTTCTTAGCTCTTGTTCGAGCTTTCGGGTTTCTTCGCGAGGGAAATATTCGATGACCATCTTTTCCCTTAAATCGGCCCAAGAGAGGGCGTGAGCTTCATTGGTACCCACCGATTGTACATAAGTATTCCACCATGTAAGAGCGACACCGACGAAGGTGTGAGTGGAGTATTTGACCTTGTCTTGGTCCCGACAACCGCTTATGCTAAAGACGGCTTCTGTTTGCTCAAACCATCGGGTGAGCACAACCGGTCCCCCGGTTCCATCAAAAGTGTGAGGTTTGCACCCCATGAAGGATTTGTAGGAGCACCCTTCGTTTGAGTTACCGGCTCCATTGTTGTTGTTGTTGTGGTTGTTGTTATTGTTGTTGTTAGATGAGTGACCGGCCATGGCCGCATCCACGGCGGTGGCTATCATGCGTTGTAAGGCTTGTTCGGGAGTTTCACGGCGTGGTACACGACGAGGAGGCATTGTTCCTTCAAAACAAAAGAATGCCATTGGTTAGTATTCTAAATAATACTAACCGTGATATGGAATAAAGATAGAGAGAAAATTATCCTTGACTCGCCTTAAATTCTTTATGTTATAATGTCGGAATGTTCATATGAGTCACCGTAATATAATCCCGGAAATTATATTACCCTAATTCATATGTGCATTCGACGTTACTTTATATAGTCAAGGTGGCGTGTCAATCAAATTATACAACGTGAGATTAAGGTAGAATAAGAATAGATATGATAGAAGAGTTCGAGTATAAATGCACAAGTAGTCAAGTAATTCCTACTTCAAGTCTATATGCCGGTTGTAGTCTAGACTCACCAATGTACCCTATGACTCGGGGTTGACACTAGACATACCTTATATAAGGAGTCATTTACTCGGTTGGTAATATTTAAAAGTTCACTTTATCAATCTCGTAAACAAGTTGTTTAAATCTTAATTGCAGATTCAAAAGTAATTTCAATTAACGTCAACCATAATTCAGTTGATCATATCTTTTAATCCGTTCATCGAAACTATTCGGTGTCTAAATGAAAAGTTATTGATTTTTCGCCAGCTTTCCGAAAACATGTATATCATATACCTTTTACCAGTAATATATGTATTTAATTCGTGATTCATTATAAACTGTTTAACGACGAAATTTAGCATACAAACATGTATAAATATATATACTCGAGCACTAGACATGGATACACAATTAATGTATAAAAGATAAAATATAAATGCTTACGTATCAATATTGTGATTCAATATTGCAGAAAAGTATGTAGACACAACATAGATGATAATAGTAGGTTTGACTTGTAAATAATACCCATGAACATTACCCATAACCTCCATAGCTATAACTCATAATTTCCTTAACTTTATCCCGCTCAAAAACCCATTTTTGAAAGTGACACGCTCATAACCTCGTCGTAGTATTTTATGTATATTACTAATTAATAATTAATAATACTAATAATTAATAAGATTAATACTAATATTATTAATAATAATAATAATAATAATAATAATAATAATAATAATAATAATAATAATAATAATAATAATAATAATAATAATAATAATAATAATAATAATAATAATAATAATAATAATAATAATTTAAATACGGAGGAAGTAACATAAATAAATGTGTGTGATTGAAATGAAATCGTTTGAATTTATAGAACCTTTTCTGAAAAAGTACCCCATGAGATCGCATGGGATTTGTGCTTCAAGGCCATGCGATCGCATGGCACCCTGGGACAGCTCACAAATTTTTAACTTCTTGTTTGTCGACATAATGTTTTATAATATATATAATATATATAATTTAAATAATTAATTATATATTATATTAAATTCATGTGCATAGTTGACTTGTAATTTTCGTTCCGATGACTCGTACGTTGTCACTCGACTTATGTCCCGGTTCCGGTTTCTCGAACGCATTTTTGTACGCTTAGAAAACTCGCAATTTACGTTTTGTGACTCGTACCTTTGTCAAAATATAGTCTTAAATTATCAATAAACTATATCATTCAAAGTATATCTTAAACTTTCGAGTGTTTTGGTCGTTTACTTCTATAAATCGTTGTCTCGCTATTTGTTAATATATATATATAATAACAAATCGTTTTATGACCAAGTTAATATATATTTTCAACATTCATAAACACGTTTTAAATATACGTTGCAAGTTATTCATATAATTAATATTCCAACTTATCATATATATTCAAATAAATATTTAAACCAATAAGTTTAATGTACAGTATCAAACAATTAATACATTGTTACGTTTTCAAGTTATAGTATATATATATGTATCTATATACATATAATTGTTCGCGAATCGTCAAGAATAACCGAAAGGTATTTGAATATATGAAAGTAGTTCAAAAATTTTGAGATTCAGTTTTACAGACTTTGCTTATCGTGTCGAAAATGTTAATCATACAAAGATTAAGTTTAAATTTGGTCAGAAATTTCCGGGTCATCACAACTAACCTATCATCTAACACTCCCCGCAGTCCGAGCGGCGAAATCGCGAAAGCTCGGACTGGAAGAAAACGCTAATATTGAAAAAACGCTAACAAATAAACAAATAAAAGTAACTTTTTTTTTCCTTCTCTTGTTTGATGCGCCGAATAGACAAATATTCGCGGATGTGGTTGCATATTGCTTGACTGCGTATTCCTTTTCCGTAGCGTTTTTTCTTTTCTTTTTACGCCGTAGCTTGCTTTGCCTAAGGATTGAGCAAGACTTGGGCATAGAACTTTTGTCGACGATAATAGTTATCTTCAACGTTGCAAAAGAGAGTTTTTCTTTTTTTTTCCAATATTCATCCTTTTTTTTGGGGGTTTGGAACCTAGTCGAGCTAGGCGGCTCAAACCCACGCCGATTATTTATTATCTTATTTGACTAAACATTAAACAAAAAGTAAGAGTAATTAGAAAGTAGAAATCAAAGGTGTTGGGCTAAAAGAGATTTAAGAAAATTGATGAATAAGGAATGGTGGATATGAAAAGATTTTGAATTCGTTTCGATTGGAATTATAAGAAAATGAAAAATGAGATTTAGGAAGGTTTTGATAAGTTAGGAAATTAATAACGAGACTTGGAAAGAAATATTGTAAAGCAGATGATTTTGTTTCATTCTAAACTAAAAAGGAAAATAATTACGTAGTAAAAAAAAGAATCGAGTGCTGGAGAGAACAAGAAACGGATAGAGAAAAAAAACTTCTTTAAGGCGTTTGTATTTTTTTTAGATGATAAAGCCTAAAGAAATTAAAAAGGATAAGGGTGTGATAAAAGGATTTAGCGACGGTTGTAAAGGGTAATAGACATGGTGTTTGCAGATTTGTTGTACATGATATTTGTAACAACGTAGCAAAATAGAAAGAGAGACTTAGGACAGTAGAATACATATAGCCATATAGGATTTAAACGGAGAGATGAAAAAGATAGACTTGAAACCGTAGAATACATTAAAACATAGAGATTTAGAACACACGTGGAGTTTTGACGGGTGGCATAGAGACAGTGGCACAAGGCGACCGACTAGGTCTCGGGATCAAACCCGTTCTAATACCATGTTATACAATGGAATTCCTTATAAATATCATTGATTACATTGACTCTTATTTATACAGTACATAACCCTAACCATAGAAAACCTAACGGACCCAAACCCACATACTTGACTTGGGCCTAACCTATCATCTAACACTCCCCCGCAGTCCGAACGGCGAAATCGCGAAAGTTCGGACTGGATAGAAAACAATAAATATTAAACAAAGAAATAAAAGAAACTTTTTTTTTCTCATTTGTTGCACCGAATAAACTGATATTCGCTGATATCGTTGCGTCTTGCTTGACTGCGTTTCCTTTTTCGTAACGTTTTTTTTATACGTCGTGGCTTGCTTTGCCTAAGGATTGAGCAGGACTTGGGCAGAGAACTTTGTCGACGATAACAATCTTCATCAACGCTGCAAATAAGATTTTTGACAAAATATTCCTCTCTTTTTTCATGGTTTGGAACCTAGTCATGCTAGGCGGCTCATCCCCAAACCGATTATTGTTATTAATAGAGAAAGTAAAGGTGAAAAATAAAGATAGAAAAAAAAAACGGACTGTGTAAGGAATCTTGTGTGAGGAATCTCAGTGGCGGCCCATGTAGGTTGGGCTAAAGGTTTTTTTTTTTTTTTTTTTTTTTTTTTTTTTTTTTAATAGGCTAGGAGAAGGGTTTAGGCTTGGATAACTTGGAGGATTTGGGCTGATTTACTAGGCTTATTATCGTTGTTGTAGACTCCGGAGTTGCAAACGGTTGTGTTGTGGCTGAAAGAAGAAAAGTGGAAGCATGTAATTTTTTTTTTTTTTTTTTTTTTTTTGTGTCGCTGTAGGTTAAGAAAATTTTGTTTTGAGATACAAAAGGAAAGAAAAAGAAAATCAACACTAGATGAGAGGCACAAATTCAATACTGATGAACACACTATTGATTTATTGATTTACCGAAAGAATCAATAAGGAATTGTTGTTTTTATATTTTTTGGATTAATCATGTTTTTGAGATGAGCAGTGGTTGTGTCTTGTTGGGGATCGGGTATTTTGCATAAAGAAAATGATAGAACGGATAGCAAAAATTATTTTGAAGAAACTCAACTATGTTACACTTTGAAAGAGAAATAGTGACGGCAGCTATATTTGGGTTACTTTCTATTTAAAATGGATATGAATTATTATGGTATAACAAAGATATCTAAAATACAAATTGGTTCTTGTATTCAACATAGGGGTGTACGTTCGGGCGATTTACAATTTAGTTGGTTTAGTCGGTTTAAATAAATCGTTTTTCAGAAGAAAAAAAAATATTGAGCACCGATAATCAAACCAAATCAATTAAAACCAAACTAAAAAATTCAATATAAAATCGATTTATTTGAATCGATTTTTCATTAAACCAATGAAAAAGTTAAGGACTAATAATTGATAAACAAACTCATTTGTACAATATGCTAAGTTCTTAAAAACTATCCATTAAAATGGATTTAAAACCATCAAATACACTAATTAAAAAAAAACAGTGGAAAACTCTATCTCAAGTTAAACACAATGAGCAGATCATCTCATTTACCAAATAAAGGCAAAAAATAATTAAACGGAATGATCAGATCATAGATCATTTCAAGTCTTACCATCTTAAAACAAATTATTTTTTGCCTTTATTTGGTAAAGACATCAGATGATACTGCTCATTTTGTTTTACTTGAGATGGAGTTTTAAAAATTGTTTCTTTAGAATTAGTGTATTTGATGATTTCAAATTCATTTTAATGGATAGTTTTCAAGAACTTAACATGTTGTACAAATGACTTTGTTTATCAAATACTAATCCTTAACTTTTTAATTGGTATGTAAAAAAGCAATCCAAATAAATCGATTTTATATTGGACTGGTTTGGTTTTAACTAATTTGGTTTGGTTATTGGTGCTCAATATATTTTTTTGAGAAACTGATTTATCCAAACCAACTAAATCGTAAACCGCCCGAACATACACTCGTATTAATAACCTCTAATCGTAAGATTTGTGAATAGGGTGAATATGATATAGCATATTTATAATGGAGAATCAATAAAAAAAACAAAGGAATTTATCTTGATTTTGGGTTGATTCATGATTGAAGAAAAAACTCGCAAAGATTAGGGATTTAGATGCTTGATTTATGTTTTATAAAGGAAAAAATCTAGGTTGATTACTGATACTTACAAAACGTATCACACGCAACTGGAGCTTTCCCAATTCTGGATATTGAAGCAATGTAAATGGTAGGTTAGAAGGTTGGTGGTAGGATAGAGTAATTGACGGGGCGGTATAGGGATAGCGGCACAAGGCGGCCAACTAGGCCTCGGGATCAAACCCGCTCTAATACCATGTTATACAATGGAATTCCCCATAAATATTATTGATTACATTGACTCTTATTTATAGAGTACATAACCCTACCCTAGAAAACCTAACGGACCCAAGCCCACATACTTGACTTGGGCCTAACCTATCATCTAACAGTATTTATATGGCAATTTTGCTTTTAATTTATCAAAATTATTAAGATCTTTGGCTTTTGAATTCCCTGCTGCTAAACATATAGCATAAGTCTTATTACGTTGGAATCTCGTATACGGTATACAGGCTTGCACGTTTTAACATTTGAACTTGTTTTACTTTTCTCCATTCACATGTGCGACTCGGAATATAGTTGTGTTATTTTAGAGAAAAAAAATAACATATACTCTGCAACATATTCGAAGATCAAAAGTACAATCGGTGCAAGAGAAAATCCAAACATACTCAAAACAAGCGGGAATAAATCACTAACCTAAATCAAGTGGAACGAAATGACTAGTTTGTTTTTGTTGCAAATATATCTTCACCACACGTACATTCGCTTATGTAATGAACTGCCTAAGCAGTAGAGTATCTATCATTTAATTAAAACATAAGCACCGGCGAAATAGGAATTTTTTTCACCGGGGCGGAAATTTTTCTAAAAGCGTAGCAACTTTTTTGACAAAATGTGTATGCTTTGGGCCAAAATACGGAGACTTTTGAGTAAAATATGGAGTCTTTGGGGTTAAAATATGAGACTTGAAAAAATAAAATCAACTGTGCCAAAATCAAAAAATTCAAAATTTTTGCATTAAAAACTGGAGATGGTTGACACCCTTGCTCGTTAGTAGTTTCGTGTATGCACACAGGGTCTTTTTCAGGAAAAAAAAAGTGTTCTCAAGTTTTAAAAAAGAAAAAAAAAAAAAACAACTTATGATTTGAGTCTAATTTTACTTTAGTATTAACTTAAAATTGATTGATATTAAATTTCTTTTCCATTGAGGTTGATCTCTCATTATTTATTTTCTTTTGTTTCATAATAATAAAAAAATAGGAACAAAGCATATTATTTTCAGAAGTGGTGTGCTTGGCACACAGCTTCTTGAAGCTTACGAGAGCTTATTGGAGCTTGAACTTATGATTTTAATAAACTCCAAGTCATAAGCTTTGTTTGGTAGACATAAAAAGTGGAGCTTATGAAAATCATAAGCTCTTAAAAAATAAGCTACTTCTAGTAGCTTATGAAAAAAAGTAGAGCTTATGAACTGGAAAATAAGCTCCAGTTAGTTTACCAAACACTTATAAAAAATAATAAGCTCCAGCTACCAGCTTTAAAAATAAGTTTCAGCTCCAACTATTTTGGGTCTGTTTGGCGTAAGAGCTTATGAGAGCTTATGGGAGCTTGGGCTTATGATTTTAATAAGCTCCAACTAATAAGGTTTGTTTGGTAGACATAAAAAGTAGAGCTTATGAAAATCATAAGCTCTAGAAAAATAAGCTACTTCTAGTAGCTTATCAAAAAAAGTAGAGCTTATGAATTGAAAAATAAGCTCGAACTTGTTTATCAAACACTTATAAAAAATAATAAGCTCCAGCTACCAACTTTAAAAATAAGTTCCAGCTCCAGCTCTAGCCCATAAGCTCTAGCTCCAGCTAGTTTCATCCAAACACACCATTAGCGTTTTACTAATTAGTGATGATTTCCAGCCGTATCTTCTAGATGTCGTCATCTAGATGTTTCCATTCTAGCCGTAATCTAGATTTTTCTAGATATTCAAAGAAGCCGGTTAAAGAAGCAAAGTTGGAAACAATTACGGCTAGCCACTTGTTTGACAACTCATATAGAAGTATTCAAATTGGAAACGATTACGGCTAGCCACCCTTTTCTGCGTTCACACCTTCCACCTCCTCAAAATTTTCTTATAAATAGAGGTGTAAGCCTCATTTGTAAATCATTCAGAAAAGTGTAATCACATCTAGTTAGTGTGTGTGTGAGTTTAAGTGTAATCCTAACCATGAGTGAATACATCCTAGATAGTGGTGAGATTCCTAGTGTGTTAGTTTGAGAGTGTTTTTTTGTTTTTTGAGTTTTATAATACTCTGTAATCTATTCTTGTGAGTAATAGAGTTATTTTCTCTCAAATTTGTGTGTACCAACGTCCAGTCGATCCCCTCTTAATCACAACAAGTGGTATCAGAGCAAGGTTAGAGGCGTTGGTCGAGTTTTTGGGTTTTCTGAAGTTTTCAACCCCGTTTGTGTTGAAAAATTATTTGTAAGGTAATAATGTCCACGGAAGAGTCAGGATCATCTTCCGGAGCCATGATTATGCTCACTGCCACCAACTACACGCTGTGGAAACCTCGGATGGAAGATCTCCTCAGCTGTAAGGATTTGTTTGACCCTATTGAATTAAAGGGTACAAATCCTGATTCCGCCAAAGAAAAAGAGTGGAACAAATCAAACCGAAAAACTATTGGTCAGATCCGTCAATGGATTGATCAAAGTGTCTTCCACCATGTTGCACAAGAGACAGACACATATGTCCTCTGGAAAAAAGTTGGAGGACATGTACCAGGCCAAGACTGCTCGGAATAAAGCCCTGTTGATGAGGCGTTTAGTCAACATGAAGCTTAAAAGTGGAACTTCAGTTGTCGAGCATACCCGTGAGTTTCAGAGCTTGGTCAACCAGTTATCGTCTGTAGAGATGCCTCTTGGCGATGAAGTCCAGGCGTTACTGCTACTTAGTTCTCTTCCCGATAGTTGGGAGACGCTGGTATTAACACTCAGCAACTCAGTCCCGAATGGCAAACTTACCATGTCAATGGTCAAGGATGCCCTATTCAGTGAAAAGGCAAGGAGAAAGGACATGGGCACAGATCAGACCCATGCCTTTGTCACATAGAATCGAGGGAGACAACAAATAAGTAGTAAAAATAAATGGAGAGGCAGAAGTAAGAGCAGGGGCAGGTCCTCTGATAGCAGAAAATCAATATATAAATGCTATCATTGTGGATTAGAGGGACATATGAAGAAGAACTGCTACCGATTGAAAGAAGAACAAGGTCAGAGCAGTTCACAATCGAAGAATAAGGGTGGAGAAACATTAGTTACTATCACTGGTGATATAGCTTATTGTTCAACCCATGATGAGACATGCCTTCACGTCTCACGAGAAGACACGGAATGGGTGGTAGATACTGCAGCATCCTACCACGTGACTCCATACAAGGAATACTACACAACATATAAAGCTGGTGACTTTGGAGCTGTGAAAATGGGAAATTCCAGTTCCGCTAAGATTGTCGGAATTGGAGATGTCACAATAAAGACAAGTTCCGGGAGCACAATCACTCTAAAGGATGTCCGCCATGTGCCAGATCTTCGACTGAATTTACTTTCTGGAGTAGCTCTAGACAAACAGGGCTATGATAGTCATTTCAGTAGAGGCACATGGAAATTATCAAGAGGCACTATGATAGTCTCTCGAGGACACATTTGTGGCACACTATACAAAACTCATGTGAAGATCTGTACAGGCGGCCTTAATGTTGCAGAAAAAGAGGCGTCACAAAATTTATGGCACCAGAGACTCGGTCACATGAGTGAAAAAGGGTTGTCTACCCTAATAAAGAAAGAGCTTATCAATGTAGACAAGGACGCTGCACTAAATCCTTGCAATCATTGTCTGTTTGGTAAGCAACATAGAGTCTCGTTTAATTCCTCTTCAACGAGAAGATCATAGTTACTCAGTCTGGTGCACTCTGATGTTTGCGGTCCCTTGGAAGTTGAATTAATTGGCGGCAACCGATACTTTCTAACATTTATCGATGATGCTTCTCGAAAGGTGTGGGTATATTTCTTGCGGACGAAGGACCAAGTTTTCGATTACTTCAAACAGTTCCATGTCATGGTAGAACGTGAGACAGGAAAGAAGTTAAAGTGTCTTCGATCCGACAACGGCGGTGAATACTCTTCCAGGCAGTTCGATGCCTATTGCAGATCATATGGCATCCGACATGAGAAGACAGTTCCACGTACCCCTCAACACAATGGTATAGCAGAAAGAATGAACCGAACAATCATGGAACGTGTTCGGAGCATGCTCAGTATGGCTAAGCTGCTAAAGCTGTAGCGACCCGACCAAATCATGTTTGACGGCGCCGTCTACGTAGGTCCCATTACATGGTCATAAGTCTTTAAGACAAAGTTTAACCGAAAATATGTCGCAATCATTTCATAAGTGTGGATGTTTCAAAGTTTACAAAAGTAGTTTCCATAACTAGTACATAACGATGTTTAAAGTACAAATGAAACACGTGCGACACAGTTTAAAGTAGCCAAAAGACGCTCCAACTATGCAAGTATACTCGACATCAAAAGCAAGTATCAAAAAGAAATGTGCGGAAGCATGTATCACCTAATGTTCAAGGACCTGAGAAAAACATAGAAATCTGTCAACGAAAACGTTGGTGAAATCATAGGTTTAAGTAAGTAAGTATGTAAAAGTAAGTCGAACCACAAGATTTGCATCATTGATAAATAGTAATACATTCTAAAAGTTAATATTCACGAGCACCCAATTATCAAGGCTTAACGTTTCCTTCCATAGAACCCCATCACAATAGTGTTAGAACATACACTGTTTCTCGAAAATATATTTCACCCGTAGATGGTAGCGAACCGTCCGAAGTGAGGGTTTGTCAAACCCATATGGCCATACAACATAAGTTCACGCCTACACTTACACCCTGCAAGTGTAACTAATGATAATCGAATTGAGGATTTTGTTCTGAACTCGTATGTAGAATGTTTGTTTTCATGTACTTGTGTTCACTTAGTTAAAAGAATTGTTTATGTTTTCTCATCCCAAAAGTAAGTTCAAAAGAGTAAAAGTGGGACTATGATCTTACCTTGAGCGAAAGAGTAAATAAGTACTTCGAAAAGTAACGTGTGCAAAGAACAATGCTAGCCTTGACCTAAACAAATAGGTCGTATCAATAACGGTAAACACGATAGGTCAAAGGTGTTCAATTAGTCCTATGGCTCGTCACGACTCGATTATGTAGCATGTGAATCAAATTGTCAAGTTTCATGCAAGATACAAGTATAGAATCATGTTAGAAAGATTGCATAATCATTTGACTAAGTTTGACAAAAAGTCAAACTTTGGTCGGAAAAAGTCAACGAAAAAGTCAACGCGTTCGGGTCGGGTCCCGAACTATTTTCCTGAGGTTTTTAATCATATATGAGTATGTTAGAACAAGTTTCATGTGAATCGGAGGTCCATAGTATGCCAAACATTTTTCGTATTTTGGACATGGAGGTCAGAACCTGACCACGTTATATGTCGCGCCGCGACCCAAGACTGCCGCGTCGCGGCATATAACGGGTGCTGGTACCTGGTCAGTTTCAATTGTTCAAGTCTTTTTCCGAACTTCGATCGAACACAAATCACAAACCGTAAACACTTATGACTCGCATTTTATATCGTTGGAAAGCTAATTTGACAAAGAACACAACTAAACACATTTCACCAACCGAAAACATTATTTTCAATAACCGACATTTCAAATCAAATGAACAATCAATGCACACATTTAATGCAAGTGCACATTTATGATTCGGGCATTTAATGCATACATACAACACTCCGTTTTGTAGGTAATCGAGCATATAATACAACTAACTACTTACTAACAATAATTCATGGCATTCAATGCATCAAATATTCATTTCAAGCTTATCAAACCCTAACCCAAATTCACCAAAATCACTAATCAAGTTTATGGAGTTTTCTCAAGCAACCTACACATCAAATTGAAGCTAGTGATACTAGGAACACATTTAATACATGCATATATAACATTTAACAACATTCAAACAACCAAATCACCAAATCAAACACACCAAAGTTCATACTCAAGCTAGTTACTTCAAATAACGAAATCGAGCATATAAATCATATATTCATGTTAGACTTGAGCCATAGACACTAATTAACAACTTTATAAGTTAAAAACATCAAGAACACAAAATCTAGTGATTTTAGAAAGTTACCCAAATGAGATGTAATCGGTATGGAATCGAAGAGGAAGTTGCAAGGATTCCAAATATGTAATTAGTTTAGATTGAAGCTTGCTAGATTTTGATTAGATGATGAATCTTTGAAATGGTGTTTGAGAGAATTTGTGAAATTATTAGAGAAAAATGGAAAAAGAAAAGAAATAATGAATGGAGGAGGAAGAGTGTTGACTCTTTGACCTAGTCACCTCTTTGCTCCTTTGTCAAACTTAGTCCCTCAACTTTGGAAACGGGTGCGTGAATTACCTAAACGAGATAATTTAAAACGCGTATTAACTGGGGATGTTATAAACATATAACGGAGTTTAAAATAGTATAACGGAAAAGTAAACGAAAAAGGCGGGATGTTACATTACCTACTCCTTAAAAGAAATTTCGTCCCGAAATTTAAGTAGGCGTAGTAGTCGTGGTTTCTTCCTCGGAATCTTGCGTTTCCGGAACCGGGAACAAGTGAGGGTATTTCTTTTGCATTTGATCTTGCCTTTCCCAAGTAAACTCGGGTCCTCTTTTGGCATTCCAACGAACCTTGACAATCGGGATTCGGCTTTGTTTCAATGTCTTGACGGAGGTGTCCACAACTTCACCGGTTCTTCCACAAAATGAAGTTTGTCATCAATAGTAAGTTCCTCGAGAGGGATGACGATATCGGGTTCGGCAAGACACTTTTTCAAGTTAGATACATGGAAGGTAGGATGAACGGAGTTCAATTGAGGCGGAAGATCTAAACGATAAGCAATGATTCCAATACGCTTCAAGATTTCGAAAGGACCAATATACCGCGGATTTAGCTTCCCGCGTTTCCCAAAATGGATTACACCTTTCCAAGGTGCGACTTTTAACATTACTCGGTCACCGACTTGAAATTCAAGGTCATTGCGTCGTTTGTCGGTATAGCTCTTTTGACGACTCCGGGCCGTCCGAAGCCTATCTCGGATTTGTACGATCTTCTCGGTGGTTTCGTGAATGAGTTCGGGTCCGGTGATTTGCACGTCGCCTACCTCGGCCCAACAAAGAGGTGAACGACATTTTCGGCCATATAGTACTTCAAAAGGTGCGGCTTTAATACTCGCGTGATAACTATTGTTGTAAGAGAACTCGGCGAGAGGTAAGTGCTTGTCCCAAGCTTTTTCAAAATCAACCACGCAAGCTCGTAACATGTCCTCTAAAGTTTGAATTGTGCGTTCGCTTTGCCCATCGGTTTGAGGATGATATGCGGTGCTCATGTCTAAGCGCGTTCCCAATGCTTCTTGTAAAGTACGCCAAAATCTAGAAACAAAACGGCCATCTCGGTCGGAGATAATCGATAAAGGTACACCGTGTCGAGCTACGATCTCCTTGATGTAAAGTTGTGCAAGTTTCTACATTTTTTCGGTCTCTTTCATAGCGAGAAAGTGTGCGGATTTGGTGAGACGGTCAACAATAACCCAAATGGTATCATAACCGCCCGTCGTTTTTGGTAGTTTGGTGATAAAATCCATTGTTATTCTTTCCCACTTCCATTGCGGGATTTTGGGTTGTTGAAGTAGTCCAGACGGTCTTTGGTGTTCAGCTTTGACTTTGGAACATGTTAAACACTTGGAAACATAAGTAGCTACGTCCCTTTTGATGTTCAGCCACCAATATAGTTGTTTAAGGTCGTGGTACATCTTATTGGCACCGGGGTGAATCGAGTATCGTGACTTATAGGCTTCATCTAAAATAAGACTTCGTAGGTCCCAATAACTAGGCACCCAAATCCTTCCGGCGAAATATCGGAGTCCGGTTTCCTTAGTTTCGAATCAAGAGACGAGAATGTTCAAGAGCTCGTGTGAAACGTTTTCATCCTTGAGAGCCTCATCTTGGGCTACCCGAATTTGGCTATTAAGGTTGGTGTGAATGGTGATATTTAAAGCTCAGACACGAAGGGGCACCGCTCTTTCTTTTCGACTTAAGGCATTGGCTACTACGTTTGCCTTCCCGGGATGGTAACGAAGCTCGCAATCGTAATCTTTTAAGGTTTTAATCCACCTTTGTTGTCTCATGTTTAGTTGCTTTTGATCGAAGATGTGTTGGAGACTTTTGTGATCGGTAAAGATAGTACTCTTGGTTCCATAAAGATAGTGTTTCCACATTTTAAGTGCAAAGACAACGGCTCCGAGTTCGAGATCATGTGTCGTGTAGTTTCGTTCATGAATTTTGAGTTGTCGAGAAGCATAAGAAATGAATTTTGTTCGTTGCATCAACACACACCCAAAATCATGTTTCTAGGTGTCGCAATACACAACAAAATCATCGTTGCCTTCGGGAAGTGATAAGATAGGAGCGGTGGTTAGCTTCGTTTTCAAGATTTGAAATGCGGATTCTTGTTCGGTTGCCCAAACGAATTTTCTTCCCTTATAAGTTAACGCGGTTAGAGGACGAGCGACCAAAGAGAAATCTTTGATGAATCTACGATAGTATCCGATGAGACCCAAGAATTGACGAATGTGAGTAGGAGTAGTAGGAGTCTCCCATTTACTAATGGCTTCGATTTTTGATGGATCGACGTTAATACCTTGATCACTTACCACATGACCAAGAAATTGAACTTCCTTCAACCAAAATTCACACTTGGAGAATTTGGCATAGAGTCGTTCTTGTCTTAAAAGTTCAAGCACGAGTCGGAGGTGTTCCTCGTGTTCTTCTTCGCTTTTTGAGTAGACCAAAATATCATCGATGAACACGATGATGAATTTGTCGAGGTATGGTTTGCACACGCGGTTCATGAGGTCCATGAACACCGTCGGTGTGTTAGTGAGACCAAAAGGCATTACGAGAAATTCATAACTACCATAACGAGTCCGGAAAGCGGTTTTAGAGACATCTTCCCCCTTAACCCTTAATTGATGATAACCCGAACAGAGATCGATTTTTGAATATACACAAGACCCTTGTAGTTGATCAAAGAGGTCATCGATGCGAGGAAGAGGATATCGGTTCTTAACCGTCAATTTGTTTAGTTCACGATAATCAATGCACATTGGTAGGGATCCGTCTTTCTTTTTAACAAACAAAATCGGAGCGCCCCAAGGTGAATGGCTAGGTTGGATAAAACCACGGTCAAGTAGTTCTTGGATTTGACTTTGCAATTCTTGTATTTCGGATGGAGCAAGTCTATATGGTGCACGAGCTACGGGTGTGGCTCCCGGAATAAGATCGATTTGGAATTCAACAGGTCGATGAGGTGGAAGACTCGGCAATTCGTCGAGAAATACATCGGAAAAGTCACTAACAATTGGCACATCATCGATGTGCTTCTCATCGGACTCGACTTTCTTAACGTGAGCAAGGATCGCAAAACAACCCTTACGGAGTAGTTTTCTAACTTTAATGCATGAAACGAGGTTGAGTCCGGTGCAACTCTTATCGCCATAGACGATCAAAGGTTCACCATTCTCGATAGGAATTCGGATTGCGTTAAGATCACAAAGGATGTGAGATTTCGTTTTGGCTAGCCAATTCATACCGATTATTACATCAAAGCTTCCTAGTTCCATGGGTATCAAGTCAATTTCAAACTCATTACCCAAAATGTTTATCGTACACCCCCGGTAATATATGTCGGCACTCAATAGTTTCCCGTTGGCCATTTCAATGGTATAAGTGGTATCTAGTGGGAGTGGTGGAGTGCTAAAATAATGAATCAAAGTCTTGGATACAAAGCATTTATCGGCACCCGAATCGAATAAACAAGTAACATAAGTGTTGTTGAGAAGAAACGTACCCGTGACTAATTCATTGTCATCTCGGGCTTCCTCGGTGTTGATGTTGAAAGCTCGGCCGCGCGTATTGGGGTTATCTTTCCTCTTCGGGCATGCATTTCTATAGTGGCCCGTTTGGCCACATTCATAACAAGTGCCCGTTTTTGGTGCATTGGGCCCCTTTCGGGCGATGGAGGTAACACTTTTACACTCATTGGCCTTATGACCAACTCCTTGGCACCGGTGGCAAATTAACTTGCCACATTCACCAAAGTGATGTTTGTTGCATTTGTTGCAAAGAGGTAGGTTCCCGGCATAACCCTTCTTGCCGTCGGAGGTGTAAGGCTTCTTAGCAAAGTTGTTGTTGCTTGATTGGGAGGGTTCCCACTTTATTTTGTTGCCGCCCGATTTATCCTCGGCCTTAGGTGCCGGAACTACGATTTCGTCAACCGTTTTGATCAATTGGCGGGCCATGTTCAAAGCTTGTTGTAGGTTAGCGGGTTTGGATGACATCACCCCTTGTTTGATGCTCTTTGGAAGACCATACATATAAAGTTCGACCCTTTGAGATTCGGGGTTCACGAGGTTTGGACACATCAAGGATAGTTCGGCGAATCGTTGATTATAGGCCTTGAGATCGTTTCCGACCGCCTCTAAGGTTCTTAGCTCTTGTTCGAGCTTTCGGGTTTCTTCGCGAGGGAAATATTCGATGACCATCTTTTCCCTTAAATCGGCCCAAGAGAGGGCGTGAGCTTCATCGGTACCCACCGATTGTACATAAGTATTCCACCATGTAAGAGCGACACCGACGAAGGTGTGAGTGGAGTATTTGACCTTGTCTTGGTCCCGACAACCGCTTATGCTAAAGACGGCTTCTGTTTGCTCAAACCATCGGGTGAGCACAACCGGTCCCCCGGTTCCATCAAAAGTGTGAGGTTTGCACCCCATGAAGGATTTGTAGGAGCACCCTTCGTTTGAGTTACCGGCTCCATTGTTGTTGTTGTTGTGGTTGTTGTTATTGTTGTTGTTAGATGAGTGACCGGCCATGGCCGCATCCACGGCGGTGGCTATCATGCGTTGTAAGGCTTGTTCGGGAGTTTCACGGCGTGGCACACTACGAGGAGGCATTGTTCCTTCAAAACAAAAGAATGCCATTGGTTAGTATTCTAAATAATACTAACCGTGATATGGAATAAAGATAGAGAGAAAATTATCCTTGACTCGCCTTAAATTCTTTATGTTATAATGTCGGAATATTCATATGAGTCACCGTAATATAATCCCGGAAATTATATTACCCTAATTCATATGTGCATTCGACGTTACTTTATATAGTCAAGGTGGCGTGTCAATCAAATTATACAACGTGAGATTAAGGTAGAATAAGAATAGATATGATAGAAGAGTTCGAGTATAAATGCACAAGTAGTCAAGTAATTCCTACTTCAAGTCTATATGCCGGTTGTAGTCTAGACTCACCAATGTACCCTATGACTCGGGGTTGACACTAGACATACCTTATATAAGGAGTCATTTACTCGGTTGGTAATATTTAAAAGTTCACTTTATCAATCTCGTAAACAAGTTGTTTAAATCTTAATTGCAGATTCAAAAGTAATTTCAATTAACGTCAACCATAATTCAGTTGATCATATCTTTTAATCCGTTCATCGAAACTATTCGGTGTCTAAATGAAAAGTTATTGATTTTTCGCCAGCTTTCCGAAAACATGTATATCATATACCTTTTACCAGTAATATATGTATTTAATTCGTGATTCATTATAAACTGTTTAACGACGAAATTTAGCATACAAACATGTATAAATATATATACTCTAGCACTAGACATGGATACACAATTAATGTATAAAAGATAAAATATAAATGCTTACGTATCAATATTGTGATTCAATATTGCAGAAAAGTATGTAGACACAACATAGATGATAATAGTAGGTTTGACTTGTAAATAATACCCATGAACATTACCCATAACCTCCATAGCTATAACTCATAATTTCCTTAACTTTATCCCGCTCAAAAACCCATTTTTGAAAGTGACACGCTCATAACCTCGTCGTAGTATTTTATGTATATTACTAATTAATAATTAATAATACTAATAATTAATAAGATTAATAATAATATTAATAATAATAATAATAATAATAATAATAATAATAATAATAATAATAATAATAATAATAATAATAATAATAATAATTTAAATACGGAGGAAGTAACATAAATAAATGTGTGTGATTGAAATGAAATTGTTTGAATTTATAGAACCTTTTCTGAAAAAGTACCCCATGAGATCGCATGGGATTTGTGCTTCAAGGCCATGCGATCGCATGGCACCCTGGGACAGCTCACAAATTTTTAACTTCTTGTTTGTCGACATAATGTTTTATAATATATATAATATATATAATTTAAATAATTAATTATATATTATATTAAATTCATGTGCATAGTTGACTTGTAATTTTCGTTCCGATGACTCGTACGTTGTCACTCGACTTATGTCCCGGTTCCGGTTTCTCGAACGCATTTTTGTACGCTTAGAAAACTCGCAATTTACGTTTTGTGACTCGTACCTTTGTCAAAATATAGTCTTAAATTATCAATAAACTATATCATTCAAAGTATATCTTAAACTTTCGAGTGTTTTGGTCGTTTACTTCTATAAATCGTTGTCTCGCTATTTGTTAATATATATATATAATAACAAATCGTTTTATGACCAAGTTAATATATATTTTCAACATTCATAAACACGTTTTAAATATACGTTGCAAGTTATTCATATAATTAATATTCCAACTTATCATATATATTCAAATAAATATTTAAACCAATAAGTTTAATGTACAGTATCAAACAATTAATACATTGTTACGTTTTCAAGTTATAGTATATATATATGTATCTATATACATATAATTGTTCGCGAATCGTCAAGAATAACCGAAAGGTATTTGAATATATGAAAGTAGTTCAAAAATTTTGAGATTCAGTTTTACAGACTTTGCTTATCGTGTCGAAAATGTTAATCATACAAAGATTAAGTTTAAATTTGGTCAGAAATTTCCGGGTCATCACAACTAACCTATCATCTAACACTCCCCGCAGTCCGAGCGGCGAAATCGCGAAAGCTCGGACTGGAAGAAAACGCTAATATTGAAAAAACGCTAACAAATAAACAAATAAAAGTAACTTTTTTTTTCCCTTCTCTTGTTTGATGCGCCGAATAGACAAATATTCGCGGATGTGGTTGCATATTGCTTGACTGCGTATTCCTTTTCCGTAGCGTTTTTTCTTTTCTTTTTACGCCGTAGCTTGCTTTGCCTAAGGATTGAGCAAGACTTGGGCATAGAACTTTTGTCGACGATAATAGTTATCTTCAACGTTGCAAAAGAGAGTTTTTCTTTTTTTTTCCAATATTCATCCTTTTTTTTTGGGGGTTTGGAACCTAGTCGAGCTAGGCGGCTCAAACCCACGCCGATTATTTGACTAAACATTAAACAAAAAGTAAGAGTAATTAGAAAGTAGAAATCAAAGGTGTTGGGCTAAAAGAGATTTAAGAAAATTGATGAATAAGGAATGGTGGATATGAAAAGATTTTGAATTCGTTTCGATTGGAATTATAAGAAAATGAAAAATGAGATTTAGGAAGGTTTTGATAAGTTAGGAAATTAATAACGAGACTTGGAAAGAAATATTGTAAAGCAGATGATTTTGTTTCATTCTAAACTAAAAAGGAAAATAATTACGTAGTAAAAAAAAGAATCGAGTGCTGGAGAGAACAAGAAACGGATAGAGAAAAAAAACTTCTTTAAGGCGTTTGTATTTTTTTTAGATGATAAAGCCTAAAGAAATTAAAAAGGATAAGGGTGTGATAAAAGGATTTAGCGACGGTTGTAAAGGGTAATAGACATGGTGTTTGCAGATTTGTTGTACATGATATTTGTAACAACGTAGCAAAATAGAAAGAGAGACTTAGGACAATAGAATACATATAGCCATATAGGATTTAAACGGAGAGATGAAAAAGATAGACTTGAAACCGTAGAATACATTAAAACATAGAGATTTAGAACACACGTGGAGTTTTGACGGGTGGCATAGAGACAGTGGCACAAGGCGACCGACTAGGTCTCGGGATCAAACCCGTTCTAATACCATGTTATACAATGGAATTCCTTATAAATATCATTGATTACATTGACTCTTATTTATACAGTACATAACCCTAACCATAGAAAACCTAACGGACCCAAACCCACATACTTGACTTGGGCCTAACCTATCATCTAACACTCCCCCGCAGTCCGAACGGCGAAATCGCGAAAGTTCGGACTGGATAGAAAACAATAAATATTAAACAAAGAAATAAAAGAAACTTTTTTTTTCTCATTTGTTGCACCGAATAAACTGATATTCGCTGATATCGTTGCGTCTTGCTTGACTGCGTTTCCTTTTTCGTAACGTTTTTTTTATACGTCGTGGCTTGCTTTGCCTAAGGATTGAGCAGGACTTGGGCAGAGAACTTTGTCGACGATAACAATCTTCATCAACGCTGCAAATAAGATTTTTGACAAAATATTCCTCTCTTTTTTCATGGTTTGGAACCTAGTCATGCTAGGCGGCTCATCCCCAAACCGATTATTGTTATTAATAGAGAAAGTAAAGGTGAAAAATAAAGATAGAAAAAAAAACGGACTGTGTAAGGAATCTTGTGTGAGGAATCTCAGTGGCGGCCCATGTAGGTTGGGCTAAAGGTTTTTTTTTTTTTTTTTTTTTTAATAGGCTAGGAGAAGGGTTTAGGCTTGGATAACTTGGAGGATTTGGGCTGATTTACTAGGCTTATTATCGTTGTTGTAGACTCCGGAGTTGCAAACGGTTGTGTTGTGGCTGAAAGAAGAAAAGTGGAAGCATGTATTTTTTTTTTTTTTTTTTTTTTTTTTGTGTCGCTGTAGGTTAAGAAAATTTTGTTTTGAGATACAAAAGGAAAGAAAAAGAAAATCAACAGTAGATGAGAGGCACAAATTCAATACTGATGAACACACTATTGATTTATTGATTTGCCGAAAGAATCAATAAGGAATTGTTGTTTTTATATTTTTTGGATTAATCATGTTTTTGAGATGAGCAGTGGTTGTGTCTTGTTGGGGATCGGGTATTTTGCATAAAGAAAATGATAGAACGGATAGCAAAACTTATTTTGAAGAAACTCAACTATGTTACACTTTGAAAGAGAAATAGTGACGGCAGCTATATTTGGGTTACTTTCTATTTAAAATGGATATGAATTATTATGGTATAACAAAGATATCTAAAATACAAATTGGTTCTTGTATTCAACATAGGGGTGTACGTTCGGGCGATTTACAATTTAGTTGGTTTAGTCGGTTTAAATAAATCGTTTTTCAGAAGAAAAAAAATATTGAGCACCGATAATCAAACCAAATCAATTAAAACCAAACTAAAAAATTCAATATAAAATCGATTTATTTGAATCGATTTTTCATTAAACCAATGAAAAAGTTAAGGACTAATAATTGATAAACAAACTCATTTGTACAATATGCTAAGTTCTTAAAAACTATCCATTAAAATGGATTTAAAACCATCAAATACACTAATTAAAAAAAAAACAGTGGAAAACTCTATCTCAAGTTAAACACAATGAGCAGATCATCTCATTTACCAAATAAAGGCAAAAAATAATTAAACGGAATGATCAGATCATAGATCATTTCAAGTCTTACCATCTTAAAACAAATTATTTTTTGCCTTTATTTGGTAAAGACATCAGATGATACTGCTCATTTTGTTTTACTTGAGATGGAGTTTTAAAAATTGTTTCTTTAGAATTAGTGTATTTGATGATTTCAAATTCATTTTAATGGATAGTTTTCAAGAACTTAACATGTTGTACAAATGACTTTGTTTATCAAATACTAATCCTTAACTTTTTAATTGGTATGTAAAAAAGCAATCCAAATAAATCGATTTTATATTGGACTGGTTTGGTTTTAACTAATTTGGTTTGGTTATTGGTGCTCAATATATTTTTTTGAGAAACTGATTTATCCAAACCAACTAAATCGTAAACCGCCCGAACATACACTCATATTAATAACCTCTAATCGTAAGATTTGTGAATAGGGTGAATATGATATAGCATATTTATAATGGAGAATCAATAAAAAAAACAAAGGAATTTATCTTGATTTTGGGTTGATTCATGATTGAAGAAAAAACTCGCAAAGATTAGGGATTTAGATGCTTGATTTATGTTTTATAAAGGAAAAAATCTAGGTTGATTACTGATACTTACAAAACGTATCACACGCAACTGGAGCTTTCCCAATTCTGGATATTGAAGCAATGTAAATGGTAGGTTAGAAGGTTGGTGGTAGGATAGAGTAATTGACGGGGCGGTATAGGGATAGCGGCACAAGGCGGCCAACTAGGCCTCGGGATCAAACCCGCTCTAATACCATGTTATACAATGGAATTCCCCATAAATATTATTGATTACATTGACTCTTATTTATAGAGTACATAACCCTACCCTAGAAAACCTAACGGACCCAAGCCCACATACTTGACTTGGGCCTAACCTATCATCTAACAGTATTTATATGGCAATTTTGCTTTTAATTTATCAAAATTATTAAGATCTTTGGCTTTTGAATTCCCTGCTGCTAAACATATAGCATAAGTCTTATTACGTTGGAATCTCGTATACGGTATACAGGCTTGCACGTTTTAACATTTGAACTTGTTTTACTTTTCTCCATTCACATGTGCGACTCGGAATATAGTTGTGTTATTTTAGAGAAAAAAAATAACATATACTCTGCAACATATTCGAAGATCAAAAGTACAATCGGTGCAAGAGAAAATCCAAACATACTCAAAACAAGCGGGAATAAATCACTAACCTAAATCAAGTGGAACGAAATGACTAGTTTGTTTTTGTTGCAAATATATCTTCACCACACGTACATTCGCTTATGTAATGAACTGCCTAAGCAGTAGAGTATCTATCATTTAATTAAAACATAAGCACCGGCGAAATAGGAATTTTTTTCACCGGGGCGGAAATTTTTCTAAAAGCGTAGCAACTTTTTTGACAAAATGTGTATGCTTTGGGCCAAAATACGGAGACTTTTGAGTAAAATATGGAGTCTTTGGGGTTAAAATATGAGACTTGAAAAAATAAAATCAACTGTGCCAAAATCAAAAAATTCAAAATTTTTGCATTAAAAACTGGAGATGGTTGACACCCTTGCTCGTTAGTAGTTTCGTGTATGCACACAGGGTCTTTTTCAGGAAAAAAAAAGTGTTCTCAAGTTTTAAAAAAGAAAAAAAAAAAAACAACTTATGATTTGAGTCTAATTTTACTTTAGTATTAACTTAAAATTGATTGATATTAAATTTCTTTTCCATTGAGGTTGATCTCTCATTATTTATTTTCTTTTGTTTCATAATAATAAAAAAATAGGAACAAAGCATATTATTTTCAGAAGTGGTGTGCTTGGCACACAGCTTCTTGAAGCTTATGAGAGCTTATTGGAGCTTGAACTTATGATTTTAATAAACTCCAAGTCATAAGCTTTGTTTGGTAGACATAAAAAGTGGAGCTTATGAAAATCATAAGCTCTTAAAAAATAAGCTACTTCTAGTAGCTTATGAAAAAAAGTAGAGCTTATGAACTGGAAAATAAGCTCCAGTTAGTTTACCAAACACTTATAAAAAATAATAAGCTCCAGCTACCAGCTTTAAAAATAAGTTTCAGCTCCAACTATTTTGGGTCTGTTTGGCGTAAGAGCTTATGAGAGCTTATGGGAGCTTGGGCTTATGATTTTAATAAGCTCCAACTAATAAGGTTTGTTTGGTAGACATAAAAAGTAGAGCTTATGAAAATCATAAGCTCTAGAAAAATAAGCTACTTCTAGTAGCTTATCAAAAAAAGTAGAGCTTATGAATTGAAAAATAAGCTCGAACTTGTTTATCAAACACTTATAAAAAATAATAAGCTCCAGCTACCAACTTTAAAAATAAGTTCCAGCTCCAGCTCTAGCCCATAAGCTCCAGCTCCAGCTAGTTTCATCCAAACACACCATTAGCGTTTTACTAATTAGTGATGATTTCCAGCCGTATCTTCTAGATGTCGTCATCTAGATGTTTCCATTCTAGCCGTAATCTAGATTTTTCTAGATATTCAAAGAAGCCGGTTAAAGAAGCAAAGTTGGAAACAATTACGGCTAGCCACTTGTTTGACAACTCATATAGAAGTATTCAAATTGGAAACGATTACGGCTAGCCACCCTTTTCTGCGTTCACACCTTCCACCTCCTCAAAATTTTCTTATAAATAGAGGTGTAAGCCTCATTTGTAAATCATTCAGAAAAGTGTAATCACATCTAGTTAGTGTGTGTGTGAGTTTAAGTGTAATCCTAACCATGAGTGAATACATCCTAGATAGTGGTGAGATTCCTAGTGTGTTAGTTTGAGAGTGTTTTTTTGTTTTTTGAGTTTTATAATACTCTGTAATCTATTCTTGTGAGTAATAGAGTTATTTTCTCTCAAATTTGTGTGTACCAACGTCCAGTCGATCCCCTCTTAATCACAACAAGTGGTATCAGAGCAAGGTTAGAGGCGTTGGTCGAGTTTTTGGGTTTTCTGAAGTTTTCAACCCCGTTTGTGTTGAAAAATTATTTGTAAGGTAATAATGTCCACGGAAGAGTCAGGATCATCTTCCGGAGCCATGATTATGCTCACTGCCACCAACTACACGCTGTGGAAACCTCGGATGGAAGATCTCCTCAGCTGTAAGGATTTGTTTGACCCTATTGAATTAAAGGGTACAAATCCTGATTCCGCCAAAGAAAAAGAGTGGAAGAAATCAAACCGAAAAACTATTGGTCAGATCCGTCAATGGATTGATCATAGTGTCTTCCACCATGTTGCACAAGAGACAGACGCATATGTCCTCTGGAAAAAAGTTGGAGGACATGTACCAGGCCAAGACTGCTCGGAATAAAGCCCTGTTGATGAGGCGTTTAGTCAACATGAAGCTTAAAAGTGGAACTTCAGTTGTCGAGCATGAAATGTCCCGTTCTTATTGATTAAAAACGTTCCATATTAATTGATTTCGTTGCGAGGTTTTGACCTCTATATGAGACGTTTTTCAAAGACTGCATTCATTTTTAAACAAACCATAACCTTTATTTCATCAATAAAGGTTTAAAAAGCTTTACGTAGATTATCAAATAATGATAATCTAAAATATCCTGTTTACACACGACCATTACATAATGGTTTACAATACAAATATGTTACAACAAAATAAGTTTCTTGAATGCAGTTTTTACACAATATCATACAAGCATGGACTCCAAATCTTGTCCTTATTTAAGTATGCGACAGCGGAAGCTCTTAATAATCACCTGAGAATAAACATGCTTAAAACGTCAACAAAAATGTTGGTGAGTTATAGGTTTAACCTATATATATCAAATCATAATAATAGACCACAAGATTTCATATTTCAATACACATCCCATACATAGAGATAAAAATCATTCATATGGTGAACACCTGGTAACCGACAATAACAAGATGCATATATAAGAATATCCCCATCATTCCGGGACACCCTTCGGATATGATATAAATTTCGAAGTACTAAAGCATCCGGTACTTTGGATGGGGTTTGTTAGGCCCAATAGATCTATCTTTAGGATTCGCGTCAATTAGGGTGTCTGTTCCCTAATTCTTAGATTACCAGACTTAATAAAAAGGGGCATATTCGATTTCGATAATTCAACCATAGAATGTAGTTTCACGTACTTGTGTCTATTTTGTAAATCATTTATAAAACCTGCATGTATTCTCATCCCAAAAATATTAGATTTTAAAAGTGGGACTATAACTCACTTTCACAGATTTTTACTTCGTCGGGAAGTAAGACTTGGCCACTGTTGATTCACGAACCTATAACAATATATACATATATATTAAAGTATGTTCAAAATATATTTACAACACTTTTAATATATTTTGATGTTTTAAATTTATTAAGTCAGCTGTCCTCGTTAGTAACCTATAACTAGTTGTCCACAGTTAGATGTACAGAAATAAATCGATAAATATTATCTTGAATCAATCCACGACCCAGTGTATACGTATCTCAGTATTGATCACAACTCAAACTATATATATTTTGGAATCAACCTCAACCCTGTATAGCTAACTCCAACATTCACATATAGAGTGTCTATGGTTGTTCCGAAATATATATAGATGTGTCGACATGATAGGTCGAAACATTGTATACGTGTCTATGGTATCTCAAGATTACATAATATACAATACAAGTTGATTAAGTTATGGTTGGAATAGATTTGTTACCAATTTTCACGTAGCTAAAATGAGAAAAATTATCCAATCTTGTTTTACCCATAACTTCTTCATTTTAAATCCGTTTTGAGTGAATCAAATTGCTATGGTTTCATATTGAACTCTATTTTATGAATCAAAACAGAAAAAGTATAGGTTTATAGTCGGAAAAATAAGTTACAAGTCGTTTTTGTAAAGGTAGTCATTTCAGTCGAAAGAACGACGTCTAGATGACCATTTTAGAAAACATACTTCCACTTTGAGTTTAACCATAATTTTTGGATATAGTTTCATGTTCATAATAAAAATCATTTTCTCAGAATAACAACTTTTAAATCAAAGTTTTCATAGTTTTTAATTAACTAACCCAAAACAGCCCGCGGTGTTACTACGACGGCGTAAATCCGGTTTTACGGTGTTTTTCGTGTTTCCAGGTTTTAAATCATTAAGTTAGCATATCATATAGATATAGAACATGTGTTTAGTTGATTTTAAAAGTCAAGTTATAAGGATTAACTTTTGTTTGCGAACAAGTTTAGAATTAACTAAACTATGTTCTAGTGATTACAAGTTTAAACCTTCGAATAAGATAGCTTTATATGTATGAATCGAATGATGTTATGAACATCATTACTACCTTAATTTCCTTGGATAAACCTACTGGAAAAGAGAAAAATGGATCTAGCTTCAATGGATCCTTGGATGGCTCGAAGTTCTTGAAGCAGAATCATGACACGAAAACAAGTTCAAGTTAGATCATCACTTGAAATAAGATTGTTATAGTTATAGAAATTGAACCAAAGTTTGAATATGATTATTACCTTGTATTAAAATGATAACCTACTGTAAGAAACAAAGATTTCTTGAGGTTGGATGATCACCTTACAAGATTGGAAGTGAGCTAGCAAACTTGAAAGTATTCTTGATTTTATGAAACTAGAACTTTTGGAATTTATGAAGAACACTTAGAACTTGAAGATAGAACTTGAGAGAGATCAATTAGATGAAGAAAATTGAAGAATGAAAGTGTTTGTAGGTGTTTTTGGTCGTTGGTGTATGGATTAGATATAAAGGATATGTAATTTTGTTTTCATGTAAATAAGTCATGAATGATTACTCATATTTTTGTAATTTTATGAGATATTTCATGCTAGTTGCCAAATGATGGTTCCCACATGTGTTAGGTGACTCACATGGGCTGCTAATAGCTGATCATTGGAGTGTATATACCAATAGTACATACATCTAAAAGCTGTGTATTGTACGAGTACGAATACGGGTGCATACGAGTAGAATTGTTGATGAAACTGAACGAGGATGTAATTGTAAGCATTTTTGTTAAGTAGAAGTATTTTGATAAATGTATTGAAGTCTTTCAAAAGTGTATAAATACATATTAAAACACTACATGTATATACATTTTAACTGAGTCGTTAAGTCATCGTTAGTCGTTACATGTAAGTGTTGTTTTGAAACTTTTAGGTTAACGATCTTGTTAAATGTTGTTAATCCAATGTTTATAATATCAAATGAGATTTTAAATTATTATATTATTATGATATTATCATGTATGAATATCTCTTAATATGATATATATACATTAAATGTCTTTACAACGATAATCGTTACATATATGTCTCGTTTAAAAATCATTAAGTTAGTAGTCTTGTTTTTACATATGTAGTTCATTGTTAATATACTTAATGATATGTTTACATATCATAGTATCATGTTAACTATATATATATCCATATATATGTCATCATATAGTTTTTACAAGTTTTAACGTTCGTGAATCACCGGTCAACTTGGGTGGTCAATTGTCTATATGAAACATATTTCAATTAATCAAGTCTTAACAAGTTTGATTGCTTAACATGTTGGAAACATTTAATCATGTAAATATCAATCTCAATTAATATATATAAACATGGAAAAGTTCGGGTCACTACAGTACCTACCCGTTAAATAAATTTCGTCCCGAAATTTTAAGCTGTTGAAGGTGTTGACGAATCTTCTGGAAATAGATGCGGGTATTTCTTCTTCATCTGATCTTCACGCTCCCAGGTGAACTCGGGTCCTCTACGAGCATTCCATCGAACCTTAACAATTGGTATCTTGTTTTGCTTAAGTCTTTTAACCTCACGATCCATTATTTCGACGGGTTCTTCGATGAATTGAAGTTTTTCGTTGATTTGGATTTCATCTAACGGAATAGTGAGATCTTCTTTAGCAAAACATTTCTTTAAATTCGAGACGTGGAAAGTGTTATGTACAGCCGCGAGTTGTTGAGGTAACTCTAGTCGGTAAGCTACTGGTCCGACACGATCAATAATCTTGAATGGTCCAATATACCTTGGATTTAATTTCCCTCGTTTACCAAATCGAACAACGCCTTTCCAAGGTGCAACTTTAAGCATGACCATCTCTCCAATTTCAAATTCTATATCTTTTCTTTTAATGTCAGCGTAGCTCTTTTGTCGACTTTGGGCGGTTTTCAACCGTTGTTGAATTTGGATGATCTTCTCGGTAGTTTCTTGTATAATCTCCGGACCCGTAATCTGTCTATCCCCCACTTCACTCCAACAAATCGGAGACCTGCACTTTCTACCATAAAGTGCTTCAAACGGCGCCATCTCAATGCTTGAATGGTAGCTGTTGTTGTAGGAAAATTCTGTTAACGGTAGATGTCGATCCCAACTGTTTCCGAAATCAATAACACATGCTCGTAGCATGTCTTCAAGCGTTTGTATCGTCCTTTCGCTCTGCCCATCAGTTTGTGGATGATAGGTAGTGCTCATGTCTAGACGAGTTCCTAATGCTTGCTGTAATGTCTACCAGAATCTTGAAATAAATCTGCCATCCCTATCAGAGATAATAGAGATTGGTATTCCATGTCTGGAGATGACTTCCTTCAAATACAGTCGTGCTAACTTCTCCATCTTGTCATCTTCTCTTATTGGCAAGAAGTGTGCTGATTTGGTGAGACGGTCAACTATTACCCAAATAGTATCAAAACCACTTGCAGTCCTTGGCAATTTAGTGATGAAATCCATGGTAATGTTTTCCCATTTCCATTCCGGGATTTCGGGTTGTTGAAGTAGACCTGATGGTTTCTGATGCTCAGCTTTGACCTTAGAACACGTCAAACATTCTCCTACGTATTTAGCAACATCGGCTTTCATACCCGGCCACCAAAAATGTTTCTTGAGATCCTTGTACATCTTCCCCGTTCCAGGATGTATTGAGTATCTGGTTTTATGAGCTTCTCTAAGTACCATTTCTCTCATATCTCCAAATTTTGGTACCCAAATCCTTTCAGCCCTATACCGGGTTCCGTCTTCCCGAATATTAAGATGCTTCTCCGATCCTTTGGGTATTTCATCCTTTAAATTTCCTTCTTTTAAAACTCCTTGTTGCGCCTCCTTTATTTGAGTAGTAATGTTATTATGAATCATTATATTCATAGATTTTACTCGAATGGGTTCTCTGTCCTTCCTGCTCAAGGCATCGGCTACCACATTTGCCTTCCCCGGGTGGTAACGAATCTCAAAGTCGTAATCATTCAATAATTCAATCCACCTACGCTGCCTCATATTCAGTTGTTTCTGATTAAATATATGTTGAAGACTTTTGTGGTCGGTATATATAATACTTTTGACCCCATATAAGTAGTGCCTCCAAGTCTTTAATGCAAAAACAACCGCTCCTAATTCCAAATCATGCGTCGTATAATTTTGTTCGTGAATCTTCAATTGTCTAGACGCATAAGCAATCACCTTTGTTCGTTGCATTAATACACAACCGAGACCTTGCTTTGATGCGTCACAATAAATCACAAAATCATCATTCCCTTCAAGCAATGACAATATAGGTGCCGTAGTTAGCTTTTTCTTCAATAACTGAAACGCTTTCTCTTGTTCATCATTCCATTCAAATTTCTTCCCTTTATGCGTTAATGCAGTCAAGGGTTTTGCTATTCTGGAAAAATCTTGGATGAACCTTCTGTAGTAACCAGCTAGTCCTAAAAACTGGCGTATGTGTTTCGGAGTTTTCGGGGTTTCCCACTTTTCAACAGTTTCTATCTTTGCCGGATCCACCTTAATACCTTCTTTGTTCACTATGTGACCGAGGAATTGAACTTCTTTCAACCAAAATGCACACTTTGAAAACTTAGCGTACAATTCTTCCTTCCTCAATACTTCTAACACCTTTCTCAAATGTTCACCGTGTTCTTGGTCATTCTTTGAGTAAATAAGTATGTCATCAATGAAAACAATGACAATCTTGTCAAGGTATGGTCCACATACTCGGTTCATAAGGTCCATGAACACAGCTGGTGCATTAGTTAAACCAAACGGCATGACCATAAACTCGTAATGACCGTAACGTGTTCTGAAAGCAGTCTTTGGAATATCATCTTCTTTCACCCGCATTTGATGATACCCGGAACGTAAGTCAATCTTTGAATAAACAGACGAGCCTTGTAGTTGATCAAATAAGTCATCGACTCTCGGTAGTGGGTAGCGGTTCTTGATGGTAAGTTTGTTCAACTCTCGGTAGTCGATACACAACCTGAATGTACCATCTTTCTTCTTGACAAACAAAACAGGAGCTCCCCACGGTGATGTGCTTGGTCGAATGAAACCACGCTCTAAAAGTTCTTGTAATTGGCTTTGCAGTTCTTTCATCTCGCTGGGTGCGAGTCTGTAAGGAGCACGAGCTATTGGTGCAGCTCCTGGTACAAGATCTATTTGAAATTCAACGGATCGATGTGGGGGTAATCCCGGTAATTCTTTCGGAAATACATCGGGAAATTCTTTTGCGACGGGAACATCATTGATGCTCTTTTCTTCAGTTTGTACTTTCTCGACGTGTGCTAGAACAGCATAGCAACCTTTTCTTATTAGTTTTTGTGCCTTCAAATTACTAATAAGATGTAGCTTCGTGTTGCCCTTTTCTCCGTACACCATTAAGGGTTTTCCTTTTTCTCGTATAATGCGAATTGCATTTTTGTAACAAACGATCTCCGCTTTCACTTCTTTCAACCAGTCCATACCGATTATCACATCAAAACTCCCTAACTCTACTGGTATCAAATCAATCTTAAATGTTTCGCTAACCAGTTTAATTTCTCGATTCCGACATATATTATCTGCTGAAATTAATTTACCATTTGCTAATTCGAGTAAAAATTTACTATCCAAAGGTGTCAATGGACAACTTAATTTAGCACAAAAATCTCTACTCATATAGCTTCTATCCGCACCCGAATCAAATAAAACGTAAGCAGATTTATTGTCAATAAGAAACGTACCCGTAACAAGCTCCGGGTCTTCCTGTGCCTCTGCCGCATTAATATTGAAAACTCTTCCACGGCCTTGTCCATTCGTGTTCTCCTGGTTCGGGCAATTTCTAATAATGTGGCCCGGTTTTCCACATTTATAACAAACTACATTGGCATAACTTGCTCCGACACTACTTGCTCCGCCATTACTCGTTCCGACACCATTTGTTCCTTTCGTTCTATTAACCCCTGGTCCGTAGACCTCACACTTCGCCGCGCTATGACCATTTCTTTTACACTTGTTGCAAAATTTGGTGCAGAACCCCGAGTGATTCTTTTCACACCTTTGGCATAGCTGCTTCTGATTGTTGTTGTTGTTGCGGTTATTATTGTTGATGGGATGATTGTTGTAGTTGCTGTTGTTGTTGTTGTTGTTGTTGTTGGGCCGTTTGTTGTAGTTGCGATTGATGTTGCGATTGTTGGGATAATTGCTGCGATTATTGTTGTAATTGCTGTTGTTGTTGTATTGGTGATTCTTATCACCGTTTTCCTCCCACTTTCTTTTGACTTGCTTCACATTGGCCTCTTCAGCAGTCTGTTCTTTAATTCTTTCTTCAATCTGGTTCACTAGTTTGTGAGCCATTCTACATGCCTGTTGTATGGAGGCGGGCTCGTGTGAACTTATATCTTCTTGGATTCTTTCCGGTAATCCTTTCACAAACGCGTCGATCTTCTCTTCCTCATCTTCGAATGCTCCCGGACACAATAGGCACAATTCTGTGAATCGTCTTTCGTACGTGGTAATATCAAATCCTTGGGTTCGTAACCCTCTAAGTTCTGTCTTGAGCTTATTGACCTCGGTTCTGGGACGGTACTTCTCGTTCATCAAGTGCTTGAATGCTGACCACGGTAGTGCGTACGCATCGTCTTGTCCCACTTGCTCTAGATAGGTATTCCACCATGTTAACGCAGAACCTGTGAAGGTATGCGTAGCGTACTTCACTTTGTCCTCTTCAGTACACTTACTTATGGCAAACACCGATTCGACCTTCTCGGTCCACCGTTTCAATCCGACCGGTCCTTCGGTTCCATCAAATTCCAAAGGTTTGCAGGCAGTGAATTCTTTGTAGGTGCATCCTACACGATTTCCTGTACTGCTAGATCCAAGGTTATTGTTGGTATGTAGCGCAGCCTGTACTGCGGCTATGTTTGATGCTAGAAAAGTACGGAATTCCTCTTCATTCATATTCACTGTGTGTCGAGTAGTCGGTGCCATTTCCTTCAAAATAGTCAAATGGAACAAGTTAATCATACAGAATATTAAGAGTAGTTAATAGTATTTCGTAGCATAATATGAACTCATTTATAAAAGCTTTTTCTTCATATTAGCGTTTTATAAGTTTAAATTCGGGTAGTACCTACCCGTTAAGTTCATACTTAGTAGCTAATATACAATTCAACTACTACAATTCTATATGAAAAACTGATTATAATAATATTTCGCGTTCAAACTTTTATACAATATTTTACAAACTTACAATACCGCTTATTTTACATAAAGCATGAAATATAGCACACAATAACTTTGATACAAGATAGTTGTGAAGATAATTCTAGCTAGTACACAAGTCGTTCAGCAAAGGCAATAAAGACACGTAATTCATACGTCCAGAAACAAGTCATGCATTCTGGTTTTACTAGGACTACTTCCCATCCTTGGTCTTGTGCAACATAACCGTTATGGCCGTTGATAAGACAGCGTGTTGTAACGTCGTCAAAGGGACGAGGGTTACGTAATGTCCAACAGTCCCGTAACAATCTAAAAACCTCATTTCTTACCCCAATTACCGACTCCGTCACTTGTGGAAACGTTTTGTTTAATAGTTGTAGCCCGATGTTCTTGTTCTCACTTTGGTGAGAAGCGAACATTACTAATCCGTAAGCATAACATGCTTCTTTATGTTGCATGTTAGCCGCTTTTTCTAAATCACGAAGTCCAATATTCGGATATATTGAGTCAAAATAATTTCTTAACCCGTTCCGTAAAATAGCATTTGGGTTCCCCGCAATATATGCGTCAAAGTAAACACATCGTAACTTATGGGTTTCCCAATGTGATATCCCCCATCTTTCAAACGAAAGTCTCTTATAAACCAAGACATTCTTGGAACGTTCTTCGAATGTCTTACAAACTGATCTCGCCTTAAATAGTTGTGCCGAGGAATTCTGACCGACTCTAGACAAGATTTCATCAATCATGTCTCCGGGTAGGTCTCTTAAAATATTGGGTTGTCTATCCATTTTGTGTTTTTAAACTGTAAAATAGACAAGAGTTAGATTCATAAAAAAAAATACTTATTAATAAAAGCAATTTTTACATATGTCATAAAGCATAAGCACACTATATTACATATATTACACCATACGAATACAACTATCTTATTCCGACTCGCTCGTTTCTTCTTCTTCGGTTTTGGTTCGTTTTGCCAAGTTTCTAGGGATATATGATGTTCCCCTAATACGAGCCGTAATTTTCCACATTGGTTTAGAAAAACCTGGTGGTTTAGAGGTTCCCGGGTCATTGTTACAACTTAAGGACTTCGGGGGTTGACGATACATATAAAGTTCATCGGGGTTGGAATTAGATCTCTCTATTTTTATGCCCTTTCCCTTATTATTTTCTTTTGCCTTTTTAAATTCAGTTGGGGTAATTTCTATAACATCATCGGAATTCTCGTCGGAATCCGATTCATCGGAGAATTGGTAATCCTCCCAATATTTTGCTTCCTTGGCGGAAACACCATTGACCATAATTAACCTTGGTCGGTTGGTTGAGGATTTTCTTTTACTTAACCGTTTTATTATTTCCCCCACCGGTTCTATTTCTTCATCCGGTTCCGATTCTTCTTCCGGTTCCGATTCTTCTTCCGGTTCCGACTCTTCTTCCGGTTCCTCTTCGGGAACTTGTGAATCAGTCCACGAATCATTCCAATTTACATTTGACTCTTCATTATTATTAGGTGAGTCAATGGGACTTGTTCTAGAGGTAGACATCTATCACATAATATCAAACGCGTTAAGAGATTAATATATCACATAATATTCACATGTTAAAAATATATAGTTTCCAACAAAATTTGTTAAGCAATCATTTTTCAAGTAAACACGGTCGAAGTCCAGACTCACTAATGCATCCTAACAAACTCGATAAGACACACTAATACAAAATTCTGGTTCTCTAAGACCAACGCTCGGATACCAACTGAAATCTTCAGTTGGGGACACCACACGTCCCACCCAGTGCCTTCCCAGCTAACCGCCTGGTGACCACTGAGTGTACCTCAGATACTGATTTTAGGGCCTGCCTCTTGGCAATTGCCAACCCTCGTAAGGGATCACAAGGAGTAAGAGCCAATGCTTCGTCACAGGTAACACTGTGAGAACCTCCTTTACGACTAACCCGCCACACATGGACGGCGTTATACCAGCTCTGATACCAACTGAAATGTCCCGTTCTTATTGATTAAAAACGTTCCATATTAATTGATTTCGTTGCGAGGTTTTGACCTCTATATGAGACGTTTTTCAAAGACTGCATTCATTTTTAAACAAACCATAACCTTTATTTCATCAATAAAGGTTTAAAAAGCTTTACGTAGATTATCAAATAATGATAATCTAAAATATCCTGTTTACACACGACCATTACATAATGGTTTACAATACAAATATGTTACAACAAAATAAGTTTCTTGAATGCAGTTTTTACACAATATCATACAAGCATGGACTCCAAATCTTGTCCTTATTTAAGTATGCGACAGCGGAAGCTCTTAATAATCACCTGAGAATAAACATGCTTAAAACGTCAACAAAAATGTTGGTGAGTTATAGGTTTAACCTATATATATCAAATCATAATAATAGACCACAAGATTTCATATTTCAATACACATCCCATACATAGAGATAAAAATCATTCATATGGTGAACACCTGGTAACCGACAATAACAAGATGCATATATAAGAATATCCCCATCATTCCGGGACACCCTTCGGATATGATATAAATTTCGAAGTACTAAAGCATCCGGTACTTTGGATGGGGTTTGTTAGGCCCAATAGATCTATCTTTAGGATTCGCGTCAATTAGGGTGTCTGTTCCCTAATTCTTAGATTACCAGACTTAATAAAAAGGGGCATATTCGATTTCGATAATTCAACCATAGAATGTAGTTTCACGTACTTGTGTCTATTTTGTAAATCATTTATAAAACCTGCATGTATTCTCATCCCAAAAATATTAGATTTTAAAAGTGGGACTATAACTCACTTTCACAGATTTTTACTTCGTCGGGAAGTAAGACTTGGCCACTGTTGATTCACGAACCTATAACAATATATACATATATATTAAAGTATGTTCAAAATATATTTACAACACTTTTAATATATTTTGATGTTTTAAATTTATTAAGTCAGCTGTCCTCGTTAGTAACCTATAACTAGTTGTCCACAGTTAGATGTACAGAAATAAATCGATAAATATTATCTTGAATCAATCCACGACCCAGTGTATACGTATCTCAGTATTGATCACAACTCAAACTATATATATTTTGGAATCAACCTCAACCCTGTATAGCTAACTCCAACATTCACATATAGAGTGTCTATGGTTGTTCCGAAATATATATAGATGTGTCGACATGATTGGTCGAAACATTGTATACGTGTCTATGGTATCTCAAGATTTCATAATATACAATACAAGTTGATTAAGTTATGGTTGGAATAGATTTGTTACCAATTTTCACGTAGCTAAAATGAGAAAAATTATCCAATCTTGTTTTACCCATAACTTCTTCATTTTAAATCCGTTTTGAGTGAATCAAATTGCTATGGTTTCATATTGAACTCTATTTTATGAATCTAAACAGAAAAATTATAGGTTTATAGTCGGAAAAATAAGTTACAAGTCGTTTTTGTAAAGGTAGTCATTTCAGTCGAAAGAACGACGTCTAGATGACCATTTTAGAAAACATACTTCCACTTTGAGTTTAACCATAATTTTTGGATATAGTTTCATGTTCATAATAAAAATCATTTTCTCAGAATAACAACTTTTAAATCAAAGTTTATCATAGTTTTTAATTAACTAACCCAAAACAGCCCGCGGTGTTACTACGACGGCGTAAATCCGGTTTTACGGTGTTTTTCGTGTTTCCAGGTTTTAAATCATTAAGTTAGCATATCATATAGATATAGAACATGTGTTTAGTTGATTTTAAAAGTCAAGTTAGAAGGATTAACTTTTGTTTGCGAACAAGTTTAGAATTAACTAAACTATGTTCTAGTGATTACAAGTTTAAACCTTCGAATAAGATAGCTTTATATGTATGAATCGAATGATGTTATGAACATCATTACTACCTTAATTTCCTTGGATAAACCTACTGGAAAAGAGAAAAATGGATCTAGCTTCAATGGATCCTTGGATGGCTCGAAGTTCTTGAAGCAGAATCATGACACGAAAACAAGTTCAAGTAAGATCATCACTTGAAATAAGATTGTTATAGTTATAGAAATTGAACCAAAGTTTGAATATGATTATTACCTTGTATTAAAATGATAACCTACTGTAAGAAACAAAGATTTCTTGAGGTTGGATGATCACCTTACAAGATTGGAAGTGAGCTAGCAAACTTGAAAGTATTCTTGATTTTATGAAACTAGAACTTTTGGAATTTATGAAGAACACTTAGAACTTGAAGATAGAACTTGAGAGAGATCAATTAGATGAAGAAAATTGAAGAATGAAAGTGTTTGTAGGTGTTTTTGGTCGTTGGTGTATGGATTAGATATAAAGGATATGTAATTTTGTTTTCATGTAAATAAGTCATGAATGATTACTCATATTTTTGTAATTTTATGAGATATTTCATGCTAGTTGCCAAATGATGGTTCCCACATGTGTTAGGTGACTCACATGGGCTGCTAAGAGCTGATCATTGGAGTGTATATACCAATAGTACATACATCTAAAAGCTGTGTATTGTACGAGTACGAATACGGTTGCATACGAGTAGAATTGTTGATGAAACTGAACGAGGATGTAATTGTAAGCATTTTTGTTAAGTAGAAGTATTTTGATAAATGTATTGAAGTCTTTCAAAAGTGTATAAATACATATTAAAACACTACATGTATATACATTTTAACTGAGTCGTTAAGTCATCGTTAGTCGTTACATGTAAGTGTTGTTTTGAAACTTTTAGGTTAACGATCTTGTTAAATGTTGTTAATCCAATGTTTATAATATCAAATGAGATTTTAAATTATTATATTATTATGATATTATCATGTATGAATATCTCTTAATATGATATATATACATTAAATGTCTTTACAACGATAATCGTTACATATATGTCTCGTTTAAAAATCATTAAGTTAGTAGTCTTGTTTTTACATATGTAGTTCATTGTTAATATACTTAATGATATGTTTACATATCATAGTATCATGTTAACTATATATATATCCATATATATGTCATCATATAGTTTTTACAAGTTTTAACGTTCGTGAATCACCGGTCAACTTGGGTGGTCAATTGTCTATATGAAACATATTTCAATTAATCAAGTCTTAACAAGTTTGATTGCTTAACATGTTGGAAACATTTAATCATGTAAATATCAATCTCAATTAATATATATAAACATGGAAAAGTTCGGGTCACTACAGAGCATACCCGTGAGTTTCAGAGCTTGGTCAACCAGTTATCGTCTGTAGAGATGCCTCTTGGCGATGAAGTCCAGGCGTTACTGCTACTTAGTTCTCTTCCCGATAGTTGGGAGACGCTGGTATTAACACTCAGCAACTCAGTCCCGAATGGCAAACTTACCATGTCAATGGTCAAGGATGCCCTATTCAGTGAAAAGGCAAGGAGAAAGGACATGGGCACATATCAGACCCATGCCTTTGTCACAGAGAATCGAGGGAGACAACAAATAAGTAGTAAAAATAAATGGAGAGGCAGAAGTAAGAGCAGGGGCAGGTCCTCTAATAGCAGAAAATCAATATATAAATGCTATCATTGTGGATTAGAGGGACATATGAAGAAGAACTGCTACCGATTGAAAGAAGAACAAGGTCAGAGCAGTTCACAATCGAAGAATAAGGGTGGAGAAACATTAGTTACTATCACTGGTGATATAGCTTATTGTTCAACCCATGATGAGACATGCCTTCACGTCTCACGAGAAGACACGGAATGGGTGGTAGATACTGCAGCATCCTACCACGTGACTCCATACAAGGAATACTACACAACATATAAAGCTGGTGACTTTGGAGCTGTGAAAATGGGAAATTCCAGTTCCGCTAAGATTGTCGGAATTGGAGATGTCACAATAAAGACAAGTTCCGGGAGCACAATCACTCTAAAGGATGTCCGCCATGTGCCAGATCTTCGACTGAATTTACTTTCTGGAGTAGCTCTAGACAAACAGGGCTATGATAGTCATTTCAGTAGAGGCACATGGAAATTATCAAGAGGCGCTATGATAGTCTCTCGAGGACACATTTGTGGCACACTATACAAAACTCATGTGAAGATCTGTACAGGCGGCCTTAATGTTGCAGAAAAAGAGGCGTCACAAAATTTATGGCACCAGAGACTCGGTCACATGAGTGAAAAAGGGTTGTCTACCCTAATAAAGAAAGAGCTTATCAATGTAGACAAGGACGCTGCACTAAATCCTTGCAATCATTGTCTGTTTGGTAAGCAACATAGAGTCTCGTTTAATTCCTCTTCAACGAGAAGATCAGAGTTACTCAGTCTGGTGCACTCTGATGTTTGCGGTCCCTTGGAAGTTGAATCAATTGGCGGCAACCGATACTTTCTAACATTTATCGATGATGCTTCTCGAAAGGTGTGGGTATATTTCTTGCGGACGAAGGACCAAGTTTTCGATTACTTCAAACAGTTCCATGTCATGGTAGAACGTGAGACAGGAAAGAAGTTAAAGTGTCTTCGATCCGACAACGGCGGTGAATACTCTTCCAGGCAGTTCGATGCCTATTGCAGATCATATGGCATCCGACATGAGAAGACAGTTCCACGTACCCCTCAACACAATGGTATAGCAGAAAGAATGAACCGAACAATCATGGAACGTGTTCGGAGCATGCTCAGTATGGCTAAGCTGCTAAAGCTGTAGCGACCCGACCAAATCATGTTTGACGGCGCCGTCTACGTAGGTCCCATTACATGGTCATAAGTCTTTAAGACAAAGTTTAACCGAAAATATGTCGCAATCATTTCATAAGTGTGGATGTTTCAAAGTTTACAAAAGTAGTTTCCATAACTAGTACATAACGATGTTTAAAGTACAAATGAAACACGTGCGACACAGTTTAAAGTAGCCAAAAGACGCTCCAACTATGCAAGTATACTCGACATCCAATGCAAGTATCAAAAAGAAATGTGCGGAAGCATGTATCACCTAATGTTCAAGGACCTGAGAAAAACATAGAAATCTGTCAACGAAAACGTTGGTGAAATCATAGGTTTAAGTAAGTAAGTATGTAAAAGTAAGTCGAACCACAAGATTTGCATCATTGATAAATAGTAATACATTCTAAAAGTTAATATTCATGAGCACCCAATTATCAAGGCTTAACGTTTCCTTCCATAGAACCCCATCACAATAGTGTTAGAACATACACTGTTTCTCGAAAATATATTTCACCCGTAGATGGTAGCGAACCGTCCGAAGTGAGGGTTTGTCAAACCCATATGGCCATACAACATAAGTTCACGCCTACACTTACACCCTGCAAGTGTAACTAATGATAATCGAATTGAGGATTTTGTTCTGAACTCGTATGTAGAATGTTTGTTTTCATGTACTTGTGTTCACTTAGTTAAAAGAATTGTTTATGTTTTCTCATCCCAAAAGTAAGTTCAAAAGAGTAAAAGTGGGACTATGATCTCACCTTGAGCGAAAGAGTAAATAAGTACTTCGACAAGTAACGTGTGCAAAGAACAATGCTAGCCTTGACCTAAACAAATAGGTCGTATCAATAACGGTAAACACGATAGGTCAAAGGTGTTCAATTAGTCCTATGGCTCGTCACGACTCGATTATGTAGCATGTGAATCAAATTGTCAAGTTTCATGCAAGATACAAGTATAGAATCATGTTAGAAAGATTGCATAATCATTTGGCTAAGTTTGACAAAAAGTCAAACTTTGGTCGGTCAAAGTCAACGAAAAAGTCAACGCGTTCGGGTCGGATCCCGAACTATTTTCCTGAGGTTTTTAATCATATATGAGTATGTTAGAACAAGTTTCATGTGAATCGGAGGTCCATAGTATGCCAAACATTTTTCGTATTTTGGACATGGAGGTCAGAACCTGACCACGTTATATGTCGCGCCGCGACCCAAGACTGCCGCGTCGCGGCATATAACGGGTGCTGGTACCTGGTCAGTTTCAATTGTTCAAGTCTTTTTCCGAACTTCGATCGAACACAAATCACAAACCGTAAACACTTATGACTCGCATTTTATATCGTTGGAAAGCTAATTTGACAAAGAACACAACTAAACACATTTCACCAACCGAAAACATTATTTTCAATAACCGACATTTCAAATCAAATGAACAATCAATGCACACATTTAATGCAAGTGCACATTTATGATTCGGGCATTTAATGCATACATACAACACTCCGTTTTGTAGGTAATCGAGCATATAATACAACTAACTACTTACTAACAATAATTCATGGCATTCAATGCATCAAATATTCATTTCAAGCTTATCAAACCCTAACCCAAATTCACCAAAATCACTAATCAAGTTTATGGAGTTTTCTCAAGCAACCTACACATCAAATTGAAGCTAGTGATACTAGGAACACATTTAATACATGCATATATAACATTTAACAACATTCAAACAACCAAATCACCAAATCAAACACACCAAAGTTCATACTCAAGCTAGTTACTTCAAATAACGAAATCGAGCATATAAATCATATATTCATGTTAGACTTGAGCCATAGACACTAATTTACAACTTTATAAGTTAAAAACATCAAGAACACAAAATCTAGTGATTTTAGAAAGTTACCCAAATGAGATGTAATCGGTATGGAATCGAAGAGGAAGTTGCAAGGATTCCAAATATGTAATTAGTTTAGATTGAAGCTTGCTAGATTTTGATTAGATGATGAATCTTTGAAATGGTGTTTGAGAGAATTTGTGAAAGTATTAGAGAAAAATGGAAAAAGAAAAGAAATAATGAATGGAGGAGGAAGAGTGTTGACTCTTTGACCTAGTCACCTCTTTGCTCCTTTGTCAAACTTAGTCCCTCAACTTTGGAAACGGGTGCGTGAATTACCTAAACGAGATAATTTAAAACGCGTATTAACGGGGGATGTTATAAACATATAACGGAGTTTAAAATAGTATAACGGAAAAGTAAACGAAAAAGGCGGGATGTTACATTACCTACTCCTTAAAAGAAATTTCGTCCCGAAATTTAAGTAGGCGTAGTAGTCGTGGTTTCTTCCTCGGAATCTTGCGTTTCCGGAACCGGGAACAAGTGAGGGTATTTCTTTTGCATTTGATCTTGCCTTTCCCAAGTAAACTCGGGTCCTCTTTTGGCATTCCAACGAACCTTGACAATCGGGATTCGGCTTTGTTTCAATGTCTTGACGGAGGTGTCCACAACTTCAACCGGTTCTTCTACAAAATGAAGTTTGTCATCAATAGTAAGTTCCTCGAGAGGGATGACGATATCAGGTTCGGCAAGACACTTTTTCAAGTTAGATACATGGAAGGTAGGATGAACGGAGTTCAATTGAGGCGGAAGATCTAAACGATAAGCAACGATTCCAATACGCTTCAAGATTTCGAAAGGACCAATATACCGCGGATTTAGCTTCCCGCGTTTCCCAAAATGGATTACACCTTTCTAAGGTGCGACTTTTAACATTACTCGGTCACCGACTTGAAATTCAAGGTCGTTGCGTCGTTTGTCGGTATAGCTCTTTTGACGACTCCGGGCCGTCCGAAGCCTATCTCGGATTTGTACGATCTTCTCGGTGGTTTCGTGAATGAGTTCGGGTCCGGTGATTTGCACGTCGCCTACCTCGGCCCAACAAAGAGGTGAACGACATTTTCGGCCATATAGTACTTCAAAAGGTGCGGCTTTAATACTCGCGTGATAACTATTGTTGTAAGAGAACTCGGCGAGAGGTAAGTGCTTGTCCCAAGCTTTTTCAAAATCAACCACGCAAGCTCGTAACATGTCCTCTAAAGTTTGAATTGTGCGTTCGCTTTGCCCATCGGTTTGAGGATGATATGCGGTGCTCATGTCTAAGCGCGTTCCCAATGCTTCTTGTAAAGTACGCCAAAATCTAGAAACAAAACGGCCATCTCGGTCGGAGATAATCGATAAAGGTACACCGTGTCGAGCTACGATCTCCTTGATGTAAAGTTGTGCAAGTTTCTACATTTTTTCGGTCTCTTTCATAGCGAGAAAGTGTGCGGATTTGGTGAGACGGTCAACAATAACCCAAATGGTATCATAACCGCCCGTCGTTTTTGGTAGTTTGGTGATAAAATCCATTGTTATTCTTTCCCACTTCCATTGCGGGATTTTGGGTTGTTGAAGTAGTCCAGGCGGTCTTTGGTGTTCAGCTTTGACTTTGGAACATGTTAAACACTTGGAAACATAAGTAGCTACGTCCCTTTTGATGTTCGGCCACCAATATAGTTGTTTAAGGTCGTGGTACATCTTATTGGCACCGGGGTGAATCGAGTATCGTGACTTATAGGCTTCATCTAAAATAAGACTTCGTAGGTCCCAATAACTAGGCACCCAAATCCTTCCGGCGAAATATCGGAGTCCGGTTTCCTTAGTTTCGAATCAAGAGACGAGAATGTTCAAGAGCTCGTGTGAAACGTTTTCATCCTTGAGAGCCTCATCTTGGGCTACTCGAATTTGGCTATTAAGGTTGGTGTGAATGGTGATATTTAAAGCTCGGACACGAAGGGGCACCGCTCTTTCTTTTCGACTTAAGGCATCGGCTACTACGTTTGCCTTCCCGGGATGGTAACGAAGCTCGCAATCGTAATCTTTTAAGGTTTCAATCCACCTTTGTTGTCTCATGTTTAGTTGCTTTTGATCGAAGATGTGTTGGAGACTTTTGTGATCGGTAAAGATAGTACTCTTGGTTCCATAAAGATAGTGTCTCCACATTTTAAGTGCAAAGACAACGGCTCCGAGTTCGAGATCATGTGTCGTGTAGTTTCGTTCATGAATTTTGAGTTGTCGAGAAGTATAAGAAATGACTTTTGTTCGTTGCATCAACACACACCCAAAATCATGTTTCGAGGCGTCGCAATACACAACAAAATCATCGTTGCCTTCGGGAAGTGATAAGATAGGAGCGGTGGTTAGCTTCGTTTTCAAGATTTGAAATGCGGATTCTTGTTCGGTTGCCCAAACGAATTTTCTTCCCTTATGAGTTAACGCGGTTAGAGGACGAGCGACCAAAGAGAAATCTTTGATGAATCTACGATAGTATCCGATGAGACCCAAGAATTGACGAATGTGAGTAGGAGTAGTAGGAGTCTCCCATTTACTAATGGCTTCGATTTTTGATGGATCGACGTTAATACCTTGATCACTTACCACATGACCAAGAAATTGAACTTCCTTCAACCAAAATTCACACTTGGAGAATTTGGCATAGAGTCGTTCTTGTCTTAAAAGTTCAAACACGAGTCAGAGGTGTTCCTCGTGTTCTTCTTCGCTTTTTGAGTAGACCAAAATATCATCGATGAACACGATGATGAATTTGTCGAGGTATGGTTTGCACACGCGGTTCATGAGGTCCATGAACACCGCCGGTGTGTTAGTGAGACCAAAAGGCATTACGAGAAATTCATAACTACCATAACGAGTCCGGAAAGCGGTTTTAGAGACATCTTCCCCCTTAACCCTTAATTGATGATAACCCGAACGGAGATCGATTTTTGAATATACACAAGACCCTTGTAGTTGATCAAAGAGGTCATCGATGCGAGGAAGAGGATATTGGTTCTTAACCGTCAATTTGTTTAGTTCACGATAATCAATGCACATTGGTAGGGATCCGTCTTTCTTTTTAACAAACAAAATCGGAGCGCCCCAAGGTGAATGGCTAGGTTGGATAAAACCACGGTCAAGTAGTTCTTGGATTTGACTTTGCAATTCTTGTATTTCGGATGGAGCAAGTCTATATGGTGCACGAGCTACGGGTGTGGCTCCCGGAATAAGATCGATTTGGAATTCAACAGGTCGATGAGGTGGAAGACTCGGCAATTCGTCGAGAAATACATCGGAAAAGTCACTAACAATTGGCACATCATCGATGTGCTTCTCATCGGACTCGACTTTCTTAACGTGAGCAAGGATCGCAAAACAACCCTTACGGAGTAGTTTTCTAACTTTAATGCATGAAACGAGGTTGAGTCCGGTGCAACTCTTATCGCCATAGACGATCAAAGGTTCACCATTCTCGATAGGAATTCGGATTGCGTTAAGATCACAAAGGATGTGAGATTTCATTTTGGCTAGCCAATTCATACCGATTATTACATCAAAGCTTCCTAGTTCCATGGGTATCAAGTCAATTTCAAACTCATTACCCAAAATGTTTATCGTACACCCCCGGTAATATATGTCGGCACTCAATAGTTTCCCGTTGGCCATTTCAATGGTATAAGTGGTATCTAGTGGGAGTGGTGGAGTGCTAAAATAATGAATCAAAGTCTTGGATACAAAGCATTTATCGGCACCCGAATCGAATAAACAAGTAACATAAGTGTTGTTGAGAAGAAACGTACCCGTGACTAATTCATTGTCATCTCGGGCTTCCTCGGTGTTGATGTTGAAAGCTCGGCCGCGCGTATTGGGGTTATCTTTCCTCTTCGGGCATGCATTTCTATAGTGGCCCGTTTGGCCACATTCATAACAAGTGCCCGTTTTTGGTGCATTGGGCCCCTTTCGGGCGATGGAGGTAACACTTTTACACTCATTGGCCTTATGACCAACTCCTTGGCACCGGTGGCAAATTAACTTGCCACATTCACCAAAGTGATGTTTGTTGCATTTGTTGCAAAGAGGTAGGTTCCCGGCATAACCCTTCTTGCCGTCGGAGGTGTAAGGCTTCTTAGCAAAGTTGTTGTTGCTTGATTGGGAGGGTTCCCACTTTATTTTGTTGCCACCCGATTTATCCTCGGCCTTAGGTGCCGGAACTACGATTTCGTCAACCGTTTTGATCAATTGGCGGGCCATGTTCAAAGCTTGTTGTAGGTTAGCGGGTTTGGATGACATCACCCCTTGTTTGATGCTCTTTGGAAGACCATACATATAAAGTTCGACCCTTTGAGATTCGGGGTTCACGAGGTTTGGACACATCAAGGATAGTTCGGCGAATCGTTGATTATAGGCCTTGAGATCGTTTCCGACCGCCTCTAAGGTTCTTAGCTCTTGTTCGAGCTTTCGGGTTTCTTCGCGAGGGAAATATTCGATGACCATCTTTTCCCTTAAATCGGCCCAAGAGAGGGCGTGAGCTTCATCGGTACCCACCGATTGTACATAAGTATTCCACCATGTAAGAGCGACACCGACGAAGGTGTGAGTGGAGTATTTGACCTTGTCTTGGTCCCGACAACCGCTTATGCTAAAGACGGCTTCTGTTTGCTCAAACCATCGGGTGAGCACAACCGGTCCCCCGGTTCCATCAAAAGTGTGAGGTTTGCACCCCATGAAGGATTTGTAGGAGCACCCTTCGTTTGAGTTACCGGCTCCATTGTTGTTGTTGTTGTGGTTGTTGTTATTGTTGTTGTTAGATGAGTGACCGGCCATGGCCGCATCCACGGCGGTGGCTATCATGCGTTGTAAGGCTTGTTCGAGAGTTTCACGGCGTGGCACACGACGAGGAGGCATTGTTCCTTCAAAACAAAAGAATGCCATTGGTTAGTATTCTAAATAATACTAACCGTGATATGGAATAAAGATAGAGAGAAAATTATCCTTGACTCGCCTTAAATTCTTTATGTTATAATGTCGGAATATTCATATGAGTCACCGTAATATAATCCCGGAAATTATATTACCCTAATTCATATATGCATTCGACGTTACTTTATATAGTCAAGGTGGCGTGTCAATCAAATTATACAACGTGAGATTAAGGTAGAATAAGAATAGATATGATAGAAGAGTTCGAGTATAAATGCACAAGTAGTCAAGTAATTCCTACTTCAAGTCTATATGCCGGTTGTAGTCTAGACTCACCAATGTACCCTATGACTCGGGGTTGACACTAATGAACTCTAAATCCCTACAACCAATGCTCTGATACCATCTGTAGCGACCCGACAAAATCATGTTTGACGGCGCCATCTACGTAGGTCCCATTACATGGTCATAAGTCTTTAAGACAAAGTTTGACCGAAAATATGTCGCAATCATTTCATAAGTGTGGATGTTTCAAAGTTTACAAAAGTAGTTTCCATAACTAGTACATAACGATGTTTAAAGTACAAATGAAACACGTGCGACACAGTTTAAAGTAGCCAAAAGACGCTCCAACTATGCAAGTATACTCGACATCCAAAGCAAGTATCAAAAAGAAATGTGCGGAAGCATGTATCACCTAATGTTCTAGGACCTGAGAAAAACATAGAAATCTGTCAACGAAAACGTTGGTGAAATCATAGGTTTAAGTAAGTAAGTAAGTATGTAAAAGTAAGTCGAACCACAAGATTTGCATCATTGATAAATAATAATACATTCTAAAAGTTAATATTCACGAGCACCCAATTATCAAGGCTTAACGTTTCCTTCTATAGAACCCCATCACAATAGTGTTAGAACATACACTGTTTCTCGAAAATATATTTAACCCGTAGACGGTAGCGAACCGTCCGAAGTGAGGGTTTGTCAAACCCATATGGCCATACAACATAAGTTCACGCCTACACTTACACCCTGCAAGTGTAACTAATGATAATCGAATTGAGGATTTTGTTCTGAACTCGTATGTAGAATGTTTGTTTTCATGTACTTGTGTTCACTTAGTTAAAAGAATTGTTTATGTTTTCTCATCCCAAAAGTAAGTTCAAAAGAGTAAAAGTGGGACTATGATCTCACCTTGAGCGAAAGAGTAAATAAGTACTTCAACAAGTAACGTGTGCAAAGAACAATGCTAGCCTTGACCTAAACAAATAGGTCGTATCAATAACGGTAAACACGATAGGTCAAAGGTGTTCAATTAGTCATATGGCTCGTCACGACTCGATTATGTAGCATGTGAATCAAATTGTCAAGTTTCATGCAAGATACAAGTATAGAATCATGTTAGAAAGATTGCATAATCATTTGGCTAAGTTTGACAAAAAGTCAAACTTTGGCCGGTCAAAGTCAACGAAAAAGTCTACGCGTTCGGGTCGGGTCCCGAACTATTTTCCTGAGGTTTTTAATCATATATGAGTATGTTAGAACAAGTTTCATGTGAATCGGAGGTCCATAGTATGCCAAACATTTTTCGTATTTTGGACATGGAGGTCAGAACCTGACCACGTTATATGTCGCGCCGCGACCCAAGACTGCCGCGCCGCGGCATATAACGGGTGCTGGTACCTGGTCAGTTTCAATTGTTCAAGTCTTTTTCCGAACTTCGATCGAACACAAATCACAAACCGTAAACACTTATGACTCGCATTTTATATCGTTGGAAAGCTAATTTGACAAAGAACACAACTAAACACATTTCATCAACCGAAAACATTATTTGCAATAACCGACATTTCAAATCAAATGATCAATCAATGCACACATTTAATGCAAGTGCACATTTATGATTCGGGCATTTAATGCATACATACAACATGCCGTTTTGTAGGTAATCGAGCATACAATACAACTAACTACTTACTAACAACAATTCATGGCATTCAATGCATCAAATATTCATTTCAAGCTTATCAAACCCTAACCCAAATTCACCAAAATCACTAATCAAGTTTATGGAGTTTTCTCAAGCAACCTACACATCAAATTGAAGCTAGTGATACTAGGAACACATTTAATACATGCATATATAACATTTAACAACATTCAAACAACCAAATCACCAAATCAAACACACCAAAGTTCATACTCAAGCTAGTTACTTCAAATAACGAAATCGAGCATATAAATCATATATTCATGTTAGACTTGAGCCATAGACACTAATTAACAACTTTATAAGTTAAAAACATCAAGAACACAAAATCTAGTGATTTTAGAAAGTTACCCAAATGAGATGTAATCGGTATGGAATCGAAGAGGAAGTTACAAGGATTCCAAATATGTAATTAGTTTAGATTGAAGCTTGCTAGATTTTGATTAGATGATGAATCTTTGAAATGGTGTTTGAGAGAATTTGTGAAAGTATTAGAGAAAAATGGAAAAAGAAAAGAAATAATGAATGGAGGAGGAAGAGTGTTGACTCTTTGACCTAGTCACCTCTTTGCTCCTTTGTCAAACTTAGTCCCTCAACTTTGGAAACGGGTGCGTGAATTACCTAAACGAGATAATTTAAAACGCGTATTAACGGGGGATGTTATAAACATATAACGGAGTTTAAAATAGTATAACGGAAAAGTAAACGAAAAAGGCGGGATGTTACAAAAGCCATTCTGGGGAGAAGCAGTCAGAGCCGCATGTTACTTGATCAACCGATCTCCATCAGTACCAATGAATTTTGAAGTTCCGAAGAAACTTTGGTCTGGAAAGGATCCATCATACTCTCACTTAAGAGTATTTGGATGTTTGGCGTACGCACATGTATCCAAGGAGCTCAGGCAGAAGTTGGATGTAAAGACTACTTCATGCATATTCATAGGCTATGGAGATGAAGAATTTGGATACAGATTATGGGATCCAAAGGAGAAAAAGGTGATCAGAAGTAGGAACGTGGTGTTCCATGAAAGCCAGACAATAGAAGATATTGAAAAGCCCACAATATCTCAGAAATCAAATGTTGTCACTCAGGTGCCAGAGGTAACAACAGAATCATTTATGAGAAATGAACATGCAGTGCAAGATGAAATGCCAGAAGTAGAAGATAATGAGAAAAATGACGGTGCTGAGCAGGGGGAGCCACAACCCCATCTGCCAGACGTTCCAGGACCATCACAAGGCGAAGATGATGGTGGATCTCCTCAATATATTCCAGAAGTTCGAAGATCCGAACGAGGTCGGATTCCATCGAGTAGATATCCAGAATCCGAGTACCTTCTACTTACTGAAGATGGAGAACCAGAGAGTTTTCATGAAGCAATATCTCATGAGGACAAAGAAAAATGGTTGCTCGCAATGCAGGATGAGATGGATTCTCTGCAGAAAAATCAGACTTATGAGATCGTAGAACTTCCACAAGGGAAGAAGGCACTGAAAAACAAATGGGTGTTTAAGCTGAAAAAGGATGGCAGTGGAAAAGTAGTGAAATACAAAGCACGACTTGTAGTCAAAGGATTCAAACAGAAGAAAGGGATTGATTTTGACGAGATATTTTCACCAGTAGTCAAGATGACTTCAATTAGAGTCATACTTGGATTGGTCGCAAGTAAGAACTTGGAGCTTGAACAGATGGATGTAAAGACAGCTTTTCTTCATGGAGATTTACATGAAAAAATTTACATGGAGCAGCCAGAAGGTTTTGAGGTTTTAGGAGATAATCTCGTATGCAAGCTGAAGAAAAGTTTGTACGGTTTAAAGCAAGCACATAGGCAGTGGTATAAGAAGTTTGACTCATGCATGGTGAGTCAAGGGTACAAGAAAACTACAGCAGATGAGTGTGTCTACATTCAGAAGTTTTCTGAAGGAGATTTCGTTGCTCTTCTACTATATGTAGACGATATTTTGATCGTAGGGAAAGATGCAACGAAGATCAACCAGCTGAAGAAGGAACTCTCTAAGTCTTTTGACATGAAAGACTTAGGACAAGCTCAACAGATTTTGGGAATGCAGATAACCCGAGACAGGAAGAATATAAGGTTATGGCTATCTCAGGAGAAGTATATTGAACGAGTGCTTTCACGGTTCAATATGAACAATGCCAAACCTGTTAGCATTTCATTAGCCAATCATTTCAAGTTAAGTAAGAGTTCTTGTCCCTCATCCAAGGAAGAGATTGGGGAGATGTCGTCAGTACCATATTCTTCGGCTGTTGGAAGTTTGATGTATGCAATGGTGTGTATGAGGCCCGATATTGCTCACGCAGTGGGAACCGTGAGTCGTTTTCTCTCTAACCCCGGGAAAGAGCATTGGAATGCGGTAAAATGGATTCTCAGGTATCTTAAAGGTACAATGAAGATATGTCTTTGTTACGGGGGAGCTGGTCCAATCTTGGAAGGCTATACAGATGCAGATATGGCTGGAGATCCTGATAGTAGAAAATCTACTTCAGGATTCATTTACACTTTTGCAGGGGGAGCTGTTTCATGGCACTTGTGACACCGCTATTTTTTTTTTATAATAAATACGTGGCGGAAGCATAATATTAATTAAATACGATATCGACATTTGTACAAACCGATGTCACGTGTCATTAAAACAATTTACATATTAACAGGAAGAGACGTAAATACATTCTGTTTTCAAAAGTACATGGTTCATATTCTAAAAGACCACATCAGAGTTAACCCTGTCAAACATAACATCGCCATGCCCGTCTTCTCCCCAAAATGCGACATCTACAAAAGCTAATAACCTGCAGGGAGGAGATGGAGGGGAATTAGCACGAAGCTAAGTGAGTACGACTAACTACAGGCCATAGCATACATAAGTGTTATACTAATCATGTCACAATAGTCTAACACACAAACATCACCCAATTTCCGTCTACAGAGACTCTGGCGGCTTGGCCAAACCATTAACCACCAGCTGATCGGACTGGGGCTTACCAGAAGTTCCTCCACCACCGTATGTATATACATAATCCACATGCGACGGACGCGTCATTCACATATATATACACCACGGCTGTCTAGGCTACCACAGAGGAACCCAACCCGCAGGTTGATCTCTCCTACCGAAGCTACCACACAATAGGGACGCACTGGGCTCCAGCAGACAAGCATCAACTAACATGCAGTCATCACAAGGTACTAACTATCCACAACAATAAGTATATCTAACAAGCATGACAATCATAATATAACATGCTTCTATATACTATATTCTCCAGTTAGTCCCACTCACCAAATACCAGCAACCAGCTCAGATAATCTACTACTGAGCGGCTTCCTTATCTTTTTCACCTGAACATAAGGCAAATCAAGTTAGTTATTATCCATTAACACCAAATAACACAATATATAAATTTTTGTCAGAAAATCTGTCCGCTAAAAATTTTTGCTTAACACTTGTGCACTTTCAAAATTTACATAAAATTTACATCCTGAACACCAAAATACAAACAGGCAGCATAACGGCTAAAAATCAACACTTAGTAAAATTTTCACTGTCTAAGACCATCGGCCGATCGTCAGGGACTGTCGACCGATCGTCACTACACCATCGGTCGAGGGACCACACCATTGGTCGATCGTTAAAATTTCAACCGTTGGTCGAAGGACTCACACCATCAGTCGAGGGTCTAGTCCTTCGGCCGATCGTCAGACACCATCGGTCGAGGGTCAGAGACCATCTGCCGAGGGTAGTTCATCTGCAGCAGCAGCTGCCAAAGTGATGGGTTTCTCACCAAACTCACCAATTCTCGACCTATAGCTCGTTTTTAACCTTAAAACTTGCCAAATCAAGTACACTGGTCATTTAGAAACACAAACCCACAAGGTTTTGACACTAACAACACCAAATCAGCCCATTTTGACCCAATTTACACTTTTATGAAAAACTAACACAAAAACTCCATTTTCTCAAAGATTAATTCACGAAATGATACAAACCTTACCTTAAAAGAATCAGTGAACTACAAGGAACACAATAATATAAACGATTTGAGCTCTAAAGCAAGAATTAAGGATTAGGGTTTGTTAGTAGGTGAAAGGGAAGGTACGGGAGTGTTTTGGGAAGGGTCTGGAAAATGCAAGAAGGGGATAGACATCAGTCTATTATTTGGGATTAAATCCCATACTGTGTAACACACGGGTATTTATCTGTATCTGATATCTTTCGTACATCATTTGGCAACCCAAACGAAGTTCAAATTAAATAAACAAACCTGTTCTGTGACCCTTGTCACAAACTGGTCCTAATCACATTATTATTTAATAGTAAATATTAAATAAAAATAAAAGCATATAATAACGCAATACAAACTTAAGGGCAATCTAGTAATCTTACATCTAGGCCTGATTGAGGATGTTACAGCAGTCAAGACTACAGAAGCGTGTTGCCTTATCCACAACTGAAGCAGAGTATATTGCTGCCACAGAAGCTGGAAAAGAAATGTTGTGGTTAAAGCGTTATCTACAAGAATTTGGAATCAAGCAAAAGGAATACAAGGTACATTGTGACAGTCAGAGTGCTCTAGATTTGAGCAAGAACTCCATGTACCATTCCCGTACAAAACATATTGATATTCGCTATCATTGAATACGCGAGGTAATTGATCGACAACTGTTGAGACTAGTGAAGATCCATACAAAGGAGAATCATGCGGATATGTTAACAAAGGTGGTGACTCGAGAGAAGTTAGAGTTATGCAGATACATAACCGGAATGTTTTCTATGGATACGTCTGGAGGGGGAGAATTGATGATTTCCAGCCGTATCTTCTAGATGTCGTCATCTAGATGTTTCCATTCTACCCGTAATCTAGATTTTTCTAGATATTCAAAGAAGCCGGTTGAAGAAGCAAAGTTGGAAACGATTACGGCTAGCCACTTGTTTGACAACTCATATAGAAGTATTCAAATTGGAAACGATTACGGCTAGCCACCCTTTTCTGCGTTCACACCAATCTGCGTTCACACCTTCCACCTCCTCAAATTTTCCTTATAAATAGAGGTGTAAGCCTCATTTGTAAATCATTCAGAAAAGTGTAATCACACCTAGTTAGTGTGTGTGTGAGTTTAAGTGTAATCCTAACCAAGAGTGAATACATCCTAGATAATGGTGAGATTCCTAGTGTGTTAGTTTGAGAGTGTTTTTTGAGTTTTTTGAGTTTTGTAATACTCTGTAATCTATTCTTGTGAGTAATAGAGTTATTTTCTCTCAAATTTGTGTGTACCAACGTCCAGTCGATCCCCTCTTAATCACAACAATTAGCTTATTGGAGCTTTTTCAATTCTAACAAAAGCTTTAAGCTTTTTTTTTTTTTTCACCAAACCAAGTTTTTTATAATATAGGAGCTTTTTCTATAAAGCTAGAAGCTAAAAGCTCCAAATAGCTTCTTCCTAAACATAGCCTTTATCCAAACACACCTCCAGTCTCTAGACGTATTAAAAAAACTACGGGCTTGGAGTTAGAAAAAGTATTCTCGTATTGGGCTAGATCTAGCAGGCCCAACTGTATGAAATTCAGTAACATACATGTAGGCTGTAGCTCATACGTGAGCTTTATACATAGGTCATACCATTAATCCATCTACAGTGTAGGATGCTGAAGCTCTAATCAATTTAACCCCTTTACATTTTGGTAGGGGCATCTACTAAAGAACAAGATCAAACTTTGACAATCACTTAATTTGATAAATTAGTTCCTACGAAGATAAACATTATCATTTGGAGGATTGCCAGATCAACGCTTACTTATCTCATCTGAACTTGAAGCAACGTCGGGTTAATTTTTGAGGAAGGTCAAGAAGCTGACCAGTGGCGAAAATGGGAATTTTTTTTTACTAGGGGCGAAAAGATTTCAAAAGCGTATCCACTTTTTTTGGGCAAAATATGGAGGTCTTTTTGGAAAAATATGGAGGTTTGGGGCAAAATATGTTAGAAAATGGGTATGAATTGACTGCCTGAATTCGTTCTTGAATCGTGTGTTCACTTTCTCTATAAAGTATTTCGACTCAACGATTGCCTGGGTTACACGAAATCTTTACAGGGATAAGACAAGAACGCAATCAATGTTTTTGGCAATGAAATCACTAATCAAATTATCAGAGAGATTGTGTGTTTTCTGTTGGTTAGAATGAAAGCAAAGTCCTCTATATATAAGAGGTGAAAATGTGCGACGAAAGGATGTAACCCTTCAATGTAAATATGCAACCTTTCAACTAAAAGATGCAAATCTTCGTCACATCTTTTAGAATGACATCACTCTTCATGAACAGATGTAACCATTCGTGGTTACCTTCCCATGAAAAGATGTAATTTCCAATACCTTATTGAATTAACTTGAACGGGCGTGCACTCCACACTCTCCAAACTCATCATTGAGCTTAATTTGATAAGCCTTTGCTTTCTAGTAAATCCCAATTAACTAAAATGATTGTTGATAACACTAAAATCACCAACAAATATCCCCCCCCCCACCCCCCCCCCCCAATTTTAGTGTAATCCCTGATTTACTAAAATAATTAAACAAACAGAACAAACTAATGCATAAATGAAAATATTTTAGAAATTGAATTTTCACTTAGTATAATATTTACGAGTTTTCGAGAATCAAGGTGTTTCAGAAATTGAACCCTTCAACTCATATGAAAATACTATATACATCAGTTTCTTACACATCCCCAAGACAATCTTGACACTATTATAAGCCATGTGTCCCAATCATTCAGTGAACATATTGGCAGCTAAGTTCAAAGCTCCATTGAAGCGGCAAAACTTCATATTCACATAGGTAGCTCTTTTAGTCTTGCACACGCATATGTAATTTTTCAAGAGAGCTATTAAGAAGTTAAACTTCAACCTAACTCCACTTACAGGTCTAAACACATACTTTGGGATCAGAATATTTATGTGTTTCAATCTTCAGAAAGTAAGCTTTCCTTATTGAATTCAGCTCCTAGCGTTGTACTAGAAGGGAATTTGGTGTCTCACTTTGGAAGATCTGGTTGGACTTCAATCCCACATCATTAGCCGACTTGTGCGCACTTAAGTCTCCAGCTAATTGTTTTGTCAAGTGTTTGCTAAATTTTGTTGTGGCCCAACAAAATCCGCATACATTACTTCATTCGTGATCACCTCATGAAACACAATTTGTCTAAGACATAGTTGTCTAGACTTTCACTTGTTCAAATACATGCCTTAGTCATAAGACATCCCATAACTAGGGATCACCATGAACTTTAATCTTATTCTTATGACTTCAATCAATATCCCTTAACAACCTTTTAAATCAAATATTTACCAAGTTCTTATTGTACCATAAGAAGCTTGTGAGTATTCAAGCTAATTGATTGATTAGTCATTGCATATGTCCACTTGTCCCGTTACCAATGTAAACCTATAATTGGTGCACCCTTGATAATGGATCCTTATTATCATTATGCACACAATTAATCCTATTACATTGGATGTGAGATTGTAAGTGTAAACTTACCTTTGACAATCCACTTCTAGAACCAAGAAGTAATAACAATTAGTTTATAACATCAATAATCTCAACATCAACCTTTTGATCCAAGATACCTCATCTATACCAAGTGTAAAATCCAACAACTTGTAGATGTAATAATATCTCGACCAATAGTAAACTCAATACAATTTTAATATGCCTTAAGGATTCACATTGTGAACTAAACCATAGTTAATGGTTGGCTTTTACAAGTTTTAAAGTACTTAAGTCACATCACAATGTATTACTCTAGACATTGCTTAATCTTTTCAACACCATGCTATATTGGTCACTTGATGTAATCATATACATCATACCACCAATTTCCAAAACATACCGGTATTCGAAAATAATTAAGAAACATCTAATCTTCATTCCATATTAAAACATATTTGTTTTACCAACTAAGACCATCTTGATAGATCATCAAATGGTTTGTAGACACAACTCACATGAAAGACTTCTTGTCCGAATCGAAATAACTGACAAGAAGTCATAACATATACCAAATTATAAAAACCACTTTGGTATAACATTTTAAAAAAAATACCTTTTCAGTATTAATAATTAATAAAGCATAAGTTCAATTAATAATTTTGATATTATATCAAAATACATGTGTCACCAAAACAAGTTTTAACTGAACCATCACATCAATATTCCATTGATCATATCATATGATCATATTTTGATCAAATAGTCAAATGCTATTCTGCCTTTATTTGCTTCCAAAATATAGTAATCATTTTTTCCAATTTCAAATTGAAGAAAACAAAGTCACAAACCAGTTTCATTCGAAATCACAAAGGCCAACTAGTTCCATGCATGTGTCATTTACAACGATTGACTTTTATGAAACCAAAACAAAACATATTAAGTTTCCAGTTTAAGAGTAAACAGAATTGAGCGGTTACAACTGAATTTCATTAATTCATAATTGGAAAAACTAATTACAATGTACATGTAAGTGAGATATAAATACTGCTACTAGTATACGCTAACTAACTAATTGATGATTCTAACTAACTCTGTTACAGTTGACCTAACTTTGACTGTGACCGTTAAGTGTACAATTGAGCTAAATACTATCACTCGAACTCAGATGCTTTCTATGTCCAATTGATTGAGATGAGATGTTCGAGCTTGAGTTATCTCCATTACTCCCCCCGCAAGTTGGCAGTGTATATGGGTCAATAATGCCAAACTTGGAGATGCATTTGTAGAAAGGGGATCTGCTTAGGGCTTTTGTGAGAACATCTTCTGTTTGATCTTGTGAAGGTATGAATTTTGTTGAAATCAGACCAGCTTTAATTTTGTCTCGTACTAAATGGCAGTCGATTTCAATGTGTTTGGTGCGTTGTGATGCCCCGTCCAAAAATCAATGGTACGGATCATCAACAACAGGTCCATTACACGGTATAATACTATATGCTGTTTTAAAACAAAGTTTGTATTCATAAAAAGATAACGTTTTTCCAACGACAAATGTTTACAAGAGTAACGTGCTTCTACGAATAGAAAGCATTAACAAAAGTACGTGACACCGAGGTCAATACAAAACCATAGTTCAAATAAAACATAAGTGTTGAATGCAAGTAAAAGTTCCATGATTGAGACATCTCTAAACAATGCAGCGGAAGTCTAACACAGCAAGTCTAATACAGCGGAAGCAATAAGCGTCTTAGTTCCCTGAGAATAAAACATGCTAAAAAGTCAACACGAATGTTGGTGAGCTATAGTTTTATTGTAAATGATAATGTAATGTAGACCACGAGATTTCGTATTCAAAACAGTATGAAAAGTATATGCTTAACCGTGGGCACTTGGTAACTAACTTAACGTAAAATAATATATCACCCCCTAAAAGTACACTTGGCGAGTGCGTTAAAACATACGAAGTATTAACACCCGTTAAATGCTAGCGCAACTAGCCCGAGTGGGGATGTCAAACCCTATGGATCCATATCTAAGATTCGCGTCTACCGGTTCATAAACCAATAGTTAAACGTTACCGAGCTAAGGGGAAAGTTTGTGCCGTTATATCACCCAAACATATATATAAAGTTTAAGTACTCGTGTCTAGTATGTAAAACATAAAAAGCGCATGTATTCTCAGTCTCAAAAATAGTTAAAGTAAAAAGGGAGCTATAACTCACAGTGATTGTGCGGTAAAGTCAATATGAAAATGTAAGCAGGTAGTAAGTCGGTCTGAAAGGTCCTCAACCTAAGTCAAAGGTTACTAAGTCAGTAAATCGTCCCTAAAAGTTTAAAGGTAAATAATTTAAGTCTTAAGTATCATCATTATCATTATTCGTGAAAGATAAAGTAAGGTTTCAACAAGAATAGAGATCGAAATGAATAGCTGAATTCGTACAGCCGCTACAACCACTACACAAACTGAAATAATGCGCAGTCAGTGGCCAGGACTCCGTTTTTGAGTCCTCTTACCACTTTCTGAAAATCAGATCCTAACTCGATGTCGTTTGACTGTGGCGACGGTCAAAGCGCGAGTATGTCAGAAATTTCAGCACGTCGTTACAAAGACGTAGTGAACTTTGGAAGGCTATAAATCCTAAACCGTACATCGGATTTAGAGGAGTCTCAAATGAAAAGTTATCTACACATCCCGAAATTTCTGGAAATTCACTTTTCCAGAAGCTTCAGGAGTCGGATCAGACCCTGAAAAACAGATTCAAGTGCTCCGGTGGGTTTCTTGGTGTTTGATGCTTATCACGGTTCTCGTCCTTGATGCGTATAAGCCTCAAGTGTACAACTCTTTGATGTTTTAGCATCATTTTGATCAAGTTTTAACCATCAACACACTTATTAACATTAAATGAAAAGAAAAACCAACTCTTTAAGAGTTTCATGCTACATGATGAACCAAAGTTACATCCTTAGCATTAAGCATTGTTTCTTATCATCTTTATATAAGTTTATGTGCCTTTACCATATGTAGATGATAAAGACTTGATTTTTATCACCATAAAAATCATAAAAAGGTTACAAGTAAATGAGATCTACAACAAAACTTAGATCTCAAGTATTATGAAACCCTAAGCTAGAAAGCTTGGATTCTTACAAGATTAGTGAGACCATAAGCTAGAAAGCTTAGATCTAAACAAGATATATGAGACCATAAGCTAGAGATCTTAGATCTAGTAAAAGTAATGATATCAAAAGCAAAAAAAAAAAAAGCTTAGATCTAAACAAATGGTGAAACCCTAAGCTAGAAAGCTTGGATCTCTAACGTTCTTGTAGATCCACAAAGCATAAAGCTAGATCTACAAGTTTTATGAAGATCATAAACACAAGTTTTGATCTTTTAACAAAAATAAAGTGATCTTAAGCTATAAAACTTAGATCTAACAAAGTAATGAAGATTCAAAGCTAGAAAGCTTGAGTCTTTTATGTTCTTGAAGATTTTCCATCAAGGTTTGAATCTTCAAGATATAACAAGATCAAAAAGCTAAAAAGCTTGATCCCTTGATGATGATGATGATGATGATGATGATGATGATGATGATGATGATGTCTAATTAAAGAAATAAAAAGGAGAAGAAATTTAAGAAAAACTTACAAATTCTTAAGCTTTTAGTGTGAGAAAGACTAGAGAGAAAATTAGAGAGAAAGTGTGTGTGTTTTGAGAATGAAATGAAGTGTGAAATGAGAAATCAAGTTTGAATTTATAGTGGTGGTGGGGAGCATGGTGGCCGACGGTTATGGTGGTGTTGGGGGGGACCATTTTGCTTTTGCATGAGTGGTGGTACAAAGGTGGTGCTTGTATGTTGGGATCTCATGCAACATGGTGTAGGAATTTGTACAAAAGCATACAAGTATGTTGGCTTATATCTAAATGGGTTTTGTCCCACATCTTAATGGATCATAAGTCCATTTAAAATGGGCTAACATAATAGTCCAATAGCTAGAGTAGGGTAGGCCTAAGTCCATTAAGGTAAAAAGTCCATTAAGACTAACTAGTGTGCATTAGTAAAACACTAAGCGTAATTAAGCAACCAATAAGCCAAGTAATTTTCATTAAGAAATAACAATTAGTTTTAAGTAGTCATATGAAACTTCCGCGACTAATCCTCCCGGACGGAATCTTCAACAGTTGCTCTCATTGCGTTGATCGACTCCAAGTAATGTCCTTAAAATGAGCAAATGCACAGCGGAAGACTTAATTCGTACCTGAGAATAACATGCTTTAAAATATCAACATAAAGTTGGTGAGATATATAGGTTTGATGCTAACAGCGTAATAACTATGGACCACAAGATTTCATATGTAAACATTTTAATAACAATATTCTAAGTGGTTGAGCACTTGGTAACCATACTTAACATTTCACGTCGCATATTCCCTTTATTATGAAATCTTACTACACCGTACCAAGTGTAGTTACAAAACGAAGTACTGTGCAACCGTTGAATACTGGTCGTCCAGTCCGGTTGGGGTTGTCAGGCCCGATAGATCTATCAACAGGATTCGCGTTTACAATACCGCTGTAAATAATAGTTACCAAGCTACAGGGAAGTATGCCAGTGGTACAACTCAACGTAGAATATATTTTTCAGTTACTTGTGTCCATAACGTAAATCATTTATAAAAACAGCGCATGTATTCTAAGCCCAAAAATATTTAGAATTTAAAAGGGGACTATATACTCACCTAGTGTATTTTGTAGTAAAAATACATATAACATCATTGAACAAATGTAGAGTTGGCCTTGGATTCACGAACCTATATCATTTGTATATCTATTAACACCAAATAGTAATCGAACAAGTTTATATATATTATTATTAATTATATACTTGTTATTTTATACGTTATATAGATAAATTTATATTTAATCTATACAATATATATATAACTAATAATTATCATATTAAGTTTTAATTTAGTAATTATTCATTAAAATATTATTTAATATGATACGTAATATTGATATTGATGTAGTTATGTTTTATAAATATATTTTATAAAAAAAATCCTTTTTAGATGTATTAATAATTAATAATAATAATAAAAATAATACTAGTTATGATAAAAATCATGATAATCTAATAATAACAATTTTAATAGTAAAAATGATATTTTTTTTAAATAAAAATGTAAATTTCAATAAAAATATTAATTTTAACATAAATGATAAATTAAAAAAAAAATTATACTTTTAGTGATATTTATAATAAAAATAATACGACTTTCATTAAAAATAATAGTAATAATAATAATAATAGAAATGAGAAATCAGTAAACTACCTCTCAAGAAAGAAATCCTAAAATATGACCAAGTCCGGGTTCGAACCCGCGACGTCCCGCTAACCCGATAATATCCTTGACATTACTCTTCTATTAATGCTAACTCCTTTATCATCTCATCATTCGTTGTCACAACACATCTTGTTATCATTATAATCTATTTTTTTTTTATAGAATAACGAAGTTGTTTCAAATAATTGGTTGCATCTGAAATCAACTTGTATCCCTCTTGTGAATCCACACGTCCACCATGATCATACTTATCCTAAGCGTAAAAAAAATGAAAAGAAGAGCAAAACAGCTTCACAAGCCACCTCATCGTCCACTATGTTTTAAATATATCCTCATCATTCTTCGCCATTTAGTAATAAAAGGGTTCCGATTGTTTTACAATAATGTAATCGAATTAGTGGACTTGTAATCATCCTAACGTCATTATCCATTTGCGGCCCATCTACCTAAACAAATCCAACTACTTCATAATCTTGTCTGCCATATCACTTTATACGTTCCCCATATTAACTAGTATGAGATTTTTAATATAGTATAAGATAATGACATTCAACATATAAAATTACATTGGGACTTAAATTGCGAGCTGTCATTATCATCCTTCATGGTATCAATATTTCGTTGCCAACATTAAAGTATCATCCTAATCGTGTACACGCCAACTTTATATAAGCATCGATTCATTGTAACGAAACAGAAAAGTTAGACAAATGAGTACTACGGCAGTAGAACACGTACGCTAGTGGTCAGCCGTTTTCGGTTTAAGCAGAAACGAATGGGTCTGCTGTTGTAACAGTAAAACAGAAACATTCGCAGCGATTTTATGATTGTGATTAAGGTGGTGTTAATTCACGAAGGTTTGGTGAGAATAACGGCTTCATGGTGGAAGAGTAAGGTGGCATGTTGAGATAATGATGATGGGTTTGTAATGGGTTTTCTAGGGAGGTGATTTGGTGTTCGTACAGGAAGAAGGTGGAGTTTGATTGGTTGATAAACAGAAAGGGTGATTAGTGGTGGAGACCTTGGTGTCTTTGATTGAAACACAAACATAAGATAGTTAGAATTAAGGAGATGATGTGTTTTCGGGTGATGCAGTGGTTTTCGATGAGTGATCATGGTGGAGGTGGCGGCTTTGGTGTAATCCAGATGGTGGTGTTCTTGCTTGATGGTTTCACGAAGGAGGAGAGGAGGAAAAATATCAAAGGGAACAAGTAGTAGTAGGTTTTCAGTAGGGTTTCGTGGTGGTTTGTGTGAAGGTGGTGAAGATGGTGTGGTTACGGTGGTGGTAGTAGTTTGAAAGTGACAAGTCTTTGATGATCACGAAGGATGGGTGGAGGTGAAGGTGGTTTCTTTAGTAGCGGTGGCGGTTGTATGATGGTGGAGGTGTTTGTTGTGTTGGTGAGGATAGCCGGTTATGGTGTCGTGGTTACCGGTGGTCTAGTCGGTGATCAGGTTTAGGTGATAGGTGTATGTGTGATGTTTATATCACATATGTATAAGCATATATATATATATATATATATATATATATATATATATATATATATATATATATATATATATATATATATATATATATATATATATATATATATATATATATATATATATATATAGATATAGCAATATAATTTAATAAAGCAAACAGTAAATTACTTCATAATTCAAGTCATCACGGATCAAATTACTATGACCTTAAATTTAATATTATAATAAAAATAGAAACGTGTGTAATGAAGATATGAAGCAAACTTTGGAAACATGTAGTACCAAATATGATACAGTAGATGGCGATTGCAAAAACAGAATCCAGATATACTTCTATCTAATTTTGTATATAATTTATGTATTATATATAATAATAATAATAATAATACACATATATTATAATTCCTATCTATATATTTTATATGCTTAATTTCAATTGATTAAAGTTTATTTTATTAACTCAAAGGATCCTATATACACTTTTATATTTGTATATTTAATTATACAATTACATACACACAATGGTTCGTGAATCGTCGGGCATAGTCAAAGGGTAACTAGTTATTCAAACATAGATTTCAAACTTTCTAGACTCATCAGTACCGATTTTTGCTTATCGTGTCGAAAACGTATGGAGTTTAAGGTTTAAATTTGGTCGGAAATTTCCGGGTCGTTACAGTACCCACCCGTTAAAGAAATTTCGTCCCCAAAATTTGGTAGAGGTTGTCATAAATAACAATAGGAATGTTTTCATGACGAATATGAGGTAATAATAGAGTTTTATCATTATTGAAAGATATGGATAAAACGATTCGATCATGTGAAACGCACGAGTGAAGCTATCACAAAAGAATGAAATGAGTGAATATAGAATTGTTTTAACCGATGACGTGATTAGGATTGATTTCCAGAATTTAAGGGATTTAAAGAAAATCTTATGTAATAAGATTTGGTTCTTCGGCGATTTAGGAAACAGAATCTCTTTTGATTTAATGCGGTAATCTGTTTCGATTTCTTTGTCGGATATTTCATTATAAATCTACCTCCTTCATTTCCTTATTTCCGTACCCTATATCTTCTACTCTTTCTCCTTAATTCCTACTTTTAAACATTCGTCAATATGCTCCTATTCTATTTTGGTGCTCCATTCTTTCATTTCCTCTTCCCGTCCTCGAGTCAAGCGAATAATGATCCGGATTTTGTAAGCATGAAATTTGGAATGAATATAGCTAATGTTCTTAGAAAGAAATGGTAATAGCACGAGTTTGATTTGTCAAATTACCAGGATACCTTGGAAAAGATAGAACTATTAGGATGATATGTTCCTAATATGTTTGGGAATTGGATAGAATGTAAGAGCCGTGTAGCATGACACATGATGACGGTACTGAGAATCATCATGCTTCATTAGAAACTTAACATGACTTACTGTAATATAATGAAGTTGATCAAGTTTCATTATATTATACTAATTCATGTATCAGTTCCCAACACTACTTCAAAACATTCCTATTTTAATTTCGAAGGTTTTAGAACTTAAAAACTAACACAGTTTCTTTTATGAGATAACGCGAGAAGATAGATGATTTCCGATAAGAATAGTTATAAAAATATCTTCAGAAACATTGAGGATATTTATAATGAAAGATGTGATAATATTTTGGAACTTCTAATGCCGAAGGATGATGATGAAGAATAGTGTCAGCAAAGGTTTTAGAGTAAGGAGTAGGGTATGTACTAAGGATTTCAGCAGGCACTGAATCTTTTAAATTCTTTGAAGTCAAACTTATTCTTTGTGATTTGTCCACGGCTTACTTCATAGTTTCGCATAATCCGCTTTTTGATACTAAATTTTCTATTGAGTGTTTCCAATACTCCGTTCTTTATCATCAACTTTTGGCTATTAAGACCATCTACAACATGCTGCTTCGCCAGCATTCTCAAAGTTAACGGATCTGGGTCATCGGTTATTAAACTGAGGTGGTTTCAGGGGAATTGTGTTTTTAGATGGTTAAGCGCTGATGATGGAATATAAAAGATTCTCCGGTAACGACAGCGAAAGAATAACGTGTATGTATATGGAAACTAACCTTTCTGAGAAGTCGAGGTTAACTTTGCTGGAGCTGTGACAAAATTGGCTAATTTTAAAAGGGATTGCAAAATTATTTTGGGTAATAATAACACTAAAGAAATTAACACTGCTGCGTGTTAAACGTTGACTCAGTCTCCGAGAGTCTTACAGGAGCATAAGTCTTTTCTTCCGTAGATGAAACGCGGTTGGTTCATCCTCTTGATTGAGGGGTTTTCAAGAATCATGAAAGATTTGAACACGCATTGTAATTGTCGAGATACAAATGAGGTTTAAGATGAAATCAAGTGGCAAGCTTGAAGAATTATTTAGTTTCATATGTTATAATCAATATTTTAATTTAATTCATTTTAATTGTCCAAAGTTAGCAGTCCAATAGTCCGATGGTTCAATGATTCATATATAATTTAATATATAATATTCGAATTAAATAATACGTATCGTGACCCGTGTACCGGTCTCGGTGTCGATCACAACTCAAAGTATATATATATTTTGTAATCAACTCCGACCCTGTATAGCCAACTCCCACCTTCACATATAGAGTGTCTACGGTTGTTCCGAAATATATATATAGATGGGTCGATATGATAAGTCGAAACCTTGCATACGTGTCCCGTTATTTAAAGTGCGTAAAAGTAAATAATAGAAATTAAATGACGATAAATAAAATTGCGAGAATGTAAATTACGATAAATTAAATGTTAATCAGTTAGCTGGGAACAGTTAGCCGGAACAGTTAGCGTAAAATCCTATCACAATTCCAATTAATTAATTCGTTTGTTTCTAACACTTTTTATTTTTGTCCAATGTTTTCTTCGTTATGCCACTTGTTGGATTCTGATAGGTCAAAATCCAAATATGAAATTTGAATGGAAATGGTTATTCTGTGGTGAACGGATACGTATATCGGTAGTTGTAAGTAGGATAGTAAATGATCGTTGAATCAGATTCGAAGAATGTACAGTGTAACTTATTAATGTGAATTCTAAATATTCCTCGGGTACTACCCACCCGTTAAAATATTTTCATCATTAACAGTTTGTACAAAAGAAATTTTTTTTTTAATTAAAATCTTTATGAAAATTATACTTGCATATATATTTTCATCGGATGTAATCATGGATTTAATGAGTCAAAAACTCATCTGATTTACCGTTAATACTAGATTACATAATCTCTAAAACTTTAGAAATTACATATTCATCATGTCGAACAAGGAAAAATGAGGTAGAATGATACGTAAAGCGAAGATAGCCGATGTAGATCGATGTGTAGAACGAAGTTCATACTCGAAGTACAGATGGTGATATTGAGACGTGTAATGTTGGTATTCGAGGTACAGATCGTGATGTTGAGATTTACGACGTGATTGTGGTTGGGGTGATAAGAGTATTGTCGACGTTGGTGATGGTGGTACGAAGTATGCTGCTGGTGCTGCTGCTGGTGTTTGTAACCTCCGCACCAGATTCTCCAAAGTCATTACTCGAGCACGTAGTTCATTACTTATTATATTATGTCGGGATGGTTGACGATTGAAACGAGCGAGTGAGTAAGATTCGTAATATAGAATAATATATAATCACAACGGGATACTCTAGAAATGAGAGGGTAAATGGTTTCTCGAACAGGTTTACCGGTAAGTGCTTTCAGGTTCATCGCCAAAAGGCAACTTGGTGGATGGAATGGATCTTTGATGTGAAATGATTTTCGGATATCGGATGATATTCTAACTTTATAGAATATCTACATATAATACAAAAGATTTCGTAGGCTACAAAGGATGTTACGGCATATATCAGGCAAATCTACAGATACGCTAAGATAGGAATTATCAGATACGTTAAGATATGAATTTCGTCTATACACTATCGATGCACTAAATGCAGTAGAGCGTGTCTAGACTTAAGAATGATAAGCAGGCAATTTCTTAAGGATGATAAGCAGATGGTTTCCTACTCGAGATGGTAAGCAAAACTTTTTGACAGGTAGACACAGTCAAAGTCCAGACTCACTAATGTATCCTAACAATTACTAGTTAGACACACTAATGCAAGACCTGGTTCACTATGACCAACACTCTGATACCAACTGAAACGTCCGCGACTAATCCTCCCGGACGGAATCTTCAACAGTTGCTCTCATTGCGTTGATCGACTCCAAGTAATGTCCTTAAAATGAGCAAATGCACAGCGGAAGACTTAATTCGTACCTGAGAATAACATGCTTTAAAATGTCAACATAAAGTTGGTGAGATATATAGGTTTGATGCTAACAGCGTAATAACTATGGACCACAAGATTTCATATGTAAACATTTTAATAACAATATTCTAAGTGGTTGAGCACTTGGTAACCATACTTAACATTTCACGTCGCATATTCCCTTTATTATGAAATCTTACTACACCGTACCAAGTGTAGTTACAAAACGAAGTACTGTGCAACCGTTGAATACTGGTCGTCCAGTCCGGTTGGGGTTGTCAGGCCCGATAGATCTATCAATAGGATTCGCGTTTACAATACCGCTGTAAATAATAGTTACCAAGCTACAGGGAAGTATGCCAGTGGTACAACTCAACGTAGAATATATTTTTCAGTTACTTGTGTCCATAACGTAAATCATTTATAAAAACAGCGCATGTATTCTAAGCCCAAAAATATTTAGAATTTAAAAGGGGACTATATACTCACCTAGTGTATTTTGTAGTAAAAATACATATAACATCATTGAACAAATGTAGAGTTGGCCTTGGATTCACGAACCTATATCATTTGTATATCTATTAACACCAAATAGTAATCGAACAAGTTTATATATATTATTATTAATTATATACTTGTTACTTTATACGTTATATAGATAAATTTATATTTAATCTATACAATATATATAACTAATAATTATCATATTAAGTTTTAATTTAGTAATTATTCATTAAAATATTATTTAATATGATACGTAATATTGATATTGATGTAGTTATGTTTTATAAATATATTTTATAAAAAAACTCCTTTTTAGATGTATTAATAATTAATAATAATAATAAAAATAATACTAGTTATGATAAAAATCATGATAATCTAATAATAACAATTTTAATAGTAAAAATGATATTTTTTTTTTAAATAAAAATGTAAATTTCAATAAAAATATTAATTTTAACAGAAATGATAAATTAAAAAAAAAAATTATACTTTTAGTGATATTTATAATAAAAATAATACGACTTTCATTAAAAATAATAGTAATAATAATAATAATAGAAATGAGAAATCAGTAAACTACCTCTCAAGAAAGAAATCCTAAAATATGACCAAGTCCGGGTTCGAACCCGCGACGTCCCGCTAACCCGATAATATCCTTGACATTACTCTTCTATTAATGCTAACTCCTTTATCATCTCATCATTCGTTGTCACAACACATCTTGTTATCATTATAATCTATTTTTTTTTTTATAGAATAACGAAGTTGTTTCAAATAATTTGTTGCATCTGAAATCAACTTGTATCCCTCTTGTGAATCCACACGTCCACCATGATCATACTTATCCTAAGCGTAAAAAAAAATGAAAAGAAGAGCAAAACAGCTTCACAAGCCACCTCATCGTCCACTATGTTTTAAATATATCCTCATCATTCTTCGCCATTTAGTAATAAAAGGGTTCCGATTGTTTTACAATAATGTAATCGAATTAGTGGACTTGTAATCATCCTAACGTCATTATCCATTTGCGGCCCATCTACCTAAACAAATCCAAATACTTCATAATCTTGTCTGCCATATCACTTTATACGTTCCCCATATTAACTAGTATGAGATTTTTAATATAGTATAAGATAATGACATTCAACATATAAAATTACATTGGGACTTAAATTGCGAGCTGTCATTATCATCCTTCATGGTATCAATATTTCGTTGCCATCATTAAAGTATCATCCTAATCGTGTACACGCCAACTTTATATAAGCATCGATTCATTGTAACGAAACAGAAAAGTTAGACAAATGAGTACTACGGCAGTAGAACACGTACGCTAGTGGTCAGCCGTTTTCGGTTTAAGCAGAAACGAATGGGTCTGCTGTTGTAACAGTAAAACAGAAACATTCGCAGCGATTTTATGATTGTGATTAAGGTGGTGTTAATTCACGAAGGTTTGGTGAGAATAACGGCTTCATGGTGGAAGAGTAAGGTGGCATGTTGAGATAATGATGATGGGTTTGTAATGGGTTTTCTAGGGAGGTGATTTGGTGTTCGTACAGGAAGAAGGTGGAGTTTGATTGGTTGATAAACAGAAAGGGTGATTAGTGGTGGAGACCTTGGTGTCTTTGATTGAAACACAAACATAAGATAGTTAGAATTAAGGAGATGATGTGTTTCCGGGTGATGCAGTGGTTTTCGATGAGTGATCATGGTGGAGGTGGCGGCTTTGGTGTAATCCAGATGGTGGTGTTCTTGCTTGATGGTTTCACGAAGGAGGAGAGGAGGAAAAATATCAAAGGGAACAAGTAGTAGTAGGTTTTCAGTAGGGTTTCGTGGTGGTTTGTGTGAAGGTGGTGAAGATGGTGTGGTTACGGTGGTGGTAGTAGTTTGAAAGTGACAAGTCTTTGATGATCACGAAGGATGGGTGGAGGTGAAGGTGGTTTCTTTAGTAGCGGTGGCGGTTGTATGATGGTGGAGGTGTTTGTTGTGTTGGTGAGGATAGCCGGTTATGGTGTCGTGGTTACCGGTGGTCTAGTCGGTGATCAGGTTTAGGTGATAGGTGTATGTGTGATGTTTATATCACATATGTATAAGCATATATATATATATATATATATATATATATATATATATATATATATATATATATATATATATATATATATATATATATATATATATATAGCAATATAATTTAATAAAGCAAACAGTAAATTACTTCATAATTCAAGTCATCACGGATCAAATTACTATGACCTTAAATTTAATATTATAATAAAAATAGAAACGTGTGTAATGAAGATATGAAGCAAACTTTGGAAACATGTAGTACCAAATATGATACAGTAGATGGCGATTGCAAAAACAGAATCCAGATATACTTCTATCTAATTTTGTATATAATTTATGTATTATATATAATAATAATAATAATAATACACATATATTATAATTCCTATCTATATATTTTATATGCTTAATTTCAATTGATTAAAGTTTATTTTATTAACTCAAAGGATCCTATATACACTTTTATATTTATATATTTAATTATACAATTACATACACACAATGGTTCGTGAATCGTCGGGCATAGTCAAAGGGTAACTAGTTATTCAAACATAGATTTCAAACTTTCTAGACTCATCAGTACCGATTTTTGCTTATCGTGTCGAAAACGTATGGAGTTTAAGGTTTAAATTTGGTCGGAAATTTCCGGGTCGTTACATCATAATATTCCAATTATGACAAAAGTTTAACGTGTACTAAGTACATAGCTCGTTCTAAACGACAAGTGACACTAACGGTCATAAAAGCATTCGAGGATCAAATTAAGTGATTAAGCACTTAATAACACGTTGTAAGGTATTAACGAAAGTAATTAACATGAATAATGATTCTAGAATATAATATAGCTCAGTACGCACAAATACGCAGTTTCATGAAAGTTATAAGTATAAATATAAATCGAAAAAGTCAGGTCGTTACATGCGTGCATGTTGAACACGATTGAAAGCCAAGTTAATTGCAGATTCATTGTCACATTGAATTGCAATAGGTAAATTAACTTTGACTTATAAATCACTTAGTAGACTTCTCAACCATGTTATTTCACAGGTACAATCTGCCAGAGCTCGATATTCTGCTTCTGTTGAAGATTTGGAAACTACACCCTCTTTCTTTGATTGCCAGGAGATCAGACAGTCACCTAGGAAGATACAGTAGCCTGTGATTGATCTTCTTGTAGTGTTGCAATTGCCCTAATCACTGTCACAGTATGCCTTTAGGTGAAGTTGTGAGTTTGTTGGAAAATATAAACCCTGTGCAGGACAGAGTTTTATATATCTTAGAACTTTATAGAGTGCCTGTAGGTGACTTGTTCTCGGATTTTGGATGAATAGGCTCATATGTTGGGCAGCAAAGGATAGATCTGGTCTAGTAATAGTTAGATAAATGAGTTTGCCCACCAGTGTTTTATACAGTGTTGGATCAGCTAGGGGTTGACCTGTATCTGCAGATAGTTTAATGTTGGGATCAATGGGCACATTAGAGGGTTTCTCATTTAGAATGCCTGCAGTGTTGAGTAATTCTAGTGCATATTTTCACTGGGTCATAGTGATACCATTCTTGTTCCTCAGAAACTCAATGCCTAGATAGTAATTGAGTGACCCAAGATCTTTAATACTGAAACATTTGTCCAGTTTTGTTTTGATTTCACATATGAGTTGTGTGTTATTGCCTGTAAGGATAAGATCATCAACATAGATCACTAGAGCCAAGAAGTTTGTGTCCTTTTGGTAAGTGAACAATGAGGAGTCTGCATAGCTTTGTGTGAACCCATTTTCTTGTAGAAAGGTTGTCAGTTTAATGAACCATTGCATGTTTTCCTACTTTAGACCATATAAGGATTTGAGAAGTTTGCAGACTTAGTTAGGTGGTACATCTTCGTTGTAACCTTATGGCAGTGACATGTACACTTCTTCATTCAGGTCACCATGAAGAAATGTAGTGTTAACATCTAGTTGCTTAATATCCCAATGATTATGGGTAGCAATTGTTAATAGTGCCCTGACAGTAACCATTTTGGCCACAGGAGCAAATGTTTCTGTGTAGTCTGTTCCTTCTTTTTGAGTGAAGCCTTTAGCTACAAGTCTTGCCTTATATCTTTCTATTGACCCATCAGCTCTAAGTTTGACTTTATGTAACACCGACCATTTTTTTATAACACAGCGGAAGTCTTACTTAGTAAAACCACAACCTAATTACATTAGTACAAAACTCACTTAATTAAGTTTACTTTATCAAACGGTGTTACGTTATTATAGACACGGTTACAAAAGTCCACATCAGAGTTTCAAGTTAAACATGTCTTCTACATCAAAGCCCGATCCCATCAGCAGTAGCTAAACCTGCAGGGGAAGGAATGTGGGGGATTAGCGCACCGCTAAGTGAATGGAATCTATCTACAGATTAAGCTTAAGCAATCCATCATACAACAGTCAACTAACATGCTTACAACCATCAAGCATACAAACAACGACAATATGAGGATCGACGGCTTGTACGGGCACACGACCTAGCTGATCGGACTAGGATCTACCAATAGTCCTTCCTACCAGTCTTCGCATAACTATCCAAACGCAACACATGCATTCTTCTATGCTATACTAACAGGCTGTAGGACTAGGACTCAACCTTCCTTGGAATGGTTGACCTCACACGGACTTCAACTACCTTAGGAATGGTTGAAAGTCTCCAATCGCCCTAGGAATGGCTGGTGTCAAACACAGTGCACATATACAACATATATAGATCACATAGCATGCAACTATCCACCTAGCATGGCAATCACTACGCTACATAAAGTAATCAGAGTAATCCACAGTAGCATGATTTGCTACTTAAACTCTATCTAAAGATAGACCCACTCACCAATTACCAGCAACTTAAGATTCTCAGAGGTCTAATCTTTCTGAGTCTTCTCTTTCTCCTTTTCATCTGAGAATAGACATAATCAAGTCAGTAATCATGTCTTGATATCATCCCAACAACAAAACAATAGTATCAATAAATAAGCACTTGAACACTTAATCAATCTGACCTGTCAACCATACGAGTGACACTCATCCGCACATCTGAGAAACCTCAACCTTGCGGTTGACACCTCACTCGTACGTTTGGTCCTTGGCCAAATATCTAATTAGACAACAGTAGATCTGTACGGTTAACCATACGAGTGACATATGACTCGTACGAGTCACATCTCAACCGTACGATCTAACTAGCAAAAATATAACAGATTAAGTAACCACTCACTTGTGCGGTTCATCATGCGGTTGACCGCCTCAATCGTACGAGTGAAAGCTCACCCTTGAAAGTGAAGGCTCACTCGTGCGAGTGAAAAGGAACATCAATAACAACATGTAATGACATTTTCCAACCTATATTCATCATATATTCATTCATTCATAAGTATATATCAAGAATTCAACCCATAATAACATATTAACGCATGCACACTAGACACACACGCTAATATCTCTATTTCTGACCCAAATAAATTTTGATTTAGCTTCTAAAAAGTTTACCATTGGAAAGGATTTTTCATTACGATACCAACGATAATTGATTCATAAAAAACGGAGTTACGGTGTGAAAGTTATGACCAAAACACGTTTCCACAAAGCTGACCAGTGCTCACACGCGTGGCTGAGACCTCATTCGTGCGAGTGAGTCCTCACTCATGTGGTTGACCCTCAAACATGTGGTCACTCGTACGAGTGACCTGTCACTCACGTGGGAGCTGAAGAACAGCTCCTGCACGCTGATTTTTGCCATTTTGGCTCAAAAACTCGATTTTTGCAAGTTCTAACATCAAAACCACTTTAAAAACATCATATAAATCCATTTTACGCCCAAACCCAATTCTTAAGAATTAAACCACGAATTCAAGCATGCTAACTTGGATAAATTCTTACAAGGATGATATGATTCAGTTCCTAAAGCCTATTGATTCAATTTCTAGCTTGGATTAGATTAGGGTTTGTGAAGGATGAAGTTTAGGTATGTACTTGTTTGAGATATCTCTAGAAATGAGAAGAAAGAAGCTGATATCTACACTATAATTGTGTTAAAATATAATACCCCATTACACACGGGTATTTATCAGTTATCTATTATCTTTCGTACTTAATTTGGCAACCCTAACGGAGTCCAAATTCAACAAACGAACCATTTCTGTGACCCTTGTCACAAACTGGTCTTAACCACATATTCAATTAACAATACACATATTATTAAAATAAAAGCATATTTTAAACACAAATATAAACCTAAGGGCAATTTAGTAATCTTACTTCTAGCCCCGGTTTCAGTCTGTTACACTTTATATACCTATTTTTTTCCTATTGGGGTCTTGTTGGATGGTAAGGTTTTAATGACCCATGTGTTGTTTTCGTGAAGAGCCTGCAATTCCTTATACATAGCTTCTACCCATTTCTCATTCTTAGATGCTTGGATATATGTATGTAGTTCCACAATATTGTTAGTTGTGTATATAAGGTGTCTTTTAGTGGGAGTTGAGATGTTATTATAGTTGAGGTATTTTGAGTGATGGAATTTGGAGATAGAGTTACTTGATGCTGAATGAATTGAATGTTGATAATCTTTGAATTTTGCAGGAATGATATGTGTTCTGGTGGAAGTTCTTTTAGGTGGTTGTGCTGTTGCAGATGTTTCATTGCTGGAGTTGATGTGAGGAGTTGGAGATTGTGATGGT